>NW_027132344.1:2560252-3840378 GCF_026122565.2 Emydura macquarii macquarii
ACAGGCATGGTTGCTTTCTGAAGGGAGATTGCTCAACAAAAGATTTTAATATACACTAATCAGCACTGTGCTGCTAGCACTCTCCTGTCCATTCTTAGCACATCATCTGCAGTGCTGGCATTTCTGTAGCATTTCTTGCTAACAAGAAAATGTGTTTCTCAAGTATAAAAGCTGACATATTACTGCACATGATGCTTTACTTTGGCAGGACTTCAATTGCCAGTGGTTTGAAGCATAACATTCTGTTATTGTTTCTAGATGATGAAATTTAATTGAGAAGTAGTCTTTATTTCTCTCTGGGAAGTGTATTTCAGAAGTTGCCTCACATATCAAAAGAGTATCTTCTCCTATTCTAGGTTACTGCTGCATCAATGAGTCCTCTTTAAGAGAGAGATGTACAACTGAAAAATAGACAGCAAAATCTTTATTACCTTTAGGAAATGCTTCAAAACTTTCCTGTTTGATAAAGCTTTCCCCACCATAATCAGAATAGCATTCACAGCATCAATCAATCCCCACTTTTCAAATTCCAAAAAAAGACCCTTCCACAAGCAGAGTTTTCTCTAATCTTAAAAAGGGAGAAGAGACAGGAATTCCACTAGGGACTTTCTGACTGCCAATCTATTTTATGGGAAAGGTACCCACATGCTGTGACGATGGTTGGCAATACAAAACAGAAAGAAAGTGTCTTCAAAACAGAAAGAGTGCAGGAATTTAGTGAGAGAAAATAACCAGGAAACTACAGTAGAACCTCAGAGTTACAAACACCAGAGTTACAACCTGACAGGTCAACCATACACTTCATTTGGAACCGGAATTACACAATCAAGCAGTAGCAGCGATAGAAAACAAAAAGCAAAATACAATACAGTACTGTATTAAACGCAAAGTATTAAAAAAAAAACCCACGGAAAGCAGCATCTTTCTTCTGCACAGTAAAGTTTCAAAGCTGTATTAAGTCAATGTTCAATTGTAAACTTTTGAAAGAATAACCATAACATTTTGTTCAGTTATGAACAACCTCCATTCCCAAGGTTTTCATAACTCTGAGGTTCTAATGTATAATAAAAACAACATTTTTCCAAATATTTCACAACAAGCATTTGATGGAAGAAAGCATGCAGAGATTAATTTTTATTCTGTGTTGAAATGTAACCCTTTATTATTGTTATCCGTTTTATATATCCTATAGGTGTCTGAGAGTAGTGACAATGCACAAATCAACACATACAATACAAACTTCCTGCCCTACTAGTCTTCTCTCCCCCCGCCACCACCATACACAAATATTGATTATATATTCTGATTTGTTATTTGTATAAATTACATTGCACATTCCTTAAGGTGGGACCTTGTTTTAGGCCATGTCCACACTATGAGTGCCACAGCAATACAGCCACAGCACTGCAGCCCTGCTGCTCCAGCACATAGTGTAGACGCATCCTGCAGTGATAGAAGGGGTTTTGACATTGCTGTAGATAATCCACTTCTCCAAAAAGAATTCTTCCATTAACCTAGACACATCTACTCCGCTTATCTTGGCATAGCTACAGTGCTCAGGGGTATGAATTTTTTTTAACACCCCTGAGCACAGTAGCTATGATGTCTACACTGCAGCGTAAGCCCAGGGTTAGTAAAACTCAAGTTTGCAGACCCTGGGTTTGTTAACCAAGGGCTCGAGTATCTACCTTCATTTGTAACCTGAGTGTAGACGTTCCTAGGTTTGGAGTTGTTGAACCCTGGGACACAACCTGGGGCTCCAGTATCTACACTGTATTATGCGTGCCAGAGACCCAGGACCCATATCCCAGACTTCCCAATGCCAACCCTACCCTTGGTTCATTGGGGAGAGGGGAGCAGAAACTGACTGTCCACCAAATATGATTGTCCAGAGGACAAAGAAAGTCAGCCTGTGGAATAGTGGAATACTTTTGGCAGACTCCTACAGCATAAGTCCAGAAGGATTGTGTTTACACCGCAAAGCAATAGGGGTTGAACCCTGGCTCCCGGCTTGAATCAGGCTTGGACCTTCCATACCATGGGGTCCTGGGACCCTGAGTCAGAGTCCTGGGTTAGTGCAATTTGTGTGTAGACGGAAGGGGTGGTTAGACTTCAGCCTGAGTTCAAACCCTGGGGTTACACTGCAGTGTAGACATACCCTAGTTGTAGAGTAGTCTCATTTTTACATCTGCAAAGCACCACGCACACCCGTAGTAATACAGAATAATAAGCTACAGTAATAATGAGAAGTTTACAAACCTAAAGGTATAAACAGGTACAATACAATTCAAACATGTTTGCATCTTAGGACACATAGGCCCTGCTCCAGCATCCACCGAAGAAGCTCATTGTCTTGATTAAAGGAGGAGATTGAAGGCATTTGTTACCTGGGAAGCTGTTCCATGTGCCGAGGATAGCAAGGAGAACGAAAGAGCAAAGACAAATGGAGAAGTCTTAAAAAAGGTTTCAGGAGAATGCAGGAACAGGATGAAATTTATGAAGAAATAAGGTATGTGGTGCCCATTATGTGTTCTCAGCAAGTGTTACTTTATTGACTGTTGATGAAGAAATTCTGGGGGCATAACATCTCCGCTGGCCACCTTCTCTTTCTTTATTCCGGTTTAGCCCTCCTTTACTTCATCTGTGCTGATGGGAGTGGTGTCTTGTGGAGGAATTGAGGTCACTGTCCAGTTTAGTTGATGATGGATCGCTTGCTTGATGTTTTTGTTGAGTGGTACTTTAGCGCTCTCCATCAGTTTGGAGGTTATGAAGGTGACTGGACTTTTGAGATCCAGTATTCCGTCAGATTAGCGGGTCCAAGACGTTGTAGTAGGACCCAAGAATGGCAACTAGAAGTTGTGAAGTCCAGACTTTCAACACACTCAATCCACCACTGGCATCTGGTTGAGTCTAGATACTAGAGAATCTAGCAGGGCCTTAGCTGCCTGTGAGCTGCCTGACTGGTTGTGTTGCCGGAGCAAGTCCTGGGATTCTTTTGTCCAACTGGGAGTGTGTTCTTCCTGGAAGCCTCAGGGAATGCTCTTCTTGGCAGTGGCAATAAGGAGGCCAATGGACCAGTGGTAATGTTCTGGTGTCGCAGATATTCAGATCACCACTTTTTGACAGCTTCCTTATAGCAGTCCCAGTCAGCTTTGGCTAGGTTTCATCAAGGGATTCATTTCAACAGAATCAAATGGATTTCAGTGCTGATGTGAGTGATGATGGGCTTAGATTGGCAGTTGGAGAAATCAGGAAATATTTTTCAGGATGCATGAAGCATATTCCTGCTTTCATCTTTGGAAATGATGGTGGGGTCCGGGCTGTAGTCACGTTGCCAGCGAGCGGAGTAGAAAGTTGCTCATTGATTGGGATCAAAGACCAGTTGCAGATCTTCCGCAGACATCCAGTTCATAAGATCTTCACTGTCAGCTTCATTTGCTTCATAGCCCCACATAGTGTGGTGGCTGTTAAAGTCACCAGTGCATAGGACTTGAATTGGTGCACTTGGGAGTACTGGCTTCAGCCATTATGAACTCCCATGTGAATGTCTGGAGACATATCCCATGATTCTTTATGCTGAGATGCTCTAGAATTTTTTCCCAGACAATTGTGTCAGTTGTGGGAGAACCTGTCTGTCCTTCAGGGGGAACTGTGCGAAAGCAATGGAGGACTATCAGCACTTGAATGATTTAGCCTGAGTCCTTACTGCAAAGTGAGGGAGTTCCAGCCCAGAGTTAAAGTGGAATCTGGCCTCTAATCTATACGCCAGTCAAGGAAGCTAGCCAGGGCTTAAAACATCTCCAAACCCAGGTCGTAGGTTTTTGTATGTGTGTGGTGAGAGTGGGAAGGTTAGGCTAAATCCCAGGTCAAGTTCCAAGTTAACTGGGCAGTGAAGACATATCCTCCAGACTCTTGTCTTCTTTATGGCTTTTTGCATCTCCTCCCCTCCTCCGGTAACCCATACACACATACCTTTTTTTTTTCTTTAGTATGGAAACCATGGTTATACAGTTATGATTTAATTTAGGAGTGAGTCACATCAATTTGAGAAGTGAGCTCTGTCTGTACTATGACTTTACAGATCATAATGTGTAGCTCCCTGGAGAATACCCTGCTTGGGTTTTGTTTGTTTATTTATTTATAGTGCCTAGAATTTCAGCTTCGCAGGCACATACAAGAGGCAGAAACGCAGAACAAAATCAAAATCAAATGAGCACTGAAAACTGTTAATGCAAATATAAGCGAGGTACCGGAATCCACCGAAAGCCTTACAACTCATTGTTATTCATTAAACAGATTCAAAGAGTGAAGTGAAATGCAGCAAACTGTCTGCCTCAATATGTTCATTTGTAAAGGGAAAATGATATTTGCGTAGGAGGAAACTGTGTAGGGCGGGTTCCATCTTCATATTTTTGGGGTCAAATTTCAAAAATCCACTTTTCATTTTATGTGCACAGACAAGCACGTCAATTTCTCGACCTCTAATTTCTGCACACAGTGGTAATAGAATTTATGCTCACAAAACCCACTTGTCCACCCCTTTGTGCATGTAAATTCTATCACCTGCAGACACAGAAATCAGCAGTCAAAAAGTGTATGTGCAGGTGTTTGTGTACACAAAGAAGCAGGTGCACAAATGCCAGCCAGATAGAGCCCCATCCCCCTTTGAAAACCTGGCCCTATTTTACTAACATTAACACACTGGATTCAATCCTGCTCCCACTAAACTCAATGGGAGCACATTTGAAATATCTGTATTTCCTGCCTGATTGTGAGACCAAACTAAAGATGCCTAAAGAAAATTTTCCTTTTCAGTCATTATGCATGGTCTTTCCATTCTAGTATTTGAATGGGTTATTCCATTAGAATTATGTGGACACACCAGATTAATTCTTTGCTATTATTTATTTATTGTAGAACCTAGGAGCCCCATCTGAGACTGGGGCCCCATTGTGCTAGGTGTTGGGCAAACACATAGTAAGAGACCGAAAAGATCTTACAGTCTAAATAGACAAAATCAACAAAAGGTGGGAAAAAGAAAAGTTTATTATCTCTCTTCAATATGTGGGGAAACTGGGGCACAGGGAAATCAACTGATCTGCCTAAGGCCATCTGGATAGCTGGTGGCAAAGCTAGGAATGAACTCAGATCAACGTGTTAACCAAAGGACCATCTTTTCCCTCTCTTACCCTCCCTTCACCCACCAAGCCTTGTATTTACCTCACACTAAGTTACCACAACCATTCAAATCTAACCTGTCTTCAGTGTCATTTAGGGATCGACGGTGTGCTTGAGCCTGTCATTTTCCTCCTTGTTTGTATGTGTATCATGCTTCCACACCATCTGGGTATGAAATAATTCATGTCTAGTTACTCTGTGTCGTGCTAAAGTAAAGGGTTCTCCAACATTTCTGTTATTTAGTTCATGAAATAAATATGGTATGTAACACAGTTAGTCCTGCAGGGATCCCAGGGCCTGAAGAAAACCCTGTGTTTCTTATAAGCTTGCCTGTTTAGTGTTCATTCTTTTAGTTAGTCATCCAAGCTTAACTTATAGCTTTGTTCTGCTCTTTGTTTTTTGTTTTTTTTTGTTATTTCCATTATAACAAATGAGTTTAATAGGAATAATACTTTATGCTTGCATAGCACCTTTATTCCAATCATTTTCCTGTACAAATATTAACTGAGCCATCCAGAACCTCTTTAATGAAGTAGGTAAGCATCAGCCCCATTTTACAGGTAGAGAAACTAAGGAGTATTGGTTGCACTTTGGAGCTTTTATAATATATATGTGTATAGCACCTAGCACAATGGGGCCTCTAGGCAGTACCACAATATACCTAAATGTTAATAATAAGTAGCTTGCCCAAGCTTTCACGGTAGATCAGTAACTGAACCAGGACTAGATTCCCAATACCCATTAGACGCTATTAACTCCATAGTTTCAGGATTTTGACTTGACAATAAAAGTTGTTCTGAGATGAAACATAATGCCAAGATTCAGCCAAGAAGTGTATTATTTTTAACTTTGGGGTGGGGGGAGTGGAGAATGCAGTAGAAATGGATTATCTATGCCCTATTGTATTATTAATCGGTGCACAGCACCACAGAACTTTGGCAAGAGAATTCCTATTAAATATTCTTTCCCTACTGTTTTAAATTGATGTTATTAATTCAAAAACAAAAACTGTTTGTGAAGAAAAAGTTAAGATTGCTAAAGGCAATTCAACCAAGGTCAACCTTTCTTTAGTGACAATAGGTTTTCCAAAATAAAATTTTTCAGAAAAAAAGAGAAGTGGTTGGTGGCAGATTTCCTTCTATGAAAACTATCTAGCTGGTTTTCTAAAGTAATATATAAAATGTACAAAACAACACAGAAATAATAAGACACAACAGGTGGTACTGTCTTCAAAATGCTAGACATACATTCTGGGACTGCAAGGCCCTAATTCAGCAAATTGCTTCTGCCTGTGCCTAATCTGAAGGATTAAATCCTGACCCTATTGAAGTCAATGGGAGTTTTGCCATTGACTTCAAAGGAGACAGGATTTCACCCTCTGTGTGTGCTCAGAGTCAGATCTGCTCCCTTTGCTGACAATTTAAGCTTTTACTCTAGTTCCCCCAGCAGCAGGATTCTTCTGGTCTCTCACAGTAACCTCCAATGAAAGAACTGACTGCTATCTTGCTTTGCCATTTGTAGTTAATAGAATATAGTAATACTTCATATTTATTGGTGTTGGATAGCACACGGGGTGGTAGGTAAGTATTAATTGTTCTCATTTACAGATGGGGAAACTGAGACACAGAGATGAAGTCCCAAACCACAGAAGAAGTCAGTGGCAAAGTCAGG
Source organism: Emydura macquarii macquarii (assembly GCF_026122565.2). Lineage (NCBI taxonomy): Eukaryota > Metazoa > Chordata > Testudines > Chelidae > Emydura > Emydura macquarii. The sequence continues at coordinate 2,567,102 of NW_027132344.1, forward strand.
ACTGGAATTCTCTATTTCCTGGTTCACAATCCTCTGCTCACTTCACTAGACCTGGGTGTGTCACATGTGATAGTTGAAGTGGTAGGTTCAGTTTTGTCAAGATGATAGCATCAAGCAGCAGTAAAACACTATTATCTTGGCTGGATCTTTGGGGAGATCAGGACTGACCTCTAGCATGAATTCTCTCTAGTCCAAAGAAGAAGATTGTCAAGCCTGAAGAAGAAACTATTCTTTCTTCTCATCTATAAATGTAGCAATGAAAGCTCTTACAGGTTCTTTGGAAGACAATTTGAGTCCTAGGACCAGATGTGCCCATTCTGTTATTTATAGTGTCCATACAAAGTAAGACATAGGATAGTAAGGACTTGAACCCATAATATCAAAGGTGTTCAGGCATCTAACTCCCATTGATTTAAATGGGAGTTAAGTGCCTAAATACCTTTGAGGACCAGAGCCTTAGACTGTAACAGCTTAGAGGGATTCTCTCTAGTGTAGATGTAAGCCATAGACTTTAGGAAGGAGACGAGATCATATTCTATATGATGTCTGTTTTGTCAGAGGTCCTTTTGAGAGTGATTTTTTTTTTGATAATTGATTAATTTCCTGAGAGTGCTTGCACTTATTGTGACGTATAAATAAGTGATAGTTATAATAAATAAAATGGTAAAAATAAACAGTTGACACAAAAAGTGGGGGAATGGTAAATAATGAAGAGGACAGGTCACTGACTCAGAGCAATCTGGATCAGTTCGTAAACTGGGCAAAAGCAAACAATGTGCATTTTAATATGGATCAACGTAAAGGTATACATAGAGGAACAAAGAAAGCAGGCCATACTTTGAGGATAGTGGAGTCTATCCCAGGAAACAATGAGTCTGAAAAAAATGTCGAAGGTCGTGTTGGATAGTCAGCTGAACATGAGCTCCCAATGTGATCCTATGACCAAAAAAGCTAATGCTATCCTGGGATATATAAACAGGCTAATCTCATGTGGCTATAGAGAGAATATTTTACCTCTGTATTTGGTTCTGGTGTGACCACTGCTGGAACATTGAGTCAAGTTCCTGTGCCCACAATTCAAGAAGGATGTTGATACACTGGTAAGGGTTCAGAGAAGAGCCACAAAAATGTTTAGAGGATGAAAAAGGGGTGATTTAGTTACAGTTTATAAATATCTACAAATAAGAGCTTTTCAATCTAACAGAGAAAGATATAACACAATCCAATGGCTGAAAGTTGAAGATAGACAAATTCAGAGTGGACATAAGGTATAAATTTTTAATGGTGAGAGTAAGTACCCATTGGAACAATTTACCAAAATTTGTGGTAGAGTCTCCATCTCTGACAATTTTTAAATTAAGATTGGATGTTTTTCTAAAATATATACTCTAGGAATTGTTTTGGGGAAGTTCTATGGCCTTCTTGGTTTGGAATCTGTGGATCTAAATAATGAATAGTCTTTATTTTGATAGACATTCCTTCCCTTTGTTTCTTAGAGAGCACAAGCTGCTACAAGCACAAAATAGCCATGTTGCTATCATTAATTGATTTCTAGTTTTCTAACATCAGACTGAAACCTTTCAATCTTACAGAAGATAAAAAGATGATTCCCTATATCATGGCCTTCCCATCAGCATTTTGCTGGGTCATTTCTGTCTATTTTGTTTTGATGAGTAAAAATAGCTGTTCCCAATGTTTCATTGTATTCTCTCCATGAACAGCAACTTGTACAGCTGGTAGTTAGGGGAATAGGTTCTAAAGTTTAGGGTCCTTCCAGGAAAATATTCTATGACTAGCCCCCTTTCTTTTAAATCCAGGGCACTCCAGCACAAGCACTTACGTTGACTGCAACTGTGTCAGTATGACATGAGGAAAGAGGCAATATCTGAAGTAGGCTGTTAAGCCATTATGGCTTTATGAATCAATACCAACTTCTCAGTACCACACAGAAACCAAATCAGAGCATGGACTAAAAGAAATAGAGCAATTTTCTGACTGTATTAGATTAACAGCTGAATTATTTGAAAAGAGATGGACTAAGTGGGATGAGAGGATTTTTTTAAAATGATATAACTTGTATAATACAATAAATAGTTACTGTAACTCAACTGCTGAAACCCTATCATATTTCCCTCTTACATTAGGGCAAGTCAAAATTAAGCTGACCTAAGTAACATCGACATACAACCACTGCAGTAATTAAATCACTTTTGCATGGTCACACTACGCTCCTTGTGTCGCTGGCGCGCGTCCTCGTCAGGAGCGCTTACACCAATTTAACTATCAGTGTGGGGGCATTGTGAACTGGCTTCTGAAAAGCAGCAACAGTCCATGTAAGCAATGCAGTGTCTACACTGACTCCATGTCGACCTAACTACATTGACCTAAGCGCTACACCTCTCACAGAGGTGGGGTTATTAAGTTGGTGTAGTGGGCAAGTTACATTGGTGGGAGTCTCATGTTAGAGTAGACGCTGACGGAGTTAGGTTGATGTAAACTGCCTTAGCATAGGTAAAGTAATAGATATATATATAAGAAAATAGCTTGTCCTCTCATAACTCCTGTGCTTGGCCCCTAGCCTGATTTTCAGAAGGGCGAGGTTTCTACAAATCCCACTGAAGTCAATGGGAGCTGCAGGTGCTCAGAATATCTGAAAATCAGGCCAATTTTATTTACATGCTTATATATGGGTTTAGGAGAGTAACTTTAGTCAGACAGGTTTAAATACTTGCACAATTTTCCACCCTTTTGATGTAATGGATTTGTGATGTAGATTTGGAAGCATAGATCTAGATCTTCAATTTGAAACATTAGAAGAGAGAAAACTCAGGATTATGTTCCATCAACCCCACGTTTCAGGCAGAATGCTTTTAAGAGGTTCTAAACAGACCAAGACCATAAGAATCTATTCACTCTGACAAAAATGTAAACACCCATAAGTAGACATCATAACATCACACATTGCGAAAGAAGTGAAGGATGCAATAGACAAAGATTAAAGATGGGAAATGTGCAGGTGAAGACCAAATTGCCAAAGAAATTTTGGGTTAGGTGTTATAACTACATCGCTCCGGAGTGTGAATTTTTCACACCCCTAAGTGACGTAATTATACCAATATGAGTCTGTAGTGTAGACCTGACTGAGTCTCCCTAGGTTATATGTCCCACCATCAACATCTCTGTCTCTCTTCCTGCCTGGCCAATTTCCACTCTCTCCACTTCCCCCCTCCCTTCAGACTCAAGAAAAAAGTATCTTCTCCCAGCTCAAGCAAACCCATGGTCCTATAGTGCTGTACCCTGAATAGATGGTCGCTGAGTACTAATGACCCACCATTGTCTCTGATCTGGGAGGTACATGCTTAACAGCTTGTCGGCAGTGGTGGATACACATAGACAGAGGGCCATTCAAAATACAGATGTTTCCATAGAAACAACTTCATAATATCAACCAGTATTCACAAGTCGTATGTACATAGGGTCCCCAGATCACACCAATGTGTGGCTCTACATCTCTGTGCTATGCCAATTGATACCAAAACCATGGCTATTTCATTGGAAGAGATAACTTTGATCAGTCAAAGGGAGATCATAGTGCACAGAGATAGATGGACGAGTAATGAGTTTATCACAATCCAGATAAGATGGAGACTTCAGTCACCTAAGAAGGGCTCATGTACTGAAGAGCAAATAGGCATTGATTCAAAAGAAAAATCCTGCTAATATACTCTTTGTATATAGCCTTCAAGCTAGAGACAATACACTAAAAATATATCTGCTGATGAAGTCCACAGCACTATCCCCTGAGAGGGCCATAAGGACAGGAACTAAATAATAATGCAGAATCAGAAAGAAATGGTTGCAGCACTGGAAAAATGCCAGGATCTTTTGTTCGTATTTTCAGCTTTCCTGACCCCATCAAGATGAGATCTCTGTTCTATTGCTAAGGCGCCAAGTGCAGCTGCGTGCTCTCTACAATAAAACATTATTATGCCAGACAGGGGAACAAATCGTATTTTAAAATAAAAATGTATTGGAAAAACAGTCAACAGCTATTAAACAAAAACATTTTGAATTTTTTAAATAATTTGTTAGAAATCGTGTTTTCCAGGTTAAGACAAAGATTAAGTTTTATTCTGGATAACAATAACTAATGAGTTCCTCATTAGATAATTATGTTTGTATTTGTATGTGTGGGCGGGATTGCGATGTCCAAACTGAATGCATGGAATCCATATGCTGCTAGAGAGCTTGATTCATGCATGACTCAAACTGTTTTCTGAGTAATCCAGCCAGAGTCCATTATGGGAAAGGAAATTGTGGCAATTCAGAGCCCTTTGCACATAGTGTATGATCGTTCACAAGAGCTGTGTGCCTAGATGTTTCTAAAGAGTAGTAAAAGAGGCAGTATTGGTGAAGTCAAGTGTCTCCAAGAAGAGTAAAGAAAGAAGTCTGGTTAAAAACTCTCATTATTTTAAAGTACAAAGGGCTCCGTGAGGGTGTGGGGTTGTCTGCAAGCGTATACAAGTAGGTCTCTCCCAATGGCAGAGGGCATAACCTCCTTTACAAGGGGCACCATAAGGCTGTAAATAGCAGGGGACAAAATACCTCTGTTCAGGATCTAAGGAAATTTAACCTGCAGCATCATGGGTGCATGAATCTGAACTAGTATCTGTTTAAGTGCAATAGCCTATATAAAAGCTCATAGGAAAAAACAAACTGGGCTTTTCACTTCTGCCACTTTCACTGCTGTCGTCTACAGCACAAGCTGACAGTTCATGTTGTGTTCAGTAAAGCATCTGTGCCTGGGGAGCAGTCCTGCTCCTGAGGTCAGCACTTTTCCCAGGGTATGAGCTGACAACCTGACCTTACTGACACTAGTTCTCAAGAGGATTTGCACAAAGTCACAGCTGAGGCTAAAACACTGCACCACCCAAAGTGAGCACAGCTGGAACTGAGAGGGCCCTAAACATAGTGGGCCTGCAGCTGCTCCCTCTGACATTAGTGGCAAAATTCCCAGTGACTTCAATTAAAGCAGGACCAGGTGCCTTCTCAGTAATTGAATTGCCAACCCCAAATGTTCAAAAATCATGGGTCAGGCTCACCAAAAATCATTAAATTGGCTTTAAAATCATGAGATTAAGTAAAAATAATAGTTTTGGTGGTTTTTTTATTTGCCTTCTGCTTTTTGAGCTTTTAGGGTGCACTGGAGTCACATTTTGAAGCTTTCTCCACAGCCACGAGGGCTAGAAACTTACTTTTTCTTTAAGAATGAAGGGTGAAATCATCACATATCTACTTGACTCCAGGAGCCAGGGCTTTAAGGAAAACAATAACTATCATGAGACTCATAACAAAATCATGAGAGTTGGCAACACAAGGTTGCAAGGTAACCAGTGCCTATCCTAGGAAGGGACATGCATTTAAAATATAATACAACAGATTAATCACTAAGAACTCCTGAGCAGTAAATATTTCACTGAAACTGGGTTACTCCTGGTGGATTAGACCCTTGATTTTCTTTATGCCAGCTGGCCCTCGTGGAGAGATACTGCTGCTTATAAGAGCTCAAAGAACACCCTAGCAAGTAACTGACTGGCAGGTTGGAAAACCGTTGTTTTAAAGTCTGGGTAGTTGATATTGGTTTATTGGGTTTGGGCTTTTTTCATTTTTTGTTGTTTTTTTGTGGGGCTTTTTAAACTCACTGAATCCTATTGGTTAGCTAAGCAGAACTAACAATGTTAATAAAAAACAGGCAACTATGATGGAGCTATAACATTGTTATTTTCTGTGGTTCAGAACAAGAGGCGAAGAGTAGTCTTGGCATAACACACTGACTTCAATGGTGTTACACAAAGGATAAATTTGGCCCAAGAGATTGTTTGTTTAGTCATTGTACAATGTGCTTTATAGCACAAAATTATATTTAAAAACACATACAAATGTATTTCCAGCAACATCAAAATTAGGCTAGTTTGTAGCTTCTGCTAAGAGTGTTATGTATCCTTTATATTGTTCTGATAGAAGTAGTCTTCAGAAAACAGTTTTATTTGGGCCAATAATTATTTTACATTAGAAGAACAAGGCTATGTTTGTTTTAAAAACCTGTCTTCCCATTATAGGAATTAATAAAAGCTAATTATGCTGATTTCAATATTTCCTACTTTTATTAGAAATCATCAAATCAGTAGTTTTATTTCTCAAGGGTTTTTTAGAATTTGTTTTCCAATAAATTATTTGTTACATATGAAATTGAGTGTCAGTTTGTATATGTTTTCTCCAGCTACTTGAAAGAAAGGGGAAAAAAATCCCCACTCCCACTCAAAAAGTGTTCTTCGTAGACAGCTCTCCATAGAGCAGCTGCATACCTCATTCTGCACACACTCAGTCACACTGAAGTCAGTGGAACTACTCACATGCTTAAAATTAATCAGGGTTTGTAACTGCCAATATTCCAAAATGCTTTGGTGATCACACTGCAAAGTTGAAGACTGCTGTCTTCTAGCTAGGATATAAATCACAAGGGCAATCCATCCTTCTGTTTCAAGGCATAAGATGATCATCAACTGTACTCAGTGTGAAATTTTTCATATGGGGTGTAATATTGCATAATTAGGCATATTGGACCTGATCTAATGCCTATTAAAGTCAGTGGGAGTCTTTCCATTTTCTTCAGTGGGCATTGAATTAAGGGGATGGGCTGCAAGGAAGGGATGACACTTCCCTTGAAAGCATCTGACACCAGCTGCTGTTAGAGACAGGATACCAGATGAGTCTAGATGAGTTGGAACATTCCTGTATGGCCAATTGCTAAATTCTTTAGCTAGACAATTTATGGAAATCTTTGAAAAACATTCTAATTGAAAGCAGCTCTGCTTCTACAGCATAGCATTCGTCCCCATTCTAAATGTATTTATTTATTTATTGAGGCATTTAGCAGAAAACAAGATCTTTGTTTTTAAAATTCCTCTGCTCTTGTTGCTTATTCCCCCCTGGAATTCATAATCCAGTGTTTGTGAGAGACTCTATGTTATAATTGACTGCTTTGGAGGCACTTATGGTATCAAAAAAGAGATGGTCATTAATAGAGAATGTATAGTTACATGATGGTGATTAATAAAATAAGCACCGCTCTGACAACCAGCCTTTATGAAGAGAATGTCCTTGAATGCTTCCAAACAGGAACATATCCACATGACAGAGGACCACCTCCAAACATGTTATGGCAAACAGTTTTCGTTAACAGGTGAATAGTACAAATTGGCAAAGCAAGAAAAAGTGGCGATCAATGAAATCAGAAAAAGTATTGTAAATATTAACAAAACTCCACAATGGGCTGAATCCACCTCAGGTAAGGTCAGCATTTATAGTGCTACAATAATTCCTTTATGTACTTAATCATTATGGCCCAAAATACACACATCTGTAAAAATACATTGGCAATGAGTATGATGTTCCCTGTGTTGTTTATTCCTAAGGCTTGTCCACCAACAGACTTATGTCGGTATAGTTACATTACTATGAGGTGTGGAAACCCCCCCCCCGCAGAGCGATGCAGTTATATTGACTGAATTCCTGGTGTAGATAGCACTGTGTTAGCAGATGGCTTCTCCTGTCAACATAGCTACTGCCTTTTGGGAAGGTAGAATACATACGCTGATGGGGGAAGCTCTTGCATCGGCCTAGGTAGCAGTGCTGTATGCGTACACAAGTAGAACCCTGCACGGATACAAAATATGTATCCACAACCAATCCACAATCTGCAAAAATGGTCCGCAGATATCTGGATCCACCGGTGCAGATATCTGCAGATATAAAATGAATAATTGTGGATTTGCAGGGCTCTATAGACAAGCCTTAAGAAAATGACATTGTTTCTGATATATGTTCACTGAGGATGCACAAGACTTTAATGGGATGATGTAGCCAAGGCCCATGAAACTCTTTGAAAAGTTAAGGTTCAGATACAAAAGGTTCTGTTTGTGGTACAAATGCCCATCAAACTCAATGGAAAGACTCCCATTAAGTGCAGTGGCCTTTTGAATCAAACCCCAAAGTCTGAGGTGCATACTGAAGTCAGTGGGAGTTGCCTAAAGTAAGGGTGATGATCTCAAGATATGGTCCACAGTATGGATGGACAAATATAAATAACTTGCCATTTTGTGATGACACCTGGATGAGTACAGTAGTAGATAGCAATTTATTCTACATATGGGATTAAATCTTGCCCTCTCATGTATGTAGGAAGCTTTCATTGAATTCATTGGGATTTCCACACAATTGAGTGAAAGCAGCATTTGGCTCATGCTTTGAGACTATTGTAATGTTAATAAAATTAGCAAGTGCTCAGTTCATTCATTGTAAGCTAAGTTCTCCATAAATTGTGGGTTTTCCCCCTTTTTACTACCTACCTTTTTGTTAGGTGAACTCCATTGCACGCTTGTTCGTGACTCCCACCCTCTGCCCTCATGGAATGGCATTATTAAGGATGTACAAACAGGTTCAGTTAAAATACAAAGTGCCCTGTACTTTTGGCCAGAACTCCAACCAAACCATGTCTGAAGCAGTTTTCTGATTCTGAGCAGAACTGGATGTTTGAATCCCACCAAAAATCATTCTTGTGAAACTTCTGATCTGATTGGAAAGTCAGAATATTGGAAATGTGTGAAAAGTCTGACCTTGTGAGCAGCTCAGTTTTGCAGACCAGAGAGATTGGGATTGTTTGGATAAGTTTTTGGGGATCCAAAATAAAATGAATCAGATGTACTTTTTCATACTTACCCATATGTTGGCATTATACAGATTTACAGCCAACTTTTCAGAACTAAAGCTGAAATTCAGTTGAAATTTTCTAATATGATGCTCTAAATTTTCTTCCTCTAGCAGATGCTGAGCTCCTTCTCCTATCCAAGACTAAATTATATAATTTCTTTAAACAGGGGGATAATCTCTAGGTTAACATTGATTCATAATTCTGCTAAATGTTTACTGAGCAGCACAAAAGTAGCCATGCATCACTAATCTCTTTCTTCACATCTGGTTGAATTTAAGATTGATTTTCAAACACTTATATTGTACCAGTAAGGCATGAATGACCATATGTTGGATTTCCTCTGTGAAAAGGTATCTGATTCTGCATCATGTTGTTCCTTTAGATTTGATATAACTCGCCTGTGGCATGTTTCTGTGTAATAAAGTTTGCTGAACACTGGAGGTGAGGGGGGACACGGAGACCTTTACTCTTATTTATGATATGCCAATGACTTTCTTGCTAGAGGAGATCAGCCACTCTGCCTCTTCTAAGCTGTACAAATCGAAATTACGTCCATTGTTATGTTAGCTCACTCTATTTTCCCAAGCACATAAACAGACTTTATTTCAATTTGTACAGGGCAAGGAAGTCAGATTGCTTGATATCCTCTGGCAAGAAAATCTTTGGCATATCATAAATAACCCCCACTTGTGTTCAGCAGACTATATTACATAGGGAAATGTGGCAGTGGGTGTGTAGCTCCAATTAAGCTGTTTTCCATTTTTTTAAAAAGGCTGTAATTACTTATTTCATTTAATTATTCCTCTTATTTATTTCTTTTGATTTGTAATACACATTAACACACATCCATCTCAAGCTCTGAGCACCTTACCATTACTTAAAATTACAGAATTTACACAATCTACATCTCAGTCAACTTTTTTTTTATATTAAGGTAAACAGCAAAACCAAGAAAGAATTAATATAAAGGCTCCAGTGCATATACAACCATAGAAGCATAGCAATGGAAGAAACCTTGAGAGGTCATTTAGTCCAGTCTCCTGCACTTATGGCAGGACCAAGTATCTAGCCCATCCCTGACAGATGTTTGTCTAACCTGCTCTTAAAAATCTCCAGTGATGGAGATTCCACAAACTCCCTAGACAATTTATTGCACTGCTTAACTACCCTGACAGTTAGGAAGTTTTTCCTAATGTCCACCCTAAACCGTCCTTGCTGCAATTTAAGCCCATTGCTTCTTATCCTATCCTCAGAGGTTAAAGAGAACTATTTTTCTTCCTCCTCCTTGTAACAACATTTTATGTACTTGAAAACTGTTATCATGTCCCCCCTCAGTCTTCTCTTCTCCAGACTAAACAAACCCAAATGTTTCAATCTTCCCTCATACGTCCTGTTTTCTAGAACTTTAATCATTTTTGTTGCTTTCCTCTGGACTTTCTGCAATTTCTCCACATCTTTCCTGAAATGTGGCACCCAGAACTGGACACTATACTCCAACTGAGGCCTAATCAGCGTGGGGTAGAGTGCGAGAATTACTTCTTGTGTCTTGCTTATAACACTCCTGCTAATACATCCCAGAATGATGTTTGCTTTTTTTTTTTTTTTTTTTGCAATAGTGTTACACTGTTGACTCATATTTAGCTTGTGCTCTACTATCACCCCCAGATCCCTTTCTGCATTACTCCTTCCTAGGCAGTTATTTCCTGTTTTGTAAGTGAGTAACTGATTGTTCCTTCCTAAGTCGAGTACTTTGCATTTGTCCTTATTGAACTTCATCTTATATATTGCAGACCATTTCTCCAGTTTGTCCAGATCATTTTGAATTTGAATCCTATCCTTCAAAGCACTTGCAACCCCTCCAAGTTTGATATTGTCTGCAAACTTTATAAGTTAAGATAAACTTTATATGTTAAAATAAGCCATTATTTAAATCATTGATAAAGATATTGAACAGAACTGGACCCAGAACTGATCCCTGCAGGACCCCACTCGATATGCCTTTCCAGCTTGACTGTGAACAACTAATAACTACTCTCTGGGAATGGTTTTGCACCCACCTTATAGTAGCTCTAGGTTGTATTTCCTTAGTTTGTTTATGAGAAGGTCATGCAAGACAGTACCAAAAGCCTTACTAAAGTCAAGCTATATCACATCTACTGCTTCCCCCCATATCCACAAGGCTTGTTACCCTGTCAAAGAAAGCTATTAGGTTAGTTTGACATGATTTTTTCTTGACAAATCCAAAATGCTGACTGTTACTAATCACCTCATTATCTTCTAGATGTTTGCAAATTGATTGCTTGATTATTTGTTCCATTATCTTTCCACAGACATTATCATTATATGTCTCATTCTGTAACAACAGCCACCTTGAATTGCCTCACAGCACTGCCTCCAAAGGAGATAGTCCTCACTTTTAAAGGTGCAGTACACAGAAACAGTCATAACAGTTACATAGTTACATACACCGCAGAAGTCAAGGGCGTCCACACCAGAGCAGACTTTGTCCCTTTATTTTCTGGGATTTAATTTCTTGCATACTTCAAACCATGTTAGGGAAACCAACAATATTTTAAAGGTTTAAATAACTGCATCTTGTATCTGTTCAACCGTCCATCTCAGCCAATGCAACCGTCATTTTGCTATCAAGGTGCCAAGAATGGTCTGTATTATTTCATGCCTGATATAGATGAACCTGAAAATCTGTTATTTCAAAATGATTACTTTGTTATTGCTTTTGGAGTCATGTACACCCCCCCCCCTTTTTTTTTTTTTTTTTTTTTTTTTTTGAGTAAAGGAATTTGGCTTGTCTGTCCAGCATGCCATCCTCAGTGCATGCTGGATGTTTATATCTCCAGATGTCTGTAGGCAGGAAGTTCAAAGTACAGGTGCAACTTGTGTGTATAGCCTTTGAATTTGTTGAGTGGGTGTAATGACATGGGAAAGGGATAGAAGGGTCACTTGGAAATAGTCTTTCACTCAGTTCCTTTATATTGTACGTTAGATTTTAAATGAAAAGATACAATAACAACCAGCAGAGGAAAAGCAGGGTCTTTTTTCCCAAACTACATTCAAAGAACTTATTAAAACAAGACTGTGTCTTTCTGGCTTAGAATTACGCTGTTCGCTTTAAACTTGTTCAGTGAAAAGGAGCATAACTGTAGCTATTTTGCCACTCTTTTTGCAATCTAAGAAGGAACTAATCTTCTTCCCTAGCACTTGTACCTGACCTGTAGATCTCAAACTGTACATGGGCCTCTCTTCCAGCATTTGAATAAGTCAAGAAACACTCAGTTCAAAACCACAGAGAGAGAGAGAGATTGGAACATAGGCAAATAGATTATATCTGTTGTTTTTTTTCCAATATTGGCAACCAAGGGGCCAAGCCAAACCCCATTGCAGTCAATCAGATTCTTTCTGTTGACTTCTGCTGGCTTTGAATCAGACTTGAGAGCTGTGTGGAACTTGGTGGCTTAAATTAATGTGAGCTTAACAAATCACAACACATCAGTCCTTCCAAGATCTTCAGAGACACTGGATGACTACTCCCCCTTCTTAAATCTTTGGAGGGCAGCCTAGTAGGCCTGCTTCCACCAATCCTTTTTAGGGGTTCTTCATCAAAGGTGCAGGCTCACCTCCTGCGTTCACTGCTGTTGGCCACCTGAACAAATCTGGAACCTGAGCTACACTCTTGAATCCTATGAGCTGGTAGTCAAAGAAATCCTGGGATCTCTTATGGAGGAGAGAAGTTGTGTGGAAAAAGAAAGAGGGTCACAGTGGCCCTGTAGGGAAAAAGGAGGGATTGAGAGAAGGGCAAGACTGGGCCTGGAGAGGGGTTTTGAAACATGGCTAGAAATTCAGCCCAGGTTCCCAGACCTCAGCAAACCTTTTTGGCAAACTGCAGGGAGTTTTGTGTTCACAGTGGGGATTCCTACAGAGCAGCTGGAAGGTGTAATTCGTAGTGCAGATAGACATACACGCACTAGCTCTGTTCATACTCATAACTAAAATAGCAGTGTGGCCATTGTGGCACAGGTGGTGTGTCAGGCTAACCGCCTAAGTATGTGCCATAGGGATTGGGCAGGACTATGCTTGGGCAGCTAGCCCATGCCACAGCACCCCTATGACTATTTTTAGCATGTTAGCTTGAGCAGAGATAGTACATGTATGTCTACCTGCCCTAGGAATCACACCTGCCAGTTGCTATGTAGACCTACCAAAGAAATCTGAAACCAGGCAATCCCCAGGGCTTTAATTTTCTTTATTTTGTTTATCTCTAGTAGCCAAAAAAAGATTTCTGCTCTGATGTTTTAGTGTATCGAAGAAGATACTCTCTTTGTCATATAGTTATATTTATTAAGAGTTACTGTTTTAGTATTCTAGTCAGTGTAATATTTCATTTATATTTAATATAAATTCATTAAATATTATTTTTAATATTCATTTCCTTTTTGACTGAATCTTTGCTGATATGGGTGGAGATCACCTGGTCATGTGCCTAAACAACAAAAGTAAAAGAAACAGTTAAAGGCAAAAAGGCATCCTTTAAAAAGTGGAAGTTAAATCCTATTGAGGAAGGAACATAAACTCTGGCAAGTGAAGTGTAAAAATATAATTAGGAAGGCCAAAAAAGAATTTGAAGAACAGCTAGCCAAAGACTCAAAAAGTAACAGCAAAAAAACTTTTAAGTACATCAGGAGCAGAAAGGCAGCTAAACAACTAGTGGGGCCATTGGACAATCTAGATGCTAAAGGAGTACTCAAGGAATATATGGCTATTTCGCAGAAACTAAATGAATTATTTGCTTTGGTCTTTACGGCTGAGGAGGCCCCCAACTTCACAAAGGGCCAGCTATAGAGATAGGTGATTTGTCTGTTAAAATATCAAAGGTGATACCTCAGATTAAAAGGGGAATTCACACTCTAAAGCTGTCAGTCTAGACAAATTCCAGCACCTTTCTTTGGAAAAAATAAACTATACTTCATAGCTCAGTTACAGTCAGTTCTATAGACTCTGTAGTTTACAGAATTGGTCAAATCTATCTGTCTTGACACATGCAAATCTCTTATTAAAGTCAAGTGGAGTTTAACTTCAGTAGGTATTGAATAAAGACTGCACAGGACAGGGCCTCAGTCAGATATTTAATTAGTTATCCTATGGATATTACTGTATTCTTCTTTTGTGAAGTTATCTAAATTTAATCGAAACAAGTTACTAACAGAAGTTAAAATATTAATTGTGTTAAATCTGGTTCAGCAAACTATAGGCCTTGATCCTGCAACCTTATCTTTATCATGGAAGCAAAGTTAAGCATATGCATAAGTGCTTGTTGCACTGGGGCCTTACATTGTAGCTACTCTCCTCTGGACTTGACTAGTACTGAGTAAATATGAAATCTGTATATTTTGCAGCAAGAAGTTATGTGTATATGGATGGATGGAGAACAAGTAGCAGCTGAGAAAGCATCCCCCGAATGCATTATGAGCTGCCTGCCAGCCACACACTGGCAGCTGATAGTTAGAAGCCTCCTTAATCATTTATCTTTTGTGGTCCTCTTCAAGCTGATTAAATGCTCATTCACTGTCTGATAACAGCTGACAAATTCCAATATACTGGAACAAAGCACTTAGTCCTATTTAGTCATATTTTGGAAAGCTGTTTATGCTCTTCTCATTTTGATGAACACTGTCCTATAATGAGTATAGTAATTATTTACAACCTAAAGAATTGGCAAAATATGTTTGGGTGCAGAATTTAATTAATGGCAGGCTGACAGCTGGTGTGAACGGGGTGTACGCTTCCTAACTTTTCACACAAAACCTTGTTACTAATAGTGGATTGTTGCCAGATAATAAATTTATTCTATGATACATTTAAAGGCAGCTGGTGAACATCACAAGACATGTAAATTACAGAAGGCATTTTTAACAGTAAAGATTTTTAACAAAAAATCAAGTGCCCAAAAAATCTGTATATTTTAATTTGGATATTGATTCAGATATCGTGGCAAAGATATCATCACATAGATATAGATAACAGGGAACTAAGAAGAATTGGTAAGATCTCTAAATAGGAAAGAATACCAAATGATGTACCACAAAGATCAGTATTGAGACTCATCTCTCTTATGGCCAGATCCTGCGCTCCTTACATTGAGAAATACCTTACTTTATGAGTAGGCCCACTGACTCCAACATGAGTAAGATTGTCAGAATCTGCCCCTTACTTACCAGTGTGGATGATGTATAAATTCAACTGTGGTTAATTTGCTGACCACACCAACAATGCGGAGGCTGCAAAAACTCTGGAGGGCAAAAAAACAGCTTTGTCTAGAGAGACTGGAACAAGTGAACTGATTCAAAGAGCTCAGATTCTGTGCTGATTAGAGAAAAGTCTCACACCTGGAACAAATATAAACTGGGGAGGGGGCGGTTATCTGGAAAAGGGTAAGCCCAAGATCTATGGGAGATCTAACTGAATACAATCCAAACTTGAAGTTTGACACTGTAGGGGGCAAAAAGTCCATGTTATTCTCAGACTTGTGTAGAGGGAATCCACAGAGTGGTGATAGTTAAATTACTTTAGATCACAGTTCCACCACCTACAAATAAGACACAGATACAACTCAATATCCATAAATCTCAGGGAATGCAGTCCATATTTTGAACACTATGCCATAATGCCATAGCATCAAGATAGCATAAGCAAACTTCCTGAAACTCACTTTCTTTTTGAGCATTAAGTGTGACCCCATGACAAATAAGGAATTAACAGTGCTTCTCAGCTTATCTCTGGTGCAACTACGCTTGGACTATTTTAAGCATTTCTAGTCTCCACACTTTAGGAATGTTAACAAGTGTAAGCTGTTTTTTAAAAATGAAAGCACAATTTCTTTCCATTTATTTAGAACAGATTATATACAACCATCGTTTAATTCTTACAGCTCAGTCCCTTAAGACTCACAGTATTTTGGTTGGAGGTTATCCAAGATTTCTACAGATGCTGTTATATCATTAATACTGGTGACGTGTGCTATTTTTAAAATGTAGGAAACAGTTTGTAATGTAAAAACTTTATATCGTGAAGATGACATTCATAGCTGGCACTTTTTATTTGGATGATGTAGTGAAGCCGAAGAACCTCCCTCCAATATTGAAGGGTGTAACACCTCCTGGTGGGTGCAACCAAACCTGCCCCACCCCCCTGGCAGGAAGTGCAGGGGGGAGCCGGAAGTACAAGAGCAGGGCCCTGCAGCTCAGTTGCGGCTGAACCAGGGAAAGAGGCAGCCATCTCTCTGAGCCCTCTGCAGAACCTACAACTGGCCAGCAGGAGCAAAGGCACACCCCAAACCCTGGAGATGAAGGAATTTGGGGAAACCCAGAGGAAGTGTAGCTTGGCCATGAGCTTAAGAGCTGACCCCAGCAGCGATGGAGCACCCCTCAACAAGAGCAGTAAGAAGTAGCCGAGGAAACCAGACCATGATCTAGCTGTGCTGCCGGGAAGTAAGGCAGCATGCTCCAGTGGTATCCCCGCTGACCCAGTGGCAGAACCACCTGCCACTGTTAGTGGGACCCAGTGGAGTAGGGTGGGCCTGGGTCCCCCATCCTCTGCTGCCGACTCCACTCGTGGGGTTGGCAGCCCACTCACCCAAGGTCAGAAGGCCTTACTATAGACTGTTTCCCTGCCCTGCCCCACCCAGGGGGCCAAAGCCCAAACTGCAATTGATTGCTCCAGCCAGGAGGCTGCAAGCTATAGACAGTTTTCCTGCTCTGCCCACACGCAGGGGGCCGGAGCTTAGACCTACAACCGTTCACCCCACTGAGAGGGAGCAGTCCCAACCCCAAGAGAGGAGATGGCTACAGATGGGTGGACAGGCAATTCACCAGTGCCACCACTTTTCCAGAAGAACAGTGAACAGCTTAAATCTTTGTTTCAATAATTCAAAGTGCCGGTTATACTGGACTACATTTCCTTTGGGAGCACGAAGCCATGGATGACGGGGAACCAGGAAACGGTTGGGTGGATTCCACATGGCTTTCAGAACACTGCAGGTTTGGGGGGGTCAAATCTCATGCCTATTCCAGTGGTTGGAAACTGAGAAAGAAACTAGAGTTATGTGAGGTCACTGACTTTCTTGTGCCCGACATGTGCCCAACAAGGCCCCATTTTTTATTATTTCTTTGAGTTTCACGGTACACCCCTGTGATGGAGCCAAAGTTTGGAACCCTTGTAAGTAGGTGTAGCACCATTAAAAACAATGGAGTTACATTTTAAATTTTATTTTACAAGCTCTAGTCATTTAAGTTTGTAGCTGGGAACAAAAGAGTTAAAAGGAGTCTTCTTCATTAGAATGTTGTTTGCATAATTACCACTCTGCTGCCGTTATGCAGCTGCTTCTCTTTGCAGGTGTTAAACACTGGGTGACATTTTTACATTAATATTATAATTTGAAAAAAACCTAACACTAACACAAATATTAAGAAGCTACATTGTGATCATGTCACATTTAGGCCATGGTTCTGTTTCATTTCTGATCATTCCACTTGCTGGTTCATTTGTATCCTGTTTGTGAGCTTGTACATTGTTTTTATACAACCCAAGTGCTTTCTTTATTGTGATCTAGTGATTATAGCAGGAGAATGGAACTATTATTTGCCTTTACCACTGACACTCTGTCCTTGAACAAGCTACAACCTTTCTATTCCTCTCTATGCTATATATAAAAGGATATAAATTACCCATCTCACAAGGGTACTAAGGGGCTTAATGCATTAATATTTGTAAAGCGGGATGAGCTATTCAGATGGAAGGTGCTGTAGAAATGCAAAATGTTATCTGCTTAATGAGTTTTATTTTAAAAGAAAAATACACACTTTTCATTATTTGCAATGTAATATTCCAACTACAATAGGGATTATATAATATAACCATGGGCAAAGGGGTTTCCTGTGGTGTTGGAGAATGATGACATGAAGGACAGCCATCCACCTCTTCCCAACCTGTGCAGCCCAGTCCCCACAGTGAATCCCATGGAGGGTTTTTATGAGCTCAAGGGAGATGACACTAGAACGCTGACACTCCTCTCCAGCCCAAACCCACTAGGGCCAGGTCCCTTACAATCACAAAAACAAGGGGCATGAACTCTCCCGACAACTGTCCCCTTTTATTCTACTCTTCCCCCGTTTTCTTTTCAAGATGCCTTCCAGGATATAGTAAGTGAACAAATTGTGATATGCAGACAGTCACACATTTAACACTCTTCACAGATTTAGGATTCTTTACTCAACTATGGCATTCAAGTAACTCATCTCAGTATTAATATTACTTGCTTTTGCATTGTTACCATGCCCTTATTTTGTTCCCAGAAATATCTTCTACTTCTTCAAGAATTCACCCAAATAGCTACTATATCAGAATACTCCAGTACTTTGAACATAGGCATGGAGGATATGTATGGAAATCAGATATGATCTACATTTTTATAATGATTTTATTATTTTCTTTGTAGCTTATCAAGATAATTTTTTCTCACCAATATAGAACAAGGAACTTTATTAGAATCAGGGAAACAGTATGATCCCTAAAGCTCCTATTTGAGTATGTGCCTCTCTCTGTTTCACTGTGAACCTTCTGCCTAGAACTTTTCCCAGCCTCCCTCTCGCCTACAGATTTAAGGAAACATTATAAATATCTTCATGAGGTCCCATTCAGGGAATCTTCTCATCTGCATCTCCAAGTTCTTCAGAAGCTGTTTCTCCACACCACAGCTTTGCCTGCAGCCACCTATCAAGCCATGCTGCCCAACCTCCATTTAGAAGCCAGCTTCCAGGTTGCTCCCTGCAGCCTACTGCTCACAGGAGCCTGCTTGACAATTCCAGTTTCTGATCTCTGGGGCCATCTAAAAGCTGTTACCTGTTCCTTGGTACTGTGAATTACAGAGCTGACAAGATGCTGATCCATCTTTACCAGGATGGTCTGTGGTCCCATGTTGAGGTGGTCAGAAAATGGGATTTTTTTTCATGGAAAATGTCAATGAAAATTTTTTTTTAAAAAAAGTTATCAAAACTTTCCAAGGAAAAGCTTGACTTTTGGGCAAAAAAATCATACATTGAAATATTTCAGGTGAAGATAAAATGTGTTTCCATTCAGGAGTACTGCTGCTGTGCCTCATGAATTGTAGTTCAGGTGCCTCATGCTCCCATTCTCCTCTATGGACTGGGCTTCCTGATTGGACTACATATCCCATGATGCACTACAGTCTCCCCACAGGTTGAGGCGGTTGCATCATGGGACTCCCTGGCTAAGGCGCATCATGGGAAACATAGCCCATATTGGGGAATGGGGCATGAGGAAACCAATATACAGTTCCCATGAAGCATGATATCTGAATCAATATCCAAATTAAAATATTCAGATTTTTTGGGCACTTGATTTTTTGTTAAAAAAAAATCTACAGAAAGGAGACACTTTTCACATACAAATTCATTTAGTCGAACACCCGATTTTTCAGTAAAAAACCCAGATAGAAAATTTTCAACCTGTACTGTTACCAAAGTCTTTTCCTTCCAGCCATTTTAAGGGTGGAACAAGGTTGTCAGTGTGGGAGAACACCTAATAAATCAGCCAACTGATTACAATATAGCTGTCGATATACCTTGAAATGCTTTTCAAAATGACTTAATTAGTCAATCGTAGTTTTTTCCAATCTTGTATGTACCTGAATAAATTTTCTCAAGATGCAGTCATGGACATGATTCACTTCACACTGAGTTTGTTTTTTTGACTTCAACCTGGTTCTACTTGGACTCGACTACTTTACCCATGCTTAGGTTTACAATGGCTCTGCTCTTTGTAACTCTGTAGATGATGAGGCTAGTAACAATTTTCCTGGCATGAATACACATTCTCTTGTCCCTTGAGGAACTAAGCTTTCCATTAGGCCCCGAAGAAGCTTACATTTAGTCAGTGTGTTATGCAAATTTAGCATCATCTCTTACTCTAGGTCTGCATCTGACCTAATTTACACTCTCGACATTGATAAATTCCTCTCAGAAGCTACATTCTTTCTGGGGGCTAATTTATTCACTGTGATGTATTTTAGTCACAATAAAATCCTAGGAATAGAATATGTCTTCTTTAACTCAGTCAGAGAAGCATTTTCGTGGTGTTAAGGGCAATTTATAAAGGTCTTCAACTGAGTTGAGAGCAAGAGTGCAATAATTATACCAAATAGTAAGAGACTGATAATGAGGAAGTAACTTATCATAAAGAGACTTACAATAATATGCAATAGTTTGTTTAAGAAAAAATATTTGAAATAGATCAAACTTAAGTGCAGTTCTCAAATTGTGCCTTTAGGGCAGGGGTTCTCAAACTGAGGATCGTGACCTGTCAGGGGGTTGTGAGGTTATTGGGGGGGGGGGGGTTGCGAGCTGTCAGCCCCCCCCCCAGGCATGCCAGTAAGGGTGGCATGGCATAGGGGGGGTCATCACTTTTGTGGGAGAGAGTGCCATCACAGCCTGGAATATTTTCAAAGGGGGTCCCAGCAAAAAAAGTTTGAGAACCCCTGATTTAGGGATACTCTAAATTATGCCAACGAGTCACGCACACAACTCACATTAATGTTAGTCATATGTATTGAGAGAAATATGTGGCCCTGTAGGTGTGAAGCTCGCTGAAATGCTATATTGTAACACAGTATTTATATCCCCTTTGTTATAAATATTGTCTAGGATTTTCTCTGTATCGGACTGCTCCTGCTCCCATCGAGCTTAATGAGCGTTTTGAATCCATTGAGGTGAATTTGGGAAAGCAGATGGAGTAGATGTTAGAAAAGGACCATCACAAATGAGTACAGTAATCAATATGAAGTCTAAGATTTATTTATAATAGATGAATGAGAATTAAAACTTGGTGTACACTGAAAAAATAGAAGTGAGATGTGTCCATCCATAATATATATTGAACATTTTACCTTCCACATGGAATCATTTTATTATTATTCATTATTATTATTTATTATTGTCATAGTACCTAGGAACCCTAGCCATGGACCACGACCCCATTGTGCAAGGAACTGTTCAAACACAGAACACACTTCTTTCCATTAACACCAACTTGAACTATTGGTGGCTGCATGTTTTGTGCTGTATGAATGATATATTTACTAGCAGTTAGATTATTAATTTTCTTTTTATACATGCTCTCTTGCTTCTTTTTTGTATGCAAAATGCCTAACCAGAATGTTTGTTAAATATATAAATAAATGAATAGAAATCATTAATGCTCCATGTGAAATTATACCTTGCCCTGTTTATATTCCTGTCACCATGTGAGTAGTCCTACTAGTCTTATCTACACTACCCATGTAGGCATTTAAGTCATTCTTATCAACCATGGTATTTTAGTCTCTTTATTGTAGTATGTAAGTGCCTCTGCAGGAATTATAGGGCAGTCTGGCTGGCAGGGCACTCATTGGGAACATAGGAATTGCCATGCCAAATCAAAGCATTGGTCCATCCTAGTCCAGTATCCTATTCCAACACTGGCCAGCACCACAAAAAAATTGGAAAAATGGACACTTATGGAATAATTTGCTCTTAGCAGAAACTTCCTTTCTAATCCTAGGCTGTTAATAGCTGATTTATGTCCTGAACTGTGAGATTTTATGGCCTTGGTACTGTTGTATCTTGGTGGTTTTAGATATTGGTGGTATTCTCAGTCTGCATAATAATACCTAATCAGTTTTTTAATCCTACTAATTTTTTTAATCCTTCACCACAGTGATAGCAGTGAGTTCAAACGGTTAGTTATTCATGGCTTAAAAAAAGTTCTTCTTCAAGTGCTTGCCTCATGTCCATTCAGAATTAAGTGTGTGCACACTGCATGCACCAGTGCTGGAAATTTTTCCCCTAGTGGTATCCGTAGGGCTGGCTCTAGAACCCTCTGCAGCAGTGTGTGTATATGCTCGTATATAGGGTGCTGCTAGCCCCCCCTCACCCCCCTCTCAGTTCCTTCTTACCACCTACGATGCTGCTGGAACACTCTTTTGCTCCTGCAAGGTACAGTATTCCTAACGGTTCTTTGTTTTATCTAGTGTATTTATATTTGTTGGTTCAGAGTTTATTATCTGATAGTTAGTAGTTGATTAGTTAGTTGTTTACCCAGGATTCGGTCATGCTCCGGTCCCTGGTTTTAAACTCTGCGCTTCATGCAAGAAGCCTATGCCGTTGAGCAACCCACACCAGAGCTATTTGAAGTGCCTGGAGGAAGCTCACCTGTGTGAAAAGTGTAAAATCTGCAAAGGATTTCGCCCTCGAACCAAGAAGGACCGGGACATTAGACTCTAGTCCCTTCTCAGAGAATCGGCACTCGGACTGGTGTTGGAGCCACGATCAGACTCAGCACCCAGTATGGTGGCATCGACCAGAAGTGCTCCCCCGGCATTGGTGCCTGCATGGCACCGATCAGCATCACCGGCACCGAAGAAGAAAAAGGCACATGCCAAGAAAGACCCGAAGTCGACTAATAAGAGCTCAGGCACCACGAGCAAAGTCAATTCAGCCCCAGAAAAGCCTCCACCCGTGAGGGCATCGAGCCCGACTCCGGTGCCACCGCCAACGCTGAGGAGTGGCAGAAGCCCACACTGTTTACTGGTCCCTTCTACACCTGAGACAGTCCAGACAATGAGGGACCTGTTGGCCTTGCCGGTGCTGCCTACACCGCAGGAGGGTAGGGCAGGGTACCAAACTTCAGATGCCCAGGTCGGGGGCCAGTTGGAGGGAAAACGAGCACTGGTTCCACCACAGCCCCTCCCTTCCACACCGGTTTCACAGTGGTCACCAGAGTCCCGGCACTGCTCCCCGGTACCGCCATTGGCATAGGTCAGGGTCGAGTCTTTGGTCACCGGATGCCAAAAGCCAGTCACTGGAACATCGGTTCCTGTCCAAGGAATGCCAATGTCAATCTCCAGAACGCCGACACTCCCCAAGCCCCTGAGGAGAATCTCCGGAGCCCTGGCACTGCGAAAGTCCCTATAAGAAGCCTAAGGACAAGATGCAGTCAAGGCATGAACAGTGCACAGGTTCTCGGCACCACTCCTCATCGCTGGAGCCTGGATGCTTGAGAAGTGGCATGGAGAAGCACGTGGAGTCAGCACTCATGGTCGCCAGCATTTAGCTCCTCGGACTCAGGAGAGCAGTGCTGGCCCAAGCTATGGTCTGACCGGGCAACAGCCCGGGGCGCCTGATTGTATCGGGCGCCAAAATGACTGGCCGGCTTACATAGGCGTAGGGCTTGAGATACTGGCGGAAGTTTTTCCGGCGACGGGGAATGACGTGGCGCGAGCTGCCGCCAAAAATTAGGATGCTGTCAGTTTTTTCGACGGCGGGGAAGGACCTGGCGCGCGATGCGAGTTGCCACAGATCATCAGGATGCTGGTACTTTTTATGGCGGTGGGTAGGACATGTGCACACCCTAATCAAATGTGCTGCACACGCCTATGCCGGCTTATCAGGGACACGCAGCAGCAGCGGAGCCACATCCTGAACCCGACGCAATTATAATGTCTGCCTGGGGCGCAAGAATGGCGTGGGCCGGCCCTGAGGGAGAGGAAATAGTCGTCCCCCCAAAAGGACAAGCCCCTAAGCTGCCATAGATGAGAGGGTGGCTGCAAGGACAATGGCCAGATTCCTGGCAATTTTGGAATCCATGAGGGTTCCCTCAGACCCTGATGCTGTATGCTCAGGTGACTGCGAGCGCCTCAGTACTGCACTCCTCTAAGGGCCCGGCCACGGCACTGGAAGTAGATATTGGGTCGGACCGGGAAGACTCTCTTTCGGGTAGCCCCTCACTTACCACCACAACCAGGGAGGAAAATCCAGCTCCCCCTCAGATTCTTGCCTCCTCATTCTCCTCGCAGACAAGGTGGTAGTGGGCCTCTCTCACGCTTCCCTGCTGGACAATTACAGGGTGCACCAAGACCTGCTGACATTGGAAGTGGTTAATTTGGGCCTCAATATAGAGGAACTTTCTTTGGCTTCCTGGCATCTGCAGCTCCTTCCAGAGTGGCCATCCCAGTGCATGATGGGGTGCTGAAGCTCGCTAAGATACTGTGGTAGACTCTTGCCTCCCTGCCTCCCACATCTAAGAGGGTGGAGAAGAATTATTATGTGCCCGCCAAGAGGTTTGAATATTTATACACACACCCATCTCCAGGCTCGCTTGTTGTGGCAGCAGCTAATGAGCATGACAGGCAGGGACAAATGAGTTCAACATCCAAGAATAAAGAGGCCAAGAAATTCGATTTATTTGGCTGGAAGGTGTACTCAACAGCGAGCCTACAGCTAAGGGTGTCTAATCAGCAGGCGCTTTTGGGATGTTATCATTCTAATATCTGGCAGCTGCTGGAAAAGTTTGCCAGTTCCCTCCTGCAGTCCTCCAAGCAGGAATTTGAAGCAGTCTTAGAGGAGGGGAAAGCAGTGGCCAGAGCCTCCCTACAGGCAGCATTGGATGCAGCGGACTCGGTGGCACGGGCAATGGCTTCTGCAGTGTCGGTGAGGAGAGCGTTTTGGCTCCGATCATCCGGTCTGTCAACAGAGGTCCAGCAATCCATCCAGGACCTCCCATTTGATGGTTCCACCTTCTTCACGGACCAGACCAACATCAGACTGCATGGACTGAAAGACTCAAGAACTACTTTGAGATCATTGGGCCCGTACACCTTCGTCCAGGAGGCACTTCAGGCCCTCTCAACAGCAGCGCTTCGGGGGTCAGGCCTGGATGGAGCTCTACAGGAGGAGGCACAAGAACATTAAACGCCGTTGGGGCAATTTGCCACCCTCTGCCTCGAGATCAGGGCTGAGCCACCATCCCTCAGATCAGGAGATCAGGAAGCCTTCTACAAGGGCAAATTATTTAGCCAAATGGAAACGTTTCACCTGCTGGGCAACGGGTCAAAACATCTTGCCAACTAAATCCCCTATTCAGATGATCTTGGACTATCTGCTTCATTTGGATCAGGAAGGCCTGGCCTTCTCATCTATTAAGGTGTACCTGGTAGCAACCTTGGCCTTTCACCCTCTGATCCAAGGCAGTTCAGTTTTCTCCCACAGGATGGTGTCTAGATTCCACAAGGGCCTGGAGAGACTTTTTCCTCTGATACGAGCCCCAGTCCCTCAGTGGGATCTAAACCTCATCCTCTCAAGACTCACGGCACTGCTATTTGAGCCACTGGCTTCTTGCTTCCTCATGCCTCTGTCCTGGAAGGTGGCATTCCTGGTGGCGATCACCTTGGCACAGAGGGTCACTGAGTTAAAAGCCCTGACCTCAGAGCTGACATACATGGTTTTCTTCAAGGACAAGGTGCAGCTTTGTCCTCATCCAGCTTTTCTGCTGAAGGTCATTTCCACTTCCATGTTAACCAGGACATATTCCTGTTAGTGTTCTATCCGAAGCCTCACAAATCCAATGAGGAGAGGCATCTCCACTCTCTCAATGTGAAGAGAGCATTGGCTTTCTACATCGACAGGACCCGATCTTTCCACCACTCCCCACTGCTTTTCATTGCAATCGCTGACTGGATGAAGGGACGTCCGGTGCTGTCCCAGCAGATCTCATCCTGGATTATGGCCTGTATATGGACTGCTACGAGCAAGCGGGAGTCACGCCCCCGGCTTCCCTGTCCGCCCACTCCACAAGGGCGCAGGCCTCT
The DNA here is from genome assembly GCF_026122565.2 of Emydura macquarii macquarii. Classification (NCBI taxonomy): domain Eukaryota; kingdom Metazoa; phylum Chordata; order Testudines; family Chelidae; genus Emydura; species Emydura macquarii. The sequence goes on from NW_027132344.1 coordinate 2,592,583, forward strand.
TCAGTGGCATGTACCCATTCAAGACCTATGTAGAACCGCTACGTGGTCATCAATACATATGTTTATGTCCCACTATGCTATCACGCAGCAAGCACGGGACGGCACTGGGTTTTGCAGAGTGGTGCTACAATCATCACGTCTATGAACTCCTGCCCACCTGAGGAGGCTCTACTGGTAAGTCACCTAATTCTGAATAGACATGAGCAACACATCTCAAAGAACAACAGTTACAAGGTAAGTAACCATTCTTTCCCAGTCAAACTTTGTCCAGGAATATGTATGCACACCTCCCATTTACTTCAGTGGGATCCTAATCCACACATCCAATGTCAGATTTTGCAACAGGTGTTGCGGTTGCACTAGGATGGGGCTGAAAGGAATTCAATTTCAAGTTTTCTAGAATGCCTTTATAAATTAAGTTACATTGGATTTATATATCTATTGTGACAAAGCTCTTCCTTTACCTCGGTGGGTCCAGCACTTCCTTCTAGTGGTAGGTCAGGGAACTACTTCACCCTCTAGTGTTCTTCCACCCTCTAGTGGTGGGGGAGGGTAATACAGCCTCTCTAAAATGGCCGCTCCCTGCTGGCTCCCAGTCCTGTCTCTGGTTCTCCCTCTCCCACTCTTTGTATCTGCAGGGTTCTCTTCTGCCAGCATTCTGCTCCTTCTCCTAAACCTTCCTGGTTCTTGACAGTGTCTTGCCTGCTTACCCCTCTGGTAGCTCACCTCACTCTTACAACTCCAGCCACACCCTTTCTCTGGAGGGAAGGATTTTAACAAGTCCTGGGTGGGGCCTTGATTGACTCCAGGTGTGTTAATTAATCTGGAGTAACCCCTGCTCAGCTACCAGGGGAAAAGGGACTTGCTGCTCCTTCTGGGGCTGATCCATTAGCCCTTGAGCTGGTGCTCTCTTGTGGGGGCCATTCCCCCTGCAATGCTTGCTGCCACTGCCATTTGGGGGCTCTGCTGGCCTACCTCCCTGCGGGCAGTGAGTGGCCTCACCATTGCTACTGCTACCACCTGTGTGGGGCCCTTCCTGGCCAGCCGGCTTGCTGCTGCTCCTCCCACCATTTGGGAGACTGCTGCTGTTGTTGTTCCCTGTGAGGAAAAGGAGGAAGACCACCACCACTGGGGGAGTGCTCAGAACTGCACCAGGAGATGTGGAGGGGGTTTGTTTATTGCTGGACTAAGTGACTGTGCCATCCCTGCTCTTGGGTGGTGGGGGAAGTTCTTGTTGTTGCTGTGGGGAGAGGAGGGAGCAGCATGGAGCCCTCCCCACAATCCATCTACTCCCCATCCCACCCCACCACCAGCACCATCGCTGTTGCCCCCTCCAACACCCACAGACACCCTCACCACCTGCATCGCCTCCTCACCCTTCAACTCAGCTGTTTGCCTCCTGCACCATCTGGGACTGTTGCAGCAGCAAGGACTTCTTTTTTCACTACCCAGGCGCACATGGGCGTACGTGATTCCTTTCCCCTCCCTCCCCCCTTGGATTTGCCCTCCCTTCCCCAGCTACATTTGGCTGGAGGGCCCCCCGCACCCTCTGCTTTGCCCTCCGGCCTCTCTGAGGCAGTTTGCCCAACCTACACCCCCAGCCTGCCCCACGCACCCCTTGTTGCCCACTTTGTCCCCCTCCTCCCACTCCTATTTTTCCCTTGGGATTTGTTTGGTTTCCCTGCCCCGTCCCAGCCCTCCCGCTTCTGTTGGCTTCCCTGCACTGTCCTAGACCCTGTGACTCCCTTGTCCTTTCCTACCCCATCCCTGGCTTTCAGTAGACCTGTTCCCTAACCCCCCTTTTGCTGCTTGTTCCTGCCCCGCCCCACCCTACCTGCTCCCCAAGCGCCAGTAAGACCCCTGCAACCACCTGACTTTTTGTTGTGCTCTCACTCACTGCACCCCCTAATGCCTTTGTATCCCCCCCACCCAGTGCAGCTGGAGAAGCCAGCACCCCCCCCCATCCCAACCAAGGCCCTTGTGACCCTTCCTTATTGGTGCCCTACTCCGCTGCCTGCAGCCTTTCAGGGAAGAGAGGTCAGCCATCCCACACCTCTCCCTCCTTCCTTGCCCTCCCCTTTTCCCCGGTGCTTTCCCCTGTGACCTCTCCCTGTAAGTACCCTCCTCCCCTATCTGCGTCCCAGCGGGGAGGAATGGTCAGCCCTTCCCCAGCCTCTTTGCCTTTGCCCTTTCCCTTTAGTGCTTACTCCTGTCCCCTCTCTCATATGGATGGGGAGACTGGGGGGAGAACTCCCCCCCCGGTTGACCCTGTCCCCTGCCCTCAGCCTGCTCCCCCACCCATTCCTGCGGCTACCACTCTGACTGCCGCTGCTGCCAGATCTAACACCACCACTGCCCCCACTGGGACACTGGCAGCAGCAGGCCTGGGAGGGACGTCTACCTCTCCTGCTCCTGCTTCCTCGACCGGCAGAAAGGGTCAGGGGATAGAGAAGGGCAAGAGCCCTGCCCAGAAGGCGAAGCCATCGGCCGCAGCCTGCCCCTTCACCTGCCGCCCCCTCCACCAGCTCTGGGGGTGCTCCTGCCTCGACCCCTAGAGCATACGCCCAGGTAGCCGCCACCCCTCCAGCCACCGCCCCGACATCTGCCTCCTGACCAGGAGGAACGGCGTCCGTTGCGTCCTGGTAGTCGCCTCGCCCCACATTGAGACTTTTGTGTGCGCTGGCATGGGTGGTGGGGCCCTCAGCCATCATGGCAGCCTCCAAGATGTATGGAAAGGTAGTGTTCTTCTTGGCATCAGAGGCCGCTGCCCAGGAGGCGGTAGAGAAGGACCTGGTGCTGTCCCCGCCCTTGCCTTCTTGTTGCCCCCAGACCATTCCACCTGCCCTGCTGAGGACGGCATTCTTGAGGCGATGGCCAGCGCCAAGCAGCCGGTCCCTGGGCTCCCATCCCTGGTGAGACAGCTACCCCCCTCTCAACAGCCCTAACTCAAGTCTCCCCCTACCCACTGCCGTGGCTCCAGGCACTGAGTCCATCGTGGCGCCCAGGTCTGGCGTAGGCGAGGGCCCCCACCCCGGACTCATGCCCCTGACCCCTGTGCCAGGTCAAGTGGAGCTGTGCTCCGGTGGCTCGACCACTGGGGCCCTTGATCCCAGCCCTGCCCCTGCCTCCGTCCCCGCCACTGCCCCTGACCCTGATTCTGCTCCTGCCTTTAGTACCACCCCCGGTCCCTCCCCGTCCACCTCCCATATCGCTGCCACCACCAGGGTTGTGTCATTTCCTATTCCATTCACCAACTCCTGGGATGCGGCATTTGTGTTCCCCCTTCCACCTGGGGTTGCTGTTTTCCCTCCGCCACCGTCTCTTATACCAGGAGTTGAGCTGGACAGCGCGGCGCCCACAACATCAGCACCGTGTCAGGGATCAGCCCCCTGTCTGCCCATCTTGGCTGGCTGCAGGGCCGCTACGGAGACCTGGCTGGAGGACGGCTGGGATTCTTCGACCCCGGATCCCCTTACGCTGCAGGACGAGCTGCGTGATTTCCTGGCTGACTCCCGAGGGGCCAGGGACAGGGTGCAGCTTGCCCTGCAGCTCTGGGGGGACTTTCACCTTCTCCTCCAGACCATGAGGGCTATACTGAGGGAGCGCAAAGGGACTGGGAGGCAGGACGCCGTGGCCTACCAGCAGGCCTGCAGCTTCCATGACTCCCTGATGACCTTCGGGGTCGGTCACAGATTGCTGCAGGGCCCGACAGTGGCCGCTGGCACGCCTGCCCATGAGGATCCTCCCCAGCCCTCCTCATGGCCCCAACCACCTTTGCTACATTACATACCTGGGGCTGTAGGATGGGTCTACACAGGTGCCAAGTGCTCTCCTTCATTCAGGAAGGAGGGTACTCTGTGGTGTTCCTGCAGGAGACCCATACAGATCCAGCCACCAAGACCATCTGGCAGCTGGAGTGGAGGGACAGGTGTATTTTAGCCATCTCTCCACGCCTGCAGCGGGAGTGGCCACCCTGTTCTCCCCTGAGCTACAGCCTGAGGCGCTGGGGGTTGCCGAGGTCATGCTGTGTCGCCTGCTGCACCTCCGGGTCCATAGGGAGGGGCTAACACTGAATTTGGTCAATGTCTATGCCCCGAACTCGGGCCCGGAGCGGCACGTTTCTTTCAGCAGGCATCTGCCTTCCTCCGCACCTTGGATCCTCATAAGTGCCTGGCCCTGGGCGGGGATTTTAACACCACCCTCGTGGAACAGGACTGCACGGGAACCGAGCACAGCCAGGCCACCGCAGACATCCTCAACATCATCAACCACCACTCCCTGGTGAACGTCAGGCGCAACCACCGCCCAGACAACATGACTACTTTCACCTTTGTCTGGGTGGGGGATGATCGGTCACGCCATTCCTGGTTGGACCGCATCTATTTATCATGTCACCATCTTTCATGGGTCCACTTCTCCAGCACGCAGCCAGCCCCATTCTCAGATCACCATATTGTGACCGTGACGGCTTCTCTCACAGCAGAGAGGCTGGGGCTGGCCTACTGGCATTTTAACAACAGCTTGCTGGAGGACGAGGGCTTCGTGGCATCCTTCCAGGAGTTCTGGCTGGCCTGGCAGGGGCAGAGGTGCACCTTTCCCTCAGCGCGGTACTGGTGGGACGTGGGGAAGGTGCGCGCCCGGCTATTCTGCCGCGACTACACTCGGGGGGCCAGCCGGCGGAGGGATGTGGGGATAGAACAGCTGGAGCAGGAGGTCTTAGAGTTGGTGAGGCTTTTGGCCACCAGCCCCGAGGATCCATCCCTCTACAGAGCATGCCGGGAAAAGCAGGAGGAGCTCCGGGCCCTTGAAGACCTTCGGGATCGGGGTGCCTTCGTTCAATCCCACATCTGTCTCCTTCAGGAGATGGATTGCGGCTCCCGCTTCTTCTATGCCCTGGAGAAACGGAGGGGGGCTAAAAAGCACGTCACCTGCCTTCTGGCAGAGGACGGTGCCCCCCTCATGGATCCAGCAGAGATGTGCGGAAGAGCCAGAGCCTTCTACGCTAGCCTCTTCTCCCCGGATCAGACCAAAGCCGCCACCTGCAGGGTGTTCTGGAACTAACTCCCCACGGTTGGCGCAGGCAACTGGGACTGGCTAGAACTACTTCTCGCTCTGGCTGAGTTATAAGAAGCCCCCCATCTCATGCCCATGAATAAATCTCCGGGCATGAACGGGCTAACCATGGAGTTCTACCACGTGTTCTGGAACGTCCTCATCTCGGACCTCACCATCGTCTGCGCCAAGTCCGAAGGCAATGGAGTGCTCCCCCTCTCGTTCAGGTGGGCCATGCTCACCCTGCTGCCCAAGAAGGGGGACCCCTGTGACCTTTGGAACTGGTGTCCCATCTCGCTCCTCAGCACCAACTATAAAATCATATCCAAGGATATCTCGCTGAGGCTGGGGTCCGTGCTGAAGGACGTGGTCCATCCCAACCAGACCTACACCATCCCGGGCCATACATCCCAGATGTAGGGATAGTCTGTCATTCGCCCTCCTGGACCAGGAGAAGGCGTTCGAGAGGATGGACCATGGGTATCTCCTGGGCACCCTGCCGGTGTTTGGCTTCGGGCCCTGTTTTGTGGGCTTTTTCCCGGTGCTGTAAGCCTCCACAGTGTGCCTGGTCAGGCTCAACTGGACCCTAACCGAACTGGTCAGCTTTGGGCGAGGCATGCGCCAAGGTTGTCTGTTGTCGGGCCAGCTGTACGCTCTGACCATCGATCCCTTCCTCTGTCTCCTCCACCAGAAGCTGACAGGGTTGGTGCTCCATGAGCCAGAGCTGAGGCTGGTCCTGTCAGCGTACGCTGATGACATACTCCTCTCAGTCCAAGACCCAGGTGACCTGGTGCAGTTGGAGGCCTGCCTGGCTGTCTACTCGGCAGCCTCCTTCGCCCGGGTCAACTGGATCAAGAGCTCTGGCCTGATGGTAGGGGCCAGGTGGCAGATGAGCTCCCTCCCACTCGCGTTTCAAGCCATCTGGTGGAGTGCAGGTCCACTGCGCTATCTGGGCATTTACCTTTCTGCCACCCATCCCTCCCAGACAGAGAACTGGCAAGATTTAGAGGTCAGCGTGTCTGAGTAGCTGCAGAAGTGGACAGGACTGTTCCAGTGCCTTTTCCTTCAGGGGAGAGCACTGGTGCTTAACCAGCTAGTCCTGTCCATGCTCTGGCACCAGCTCAACACCCAGGTCCCACCCCAAGGTTCTTGGCCTATCTCCAGAAGACAATTCTGGAGTTCTTTTGGCCAGGACTGCACTGGGTCTCTGCAGGGATCCTGAGTCTCCCCATAAAGGAAGGAGGGCAGGGCCTGTGCTGTCTTCACAGCCAGGTCCACACCTTACTTCTCCAGGCCCTGCAGAAACTCCTTTATAGTGCAAGTAGTCCAGCGTGGAGCACACTGGGGCACACCTTCCTCTGCTGCCTCCGAGGGCTCCAATACGACCAGCAGCTCTTTTATCTCCATCCAAGAGGTCTTCCGCGAGACCTCTCTGAGCTGCTGGTCTTCTATCAGGACCTCCTCTGGACCTGGTGGCTGGTCTCAGCCTCCAGGTCTGTTGCAGTCGCCAAGGGGGAGAACCTCCTCACAGAGCCCCTGCTACCCAACCCCCAACTCCGTGTACAGGTGGCGGAGGCCCCCTCAGTGTGATGGAGGATGGTCCTGGCAGGCGTCACCAGGATCGGAGACTTCCTGGACTACAACCGGGGGGACTGGGTGGATCCCCAGGAGCTGTCTCGGTGCTTGGGGCTCTCCACCCTTCAAACCCCCCGGCACGTACTCCAGGAGGTGAGGGGAGCCTTGCCTCCCACTGCTCGGGTTTACCTCGAGTGGGTCCTGTGAGAGGCTGCTCCCCATCCCCCCTCAGTCCTAGCCCTCTGGAGCTTTTCATCAGGCCCCGGCCTCGTGTGCCGTCCCAGCCGCCCTCTCCCCACGCACCAAGCCGGCTGCTAGATTTGCAGCTGGTCTGTTTCCAAACTGTGCCCAGGGACTATCATCTGTTCACACTTGTGCTTCACACCCTTCATTTCCTCATTTCCTGCCCAGACCCCAAATGGTGAGACATGATATCACCTGTGGAGGGCGAGGACCCCTGGTGGGCCAGTCTTTATTCCACCCTGACCCCGTGGCCCGCTGGGGACATCAGTTGGCAGCTCCTTCATGGGGCCATGAGCACGGGCATATGCTTGGCGCAGTTCACCCCTCACCCCGACACCTGCCCCTTCTGCAGTGTGAGGGAGACCCTGGTGCAGGTCTACCTTGAGTGCACCAGGCTGCAGCTTCTGTTCTGGCTCCTTCAGAACCTCCTGTTAAGGTTCTGGCTGCACTTTTCCCCACACCTGTTCTTCTACGCACACCCCATCTGGGGCCCCACAAAGTCGTGGGACCACCTATTCAACCTCTTCCTAGCCCTGGCCAAAGTGACCATCTAGGGCCACCAGGGAGAGGAGGTTGGCTGATGGGGTGCTCTGCGACTGTGGGGCCTATTTCCGTTCTTCCGTCCATTCACGCTTCCAGGCAGGGTTCCTCTGGGCAACGTCCGCTGGCTCCCTAGACGTCTTTCAGGAGCGGTGGGCACTGTCCGGAGTGCTCTGCTCAGTGTCCCCTTCCAGTTCTCTCTGTTTGACCCTTTGACCCTCACACCCTTCCTGTTTTTTTCATTAGTTGTCCACTGAAATCAGTTGAGTCCCGGGCCCAGTGGCTCCTCTCCTTAGGCTGGGGTAGGGGCCTTTAGCAGTGGGCGAGCTTGAGCCTGCCCACCCCACCCCACCCGGAATTCAAATAGTAGCACTCTCCGGTAGCCATCAAGTCTGACCCTGTCACACTATATTAACACATGTCCCGTCTTTATAAAAATAGTCTTAAAAACAACTTATTCTTAATCCTTAGTGAAAATACTCAGATAACGTGGAATATTCAGTTTTTAGTCAATCCTGTTCTTTAAAGTTTTCTTAATGACTGAGAGTTTATATTTGGCAGGTAAACAGTGACATCTGCTGGTGAGTGTTTGAGAATGAGCCCTGAGTGCCTAAACTTCTCTCCCAACAAATTCAATTACATTTATAACAATTGTATGAAATTGCATAAGAAATAATCCCATTATTTTTCCTTCTTTGGGACATAAAAAAGTATTCTTTTCATTTCCATATTTGCTTGGTTTTTTTCATGTTTATCTAATTGAATTTTATTTTGGCAAAGTCAGATCTAAACAATCATTAATGATTTAATTAAAGCAATGATACAGATCATTAAACTGACACTGCCTTTATGCTGTTCATTAGAATTTATTTAACTTTTATTTGATCTTTCAAGTGTTGCAAGGTTTTCACTGGTGCCATTCTGTGCATTAACCATATCAGCCCAATGACCCATTGGTTCGGGGAACTTTATGTGGGGCTTCTAATGAAGGTATGTCAAATGGCTAAATGAGCAGAACTCAGCCTATCTGCTGCACTGAATGGTTCCCTTCTTTTACTTTCCCAATGTAAAAGCTCTTATGATTCCCTTGTTGTCTCTTCTTTTATTACATTATTATTTACAATATGGCATATTCAAAAGTGAAATATCAGTATGGAATTGCTCCTGAAAACTACACTGATGGCTGTGTTCTAACACACCCAGTGGGTTCCATCTCCAATTCCACTGTAAATGAAATGAAAATGTAGCACAGTGTGATTGGTCTATATGAATTACGCAACACTGGTACTCTGTTTCCAAAATTTGTCTGGCAAGTGTGGCAGCTACACATCATGAGAAACTGGATTCTATGGTAAACCACACATTATAATTCTTTGCTTTTTTAGTTACACATTTGTCATTCAAACATCTCACGTTGCGTCATTCAAAATGCCCAAAAACAAGATCAAGACATCATACCAGACTTTCTACATGCGCAGTACCCATGTGACTAAATGCATATCAAGGTAAGGAGAGACTCTCTATTTCTTGTAAGTTCCTGGTCAGCTGACGTCTACTTTACTCTGAAAATGATTCAGGAAAAAGAAGTATGGGGTTGTGATCTGAGTACAGGATAAGGAACTAGAAACTCTGGTCTTGTGTAAATCACTTAACCAGTTTGCTAATCTGTAATTCTGGGAATAGCACTGTCTACCTCACAAAGGTGTTTTGAGGATAAATTAATTAGTTAATGTTTGCATAGCGTTTTGAAGGTGTTATGTGACAAGCATCATCAAAAATAATCTTATATTTGGCAGGTAATTGCTGACCTGGATCCAACTTCGACAGGTTACTGGTAGGTTAAAGCCTACGGATACCTGACTGGGAAATATGGAAGTCCAGGTGTGCTGGGTGGATACAATAAAGTTTGACAATTTTTACTCAGACCAAAACAGACTTCAGACTCAGTTCTTTTGAATTGTCCATGTGTTTTGACCAAACGACTGCTCCCTAACCTCAAAAAAGAAAATTGCCTGATGTCTTGAGTCTCAGCATGTTCTGCTGCAGGATAAACTGGGCTGCTCACTAGACACTTCCCATGCACTATCTCACTGTCCTTAGAAGGGAGATCTGGAAGAGGCAATTAATTAGGGCCTTCTTGGACTATAGGATCCAGAGGGGTTACAGGCAATTACCTTCTGTAGAGGAGCATTTCATGCCATTACCATGAACTTCCCCTGCAGTCTGCCCTTTGTTTGAATTTCTCATTGTGCTGCTGCTTGATAAATTGGTTGTTAGACTGTGACTTTGGTAAAGCTGCTGCCTGTGGAACATGAAGGTCCAAGTCATACCTCCAGTGAGGTGTGGAATGATTGAACAGTGATGCCAGCCCCAAAATAGGGGACTTCTCTAAATGATTCATAGTTCAGGGGTTCTCAAACCTTTTTAGAGTGTGGATCACACCTTAAGAGAAAAATTGTTGCATGGACACTTCCCCTCCCTTTCTTTTTTTTCTTTCTTCAGATGAAAGGAAACTTGTCTGATGTCCAGGGAACTGAAATGAAGGTATCATTCAAAGATGACACCTTAACAAGCATGTAAGTTGGCATAAAGGGCAAGTAATTTGCATGTTTCTCTCTAAAAAACTGAATACCACCTTTCAAAAATTGGTGTGTGAAGTTAAAGTTATTCACCAAACAGTAAATTGTGGGACTAGAAAAGGAAATAACTGCAGACACTTTACATATGCAAGACACACAATTTGCACTCTGTACGCCTACACCTGATCACATTCAGACTCATACTCACTTTGCTCAAAAACTGGCATTTTTCCAGAGGCCAGTGATTGCTCTTCCTTTGCACCTAAGAAGAAGTATGAAGCAGTCCTCTATACTTTATCTACAGAAGATGATTGATTGTGTGTCCATTGCAGCCTTACTACAGTGTAGCTTTTTGCAACATTTATGCATTTTGTATTGTATTCAGAGTGGTGCATCCTCCACCCTCTTTTTTCTATTTCCATGCCAGTTTTGGTCTATTATAATGAGCATAGGCATGTGTACGGGGTGTGCCGGGTGTGCCCAGGCACACCCTAATGTAGGGGTATCAAACATCGTGAACCTTTTTGATGTGGCTCGCGGCACCATCTCGCTGGAGGGTAGAGCTGCCGCCGAAAGAGTGTAGGGCGCATGATTTTTCAGCAGACGGCAAGACCCAGCAAGCTGCCACCGAAAAAGAAGGAGCTGCGATATTTTGCGGTGGACAGGAACATACCGCGATCTGCCACCGAAATATTGTTCCTCGTGATATTTCTCAGCGGAGACTAGGACGCGGCGAGAATTCCGCCGGTGGGTAATTCAAATGTGGCCCGCCGATGGAATTGAGTTTGACACCCCTGATAAAGAACATGAAAAGTCCCTGGGTGCACACCCTAATGAAATGTGCTGCGCACACCTATGATAATGAGGTATGTACTGGTCCTATAGGGGTCTAAAAGCAAAGCATGGCCTCAAGTCCTGAGCTCTGAACAAGGACATCTTGGGGAACGTAGTCCACAGGGACTGATGGGAGATGTAGTACAGCCGGAACCATGTGATGGTAAGATAGGCCTATATAAGGCAAGCTTCTTCCTTAGTCTGTTACGAACAAACATGAGGTAAGGTCTTGAGTGAGATTCTCCATCAAGAATATTGGAGAACAGCCTAGAAGGGGCTATGAAGAGGAAAGAGCTACAAGGAAGGGTAAGATATTCAATGCCTGATCAGTACATGGAAGGCCTGGCAGTTTCAGTTTATCAAAGCCTGTGATGGGACCTTGAAGAAGACCTAGGGACTGATGGACCCCCAAGGAGAGGTAAAGGGAGAGTCTATGAGGAAAGGGATTTTAGAAGTAGAGATGGCTGGAAAATGCCACTTATTTTTTTAGTGGGAACTTGAAAAAAATCTGTTTAAAAATCTCCATGAAAATATTCTGTTTTTTTAAATGAAAAACAGAAATTGAAACACTTGGCTTTCTGTTTTTGGTGCTGGTGGTGTGTTATGGGGATTTTGTGGTTTGTTTTGTTGGGAAAAATCAAATTTTGACCAAAACAGACTTTCTGAAAATTTTCATTTTTGGTCAACTCCACCTTTTTTTTGCTAGTGAAGGGGGAAGAATCAACAATAAAAAATTGACCAGCTTCACACATAAAGCTTGGGATGGGAAGTGAACACTAGCTTCTTGTGCTGAGCCCCAAGGCTGGGGTTTTCAGAGGGTTTCTCAATTCTTGTATTAACAGTGGTGAAAGCAGGGTGGATCCTGAAGAAGAAAGGACTTTTTAACTGGGTGGCCAGGAAACGGCCAAGAACGAAACTGTTGAGCATAGGGAGATCAAACTACTCTTGCAATCAAACAACCCTGCACCGGCAAAGTAAAAGCTGTCACCTGGAAAGGGCAGAAGGACTATCAAGCAACCCAGCACTAACAGAGATGAAGAACTATTAAACCCAGGTAGATTTAAAGGATTCTTTGTGTTTGGATTTTTTAATGTGCAGTATTATCACCACCCAACACTAAAAAATTATGAGATTTTCAAAAATAATTTTGTGTTCTTTTTATTTGCCCTCTGGTTTCAGAGCTTTTTGGGGATCACTTGTTTCATGTATTCAAGCTTCTCCGCAATCATGAGGTCTATAAATTGACCATTTTAATTAAAGATGAGATTCTCATGCAGTCGCTTGATTCCAGCAGCTGTGGCTTTAAGGAAAAGACCAAGATTTGAAACTAAATAGCAAGAGTTGGCAGTACTACATTTGACTCAGAAGGTGAGGACTCTGTGATTTGGCCACAAGGAAAAGTTACCCTACCAGAAGGGACATGGAAGCAAAAATTAACCTACTGCCAAAGGGTGACCATTTCCAGGGAGAAAACCAAGGAGGCACCAGTAGGGAAACTGAGGCAGCTAAGCCAAAAAGGTAAGGGTCTGCTATAATGAAATCTAGTGTGTATGGCTTGCTTTTCAATATTGTAAAAAGTATATGTTTCTCCCTCTCTTCTGTCCCAGTCATTTGTTACCCACTTCTAAGCATGAGTTCTTGGAAAGAATACTATTGGGAGGCTACTCAGATTATTTTTCTGATATGAACTACCTGTGTTAGAGGCTGCAAAATTACATTAGGATGGGGCTTTTCAATAGATTTTGTTAGTGTTCCACTCTCTATTCTGTTTTTGTCTATTGATAGCACTGAAACAATGAATTAACCATGCCTGCTATGATCACAACAGGCGCTCTCTATTCTAGATTTCAAAGTACTGTGATGCTAATGAGCACTCAAGAGGCTGACGGGTTGAAGTGAAGGCACAGCACTTCTATTAAATGCATGAGCACTCAACTTGGACTGAGTCTTGAGACAGGTAACAGCACAGTCATTCCCATACTAACATTACATCATCCCAGTAGCATAGGGCATACTAGTAGCATGACATGAGTCTTACGGTGACGCTTCCATTGTTCTGTGGGGTTTGATTTTTCTAAAATCTGAACAATAAATAATGCCAAACTAATGTGACGTGTGGACGGACACATCGAGCTGCCGCCGAAAAAGAAGGAGCCGCGAGATTTTGCAGCAGAGAGTAAGACGCGGCAAGAATTCCGACGGCGGGCAATTCAAATGTGGCCCGCCAGTGGAATTCAGTTTGACACCCCTGCTAAAGATTAAAATGAAAATTCACTGGGTGCACACCCTAATGACTGGGTGCACGCCCTAATGAAATGTGCTGCACACACCTATGGTCCTAAGCATTGTTCAGAGTTTAGTTTCGAGATGTCAGTTTGCTAAGTTTCATGGTAAACACACTCGGAAATACATGCCAAAGTCTGGAGATTAATTTGCTAGGAAATACATGAAACAGAGCTAAAACAAGTTATAAAGCACTTTAAAATTGAACCATTATGTAAATCAACTTTAACCAAAACCTTCTTTAAAAAAAAGGATATCAGTTAATCTTTTATTTTGCTGGACAACTCTTTGTAGTGGGGAGGAAAGGGTTAGCAGTGTAGCTCAGTTCTGAGATGTGAAAAAAAGATCACTTTCCTGGTTTTTTGACAGACCCACACAAGGGAGAAAAGAGACAGGATAGTAAAGGTGAAGGAAACACAGCTTCTGTTGGTGTTCTCAGGATTCCACCTGGCAGGTCAGTCACAGATGAATGTTCTGGATTGGCCAGTCTGCCACTACAGCCGTTGTCCTGGGCTCAGGGTAATCTCCTGATTTGGGATGTCATCTGACTAGTCTGGTCCCTTTCCTTCATTGGTTCTCTCAGAGTGGGTAGAGCTGGTAAAGAAGAGGGCTGATGCTATATGGGTTGACTTCAAGATCAGATGGAAAGCCAAGAGAGAGACAGGATGGAAGGAAAAATAGTGAGACAGAAAGGAACACACAAGGGAAGGGGAGATAGAGCAGGATCACACATGTCTCTGGTGGGAGTCTCTGCTGGTGTAATGTGGTGGCCTGGCGTCTCTGCTGATGTGCTGAAGTTAGGATTTCATGATGATGCAATGATTTTGGGAATCCATCGACAAAAGACAAAGTCCCTGGAGTGAAGTGGGAGCCTGAGAGCCTTCCCCCTGCTCCAGGAATCCCTCAATAGTTCCACATGTTGCTGACCCTCAAAGTCTCAGGGCCATGAAGGAGAAGTGACATGTGGAATAATCCACCTTATCATTATTGGTGAAGGGGTAGGGTACTGCAGCCTGAACCCAAACATCTAGGCCTGACTCCAACATGCCAGTCACTCGCCCTTCTTATTTACCAGGAATGGCCTCAACACTGTCCTTGAGTTATATGGGTAAAACTTTTGTTTAAACTAACAATCTTTCTGTTTCTCACTTTTACTGATTTTAATAAACAGGGTGAATTGGACTTCTGTTTCCTATTTCCATCAACATTTATTAATACAGATGATTGAACATTTCAGATTCTTCCATCCAGAGAAAAGAATAGCAGAAGTAGAAAATACAGCTTCCATCTGATTTTCTTCTGCATCTAGCTAGAAAGATACAGGCATAGCACACTGTGGGTATGTCTACACTGTAATTAGACATCCACAGTTGGGTCATGCCAGATGATTCAGGCTCTTGGGGCTTGGGCTTAACAGGCTGTTTAATTGTGGCGTAGATGTTTTGGGTTTAGGCTGCAGCACCCTACCCCTTCACAGGGTCCTCGAGTCCAAGCTGTAGCCTAAACATGAACATCTACACCACAATTAAACAGCCTGGTAAGCCCAAGCTCCAAGAGCTTGGGAAGAGTATCTTTGCAGACAGGCTGGCTAACCTAGTGAGGAGGGCTTTAAACTAGGTTCGATGAGGGATGGAGACCTAAGCCCGAAGGTAAGTGGGGAAGTGGGACACCACAAGGAAGCAGAAGGAGGAGGATGCAGCAGGGGAGGCCTCCTGATTCATACTGAGAAAGTAAGGCAATCAGCTAGTTATCTCAAGTGCCTATACACAAATGCAAGAAGCCTGGGAAACAAGCAGGAGGAATTGGAAGTCCTGGCACAGTCAAGAAACTATGACATGATTGGAATGACTGAGACTTGGTGGAGTAACTCGCATGACTGGAGCACTGTCATGGATGGGTATAAACCGTTCAGGAAGGACAGGCGGGGCGAAAGGGTGGAGGAGTTGCACTGTATGTAAGAGAGCACTATAATTGCTCTGAGCTCCAGTATGAAACTGGAGATAAGCCAGTTGAGAGTCTCTGGGTTAAGCTTAGAAGCAAGAACAATAAGGGTGATGTTGTGATGGGTGTCTGTTATAGACCACCAGACCAGGAGGACAAGGTAGATGAGGCTTTCTTCAGTCAACTAGGGAAAGTTTCCAGTCACAGGACCTGGTTCTCATGGGGGACTTCAATCACCCTGACATCTGCTGGAAAAGCAATACAGCAGAGCACAAACAATCCAGGAAGTTTTTGGATAGTGTTTCAGACAACTTCCTGGAGCAAGTGCTGGAGCAACCAACTAGGGACCGGGCTTCTCTTGACCTGCTGCTCACAAACAGGGAAGATTTGGTAGGGGAAGTAGAAGTGGGTGGCAACCTAGGCATGAGATGGTCGAGTTCAGGATCTTGACAAAAGGAAGAAAGGAGAACAGCAGGATACGGACCATGGACTTCAGAAAAGCAGACTTTGACTCCCTCAGGGAGCTGATGGGGAGGATCCCCTGGGAGGCTAATATGAGGGGGAAAGGAATCTAAGAGAGCTGGCTGTATTTTAAAGAAACCTTATTGAGGGCACAGGAACAAACCATCCCGATGTGCAGAAAGAATAGCAAATATGGTAGGCGTCCAGCTTGGCTTAACAAAGAAGTATATGGTGAACTTAAACACAAAAAAGAAGCTTACAAGAAGTGGAAGCTTGGTCAGATGACTAGGGAGGATTATAAAAATACTGCTCGAACATGCAGGAATGAAATCAGGAAGGCCAAAGCACAACTGGAGTTGCAGCTAGCAAGGGACGTGAAGGGGAACAAGAAGGTTTTCTACAGGTATGTTACCAACAAGAGGAAGATTAGGGAAAGTGTGGGCCCCTTACAGAATGGGGGAGGCAACCTAGTGACAGAGGATGTGGAGAAAGCTGAGGTACTCAATGCCTTTTTTGCCTCTGTCTTCACAGACAAAGTCAGCTCCCAGACTACTACACTGGGCGGCACAGAATGGGAAGGAGGTGACCATCCCGCAGTGCTGAAGGAACAGGTCCAAGACTATTACGAAAGATTGGACATACACAAGTCCATGGGGCCAGATGCAATTCACCCGAGGGTGCTGAGGGAGTTGGCTGATGTGATTTCAGAGCCATTAGCTATTATCTTTGAAAGCTCGTGGCAATTGGGGGAGGTCCCTGAGGACTGGAAAAAAGCAAATATAGTGCCCATCTTCAAGAAAGGGACGAAAGAGGATCCAGGGAACTACAGACAGGTCAGCCTCACCTCAATCCCTGGAAAAATCATGGAGCAGGTACTCAAGGAATCCATTTTAAGACACTTAGAAGAGAGGAAGGTGATCAGGAACAGTCAACATGGATTCACCAAGGGAAAGTCATGCTTGATCAATCTGATTGTTTTCTATGAAGAAGTGACTGGCTTTGTGGATGTGGGGAAAGCGGTGGACATGATATACCTTGACTTTAGCAAAGCTTTTGATACGGTCTCTCACAGTTTTCTTATCAGCAAGTTAAGGAAGTATGGGCTGGATGAATAGACTATAAAATGGATAGAGAACTGGCTCAACGAGTAGTGATCAATGGCTCCATGTCTAGCTGGCAGCTGGTCACAAGCGGAGTGCCCCAGGGGTAGGTCCTGGGGCCGGTTTTGTTCAACATCTTCATTAACGATCTGGGAGGATGGGGTAGATTGCACCCTCAGCAAGTTTGCAGATGACACTAAGCTAGGGAGAGTTGTAGACACCCTGGAAGGTAGGGATAGGATACAGAAGGACCTAAACAAACTGGAGGATTGGGCCAAAAGAAATCTGATGAGGTTCAACAAGGAACAAGTGTAGAGTCCTGCACTTAGGACGGAAGAATCCCATGCACAGATACAGACTGGGGACCGATGAGCTAGGCAGCAGTTCTGCAGAAAAGGACCTGGGGGTAACAGTGGATAAGAAGTTGGATATGAGTCAGCAGTGTGCCCTGGTTGCCAAGAAGCCTAATAGCATATTGGGCTGCATTAATAGGAGCATTGCCAGCAGATTGTGGGAAGTGATTATTCCCCTCCATTCGGCATTGGTGAGGCCGCATTTGGAATATTGTGTCCAGTTTTGGGCCCCCCACTACAACAAGGATGTGGAGAAGTTGGAGAGAGTCCAGGGGAGGGCAACACAAATGATTAGGGGGCTGGAGCAGAAGACTTATGAGGATAGGCTGAGGGAACTAGGCTTGTTTAGTCTGCAGAAGAGAAGAATGAGGGGGGATTTGATAGCACCCTTTAACTACCTGAAAGGGGGTTCCAGGAAGGATGGAGCTAGTCTGTTCTCAGTGATGGCAGATGACAGAACAAGGAGCAACGGTCTCAAGTTGCAGTGGGGGATGTGTAGGTTGGACATTAGGAAAACGTTTTTGACTAGGAGGGTGGTGAAGCACTGGAAAGGGTTACCTAGGGAGGTGGTGGAATCTCCATCTTTGGAGGTTTTTAAGCTGTGGCTTGACAAAGCCCTGGCTGGGATTATTTAGCTGAGGTTAGTCCTGGTTAGTCCTGCTTTGAGCAGGGTGTTGGACTAGATGACCTCCTGAAGTCCCTTCCAACTTTATGAGCCTATTGTAATTAAACAACCCCGTAAGTCCAGGTCAGCTGTCATGGGCCAGCCACAGGTGTCTAATATCAGTATAGACATACCCTTTGGGGCCTGGAAAACATCAGCTTTTAGCTTGCTCACAGCATTGCTGCAAAAGGTGGAGTTGTTTTGGCTGGCTAAGCGAGACTCAGGTTAGACAGAAGGCAAAAAGATAGGGAAGTAAAATGACATTAGGTTTTTAGCAAAAATCTAAAGTTTACATCCCAGACACTATTCAAGATTAAGGCAAACCTGATGGGAAGTGATGCTGTCACCTGGTTCTCTTCCTCTCTGGCCTGGGGTGAGTACATCTTTCAGGAACGTGATTGCAAAAGTCAGATGATGTTGGGATATATCCTGGAGTCCCAACCATTGGTGGTGGCCATGGCAGCCACCAGGGTGAAGCTGATCTCTGTCCAGTTCACATGTCCCACTGGCAATTTCCATAACCTCCCCAGCAACCCTACAGGTATGCGATATACAGAGAGGGCTGATAACCTCATCCTGTTAAAACTAGCTAATCAAAACACACACCTTTTGGCGTTTTCAGCTATAAACACTTCTTCCATTTCCTATAGCCAAATCTGAGTGAGTGGCATTGCGACTTGTGCATGCAGTCATATCTCCACTCAGGTCTGGCCTGGCCCTACCTGTGTCATGACAGGGGAACAGCCAGGCCAAACTGAGTGAAGGTGAGGGGGCCCTAATTTCTATAGTGCACAGGGCCACAAAATCTCTACTCCTGAACTACTTCTCTTAGCTTCAGAAATGTTCTTTATTAAATTCTGCATTTTGGAACAATAGCACTTATTCAAAGAAAAACAGCAACATCAAAAGCAAGCTACAATTTAAAATCTGCTCCAAAGTAAGAACAAAGACAATCATGCAACATGATTTGTTGTTAACTAGCTGTACATATGGGTAAAATATTCAATATGCAGCACCACTACTGGGGGTGAATGACCAATCATACAAACAAATAGGACACATTTAAGCAAGAAGATTGTCACACTGAGATTGAATCTGAAAGACAAATTAGATCATCTGTCTTGCAGATGAAATAGATAAACCTAATTAAATAGAGCACTGCCACTCTTTCCTCTATTTGCGACTACAGCTTTTTTCAAGGAGGAGAAGTCTTTGTTGAACTATCAACCAGTCAATAGGAGCGGAAGGATGTCTTATATTATCATACACCAGAAATACATCTCTTGGCTACCTGCAAAGTAATGAGTGAATTTGATTTATATTTATACAATATAATACCATTAAGTGCAGATAAAGGAAAAAGCTGGAATTACTGGAGGCTATTAGTGATATTAGTTATCATATGTCTTGGTAAATTTTCCCCAAAGAAAGCCCATGAAGGATACATCTAAAAGAGATTAAATATATTTTGCTTTCATATCATACATATCTGAATATAAGGAATTGGCTGTGGATGATAGGATGATCTTTCCCACCACCGGATAACTTTATTTAGCACACCCAAAAGCATAGGCCATATGTCTTGTTTTCTTTTTTTTTTAAACTAGCACACAGCTTTCACTATAGGAGGAATTAACACATTATCTTCCCAGGTAATCATACCATTGTTCCTTAATCCTATTTGTATGAGCAATTCATTACAATCTTTATAGATTTTTTATCACTTTTATATATCTTAAATATTTAACAATACTCCCATTAAAAACATTCCACTGATTTGGATTTCTAATCAATCTTCAGAACATTTAAAAACTTGATGGTCTCAGGAGGAAATTTCCTCTTTAAAAAAAAAAGAGAGAGAGAGAGAGAAAGAGACTGGTTCTGCAACTCTCAGGGCTTGTCTTCTCTAGAACAAGAAATATGTTAAACCCTTGGGTTCACCTCAAGCAGGTAACGTGTGTTAAGATATAACTTGTCCTACTGGCATTAAGGCTTAAAACTTATTAGCCAACATGTTTAACTAATATGTTTTTACAATATTTTTTATTCTTAAAAATATTTTTTCCTTTTCAATACAAGCATCACACTACAAAAAGAAAACAAACAATGAACACTATAAACTTAATGACCATCTGTCACATACAGCATACCATTAACCTACATATGCAAAAAACATTTAACAACCTTAGTGTTAAACTATAAAATATATGATTGCATGTGGGCAAAACAAGGTTTTCCCACATATTCCTGAACACTAGCAAGTGCAGCATTTGCTGTACCTTGCTGATCAGTTTATTGGCTGCATTCTGACGCCAGATGTTAGATGAAGGAATGCTGGCCAGGACAGCTAACCATACAAATTTTGTTAGCTTCAATATGCCTGTGATAACTCTGATGGTATGATTTAAGCTTTGTGTCTACTAGTCTAGTCTGGCAGAATTTAAACAAACTGGGGCACCGTATTTTGCAACTGAGTAGCAGAACGCAAGCCCCAAACTAAGCAGTATTTGCACATTGACACCCCAAGTGGATGCTACCAGTTTGTGCAGGAAACAGTTTCTGCTCGATCTCTTGTGCTAATTTAGTGAGATGGTATTTGTATATGAGTGTGCAACCTAAGGTGGCTCCTAGATACACTGGCATTGGATCATGTGTCAGCCACTGACCATTCAAAAAAGATGCTAAACTCAAGTTGGCTCTGAGCATGTAAGTGGAAGCATGTTGATATAGTCTTTGATGTATTTGGTTTCAGTCTTCATTTCTTGCCATATCAAAACATGAAGAGAACCTGAAGAGTGGAGGTTATTGTCCCTTAAGCCAAGCAAATATAATCAGCTTGTATGAACCACTGGGAGATGGTATTTAGTAGGTCATGTTGTGATAACTGGTCTTACAAATTGACCCTAAATGAGAGCTCATCAGTAAAAATTATGAGAAAGTGTATGAAGTGTCACCATAACTATAACAATAAATGCTGTTGGCAGAGAGATGGGGAAAGCTGCAAAAGGAACACAGACTGAATTAGTTCAAACTAAAGGGCCTACTGATATAATTCAAGGAAAAGAGGTATGGAAGCAGAAATTAGTAAACCAAAATTGGTATGTTGGAAATTAGGAATCATTGGTGAACAAAATTGAGGGAATGGGCTATTTCACCCATCATTCCCTTTTGGGTCCTTAAAAACAAAAACTTTGGGAGGGAAAAAATGTGGATGGACAGACAGACAAAGATGAATGTAATGCTGGCTGACTGAAGGAAGAGAAGAATTGAGCTTCACCATCATGGCTGCCACACCACCCCCCCTCCCCCCAACTCTCGTGGGTTCCTGAACCTTCTTTGTCCTAATCCTGAGAGATGTCCGGAGCCACAGAGAAGGAGCCAGATGACATTGCCATCAGCGTTAGCTAAATCCCGAATACCACCTGGGATGTGAGATTTTTCTCACACATCCCCTCCAAGCATCTCCTTTTTCTTCCCCACCTTATTTGTTTTCTGTGCTATGCCTCCTCTTTTGTCATCTATCTAATAATAGTCTGGCGTAGCCAGCCAAGACTACGTATTTTGCAACGTTACTGTAAGCCTGTGACCAGCAGGTATTTAAATGCAATACTCTAAACAACTCAACATCGATACAAGTTTGCCAGTCTTGGAGTAGTTAATAAAATCATGTTCTGTGCTTGTGTTTTTCCAGCAGAAAGATTGTAACTGAGAATCAACACCAGAGACTGAAGCTCATGGACTCATAGACTCTCAGGTCAGAAAGGACCAATATGATCATCTAGTCTGACCTCCTGCACAATGCAGGCCACAGAACCTCACCCACATACTCCTGTAATAGATCCCTAACCTATGACTGAGTTATTGAAGTCCTCAAATCATGGTTTAAAGACTTCAAGGCACAGAGACTCCACCAGCAAGTGCCCCATGCTACAGAGAAAGGTGAAAAACCCCCAGAGGCTCTGCCAATCTGCCCTGGGGGGAAATTCCTTCTCGACCCCAAGTATGGCGATCAGCTAAGCCCTGAGCATGTGGGCAAGACTCACCAGCCAGACACCAAAAAAGAATTCTCAGTAGTAACTCAGAACCCATCCTATCAAACATCCCATCACAGGCCATTGGCATATTTACCACTAGTAGTCAAAGATTAGTTAATTGCCAAATTAGGCTGTCCCATCATACTATCCCCTCCATAAATGTATTAAGCTCAGTTTGGAAGCCAGCTAGGTTTTTGTCCCCACTGCTCCCCTTGGAAGGCTATTCCAAAACTTCACTCTTTTGATGTTTAGAAACCATCATCTAATTTCAAGTCTAAACTTCCTGACAGCCAGTTTATATCCATTAGTTCTTCTGTCCACGTCAGCGCTGAACTTAAATAATTCCTCTCCCTCCCTGGTATTTAGCCATCTGATGTATTTATAGAGAGCAATCATATCTCCCCTCAGCCTTCTTTTGGTTAGACTAAAGAAGCCAAGCTCTTTGAGTCTCCTCTCATAAGGCAGGTTTTCCATTCCTCGGATCATCCTAGTAGCCCTTCTCTACACCTATTCCAGTTTGAATCCAACGGCCCTACCCAGTCACTAGGGTCCAGCAGCCCTCTCCAGTCACTTGGGCTCAGTGGCTCTCCAGTCACTCGGGCCCGGCAGCCTTACCCAATCACGCGGGCCCTGCAATCCGGGCATGCTTTGGAGGCGCCGGTCGGTGAGGCAGTTGCTCCAAACAGCCAGAGGGCCTGAATCAGGCCTAGACCACAGCCTCTGGGAAGACACATCTGCCTCCAGCAGCTACTTCCCCCTGACTGAGCTGCTGGGCCTGCCTTTTATACGTCCCTCCCTGACCCTGGCTCCGCCCCTATGCTTCCGGGTGGCTTGGCCTGCAGGGCCTGGTTCTGTCCAGTAGGGGCGTTGCGACCCTTCCTCAGGGTCAGGCTCCGAGTAAGGCCACAGTGCCTTGCAACACATAGTTTGTCAGTTTTACTGAAGATTTTAAGTCATCATACTTTGATAGATGGGGAAAGAAGAGTTCAGAGTACGGCATAAGCAGTCCTGACCCAATGAATCAAAGCTTCAGGGTCAACATTTTACAAGATTAGTTTTTATTTCCTGAAGCCTTCCAAAACCCTGAGGCTGGCCCTGACCTGGAGGAGCTGCCTGACGTGATGGATCCACAGGATTGGATGGAACCTTGTGGACTGAAGAACCCCTGGGACCTGGAGGAGCTGCCCTCCGTGGACGACCCTGAGGAGTTTTTGGACCTGCCGCAGTCAACGGTGAGGGACGTGCAGATCTCCCGCACGCCATCTACCCCAGCGACCTGGAGGGAAGCAATTGGATGCAGGTACCCGGGACTGGGTGGGAGGAAGTAGCCGAGGGACAGCTGACAAGAGAGTGGCTGAGTGTGTGGCCAAACCAGTCAGCATGTTGTGGCTGGATCCCCACTGAATCAGTGGCCAAACACTCTGCCACTGATAGGGCCCTGGGCTGGGACACACTGGAGTTGGATGGGCCTGCGTCCACCCTCTCCCATTCCCTAACCACCCCGGGAGTGCTTGGCTACCTCTGAGTACCCATAGGCTACTGAGCTGTACCAGCCCCACCTGCCAAAAAGACCAGGGGCTTTAGACTATTTTGTCTGCCCTGCCCACTTGAGGGCTGGGGCCTACTGACTACATCACCAGCTCCACCCGGCTTGAGGGCCGGGGGGCTGTAAACTGCTCACCTGCCCTGCCCTGGCAGAGGGCCAGGGGCACCAGACTGCTTGCCCGCCCTGCCTGTTGGGTTGTGGACTCCTTACCAGCCCTGCCCTGCATGATAAGTGTGTTGGGGCTCAGTAGAAAGCAGGGAAGCTTTGAAGAAGGTTTTTCAGAGATAGTATGTGCCCATAAATTGCTAGGAAGTGCTGCAGTGTTGATCTTGAATAAGACTGTTGCCATATCAACGCAATGTAGAAGGTGATGGAGTGACAGCTGGAGCCAAAAGCAGGAAGGAAAGGCACTGTTTTTTTTATTATTCAGGGTGGATGTAGTGCTTGTGAAAAGTGCCACAATGACAGTCCTGGAGACTGAGGTTCTTTATTTATTCCTGGAACAGGTACAAGGTACCATGAGCAGTGGCAGTACACTTGTAACTCAACCTGTCCCACACCATGGGGGAGAAACCCCCTCTAGGGCTGAGATAGTAATTAGGTATCTATGTCCATTCAGTTCTTAATTCTTTTTTGTCCGATGCTGTTAACAAGAATGCCTGAGTAGGCTTGGCCGGATTCCATTTAAATCAACAAATGTTGCTAAATGTTGATTTCAGTTGACACACACTAAAATCAATGAAAAAAATCAGTAGGTAACAGTCAGGGCAAGTGTAGTCCACCTCTTTGCAACTACAGGGATCAGGTGTCACTGGCCCTGCAGCAGCACAGAGAGCTGCAGCCCCACCGTCATGGCCACTGCCTCACTCCTATGACCGCAGGTTTGCAGAGGGCTTCCTGCACTGCCACAGGGCTGGTGACACCCGATTCCTGAAGGCATGCAATGCCGGGAAGGCTGCAGTCTTGGCCCAGTGGAGCAGAGACACCCCCCAGCCAGGACCGTGAGGAGGAGGAAGAGGAGGATGAGCGGTGGCTATGGGGAGGTCATCCCACTGCTGAATGGCTCTGTCCCCAGGCAGGAACCATTCAGAAGCAGAGTGGCCTCCCTTGTGGCCAGGGCCACACCCTTCTCCTTGCAGCCCTGGTCAGGGGTCTCCACTCTGCCCTGCCAGGACCACAGCTTTCCCTGTACCTCACACCTGCAGGGATCAGAGGTCACTGGCCCTGCAGCAGTGCAGGGAGCCTTCTGCAGCCCTGCTGTCACAGCCCCGCTTACTCACTCACCAGCCAGGAGTGTGGGAACCATTCCCAGGCAGGACCAATTTAGCAGCACCCAGTGGCTGGGGGCTTGTCCTTGTCCTTGCAATCCTGGCCGGGGCTTTCTGCTCTGCTGAGTCAGGACCATAGCCTCTCCTGCACCTTGCGACCTGGTGTCTTGGGCCCCTTGGCTGTGCAGGAAGCCTCCTGCATCCTCGTAGCCGGCGCTGCCCTAACCCCAGCCCAACCCCCCACTTAACTTCCAGCAACTGTGAAAATCAATAAAAATAGTTAAAAATCAAACAAATCTTAAAAATAAAAATCTATTTTAATCATCAAAATGAGGCTTGGCAGAACTTGAATTTGTTTCTATCTACAAGCCTGTGCTCTGCATTTCCATTCTCACAGCCAGTCACCTAGTGGTAAGGCAAAACTGTAGGTGGGAAACCTGAACTAAGATAATTCTGCCTGAAGTAATTATAAGAGTGGGAAAACACTGGGATAACCAACATGTCAGGTATAGGGGTGGAGAATTCCACAAATAGCTTCTCCTGTAGACTGTGTGCATCAAGTCAAAGATGAAATAGCATTTGTGGAATATATTTAGTAAGGCTTCATGACATAGATTCTATGTTTGTACAATACCTAGTACAGTGGGGTCCTGGCCCAAGACTAGGGCTGCTAGGGCTACAGTTATACTACTACTACTATTTCAACACTGCCCACTAATAGTGCCTCTTCCAGAATAACCAAAGATTGCTTGTGCTGCCCTGGGTAACTGTATAGGGTTTCCTTAAAGAAATTCTTTAATTGCCTAAATGCCAGTGCTGGCAACCAGGATAATAAACTTGAGGAATTGGAATTGTTCATCTAGGAGTATAAATTCCACCTAGTTGATATTACTGAAACCTGATGGGATGATTTGCATGACTGGAATGGTAGTCACTGCATATAACTTATTTGGGAAAGAACAAGTCAGCAAATGGGGAGGGGGCTGGCACTTGGTCAATTTGGCATTACCTGTTTACACGTCACTGACAACTCTAAAGAAAATTATCTTGAATGCTTATGGATCAATGTCCTAAAGAATAAAGTACAAGATGGGAAAGGAGTTGCTGTCTATAACCCACCAAATCATACTAGAGAACAGGATGAGCAGCTCCTTGACCACCTATCTATAATGTGTAAGGGGGAAAACTACTTGATCATGGGGGACTTCAATCTGAGTGTCATATGATGGAGGTCTCATGATGCTAGTACTAAAAATACATTGGAATTTCTAAAAATCATTATAGATGAGAATTCTACTCTACAACACTCAACAAGCATTAGAATTCCTCTGTGTTGGATCCATCTTAGATCTCATCTTGACAGAAAAAAAGAATTGATCACAGAACTAAAAGTTAGTGGTTGCTTAGGTGCAAGTGCTCATGACTTGATTACACTTGTTGTGGGCCAACAGAATAAAGTCCCAACAACGTATATATCCTTGGTGCTTTAAAAGGTCAATTTCACACAGCTGAAAACAATGATGAGGCAAATTGGTTGAAAAAAATTGGACAGAAAAATGTGAATCATAATTGGGAATTATTTATAAATACTTCACTAAATGTTCCAAAATCTGTAATCCCACAATTGAGAGAGAAAGCTACAAGGGGTTAAAAAAAATCACCTGGCTTAGAGCAAAAATAAGGCTGTACATTTATATGTGCAAAATGGAGGGGTGAAAGAAAAGTGGATAGTGATGAATATAAATTAGATGGTAGGAAATGTAGAAAATTGATAAAGGAAGAAAAAGGTCATGAAGAGAAATCAATGGCCAGCAGAATTAAAAACAATAAGGATTTTCTTTAATATATAAGGAACAAAAGGAACCCTAAGAATAGTACTGAGACATTATTAGTAGTGTTTTTTTGCGTTTTCAGTTTTTACTGATTTTTTTCACTGATAAATTACCATTTTTTATTTATTAAAGGAGTTCAGTTTTTACTGATTTATACCTGTTCATCAATCCACTCAGTATTTTTTTTCAGGTACTTGTTTTTGTTAAATACTAAAGCTTTATGCAATTGTTGTGTCCTATAACTCTGCGATTGAAGCAGTTCCATAGTGGAGGTTGGAAAATCAAATGTGAATGTTGTGCTACGATTGGCTCACAGGGAGCCGCTGCCTGCCTATTTCTTTGCATCTGTTTAGTGTGACACTGAATTTAAACAATCAATCCTCCACAGATAAAGATATGTAATGTCCCCTATCCACCTGGTTACTTCCTTTAGTGCCAGTCTCCTTATGGGTTTGGATGGATGGGCTTGGGTTCTTCTGGATGTTAGATGGGTGGGTTCTGAATTACTAGAGAATTCTTTCTGGGTGTCTAGCTGGTGAGTCTTGACCAATATGCTCAGTGTTTAGCTGATTGCCATATTTGGGGTCAGGAAGGAATTTTCCCACAGGGCAGATTGACATAGGCCCTGGAGGTTTTCGCCTTCCTCTGTATCATGTGTCACGGGTCACTTGCTGGTAAACTCTGTACCTTGAAGTCTTTAAATCATTATTTGAGGACTTCAGTAACTCAGTCTTAGGTTGGGGGTCTATTACAGAAGTTGGGTGGGTAAAGCTTTGTGGCCTGTGTTGTGCAGGAGGTCAGACTAGATGATCATAATCATCCCTTCTGACTTTATAGTCTGAGTCTACCAGAAAGGGGATTCTTGGGAAGATGGAACTAGGCTGTTTTCAGTAGTTGTAGATGGCAGAACTAGGAGCAATGATTGCAGTGTGGGAGGTCTAGGGTGGATATTAGGAAAACCTTTTTCACTAGGAGGATGGTGAAGCACTGAACTGAGTTACCTAGGGAGGTGGTGGAATCTCCATCCTTAGAGATTTTTAAGTTGTGGCTTGACAAAGCCCTGGCTGGGATGATTTAGTTGGTGTTGGTCCTGCTTTGAGCAGGGGGTTGGGCTAGGTGACCTCCTGAGGTCCCTTCCAATCCTAGTCTTCTATGATTCTATGATACTCCTTCCTACATGGCTAAGTTTGCATGGGAGATTAAACTTAATCAGGAAATGGAACTGCTACGTATTACCTGTCCTGCTCATCTAATTAACATTGCACTGTCATCAGTTACTGCTAGAGAAGAAATGAAA
Organism: Emydura macquarii macquarii; assembly: GCF_026122565.2. Lineage (NCBI taxonomy): Eukaryota > Metazoa > Chordata > Testudines > Chelidae > Emydura > Emydura macquarii. The sequence goes on from NW_027132344.1 coordinate 2,620,186, forward strand.
AATATGAAATCTTGCATCATTAGATTCCAGGGTATTTTCAAGCATGCGAACAAGTTGAAGTTTGTTTTACACGTTGTGAGACGAGTACAGAGTCAATAGTCCATTACCTATCCCTGTTGTGCCACATCGGTGGATGAGCTTGTATTTCGCTGCCTTTGATGTAAATAATGCAAGGACTGTGCTAATGCATCTAGTACGTAATCCTCAGTTTATTGCTTCTAAAGCAGAAACTCTGAAGAGACTAGCAAATAATCAAAATGACCACCATGTTCTGCACACCAAGGTAATGTTCATTGTTGAAAACTTAGAATCACTGTTTGACACACAGAAAACATGAGTTTTCTCCAATACATTTGCCAATACAGATGTTTACTGGATCCTGACAACTAAAATCTCAGATGAAGTGAGCATAAAACCTGTAGGAGAAACTACGGTGAGAAAATCCATCTGTTTCTGAAAATCCTTCCCATCCTAAAACATACACACATCAAAAAAAAGCATTCAAAACCTTCAACACAACACTCAGCGAGAAATGGGAGACGACCATGGCCCGTAATCTGATCCCCAAAGTGTTTGGTGCCAAAGATTCTTTTTGAAATGTCATCCAGGTGTTGCACTCCTTCCTCAAGGTAAATTTTGCAGCCGACTATGACTGTTATACCAGAGTGTTTCAACCATTTGCCACTAAAGATGAAATTTCAAATCTGAAAGGGGAATTTACTACTTGCCTTTACATTAACTTGCCTAACCCTGACATTGCAAAACTGGATGTGCTGGCTTTTTTGGAACAGTCATCAAGACGCACTTCCCCACTTCGGTAAAGTGGCATGGTGAGCTTTGAGTCTACCCCCTGGATTTATTAATACAAAGCACATATTTTCAAAGTTGGACTACCTCCAAGACAGCAAGAGACTCAATGGAGTGAGGATACTTTGAAGAGAATTATGCAGATGTATACAAACCAGGATTTCTGGAAAAATACTAGTTCTGAGAGAGACAAAATATATCTTTCTTCATTAAAAGAGAGCCTTTCAAGTTATACTGTAGTAAAATATGTACATTGTCAAACGGGCTGGCTTGAGTGGGGGAGCATTTAGTATATTGTGTGACATCAGTATGTCAGAATCATGATGATTCGTGTGAGATACATCAGGTCTGGTACTGTTAGAAGGGATATATCGTGCTGAGTAAGATAATGCTTAAGTTCATGTATTATATGTAAAATGGAAGTTATGGATGTATTTGATATTTCTGTATGTCAATTTGGGCTGGCTGGGACACACCCCAGACAGAGAGGCGGCAAGACAATAGCCTGCTTAATGGCCCATTAAGACACTCATAGAGGCAAGGGGCCCAGAAAGAAACCCCAGCCATACCTGAAGAGTTACCAGGATTGGCCCATGTGACTCTAGACTCCATTTTAGTTCTTGTGACTTTCCCCAGGTCGCATGGCCCGGGACAGAAGGTATATAAGATCAAACCACAGAATCCATTTTGTCTATGTCCCTGTCCAGCTGCAGACACACACCTACCTCTGGATCAATTCATCTTGCAACTTAACTGAAGGACTTAGACCCATCCAGGTACTGGATGTGTACAAGAGGGAACTATACAAGCCTGCAACTCCACATTTCTTCCAGAAACCTGATGTATATGGACTTTCAATCATTTGTATGTATCTGATGTATCTGATTTTATGTAACATTTCTCTCATGGTTTATTTCTCTCTCTTTACAATAAACCTTTAGTCTCAGTTACTAAAGGATTGGCTGGCAGCATAGTATTTTAGGTAAGATCCAAACTTATACTGGACTGGTACTGTGGCTGACCCCTTGGGGTCAGAAGGAACCTTTTTAGTAAAAAGCATACAGTTTAAGTAACTGGTCTCTTTACTGGACCTAGTGCTGATTTGGGAGCCAGGAACTGGAATGCAGTAAAGGGGACTGTGTGCATTTGTGGACTGGCTTCTTGATAACCAGTGTGGGGGAATCAGAAGCAGTTCGTGGCTAGTTGGGAAGCCGGGCTTCAGTGTCACCCACCAGCATGGGGAGAATCTGCTCTCCTTTTGCAGCCTGCCCTGATCTTGGTATTCTCAGGTGGCTACCCTGGGCACAGACAGGTCACATATGTTACAAAAGTTTTTTTGCAGAACACTAATTATTAGATAAAAATGGCAGAACTGTCAATTGTAAAAGGCAGAAATGTTCAACAAATATTTCTGTTCTGCATTTGGCGAAAAAGACAAATTCTAACATTCATATGTTTCCATTCCAACAGCAATTCAGGAGGATGTTAAACAGCAGCTTCTAAAGTTAGACATTTTAAAATCAGCAGGCCCAAATAACTTGTATCCAAGAGTCTTAAGACCTGGCCAAAGAGCTCTTTTTTTTTTTTTTTTTTTTTCCTTGTAACTCTTGGATGACTGGGGAAGCTTCAGAGGACTGGAAGGAAGTTAATGTGCTAATATGTAAAGAGGGTAAATTGGGATGACTGGATGTGATGCTTTCCGGGAGTACCTATGGTTGTCAGGGAGATCGCTACCACTTACTCTTAGAGCGAGAAAGCCTTGTCTATGCCTGCTGGGAGTTCGCTCTCCAACTCCACAGGCCATGGGCAACATAAGCACTCTCCTCTAGACCTTGCCAGCCCCACTGTTACTTGACAGGTTAGTGATAGGCACACTCCAGCCCTGTGAGTATCCCCCTGGAGAGTCCAGCATCTGTTCCATTGGACACTCACAGTATTCACAGATTCGTTGCTTCCAAAAAAAGAGTGCATTCCAGTTTACCCATTCCACCTCAGATAACGGCTCTGCTTAACACAAAGGACTCAGATATGTTTGTGCTGAAATCAAGTGTAAGTTTATTTAACAAAGCACAGAGGTTTGAGTAGTAGCAGTAAAAGTATTGGAAACAAATAGTTACATATGAAATAAAATGATAACATACATTCCACAATCTAGAGTTAATTAACTAGATACACTCATGTTTTGTAAACTATGGCTCGGCCAAAGTCCTTGTAGCATTTTACAGTCAGGCTTGGCAGTGATCCTCCTTTCATCAGACAGACATGCTGTCAGCTTGTCTCTTCAGTGAAGGACCTCATGGGTTCTTTTGCCCCCATAGATACACCCTAACCATCCTTTGCCTTTAATCATCAACAGGACACACCTTGCTGTTTGTTTCATCCTGTGAATTTTCTCTCTTGTAGATTTTTGTTTCTTCTTTTGCCTGCAGCTCATCAGCTGTGGGCTCACTTCCAGTTTGTTTTATGTTCCTAAAAGCTCACGTTTCAGGGTTTCAGCTGGCCATCTGCAGGGGTCAGGCAAAGATTCCTCTCCATTAATGTATTCTGAGCAGGTGTTTTAATCTCTTTCCTCTGAAGCATCAAGGATAGCCTCGGCTGAAGATGGGACACGTGATAAGGTAGGCTAGGGCTCTGAGAGGGCACTGAGTACACACTCTCTCAAGTGTTTGGCTGGTTGGTTCTTGCTCACATGCTCAGGGTCTAACAGATTGCCATATAGAGGTCAGGAAGGAATTTTGTCCCAGGTTAGATAGGCAACCTCCCCCCAAGTCACTGCCATTCTTTGCAGCATGTAGGTGCAGGTCACTTGCCGGAATTATCTGGGTATATCTCATTTACTCATTTCATTGCCATTGCAGGGGCCTCGAGCACTGGTGCACCTCAGTCCCTCCTGTTCACTCCCTGTGGCAGATGATAGTCTAGTCTTCTGTGGGTCTCATTTTCTTTCATCTCGCTTCTGTGGTTGGGATTAGTGTGCGGGTTTTGGGTGGTGCTGGTGGCCTGTGATATACAGGAGGTCAGCCTAGATGTCTAGTGATCCCTTCTGGACTTAAACTCTGTCTGTATATATTCAAATAGGCCCACAGTGTGAGGCATATAATACCCAAATGACCAGACAGGGAGACAGGTGTCTGCTAACTCCTACCAGGTAGGAACATTTCTGTGGTATGTCACCTCCTGGTGACATACCTTAGCTCTAAGATCTAACTACATAGTTTTCAGTATAAATATAGCTCATTAAATACTATCCATATGTGCATTTTGTGAGGACCAGTGGGCTCTCAGTAGGGACCTCATATGCCACCCTTTAGTGAACTATTATGCATGTGTCCAACCCAGGGATCCCTGTGCACCCCCTGTGCTCCCTGCCAGTTGGCACCAAAAAGTCCCTGGATCACCCAGGGTTAATTACAGGCCTGTCAGCCTGACATCAATCCCAGGTGTAATAAAGGAATGGCAGATACAGACCTTGATTGAAGAAGAATATAATTCATGGCAATCAATATTGGTTTATGGAAAATAGAGATTGTCACACTATTTAGATGGGGAAGGGGGCAGAGGTCCTGGGATTACAAGTTTGTCTGAAAAAGGAAATAGTATTGACATAACACACATTCTTCTGTAAGACATTTGACTTGATAGTACATGACATTTTGATGAAGAAATTAGAATGATACAAATTCGACATGGCACATAATAAATGTATTAAAAACTGGCTAGTGATAGGTCTCAAAATGTAACTGTAAACAGATAATTACACTGAGCGGGTGTATTTCTAGTGGGATCCCACAGGGATCAGGTTTTGGCCCTACATGCATTAATAATTTTATCAATGATCTGGAAGAAAACAAAATCATTTCTAAAAGTTTTCAGATGACACTAAGATTAGAGGAGTACTAAATAATGAAGAGGATAGGTCAGTGAGGGAGAGCAATCTGGAACTCTTAGTAAAATGGGTACAAACAAACCATATCCGTTACAATATAGCCAAATGTAAATGTATACATTTAGGAACAAAGAATGCAAACTATGTTTACAGAATGGGGGACTCAATCCTGGGAAGCAGTGACTCTGAAAAATGACTTGGGTTCATGGTGGATAATCAGTCGAACATAAGCTCCAACTGCAGCAGTGTGGTCAAAAGGGCTAATGGGATCTTTAGATGCATAAACAGAGGAATCATCAGTAGAAATAATGAGGTTACATTTGCACTGGAATATTATATTCTGGTGGCCACAATTCAAGGAGGATGTTGAAAAATTGGGAAATGTATAGAAAAGAGCCATGAGAATGATTAAAGTATTGGAAAACATGCTTTATAATGGTAGATTCAAGGAGCTCAATCTGTTTAGCTATCAAAGAGAAGGCTAAGGGGTGTGTGATGGGGTGCCTGCCTCTGACTGGCCAGGAAAGGGTTAAGAGGGCCCTTGGAGAGGCGGCACAAGAGGCAGCCAATAGGAGGAAGCTGTTTGACAGCCAGTCAGGGTCCAGGAGGCCAGTATATAAGGGAGCTGCAGATCAGAACAAGGAGAGTGCATCCCAAGAGCTTGAAGGGGGAAGGACTGTTAGCACTCTGGACAGAGCAGTGGCTGGCTGCTGGGATTCAGCAGAGCCAAAGGCCCTGAAGCAAGGGCGGAGAAAGTACTGGGGCTGAGGGGAAGTGGCATATGGAAGTTGATGGAGTAGTTGTGTGGGAGGCGCAGTGGAAGGCTGCCACACACACAGGGTCTCTGGGTTGGGGCCCAGAGTAGTGGGTGAGCCTGGGTCCTCTCCACACTCCTGATTGCCATAAGACTGGTGGTGGGACTGCAGTGGCCACCATGGGAAGTGGCCTAGTACAGACTGCAGAATCCCCCAGAAGGGGGGAGAGCACAGACTGTGATGTGAGTGGAAGGCCGAGTCACGAGAAGGAGGGTCAAGTGGAGACAGGACTGAGCACGAGACACTGCAGAAAGAAGCATTTGCCTGGCCTGAGAGCTGATTCCCAATAGCCAGCAGAAGGCGGTGAGGCAGACCCTGTGTAGACACTCACTACAGCAATGGGAGGGGGTTCTCCCATCACTGAAGTTAATCCACCTCCCCGAGAGGTGGTAGCTAGGTTGACAGAAGAATTCTTCTGTCAAGCTAGCTATCTACTCCAGAGGTAGGTTGGCATAGCTACATCTCTCAGGGGAGACACAATTCTTCTGTCTGCTATCTACTCCAGAGGTAGGTTGGCATAGCTACATCTCTCAGGGGAGACACAACTATGCCAATGTAAATCTTTAGTATCAACCAGCCCTCTGCCTTTTGTGGGATGTAAAAACTGCACTATTCAAAGCCCTGAGCTATAATTTTTTTTATCTTAAGTGTGACATCAGAGCCATAATGCACAGGAGACAAAATCCTATCAAGTTATATATTCACTCCACTATAATCTTAACAAATTGACATTGAGCTATATCATTCTGAAGATGAATTAGCACAATAAGGAGCAGTGGTTCAAACAATCCTAACTTCTGCTGATTTTTAAAATCACTTAAATTTGACACAGGTCACAGGAGAAGCAAAACTAGAATATCCACTAAGAGTCTATTTTACCAAGTACTATTCTTTACCTATCTAATGTCAATGCAATGGAACTCTTTATTCCACAAGAAAAGCTAAGATCTCACAAATTATAACATAAAAGTGAGAGTAGCTGTTGTATAGATAATCCCTGAAAGTTTTTTTTTCTGGTCTCAAAAATTAATTCCACAGTCTAGTAGCAAAAGTATACCTACAGTATTCTATTGAAGATTTGCAATCTTCTGTTGCTAGTGATAGTTGACTTAGGTGAGAGCTTAAGTGAGGCATTCAAAACGTTTAGCACCGCCCTAGATAAAAATCAAATACTTGTAAGAAAGTTTTAGTTGCTTAAAATGTTAAAGTTTGACAAACTCTTAAATAGCATTTTATGACTATGTAATAGTCCACTGTTTCATGGGGAGGGACATGGGGAGGAGTGTTTGTAGAATCTTATATAACAGAGGTAGTTATTTAATTGAAGTACTTTACCATACTTGATTTATCAGCAATATGTAAATTAATGCATAATAATAATACCTAGCTCTTATAAAGTGTTTTTCATCAGTAGATCTCAAACATGTTTTACAAAGGAGGTCAGTATCATTATCCACATTTTAAAGATGGGGAAACTGAGGCACAGAGAAGTGATATGACCAAGATCATACAAGTCAGTGGCAGAACAGAGAATAGAACCCAGGTCATTTGAGTCCCAATCCACTGGTTGGTCTACTAAATACCCATGTACATGAAAAATAATGTGCTCAATTACTAAGTTACAGTTCAGCTCACGTATAAGCAGCCTTTCCATTGTCTAATGTATCTAACAATTCAGATAATTGTGACTTCCATTCCTGAGAAAAATGCATTACCTTTGCTGTTGTAGATAGAATCACTCCCAATATATTAAATAATTGCCACAAAGTCTATTATGGCGGCAACAGTATACCACAAAGTGTATTTTCATATACACACGCACGTGCTCCCGCATGCGCACAGTTTGCACCTCTCCAATACCCATTGAATGAATTCGTTCAATGAATTCATTGAATTGAATGGGAGTCTTTCCATTAAATCCATTGGCTTTTGGACTGAGGATAACACTTAATTTCCTATCTATATGTAGCTGTGGATATCTTCAGTCATGTGTATTGTCAGATTTTGCCTAAGTGACTATCATTGTTCTCACTTACCAAGATAGGGAAATTGAGACACAGAAGTTAAGTGACTTGTCTGGGAGGCACTGTCATCAGTAGACTAGCTGGAAGTCTGAGTCAAAAAATTTAGATTCTCATGTTTTCCTCAATTGAAAAATGCACAAACCTCCTGCCCTTCACAGGAGTTTTGTGGCCCTCTCCCCAAAAAAAGTGCTTGACTTCATTGAACTTTTTTTTTTAATGAATAACTTTTGGTTAAAAAAAAAAAAAAAAAAAAAAACATGAATCCAGCTCTAGTATAGACTCTGTGACTAGTCCTCTGGGGGATCACTGTGCAGTGCAACAGTGGTATTACCTACAAGGTTTTATTTAGGGAATATACTTTGGGAAGCAAATCCAAGAGGATAACTGAGTTAATCTCATTACTGCTATACTGTAAGATTACTGTGTATTTTCTATATCATGACTGACTAGAGGCCAAGTTTCACTAAGATTAATTTAGCTTGACTTGCCGGAGCCAGATCTTGATGAAATAAATTGGGACGAATTTGGATTTATGCCCAAATCAAGTATTAAGTGCTACAGTCATTGAGAAAATGCATTGTGCATATGTAGAAGTGGTAACAAGATTTTGCTGCAGAGAGTTCTATTATATCATTCCTGATTTATAGTAGAATACAAACTGGGCAAAGATCTGATTTTTTTTTAACCCCCATCTTTTGCCCATACATAGAGCTGGACAAAGTTTTTTTAGATGAATAATTTATTTCCTGAAAAACGCAGCTTTGGGTCAACTGAAACTATTTGTACATTTGACATGAATTTGCTGAATAGTTTTAGCCAAAGTAGGGGTTAGATTCACAAGGTGACTGGTGCCAGCCCCAAAACTAGAGAAGGAGGTAGTGCCTGTGCCTACAGCATTCATGTGGGCTGTGGGAGACTGTGCTCAAATCTCCTCTGCCTGATTTGGAGCAGTGATTTGAATTTGACTTTCCCACATCACAGGGGTAGAGGAGTACCTACCCACCAGGCTTCTAGGTATTCTGGGGTGGGTCTCTCACTCTCCTGTTGAAGCTGCTCCATTTTGTATGAACACTTATTCATTGGGCCACAGAGCGTAAGACAGTCATTGGAGAAGGGATTCAAACCCAGATGTCCCACCTCCCAGGTGCTGTCCCTAAAATACTTTGACATTCTAGCCCAGTGTTTAACAGCTTCAACAGAACAGACTGAGAGAGACTTGCTCCAGAACATTTGCCCAGTGGTCATCACTATCTCCCTAAAACAGAACAGGGAACACTCCCTTACTCTTCTTTAGATGTTTGTTATATTATCAACTATTACCACAGAAACAGAGTCCTGAAGTCAGAAGTTGGCAGGTAAATAAAGGAGGAGCTGTTTCTTTCAACTGTGTTAAAATGTAAATGTATTTGTATTTTTTTTTTAATCTGAATTTTCTGCCAATGAGTTAGGGGTTTAAATAATTTTGAGAGAGTTTTTTTTCTCCCCTCAACTTTGCAATCTTTCTCTTCAGTAATTTACTGTCTCAAAGATACCACTATCTGTCCTCTTGTTCTCTAGTTTGTATCTCCATAGCCATAATGAAAGAAGTCCACAGATTAAAGATCAAATTTTTGTTTGTTTTTCTGTTCCCATACCTTCTGTTAGGGTGTGATTCACCAATCAGCCCCTATGATTCTGAGTTAGCCTCAGGTGATGTGTGATTAAATATTTGCCACACGCAGAGACTGAATAAGCCTAAATTTTGAAATCCTAGGAACCAGTCATTGTGATGGTCTGGGTTGGATTTAAAGTATAATACAATTGACATTGTCTGTTTAATAAGAACAAAGTTACTAATTGCTTAGAATGGAGAGAAATAAAATGGAGAAGCAAAACAATACTGGAGAGTGCTGCTAAGCAACTGTCAACAGATTTTGGCGGATAGAAATTGTTTGAAAAATAGGTAAGCAATGAGATGGCAAAATCTGTGGGTGACACAATCATTTAGGGTTTTCAGGGCAGGATAAAACTGAGGAGCTGCAATAATAAACTAACAAAGGTAAGTGAATGATCAATGCCATGGTAAACGAAATTCAGTGTTGTCAAATGGAAGGCAGTGCATGCTGGAAGGAAGAATATGAACTATTTATTCATTCTAAATTTAACTGAAAACTCAAGAAAAAGACTTGGATGTCATTGTGGAAATTTTAGTGAGGACTTCTGCTCAGTGTGAAGCAGTGAGTGGTTCAAAAAAAAGCACACAATGTTAAGATGGGTAAGAAATAGGATGGGAAAATAATACTTATCATACTATCATGCCATTATATAAATGTTACACACACCTCAGAATACCAGCATCATCCTCCATAACACGTGATAAAGCCAAAATTAAATGGGTTCAGCTATGGCAATGAAAATACTTAGAGGCATGAAAAAACTTCCATATGAAGAGAAAGTGGTAAGATAGGGACCATTTATTATAGAGGAGATGAGAAAGACAGGACATGATAAAGGTATACAATATAATGAATAGTGCAGAAAAGGTAGATCACTCTTTCACACAAGAGCAATGGGACATACAATGAAAATGAGAGACAACCAATTTAAAATGTGTGAAAGGTAGTATTTTCACACAATATACAATTACCCAGTGGAATTCATTGCCACAAGAGACAATTGAGGCCAAGAATTTACTGAATTAAAAAAGGAATGGAAATGCATATGGATAACCAGAATATGCAGTATTCCAATAGTAAGGATTTTTTTAAAATGGAAGTTACATAAACTTTCATGCTTAAAGCCATAAGCCAACCTCTTATTGATGGAAAACAAGAAGAAACCTAAAGGCAGGTTATCCCACACTTACCTATTGCTGGGTTTCACTCTCAGACAGAGGATCCTGGGCTAGATACATGACTGGTCTGATGTGGAACGGCAATTTCTATGTTGCTATATGGGTAAGGATGTGAATGAAACTTGAAGAGTGTGGCCAGAAAGAGGGGAGAGAGAAAATGGCAGTAGAATGTAAATGGGAGCCAGCTTCATAGCAAGTTTCAGCTCCTGAGTAGCGAAATTCCATCAGAAGGACAATAACCCATGAAGAAACTACTGAAGAAAGGCAGAGGGCAGCTTTGAGCACAGAGATTTTCAGGGAAGAGTTCAAGGTGATTCCCAGATTGCCACAAACTGTTGAAAGTATTCACAATGCATTTGAAAAAGAAGAGCCATGTGTCAGCTACCAAGCTGTGAAGACACCAAAGTGATAGGGGTTGTCTGAGTACAAAGTGGAGATGGAGTCATGGCCCGCATGCATGGGATGGAGAGACTCCTTATTCCATCTCAATCCTCTCCCCCTTCACACCTGTATAAAGGCTATATATATATATAAAGGCTGTATATAGCCCATGGTAGCTACTTAAAGCTGGTCTGTATTTTTTACCGTATTAATCGACATTTTTCCAAAAAATTTACAAATGTAATCAAAAGTTTAAAAATGGATTAGCCCATGCCACTTATTTGTATGATCTTACATTTCTGACATACACTATTTCTTTTGACTACTTCTATATTAAGATTTTCAGTGTGTCAGGAATAACATGAATGACCAAACGGACATTTTACCATTAACTGCACTAAATCCAACAAAGTCAGTATTAATTTTATGCATTTGCTAATTACTTTTCAAAAGGTTAGAGGTCTTCTGTCCTCTTCCATCTTGAAGAATAGCACAATTTCAGTTCCTTTGTTATCACAGAGTCCTATAAATATCCTTTATGTACCTGGAATGCAACTGCTATTCAAACTATTTCCATATTTCTCCTCCATATATTGTTCACACCAAGCATGTAGTGCTTTTCTCTGTCCTGAATTTATGATGCATTATACTTTTGTTAGCCATGAAGGTTACAGTTAGCCATGTGTTAACTTTGCTTAGTATTTTCCAGTAGTTGAGGGTGGTATTTTTGTAATAATCAATCAATTTTTCCTATATGGCCTTTTTTAAAGTTCTGGATGAAATGCTAGTTATCTTGATCAATCTAGCTATACACTCTTACTTGTCTTTCTGGTTTTGAGTAGCAAATAGAAATTGTCTTTGAATCAAATGCTCATCTTCAAGTAGATTTCCATTGTCTCGGAGATCTATTCCCTTGTTCATTATTTGTTACAATTTCTTTAGGCAGCCCTTCTTTTGCAAAGAACCAGATCGTGCCCCCTTGATCCATGCACAAAGTGGACCTTCTGTATATGTGTAGTCCCCCTTCCATAAAGAAGGTGGCTCAGCTGCTTCTGCGCATGGTCTCTCCTCCCTCCAGCCCCCATTTTCAGTGTGATACAGTGCCAGGGTTGAGGGAGGAAGTGGAGACAGGGTAGCATGGAGGAAGCCTGGGCAGGATACAGAGTGGTAAAGAAGGAATGTACATTACTCCCCTTTAGTCACTTGAAAATTATTCAGAATAATGAACCGAGTGGCCAACCATTAACCCGGCTCTCTTTAAGCAGAAAATAAAAAAGGGACGGCGAAGCCACGACACTGGAAACCAGAAGGCAAATATGAAGAAGACAAATCATAATGCACCAATTTGAGAAGAATGCTCATTGGTGATGGTGAAAGGAAGAATTTTAATTTTTTAATGACCATTACATTATTTAATGACAAAATATTTAAATTTAGTCCCTGCATTTCAAATAAATAAAAAGATCCTATTTCAAATAGGAAACTGAAAAATTGAGCCATCTTCTATACAACATCTCATTATCTTAATATCATATTATACTTTAGGGGTTTATCCTGGATCTGTTGAAGTTCATAGCAAACTCTTGTTGACTGCAATGGGATCATAAAGTGACTCTATTTTCAAAATCAAAAGCCAGGACAGTTTTGTGAGAACAATTTTTTTTGGAGTTGTGAAATAGTCATAGAAAAAACAAAAATGGGCTGCTTTTGTGTGTGTGTGTGCGTGCTTTCACTACTGCCACTTCTGACTCAGTCACATATGCAGATTCCTTATAATTAAGGCTCCCCCCTCTTCCCCCAGTAATTTAATGTTTTGAATGGTTATATTACAAAACACTAAAGTGTCACTGATTCATTCTAAGCAAAAGGAGATCTTTACATTGCCATTATTGTAAATGGGCCTTGTATAAATGAGAATCAGGCCCATAGTCCATTCATGGGAGTAGGACTGGGCCCTTGTATCAATCATCTATGAAAACTGCAAATACATATCAGTAATGCATACAGGGACTGAGCCACAAAAATACTTCAAAGTCAAAGGTGTCACTCAGCTCAACCCCCACACAACCGTTGGACAAATGCAAAGGAACAAGCTTTCTTACATGATCATTGCCTACTCAGATTTCTCTGCTGAACCAGGCAAGAAATAAGGCAAATTCAAAACTAAAAATGAAACAAGACAAGTTGGATATCTTTAGCTCAAGAGCTTTCTGTTGTTTGCCTGGCACCCTGCCTGCTCTTTGAGCTTGGCTGTGCTCTTTAGATTTGCCATGAAAAGTTTGAAGTGAAAGTTCAAACTCTTATCTCTCTGTACTGGTAAGAAACTGAAATCCCAGGATCCCAGAGAGCTGCTGAAACAAAATAAAATAGAGGATGAGAAATTGCAGAGTCAGGGAGTGGACAAATAAGGTCAGCCATGTGTTGGACTGGTCTATATTAGGGAGAGGGAGAGCACAAAAGGAAAAGCTAAAGGGAAGTGCTAGGTATTTACACTCAGCAACGATGCTGTTTTCAGAAGCATAAAAGGGCTGAACAGTCACTTAAGGAAATTAGAAGAACCCTCTTTACACAGAAAGTAATTAGTATGGAACCCATTAGAAAAAGCAACAGGCTGCAACCACTTTGGGAAATCCTAAAGAGTTGTAAACTGGCAAAGACAGTGGAACTATGCCGATCTGCTTTCCCTGAGGATGTGGCGCTCAGAGTCTGCTGGTGTGCTCTGATGATTGCTTATTACTCTAGTCAAGAATAGTCTCACTGCTACCTTGTGATGCTCCATCTGCTTGTTGTAGCCACCTATGTCTCTCATCATATGTGCACTGTTAGTTCTTTGGGGCAGGGATAGTCTTTTCATTATGTGTGCACAGTGCCTAGCATAATGGGAGCTTGATCCCTGATTACAGGGCCCTTAGGCATTACATACAAGTAATAATTGACACACAGCTAGCTTAGGCAATAACAGTGCTTTCGATGCAAGACCAAAAAGTTGTATAGATAAGCACCTTTTTTACAAGGTCCAGTCAGCTTTTAGAGAGAATTATACTGCAGAGTTCAATTCTAGAACCAGGATTTTATCTGCAGTTTATCTGGCTGCAACCTGCAAATATGTCTCAAACTTTCTCTTGCCATTTGCCACTGTCTGCAGGGCTGTGAATGTAAAGAATATATGAAAGTTGCTAAGGCGTGAGTCCAGAAAAATACAAAGAACCTTCTTGTGGTGTGTTGGGTGTTAAGATGATATTTAAAAACAGAATAAACTATCCATAATATTGTCTGAATAAACTATCCATAATATTGTAACAAGTTTATGGCCATATATATATATATCTGCTACTTGCCACTATTCTTCATATCATGGCCACTTGGAACATCTTGATGCTAACAGGGACAGAATTCAGATTTTCCTGTTCAAAAGCAAAGGCCCTCTATTACTTGAGCAGATGGAAAATTTCTTTTCACTGTTGGCAATATAGGACCTATGGCATGCAGCTCTTCTGGAGCTGTTCTTGTATGCAGTACAGGACAGTGGTGCATGAGCAAACACTAGCCAGTTCATTACAATTTTCTTAAAATAAGCAGACTTCGTTTTCCACTTCAAAAAAATTATCAACATTGGAAAATTAAAAGTATGAAAGATCAAAATATTAGCAAGGCCTCTCTCTACCCATCCTCCACTTCTGTGCATGTAAAATTGCATGATCATATACTTGTTCACACACTTTACAAATGCTAATAGCTGACATTCCCAGAATTTCTCCTGCAGTTTCTGGGCAGCACACACTGGCAGGATGGCTACAGAAGTACAGAATGGTTCCTCTGCTGTACCATCCAGCAGGGTGGAGAGTGGGTCCTCGGGAACCTCAACCTCCAATTCAGGGGACACCACATGGGGCAGGAGTCCCTGCCTCGTGAAGACAGGTGGGTTAAGTTCCTTCTGTTCAGAAGTCTCTTCCTCCTTCCCTCTGAGATAACAACCTTCGCCTGTTGCCATCTAATGTAGTTGGCCCTGGTCTAAATACAGTTTTTGTACCAGTATAAACAATTTCAGTTAAGTGAGGTGATTTTTTAAAAATATATTTATACCATCTAGTAATACTAGCACAACCTTTGATATGGATGGAGTTATACAAGTAGAAAGGTGCCTTTATACTGGTATAGCTTATTCCCCTTCCCATATAGGAAGAAGCTATGTGCTTGATATGAGCACCTTCATACCTCTGTACTGAGTCCACACTAGGGGAGTTGTGCCACTTTGACTATACCAGCATAGTCAAAGCAGCACAACTTTTCTTTGCAGAGAATGCATTAGTCCTAAAGGTCAGGTGGTAGCAATCTGTGCTGCAGTGCCAGAGATTCAGGTTTCAAACCTTGCTGATTATGTGTGATGGGGAAATTGTTACAGTTGCACATAGTAGAATTTTTTTTAACCTTCTGTCCTTTTAAAAAAAAATTAGGAAATTACATACAACCCCACCCCCCAACTCTTTGACCAGGGACCACCATTTTCTTCTGTGTTCGTGTAGCACCTAGCACAATGGGCTCTTAGTCCATGACTGGAGCTCCTCAATATGTGTTATCTCAGTATAAATAATTATATGTTAAAGTTGTTTTGTTTGTGAAAAGTCAGGAAATACAAGATTTATGGTTTCCATGAAACCTTAGATCTGCCCTTTGTGTGAATGCATTACGATGCAGGTTTTAATCTGCAGGATCCCTTCATCTTTCAGTGCCTCAATTGGATGCATAAGGGGGCCAAATTAAAGTTGCACAGGCAACCGTAAATCTGGTATTTCCTAATTTGTAAGCGCTTGACTGGATGTGCTGGATGGGGTTCTGTGGGGTTTCCAGTGGCCACTTGGTTAAACTTCTGTAAGCAAACTGAAGTGATGGCTGAGATGAAGTTTCTGCTGCTGATGGATTGTATCCGCTCTTGGGATAGAGCTAAATCAGGCGAGAGATTGTTTCTATCTCTGAAACTCAAATACTTAAGATGAGCAATTTTATTTTTTGCCCCTGGAATAATTGCACCGTGTGTCAGGTATTTTAAAACATTTTTCTCATGGAGGATACCTTTGTTCAAAGTCTTTAACTTCCTTCCCACATTTCAAATTACAGAAATTGGACACTGTATTGTACTATCAATAAACTATGTATAGTATTTAGAAACAAGGTGTAAACATTGCCAGCAATAAGTGCAGATTAATGTGTTTCTTTATCACATTGATGTCTCCTTCCAGTTATAAGATAGTGTCTTGTTTTTGTTTTTAATTAATTTTAATAGGAAAACAAATGAATGGTTTCCCCATTCCTTCCCCTCAACACACAGGCCTGAAATAAGGGTTTAAACTCCAGCTAAGGTGAAAGCATGTTGTGAGAGCACCTTGTTGAAATACTGGCAGTACATCAGTGCTTTCCTCTGATATAATGCTGTTATAATTACAGAATGACTTTCATCCAGCTGCATCCTAAAATGCTTCTATTAACTGATTTTTGTGAACTTAGGCTATATCATCCTGCCTTCCCATTTACACAAGTGCAAACAGATTCAGGCTGGTTTACATGGAAGGAAGGCAGTAGTGTCAAAATGTCATCAATCCTCCAGTCTTTCCACCAAGTCAGTACTTGACCCTTTATGCACACACCACCTGGTTGGAGCTCTTGCTTTGGCGTGAGAGGGATTGGCCAGCTGGAAGGTTGGTGAAGTCAGCTATCAGTGCTCAATGCAACATCATTCCCCAGACATTCCAAAGAACTTGAATTGGAAATTGCAACTGGAACTTAATAGTGAATTTTCTTGTATTAAGTTCTCCTCTTTTAGAGGAAAAGGGTAAGTGCAGTCTGGGAGTCAGTGATAGTGTGTTTGTTTAAAAAGCTTGGCTACCTCATGAGAGGGTGGCCTTGTCAGCATTTGACAGGGATTGATCCTTTTTCTACATAAAAGCCCTAAAATTCATGGGATTTCCCCACAAAGCCTGAGACAACTAAATATTTACCTAGACCTGCTTCCTCCCCCGTGAGGGGTTGATGTTTTGTGAACTCTATGCAGTTCACCCCACAGCGTTTCTTGAATAACTTCTTCCACTCCTTCATCCCTCTGTCTACTGCAAGATTTCCCATAGAAAGGGACAATTTAATCATATTATTCATGACTGAATTACAGGCAGCTTAGCTACACAAACTGGGGCCTAATATGTGAAGACAAGATCTTTGGCACGCTTCCAAAAATTTGCTAATTCTTTTCCTGAGAATTTCAGTCACTTAAGTTGACCCAGTCTTGCAATGTACTGTATGTGCTTTTGGCCTTGAGCCATATACCTAGGATCTATTTCTCATGCCACAGAAGATACTAATTAACTATATATTTTCATACACTAAATAACATGCTAGTAAATCTAAACCGAGGGGCCCAATGGTACAAACCTTATTCGTGGGAGTAGTCCCACTGACTTCAGTGGACCTACTAGTGTGAGTGAGTGCTTTCCAAAGTGAGTAAGGGTTGCACAATCAGACCACGAACTTATTACTATAAAAAATAGAATAGAGCAATTGCAACTCTGTACTGCTTCAGGCCAGGTAGGGATGGGCACCAGAAATAAAAGGAAGGAGATTCTTTCCTGTGTTTTCAATTACTCCCCTATGGGCCGCCAGGTAATGTGGAGACGGAAGGTGGCTGAGTCGAATGCAGAGGAGAAAAGAGCCAGACGTGGTGGGAGGAGCCAAGGGGCTGAGTTGACTAGATTGGGACAAGGATGCATGTGGGCGGAGGGGGGAGGGATGGGACGGGGACTGAAGACTGGGAGTGTAGCGAGAGAAATGGGAGTTGGGGGAGGGGAAGACGGAGAGGAAGGGGAACCAATGAAGAGGGGGGAATAATGTGGGGAGGGGAAGAGAAATAGATCAGTTGAGGAGCAGGGGTGGAATTAAGACTTATTAGGCAAGGAGAGTGGGGACAACCACCTGGGGGTGGAGAGACTTTGGAATGGTTGGGAAAAGGGGGAAGATAGGTTGGAGGGGATAGGGCAAAAGGGATCAATAATTGCAGGGAAGAAGCAGAAGAGTCTGTGCCCACTAGAGAACACTATCTTCTCTGAAATCTCTGCTCCACCCTTCTGCCACAATCTACTTTTTCACCTTACAAGACTTCCTTTTTTCAAGCCTTTTGCTTTACTCTATCTGTAATCAAAATACTAAACCACTCTATAATCACAACAGGGGTTGTTATATTTTGCTTGAGTGCTTAATAGTACTTGGATTTGTGCCTTGTAGCTAATAACATGCCTAAGCAAGCTGCTATTGGACAGTAACTTAATCCCTGTCATGCTTAATCACTACATTAAAAGATTTAAGGACTAATGTTAAAGGTCATTCTGCAAAGATATCATGGAACCTTAAATGATAAGGCTGGAAAAAAGCCAATAGGTCATCCAGTCTGGACCCCTTTCAAGTCCAGGAAAATGTAAGTTAGAAAGGTGTGGAGGAAATACCTCTCCTACATAATCATTCCCAGCTCAGGCTTCGCTACTGAAGCTCTCAGGACAAATTTAAATGTTTATATATGAGCTACATCATTTCCAGGATCTAAGATGGTATTTTCAAAAAAGCTCAGTATTGGCCAAATTATTTTCCCACTGACACCAATGGGAGTATTGTTAGACCAACACTAAATGCTTTTAAAAATCCCATCCTAATCTCTTCTTGACTATCTGCAGTGATGATGACTCCGCTACCTCTTTTAGTAGTCTGTTCCACTGCACAATTGCTCTGATTATGTGAATTTTTTTTCCTAATTCTTCAGCTAAATTATCCTTCCTTAACTTCATAGCATTGTCTACTCCATTACTCTTCTGAGAATCTGAATAATACCCTTCTTTGGTCACTTATATCACCTTTGAGAAAGTATAGACCAATCAGCCACTGTGATGTGTCATAAAAGGATGGGCAATCAAAGTTTCTCAAAGGAAGATAGCCTGTGCTTGACAAATAAAGGAGAAAAAATTAAGTGGCGTGTCATAGGTAAAATCCACTAAACTGACTCTTTTTATCCAAATAAAGTGTAGACGGCATGAAGAGCCCATCTTACATTCCATGATGAATTTGACTCAAAGGTGTATAATCAGCTGGAAAGGAAGGTAGAAAGCCACAGGGAAAGATCACAGCAGATGGAAGACCCAAGGCATCCATTGTATGGTCACACAGGAGTAACCAAACTCCTTAAATGGCCAAAGAGTTTTATAATCAGTGTTGTGCCTTTGGATACGACAGCTTGCAAGGCAAGACTGAGGTTATGGAATGAAAGACTATGTGCAGTTGGATGCCCTGAAATAGACCTGGAACCTCAGGAGGACCTTCCCAGAGGAGCCGATACAAACTGGTCAACATGGCGACGCCTGAACTGCCTGTGCACGCAAACTGGCTGATCAAAGACTAACGTGATCAAACAGGGATACTCTAATGACACAAATACATCTGAGTGCAGTGAAGTGCAGACCACAGAGCACCTGCTCATTTGCCGACTCTTTGGGGAGACGTTTTGAAGGAGGACCTCGCTGCAGTGACAGAAAGAGTCATCACTTGCACACAGTTCTGGAAAGACATCTAGTTTGTGATAAAGACACGAGACAAAAAATTGAATCCTTGGTTGTTTCTGGATGTTGAGACAGCAGAGGTAGCCAAGATTGTTTTTATCATGTACATTTGGTGAGAGGGTTGTGGGCTTTTCTTTGAGATGTAGACTTTGCTATAGTTATCCATGGTTTACTGCAGTGTACTTAACTTGGGGGCAAAGATCACAGCTAGTGCAGAATGCAGCTGCCCACTTACTTGGGATGTCTCTCACAGGGACCACATTATAATGATGCTCCACAGATTTCACTAGCTTCTAATTCATTTCCCAGGTGCAAATCAAAAGTGTGTTTTTGATCTGTCAAGCCCTGTAAGATTTGGATCCTATGTATCTTAGTGAACATCACTTTCTTCATGTTTTAACCTAGCAGTTCATCGTCTGAGGCATTCTAAATAATGGTTTTCAATTTAATATATATGATGTCTCAGGGGTGGGCCTTCAACTCAAACTCACTCCTTTGGCCTGATAAAGCAAAATTTGTTCAACTTCAGGATATGTTACAAGGCTTATCTAATTAGCTAGACTTTTTCCATGAGGCTGCCTAGGGAAATTGAGTTTTCTGTGTGGTGGTTCGTTCATTCATATGGTTGTTTTGTGGGACTTTTTGTTCATGTTTTTATTAGTTAATATTGGTTTGACTGCTGTTCAGTGTTGATATTTATGTTGTTCATTGTAAATGCACCTGGCAGCTGTTTGGTGCATCATCTAAAAGGACAAATAAACAAATACATATTGACATTAGACCCACTGACCTAATGTCCACGTGGAAGTCCAAATTTCAACTGAATTTGAGACTGCTCCCATTCAGTAGGGAAAAAATGTAACTTTATTAGACATTATGATGAAACACTGCCCTAGATACAAACTCTCCTTCATTATATTAAACCAATACAAGAAACCAATGGAATTCTTATTTAGCATGTGTTCATTTAATAGCAGATGTGTAATCAAAACTTTCTATTCCTCAGATATAAAATGAACAAATTTTGAATAATATGGAGGCTGGTTAAAGTAAAATCATATTGCTGCCCCTTCTTCTGGCAAGAGTGTCAGCCCTCTTTCAAGCAGTAGCAGGTTTCCAGGGCCTTACAGGTTGGTTTCCCAGTGGATGAGAAACCAGTAATGTGAAATCTGAATATAATGTATGTTTTAACTTGTTTTATTTACATGGATACACCAGTCCTGAAATGAGATGGTCAAACTGCCTGCAGGGCAATCCATTCTTCCAGGAATCTCAGCCCAATGCCTGGTCTTCAGTGAGCAACTTTTCTGCAAGAATTAACTTAACCAGAGTCCAAAACAGAGAGTAATTTCTCCCGCTACTTGAACAGCTCCCTCTTTCTTGATGCTGCATAACTCAACAGCTACCTTCCATGTCTTCCCAAGAGTCAAAATTTGCTCATACACTAAGTAAGAGAAACTGAAAGACTGAATATCTCTACATTTCAAATGGGGGTGTGATTCTCAGCTTGAGGAGACATACTTGCTCTAGCTCTCATCGAGTTAGTGTGCTAAAAATAGAAAGTAGCTGTGGCAGCATGAGCTGCAGGACTGACTACATACCCTGAGTACATACCCCTCTGAGACCCTAGACATGTATTTGGGGTGGCTAACTCATCCTGCTACTTGTGTCACTATGGCTATATTCTATTTTTAGCATGCTAGCTCAATGAGAACTAGTGTAAGTATGTTTCCTGGAGCTGGGAATCACACCCCCAGCTCGAAGCATAGATAGAAATATCTGAAGATGCCTGCCATAACAATATGTAGGTCACCTAAGGTGCTTACCTAGGTTACAGCATAGGATTAGACTACAAAGCCTTCCTTATTCATCAAACTTAAATTTGAAACAACTCTATGTAAATGACTAGTGAATTATTCTAGTGGCCCACTAAACCATAGTACATTAATAACCTGCTGGGTCACCTCCTAGACCATGACATGTTTTTAATTAAATATTAGCAGCCATTGTTGTATTAAATGTTTATTACTAGGGTAAAGATGGCCTCTGTCATGTACATGCACTCTTCTAGGGCACTTGGGCTTGAAAATATTAGCCTATCTTTTAAATGTTATGGTTCATCCTGTTTGTTTTTCATGTATCGAAATGCATACAGAATTTAAAAATAAAAAACAAGGTAAAGATTAAAAAAACTTCTTTGCAACTTACTCAGTGAAAGAAATGAAAATTTCAAAATGAGATAATACATAAATCAACTCAAGCTCTCCTTACTCAGTAGGACTGCTTTCCTAAGAAGGAAAATTTGGCTCAGGACGTTGCTTCATATACAGACTTATCACTTAAATTAACTCATTTCAAAAAATTCTAAAGTTCTTATGGCCTACGTATATAGTCTATTGTTAAATTGGCATGTTATGTAGCACTTGCCATGCTAACTACATTTTTTCACTGAACAGCACAATGAATGGCAATGTAGAACATACATGAATTGTCACTGGGCATCACTTACTGAAATGGTCTGTTCACTTTTCCCTCGGTATAAATAACACATGACTTCTGTGAAAAAGAAACAAAGGTTATTTGCTTTGTAGGGTTTTTTTTAATGACCAATGTTAATGATCTTTTGTTTCTTTTATGAAAATTCTAGATGAAGAATTGTTCTATTGTCCATTACTATCCACATAAACATGAGTATTGCCAAAGTGGGACTAAGGGTCAGATCAACAGCTGGGGTAAATCAGCATACTACAGAACTGGCCCTGAGTGTTTTAAAACAATATTAAAATTAATTTAAAATGACTTTCATTGCATTGAGACATTCAGTCCAGGATTTCACAAACTGACCATAAATTCTGCTAATGAGTAGTCTTTCTGAAGAATAATTTAGACATGGTAGATACAGTATTCTGGGTAAATATTTCCTATCTAATAATTAACCCATGTGGCTCACTTATAACCACTGTATCTATCAAAGTATTGTTGCCAACATTAAAAAGTAAATACTATTAAATATTACCCCAATACCTTGATTCCAGTTTTCACAAGTGAATACAGGCATTTGTTATGTCAAGCAAATCTTAACTGAGGATTCTACATAATTATAATTACAGTTTGGGGAAATTGCGAGCCTTGGTAGAGAAGTCAAACCACAGCGTTTTAATTCCATGGTAAAGATTTTTGTGTACACATCTCCTTCGAGTTCAGTAAGGAAAAAGCTACGTTTTGTTTGCTTGGGGGCAGGAGGCGAGGGAGAAGGAAGCAGATGATTGCTGCTTCCAAGAAGGAAGGGGGAAAGGTGTTTGTTTTTTTCCAATTTCATGTTGGAGTATATAACCTTATCAGTGTAAACTGAATTAATCAAAATATTGAGAATCAGGGAACATTTCATTGAGCAAAATAACATATTGAACTTAGAAACACTAATTTAGATATTTTTGTTAATGAATGAACTGTACAAAAGTAAATGTTGACCTGAAACAATGTATTGTCTCGTTCCTCACTTATGCCAGTAGAGAATCTTCAGCATCTTCCACTTGTTTTGTTTTACTTTCAAGTGAGACAAGGTAGTTTATACTACGGAGTAGCAAACATCATTCTAAAATAGACCTGCATGCTGTCAAGTGGATTGATTAATAAAAATACATTTTTCTTGACCTTGACCCTAACAAGAAGCTCAATCAATGTTTACTTTTCACCTCCCTTCTTGTCATTACAAGCAGCAGCTTTTGGGTTCATAAACATTCTTGTGTAGATTTACCAGTGCTTTGGCTGAGCTGTTTCATTTTTGCAGTATTTAACTGTCCTCTTGCAAAAAAAAAAAAAAATGCTAACTGAAAATTAAATCCAGCACTAAACTTCCATACAAAAATTGAAAATAAATGGCTGACCTCTGGCAATACAATATAGCTCAATAAGATGTTCCTCCAATGCTGGTAACGTATGCATTGATTTTCAACATCTGTTTTAAAACAGTGAAGCTTCCCCAGATGAGGTGCTTGTTAAACCCCCTGCCACTTGTGCAGAAGCACTAGACTATTTACCTGCTGTCTCTCTTAGCAGAAGCAAGATCAACTCAACCTTTCAGGGTTACGATATAATCCCAAGGGCACAGAATCACTTCTGGTCTGAGTTGTATCAGTGCAAACATGGCAATAAAGTGCTTCATATTTCTGTCTGCAATTGCTAGGCTCTTGGGGAACTGCACATTTACTGGTCAAAATTGACTATAAGTCCCAGTTAAGTTTTACCATATTTATTTGGGTCTGATTCTCATTTACACTCAGATCACTTTACACTGCTCTGACACCCATTTTACATCTACTTCAAAGCTCCTTTATACTTCTAAAGCCATGTAAAGTGGTCTTATTGTTCATGAGGTTCAGTCCCCATTTATTTCTAAATATCTGCAATGTAGGGTAGTAAAGAAGTTGGTCTGTAGGTTTGCTGGTCCTCTGGTCTTTAGCTACCAACAGCACATAAACAAAGCTAAATCAGTATTGATTTCACATTGATTTATAAAAGCAGGCAGGAATGCATGAGATCTCTGAGGAAACAGAGATTGATTCTACGCATCTTTTGTTTCTACAGAAAACGTGCATGAGTTCATTTCAGAACTGGACAACACGCTGAACCGAGGTGCATTTCCTAACTTTAGGAAAATGTGTGCCACAGCACACTAGGCAATGGAAGGACAGTGAAAAGGGGGTTAGAACTGTCTGCAGCACTGGCATTCTATGCTAATGCATATCCACATGGCACACAGCGTGAAAGAAGGCTGACTGATAGTGGAGCATTTAAAATTCATCTGTAAAGATGTCCAAAGAAAAACTTCTGGCTGGCCAGCCATGAGGCTTAAACCTTGTCTACAGGGAGGGATTTCTGAAGATGCCACCAATAAAAAGGAAGTACAGCAACATCTGTGCACTGCTTTCTCAAGGAGTCCTGCTGAGATGAGGTTACTGTTGACTGGCCGAGGCTTGATGTTAGAAAGTGGTGAGTGTTAGCTACTTTCTCATCCATTCCTCCCAAATGTGGTGGTATTATTTGAATTACAGTAGACCCTAGAGGCCATAGCCAAGATCAGGGCCCCTTTGTGCTGGGCATTGTACAGAAGCATAGTAAGGTAAAATCTCATCTCAAGAACCCACTTCAACAGGACAGACAAAGGAAATAATGTTGTGTCCATTTTACAAATGAGGAACTGAGGCACCGAGATGTGAAGCAACCTGCACAAGATCAAACAAAATCTGTAGTAAACCTGTGAATTGAATCCAAATCTCCTGAATCCCAGTGCAGTGCCTTAACCAAAAGACCACTTGGGTGCAGGAGGGCGGGGGAGAAGAATAGAGTTTCTTAGGATTTGTCTACACTACAAAATTAAGTCAACCTAAGTTAGGACAATGTACACCTACTGCAGTAATTACTGAGGTTTTTCACATCCACACTAGCTCTTTCTGCGGTGCTGTACATCCTCCAGGAGTGCTTCCACTGACTGAAGTGGGGCAGTGTAGGACACTGACAGCTGGAGTCCCCCCACTCTGGGGCTGACAGTCCAGAGCGCTGCTGTTGGGGCTGACAGCCTGGAGCTGTGGTGCCACCTCCTGGTAAGGGATTGAGGGCGGGGGAGAGAGCCCAAGTCTGGCCACAGTCCTGGTGAGGGATTGGGAAGGGGAGCAAGGAGCGGATGGTGGCCGGGAGGCAACAGCTCAGGCTCCAGGCTGTCAATCCCATTGGCTGTTAGCTCAGCCGACTGGATACAGTTCCAGGGCACTGACAACCAAAGCTTTCAGCCAGGCATGGGGCTCACAACTGACCCCTCTCTCAGTGCTGACAGCCCAAGTTGTCAGCCAGGTGCTAAGTTGTGAGCCCCATACCTGCCTGACAGCACCAGGGCAAGAGGGACCCCAGCTGTGAGCCCAGCGCTTGGGCTGTCAGTGCCCAGCAGGGAGATGGAGGGATTTCAGCTGTCAGCCCCACTCTGGGCTGACAGCCAACAGCCAATGTAAGTAATGCAGTGTCTATATGGAATCTACATGAGTCACCCTAGCTACATGGACATAAGCCCACACCTGTCGATGAAGTGGAGTTATTATGTCGTTATAGTGGGCCATTTACTTGGCAGAAGCAGCATTCTAGTGTAGACACTGACATAATTAGGTCAATTTTAAGCAGCCTTATGTTGACCTAACTCTGTAGTATAGATCAAGCCCCAGAGTTGAGACACCTGCAAGAAATGCATACACGAGACATTCCCTTCAGTGAGACCAATTCTCCAAGGTGGAACGAAAACACAATTAGCTCTGCTACTAGGGTAAAGTTAGTGACACTTTCTCTTGACAGCACTGTTCGCTGCTGTGTCATAAGTTTTCCCCTTTGCAGAAAGATGTTAAGCTAATTGGAGGTTTATGTGACAGAAGCAAATATGCACCTCAGTTATAGAGTCAGTACATTTTCTAGCAGATGCGTGTATCTGTCTTGTATGTTCCTAGGCTGTATGTTCCCCTGATTTACATTTTAGCAAGTTGGTGGAGCTCAGTCTTTCTATTTGGTATACTATCATACCATCTTAAAGGTAAAATACAAAATTGGTTCCCCATATTACAGCTTCATATTGTTATACTGATAAAATAAACAGCAGGATTTTATTCAGAGGGACAAGGCAGTACGACATGTTTATTGTGAATACAAAAATTGTAAAAAGCAATTGCCCACACACACACACACACACACACAAAGTTCTACAAAGATGGAATATAGTTACCAGCCTCAGTTGCTCGTGTTAGTCCACTGGCCAGGTGGGTAAGCACAAGGGAGAAAGCAGGGGTCTGTCGGCGCACACAGATGCTCCTGCAGGATGATTGCAGAACCAAACCCAAAGTTTTTAATTTTGGTTTTGTTTTTTTTTTATAGCAGTAAGGTCTTATGCCACTTGATGGGTTTTGTTTTGTTATGCTGCATTTGCATTTTGGCGTGATTAATTATCCATGTTTTGCAAGCATGACCATTGCTATTTTTTATAGTTTATTTTGTTTTTGTTTTTTAAGGTGGATTTTAGGGTTATGAGGGTGGGCAGTTTTTGGTCATTTGGGTAAAAGTTGTTATTTTTACTTTTTCAAATATTTGAAGCTGGCACCTTTTTTTGTTACTTTTTGGTTTTACATATATACATTATTTATTTATTTATTTACATTTTAATATTTTAATATTTACTTAAAAATTGTAACTGGAAGACATAAGTGTCTTTTAGAAACAACTTTTTTTTATTTAAAACATTTACTACTATTACAAAACATTCTTATTTAATATTGAATATTTTTGTTTTAGAACATTTGCTGATGTTACTTTAAGCAGTGATCTTAAAACATGTGCACTTCAACAATAACAACAGTTTCACAGAATGATCTTTGGTAACTTTACAAACAGAATAATCAATGACCAAATGTTAGTTTCGGACTAACAGGTGGTGGTTTTAAAAGAACCTTATCAATAGTGAACAGATTAGAGCTTCATATGAGCAGCACAATCAAAGGGATGTCTGATCTGATTGAACGTAGGAGTCAGTGCAAAGCTGAAATATTACAGATGCTACTCTGAAAAAACAAAGTTAGTTACAGCAGAAAATTGATAGGACGTTAATTGTTTCAATTGGCATTAACCAGCTATTGAAAAAAGCTGAACCTTGTGGCAAAATATGCTTCATTGGACATGAAAGCATATATGGACCATCTGCAAACAATGGGCTTCACCTCAGACTCTAAGCAGCTTTGAAAAGTTAGTTGCACATTTCCTTATATTATGGCTTCTTGCTTGGCCCAAATCAATACCTCTGAGGTGGAGGATCCACCTTTTCCAAATACCATTTAAGCATTTATCCAAAGTGGAACAGCTTCAGCAGAAGACATTGAGAAAGCCCCACAACAGAATATCCTATAACTTACTGGTAAACTCATGCTTGTGAGAGGTGGGGAGACTCCTATTCAAATCCTTTGTATCCATCAAGCAGAGGAGGGAGTTGAACCTGGAACTCCCACATTGCACATAACTGTGCTAATCACTAAGCTAAAAGTTATAAGTATCACCTCCTACATCGCTTTTGTGTGGAATGAGACAGACACATAACTTCTCACAAGAAATGTTTTAGGTGCCTAAACCTTCTGACTACAGGAGAAGGTTTCCTATCTGTGGATCACTAGCAGTTAGGTGCCTGCCTGGATTTAGGCCCCATTGCTGTGTATACTTCTGGGCTTAGATTGGAGCCCAAGCACTTGGACCCTCTCACCCTGCAGGGTCCGAGAGCCCAGGCTCCAGTTGGAGCCTGGTAGTCTACACAGCAATGAAACAGCCCCGCAGCCTGAGTTGGGTGGCATGGTCCAGCTGCAGATTTTTCTTTGCTGTGTAGACCAATGGTTCTCAAACTTTTTAAATGGAACCCTCTGTGGACTATTGTCTAACAATCGTGTCCCGCCTTCCCCTGAATCATGCCCGCCTTTCCCCCTTCTGAAACGGGGAGGCCTTTCAGAAAAAAACAGGGGGGCGCTTCCTGTGCTGTAAACCCTGTTTTTTTCCTGAGAGGGGAGGGTTCAGAGGAAGGGGGGAGGAGGGGGCGCAATTGTTAGGGGCACTGTAGACCCTAACAATCGCCCCCCCCCTTCTCCCGAACCCTCCCTTTCAGGAAAAAAACAGGGGGGAAGCGGGGAGCATGGCAGCAACACTGCAGGGAGCAGCAGCACAGGAAGTGGGGAGCAGCTGCAACAACAGCACAAGGGCAGCAGCAGCAGGGGAGCGTGCCCAGCAGCCGCTGCTGCAGAAGGTGGGCCAGGGCAGCTGCTTCTGTGGAGCTGGACCTGCTCTGTCCCCTGCTCCACGCCCCCCAATGATTCATCTCGTGCCCCTCCAGGGTGGCCCGCCCCCCACTTTGAGAACCACTAGTGTAGACATACCATTAGGTTCATCCAGAGCAGGGATTCTCAACCTTTTTCTTTCTGAGGCTCCCCAAACATGCTATAAAAACTCCAGGGCCCAGCATGGGGCTTGGGGGAGAGACTCAGGGCTCCTG
Organism: Emydura macquarii macquarii; assembly: GCF_026122565.2. Lineage (NCBI taxonomy): Eukaryota > Metazoa > Chordata > Testudines > Chelidae > Emydura > Emydura macquarii. The sequence goes on from NW_027132344.1 coordinate 2,648,572, forward strand.
ACTTCACCCACTGGGTGGCGGGGGGGAGAGGGGCACCTTGGGGCTTTAGCTCTGTGGGCCGAGACTTGGGGCTTTAGTCACAGGGTGGGGAGACACAAGGTTCTGGACTTCAGCTACCAGGATGGGAGGGACTTGGGGCTTCAGCTAGAGGATGGGGGAGTTTGGAGCTTCAGTCCTCTGGCTCCAGCTTCAGCCCAGTGGGGGGGTGCAGAAACTCAGGGCTTCAGCCCCGTGGCTCTGCTTCCAACTTCAGCCCCAAAGAGGTGCTGGGGCTCAGGGTGCTGAGCTTAAGCCACGGGGTCCCACAGCACCCCTGAAATGGCCTCACGGCCCTCCAGGGGCATGCAGATGCCTGGTTGACAACCACTGACCCAGAGCATGGGATTGCATCTCTGAGCATCTTGGTTAGTAGTTATTTATGGACCTATTCTCCATTAATTTATCTAATTCTTTTTTTAACCCAGTTATGCTTTTGAGCTTCACAATATCCCCTGGCAATGACTTCCACAGGTTGACTGTGCATTGTGTGAAGTACTTCTTCTGTTTGTTTTAAATTTGCTTCCTATTAATTTAATTGGGTGACCCCTGGTTCTTGTGTTATGTGAAGGACTAAATAACACTCCCTATTCACTTTCTTCACACCATTCATGACTTTATAGACCTCTATCATATCCCCCCTTAAACATGTTTTCTAAATTGAATGAGCCCAGTCTTTTCAATCTCTTATCACGGGGTTGCTATTCACTACCCCTAGTCATTTTTGTTGCTCTTCTTTGTACCTTTTCCAATTCTAATATTTCTTTTTTGAGATGGGGCGACCAGAACTGCACGCAGAATTCAAAGTGTTAGTGTACTGTGGATTTATATAGTGGCATCATGATATTTTCTGGCTTATTATCTATCCCTTTCCTCATGGTTCTTAACACTGTTAGCTTTTTTAACTGCCAGTGCACATTGAGCAAATGTTTTCAGAGAACTACATATATTTCAATACATCTTAAAATAAGAGACAGGAGATCACCCTAATGGTCAAATCAATGAAATCACGAATGGTCACTTAAAATGAGGTGTGGGTCACCCTAGTCTGGTACTACAGGGTTTAGAGGATGTAACAGATGTGGCCCATTGCTCCCCCCCATGGTGGTTTGTTTCAGTGAACTGGCACTTTGTTCAAACTCCTGGGTCTCTGCTATTTCCCTAGCTTATCCACAATCCCCCCTGCACTCCTGTATTCAAGCCCACCACAGAACCTGGAATGCAGGGGACATAGAGGCCCCTTTGCATGAACTTTTCCACTCATTTTCGACTGCTGCAGAAGAAACTTGATATTTCTGCTGTGTTTGGTCCCTTACTTTTGCCGGATTTGACTTCACAAAGCAGGAGTCCTGCAGACAAGTCTCCTTCACTTGACTCATCCCTAAAGCACTCTTCTCCGGAGCACTAAATGATTCAGGGGGCTGGTGGAAAAAAATAGGTTGTGATCACCCCCCTGAAGGTAGACGTGTGGGGGGTGGGAATCAGGTAATTAACGCCCAATGACTAGGCAACCTTAATCCACCTGGTCTTAACTTTTGAGGGCCAGACCTTGCAACCCTATTACTGCTCCTGAATGGAGGGGCGTGTGACCACCACAGACGTTTCAAAAGCCCATGATTTTTTTTTTTTTACCCCACTCTTAATTGTGGGGGTCATGCCATGCCATGCAGTGCCATGCAGTGCAGTGCAGTGCAGCCCAGCCCCCGTCTCCCTTCCCCTCCCAAGGCTGTTGCTGGCTGGTGGGGCCGCCTATGGGTGGAGCTGCTCCTCCCATCCCCGCTCGCTAGGGGGCGACTGTGACTGTGGCGCCACACACAGGGCCGCAGCCGGGAACTTGCCCGACCCCAACATGGCCGCCGGCGCGCGCGCGCGCTCCCGTCCAACAACCGCTGCCGCCCGCGAGACTCTCGGCTTCCTCCTCCCCCGCCCGCCGGGGAAGGAACTCGCTCTCGCTCTATGGTGGTTCCGGGCGGAAGAAGGTAGCGCGCCCTGCTCTCGAGCGCGGTGCGTGCCGGGATACCCTGCTATGCCCGCGAGTCCTCCGAGGCTGCGCCGCGCCGATATCCGTGTTTCTCCCAAGATGGTGGCGCTGGGCTCGGGCTGAGAGAGAGGCGCAGAGCGGGCCCTGCCCATCTCCCCGACCGCACCGCACCGCCGGCCGCCCGCCCAGCCCGGACCGGACCTGAGCGCTCCGCCGGCCTCGCCCGCCTCCGCCGCCGCTCTTCGGACCCCGCCGAGGCCGCAGCCCCGTCTCCCCTCGCCCCGCCGCGCCGCGCAGACCGGCCCGGCACAGCCCAGCCCAGCCAACAGCGCCGCTTCGTGAGAGCCCCGCATGAGCCCGAGCGGCAGCCGCAGCAGCGGGAGCGTCAGGGCCGCGCCGCGCCGGGGAGCAGGCCGCAGCGCACAGGTCCGTACGCGGGGCTGGCGGGGAGGAGGGGCGGCCCGGGGACGGGCCCGGGCTGGGGCTCGGGCTCGGCTCCTTCGGGCGCGCACCGCCCGCGTGTCCCGGGACGGTTTCGGTTTCGCCGCTGGGGTTCGCGGGAAGGGCCCCAGTGTCGGGGCGGGGAGCGCGAGGACGGGGGGCTGCCCAGGTGCCGGGAGATGGGGGTCAGCGGTGACCTCGAGACGGGGGTCGGTGGTGGTGGGAGGCTCCTTTCTGTGGGGCGGGGGTGGGGAATATAGAGGGGCCGGGTACGTGGTGTGAGCGGTCTCCGCCTACACCTAGACCTACCGATCTCCTTAGCGTGGGGCTACCTCTGACAGCAGGCGTGGAGAGGAAGCATGACCCAGTGGTTTGGGCATTCGCTGTTGAGATATCAAGGCCCCGCTCTGTCACCAACTTCCTGTGCGATCCTAGGCATGTCAGTTAGCCTCTCTGGGTAGGTCTGTGCCGCATTTTGGAGTGCACAGGAGCAAGTCCAGAGCAGGGCACGCTCTGGTGGTGCTTTAAAAGTAGCTTGGGGGAGACAGCACTTTGAAGTTGTGGTGTTGGCCAGAGCTCAGCCTCTGAAAACCTGGCCTCCACCCCCAGCCATAATTTCAAAGCAGTGTCTACACAGCTACTTTCAAAGCACTAGCAAGAGCTGCGCTAACTCGAGTCTGTGGACCCAGGCCAGGAGGTTTGTTCCTGTGGGCTCCAAAACACTGTAGACATGCTTTTTGTACCTCAGCTCTTTATAGTGAGGATAATAGTATTTCCTTACCTCCCAGGGTGTTGTGAGGTTACAAATATTAAAGATTAGGCTGTGTTCACACACTACTTTGATGGGGGCCATATAAATGTGGCAGGCTATTCAAGGGAGTAAACTGACATGCTTGCATAATACGTCATCCTGGTTGAAGAGTTGGACTTCCTGAGCTGTAAGCAAGCCGCTTTTAAGTTCATTTTGTTTAGTTAATGTTGATTGCAGGATTTTATTGGTTTTTGCATAGGTGCTGGAACTAGGGGCTGCACGCCCCTGACTCAAAGTGATTTCCATTATATACAGGGTTTACGGTTTGGTTCAATAGCGTTCAGCACCCCCACTATAAAAATTGTTCCAGCATCCCTGGGTTTTTGTGCCACTGTTTAGCATCAAAAAACAAAACAAAAAATACATTGACTGGATAGCACTCTTTGGACTCTTTCTGATGATGTCCCAACTTATACCATGAGTAGTACTGAGTTGAAAAAGTATGAATGCTCTGGAGTCGTACCAGTGGTTGAGGTAAATTCTGGAGCTGTGGAATTTTTTTATTAAATTGGTTAGTTGTAAGAATATGTAAACTATAGACACTTACAAACTTGTCTTGTTAGGGTGATCACAGCCAAGGAAAGCTTTCCTACCCTTTCTGTGCAATATCCATACTGGCTCTGGGTTCTAAGTGTCTTTGGGCTGGAAATGTGTTCTAGGCACCACTCTTGTGATCTGATACTTGCAAGAAGTACTCCTGGGAGAATTCTGAACCAACAAATAAATTCTGTGCACAATATTTTTAAAATCTGCGTATTTTATTTGTCAAAATAACACAATGTAATCATGCCAGTTTAAATTATTTTTGTAACATTTTTTCAAAATATCTGTGACTAAGTATGTCTCCCAAAAGATTCAGGAAATGTTTTTGACAAATAGATTCTTACTCGGAAGATTGATACAGAACTTTGAGTAATTCATTTAAACTAAAATACAGAAACATATTTCCCACACCCTTCAGAAGCAGTGCAAAGGCTTGGGTTGGGGGAAGTGATTGGTAATGGAGGAGCTGAGGGAGAGAGAAGTAATTGCTGCGAAGCATCCTGGAAGTGAACCTGGAGGGTTGTTGGGTGTGGGTAGGAAAAGTATGGAACAGTTGATTTTTTGGGGTGTGGGGTGTGGTGGGGGGAGGAGGGATTGTTAGGAAGTTGTGGAGCCTTACCCATGCAGATCTTGGCTGATCCCTAGCCTCTCTCATTCAGTCAGGCACATCTACCCCTGTCCCCATGTGTTCCTGCACCCCTTCTCCACTCCTTTTCCTCTTGTCCCTATGTGGTCTTGCACCCCTACTCCATTCAGCTCCTGTCTCAGTCTGTCCCCCCACTAGCCTTTTTGAATCTGTCTGTGACCCCAGCAGCCGCATGTGCCCCGTGATATCTGTTCCCCCCATATCCCGTGCCTCCTCACCTGGCTCCATAGGCAGAGTGCTGTGAGGAAAACAGCCTCTTCTCTTCCCTGTCTGCAGAAGGTTGCTCTCACCCAAGAGCAGCTGCTGTCTCTTCTGGTGCCCCAGCAGCCCCTGGTGGGCAAAAGGTGTAACTGTAGTGCCTCTCCAGCAGAATGTATTTTCTGCGAGAAAATTCTGTGGAGGGGGACACGAATTCTGTGTGCACTCGGTGCACTCCACCAGGAGTAAAGAAGACCCTTCTGTGTGGAGCTCCATAAACTTCAGTGGTACTCCATACAGATGGAAGGACCTGCAAGGATCAGTTTGCCAGATCCTAGCCTTATTTGGTACAGGACATCAAACCTACTGAATCTATGCCAAAAAGTGAGTTTTTATGGCAGAGACTTTTGTTTTTTTATTTTATTTTAATGAGAAGAGCCTAGCACGTTTTGCGTACTACCAGAATAAATAATTTAATACCTCACATGCACAGAAAACAAAAAAGCTGGGAAACAGATTTAAAGATACAGATTCTATCACTTTATTAATATTATGAAAGTTAGCGTTTAGTAGTGTGTATGAACTATAACCATATTCAACTAGTACATTAAATCTCTAAAATGTATATTATAAAATTAATTTGAGTAACTTTCCTATATAACATCCATCATATTGACTTGTCTAAATATATAGATTTTGATTATTCTAAGTTCTGGTCATTTTTAGCTGCACATCTCGGTGAGAACAACTGTAATTTTGTGTCAACTATTCCAATACAAACCAGTCTTAGAACAAGAGTTATCACAGTGTTAGGTAATATATTACTCTATTTATCACACTGGAATTTAAAAGAAGATCTTTGTTCTGTCTACTTCTCTGTTTTCCATTACTTCAGTATACGTACCTCCCAAGGATTTAAAAATAAAACTAAAAACATCACTCTTTCTTCATTTCTAGACTGTAAGAGAGAGTTTGATTTGCTTATAATTTATTTTTGGTTTTGATTTCAGTGTGTGCATGCCTCTGCATGTGAGAGAAGAAGCTATTAAAGGAAAGTTGGTTGAAGGAAATTAATTTTGCATTTAGCTCTGAAAGTGGTGAGGTCCATGGTCATTATTACTTTTTTGTGAGAGTTCCATAGGATAGCTCCAGCTCCTGTGGAAATTCCAGCTTCATACTTCTCTTCCCTTTAAAAATGCACACAAGTTTATGTTTAGAACTCATTCTGCTTATTGCTGCAGTTGCTAAGAGGCAAATGTCAGGGATGTTCCTGATTGGCAGTTTTTTGTGTATTTTAGCTAACTAATTAAAGAAAAGCATAGGTAGGTAGCATTAAATTGGCCTTTCTAAAATCATATTTAAGGTTTGTCAAATATAAATTGACACAAATTGTCACATTACTTAACTTGTTCTATTATAACGACTATTTTCAGAAGGCTTAGGAGTTGTCTGTTTTATATTATGTTGGGCTGAAACTTATTATAGAACTTGCTGGCCAAGATAGATGTTTCTTAAGTTAATTAAAACTACACTATCAGCAGGCAAAGTTTAAAAAAAAAAAAAAAAAAAAGTAGCATTTTGGTTAATTTCAGAAGCTATTCTGTAGAATCCTTACTTTAAAAAACAATGTTCACTTTAAAAAATTAGAAAGCCTGATCATAGTGCTATTGTAAAACCACCATAACTACCACCAGTTCAGCTCCCCAGTAGTGGTACTAGCATAGATAAGCTGTTGGAGTTTTAACCACTATGTCAACTAAATCAATGCATCTTCATTGCTTTTTCAACTCATAGAGCCCCTGAAAAGTTGTGCGTCTTGCATATGGCTCAATTTTTCCAAGTTCAGATTTTGTTATAATAAAGGAGAGAGAGAGATCATTTCACCATAATGGCAAAAATTTATTACCTGTTATGTCCCACAGTGATACTTTTTATGTCTACAACAGGCTTTCTGGGATGTGTAAAGAATTTAATCACTTAATTTATATTTATTTATAACCTGAATGCCCCACTTCTCCAATATTCTACTTAGTTGAGATACTTGATATGCAGTTCTGTATAGTTTAAAGTCATTGATTTTATTTTAATAATTTAAATGTTGATTTGCAATGCATCATGACATTGTTGGTGGGATATTTTAATTCTGTATGCTTGTTTCAGCAGCTTCAATAATCCTTTGGACATGACACTTAATGCTTTTTGATCAACTTCAGTTCTGTATTAAACTTCTACACTAGTGAGATGTGATGTTTTGAATGCATAAAAATCAAGAAATCTAGTTGATGAGCAACTACATCTCTTCTGCGTTGCAAATATATTTTCTTCTCTGTTTACCTATTTGTAAAATAGGTGTAATATTAGAGTATTCGGAGATCTGATTAATTTATGTACTTTATTTTGACATTCTGCTATTTGGGGTAGTGTAAGTATATAAACAAACTATTCGTGTAAATGCATGCACAAACTGTAGCTGCATTTCTGTTCCTCCCAGTGAAAAATGAGGATGCTCAGCACCTCATGGGAATGGGTCTATAATAAATAAGTGAGGTTCATAACGAGTTAACATGTAAATTCTCATGTAGGAATAAGTCCTTCCTACCAGCTGGTGATGATAGAACTGGGTCCATTTATAGTTTCCTCCTAGTAGGTGATTCATGTAAGTAGACAGGCAACAATTTCTGCATAGGCCCCATGGAGCCCACAGAAAAAGTACTTGTGCTTTTTTGGTGCGCGATAATCCATGGACCGTATTTTCTGCTTTTGGCCTACATATAATGAATCTGACTGCCTATGCACTAAGGGCCTGATTTTCAGAGGTGCTGGGCACCTGCATTTCCCATTGATGTTAATTGGACTTGCTGATGCGCAACAGTTCTGAAATTTTCTCCTTTAGTCTCTTGATTTCCTTCCCACCACCTCTCTACAGGCCCTCTATACTCAAAGGTAAATGGAAAGAGGTTCCATTGATCCTCTTTTCTCTTCTAGTATTTCATAGAGTAGGGATTGGGGATCCTCCACAAACACTTAGGAACAGGAGAGTGAAGGAGACGATATGGTGATACTCAAACTGGTTACTTTCCTATGAATAGGTGCTCTAGAATTTTAAAAACAGAGGGCGCAAGTGAAGCATCTCTGTAGGGTGTTGAGTGTGGGGAAATTTAAATGTCTGATTTTCCTTAATAGGGTCATAGCTATGAAATAGGGCCACATTTCTTTGCAGGAATGCTCCTGCATATAGTAGCTTGATCTCCTGAGGTGTTTGGGGAGATCTGCCAATGCCTTACAGTATGTCTACACTGCCAGCTACAGGTATTTTACTGCGATTTGCACTTGCAGGGCTCAGGCTTCAAGGCTGTAAAATTGCATTATAGATGTTCAGGATTGGGCTGGAACCTGGAAACTGAAGCTTCAATCTGATTCTAAACTGCAATTTTATAGGCCCGCAGCCTAAGCCCTGCGATCTCCAGCAGCTGCCATGGACCAGCTGCAGGTGTTTTATTACAGTGTAGAGATACCCTTAATGTTTAATGTCTCTTCTTATGCAGCAAGGGCTACTTCCTTTTGCTGTCATGGATGAGATGTTTCCCAGAAATTGCAAGCAGAACTACCTCCTGATTATTCACAAGGAAAAAAAAAAGAAGCATTAGACAAGGCCAGTACAATCTAACCTTAATAGGAATTCTCTTAAAAGGAAAAAAAATTAAATAAATCAATGAGATCCTGGAGAGACAGGAATTTTGGGCTCACAAAGCTTGAGGAGGGCATCAAAGATAGTAAACAGGTGTCTGGTGTTATGTAGGTGAGGGACTAAATGAAGTAGAAATAACTGCACTTTTTTAGGAAGATGACAATACTGAACAAGGGGAGGACAGTTTTTAAATGGAGGAAGCTTGCTTGCATGTTCCTGAAACTCTGAGGGGCATGGAAGCAGGAGTGAAGGAAGCAAATGTGAGAAATGACCAGGGTTGACAGTTTAGCAGTGATCAGGATAGAGAGTACTTGGTTATTAAGAAGTCAGGGAGAGAGCAATATGTAGGTATGCTCATGTGTAAATTAATAGCTCCATAGATGCAAGTGTAGTAACTGATATTAGCAGGTAGGGAGAGGGAGACTTCCATATGAAGATGAGTAAGAACTATGTGGGGGACAGATTGTGGAGCAGGAAATAAAGGATAGAATGGCTTATTGATTAAACTATGATATAAATGAAATATTAGTGTAAGAGAATAGTTTCATTAGAAAGAAGAAAAAAAATTTCAAGGGATAGACTTACAGGAAGTAGTGATGTGCTTCTCTTTGAGGCTTCCCTAAGACTACTCCCAAACTAACTATAAAAAGCATTTCATGTCAACTGGAGGAAAGGACCAGTTGATTCAATATAAATGTCTCCTTTTTAACGATGAATATGTGGAAATGAGGAGGGAAATGGCTGCTGTTTAGCTTTTTGTTTTTGAGTTGAGACTGCTTCCCCTTATCACTTTTACAAATCCCCTGGTTGGAGTGCACTACGGTTGGTGTCGTCTGCTTTTTGGGCCTTGTCTACACTAGGCTGTTTTGTCGACCAAAGTCAGCTTTTTTCCAACAAAACAGTGCTGGTGTACACACTGCAATCAACTGTCCCCACCCTCCCTGTTCTGACAAAACTGCCTTGTTTTTTCAACAAAATAAAGCCACCTCAATGAGAGGCATAGAGCTTTTTTTGCACAACTTAAATCAACAAAGCATCAGTCTAGACACTGGGATTGGTTATGTTGTGGTAAATGGCCTCTGGAAATGTCCCACAATACCCAGCCTGACCACTCTGGCCATCAGTTTGACCTCCACTACTCTGCAGCCACTTACCACCTCTCTTTAAAGTCCTGGGAATTATTGAAATTCCACTTCCTGCTTGGTTGTTGTGGAGAGCTCGCATCTTCTTTCCAGCTGACCATGGCAGCACCACGCATCAAATGCTCTCCCACTTAGAGCACACCCGAGCTCCTGAATCTCATCAGCATTTGGGGAGAGTTGGCAATTCAGTCCCAGCTCCGCTCCAGCGAAGGAATTTTGATATCTACATCCACATTTCTTGTGTCATGGTGGAGAAGGGCTATGAATGGAACACGCTGCAGTGCCAAGTGAAAATCAGAGAGCTGCGGCAGGGCTACCAAAAGACCAGAGAGGCAAACAGTCGCTCTGGTACAGGGCCAAAAAGCTGCCTTTTCTATAAAGAGCTGGAAGCCATCCTCAGCGGTGACCTCACCTCCACCCCCAAGACACCCTTGGGTGTATCTGTGTGCCCCGGGACAGCGGACACGGGACTCGACCCCAGTGAAGAAGTTGTTGATGAGGAGGTGGAGTTGGATGAGGAACCGGAGCTGGGGACCGGGTCATTTGGTGACATTGGGAGTCAGGATCTCTTTGCGACTCCAGAGGATTCCAGCCCTGCTCCTTTGGTGTGCAGAATGCAAGAGAGGGGAGCTTTGGTAAGTGTTTTTTGGAGCTGATATTGCTTGTTTATAGGAGACACAGGTGTCCTTTGCTTTTTTAAATGATAGAGGTAGTTGAAGGGATAGAAATGCACAAGAATAGCTGTGTTTCCATGTGCTTTCCATTCCCTTGTACTGCTAGTCAGTGTGGCTGAGAAACTTGTTAATGTACTCTGAGATTTCACGGGTATCCTCTGGTGAGATCTCTAGAAACTTTTGGCGAGTACCTCCAGGATCCTCTACCTCAGATTTCTCGGCAGAGTGGCTTTGTTTCTTCCCCCTTTGTAGGACTCTTTCTCGTGCCAATTGGCAATCACTCATGCAGGGACCAAAGCAGCGCACAAGCGAGAAGCATAGGGACCTAGTTTGAAGCTGCTTGCATGGAGGAGATGCACCCTAGCATCCCTGTTTACTCTCAGGAGCAAGATACCGGCTTTTGTGATCCCTGCCTATGGAAAATAGTGGCACAATTTGAAATTTTGTCCCCATGTACCTGCATTTATGCCCCAAGCAACCATCCATCCAGAACCTCTTCCCCAGTGTGTTGGCCTCCTGGCAAAATTCACCATGCCTAGGCTGATCATGGAACTGTGCTCTTCCTATGGGACAGTAGGGCATCCACAGTAATGCTTCTGTTCATTGTTTATTGTGCTTCTACAGATGTGTCCTTCACAGCAAAACCTTCCACACCTGGGGAGTGACTCCAGCTGATAAGGAAGCAACGGGGAAATGTTCCAAGAACTCCTCCAGTCCTCTGAGGCAGCAAAAAGGGCATGGAGACAATCTGTGTCCAAAAGTCAGAAAATTGATAGCCAGGAAAGGAAGGAAAAGCCTCACCAAGTGCTAGCAGGTCATGAGCACATGATCAAGGCAATGGAGAAGCAGACAGAGCTGCTAAAGACATTCGTAACACTGCAAACAGATTTCATGCGTGCTCGCCCTTCCCTTGCAGCCACTGCAGAATTGCTTTCCATGCACTCCCCAAATTCCCCGCACGCATTCCTACCAAACCCCTGGCCCATCTCGTTACCCCTTTCACTCCACCCCTTCAGACAGCTACGAGAGCGACAGCTGGACTTACACCCCACTGTCATGGCTCACATTGCCCCTCACTGCTTCCTCCCCTCCAGCCTAGTCTTTTGTTTGTGTTGTCAGCTTTTTTCGTTTAATAAAGACAAGCTGTGAGAACAATAAGCACTCTTTATTTCTGAGTTGCATAGCTCATACACAGCTCAAGTTGGATAGCAGTCATGGCATGGCACAACGCTGCTCACAAAAACACCTTATTGGTTCTCATTCTCAAAATGGGCCCTCAGTGTCTCCCCGATCCAAATGCACCCTCCCCCCTCTGCCCCCTAATACTCCTAACATCTGGCTGTTCATATTCAGATGCAAGGCAATCCACCTCTGTGGTGCACCCATGGGCAAAGTTTTCACCCTTAGCTTCACATAAATTATGGAGCATACAGCAGGCAGTGATAACCACGGAAATATTGTCCTCATTTTGGTCTAGCCTGCCATAAAGGCATCTCCAGTGAGCCTTTAATCTGCCAAATGCACATTCAATGGCCATTCGGCACCTGCTTAGCCTGTTATTGAAGCGCTCCTTGTTGCTATCCAGGTTCCCTGTATAAGGCTTCATGAGCCATGGCATTAATGCATAGGCTGGGTCTCCCAAGATCACTGTGGGCATTTCAACATCCCCCACTGGAATCTTTTGGTGTGGAAAGCATGTAGCTTCCTGTACAGGCCAGTGTCCTTTCTATTGATATACTCTGTTGCAAGATGGTTTGGGGAAAAAATTGGGATATGCCTGCCATCTATTGCCCCACCATGGTTATGGAAGTCCATTGCTGCAAAGCCATGTGCTATTTCATGAACATTTGCCAGAGTCACAGTCCTTTGTAGCAGAATGTGGTTAATGGCCTTGTACACTTGCGAGAACACAAGTCCAACGGTGGACTTCTCGACTCTAAACTGATTAGTGACTGACCAGTAGCAGTCTGGAGTTACCAGCTTCCACACGGCGATCAATACGCACTTCTTCACTGAGAGGGCAGCTCTCATTTGTTTGTCCTTGTGCTTCAGGGTAGGAGCAAGTTTTGCATACAGTTTCATGAAGGTGACTTTGCACATTCAAAAGACCTGCGGTTGCTGCTTGTCATCCCAGACCTGCATATCGATGTGATTCCACCCCTCAGTGCTTGTTTCACGTGCCCAAAAGCGGCGGTGCACCATGTGCATATGCTCTGTGAATGCAAACAGTAATCCAGTGCTGGCTGTTTGCATGGCAGAAGGCAGGTCAGGTGCCTCAGATTCCTATTCCGTTTGGGAGCTCATGATATACTATGCGACCAGCCGCAATGCGTTCAGAACACTGACAGCAACAGTGGAGAGCAGTGCAGGATCCATCCTTTCAGATAGAACCATTGAAGAAAATGCCACAAAATGATGGGACAGAAATCAGTTCATCATGGGATGTTGAGCCCACACCCATGATGCACTGTGATCCTCTCCACTTTCTCACAATTCCTAGTGGCAGAAGGTGGTGAGTTGCACAGTGGGATAGCTGCCCACGGAGCACTGCTCTCACTGTTGATGCTAGAGCACCGAGTATGGACGCACTTTGGTGACACAATGTTGTGTGGATGGGTGCAAGGACTAATTACAGCACTTTTTGATTACTGACGTAACTTGCATCGACAATATTTTCTAGTGTAAGCAAGGCCTTTGTTTTTTGTGTCACCTCCTTCCACTTTTTTCCTCCCTTTTTGCAGAATGGTTGAGAATTCAAAGGAGGAGCTTTAACTGCTTAGCTGGGTGCAACTATATTGGTGACATCTTCAGATCCTCATTTCAGTGACTGAGGCAAGAGTGACCCACCCACTTCTTTGAAGCACTCTGCTCTTTTGTTGGTTGGGAGGGAGAATGTGTTTTAAGAAAAACTTCTGATACACATCTGAACAGAAGATTTGGATTTTCCTTTGTGGTGAAAAAGGCTTTATAGTCTTGATGTGTGCATTCGCTGTCTCATAACTACATGGATTGTAAGGCCTGGTTTGCACTTAAATTTTAAGTTGACCTACAGTGCTCAGGGATGTAAAAAATCCACATCCCGCATGCCATATCTGTGCCTGTCTTACTCTCAGTGAAGATCAGTGGTTCTCAAACTTTTTGTATTGATGACCTTTTCACACAGCAAGACTCTGAGTGCGACCTGCGCCCACTTGGGGAAACTGATCTGCATGCACAGAGGGGCTAGTATGGCTGCTCGCTCCCTCCTCAAACGCTGCTCTTCCACACACCAGTAAGAGGAATGTTGGTGGGGGGGTGAGCAGTATCTGTTTGTCACCGCTCACCCCACTCCCCCATATTCCTCCACCAGGAGGAAGCATGGAGATTCACAGCCCCGTGCCGGGTCAGGGCTCTCAGCTCTGCAGTTGGCGGTACTCCGAGCTCACAGCGGCACGCCTTGCTGGGGTTGGGGCTCACAGCTTGCGACCCCCACATAACCACATCACAACACCCAATTTGAGAACCAATAGTGTAGGTGCAGCTAGCTTGACAGAATGCTTTGATCAGCCTAGCTACTGTCACTTGAGGAGCTGGCGTTCTTATAATGATGGAAAAATCCGTTCCATTGCTGTAGGCACTTCAGTGTTATGCCAGCATAGCTATAGTGCTGTAGCTATGTCACTACAGACCCTGTAGTGTAGACATGGCCTTAGACTTTTCAGCCAAACGTATTGCAGCTTTCACTTGTCAATTTAAAAGTATTATGTTCATATACATTATCTAAAGGAGTTTTGCTTATTTTGTTTAGCAATCTGAGCCTTCTCTACATTATAGCTTCCATCATTGCTTCCAACGGTGGAACTGCACCAGAGTTGAATTACACCTGTGGACACAGGTTTGTACATATCTACTTCCTTGTTCCCCAGGAGAGAAATTACTACTTTTCCTTCATGTTATGGTTGTCAATATGCTAAAGGATATAAGTCAAGGCTTTTAGTACAAAATAACATCATAATCTATGTCCTAAGTACTTGCTAGATTTGATTGCCATCATTCCATATCTCCGCCTGAGAGTTAGTCGTCCAGGTGGGTCTACTCTTGATCCCTGTGGGAATGAATATGCCAGGGATAAGATTATTTTTCGGTCACAAATCTTCTGACTTGGAACTCTTTGCTAAAGGCTGAACTCAAATTTTAGGGCGTAAGATAGTTCTATTTCTTGGCCTATTCTTGAACATTTTGGGAAATCATTCCTTGACTTTTGTATCTGCTACCTCTTTTCCACCACCACTTCCTTGGTGCAGTAGCAGAAATCTTCTGCTAATGTGGTGGTTCACTTAAGAAGTTATAAAGTTTTGCCAGCCTCCTGAATTCTGTTTGGCAATATATTTGGACTGCTGTGGAAACTTGCAATGTCAATTTGCTACTGGCCAGATGGGAATCAGTTTGGAGTCTGGAAGTCAATCAAGGGGGTCAGTTTTGATGCAAGCATGCAGAGCCATTAATTGCCTCCTGCTACGCAGGACTGTGATTCTGGGCAATGTGCAGCACATAGTTTGGATGGATTTGCAACAATTGTGTTCCTGAACTGCAGTGGTGTGATAGATGGCGCACACATCCCTGTTTTGGCATCAGACCATCTTTCCACTGAGTACATCAACAAAAAGGGCTAATTTTCTATGGTTATGCAATCTGTGTTGGATCATTGGGGATGCTTCACCGACAGCAATGGTGGCTGGTCAGAGAAGATACATGACACTCACATATTTAAGAACATAGGACTGTTCAGAAAGCTACAGGCAGGGACTTTCTTTCCCAATCAGCATACTACCACTGGGAATGTTGAAATGGCAGTAGTGATCCTGCCCATACTCATGAAGCCCATACACCTGCAGAATAACAGTTGAATGTGTATTTGGTCATCTGAAGGGTCACTGGCATTGTTTACTCACAAGGCTGGACCTCAATGAGAAAAATATCCAAATTATAAGAGCTGCCGGCTGTGTCCTGCATAATAATGTGAATCGAAGGGGTGGAGGTGGAGTGGCGGTCTGCTGCATTTGAACAGACAGATACAAGGAATATTAGAAAAGCTCATCATGGAGCTATACAGCTCAGGGAGGTTTTGAAAGACCATTTTAACAGTGAGCCAGAGTAGTGTGTGGTGGTATGGTGTGCTCCACCAACCCTGCTCTTTTGTGGCCTCACAAGAATTGCGTGGTTACTGTTGTACACATAGGAATACAACATTCAATGCACCCATTAATTTCATTTTGCACGATCCTATGAGTTGTGTGTCACTGTTGTTACAAACTGCCTTTCGACCAGAGCAATTCAGTCAAGTTTGAGAGAGACCAGGTGGATTGTAACCATTTATTGAAAACTACAATAGAATCTAAATATGTGCTCCTGGGCTACAGTACAGCAAATAAGTAAACAATTTCACTCCCTGATGGGTGGTCCAGCAAGGCGTACCTGCTGCAGGCAGAAGAACCTTTTTCTCTGTTTAGACTCTGTCACCACTCCACCACACAGAGAAGCTCTTAATATTGCCCTGTATATCCTAAGTTACGCATGCACCTTATGATGGTTACATGCACATACACAGTATGTCCAGACATGCCCAACCATGGCTCTCCTTACGGCTGGAAAATGTGAAACACATGCTAAAAAGATAAACACTAAAACAAGAAGGGTAAAGTTGCATCATCCCAGGGACACAGGAGCATCTAAATGGGGGCTTTTCAGTTCCCTAACAATTCCCATCTCTTGGCTCACTGTCAGATTTCATCGGGGGAGGCCAAGCTAATATAAAGTCGTACCCACATTTTAGTGAGTATCCTGATACCCCTTCTTCCTTACTGCCCAATTAACTCCATTTCCATATTGAGTTGTAATTGCAAAGCAAATAACACACTCCCACCATCAAGATAACAGTAATGTTTTGAATTACAACCGTTACATCAACTGGATGCATCAGCATCATTACCTTGTGTATTTTGAAACATTCTGGTGAGTTCGTTGGCCTTCATTTGAATAGATCCTGCAGATTCAACAGGCACCTGTTGTTTTAATGGTTTAGGAGGGAAAAGAAGCAATTTTAGAAGCAAAAGTAGTATTAACCTTAAGGCTAGAGAGAGTCTCTAATGGATGAACTTCTAAAATAAGGGATATAACACATTTCCATGGACTTACCTTTCACTTAGAGATATAAATGTTAGTTATTATTCCAGCAAATATAAAATTAAATCAGCATTCCCCATAGTACATGCCTCCATAAGTACTCCAACCTCCATCATACCAGCTTTCAATTGTTACAGTAGATTCGACTGAATCGGCAGAATGGATTTTCCATGCACAAAAAGACCATCTGTTACTATATGGGATAGCTATTCTACATCATAAAACAAGTTTAGAACCATTTTCCAATAGTGTGCACTATAATAAGATATTTTATAAAATGCACTATTTTCTCCCAATATGATTTTGAAGGGTAAGGTAAGATTTCTGCCAGTCATAGCTCTGTATGGACCACGGTCACTCCACCACTAAGGGATCTCAATAACTCCCAATGGGTGTCCCATGTGAATCCACTGCTGCTGGACCCCGATAATGTCGGTGGTTTCAAATAGATCTCTTAGCCATTCCTTCATAATGCCACATAGTATAAACCAAGATTGCCGTCAAACATAGGGTGTTAGTGATAAGCATCAGTTCCCTGCATGAACAAAAACAAAGGGCTTCTCGCCCTGCTTAAATCAATGACAGTCTCTAATTTCTATGTTTTACCAAAGGGTTTTAATTGTTCCCGGTGGTAACACTTTAATAGTCTCCTTTTTGAGGTAAACATACCTGATAGACAGAGGAACTTAGGTTGTCCGTAATAACATAGGATCTCATCAAATGGGGAGAGAAGGCATGTTCCCTTTCCTTAGACATTTTACCATTATTTGACTCTACTTCAAGTTCTAGTCTTTTGTTATAGAGAAATCTTCTTAGCAGTTTGTCTACTTACTCCTAACTGCTGAGCTGCTCTTCTGCTTACTTTAGCAAGTCTAGTTTTCAATTGCTCCAGAAATTTATAGGCAGATACTTCTTGCTTGCCACTCTTCTGGAACAGGACTGTACCAGATCTCTGGCAACTGCATCTGTCTACATGTCAGTAATTCAAATGGGCTATATCCAGTAGAGGCATTAATTAGTAGCTGTTAGAAGAGCCATCAGAATTTGTGTTAATTTAATATCCCAATCCCTTCCACTTTCAGTGACAATTTTTCTGAATACCTCTTTAATTGTGTGGTTCGGCTGCTCCGCATTCACACTATCCTGAAGATGGTAGGGGATGTGGAATCTCTGCTTGATTCCATATAACTTTCATACTAATTGGGTTAGGTTTTCTTTGAGATAGGATCCCTGGTCAAATTTGAGAATAATAGAAATTCCCTACCTAGGCACTACATGTTCAGTGAGACATTTAGCAGCATTTAAAGCAGTGTTAGTTTTTACAGGGAAAGCTTCAGTCCATTTTGTAAAAGTATCCACTGTTACCAAGAGGTATTTATTTCCTCTAGGAACGGTAGATAAGGGCCCATTATAATCAATTTGAACCCTAAACCATGGACCATATATCCTCTGCCTTTGTAAGGGAATCTTGCTTCTCCCCTGATCTGCAGTGACAATAGCACACTGTAGGCCATTTCTGACATACTGATCAATGTCACATTTTACAGAGGGCCACCAAGCTGTTTACAATAGATGTTCAGCTGGATGAGAAATGTCCTGATGTCCCCCTGGATCGTGTGCAAGATACATGATCTCGTTTTGTAAGTGTTTGGACACTACCCACACCCACCGGCCTTGTGGCTTTCTTATGAGTAGGCCACCCCCTTCACGTAATACTCCCTCAATTTTTTTTAAAGAAAGGTTTCAAAGTTAGACCTTTGTTCTACATTTTGGTGAGACTGTCTGTTTTCTGACTTTTTTTGTTTTGAATTCTTGCTACAACATTTTGTTTTGGAGGTTGCCAGCAGGGTACTTTTAATGCTCCATGTTTAACTTCAGAATCAGCCCGATTGTTCCACTCTGTTGTGGGTCCTTTCTTTTGATGAGCTTTAAATTTGCCAGTTAATGTTTTACCTCTTCTCCTTTTTAAAAGGGTAATTATGTACAGATATAATTCAGCATGTGTTACAGGTTTATCATCTGAACTACACATAGCATTTTCCTTCCATTCTGGAAGCCGGTCAACTAGAGCTATGCAAACCCATTGAGAATCAGAATACAAGTACAAATCTTTTTCTAAGGAAACTTTTTCCAAGGCACAGCACACTGTATGTAGCCAGTTGAGCTTACTGAGCTGAATCTATATTAATTTTCTTGCAGTTACTTTTTGATCGACAGGATCTACAAGTGCAAAAGCCAGTGTAGGTTTTTCCATCTATGTCAGGAGTGGGGAACGTCCGGCCTGCGGCGGGCCGTATACAGTCCGCGAAATGATTTAGTCCGGCCCATGGCGGGTCGTATAAGGCCCGCGAAATCATTTGGTCTGGTCCTGGCGGCGGGGGGAGTTCGGCGGCGGTGCAGTTTCACGGCGGCGGCAGCTTCACGGCGGCGGCAGCGGGGCTCCGTGGGGAGGGGCAGTGCCCGCCGCCAAATTCCCCCCCGCCGCCGGGACCAGACCAAATGATTTCACTGCGCCGGATTCACGGGCACTGCGCCCCCCCACGGAACCCCGCTGCCGAAACCCGGCCACCGTTTACCCCTTTTCGGTGGCGGGGACCGCCTCCCTTCCACGGAACCCCGCCGCCACCGTGAAACCGCGCCGCCGCCGAATTCCCCCCCGCCGCCAGGGCCACCATCAGGCCCTTCACAGAAAAACGGTTCCCCACCCCTGATCTATGTGATACAATGAACCATCTATAAGCCAGACCTGAATAAATTTTTGTTCAGGAAAAGGTTTTCATCCTGTTTTGGAGCCTCAGAGGTATTTCTTTCAATTGGTCAGTTGAGGAATTGCCACTCCATAGGAGTTCCCACATACCAATAAACCTAAAACTGTTTTAGATGGTCCAGACAAGATCTTTGCAGATCTCAATTCATTAAAGGTAATGTCCTGCGAGCCAGCTGGGAATTTGATACCTACCCATCTTCAATTTTCCAAGAGAAAAAGATACGTTAGAGGGTCCGAGGTGTCCTAAGGACTATGGTGTTTAACCTTGTCAGAAATTCAGAATGCTGAATGGCCTAATACACTGCTAGAACTTGTTTTTTGCTTGCAGAAAATTTTTCTTCCACTCAGCTAGAAGGCAGGGAAGCATAGGTGATATGCTTACCCTTGCCTAACTGAAGTTGCATTAACACAGTAGAAAGAGCTGTAGTTGAAGCACCTACTTGTAAAATAAAAAGGGTTTTGTGGGTTAGGATGTACCAGTGAAGTATCTGGGCAATTTTTTATTTTAAGTCCTGCACTGCTTGATTGAGTTCAGACTTCCATTCCCAAATTTCTCCCTTGAGAAGTCTATACAGCAAATCCTGGAATAAATTCCCTATTGAATCCTGCTAATTTCAGAAAGGATCTCAACTCATGTTCAGATGTTGGTATTGGGAAGTCTAAGATACCTTGGATTCGCTTTATTCCTGGCTATCTGAGCCTTCTTCCTATTTAATTTTACTCCTGTCTCACTCAGAAGTTTAAACAACCAAGTTAGACTTTTCTATGTTCTTCCTTAGTTTCTGTGGCAACTAATATATCATCACTATACATATACCAATAACTGATTAGTTTCTAAAAGAGGATCCAGAACCTTTGTCATGGCTGCATGAAATAATATAGGAGAGTCATTAAGTCCCTGAGGAAGTCAGGTTCATGTAAACTGTTAACTTTTTATGCATGAAAGCAAACTTATATTGGTATTCTGGGGCCACAAGGAGAGACCAGAAACCATTAGATAAATCAAAAACAGAAAACCACTTCTTTCCATCAGTTACTTGTTCTAATAGATTCTGATAGGATGCCACCGCTCAGGCCACTGTAGGAGTATATTGATTCAGTGCTTAATAATCAATGATTAGTCTCCACGAACTGTCCGGTTTACAGACTAGCCAAACAGGAGAATTATTTTTAATTGTGAGAATTAGTATTCCCTGGTCCACTAAGGACTTAATAATTTGAGTAAGTGCATCTTCTGCCTCCTGAAGGTATTTATACTGCTTTTATGCTTTTTCCTCAAATACCACTTCTCCACTGAGCTTTCTAGGTCTTGTTTATAAGTAGCTCAACGATTTAAGGAATTGGCTTATTAATTGGTCCCATTGAGGATTCTGCTTGAGGCACCAGGATAGATTCAGTGATGGCTCTCACATAGTAAGTGCCTACCATTCGTTCCCTTGAATCAGGATTAGTTTCTACTCCCTTTCTAATCCACAAAGTTTGTTTCCCATAATCAGTAATAGGATGGGTTGTCTGGAGAGCGTCGCTCGAAAGAATCCCTACATCAGCTTCCAAATTTTGTTTGCCAAATTTTGCTTCAGTCTGCAACCCAGATATTTATTATTGGAGTTTTCCCTTTAAAAGATACTGAACAGGGTTGACCGGTGTATCCAGCCAATTCATGTGTCTCCTGGGTTTTAAGGATTCCACCTGCACTTGGTTCTACAGGTAAGATACTGTATGATGCCCTGGTATCCTCTAACATTTTGTATTGCCTATCCCCTATCATGATTTTAACATTGGGGTGCCCAGAGGGATCCATGATAAGGGAGCCTCCCTGGTTTGTGAGGCAGGCTGCCCTATTGTGAAAAGGGAACACTAGGCTCCAGTCCTGGCTGACCCCCAAGGTTATAACTGTGTTTGCAGGTACAGATTTAGAAAAAGGCTTTAAGGGGCTATATGCTCACATTTAGAAAATCTCATTATTAGTTTCCAGTATGGAACTCCTTCCTTGATGTCTCCATATTTTTATAACGGTTTCTTAACTCAGAATAAGAAGGTCCCTGTTGATCTTTTCCTTTGTCCCTTTTTATCTCTCTGTTGAGGCCCTTTTCCTCTCCTTCCTTTCTCTCTTCAATGGTCATAACAGAACCTGTTTTTTCTTTTATTTTTAAGTCCTGCCTACTGGAGCTATTGTACCATGCTCCGTATGCACACTTGTCAGCATTCAGGATTTCTCCATGGGAATTGTTTGCATACACCACTAAGGCAGGAGTTCTCAAACTTTTTTTTGATGGGACCCCCTTTGAAAATATTTCAGGCAGTGACGACCCGCGCATGTCACGCCACCCTTACTTCTGCACTGCTAATGGGGGTGGGACTGCTTGCTGTTCTCCGACCCCCCCAGCTCTGAAGGGCTCTGGCTGTCAGCCATACACAAGGTTGACAGCCACAGCCCCAGCATGTGTGTGGGGGCTGACAGCTTGTGAGCCCCCCCTTCCTCCCCAATAACCTCACGACCCCATGAGCAGTCCCGACCCCCAGTTTGAGAACCCCTGCACTAAGCCAATCCTATTCCTAAAACCAAGGTGGACATTAACATTAATATTTGTTTGTAGACTAATTATCACAGTTGGCACTCGGGAAGATTAAATCAGAACCTCCCGAAAGCAAGCTTCAAAAGCCTGAGGGGTCTCATTCTCTCTTTGTTTTGTATGCATGATGTTAGGGTATAATTTATTTTTCCCCTAAGAGTGTGACATTCTTTAGCTTCTCTTAATTGTGGTTCCTCATCTACACACTTACCTATAATCTCGGTGGGAATATCTGATTTGAGTTTGGGTGTCAATGAAGCAGCAACCACTGGACAAAAATCTTGATTTGTCCATTAATTTACTTGAGCTGCTCTTTCTCAGTTTGGAAGCCAGCTCCAGATGCTTTCTTCTGTTAAAGGTTCCATGGACTGAGCAATGGCTTGAATTCATTCAGGCAAAAGTGAAGTAGTCTCATTTATCACTTCTTCTCGGTCACCATTTTGAGCCCCACCTCAGTGGGTCTTCGCCTGACATGATGGCTTCTAGTGACAGACCATAGGATTAGGGTGGATTCTCTCTGATCTGGATCATCATACCATAAAGCATACTCATCATCATCACATGAGAGCAAGAAATCTCCCTTGTCACTCTCTTCCTTCTCCGAGGAGGGTGAGGACTAGGTTGCATGGGAACCTATAATGGCAGCCATCTTACCCCATCTTACTTACAACTGGACTTGTAATTTAGCAGTGGTTTGATTGCAGTGGCCATGGGAGGCTGCCCTTTTCCATCCTGGTTCTCATGCATTACAGCTCGAATGAAGGTCAGATTGTACATCTTCCAATTCTTTCTCTAATTCCCCTACTTTTTGCCCAGGTTGTTGGCATTTCTTGGACTGTGCCACATTTTCATTAGTGGCTGTCCCCAGTGTCACTGAGGAGCTCAAAATGCAGGCTTGAGCAGCTTGCAGATTGCTCTCAAGGAGCTGACTGGTATGCTTTTCAATTGGACTTGTGAGTTTTTCCAGGCTTTCTGGACCTGACTCAGCTTTTTGTGGGTTTCAGTGTTGGCCTTCTAGCATCCTTGAATTAGGGCCTTTTTCATAATGTCCTTTTTAGATTTTGTTGCCATCAACTTTCCACATCGCTCTTGGAGTACATCCCAAGTCTTTCATGAAAGCATTCTCAGGACCAGTAAGGTCCCTTGTGGGAGGTGATATAACTGAGTATCTCTTCCTTTCCCATCCTCTCTTCTGTAGAGGCTTTATCCCCACTCCAATCTATCTTCAAGACACAAAGGTAGCTGCTCATCTGGGGTGCAAGGGTGCAATCCCTGACCCCAAGTGTTGTTGTTTTCAAATCTGGCAAGATCCACTAGTCCTCATATGGGGCACCAATTGTTATGAACTACCCTTCCCCCAGAGTAATTCAGTCAAGTTCCAGAGAGACCAGATAGATTTTAACCATTTACTGAAAACGACAATAGAATCTAAATATGTGATCCTAGGCTACCATACAATAAGTAAGTAAACAATCTCATTCCCTGCTGGGTGACCCGGTACGGCATACCGGCTGTGGGCAGATGAACCTTTCTCTCTGTTTAGTCTGTCACTGCTCCACCACATGCCACGCAGAAAACTCTTGATATCCCCCTAAATATTGCTAAATTACTCGTGGCTTGTGGTGATTACATGTAGACACACAGCATACCCAGATATGTCCAACCATGGCTCCTCCTACTTCTGGAAAGTGTGAAACACATGCTAAAAAGATAAACATTAAAAAAGAAGGGTAAAGTGCCTCACCCCAGAGATACAGGAGTGTCTAAAGTAGAGCCCTGCGCAGGACTTTTTTAAAATTCTGCTCCTGCCCCGCCCTGCATTCTTGCATTGTTTCTTACGTTTTTATCCTGCCCCCACCCTCACAAACCTTAGATACCCCAAATCCCAAAAGAGACAGATTTCCCCATGCTAATAAAAAAAAACCAGTTAATGTATATGTAAACGGAATTCAGACAATTTTTACCACGAAAAGAATAAAACAAATCTTGCTTAAACCATGTTAAAAAATAACTTTAACTCCTGTTATAATAGACACAAAATCTTTCTATCCCTCATTTAAATTTAAGTATTAAAACCTTTATTTAAAAAAAAATTTTTGCTTTACATTGCTCAAATTCTGTTTGATAGACTGATGAGAGATTTAGTGCTTCTCAAGCTGTTCCCCACCCTCCCAACCCAGTCCTACCTGCAACAAAGAATATTTGTTCAGCTGCTATTATGGGAGGGGTCCTGCAGGATCCGCGGGATCCCAGTCCTGCTGTAGGGCTCTAGTCTAAGAGTGCAGTCTGTATGGGGGTTGTCCAGTGCCCAAACACTCTGCAGTAACAGGTGATTGGAACAAATAATTAAAAAACTTAAGAAAACAGAACTTATGAAGGGGAAAGAATGTTCATGTCCATTCCAACTGTGGCTTTCACAGGTCAGTGTATGTGAAGCTGTGATTGTCTTTAATGTCCCCGAGGGTAGAGTGTTAGCAGTAGTGCAGCGACCCCAGTGCCACGTGGAATGTTGAGGGAGGGGGCATAGGGAGGTCCCGATACTGAGTTCTCAATGTGCCAAAAAGGGAGGTGAGCCCAGGATTGTTAAACCTGCAGATCCACCAGTCTGCAGCATCTGTATTTTGCTGCCTAAGAAGTTCCATTATGTCCTAGTGCATCTCCCTCTCCTTTTCCTGCTGGGACTTCTGGGCCTTTCTCATCTCTGCTCTTTCCTTCTCCAGATTGTCTACAGTGTTTATCCTCCAAGTCTTGTGCTCACAGTCCAGTGCAGCATTGGCTTGCATGATCTCATGGAATGTGTCATCCTGAGTTCTTTCTCCTCCTTTCTCTGGCTTAGACGTTCTGTGGGTGTGGAGGGGGAGACCTCAAAGGCTGCAATGGCAGCAGCTGAAGATAAAACACACAGAGGTACCGTTATCAATGCATTCACTACAGAAAGTGAAACTTCAGATGCTGAGCTCACTCCCCTTGCTCCCTTAAAGTTTTAAGCACTGCCTTTTCACTTCTGCTTGGGGTTGCTTGTGCACAATGCTAATCACAGCACCAGCTATGGTGAGTATGGCCTGCCAGCGGTTGGAGAAATGAGGGAATTGCTTGGTTGTGAGATTCTAGTAGTGTAGGGCAATGGCACTGAATACTGGCAGTTTTCCACAGGTGGTGGTGATTTTAGCTGATATCTCTCTTTTGAGAGACACAAAGGCAGAGAGAGCGAAGCTGCCCGGGACTGTATGCTGATAGCCTGTGTTCTGCAATGGTGTCTGCTGAAGTTATCGCTGAGTGGCATGGAAAGTGTCCTACTGTGGAGGAAGAAATAAGGCAGCCCTCCATAGAAACCTCCAGCAGAGGATTTCAGAGTACCTCCAGGAAAGTTTCATCAAGATCTCTCAGGAGGATTCAAGGGACATCCCTGTGTGCAGAAACAAACTGCTCTACATGGTCCCCCCTACCAAACTCTAGGGGACAATGAAAAGCAGATATAACTCTCTCTCTTGATTGTTCCACTATCTTTTCTAGCTCAAGTAAATTAATGAAAAGTCAAAAGATATGTCCTGCTACTTTGGAGGGGAGGCATTTCTGTAATTAAAAAGTTATCTACACAGTTACCTGAGATTCCTTGCCCTGCGTTGGGCTCGCCTGTGCTCTACTGGCTGGACTGCGGTTGTGTCAAAAACAGGCCCTGGCTCGCTGCTCAGCTGGATTCCCTGGTTGCTTGTTCCCCATACTATTACTTCTCGCTTTTCACGGCAGGGAGGTATCTATGGTGCTTGGGGAGGGGTCATCTCCGCTGATATGGCATGCAGCTCTTTGTAAAAGTGGCAGGTCTGAGGCTTGACACCGGATCAATTGTTGACCTCCTTGGACTTCTGACATGCTTGCTGCAGCTCCTTGGCTTTCCTGCAGCACTGCTGCTGCTAACTGTTGCACCCCTTCTCCTGTATCCCATGAGCAGTCTGCACTTACATGTCGACATTTCTATGGCTGGTCTGGAGCTGTGTCCACACAGGCCCAGAAGATCCAATATCTCCTGTGTACTCCAGGCAGGACCACATCTGGAGCATGTGGCCAGCATGCTAACTGGTCAGCTGTACTCAATAATGGAGAGCTGCTAGGTGTGCTCGCCGAGCCAGGCAATCTGGAAAACGAATTTCAAAAATTTGTGGGGCTTTAAAGGAGAGGGGAGGGCTTCTGGTCTCCGTGATCAAAGGGCAGTAGAATTGACAATGGCAATCAGAGCGGTCAGTGTGGGATATTGCAGGACAGTTGTTGGAGGACAGTTAGAATCAACATAAGTAACGCAGTGTCTACAAACACTGCATTGATCTAAGTATGTTGACTTAAGTACACTGGTCATGGCTTGGGGAGGTGGTGTTATTGTGTTGGCATAACGGGGCACTTATAGTGGTGGGAGACCAATTTAAGTGTAGACACATGCACAACTAGGTTAACATAAGCTGTCTTGCATCGACCTAACTTGTATGAACTAGGCCTGAGTATACTTTCCAGACCTGAAGAAGAGATCTGAGTAAGTTTGAAAGCTTGTCTCTGTTTCCAACAGAAGTTGATCCAATAAAAAGATATTACTTCACCCACCTTGTCTCTAAGATTATTTCATAGCAGTTTCAGTGTCCAAAGTCCTGGTGCCTATATACACTATACATCTTCTTAAACTGAAGTTTATAACTAAACATTTGTTAGTCTATTGCAAATCAGATGTCATTTTACCAAAAAGTTGCTACATTTATGATGAGGCAAGGTTGAGAGCCCAATTTAAGATTGTAAACATGAAATATTCCACTTACGTAGTTCTGATGTCCTTGTCCTTTTTTTAGAAAAGAACAAAAGTGATTTTTTGTTGTTAGACTACAATGCTGCTTCTTCCAGGTATTTCTTTTTGGAAGTTGACCAGCATTAGGATCATTTTTATTTTAATGTTTGTATTTTTAAACTTTTTAGTGTTTTTATGCATGATTCTTATGTGAACGTCTGTAATACTGAGCAAAATGTCTACAATTTCCTTTGAAGTAACTGGAAGGCTTTTTTCTTTAACCTCTCAGTGCTGGTTGCAGTAGCACTCGATGGTGACACTAATGCATTACGCAGGAAATGTAGAAGGTGGATGAGTGTATGTCCTGTGTTAGGCCTTGTCTACACTAGAAAAATACATTGACATAAATATATGTCGACTTTCAGCCACCACTATAATTACAGCTGATGTAATTTGTAAAAATGTATGGTGGATGATGTACACACGGCTCTCCTTGGGTCAATGGAGTGCATCCTCACGAAGAACACTTCCACCAACCGAAGGGGCAATGTAGGAAGCTGAGAGACCCATCTCTCAGCTCCCTGCTGGGAGCCCACAGGCTTCAGGGCTCCCTGGAGGCTGCCCCCCACACTCTCTGGGGGCAGCTGCCCTGGTCCTGTCTCGCAGCCGGGAGCCGGACAGCAGCCGCATGTGTCCCAGCATGCAGCTGCGAGCTGGGCTCCAGCTAGGCTCGAGCCGCCTGGCCCTGGCATGCAGCCAGGAGCCAGGCTGCAGCCCACAAGGTCCTGGCTCACAGCTGGGAGTTGAGTGGCAGCCACCCGCATCATGGGAGGCGTCCAGCAGCCACCCACTTCCTGACATGAAGCTAGGAGCTGGGCGGCAGCCACTTGCATTCTGTCCGGTCCCGATTTGCAGCCAGGAGCCAGGCTCCAGCTGCCCTCGGCTTGCGGGGCTTCTCACCCTGCTCTGCTTTCTTGTCAATTTTACGTGCTCTAGCAGAGCGGTTAAATTGCTAAGTATGACAGCCCCTCCACCGCTCTAAGGGAACACGTGTTTACGTTGACACTGCGTTGCCCTAGCTCTGCTGACAAAAGCTCTACACCTCTCGTCAAGGTGGTTTTATTTTGTCGAAAAAACAGGCAGATTTGTCGGCACGGAGTTGACTGTAGTTTGCACACCAGCACTGTGACAAAACTCTCTAGTGTAGACCAGACCTTAGGTAGGCAGGAATGTGCCAGTCAGAATGAAGTGCTGATTTGATGCTTGGGCATCAGTTTCATTTTTTAAAAATACTTAATTGAAACTCCATGCTGTACAGCTGTTTTCTTCTCAATTAAATGGACAGACCAATTCTTTTGTCATTTTCCATTATGATAGTCTTTACAAAGTCATTTTGTTTCTTTTTATAGTAAGAGTGTGACACAGAAGTGCTGGTAAAAGACTAATCTTTGTTTTTTGGTTCCAGTCATGTGACATGGGTCAAGGTTACAGAAGTCTAGGCTTCTGTCACTTAGCAGGGGTGTCCATTGAATCCAGGGCTACACTTACCTCTTCTCCCTTCCCCCTTACTCTGATATTTTTAAAAATAAAATGGGGCAAGTAATCACAGTCTTAAATTGCCAGTTAATAAAACACAGATAGAGCTGTCTAAAGTGGAGGTCATGTGGATGTCATGAACCACTTTCTGCTTCTTGTTGGACAATAACTATGACCTGTACAGCTCAGTTGTTTCCTGATCATATGGCTTCTTCTTAAAGTTCTTCTACAGTGGCCTGTTCAGCTGTTGAGGGGGATCCCGTCTGCTACCCGGTGGTAGTGGGTGTTGAAAGACAGCAGCGTATACTGCAAGTCAGGAGAACTGGATTCTGTTCCAGACTCTGCCACTGTCTGTCTGAGTGACCTTAGGCAAATTGCCTTTGTCCCCATTTCCACCACTTGGTCTTGTCCTGTTAGATTGTAAATTCCTAGGGGCAGGAACTGTTTTGTGCAGTGCCTATCATGGTGGGGCCTCAGTCATAATTAGGCTCTGTAGGAGTTACCCTCCTACTTCTAATTATAATCATAAACATGACAGTGACTGAGTGAATTTATGGCGCTTCTCTTAGCACATGCTGCATTGTTAGCAGGTTTCTGGATGTTCTCAAACAGAGCAGTATAGCCTTCCTTAGTTTCATCATGTGTATTAAATTGGTATGCATGGTATGGCTTTGCAGAATGCTGTTTATCTTTTCAGGTTGCCAGCCATTTTGTTTGATACCTGATATTCCTCTGTTGGTCACAGAAAATCTTTAATAACTTATCTAGTAGCTTGTAATCCTCTTCATGCTACTACTGAAATATACTGTAGCTCTTCAATGCCTCTGGACCTGCCCCTTTTAGCGTGTGGAGAAGTTTGCTTTTTCACATTCTCTGCAACATCCCCTGCTTCCAGGAAAATGGTAAATGTTGCAACCATCTCCATTTGTTCCTTTTCAGATGGAGAGATTCATGTGGTTTCATATGATCCATTTTTTTAAAAAATCTGACATGAAATAATGTGACATATTGCTGCTAGTAAGAGACTAATCTTAATTTCCTAGTCACAGTCACATATCATGGATATTGGAGTGGTTGTCAGCGTTCAGTAAAGCAGTAGCTTTGTTTTATGTGCTACACACAAGCTACATGGTTGAATCAAGTTCAAAGACAAATTTTCATGTGGTTTGCATAGCTTAAAGAGATCACAGTTCCACTTGTGAGAACATAATCTCTTACTGGAATAGATGTAATGGCACCAAAGAATATAGAGTATATATATATATTACTAGAAAGAAGTCCTCTTTATTAAGTGAATCTGTGTGCTAACAATATTAAGAACTATTTAAAGTTATTGCAGTTGCTCATTGCTGCTTGTATGGAAAAAATGTGGTCTTGAAAAATCTGCCATATGGTGTGAGACTAAATAAAAGTAATCTATTTAGTGAGGGTAATTAGGGATGCTTTACCTAGGGAAGTGATGGATTTTCCATCTCTTGACATCTTTAAATGAAAATTAGATGTTTTTTTGAATGATGTGCTCTAGATCAATCTGAAGTTATGGATTTGAAGCAGGAATTGCATGGTGAAATTCTATAGCCTGTGTTGGAGATCAGACTAGATGATCATAATGGTTCCTTCTCGTCTTAAAATCTATGAAAAAACTATAATTTCATTTTTGAAGTACCCAATGGTGGTATTCCATGCTAAATTAGTGATCTTACCATTTTTATCTATTGAACCATAGTAACACAGCTTTAAGACTCAGCATTAACTCCTAAGTACATTTCTTTGTCACCTATTCCCCCAAACATAAATTTCTAAATGAGTGGTTTAATTGCCACAAAAATGAGAGAATAAAATAGTGTACTAAGGCAGATTTTTTTGTCAGTTTTATGCCTGAGTCCATTGTTAATTACAACTCCTTAAAATGAATTTATTATAGCAATGCCTTCAAACCTGAAATATTAAATCATAAAATCATAGAAGATTAGGGTTGGAAGGCACCTCAGGAGATCATCTAGTCTGACCCCCTGCTCAAAGCAGGACCAACCCCAACTAAATCATCCCAGCCAAGGATGTCAGCACTTTAAAAACTTCTAAGGATGGAGATTCCACCACCTCTCTAGGTAACCCGTTCCAGTGCTTCACCACCCTCTTAGTGAAAATGTTTTTCCTAATACCCAGCCTAGACCTCCCCCACTGCAACTTGAGACCATTGCTCCTTGTTCTGTTATCTTCCACTACTGAGAAAAGCCTAGCTCCATCCTCCGTGGAACCCCCCCTTCAGGTAGTTGAAGGCTGCTATCAAATCCCCCCAGCCCCTCTCTTCTCTTCTGCAGACTGAACAATCCTAGTTCCCTCAGCCTCTCCTCATAATTCTTGTGCCCCAGCCCCTAATCATTTTCATTGCACTCTACTGGACACTCTCCACTTTGTCTACATTCTTTCCGTAGTGAGGGGCACAAAACTGGATACAGTACTCCAGATGTGGCCTCACCAGTGCCAAATAGAGAGGAATGATCACTTCCCTCGATCTGCAGGCAGTACTCCTACTAATGCAGGCCAGTATGCAATTAGCCTTCTTGGCAACAAGGGCACACTGTTGCTTCATATCCATATTCTGTCCACTGTAACGCCCTGTCCTTTTTTGCAGAACTGCTGCTTAGCCAATCCATCCCCAGTCTGAAGCAGTGCATGGGATTCTTCCGTCCTAAGTGCAGGACTCTGCACTTGTCCTTGTTGAACCTCATCAGATTTCTTTTGGCCCAATCCTCCAATTTATCTCAGTCACTCTGTATCCTGTCCCTACCCTCTAACCTATCTATAACTCCCACCATCTTAGTGTCATCCACGAACTTGCTGAGGGTGCAGTCCACCCCCCATTATCCAGATTATTAATGAATGTACAGCAATAACAAAAAATGTGATTTTTCTTCTTTACTGCTGCTTTATGATGTGTAAAGGCAGCCTTAAATCTTTTTCAGTCTCAGTCTCTCCAAAGTCTTTGCCAAGATCCTCCATCAAAGAGTGGGAAATGGATATTTATTATATTAGATTATGTTGGTTTCTTAGGAAAGTCTTTTTACATCATTAAAGAGAGTAGAAAAAGGCATTGTTTTTGTTTTGGCTTTTCGCAGTTTCCCTTAACACTCCATATGTGTTTCTAAAAATTGTATTGTTAATTATACTGAAAGTGTATCTTTTTGTGCACAAAAATGTTTTGTGTTGGAGAATGTTCATCCATTAATTACTAGTTTTTCAAGGCTACTTTTTGTTCCAAGTTGGTATTTAACTTGTTCGTCAGTGCAAAATCTAAAATGTGATGTTTTGTATTATAGGTCCAAAAACAGTGGAAATCTGTTTTATAATTTGCAAGGACAAACTTCTGAAGCTGTGGAAAAATATGGTATGTCTGCTGTATTTTCATGTATTACTTATGCAACTTGTCGTCAAACTCTCTCTTGAGTTTAGTTGTTACCTTAACAAAACTTGTTTGTAAAAATGAGAAGTTATAACAAAAACTCCAATTAAGGGAAATACTGAGGTGTATTCCTTTATTTTCAAACATTTAAGTTGTAATATCTGTTCACTTATTTATGATACAGTTTTTTTGACCGTTGGAGTCACTTGACATTCATGGATTCAATAAATGAAACACAAAATAAAGGAGCATTGATGAGCACCCTTTAAAGTTGTTTCACAAACCTAACATCCAGTTGCTACTATATATCTGTATCTTTGTGGATTGAATTGGAATTGAGACAACTTTTGATTTTTATGTAACTGCTGAACACATTTGCAGTGCTGGTTGCAAAATTTCTAGAAGTTTGATATTTCAGTTGCAAATTTGAAAGTACAAAATAAAAGGAGATGTACAACAGCATTCAACGCAAAAGCTGATGATAACGTTCAGAGTACAAATTGAAACATCAGAAAATGCAGAAATTAAGGTTCCAATAGCACTGTTAATGTAGTCATATTGCACGCAGTGTCTATTTTGTTTATACTTTTAACAGGGTAACCTGTAATTGAAAATATTACATATGTGCAGTATAGCAAAATTAATGTTGCTATTAGAACCCTAATTTTTTTAAATATCTTTACTCTAATTTGCAACCTTTAAACTTAATGGGGGAAAGATATGGGTGAGAGAAGAAAAACTATAAAGTGTTCAAAGCAATTTCGCAACTAGCTAGGTTTTCAGTTGCACCACAGTGTAGATACAAAAAAAAGTACCTGCAGTACCATGAAGTTCTAAAATTTCCAAGTGCAGTAACCACTAATTGACTGAAAACCTTTTTGAACTGCACATGCCCAAAAGCAATTTTTTAATTCTTGTTACATTTTTTTCTAGTTTACTGAGTGACTGTCCATTAATAACGACTAACAGTATGGAATGGGAATGCTAAAGTTTTAATTTCAACCACTTTTGAATAGTGTACAAAATGATTTTTGAAACGGTTTAAATGTGAGGAAGAGGTGTTTCTAATTCAAGAACTGCTGAATGCATCTGCGGGGGGTGCAGGGTTTTTTTTAAAAGCAACCCCCAAAAAAACATTCGGTTGAGATCAAGTATTGAAAGGATCAGCCCACAAAGAAAGTTTTTTGAAGAGATATGAGCAATGTAAAACTATTGAGGGGGGTGAGATTTATAATGAAAGTTGAGTTGCAACTTTAATTATAGACTTTGCTTTCATGAAAGCTGTAACTCTTTGCAAGAGCTGTAATGTTTCCTTTCCATAATACAGCTGTTCCTGGGAAACTTTAGAAATTGGTCCTCTGCTCTGTCAAGCAGGTAACAGCTAGTGACTGCTCAGTCATTTTTGCACCCACAGCACCTCTGAGACCACCCACTTGCTTCTTGTTCTCCAAAAATTTGCTCTTCAATTGCAAAAAGTTTTGTGGATGGTGACAGCTCCTGTTGAAATCTAGGCCACTATTTTTATGCTGACTTTTCTCCTGATGGCCACTCTGTTCTAAATGATGTAACTATTTGTCATGGTTGAGTTTTTTTAAGTATGGTCCCTGAAAGTGTACTAGACAATTTAGGCACTTCATAAAATAAATTGGGCAAGGAACGTGCCCTTAAGAACTTGCAATCTAAATTTAAATGTGGGAAACAGCAAGAAGGATGGTGATTACAGTAACATAATCAAATGGTTATTCGATTTTAGAATCTGCACATCATAGTAGTTCCATTAAGTAAGGGGGGTGTGATTGAGTAAGAGAGAGTGCAATCACATCCTGTAAGTGACATGGAGGAAGTTTGTTTTTAGGAATGATCGGGATGGTGAGGGTTGGTGAATAGAAATTGGGACGGTAGACTGCATAAGAGCAGCATGGAAGAAGAGAGGAGTGGGAGAGGAAACTCCTGAGGGATCACGTATATAGAGAAGAGGTTTGAAAGAACAAAAGGTCAAATGTGGAGGCTGAAGTGAAACTGTATTATCTTCATTGCAAGGACAGGAACTTTAAATTTGATACATAGGGCAAGAGGCCATTGGAAGAAATTAAAAAGGAGTGATATGGTCTGAACAACTAATATGCAAGGTAATTTCAATAGCAGCTGTGGGTGTCAGGGACTCGAGGGAGTTTACAGTAATGGAGGTGATTAAGAGGTAGACAAGTTATTTTGCCATTGCAATAGACAAAAAGGAATGGATACTCTTATATGAAGAGGAGAAAGATGGAGCAAGATTTGTTTATGACCTAAGTGAGAGATGGAGGAGTTAAGAATGATTCCCAGATTTTGTCACTATATGATGGAGACCTATGATGAGTGGTCTTTTGTGAATTAACAATTAAACTCTAGTAGAATAATCTAATTCATTTCCCTCCTACTTGGGCCAGCCACTATTCCAATCAGCTTTACAAAAAAAGAAGATTTTTTTGACTCACGGCTCTCCAGAAGTTTGTTTTTTTGACAGTTCTCTGTTAAGGCAATTGGTTCATCTTGTCCGTGTTTTGAGCTTGATAACAAATATACAGCATTTCTTCCTCGTGGGCCTCTGTCATGTTTGGAGGAAATAGTAAAAAATACTCCAGAAAGGAAAGTCTTTCTAACAGACAGAATCGTCAGACTATCATTTCTCATCAGGGTTTTAAAGAAGCAGTTTTCATCAGCAAGTCTTATAAACTGTAGTTTGTCAGCCCTTATTCCTTAGGCCCTCTCCTAACTGAAACCACTTCAGATCATATTCTAGTAGATATTGCAGTATAGAGAAACTGGAAGCAAAACTCCAAGTCCCTTTTCTGGAGAAAGTCTTGGTGGCTGAACCGACAGTGCACAAAAGCAAGCACCATTTTCCAGAAACTAACAAGCTGCAAACAGAATCCTCAAAGCATGTATAGGGACCCTCTCCGAATAAACTCTTAACTATAGAAGGTGAAGAGTCTGTACAGAAAAGTATTAGGGCTCGTAGCTGTTCAGCTAGCTCTATGATTGGTAGCTCGTGTGTGTCCCTACAAACATATTCTATTCAGAATGGACCCCATGCCAAAAGTGGTCTATATGTACTACTATGGAGAAGCTTTTCAGGGAATCTGTTCTCTTCAGATGAGCAGAATGAAATGCACTGTGTAACACACATTGCCCTCTGTCAGGCACCAAAATACTTGGCCCAAATAGTTAAGTTGAAGGGAAAGGCATCTAAATCCATAAATCTTCATCAGGATAACTGAGGAATGGAGCTCACAGTGCATTCATCTTCAAGAATGTTTTTGTCATCTTGGCCTCCATGTCCCTTTAAAAGGAAGGAAAAAAGCCCAAATATTGTGAAGATGGTTAGTATTGCTAGACCATCTGAATGTTGCAGGGAGAAAAACCTCCCCTTTCCTTTCCTTTCCTTTAACCCCAATCAGTTTTTTTCAAATAAATCATTACTCCATTCCTGTTCCAGATACCTCAGACTTGTAGCATGGCACACAGTTTGTTATCCAAAATAAAGATATTTGATATAGCCAAATTAGGTTCCATTCTTCATCTAGAGGTATTCCAATTAGGCTAAGAAAAGGGGCTAGAATTCAGTTCATGGATTTATTTTTAATTTCTAAATGAATCCTTACAAACCTGCTTCACTACACCTATGCAAAATTGAATAAAAACCACACAATTCCTGTTGCTTTCCTGAGAGGCAAAAAGGAAAATAAGTTGCTCCCATTTAGAACTCCTCCTCTTCTCTAAAGCAAATTGAGAAGATAGTCGGATCTTGTGCCATTCTCTAAAGGTCATCATGCCCTAAATGAATACTGTAAGCTTTTCATCCTTGCATCACCACCTCTTGCTTGGTTCGCA
Source organism: Emydura macquarii macquarii (assembly GCF_026122565.2). Classification (NCBI taxonomy): domain Eukaryota; kingdom Metazoa; phylum Chordata; order Testudines; family Chelidae; genus Emydura; species Emydura macquarii. The sequence continues at coordinate 2,683,811 of NW_027132344.1, forward strand.
GATATTTCATTCTATGGACCATTAATGATCCATGGACAATCGTTTTAGAACCATTACTGTAAGGATTCATGTCTCTGCCATTGTTGGTCTTAGGGAAATGTGGCAATGTATTCTATGGAGTTTTAAACCTAATGCTAACTTCCTGGAAATGGTTATTTGCATTTAGATCCCCCCATTTAGGTTAGATTCTACTGTTAGGTCCCCAGCTACTTTGAGCCTAAATTTGGTTTTGAAAAGGTTATTTTTTTACCATTCCTTCCTCACGTGGATCCCTTCAAAGCTATTGCATCTGTTATCTAGATTGTTTTAGATTTCTCTTCTTTTTGGCTATTAGATTTGCAAGATGAACAGGGATAATAACCCTTTCTATAGTTCCAGCCTAGACTTTTTTTTCCTCTTTCCACTCACCTTTCCCTTTTCCCTTTCATCCAACGCTAGATGAGGGAAGGAAGTGTCATTTTGCTATTTTGACGTTGGTACTAGTAATATTTGGTCTTCGCTCTTTTCATGTGTAGATCTCAAACTGCATTGTTATAAAGGTAGTAAGTATCATTATTGCATTTTACAGATGGAGAATTTGAAGCCCAGTAGTGAAATGACTTGTCCTAGTGAGTCAGTGGCAGAGCTGGGAAACTTCAGAAAGTTTGAAGCCTTTAAGGATCATCACAAGCTGTGATGTACTTCGGCAAAGAGAATTAGTGGGTGTTTCTAATGTGTGTCAAAGAAAGGTCCTTTCTACAAAGGTCCTTGTGACCTGTTCAACTGAAAAGGGGCAGGCTTCGCTGGGTGACATATCAAGCCTTCATGTGCACTCCCTGATTATTCACCAAATAATGGTGTGATTTGGCCATTAGCAGATGTGGTGGTCAGCTGCAGAATGTTCAGTCCTTTTCTCCATAAATAGGCTATTAATCTTTGTTCATTTGTGTGTATGAAGATAGTGCTAGTTGGAATCCTAAGGTCTGTACAGGTCAGAAAGAGAGCTTGTTGAAGTGAAAGAGAAACTTCCTAGCTATGGCACTGTGCTGGACTTGTGTGGCCGCTGGCTGTTAACTGATCACTATTTTTAAAAGAAACTAAAATCAAATTTAATTTTTTTCACTCAGTAAGTGCATCAGTAGCGTATACAAGTGTTTAAACAAAAGGCAGAGCTTGTCTTAAATGAATCCTTCTGCAATAGGAGATCAACTTTAGATAAATTTCTGATTTGTGATTGCTTTTTGTGAGCTGACTCCATCACAGGATAGAGGATCCACGTCTTTTTCTATTTTATACTCCTACCCAATCCGATCCTGCTAGAAGCGTGGGAGTGGGGTGGAAGAGGAGAGAATGGGGTGATTTTAAGTGTTGAGGATTATTTTTTTTACCCATTAATTTTAGTTTGGGGGTGGATAATAGAAATAGGTAAGAGACTAACTGGTTCCTTTTCAGACATGGAAGTAATCAGCTGGGGTGGTCCCAGGGCGCTTTGGGCACGAGTATTGCTGAGTTATCATTGGCTGCCACCTGCCTGACAGTGTAGAGGACCAACCCTACAATTTATGCCAGTGGAGCCAGATCACAGGAAACGATTGACAGGTAAAATATTTTTTTTTAAATGGAAAGAGAAGACTAAAAAAATTGTAATGTTAATGGGGCTGACACTCTAAAGAGATGTCCAAAGACTGTAAAGTTTATTGCTCCTGTCAAATATCTGACCATTTTCATGCATGGACTTTGTTCATTCTGCTTATTTTTGGAAGACAAACAGCAAAAAAATAAGCTACACGGAAGTTGCTTGAAACCTCACAATCTTTCTAGAATCAGATTAAAATTGAGTTACAGTAAAGAAACATATCAAATAGGTATTATAGCCCTGCACGGATACAAAAATTTGTATCAGCATCCAATCTCCATCTGCGATAATTAACTTGATCCAGCCTGCGAGCCACACTCCACCTTTTATATGTATCTGCACTCACATTAGCACCTCTCTCACTGTTACAGCCCTATGCGGATACAAAAATCCAGTCCGTGATCCGCAAAGATGGTAAACAAAACAACCGCAGATGCAGATATCTGCAGATATTCATGTATTTGCAGGGCTCTAATTATAGTGAGAACTGAACTGTAATTCATGTTTATATGATGTTTCCAAACGTTCGTGTGTTGCTTCATTTCAATATAATAATCTTCTATTGGTCAGGGAGGTTTATGTGTTTGTTTTTACTGCATTAACAAATTTCAGGGTTAGTATTAAAGTTAACTTATGTGGACCAGTTCCATCTGTTATAGTGAATTAAGGTAGAAATCATAGCTGGTCTTGAATGGCCCTATAATTCTTTTTGACATCATAGTCTTAAGTTTAAAAGCTAAAACTATTTATTTTACCATCTGTAATTATTTCACCTCTTCCTGTTATGTTTACTCAGTGTACTGGGTGAAAGTATTAACTTTTAAGGACTTTTAACTTTTTATTTATTTAGAGCTGTTAAGCCTTTGCTTAGTCCAACTTAACGACTGGTGTGACAACCTGTTTTTAATCAGTAACTCAAAACTGTGATCACCCCGATGTCACCGAATGGCCACAACTTGTAAAAGGTAAACATAAAAACATTTAATGTTATTTTTGTGAATTAATTAAATATTTTCATTAATGTAATACTTAATTTAAAGAATAGTTGATTCATATGACTTGAAGGTAATTGTATAAATGTAATACAAGTAGCCTTTGAAATGACAGTATGAAGATTAGTTGAGATCTAACATTTGATCTACACCTTTTGTTGTGTTGATAAGAAAGTACATGTAATTCTCCCCATGCTCCCTTAAATATCTGCATCCTAGCACTCATGTCCACCCTCCAGCAACAAACCATTGTATGCCAAAGATCTAAGAAAAGCATCGGTAAGAAGCAGATCACAATTTCAAGCCTCCAACTACTGTTATAACAGCATAAAAAAATTTTAATGATGAAAAGTAACTTTACAGCAGCTTATTAAAATATGCATTTAATTAGTGAATGTTTGCTAAAAACATTTGTCCAGGAAACTTGATGATACTGAAATTCAGTAGACTTGCATACCTTTACTTTTCTCTCCTAGGGAGTTACAGTGGAGGTAAAAGGAGTGGCTTGCAGAATGGAGAAGTTGCTCCCAGTGTTGTTGGAAGTGAGCCATCATTTGAATTTGCTAGCTCATGCTGCAGTATTCAGATTAGTTGGTGTCTTGTGATCACAGTTTCTGCAATCTAATTTAAGGTTGAAAGTTGTAAGAGCATTTGCTCTGAGGTCTTATTAAAACTGTTATTGTAAAGTAACTTAAAACTTATGTTCAGATTTTTAAACAAATGGTGTTGAAAGAAAATGTTTCAGCATGTTATATATAATGTATTCTTAGTAGTTTAAATATAATGTAATTGTCATCAGTATTTTACATATTTAGAAAAATAGCACTATATTTGTTTTTAAATTCTGTTTGATATTAAAGAATAAGTAGCTGCTCATCAAACTAATGAAACTTCCTGTTCTGTAATAAGATTGATTTCCCACACTGTTTTAATTAGTGTTATAAGTGTAACTTGAATTTTTTTTAACTTGACATGATTCTTACATCCTTTATTTTTTAAAAGTATGTCCTGTCCTTTTTAATCTCTGATATTTAATGAGAAAAATTAATAATTCACTAAATCATATTGTAAACAGGGCCACTGGAAACCTAGGAAAAATAATTACAGGGATTTTGCACTATTATCTACAGAAACATTTTTGTCGGTGATCACATACTTGTTCCAAAGTTGCTTGATTTTTCCTTAAACGTAAGGTCTCTATTACTTTAAGAAAAACAACAACAACAAGCAAACAAAAAAAATGATCAGCCTATAGGACAGGCTTGGAGTTGAGTTCCTGTTATCTAGTGATGTCACCTTTCTGGAAGACTAGATGGGATGAATATAGATTATAGGGATATATTGGATATACTCTGCAGCAATTTGGTGCCAAAGACTTGTACCTGCTACCTTTTATTTTATTTTATTTTATTTTTGTTGTTTGCCTGCTGTCTCCGCTTCCTTCTGTTTCCCTTCTTTTGAATATGTTGCTGCATTACGTTAAATGTTGGGAACTGCTGATATTCGTCAATTCCCTAATGCCAGCAGCTATTTTTTATTTCTGCTTTTAGGATGACATTCAGAAAAGATCTTCAGGCTCTTTTCCAGAAAGCCGCTGGAAGTTCAGTGTTACAAAGGCAGCCTGCTTGTTTGTTGGGAGTAGGAGACTGTATTCGTCTCATTGTTGAGCACCCCTGTTGGAAGCAGTCATTTTGCTATTACTCTTTTTAAATGAATAGAGGGAAATTGACCCCCCTACAGCAAGGAAAATTGAAGAATAGCAGACTTAAAATGTTAAAAATCATGTGATGACAAATGATTAAAGGGAGGAGATATTAAAAGATACAGGAAAGCAAAAGTGCACATTGTCCATTCTTTCCAGTGGCTCTGAATATTAAAATTCCTGCTTCAGCATAATTATACATTAATAGTATGATTACCTGGTCAGAGTATATTGAGGACTATGTTTTAATATTAGTTTAAAAAAAATCTGAAGTTTAAAAAAAAAAGGTTCAGGATATTTCAGTATTTCTGCACCATCTATCACTGGAACCACTCAAGTGATACAATGTTTTTTAAAAAATATACAAAATAATTAAGTTTCTTTTAAGTGTCTCCCATACAGTTTGGGCAGGGATCATCTTTTCATTGAGTGTCTAGCACAGTGGGCCCCTCATTCCTGAGTGGGGCCTCTTAGGCACAACTGGGATACAAATAATAAGTAATAGGTTGATGAAATAAATAGTGTCCAGAAATCCACCACGATCTACTGTAAAGTATAAATTAAACCTAGTAAGTAAATAAGACTGCCAGGGAGTGAGGGCCTTCAGCTGAGAACTGTCATTAACCTGAAAAGGTCTCCAGGACCAACACAGCAAGAGAGTATCTCAGTTGAAATGATGGAACGTAAGTGAAGAAGCCGCCTCGCAGGTAGGCAGGTTCTCAGAAATTCTGTGCTTCCAAGAGTTCGTTTTCAATTACATGTGGAAAGAATATAGGTAGCCATTCTATTAGAAAACTTTGGGGGGTGGGGATGTCAACAGGTATGTGGACAAGGGTGATCCAGAGGATATAGTGTACTTAGATTTTTCAGAAAGCCTTTGACTAAGTCCCTCGTCAAAGGCTCTTAAATAAAGTAACCTGTGATGGGATAAGAGGGAATGTCCTCTCCTGGATCAATGATAGGAAACAAAGGGTGGAATAAATGGTCAGTTTTCAGAATGGAGAGAAGTAAATAGTGGTGTCCCTAAGGGGTGTGGACTGGCACCAGTACTGTTCAACATATGCATAAATGATCTGGAAAAAGGGGTAAACAGTGAGGTGGCAAAATTTGCAGATGATACAAAACTACTCAAGATAGTTAAGTCCAAAGCAGACTGTGAAGAGTTACAAAGGGATCTCACAAAACTGGGTGACTGGGCAACAAAATGGGAGATGAAATTCAGTGTTGATAAATGCAAAGTAATGCACATTGGAAAATATAATCCCAACTATACATATAAAATGATGGGATCTAAGTTAACTGTTACCACTCAAGAAAGAGATCTTGGAGTTGTTTGGAAGAACTATCCACAACATCTACTCAATGTGCAGTGGCAGTCAAAAAAGCTAACAGAATGTTGGGAATCACTAGGAAAGGGATAGATTAATAAGACAAAATATCATATTGCCACTTTATAAATCAATGGTATGCCCACATCTTGAATACTGCATGCAGATCTGGTCACCTCATCTTAAAAAAGATATATTGGAATTGGAAAAGGTACAGAAAAGGGCATAAAAATGATTAGGGGTATGTATCAGCTTCTGTATGAGGTGAGATTAATAGGACTGGGACTTTTCGGCTTGGAAAGAGATGACTAAGGGGGGATATGATAGAGGTCTATAAAATCTTGACTGGTGTGAAGAAAGTAAATAAGGAAGTGTTAACCTAGGGGTTACAAAATGAAATTAATAGGCTGTAGGTTTAAAACAAAAAAAGGAAGTATTTCTTCACACAACACACAGTCAACCTGTGGAACTCCTTTACCAGAGGATGTTGTGAAGGCCAAGACTATAACAGGGTTCAGAACTAGATAAATTCCTGGAGGATAGGTCCCTTAATGGCTGTTAGCCAGGATGGGAAGGGGTGCAAAACCATGCTCTGTAGTGTCCCTAGCCTTTGTTTGCCAGAAGCTGGGACTGGGCAATGGGATGGATCACTTGTTGATTACCTGTTCTGTTCCTTCCCTCTGAAGCACCTGGCATTGACTGCTGTCGGAAGACAGGATACTGGACTAAATGGACCATTGGTCTGACCTGCTATGGCTGTTCTTATGTGGTGATAAAGTAATATCTGTGTACCTTACTATTACAGAACTTGCTATGAAGATTTGGTCCATAGTTGACATACTGTGAAATCTGGAAGGGGAAAATCAGCAACAAAAATCTATTAGACTTTCCTGTCATATGAACCTAGAGACTCATTCCTGTCTTAATCTTATTCTCAGCCTTTGGTCATTACGTATTTATTGGCTATAAGCCACGTTTCCCCAGCATTTAAACAACCTAATAAAAATGAATAAGCGAGTTGTATTTCAGTAGCTTGTTTGTACTGTTTTAACAGGAATATAAACATTATAGACCTAGCAATATAGATAACATTTCATTTTCTGATTTTCCTATCCAGCATGTTTTAATCACTTAGAATAAAAAATGATGCTTAACGTTTCATTTTTGCATCTTGCAGATCACCAGGAGAACCTCACTCTGAAAACATTGAAACTAGCCGAATGTAAGTATTAAATAAGTAGTAAATAGATGGGTTTTGTGTATTATGTTTAAAACTGTTCTGAGCTAAATACAACAGCATCTTTTTGAAAAAATAAATAAACCTTTAAGTGTTCTTTTAAAAACAAACAAATAAGAATATCATTTGGCTTTCTGCTTGCAAGACCTGTGCCGTATTGTTGTAGCTGTGTTGGTCCCAGGATATGAGAGAGACAAGGTGGGTGAGGTATTATCTTTTATTGGACCAACTTCTGTTTGTAAGAGAGACAAGTTTACGAGCTAAACAGAGCTCTTCTTCACACCTCTGTGTAGCTCAAAAGCTTGTCTCTCTCACCAACAGAAGTCGGTCCAATAAAAGATAAAGCCTCACCCACCTTATCTCCGCAAGACCTATGTCTAATTAGTATTTTGCTCTGAAAAGAGTAATATTTGGTCCTCAGTCAAGAAACGTATTTATCACTGAAATAAAAACAATTTTTTGTTTTTAGAAGTTTCAGTTAGTATTAACCAGCAGATGGTAGCATAATACAATATCTGAAATTTACTGCTCTTTATTTAGACCTAATAGCATGTCAGATTATACCTCTGAAAAAGAGCTCTGTGCAGCTCAAAAGTTTCTCCTTCACAAATAGAAATTGGTCCAATAAAAGATATTACCTCATCCACCTTGTCTTTTTAAATTATATTCCTAGTTTTTTTAACAATTCATTGCACACAACTGAAAACTAGTTGATTAGTCATATTCTTAGCCGAATAGAAAACATCAAGTTTTGCTTGTTGTGGGAAATGGGTTGTGAGAACTAGAGAGAACAATGCCTGACCTGCTATGGAAAATTATATCATGTAGTTTGTGCTAGCTTTCCATATTGATTATTACAACTTGAAAGTTAGCTAATTTCCAAAGCAGTGTTATAATAATTAGATGTGCTTCCTGTTTGTAAGAGCGGAGTAGAAATCAGGGCTGCTAACTCATCGGCCCAGAGTGTGATTATTCCAGGTTAAGAAGAAGCAAGCTCAAGTTAATCAGAAATGCTCATTCATAATTTAAAATGAGAAAGAAATTTTAAAAAAGTCTGTAAAACTATTGAAAGGGAAATAGTTAAATTCTTCTTCGAGTGCTTGTTTCCAAGTAGGTGTGCAAGCACCATGTTTACAGTTTGCCGGAAAGTTTTCCCTCAGAAGTACCCGCAGGGTCATCTCTGGTGCCCCCTATGGCCATCTATATAGGAGCCTGCCAACCCTCCACCTCCTCAGTTCCTTCTTACCACCTGTGATGGTTGCTGGAACTTTGCTGCTGTTGCCTAGCAAGTGCTTCCCTCATGTCTTGTTATTTAAGTACCTGTAAATAGTTCATCTAGGTAGTTGTAGTTAATTAATATAGTTAAGTATCCCGCTTATTGGGTTATTAGTCTCCCCTTCCCTCTGGGGACGGGGTATGCCTGGCTTTAAGCCCTGTGGGTCCTGCTTGAAGCCTATGCCAACAGACAACCCACACTTGGCCTGTCTGAGTTGCCTCGGGGAGTCTTATTTAAAAGAGAAGTGCAAGATCTGCAGAGGTTTCAAGCCCAGGACCCAAAAGGAACGCAGCCTATGCTTAAAGTTCTTTCTAATGGAGGCCACCCTTCGACCTGCAGAGTAGAGAGCAGGCTCATCGGCATCAGTGAGGAGTGCCCCAGTCTCCATGAAGGAGCCGGTGGCAAGAAAGGAAACAACACCGAAGGAGCCTTGGCACCAGCAGGCATCCCCTGGCACCAAGGGAGCCTCAGCACCCACAGCCTTCCCTAGCACCGAAGGGCTTGGCATGGTCTGAGAAGAGGCACTGCTCCCACTTCCCCAGGGCCGCAGAAGAGGAGCAAGGACAGAGGGCGCTCTCCGACGCGCAAGTCCAAGCCTGCGGAGGCTACCAGGGTGCGACCCATGCCGGGACACCTGAGCCCCCAGCCTTTGATTTCAGTACCGTTGACTCTGAGCCAGAGAAGAGCCTCGTCAAGCCCGATACTGGTGGACTCCCTGCACCACTTCCCTCCACTCCAGAGACATTTGAGGCAGCCAGAGAGCTTATCTAGGAGACTGCTCCTACACACCATCTAGCCGCCCTTGGGATCAGGATCTGGCACCAAAGAGACCTGTGGTGCTGTCCCAGGGCAAACCGGCCATGATGGCTTGGTTAAGGTCCCCCCAGCGCCGCCCTACACCACTCCCTCATGGTTGCTGAGAAACGAGTAGCTCTGATCTGAGTCCAAGGCAGAGTCATACGCCTCATGGAGGAGCCAGCTCCGCAGCAGACAGCGCAGGCGGGCGATGCAGTCGTTTGCAGTACCGTGGGTCCTGCAGAGATGCCATATCAGTGGCTCTTTTGGACACATTAGGCGTACCACCAGTCCCAAGGCTCCCTCTTGGTGAGATCCCACTTGATGGCTTTGAGGACAAGTGACCGGCCCTCCCACTCAGTGGCAAGTGCCTTGCGCGGTGCTGTGGAAAGCTCGGACCCCAGCACCGGTGCCGACATCGTTCACGATCCCAGCACCAAGGATGAAAAGCTAGTACAGAACCTATCAGGAGTACAGGATCCAGGGGTCAGAATATCATTGTCACCTTGTCATCGGATGAGGTGGTGGCCTGGGTCCTGCCTGTGCCAGTTCCAGATGACAGCAGGGCACACCAGGAACTGCTCTGCAGGGTCACGAAGAACATGGGCTTGCAGGTGGAGGAGATTGCTGAGAGAGCGGATCCTATGGTGGATATTCTAACACCTGAAGGTCTTTCTAGAGTAGCACTCTATGAAAACCATTAAAGACAATACCGTGGCTTTGTGGCAGAAACCCGCCTCTTTGGCCCCAACAGCCAAAAGAGTTGAGAGGAAATACTTTGTTCCCTCAAAGGGACATGAGTTTTTTCTATACATACCCACCCCTTGGGTCGCTTGTGGTGGCAGCGGCTAATGAAAGGGAACGTCTGGGACAGCAGGGTCCTACCCCTAAAGCAAAGGAGGCTAAGAAGTTGGACCTCTTCGGGAGGAAAGTATATTCTATCGGAGAGCTCCAGCTTTGGATAGCGAAGATCAGCGCTGCGGCCAGTAGGACAGTGTCATCCGGGGTGGCGATGAGATGGAGCTCTTGGTGTAAACCACCAAACAGGACCTCTCATTCGAGGGTCCAGCCCTGTTTTCCTCTGACTGATGATAAACTGCAGTCTGAAGGATTCACAAGTCACTCTGAAGTCCTTAGAGCTCCGCGCCAGTGCCGCAGAGGAGACCTTTTAGGCCACAACCCTTGCCCCATTTCTGCCAGAGCTCATCCAGACAGGACACAAACCGCCGAAGGGGTAGAAACAATAGCAGATGGAGGCCCCAAACCCTCCCCCGACAAGACCTCTGGCCATACAAGACAGTCCTCAGGGAACAAGCAGAACTTTTGAGGATGCGCCTGAGGACGGCGTAACATTCAGTTCCCTGGATCCACCCCTATTGTTTTCACACCATTTATCCCATTTTCACAGTGCATGGTCCCAAATCACCTTGGACCAGTGGGTCCTTCGCACTGTGAAACTGGGATACTTTCTCCAGTTTTTTTCACGCTGGCTCTCCCATCCTCCTTCCCCTTTCCTGTTCTTCTTCAGGGACCCTTCTCACGAGCAACTCCTTCAAAAGGAGGTGCAGGCGCTCCTAAAAGTCAGAGTACAGGAAGAAGTTCCTCGGGATCTCAGAGGAAAGGCGTTTTACTCCTGATATTTCCTAATCCCAAAATCCAAGGGAGGGCTCCACCTGTCCTTGACCTCTGAAACCTCAACAAGTACATGAAGAAGTTGAGATTTTGTATGGTTACCCTGGCCTCGATTATCCCGTCTCTGGATCCGGGCGATTGGTACGCCGCCCTCAACTTGAAGGATGCATATTTCCACATGGCCATCTTTCCGGGCCACAGGAAATTCCTTCATTTTATTGTACCTTCATTTTATTATACCTGGAGGCTTCATACCTGCCAGGGACCCAGAACTCGCTGGCAGACAACCTCAGCAGGTCTTTTCTCATGTACAAATGGTCCATCCGTCCAGAGGTGGGGAATTCCCCAGCTAGACTTGTTGTTTGCCACAAGGTCCAACAGGAAGTGCCTTCCATTTTGTTCCTTTCAGAAGCACAGCCCGGAGTCAATAGCGGATGCCTTTCTCATCCCGGGGACCGTCAGCTGTTCTACGCTTTCCCACCTACTCTGCTCATTCTCAGGGTTCTGCAAAAGATCAAACAGGACAGGGCATCAGTGATCCTGATAGCCTCAGCCTGGCCTCAGCAGCACTGGTACACCTTGCTGCTCAACCTCTCCATAGACAATCCAGTCACCCTTCCACTGCGACCAGACCTCATCACACAGGATCATGGGACACTTCTCCATCCCAACCTTAGATCCCTTCACCTCACAGCCTGGAAGCTCCATGGTTAAATCCTCTGGAGCTGGTGTGCTCGGAGCCAGCGAGGGAGGTGCTCTTAGGCAGCCCTTGTGGAGGGCTTCCTATTGCCTATCTGGCTAAATGGAAAAGGTTCTCAGCTTGGGTCGCCCAAAAGAGCATCCAAGCTCAGTCGGACCCAATCTGTACGATCCTTGATTACTTGTTGCATCTAAAACAGCTGGGCCTAGCGCAGACATCAAATAAGGTACACCTGGCGCTGATCTCAGCCTTCCATCCAGGGGTTTTTGCTAACGCAATGATATCGCGGTTTCTGAAGTGCCTAGATAGACTGCATCCTCCTACTCACCAACCGGTCCCTCCGTGGGATCTCAATCTTGTTCTCTCTCAATTGATGGGACCCCCATTCAAGCCTCTTGCATTATGCTCCTTGTTATATTTATCCTGGAAAATGCCGTTTCTATAGCCATCGCTTCGACCAGGAGGGTCTCCGAACTCAGGGTACTCACGTCGGAGCCACCGTAAACCATGTTCTTTAAGGATAAAGCTCATCTCCATCCCCACCCAGCGTTTCTGTCAAAGGTGGTGTCCCAGTTTCACGTAAACCAGGATATCTTCCTTCCAGTCTTCTACCCAAAGCCGCATGTCAGGAACGTGGACTACATTCCCTGGACATCAGAGGGGCATTGGCCTTCTATATAAAGAGATCCAGATTGTTCAGAAAGACCACTCAGCTCTTCGTGGCACTGGCGGAAAGGATGAAGGGTCTTCCAGTCTCTTCCCAGAGAATTTCTTCATGGATTACCTCGTGCATCAGAACCTGCTATGACTTGGTGAAAGTGCCGGCTCCTAAGCTTATGGCCCATTTGACGAGAGCCCAGGCCTTGTCGGCAGCCTATCTGGCCCAAGTTCCAATTCAGGACATCTGCAGAGCAGCCACGTGGTCCACCATCTATACTTTTGCTGCTCATTATGTGATCACTCGACAAGCCAGAGATGACACATTCGGCAGAGCAGTGCTCCAGTTTGTAGTTCTCTGAGCTCACCTCCTTGGTCTGGCTGAGGAATCACCTACTTGGAATCGACATGAGCAAGCACTCAAAGAAAGGCACTTACTTACTTTCAACTGTTGTTCTTCGAGATGTGGTGTTCATGTCTATGCCAAGACCTACCCCTACCACCTACCTCTCTGTTGGAGTCAACCGGCAAGAAGGAACTGAAGAGGCAGAGGGTCGGCAGACCCCTATGTAGAGCACCGAAGCAGTGTGACTCCAAGGGGCACCAGAGCCGATTTTGCAGGTACTTCTGAGGGAAAACTTTCTGGTGAACCATGCAAGCAGTGCGCTCACACCTACTTGGAATGGACATGAGCAACACATCTCAAAGAACACCAGTTCCAGGTAAGTAATCAACTTTTATTTTGGACTTCCCTTTTCTGCAGGTCAGCAAGGCACTTCTCAGCAGAGTCTATTTAAGTTCTCTTACAGTTGGGAAGAAAAACTCCAGAATTCAAAAAAAAAAACCCACAAATATTGTAGATATAAGGGCCTAGCTAACATATGAAGAAAGATGGTACAAAGTTATTTAGTAGAGGAAGGATGCTCAGGGATTAGGTTAATAGTCTGAGAGTTAAGTTTGAGTTCAATTCCTTCTTTGCCACAGATTTCCTGTATGACCTTAGACAGTCTCTCTGCCTCATATTCTCAGGATAAATGCATTAAAGACTGCAAGATGCTCAGCTGCTGTAAAATACCTAACATGCATAGGGAGGGAAATGAGTCAAAATTGTTTTCCTTTTAACAGTTTGACATCCCCATTTTCTTTGTTTTTCTGAAATTTTTCCTTGTAGAAGTTGGAGCTGAAAGGAATGAGTATCTCAGGCTGCCATGTTTGTTTTACACACAGACTGAAAATTTTTAGTTACATGTGCTAATAGACTGATCAGAATCACTCTGGTTATTCAGATCGCTACATTTTGGTTAAAAATGACTGTTAGCCAGTCAGGTTACAAGGATCTGGGTATTTTTGAGCAATAACTGTACAATGATTTATGAATTTACAATTGCAAAACTGAAGAACCTGGAACTGCATAACTAAGAAACTATATGGTTATGCATTCTGCAGCCTGCCATCCGCTGTTGCCCTTAACACACAAAATGATACATTTTGTTTTAGTTATGCAGTTCCCGGCTCTCTGATTCTGGATGTCTGATCTGCATAATCGTTGTACAGTTAGAACAATAACTAAAGTATTCAGTCCATGTATTCTAACTAGTAAATTCTGTCAGCCAATTAGAATGCAGGGCTTTTCATAATCACTTTACTGTTTTGCTAATTGCACTGTGAATATGGAGATTGATTTACTTTAGTTGACTATAATTTCTCTACTCAGCTTCTGAACTCTGTTAAAGCTGTGTACCAGCATCACAGATGGCCAAATGCTTTTAATTCACTTCAGCTAAACCAGGAAAACTTAGGTTTCCTTTAATTTATATTTTCCCCTCTTCATGTAACTGCCAATCAGCAAGAAGGGACTTTTTTTTAAGAAACATTTTTCAGTCTTCTCCTCCCTTGCATTTCCTCTTCCCCTCTCTACAGTGCAGCAAGGTTCTTGTCCCCATAATAACTTTCATTTCTCCAGACATTTCGGTTTCATTGGATTCCCACTTCTAGCTCCGTACTTCCAATGTGCAACCTAATTGGCTCATAGTTGTCAAGTTTTTAAGGCACTCAGATGTGCTTTTCACAGACCTCATTCAAGTGCCTAGTTGGTCCCTGCTATCTAAGATGAGTTGCTTCACCTTTTCTGTCCCACCCCATATACATGCAATATCCCTTTCTAATTTCCTTCTTGATTATTCTCACTTTTAAAGCCTATTCCAGCTTAATTTGTGGGTGGGGATTTCATTGATGCAACAAGCTCTAATTGTCTTCCTCAATACCTCCAGGCTTTTGTCCCAGTTTTCTCACTACATCGGATCTCCACTGATGTCTCTCTCAACCTTTCAAGGCAGGTGCCCTGGTGTGTTGATGAGACATTTGGTTTCTTTGTCCACCTCTGTCCCTTCTTATTCTTTCCAGTGTCAAGACTTTGAAACCTTAGGGATTTTGAGTCCTTCTGTTTCCATCACTACAGGTTTTCTTCTGGTTGTGTTTAGTGTATAGTCATCTCTTTGATGCAGCATTGGTTGCTTTTCTATCTTATTATCACTTTTGAAAGACTGGAGGAAGGAAGACCTCCAGCAGCTTCCAAAAATATGCCCAAATATATGTCCCGTACAGATAGACATGAGTGTAACTTGTCTGGTCAAGGACTGGACGGGCTTGCATCATGTCATCTGCTTTCAAATGTCACCCTGTGCCTGGAGAGAATGGCCAATAGCCAACCTAGTCTCTTCGAAAAATACAAGTAAATCCAACACATGGTTAACTCTCATGGCCTCTGAATCAAACACCCATATTTAGTGCAAAGAATCTGCACCAGTTCCTTCATTGGAGGTCTAAAGAGAGAGAATATCTACAGCAGTACTTCCACACCAGAGTCCTGCACAATCCTATATTTCACTGTCACCAGGCTTCACCAAAAATTTCACACAGCACCCAGGCAATACATGCATTCAGAGGAATGAGTGCATTAAGGCAGCCACTGATTCCTTTGAAATGTCATGCCCTCTCCATCAGGAAAGCACCATGCAGCTTCCCAACTGGAAGCCATTATAGCTCTTGATATCTGGTAGCAATTTCAGTAACCATCCACTCTCTGTGCTACAGTCTGAGACGCTTGACCATCATGTCAAGACTCTCTTCAGCACAAAGCTGTTGCAGCAGCCAGTGTAAAATGTGTTGCTGCACAGGTTATTTGCAAAGCCACCACCTTTATGAAACACTGTTGCCTAAAGTTGGCCTCTGAACAGGAATCTATTATTGGATAATCTATGTTACTGCTACCCCTTCCTCACATAGATATTTTTTATTTGGAAATAGTTCTTTACTCATCTTCTGGGACTGCCTCCGGCATTTAGCCTTCAGTTTTTCATTGTTGAAAGGTATATTATGTCCCTATTTTAAAACTTTTGTTTCTATTTTCACATTTCCACATTAGTCCTTGTTTTAGTTTGGAGACAGTCCTTGAGCCTTTGGGTTTCCAAGAGTGGGAATTTAGTGGGATGAATATGTTTTGGAGAAAACAAATTACTTATCAGCAGTTTTTGTTCTTTGAAGATTTTTTGCATAATTCAATATCTTGCTGTGAAGTTGCAAGAATAAATTTAAGTCGGAAAACTTCAAGTTTAAAATACAGATGTACAAATATAAACATGAATATACTTGGCACACTGCATGAAAAACACACATGAATATAAAAGCAAATTTACAGTATATCATTGGTTTACCACTCAGCAGTCCTGCTCTGTATGCTCTGAAGGGTTATGTCATTTATTATACATCCATTTTTTTCTGTGTGCGCTTCTAGTTGTCCTTTGTTTGGGAGTTTCTGCCTCCCACTTTCAAAAGGATCTGACTTTAGGACTTTTAAAACCTGACACATTATCCCTTCTGTATGTACACCAGTCTGTTGCAAGTGTACCCAACTGCTGGGTCCCACATGCATCTTAAGGCAAAGTCTAATCACTGTTTCTAGCTCCGGATCTGATGTGTATACTTCTGGGTCTTTTGTCAGAGTCCTTTCTTGGTGTGTAAGACTCTGCTGTGCAGCCACCCCAGACCTTGAGACCTGTGCTTAATACCTCCCTAGCACCCAGTTGCTTTCCCAGAGCTCTGTGTAGGCTGTGGACACCTGGGCTTCTACTTTAATTCCTTTGGAAACAATATAGCAGGAAAGCAAGGAACTTCGACTTAGCAAAGGTATTTCTTTACCACAGAAACTTAATTCTTAAAAGCACTCAAATTACAGATCTCTGAAAACATCAAAATGTATCAAGACAAGCCTCCCCAGGTCTGATCTTGCCCTTTTGTGAGACAGAGGTAGGTCACTGTTCAGGCTGAACAGAGTCCCTCCTGCCCTCACTTTAGTAAATCCTTCTTACAGGTGGTGATAGTTGCCTCCCCCTACTCTTAAATAATCTCTCTATTGCCATTTACTCCACTGGAACTCTCCAGCCCTCTGCCTCACTCATGTATGCACTGGGTGTGGACCCCTCTATAGAAACAACATTGTTCCATGGGAGTTGGCCAGCAGTTTAGAAACCATCAAATCCAGTAGCTTGATAGCTTTTTGGTGACAGTCCTTCAGTGAAGTGGCAAACAACTCTCCTGGGCAGGGCTGCTGTCTGGAATGCAATTTCATAGGCTTGCCTTGGGCAAGTATAGAATACAGGTTCAATGCATAAACAAAATAAACTTTATAATTTAATATGAACATATCCCACTTAGTCACAAGAACATTCAGGGGTAACTTAGGCAGTTGGCTGAGGTTTTCAAAAAGAGCACATGCAGGCATTTTGGAGGCATGCAACATCTATGTAGTTTCCCATGTGGCCCAGTGCTGTAAACTGATCAGGGCATGATAATTCAATACAATATATAGTTTTAGAAAATAAGATTTACAGATAAGTCAATCTTATATTTGTCTACATTATTTGTTTACATTTTGGAGAATTCTAACCCCCCACCAACCCAATTCAGTTTTGAAACACCACATGAAAAAAGTTTCTGCATTTATACGGGGGACAAGACTTTTTAACCTAGGAAAAAATCATGGAGGTTGAGGGATAGAGGGGATATAATACTTAATATTTTATATATTTGGTATCAAGGCAATATACAGACAAACTAATCCTCACACCCCTGTGACGTTAATGAGCAAATATCCCACTTTTCATGAGGAGGCAAAGTTGATGTGACTTGACCAAGGCCACACAGCTAGTGACAGAGTCAGAGTTAGAGTTCAGGACGTTCCCAGTTATCTGTCTTGTGCTCATTCCTGTGGTCTTCACTAACTGAAGAGGGTGAGGAGGAGGAAAATAGTATAGTAACTTGGGGGTGCTTCATTTTAACTGAGTAATGAACTGAATCTTAGACTAATAAAAACCTCAGCCTCAGAGGCGCCTATTCAACCCAGTATACAAGTTATTACTTCCTAAACAAGAAGCACCCTCAAGTTAGTTTATTAAAGCTACATTCTCCTTCATGGCCTTTTCAGAAGTGACTGATTTTTAAAAAGTCTGTGCTGTAGTATCACAAGGTGATACAGTATGTTTATATATCCTACAATCCATACCTCTTTACTCATGATCAATACAATCATTGTCTAGAAACTAAATTTATCCTATAATTTTTCACCTTATATGCCATTGTGTGTAAAATGCAAGAATTTGTAGGATTCAGTATTTCTGAAACTGCCGAGGAAAAGCTATGGATAACTGATGCACAAATGTACTTTGGGATAAATGGTGGCTTAGCTATATGGGAGTGTTTAAGTAATACAAATGTGGAATTTGCTTCTACTTCCATTCTAGTTCTCTCATCATTATGGCAGCCAGTTGGAGTAGGTAGACTGGAGACCAATGGACGAAGGACAGTTGCTGTGCTCCCAAATAGGCCTGCGCCCTTGAACCATGTTGTTTTGTTGCTTTCACAATATTTTCAGTGTCCTAGAATAAGGCCTGAGGGGGACCACCATGTCATGTAATCTCACCACCTGTATATCACAGGCTGCCAACACCACCCAAAACCCACACACTAACCCAACAACCAAAATTAGACAGAAGTATTACAGCCCGCAGGAAACTAAACTGCTGTGTGCCACAGTGAATAGGCTGGACCAAAGAGCATCAATACCCCTGTAGTGTCACAGCATTAAGAAAGATATACATAGAGGATCCAGGCAAGTGACATGCAACCCAAATAGCAGAGGGAAGTTGAAAATCCCCAGGGTCACTGCCAATCTGAGCTGGGGGGGCAATGCCTTCCCAACCTCATATTATGACAATCAGTTATTCTCTGAGCATGTAAGCAGAACTAGCTAGCTAAGCACCTGAGAGAATGCTCAGTGCCATCTCAGAAGACCAGCCCACCCATTGATTTTCCAACTCCAGCTGTGGCCATTCCTGATGCTTCAAAGGAAGGAGACCTCCCCAAAAAAAACATCGGGGGAGGGGAGGGATCTCTTTGTGACTGGTTGATGCCCTGAGACATAAGATTTAGTAACATATACATAAACCCAAAGGTACCCCTGTGCAGCCGAGCCCTTACCCCTATCGTCACAAGGAACCCTCTTATATAGTCCCATCCATAAATTTGTCCAACTCTCTTAAAACTAATTAAGTATTTGCTCCCACAACTCCTATTCAGAGGCTGTTCCAGAACCTCACTCCTATGATAGTTAGAAACCTCTGACATCCAGCCTGAATTTGTTCATGGCCAGTTTATATCCATTTATTCTTGTGCCAACATTGTCATTTGGCTTAAATAGCTTTTCACCCTCCCTTGTGTTTAGCCCTCTGATATATTTAAAGAGAACAACCATATCCCCCTCTTTGTTTTTGTTTTGCTAAACTAAACAAGCTATGCTCTTTGTCTCTTCTCATAAGATAGGCCCTTCCAACTTTGCATTATTAGAAAATTTTGTTAGCATACTCCTAGTCTTTGTGCCAAGGTCATTAATAAAATATTGAATAAAATTGGACCCAGGTAAACAAGTGGAGTCCATCAGTTGAGAAGTGTCTTTTTTTCTGTGAATTCCTTCCACTGGTCAATCGTTCTAAAACCTTCCTGAGAGCACCAGTCCTTGAGTCATCGATTCATCTTCATTCTCTTGTCACTTCTTCACCCTCCTTCTGTAGGGGACTGTAAATATTCCACTGAAGATCATCTGAGCTTCCATTTCTTTAAGCATTTTACCAAGCCTAGCGTAATTATTTTTCATCCAATCCACTGGGAATCTAGCAATGTCATTCATCCCAACATGCAGCTCAGTCAGTGGATTTTTTTCCACACTCCCATCAGAATCCTCTTCAATTTCATGTCCTTATCTTGTATCCTTGCTCCTGGCAGATAGTTAACACTTCTGTTCTCTATTAGGTCTAGTGACAGGTCTGTCAATTCTTCTTAGTATGGAGTCTCTGGCCACATATACCTGTCTCTTCCTGATGTTGGTATGAATCTCTTGTTCTTTCACAGTCCCCTGTACATCCTCCTTATTTTTCCTTGGGCTCCAATCCCTAGCTACCTCCATTCTCTACTGCAGGGTCTTGCTTCTTTTCTTCCTCACCATCCTATCTGCCTGTTTCTTCTCCTTGTTCAACTCTGTTTCACCTTCACTAGCTGGTCTTTTTTTCTGCCGTGTCCTCATGCTCACGTTCTTCAGTGGATCACCCTCCTCCTCTGGCAGTCCACCCTCCAAGTCCTTTCATGGACACTTGATGAACAAATCTTGAGTTGTTTGTGCCACCTCTTCTTCTGGATTAAATAATCAAATCCCCATCTGAATTCTGTCATCATCTGCAGCTGCATCTCCGATCCTTAAATATTCTCTTCCATGAGCTCGATCAGTTCATGCATGAGTTGCTTCCATCAAATGTACATACCTCATCTTCCACATATGACCAACTTCTATGTCTCCTCTCCTTCCTGGGGCACTTCTAGTGCTGACTCAGTAGCCATCATTGTCTTCACTTTGTAGTCCCTACTTCTAGAGAAAAAGAGGACAAAAATCCCCTTAAATGCCTGCCTTCAAACTCTCACAGAAATTTTGCTGTTAGCTGTTCATGTTTCAACTATAGTTGTTTCCAGAAGTGCATTATAAAAATACTGCAGCTGTATCAGTGATTTAAAGCTTTTGTCTTTCAAGATCTTCTATTTACCCTTTATTATAAGAAAAATTAATAAAACAGTAATTCATGAATTAAAATATCAACATTTTAAATAATTTTTCTTCTGTTTCTTGCATAGAAAATGGGCACTATTTTCCTTTTACTTCCATAATTTCCATGTGATGTCTGTTGACATAGTTTAATTATTTGGATTAAATTAATCCAGATTTTTTCATTATGGGCTTGTTAAAGAAAGGAACTAGATGATGATAATGCTGTCTTGGTACTAGTGAATTCTTTAGTATAGGAGATTGTAAATTTCAGTGAGCATTAGTGTATATGTTTTCCTAAAGGCTTTAATATTATGAAGCTGCTCCCTGTAGGAAGAGTTAAGCATGCACATGATGTGTAAACCTTTTTTTAAAAAGCAAACACCATACTTTATACTGCTATTGTACGAAGTTACAACAAAATCTTGTAATTTGCCTTATTAAAAAATGAGTGGTTATGTCAATTGAACACTTAAAGGTTGTTTTTTATGCACCAGTTTATAACCTAGACTAACACCAGATAACAGAACTTTGGAATTTTACTTGTGGATTTCTTATTTAAAACAAAGCAGTAGACAGAGATGTGGTTTTAAATTTCTTCTAAAGCTGGTAAAAAGTTTACACTTCTCTCATTTGGCTGTGAATGTTGTCTTGGTTATGTTTGTGTTGCACTTACATGTTTAGCTTATACACCATTTCTGTGCAAATGTTGAGTTATTTGAGAAATGCAGATTCAAGTGCTATCATGTATTTAAACTATATACTTTTTTATTATGTGGAAACTGTTCTTGAATTGTTCAATTAAACAAATAATCCCACATAATCAGTTCTACGGTTTGCATATGAGCCTTACATATGCTATATGCTATAATCTTGCAATCCAAATTATACTACTGAACGGACATTTAGAAATTTATGAGGCCAGTTCCTAGTAAAAATTGAAACTTCTCTGAAGTTCTCTGAACTGTTGGTTATTTGTAATTGAATTATGGTGTATTTATAAGGGGATGTCTGCAAACATTCTCCATTTTGCAAAAACAGTCAGTGTACGTTTCGTTTATTTAAAATAAAAACCAAGATTTCAAATGTTTGTGTAGTATCTAAAAGCCATATTGTGTGTGTGATTTTGGGGAAATTTACACACATTTCTGGAAGAAGCTAGACTTGTCAAGAGGACTACTGCTATGGAATATTCTGTTTCATTCAAACAGTGTATCGGTGTAGATATTAGTGTATAATACTTTTAAACTGAGGGAGAGTGTCTCTAGGATTTCTACTGTCCTGCTTGACTTGGGGCTTGTCTATAGGGGGAAATGTACTGACATTATTATACCACTATAATTGTACTGGTATAATTCCTCATGTGGATACTTATTCTGGAATAAGAGTGCCTCTTTTCCTGTTTAACTTATGTCACTTCCATAAAGTTATTGCACTAATTTAACTATACAGGTTTAAATACAGAAAAATCGTTAAAATAGAAATAGAAAAATAGAAGCATGTTTAAATTGGTACAAAAACAGTATAGATCAGTCCTTACTGTCAACATTAACAGTTTCATTGCTAGTCTATCTCCAGATAGGTATTTATGTTGTCTTTCCATCATTATCTGATTGTATATCATTAATGAATTTATACTTGCAATGACCTTGTGAGATATGCAAGTATTAAAGACTAAAATCCTGTGTATACTGCATGTTCTTCTTTGAATAATGGTCCCTATGTGTATTCCACATATGAGTGCACATGTGCGCACCATATGCCTAAATCCAGAAGTGTTTCTTAGCGGTGTCCATTGACCCACACATGCATGGTGCGTCCCCATATGCTCCCAGCCAATGGTATAATGTGTAGTACGGGTTAATGCCTCTCCAGTTCCCTCTTACCTCCGCATGGCCTGAGTCTGAACCCCTGTTCATTCACACTCTTAGTTTTGTTAAGATATTGACCACTCCTCATTTAGTGTATGTAGTTTTAGATAGTTGTGTATAGTTGTATTTTGTCATTTTACGATAGATAAGTTAATGTAGTTCTTCCTCTGTTTAGGGAGCGGCGTTGTCCTCCCTCCACCCTGCCTCACCCCCCATCCCCCGCATTCTCCCCCATAGCTATGCCCTGGGTTCTGAAATTTAAAAACTGTCTCCTACCCGTGCTTATTCTCTGTGAGTGATGAGCAGTCCAGAGGTGCCAAATCATGGCTTGCTGCTCAATCTGCAAGTCCTTCCTGCCCCGAACCCAGGAAACTCACGAACTTAGCCTCCGTAAGAACATGATGGAGGAAGCCATAAGACCAAGGGCGCACTCAGATCTGGTACCAGCAGAACTTCCAGTACAGCATCCATCACTGGCGATGAGAGCTCCTATGTGTATCTCTGATGCTTCGGATCCATCGGTACCAAAGAGAAAGGACAAGTTCTGATAAGAGAGTAAAAACATTCTCACTGGCATAAAAGCAGATCCTTGTTGCAGACTGCTCCTAAGTGCAGCATTTCCTCCCCAAGCAGGGTAGGGCCAGATGTCGCGTGTGGATCTGACCGGACTAGTGCCCAAGCTTTCTCATGTGGTGGGTAAGGCCAGGCACAAACCGGATCCAATGGTACCAATGACTGCCCCAATACCCAGGCATCCAGAATTCTCAATGGCGTGTGCGCTGCCCATCCTGTCAGTACCCCTGTGCCTCCCGGATAGACCGAGCCTGCAGATACCACCTGGGCCCTCTGGCATTTCCAGAGGCATGCCACAGACTCCTGGATGCTGTGAGCCTGTCAACGGAAAGCTGATCCTTCCGTATGCACAGACACCCACCCACCAACGTCATCCCCACTCCAGCAAATGAACCTCTGCTACTGCTGCTGGAGAAGCCCCTCCCATTGTTGCATCGCAGCCCTTTGGTACTGACAGTCCCTCCGTTACCAGAACAAACTTTGGAGTCTGAGGAGTTCTCGGAGCCTGAACCCTTGTTTTCTCCGATATCCCACCGAAGTCTGGGCTTGTGGCCCACACTGCCTTACCAGCAGAGGCCTGGTACTGTTACCCTGGGGGCCCACCACTCATTTTGGCCATACTGGGCACCCTAGAATCCCTATCGCGGATGCCAAGTACCATCACAGGCATCTTATCAACAGTCTCCCATTTGTCCAGCAGCACCACCAATCTACGAGGAAGAGGCAGATATCAACCAGTCCCCACTGCTGCTTCATCATCACCGGGCAAGGTGCTTATTCCTCTGCCACACTCAGCCAGATGACCATCGCCAGTTGCAAAACTTGCTCCAGAGGGTAGTGGCATACTTGGGGGTTCCATTGGAAGAGGTCCAGGACCTACAACGTCAGCTCCTGGACATTCTCCAACCCCAGGGCCCCTCTCGGGTGGCTCTTCCCATTAATGAAGGTGTGTATACCCGGGGACCCATACACAGACAACAGACAGCTATTCCGCCCATGACCAGACACTCCTTACCTGGCCTACTACCAATGCCAGCAGGAGGCACCACATAGGCAGCACCACTCACAATGCCACACTTCCCTGTCTCCACCAGAGCTACCTCTTCGACCCATTCCCAGCAGCAGCCAAAACCTCAGTTTTGAGATGCAGGTCAAGACCCATGAAACTTCCCCACCTGCCACCTGTGGCACCCCATATCATCTTTGGGGGCAATCTTGCCCTGTTCGCCCACAAATGGGGCAAGATCACCATGGACAGTTGGGTATTGGAGATTCTGTCATGGATACTCCATAGAATTCCTCCCCCCACCCTGGATTTCCTGCTGGGACCCATCCTATCCATGTGTTCTCCATCAAGAAGCACTACTCCTCAAGGGGACTATAGAGCCTGTCCCACCTCAATACAAAGACAGAAGCTTCTACTCCCCCTTCCTCAACAACTGCCTCCTCATGGTGCTGTCACGCCAGGAAGTAACCTCCCTGATCAAAACTCTGCACGCATTATTTCCATTGCTAGGTATTTGTGTCAACAAGGAAAAGTTGGTATTGATACCTACACATATGATGCACTTTATCGGAGTGCATCTCGACACCATAGCAGCGAGAACCTTCCTCCTAGCAGATTGCTTTGCAACATTGATGTCCATCCTCAGGACCTGCGTCACAGACCCCACACCATGGTTGTCCATGCTCCCTCTCTCTCTGTCTCTCCTTAGCCATATGGCTGCCTGCACCTGGGTGACTGCACACGTCTCCACATGCGTTGCCTCCAGGTGTATGTCCTCTCTGTCTACTGTCCCAGCACAGACCATATGAAGACCAGAGTTGTTATTCCCTGGACTATGCTAGCCTCCCTCACGTGGTGGGCCGATCCTTCCAAGGTCATGATTGGCACCCCTTCGCCCCTCCAACACCACAGGTCACCATCACAACAGATACCTTCCTCTGCTATGCCTCTTCCTCCCATTTTTCTCCTGCCACAAGTACTATGCAAGATTCGCCAGGGACAGAGATACTGGTAGCCCCATTCTCGTTCACAGACCTCCTCAGGCTCTCCACCTGCACACTGCTTCGCCTTCACACACTACCAGATCTACTTATACAAGATCAGGGGAGAATATGCCATCCCAATCTGGCCACTGTTCACCTCACAGCCTGGTATTGGATGGCGATTGAGGATAGTCTGGGCATGCTCAACCTTGGTGTGGCGTATCTTTTTCTCAGAGCAGGAGAGACTCCACTGGGCCATGGTACAAAGCAAAATGGAGATGCTTCACGACATGGGGTCACTGTCACTCACTGAACTTGGTATCTATACTAGTTGTCCTAAACTACCTTCTTGGCCTAGCTCTGAACTCTATATGGGTGCACCCCCAGCAGGAATCAGTGTCCTTCTCCCCCCCCACCGTGGACAACACCTTGGTGTTCACACAACCCACCACTGTCTGCTTCATGAAGGGTTTACTCAACACTTTTCCACCGGTATTTTCCGCCTTCATGAAGCCACCTCTGAACTGTTGGCAACATGCTTCCTCACCCACTTCTTGATGAAAGTGACATTTCTGGTAGCCAGGCGGATCAGTGAGCTAGCAGCCATGATGGCAGATCCTCCCTACACTGTATTTCACAGGGACAAGGTGTCCCTTTGGCTCCACCATAAATTCCTCCCAAAGGTAGTGCCGGAATTCTGCCTAAACCAGTGCATCCACATACCTGTTTTCTGTCCCTAACTGCATTCCTTCCCCCCGACAGGGTCCTGTACCCCCTCAGTGTCTGCCATGCACTGGCTTTCTATTTTGACAGGACTCGATCCTTTCAAACATTGCCGAACCTAGTTGTGGCCATTGCTGAAAGATCCAAGACTCAAGCCCTCTCATCCCAACGAATCTCCAAATGGGTGTCTGGGTGCATCCATGAATGCTACAAACAATCCGGCAGATCTCCGCCTGATAGAGTCACAGCTCACTCTATGCGAGCGCAAGCTGCCTTGTTGGCCTCACTGGTGGATGTGTCGGGGCAAGACAACTGTCGTGCAATCACCTGACGCTACGTCCACATGTTGACAACCCCCTATGCCATCACATAAGTGGCAGCTGCAGACACAGCAGTGTGCCAGGCTGTACTACAGACTGCACTTCCGTTGACATCCTCGCACCGATCTCCGCACTGATCACTGCTTGCGAGTTACCCATGTGTGGAATACACATAGGGACCATCACTCGAAGAAAAGGAGGAGGTTACTTACCTGTAACTGGAGATTCTTCATGGCTTTTCATGCGTCTCTGGACCCTGTTCAGTTGTTGAGCCCGGACGGTCGGAGGGGTTGAGTCCCCTCCCGAAGAACCTGAGGGTGAGGTGGGGTGAATAATTGGTGCCGGAGAGATGGCGACAGCCGTGCTGAAAGTATCTCTCCGTAGAGTCCGAGTTCTCTTCCACCCTCCCGTTAGGGCTCGGCATTAAGCTGGCAGGGACCCCTCATTTGAGGAAAGCCTCTGATTGGCAAGTCCAACCGCAACCTCCTCGTGGTGAGAGTCGGTAACTGGCGGAGTCCAGGCTGATCGCGGAGGACGAACCCCCCCTGCTGTGGGGGGGGGTGGGTGGGGAGGGCAGCCCCAACACCTAACTGCCCCCCTGGTAAGGGTTAGCCTCCCCCAGGTACGGGTTAGTCCCCCCTGGTAACGGGTTAGCTTCCCCCTGGAAAGGGTAGCCTCCCCCTGGTAAGGGTAAGCCTCCCCTGTGAAGGGTAGTATCTTTTAAATCTATGGAGAAAACAGAAATTTTATTTCATACCGGATTGGCGCTGGACCGGGTTAAAAACGCCCCCGCTACTAGTTTCGACGCCCCGGCTAGTAGTGTTAAATTGATTAGGGGTATTATTCATAGAGCCGGACTGATGCTATCTCCTTATGCTATAGATAGAGTAAAAGATGGAATAGCTGGTTTTATGGATGATTTTAATCTCCGAGTTGGAGAGAAGAGTGTTGTTCGGGAGGAACAAGAGGATTTTAGTGAGAGCCAAGTTTTAGATTTTAATCTTTTACCGATGGCTTTTATGAATGTTTTATATAGTGACCTTAAGATAATCGATTCTAAATCTAGCTTTTATGACAAATATTTAGATTCTTTTGATGATCCATATTTGATAGAATTTAATAATCTTAATAATAATAATACGGATATGTTGGCTCTTTTTAGCGATAAACAGTGAACCCGAACATTCATTTCGTGTATCCTGTGGATTTTAGATATATTTTAGATATAGATATATTTATTCTCCATATTTTAAATTTTATCAATGGGCTTTAGTTTTCATACTATTGACCTGTTGACTATGTTTAACTGTCCTTTCATGTAATTTAATTTAATTTTAAAATTAATTGAATAATAAATATTACTTATAGGTTAGATCTTGATTTTAGATTATCTTAGCTACTGAATACTAGATTGGATGGCGGACTGGCCGCATAGTAACCAGGAAAGGGCAGGTATTTACACCTGTACAAGTATGTGGCCCCATTTGTATTTCATTACCCACTTTCCATTCCCTCTGCTTCGGACTGGATTCTAAACAGCAAGAGGGAGACTGGAGAGGCAACGACCCGCACTGCCTATTATACTCTTGACTGGGAACCCGAGTGGACACACCATGCACATCTAGACTCAGGAGCATGTGTGCACGCATGTGTGGAATACAGATGGAGACCACAGGTCTTGAAGAACCTCCAGTTACAGATAACCTCCTCTTTAGTTGCACCAGTTTAGTTACCCTGGTGCACAGAATTGCAATTGTCAGACACAACCTGCATCTTTGCACTCTGTCTGTATTAGAAGTTTGCACTAATGTAACTATATTAGTGCAGTTATGCCTACTGAAGGCAGTTGAGTGAATTGAAGTCAATAACAGCTGCTGGGTGCCCAGAACTCTTGAAGATCTGGCTCACGTACCAGAGAGCATCACTTTAGGCACAAATTCATTAAAATCTTGGCCTAGCGGACTTGCCCAAGGTCACCCTGGAAGTGTGGTAGGAGAGCCAGTAGTTGAACCTAGGTCTCTTGAGTCCCAGCCCAGTGCCTTAACCACAAAGCTATCCTTCCTCCTTCATCATTTTAATCTTCTGATCTCACAGCTGCAAATTGCCTCTCATGCTCCACAGGTGCCAAAAGCCCCAATTGTCAAAATCTCCTGCTTCCCCATAACACATTCTATATATTGAGTTATGTATTTTAATACTAAATTTTGCAGCACATTGAAAATGATAAATTTGGGGGCAGCATAAAATATTAAATAACAGATTAAGTAAATATTTCTGGAGATACTGTAGTGATTATGTGATTCATCTCAATAGGGAGTTCAGTAAAAACTTCGCCTGTTAATTTAACCGAAACTGTTGGAGAATCTGCAGTCATTTGCGCCGTAGTGCCACAGAATTTAGGTCTAGCTTGCCATAGGGTGTACAAGGCTTTGGGTATGTGACAAACAAAACAAAAATATTTCTGAATGAGGAAAGTTAGCCTAGTAGACATTGAGCAAACCTCTGGGTGTTTATAAGCCTGTAAAGAGGAGCAATCAGCAGTTGGACAAGAGAACCTGGCATCTGGAGTGACTTTTGGACTCTGTTATAGTTGAGTTAGAAAGACACGGAATAATCTGTGGGTTTTCTTTAGTTGAGCATTTGTAACTAAAGTTCTTTTGTCCCTTTTTAAAAATAGCACATTTCACCCCAGTTGATCTTTATGCAGAAATGCATGCCTGTTTTGTTTTGATGGAATCAATTTTTACATTGATTCTGAAGTCTGACATTAAAATTGTCTAGATGATATTCTGCAGAAATATTTATATAGGACAGTTTGAAACTGCTAATATTAATGCATGAGGCATTATATTCTGTGTTTATGCTTGTCTCTTTTTCATCATGATGAATATAGAACCAAAGGATAGATGTCCCTTAGAGCAGTGGTTTTCAACCTTTTTTAATTTGCGGATCCCTAAAAAATTTCAAATAGAAGTGCAGACACCTTTGGCTGTCTGAATCATAGTCTGCGGACTCACAGGGATCCATGGACCACAGGTTGAAAACCTGGCCTTTATTTTGTCTACCAATATAGCAGTCATCTCAAATATGATGTGATAAAAATAGTATAATTTGCCATACTAAAATAGCTCCAAGTATTAGTGCATCTTGTGATCACTGAAAGGTGACTTACTGTATCTACGTTTCATAAGGATACAAGTGGAAGGGCTTACTTGTGGTTTTGAAGCAGTCCTAGTTTGCTTTATAAAGCATAGTGGCCTCTACAGCACATAAATGATCAACCTTGAATATGCCCACACCTTGAATACTGCGTGCAGTTCTGGTTACCCCATCTCAAAAAAGATATATTAGAATTAGAAAAGATACAGGAAAAGGCAAAAAAAATTATTAGGGGTACAAAACAGCTGCCATATGAAGAGTGGTACTGGACTGCTTCTTCTTTGAGTAGTGTCCCTATGCTGTAGGTGTATCTGCGCCCTTGCACCTCTTATCGGAGATTTTTGGTAGCAATGTCCCTTCAGCCCGCACATGCACTCTCTCTCCCTTGTGGTCTGACTTGGCACTATCTAGCACTTTACAGGCAACCCCCCGTCCCCAATTCCTTCTTGACCATCTTTGGCCTTAAACGGAGAGAGCAGTTGTCCCTTCCTTATCTGTGTCACTAGCATAAGTAGTGGTTATTTCTGTTTCTTTTGTTCTCCTTAATAGTTAGTGTTTCCTTTATACCCTGTTGGGATAAAAAGAAAGAAAGCAAAAGAACTTTAGTTTACATTTCCTGCCCTGTCTGAGGTTATTTACATCCAGGGACATTTAGAAGACTCTCTAGGTTCTTTACAGTTAGAAGGAAAGAAGAAGAGGTGAGAAGAACTTATTCCTGCATCCCTCACTGCTACAGGGTGATCGCCACCCCCGACATGCCCAGCTCCCTCTGTTTCAAGAAGTGCCTCTCCTGCAAGGTCCTGTGAGGGACAGACACTCTCACTGTGTCCGGTTGAGAAAGTCCCATACACCTCAGAAATGCTCCCTCTGCCAGCAGCTAAAGTTGTGGTCTGGCAGGAACTGGGAGCTGAAGTTACAACTCCTCCTTTATGGAGAGGGCACTTAAGCCTCCAGGTGACACCAGTGCCGACCCCAGATCATCCCCGGAGTTTATAACTTCAAAGAGGGTAGAGTCACGGGGAGGAACCAGCAGCCTCCTACTGTAAAGGATCAAAAAAAAAAAAAAGGGGGCTCCAAGCCCCCAACCGAGTCATAGGGGTTCCCCAGTGTGGCCATCTCACCGATGGCTCAAAACGCAATACCCAGAGCAGAGTCTCAGCTATGAGCTGTGCCGCACGACACCCCTTAGAGAAGCCAGGGCCTCAGGCAGGCTCTGCAGCAACAGTGCCACTCCCTAAGGAGAGAGACAATTACCATGTCATTTCTAAAAGAGTGGCACCAAGAAAATCGTTGGTAACGGGTCTGACAAAGCTCCTAGCTAGGGAGTGCTCTGCCTCTTCTCAACCATCAGTACCGACAACGTACCATGGACACTCCTCTGTGGTAGCAAGTGAGCCCATGGTACCACATGAGTTTCAGTATCCTGGAGACCTGATAGTTGGTAAAGAACTGCAGTCCCCATTAATCTGTACGGGACCCTGGTACCAAGCACTTCCCGGCACCCAGAATCACTCTCAGCACTGGGCCATGTACCACCAAGATCCTGGTCAGCGCCATTCTTAACCGATGATGAGTCTGACAGTGAACAGGAGCATATCATTTCCCTGGCCTCTCATCGTGGCCTGCTTCACAATACTAGGCCCTCCTCAATTCCATCGAGCTGACCCATGGTCATGGTAGGGGGCCCCCTTGGACTTCCCCACTACCCATTCCCCCCATGGGTGTATTGGGATCCTTGGGTGACATACACATCACAGCTATCCGGTGTCTCTCAGAGAAAGTCCACCAGACAGTCTTCTACAGCCTGGCTTTCCAGAGCCCCTGAGCCGAGAGAGGAGAATAGGCTTTTGTAGAATAGGAAGAAGGGCTCAAAGGGGAAAGCTGCTCCTCCAGCAAACTTCTCCTTGTCTCAGATCAGGCTGTAATGCACCTCTCCCCCTCCATGCAGGGATAGGTGCATCAGTGACTCTTAATCTAGATGGTCAGGGACCCAACTCCATGCTCTTGGGCTCCCTAAACATCTAGCTGCCAGAAGCTGGACCTGGATGATAGAAGGTGGATCACTCAATAGTTGCCCTGTTCTGTTCTTTCCTTCTGAAGCATTTGGTATTGACCACTGTCAGAAGACAGGATACTAGGCTACACGGACTATTGCTGTGACCCGTATGGCCGTTCTTATGTCCTTAACTAATCCTTTCCTTTACATTTAAATATATTGGATGCTAACCTACACTTTAGTCTGAATAGGCTGGATCTAGATGCTCAGAATAAGGAGGATTTATATTGGTGCATATAACACCCAAAGGAGTACTAGATACTTTACAAAAAACAAAAATTATGCCAGAAATCTTGCAGTCTAAATTTAGACCTGATTAAATAAGTGAGGATAATAGTGCAGAGGAATGGGTTAAGGAAGGCTAAGTGTTAAAGCAATAATATTGTGTGGCTGTTTGTGGACATCAGGTTTTATGTAAAAAAATTGTCATCTTGTATGTATTGTGGAAAAAATAGTCTTAAAGAGAGGTATGAGAGATGAAAGGAGTAGTGGTTTGGATTGAGTTGGGAAGATGTTCCGTGAGCGGAGGTGGTAAAAGTAATGCATTGCAGTGATTGCAAGAAAAACAAACAAATGAGGTATTGAGACAGGGCCCACACTTTCCTTAGTAAGATAAAAGTAGCTTGAATATTTGGTTTTTAAAAAACAACATACACTATGAAGAATAAAGATCGGTTCTAATTTCATGTATATATCCACTTCCAAGCACCAAAATCCCATATTTTTAACTTTCTAAGTCTCCCAAATAAAATTATCTAAATCAAAGAGCCATTTTTACAGTTTTATCTTTAAGCTTTGCAAAAGTGTGTGTGTTTGTTTTGTTTTTTATTTCATAATGAGATGCAAAAAAATGTAAACAAATAAGTGACAGGCTTTCCAGTGTTGTTGGGGTTTTTTGTTTTGTTTTGGGGTTTTTTTATTGGTATTAAATATTTTTTATTCTCTCCTTCTGGCTTATCTATCACCTTCAGTAGTTGATTTGATTTTGCTAGCACTCCCTATTTTTTCTTGCTCATTTAGACACTGTGTGATGTACGTAGGATGTCTTGTATATTCTTTGTTGTGAGTTCAAATTAAGTATTCAGAAAATCAAGTAGACAGATTGCAAATACACTTGTTATAAAATGAAATATTTGAAAATTCAGCCTTCCTTAATTTGTACAGTGCTTGTTAAGCCCTGAGTTCAGCTGTTATGTTTTCCCTGTGAAAGTTGAAGAAAACATCCTAAAGAATTTGAAATAAAATGTTTCTTATTCAGTTTTAAGAACTTGTCCTCAGATGTTGCATGGGGAAAGAGAATTCTGAATCCAGGACTTGATATATAAATTTAAAATGTTCAGGTATTTGTTTTAAAATAGCTTGTAACCTGAATCTAAACATAGTTTTTCATTTTCACATGGGTAATGTTTTATTCAAATCTTCATGTTATACAAGTGTAAAAACTGTAGGAAAGGATTGTAATGTCTTACAAAACTATTAGGAGTAAGTGAAATTAAATGGTACGGTATAAAATAAACCTGTTAATTCACACTTTGATGAAGTGCATGCACACCGTGGAGGCAGATACTCAAGTTTGTAGTTCAGCGTAGAGCAAGGAAGTTATCCTGCTGTCCTGGGAGTACAGTCAGTGCTGATGACAACATATTTCCTCTGTTAGCCTTGAATCTGGATGTATCTGTATCTTTCATTGCCCAGTTACAGATTTTTGTTACTGACAGTGATGGGCTCAGATGAGTTTCCTCTTTGCTGCTTGCCATTTTGAAAAGAAACCAGGGAGAAGGAGGCAGCTGTATCTTTGAAGCTGTACATGGCACTAGGTTAGTATCTAGTTTAGAAAGTACAGCACCAAATATAATTACCAAAAAAAAAAAAGAGAGAGAGAGAGAAGGGAAGATCTGGTAAAAGGCTATTCAGGAGTTCAAATGCCTTATTAGAGCAAGTGGAAATAGTTATTTAGGCTTCAGCTCTTCTTTTATGGTACTTTCAGCGGTGTAATTACCCTGAGTATTAAGTAAATAAACACAGGACAGAGTTCCATTTTTGCTCCTGGATTCCTGTAGAAATGGAAATGTCATTTTTAAACTATTTGTGTCTCACTGGTTTCAATGGGAGTAGAGGATGCTCAGCACTTAACAGGATTGGGTCCTAAATTAATGAAGGGGTGCTTCTCAGCTTGGACAAACTTAATGTCATTCAAATATTTTCATAAAATAAAACATAAATTTACAGGATATTCAGATTGTGTGACAGTGTCATGCAAGTGTTTATTTAAAGTGTTGATTATGTCAACCAAGTGAAATGTTGCCTGTAACATGACAGAACTAATTCTAGATTTGGAATGTTGAAATACTTAGATTCAGTTAATTTATACCTAGGTTTTAACTGAATGACCTAGTTTCCCCCAGCATAATTTTCATAGTAAACATAAATATTACATCTGAACGTAGAACTGAAAACTCTTAGTGCTGGAGAAACATTATAAAAGCCTGCTTCTCCTTCCGTTTACATATGACCCACAACAAAGGCCTGATCTATACTGCCAGCGGATTTCAGTGGCAGTCGACTTCTACTTACCGTGCCGTTCCCACTGCGCCAATGGGAAATGCCCTCCGGTCGATGCAGCATTACTCTTCTTGCAGGGGTGGGTTAATGGCGTTGACTTCCTGGATCGATTGAGCAGGGTCTCCACTGCCGCTCAGTCAATCCCGCGGAATCGATCCTGCATTACCAACAATGCCACCAGTAGTGTAGACATACCCTCAATTGTGCGTTAAATATACTTTCTTTTGTCAGAATGAGAATCCTGCATTTCCAAAATCTCCTAATGCGTATCCTTTGATTCAGAAGTGTTTTATTTCAGTGTTTTACTAATCTCTGCTTTGACGATAATTTGAATGAGCTTTGTTTATGAAAGCCATACTAATCCTTCTGCTTATTGTTTGAATGTTTGGTACAGGAAGCGAGCAGCTGCAAAGCATCTAATAGAACGCTACTACCACCAGTTAACTGAGGGCTGTGGAAATGAAGCCTGCACGAATGAATTTTGTGCTTCCTGTCCAACTTTTCACCGTATGGATAACAATGCAGCAGCCATTAAGGCCCTCGAGCTTTATAAGATTAATGCAAAACTCTGTGATCCTCATCCCTCCAAGAAAGGAACGAGCTCAGCTTACCTAGAGAACAATTCCAAAGGTGCTCATAACAACTCCTGTACTGACAGAAAAATGAACAAGAAGGAAATGCAAGGCCCAAGAGATGACTTTAAAGGTAAGGCATTCTAGAATCTTTAGAAAATAAAAATTCCTTACAACAGTGTTTGTGGAAGCTTGTAGATTTGTCTTTCTCATGTCCAGTATATAGATCTAAAATTACAACTCTAGGCAACATATGTAAACAGTCATACAAGACTCTAGGGTGGAGGTAGATACTGTAATAAAAACTAGTGATGGAATTGTTGGATAGCAAATAGTGGTTATGAACATCTGACTACTGTTATATTGGATACTGGTAGCCTGTGTGGAGGAAAGGAAAGAGAACTGTACTCAAGTATTGGGGGATGTGGTGGATGGAGTAGGCTAGATATTGCGGGAAATTGGATGGAGAGTTCTGGAGACAAAGATGGGGAAGCAGAAGAAGGAGAAAGCAAAGAATTCAAGCACTCTGAATAAAATGTTGGAAAGGGAACCTGAGGCTCTCGGTGGAAGGGAGTTGCAGGTTTGGTGTTGAGGGGAAAGAAGCTAGGTCATATTTTAAGTAACTGCTGCTACATAACCTCAGTATTCTGTATTTGGGCTGCATTTTAGAATAAGATTTGTACAAATACTACAAAAGGGCTGGATTCATGTCCAGAATTAATGCCAAACTGGGTATTTGTCACATCCCTGCTAAAATATATGTCTGGATTAGGTTATTATGGAAACATTTTTCCTTTTGTCTTTAAAATTTCAAAAGTTTGTATTGTCACATGTAATACTGTTAGGGTACTGCTCAGTCACGTGACTTCTCAATTTAATAGATTCTCAAGATTGCACCATTCTTTGCTGGCCCCTGAATTCTGTGTTTGGGAACAGACAGGTAAAGGTGGCAAGGATCAGGGAAAGGGTCAGCTGGGTTTTATGGGTTTCAGGCTTGGGTGAGGTAGAGCCAGTCAAAACTGAGTCTAGAATTTGGGTTTGGACTGTTACCTCCCTTTGGCACTAGGATGAGGAGGATTTATGGCCAGACTTCAGAAAAACAGCCAGTCCTTACAGTGTAGTGCTGTGCTAAGCCTCTTTATGTTCCACACACACATAAATCATTAATTTACAGATAAGGTTGCTACAATAAACACAGAAATTTGCTGGCTTACTGTCAGAAAGAAAAAGAAAAAAAACTAAGGATGTACAACAGGGGTGGGGAACCCTTTTTATGTCAAGGGCCTGATGGTGGCCCTGGCGGCGAGGGAGAATTCGGTGGCGGGGGAGAATTCGGCGGCGGCGCGGTTCCGTCAGGGGCGGGGGACAGTGCCCGCCGCCGAAGTACCCCCCGCTGCCGAAAAGGGACAAACGGCGGCAGGGTTTTCGGCGGCAGGGTTTCGGCTGCGGGCACTGCCCTCCCCCCACCTCGGAACCCCGCCGCCGCTGTGAAACCGCGCCGCCGCCGAATTCCCCCCCGCCGCCAGGTCCAGAACAAATGATTTCGCGGGCCTTATGCGGCCCGCCGCGGGCCGGACGTTCCCCACCCCTGATGTACAATGTTAATGGCTTGGTTGTTAACAGAAAAAAATACCTGTCCTGTGGAAAGATCTTGTTAAGACCTACATCTATAAAAGCTAAAACATGCTCAAACAAATTCATTTGTAAGTTAGAGTTCTGAAAAAAACATAACACCCCATAACTGTCACTTTATACTCTTTTGAACACTTAAACACAGTTGAACCTATTTACTTCTAGTTTTCCAGAAAATTGTATCTGTACTCCGAGTGACATGTAATTTTGGTTATGACTTTCATCTTTGGTTATGACTTTACTTTCATCTCTAGCAATGACTGAAATCCCACATTAACTGAAAAACCGAAAGCCTTTTAATTGTGGAGCTGCCCATTACATTTCCAAAATTAGAGTAACTAAGGTATTGTTGTAACTGGTTGTGCAGACATGCAAGTTGGAATTCACTAACAATTAACAAAAAGGAAGGTATAATCTTTTTAGCAAAGGCTAAAGAGATGTATAGAACCTATAGTGAACCATCCTGTTTGGTTGTTTGTGTTACAATAACACCTTGATTGGCGTGCTAGGCACCATGTACAAGAACATAGTAAGAGATGGACCTGGCCTTCAATTACTTAAAATCTATGCAAACAAGACCGGGTGGGGGGAAAGGATCCAACATCTAAACAGAGTGATTGTCACAAGTGCCATGTTCTGCATTTTGTGGGGATGGGGGCATTCTGTCTAATCTATTTCTTTAATCTTTAACAGGGTGTTTTTAGGTTTTCTCCTTTTTCACAGCTATGTGCATAGATTCTAGACAATGGTTTCCTTGGAACTCTGGAGGCAGACCAATCCTGTGAGTCACTGCTTCAGGCTAGACCCCATCCACAGCAGAACCCGCCAGTATTGACCTGTCTCCATAGCTGCTTGGACAGACTGGCCTTCCTCTGAAGAGCATTAAGTGCCTAGAGGAAAAAACTTCTGAAGTCCGTTTGAGGCTCCCAGCTAGCTTTGGAGCCAAAATTTACCTCTGAGGAATTTGAAATCCTGAAATACTGCAGTGGTCCTTCTGCAGCTGCAGTTGGTGGGGAAACCGCACTCAAACTTTAGAATGCCGAAGGAAAAGGGTAAGCGGCCTGCTATTGCATTCAATTCTGAACAGCACTTTTGAAGTGGCTAAATCCTAAAGCTCAACAGTTTCACCAAAACAAAGTTAAACAAGCACCTGGGTTTGCCTTAGCTGTCTGTGCTACTTAACTGTAAACCAAACAGTGAACTTTACCCTAACTCAGGCCAGTCTCAAAAAGGAGCAACATCAGTGCATAGAAGAAAGTGCAGGTCCTTTGTTTCATTTGCTCTTAAGGAGAGAGAGCATTTTCTTTGGTCAAATCACTTCAGGAAGGGAGTCATGTCAGCCTCTATCTCTTCAGTCAGCCCAAGAGAAAGGAGCAACCCCCCTAGGAGTTAGCAGTGTTCAGAGAGTAACAAAGGGAAGAGTTGTGGCAACAACTGCTAGAGCTTCTGCTGCCTTGTAGCCAAAAAGTCTCTGTGGAGATACTTCATGCTGCTGCTGCTGACCATGGCCTTAGCACCAGGCTTTTTCTACTCATGGACAACTCTTTGCAAGAACAGAACATCTAGCACAGACGGCAGAGTAGGAACAAACAGCTTTTAACCAGGCAAAAGATTGGCAATGAGGTAGCCCAAAGTTCCATGTTAGGGCTGTTGTTTTTTAATATATATCTTCAAGATCTGGAAAATAGGGTGAATGGTGAGGTGACGAGATTTGTAGATGGCTCTCAATTGTGGAGGTTAAAGGAGACAAATTTCAGAAGGATGTAACTAGGCTAGATGAATGGGTAACATGGTAGCAAATAAGTCACTGTTGAAAATGCAGTGTAATGTACTTTGGAAGCAATAACTTGAACTATTCCTATATTGCTGGGTCCTAAAAAGTGTGGCCACACAGGAAAAATATCTGGGTGGTGGTGGTAACAGTTCAGTGAAAATCTCAATGCAATGTTTAA
The DNA here is from genome assembly GCF_026122565.2 of Emydura macquarii macquarii. Lineage (NCBI taxonomy): Eukaryota > Metazoa > Chordata > Testudines > Chelidae > Emydura > Emydura macquarii. The sequence continues at coordinate 2,721,297 of NW_027132344.1, forward strand.
CGGCACTCCAAAAAGCAAAAAACATGAGGCTGTATGCACTAGAAAATATTTCTGAAACTAATATAATGCCACTATATAAATCAATGGTACGCTCACATCTGGAATGTTGTATTCAGTTCTGATCACTCTCTCAAAAAATATGGCAGAAATAGATGTCCAGAGATGGGTAACAAATAGTTAGAGGACTGAAAAAGCTTCCATATGAAGAGAGATTGAAACGATTGTTTTGTTTAAAGAGACTCCTAAGAAGAGGGGATATGATAGAGGCAAAATAACGAATGGTACAAAAGTGATGAATCTGGTGATCCTGTTTACCCTTTTCAGAAAACAAGAACATTTAGTGAAAACGAAAGACAACACACTTAATGATAGAAGGAAATATTATGCACAACACATAATTAATTTATGGAACTCATTGCTACAAGACATAGAGACCAAAAGATAAATACTTTTTTTAGAAGTGTTATCTGTTTTTATGGGTAACATAAATGATCCACAGTTGCATTAGAGAAGGCAAAGGTGAAAACATTTAGAAGGGATATACAACCTCATGCTTCTGGGCATAGGTCTGTCACTAACTGAAAGGAAGGAGGTAGAAAGAAACTTCCCTGCGGTCATTTTACTCTATAATTGTTCATTATGGGAATTCTTGTATCTGGTTCTGATAACTATCAGAGACAGGATATTGGACTGATCCAGTATGGTAATTCCTATGTTACTGGTATTGTTACCAGTATATAAACAGAAATCAATTGGACTGTGCTTATAATGTATGGAACTATATAAACTTGTGTTAAGTGTCTGGAATGCAAGCTGTTTTGGTCAAAAACATGATACATTAAATGTGTTTTATTATGTTTTTATGATGTTGACATAGAAGAATGATGCATATATTTTTTGGGGAGTGGGGGAGATTTGAAATGCAGTATATTTCAACAATAATCGGTGCCGTAAAATGGACAATTTATTATACAGCTAATAACCTCTTTACTCCAGTGCCAGTGAATTTATTGCTTCATAAATCTGGTTTTATGAGGCTTATTGTGGCATAGAACGGAAAATGTTTGAGATAGTTGACTATCACTTTCTTTTTATGTCACAATTTGATTCCTATACATATGCTACAACAAACCTAAACTATACTTGTTGTAGTTAATAGAATTACTTTCTCGTACATTCAGTACTACAGCTTAGTATTTTAACAATAAAACTTTTAGGGAGGGGAGAAATGTCTTGGCTTTTTTTCCAAATGGACAAGAAGTTAAAGATCTGAGTCCTTCCTCTGTTTTCAGGAACATAGTTTCTATAGGAACTTCCACAGATTTAGGAAAGTCGGAGTTTGGTTTTTCTGCACAGCCACACGCTGTATCCATCATATTTTGCCAGTTTTCTCAAGTCTCCAGGTCTGCAACATCTTTCTTAGAAATTTAATTTTCCATTTTTCATTCTCTATTTTACATAGCATAACATGAGCTTAATCTTTTGCTTTGTCACATGCACTGTAGAAGGAATTATTTTGTAAACTGAAGGATGTACAGGGTTTGTTGGTCTTTCACTTGCACCATTTCATCTGCAGTTTTAATGTAAGTGATTATTTTTGGCTTCCTGAGATGCATAGGTATGTTAAAAGATTGGTAACTATTATCTTATGAAGTAATTTAAAAATCAGTATAGTTTAAAAGACTGTAGATCAATAATTAAATGATGCATTTATTATAGTCCATAAAGTTAGCTGCAATAGTGTGTGTGTTTTCAGTGAATTACGGTTCCATTGTGTAGTGATAAATTTTAATGAAAGCAGTATGGATACTACTGTGAAGCATATTTTCAGTTTGTCCTGAACAAATCTTCTTTACAGAAGAATCCTAATAATTCAGCTAACTTATGAGGCTGTTAAACAGCAACTACTAAAGTTAGACATTTTTAAATCAGCAGGTCTGGCTAACTTGCATCCAAAAGTTTTAAAAGAGGTGGCTGAGGAACTTTCTGAACCGGTAATGTTGATTTTCAGTAAGTCTTGGAACACTGGGGAAGTTCCAGAAAACTGAGAGAAAGCTAATTGTTGTGTCAATATTGTAAAAGAGTAAACTGGATCACCCAGGTAATTATAGGCCCATCAGTCTGACACAGAACCATGGCAAGATAATGGAGTGGCTAATATGGGAATCAATTAATAAAGAATTAAAGGAGGGTAATGTAATTAATGCCAATTAACATGGGTTTATAGAAAATAGATCCTGTCAGAATAGTTTACCTCTTTTTGATGAGATTACAAGTTTGAATGATAAAGGTTGACGTAATGTACTTAGACTACTGTAAGGTGTTGACTTGTTACCGCATAACATTTTGATTTAAAAAAAAAAAAAAAGAATACGAAATTAACACGGCACACACAAAATGGATTAAAAACTTGCAAAGTGATAGGATGTTCTCAAAATGTAATTATAAATGGAATCATCATCAAGCAGATGGGTTTCTAATAGGGTCCCACAGGGCTTGGTTCTTGTCCCCATGCTATTTAATTTTTTATCAGTGATCTGGAAGAGACCATAAAATCATCACTGATAAGCCTTGCAGGTGATTTAAGGTTGTAGGAGTGGTAAATGATAAAAGGACAGGTCACTGATACAGGGCCATTTGGTAACCTGGGCATAAGCAGACAATGTGTTTTAATACTGCTAAATGTAAAGGTATTAGATCTAAGAACAAAAATGTAGGCTATACTTAGAAAAAGGGGCACTCCATCCTGGGAAGTTGTATGTCTACACTAGAAACAGAAGTTGACCTATGTTAGGTCGACTTACAGCCATTGCAGTGATGGGGCGGTGGTGCACATCCACACTAGGAGCGCTTCCACTGACCTAAGAGAGGCAAGGTGGGGAGCTGAGAGCCTGGTCTCTCAGCTCTGCTGGCAGCTCCCTGTCGGAAGCCCAGCTGCCCTGATGGGCTCCTTCCCATTCTCTGCTGGGAGCAGGTGGAAGCCACTCCCAGGGAGCAGGGTCCAGCTGTCCCAGCTTCTCCCACCCCTGCCAGGAACCAGGTAGCCTTGTCAATTTGTCTTGCCGCCCAGCTTACCAGAGGGCAGCTGGACTCTAGTTTCCTGGCTTTCTTCTATGAAATTGACAAGACAGCCAATAGCCGATGTAAGGGAGGCAGCGTCTTTGCGTCTCCCTAACTACACCTACATAAGCCCTACACCTCTTGTGGAGTTGGAGTTATAGGGCACTTACATTTGGCAGGAGGAAAGCTGTAGTGTAGACACTGACATAATTAAGTTGACGTAAGCTGCCTTATGTTGACCTAACTGTGTAGTGTAGACCAATGTTTCCCAACCCATGTCATGTGGGCCATAAGTGGCCTGCGAGGTCTTTCAGAGCGGCCTGCCACTCCGCTCCTGCTGTCTGCAGAAGGGAGCCACTGCCTAAAGACCTAGGCGGAGCATGTTGCTGTGGGGCTACAAGACCGGTGCAGGTTCCTTGTGCAGCCGAGGGGATGGGAGATCAGCGCTCCCCTCCCCTTGGCTGTAGCAGGGAACACGGCAAAGTGCATCACCTAGATCCCTAAGTGCTGGGTCTCATGTCCCCCTGGCTGCAGCAGGGAAACCGCACGCGTCCTTTAGCTTTCCATCTGACTGTAGCTGGGGAGGGGAGCTTCTGGCTGAACCTGGTGGCCCTTCAGGGTTGTAAAAATGATATCTGTGGCCCTCAAGCCAAAAATGTTGGGAACCACTGGCGTAGACCATTCCTGAAAAAGATTTGGGGGTCATGGTGGCTAATCAGCTGAACGTGAATTCCCAGTGCAGTACTGTGGCCAAAAGGCTAATGTAATCATTGCATAAACAGGAATCTTGAGAAGGAGTGGAGAGGTTATGCTACCTCTGTATTTGTCATTGGTGCAACTGCTGCTGGAATACAGTGTCCAGTTCTGGCATCCACAATTCAAGAATGATGTTAATAAATCGGAGATGGATCCTGTAAACATTTAGGCATGGTAGTAACTTTATGCACATAGGTAATTCCACTGAACTCATTGAGATTGGTGTATGTAAAGTAATTTATAAGTAACTTCCAAACAACTTAAAGTAACTGTTTGTAAGATCAGGGCCTCAGAAGGTTTTCTTAAGAAGTGGAGAGCAAAGCAGCAACAGTAAAGAGAAAAATGGATGAATTTAAAGAAATGTTTCACCAAAATAAGACTGACAGTTTGGTACCCATTGGAACTACCTTTCTAAAAACCAACTTGAGTTTTTAGAATTCTTAAGGATATTCTTAAGGATGCCTACTAGAATTTGTTCAAGTAAAAAAATGGTCCGGCACATACAGAAGCAACCCCTTTGATTCATGACCAGTTATATGTCATTCACATTGCAGCATGAATTTCTGAGATTGAAATTGATTTACATTGATTTTTTTTAATGCTTTTCACAAATATTACGTTTGGCATTCAAGAGATTTTTGGAAACTTCCAGAAACTAGTCCTATAAATGACTAAGTATATTAACTTTCATTTACTGCATAACAAAATGCACAATTTACTAGCTCTCTTGTGAAAAATCTCTATTTTTAAAAAAGTTAAGATTTCTCATGCCTTAAAGTAAATGGCTGCTACTGAGCAATGACTATAGTTTTCATAATTTTCAGCTTAGTTATTTTAATGTGCATTTGATCAACAAAGGTTTAAGGGTTGTGCAGAGATTCATTTAAAACAGTGGTATCCTGCCTATTATACCAAATGAAGGCAATTTTACCAAGTACATTGATGGGTTGGTCTTCATGCTTGAAAGCTTTTAATATTTAACTATTTAAACATTTTATTGACTTTGTTTCCAGGTTATTATACCATTATATATTACCAGATATAGTTCATTTTTCCTACAATTCTCTTGCAAACCTATCTGATTATTGCAACTGACTCCTAGGTCACAGAGCTCGAGAGAAGTAAGCAGTAAAACATTAGAGTATGATAAACACTGTAAATAAATGAGTTTGTGTTTCATCGTGTTAATGAAATTACAAAGTAAATTTGTAAACTCTTTCAACAATGTCACAGAATAGGAGGTATTATAGGTGAGGTGGTGGTAACAAATTGTGTATATCATAGCAACTTGATAAAAAGTAAATGTATTCTTGAATCAAGTAAATTTCAAATGTGGTCTCTTCTTTAACTTTATAGATGTGACTTACCTAACAGAAGAGAAAGTATATGAAATTCTTGAACTGTGTAGAGAGAAAGAGGATTATTCCCCTCTAATCCGTGTAATTGGAAGAGTGTTTTCTAGTGCTGAGGCATTGGTACAAAGTTTCCGAAAAGCTAAGCAGCATACCAAGGAAGAGCTGAAGTCTCTTCAAGGAAAGGATGAAGATAAGGATGAAGATGAAAAGGAAAAAGCTGCCTGTTCAGCTGCTGCGATGGAGGAAGATTCGGGAGCATCATCATCATCTTCATCAAGAGTAGGTGACAACACACAAGGAGATAACAACCTACAAAAATTAGGCCCTGATGAAGTGTCTGTAGATATTGAAGCAGTCAGACGAGTCTACAATAGATTACTTTCTAATGAAAAAATAGAATCTGCCTTTTTAAATGCACTTGTGTACTTGTCACCTAATGTGGAATGTGACTTGACTTACCATAATGTCTATTCTCGGGATCCTAACTATCTGAATTTGTTTGTAATTGTTATGGAGAATGGTAATCTTCATAGTCCTGAATATCTGGAAATGGCTCTGCCATTGTTTTGCAAAGCAATGAGCAAGCTACCCCTGGCAGCTCAAGCAAAACTGGTGAGACTATGGTCTAAGTACAGTGCAGAGCAGATTCGGAGAATGATGGAAACATTTCAACAGCTTATTACTTACAAAGTTATAAGCAATGAATTCAACAGTCGCAATCTAGTGAATGATGATGATGCCATTGTTGCTGCTTCAAAGTGCTTGAAAATGGTTTACTATGCAAATGTAGTTGGAGGGGATGTGGACACAGACCACAATGAAGAGGAAGATGAAGAGCCCCTCCCAGAATCCAGTGAATTAACTCTTCAAGAGCTTCTGGGTGAGGAAAGAAGAAATAAAAAAGGGCCTCGAGTGGACCCACTGGAAACTGAGCTTGGTGTAAAAACTATAGATTGCCGAAAACCACTTATCCCTTTTGAGGAATTTATTAATGAACCACTAAATGATGTTCTAGAAATGGACAAAGACTACACTTTCTTCAAAGTAGAAACAGAAAACAAATTCTCTTTTATGACATGTCCCTTTATATTGAATGCTGTTACCAAGAACCTGGGATTGTATTATGACAATAGAATCCGCATGTACAGTGAACGACGCATAACTGTGCTCTACAGTTTAGTTCAAGGACAGCAGTTGAACCCGTATTTGCGACTCAAAGTGAGACGTGATCACATCATAGATGATGCACTTGTCAGGGTAAGTCATGTAATAATGTAAAACTTAAATATGCTGTACTGTAATAGTAGCTGGAACCCTTTAGTATCTTAAAAGCAAAAATGTAGTATCTTAATGTATTAGCTATTGGGTTTCTTCAAGGTGAGATGCACCGTACAAACTTAAGATCCTGTTCTGCATGCACTGTTGAGGGTACAGCATCAACAGGACTATAGATGGTAAGCACAACCCTTCTGATGTTTGCAGACTTAGAACCTAAACTGCTAAACATCTTGTCAGTTAGTAGTAAGGTTTCCAGTATTGAATGCAGCTCTTGCTACAGGACATAGGCATGCCAATTTTTTTCATGTCTATTGCAGCTCATTTTTCCTTGAGCAAACATTCTTTAAATTATCCTTTTGGGCTAAAATGTTCCATACTTGATCTTAATCCAAAGGTGAATTTTATTTTTCAGAGGGGAGTTCGAACAAAAAGCCATTCGACTGTTTTGAATTCCATGAGAGTGAAGTTTCTCTTTTTTAAAGAAAATATTTTTGATTGCATGCACGATGAGTAAAATTTACATTTTAAACTACTCCTGTGGCTTTTAGCTAAGTATATTAGTAAAACCACAGCTTATTGTTAGCAGGTGATTGATGTCTGTCCAGAACATTGTAGGGCAGAAGGAAGAGAGGCTTCGAGCACCTGAAAAGTGTACCCAGTAACCTGCTAATAAGTACCCTGCCAAGGCTTATTACGCTAAGGATATGGCTTCTTAAATTAAAATTCAATATACAAACAAAAATTGCTAGAACCACTTTTGAGCACAAAAGGATTAATGGGTTATGGAAGTTATCTATGAAAAATAGTTCATAGTAGATAAATAAAATATAGTGGAAGTTATAAAACGTATTTTCTTTTATGAATATAACAAATTAAATGTTTAAGGTTCACTTGTCTCATCAGACCATTTCTCCCCTTCCTAGTCTTTCCAGGTGCTCAACTGCTGTTCCCCTATAATTTCTGTTACTAACAAACTACACTGGTGATAGTAAATTTTTAATTTAATTTATACTGCATAGTGGACAGTACGTTAATAGTGGTTAATTGACTACAGGCTGATGCTGAATGGGAAGCTGGTTCATAAGTGTGTGTGGGATGGGGGGAGGAGGAAATGTAAAAATTGCTACCTTTTTTCACCCTTCAGCCCAGCTCCTGTTTGTCAGTTTAACTTCAAGTTAACTGTTACTGAAGCAGTAGTGCCACCTTGAAGAGAGTTGGATCCCCAAAAATCATGAGATTAAAAAAAAGATTATATTGTGTTTTTAGGTCAGTCTCTTGATTTTTAAACTCCTCTTGCCCATCCCCAGGTTGTGTGCATTTGACAATTAGTGTTGCCCATTCTCCCATATGTACTGAATAAGGTGATTTTGGCCCCTGCTGCAGGAGCTCTCACTCCCACATCTGACCGTCTCCTGCCCAGCAATTAATCCTGTCCCCCATCAGTTCTCTCCCCACCACCCCCCTCAATTCAGTTCCAACCCCCATCATCTTCAGCCATTCTACCCCCACTGCCTTCAGTTCACCCTCCCAGCACTCACCCTATCTGCTCAAAACCCACCATCAATATAGCCTCCATCCCATCAGCCCCCACCCTCCTCAGTTCAGTCCCCCCTGCAACTCCCAGGCCATAGTTCAGCCGTCCCAACCTCACCTCTGCTCCTCGTAGGGTTCTTCACCCTCCCCAGATCTAGGGGGCTGAAGTGGGGTCTCCTTTCCCACTTACCAGCTGGAGCCCCTCCTTGTGGCAGCCAGGACGGCCAGCGAGAGCCTGCCCCACAAGGAGGGGTTCCTGCTGTCATCCCCAAGTTGCTGTGGCTCTCACTGTCAGCTCCAGGGCAGACTGACATGGGAGCCCCGGCTGCTTGGGGCAGATTAACAGCAGGAGCTCCGGCCGCCACAACAATTTCTAAGTAAAATTGATCCTGACTCATGATCTGGGGATGGAACTCTTCAAATGTCAGGATATTTTTTTCAGCCGCCTTGACATTTGAAAGTTCTATCCCCAGATCGAGTGAGGATTCATTTTACTTAGAAATCGCGGCTCTCATGATTAATTCACGAGAGTTGGCATGTCTGCTGGAGAAACAAAATTGAGAGCCCTAAACGAGCTCCCAGTTTCCATCTTATGAGTTCATTTTAACTTTCAAACAGCCTGGCTGTATCTTGGGTGGTGGTAAGTTTTATGACCAGACTGGGAAGAAGCCTCGTTCAAGTACTAGCAGTGGAACTTGTGGAGGGAAAATGGCCTTTTTCCCTGTGAACTCAGGTGAGACATTCATTCAGCACCTGAGAAATATCCACGTGGTTGTAAACCTTAACCTTCCTCTCTGTACCAGTCTTTTATCATTTGAGTAAGAATGTGCTTAGTGATTTTACTGCTTATTTGGTTTATAGCTATACCCAAATATTAGTTATGTTAGCCTCATGGAATTATTGCATAAACTCCAAGTGGCTTCTAGATGCATAAATTATGGAGGACAGAAGAAGGCAAAGTACACTTTTTCTGTGTATAGTACTCTGAAAGGATGGGCTGAAATTAGATAGCAGCCAATTTCAAAGGAGTATTAAATGTTCTACATTCATGCAGGGAGAAAATAGAGCTTCCTTTGAGGACTGATTAGGGAGGAAAAAAATATGCAAATATGTGAAAAAACACTCCAGGCTTGTCTACACTTACAGTGCCACAGCAGCACAGCTACACCAGTGCAGCGCTTAATGTAGATTAAGGGTATGTCTACGCTTCCAGGCCTGTGCCGGCGCTGCAGGATCGCTTCCGCAGGATTGATTGAGTGGGTAGTGGAGACCCCCTCAGTCAATCCTGGAAGTGCTCTCCAGACGATGCTGTAAATTCATCCCTGTGAAAAACGTGAGACTGTGTTGTCCGGAGGGCATTTCCCATTGGCACAGCACAGTGGAGACGCTGCGGTAAGTGAAAGTTAGCAAGTCAACGTGAGATACGCAAGCTACACTATGTAGCTTGCGTATCTCCCGTCGATGGCCACCAGCAGTGTGGACCAGGCCTAAGCCTTAGAAGGAGATTGCTTATTGTGGAAGGAGGTTGAAATCTTTCGACAAGAGCAAAAGCCTAGCAGTGTTTGTCTGAGGAACATACGCATTTTCAACTGGCTCCGTTTTGATTGCTTTCTAATAAACTTGGTCTCAGTCAAGACAAGCTGAATTGAATTGTGCTGTGTGTTAGTGGGGACAAGAACTGCTGGCCTTTCCTGGAAATAAAAACCTTATTTTCTACCATTACGGGAAATGGAAGTAAGTGAAGGATAGCTTTCTTTGTCAGGCAAGGGAACTGTAGATGCCAACAGATACAGTAAGGGGTCCTACATAGGCTGTTGTGAACATGGAGGAATCCATTAGACCTAATGAACACTGGGCAGGGATACAAAATACAAGACTTGAGCCTGTCTCTTGTATAACAGCAAAGTGAGGGAAACTAATTAGAACATTTATCTCCTGATATATGATGCAATTTGACATATGAATGGCACCAAAATGTATCTGACTTTGGTCCATAACTAGGTAAAAAGGCTGAAACAGCAAAGCACTGTTATCTAGTAGTTAGAGGACAAAACTGGGATTTGGGTCATCTGGGTTCTATAATATGCTTAGCCACCTCATTGTAAAGTATTTTGAGGCCTTTTGACAAAAAGCAATTACATAAATGCCAAGTATTAAATATTCCAGTATTTTATGCAAATATTTATAGAACCCTTCTTATTGTTTCTCTTTCCTCACTGGTATTCAAAACAATTTGTAGTTTAATGTTCTGTGCAAATTTCCCTGATCATAATGGATGTTAAGTAAGACAATGGGTAAAATTTTAAAAGCACATGAAAAGCCTGAGTATCATTCAAAGTATTAGTAAATGGATATTGTCAGGATCACTTACCCCATTTTAAAAGTAAAATTTTGAGATCTCACTAGATTAATAGTTAATGTGTTACATGCATATATAGAGTGTTTAGCTCGTAGGTGAGTTAATGCTGCTGTAAGAATCTTTTTTTAATACTTAGACTTTTATACATTTAAATTTGCAACTTTAATGTTAATTTATCCTGGATTTTTTGTATATTATGAAACTATTTTATTGTTGTGAACACTAATGATCAACAGTAAGTCATTACATAGAATCACAGAGTTGGAAGGGACCTCAGGAGGTCATCTAGTCCAACCCCCTGCTCAAAGCAGGACTAACTTCAGCTAAATAATCCCAGCGAGGGTTTTGTCAAGCCACAGTTTAAAAACCTCTAAATATGGAGATTCCACCACCTCCCTAGGTAACCCATTCCAGTGCTTCACCACCCTCGTAGTGAAAAACTTTTTCCTAATGTCCAACCTAGATCTCCCCCACTGCAATTTGAGACCGTTGCTCCTTGTTCTGTCATCTGCCACCACTGAGAACAGCCTAGCTCCATCCTCCCTGGAACCCCCTTTCAGGTAGCTAAAGGCTGCTATCAAATCTCCCCTCATTCTTCTCTTCTGCAGACTAAACAAGCCTAGTTCCCTCAGCCTCGCCTCATAAGTATTGTGCTCCAGCCCCCTAATCATTTTTGTTGGTCTCTGCTGGACTCTCTCCAACTTGTCCACATTCTTTTTGTAGTGGGGGGCCCAAAACTGGACACAATACTCCAAATGCGGCCTCACCAATGCTGGCAATGCTCCTACTAATGCAGCCCAATATGCTATTAGCCTTCTTGGCAACCAGGGCACACTGCTGACTCATCTCCAGCTTCTTATCCACTGTAAACCCCGGGTCCTTTTCTGCAGAACTGCTGGCCTAGCTCATCGGTCCCCAGTCTGTAGCTGTGTATGGGATTCTTCCGTCCAAAGTGCAGGACTGCACTTGTCCTTGATGAACCTCATCAGATTTCTTTTGGCCCAATCCTCCAGTTTGTTTAGGTCACTCTGTATCCTATCCCTACCTTCCAGGGTATCTACCACTCCCCCTAGTTTAGTGTCATCTGCAAACTTGCTGAGGGTGCAATCTACCCCATCTTCCAGATCATTAATGAAGATGTTGAACAAAACCAGCCCCAGCACCGACCCCTGAGGCACTCCGCTTGTGACTGGCTGCCAGCTAGACATGGAGCCATTGATCACTACTCGTTAAGCCCTATGCTGTAGCCAGTTCTCTATCCATTTTATAGTTCATTCATCCAACCCATACTACTTTAACTTGCTGATAAGAATACTGTGAGAAACCGTATCAAAAGCTTTGCTAAAGTCAAGGTATATCACATCCACTGCTTTCCCCACATCCACAGAGCCAGTCAACACTCTAAATATACAGGTCTAGCTAATTTCTTATTTCTTTGTTAATTCCATTTCATATGATGATTCACTTACATGGAGTAACTCCATTGTGAATAATTAGCTCCTTCAACCAGATGCCTCATAACATCATCTGACTCATGCATCAGTCATCCTCAAATTTATTGCTTATGGTTTTATTGATTAGTTTAAAATGGGGCTAGGAGGAGTATGTCCTCTTAAGTACATAGTTAGTTGCCTGAAAAATCTCCTGCATAATTTATTAATAAGTGGCATAAATAACTTTCAGTTGTACATCTGCTAACCATTCCATGATCATACTACTTGGGTATTGTCAAGTGGTATAAAAATAAAACTTTGCTGATCAAATATAGTATTTTAATGTAATATTAAACTAGTATTTGAAATAGTTCCTAGATAGCTGCTTTCATTTGCTTCTTGGTTGGAGGATGGAAGTGTGGTGGGGAGGGGGGTTGTTGATTAGACATAAACTTTTATGCAAAATTTTATTAAAGTCCCATATCTTTGCTTAGTCTACTTCCTTATACTTGTTCCACCTTTTTTATCTGGGCTCAAGCCTGGGATTATTTTGCAGTGCAAACATACCCACTGAGGCCTTCCAATCTATTTTATCCATTGCTGTCCAACCTGCTTCACTCTAACAGTTGGTTTTAATTACTACATCAGTCCGCAGTCTCCTTGCTCCATGCAGCATAGTAATCATACTTGTTGAAAAGGTCATTCTGAAATAACTTTTTAAACTTCCATATCAGCAGGTTTAATGACTCATTTAATACAAAATACATTAGTACAAGAAGAAAATCCCAGCAGCATGCCCATAAAAAGATTGTGTCTTGATGGAAATTACTTGGAAACTGTGCATTGTTCCTCATAACTTCTATGAATTTATAAAATTTACAATTCACTTTTGATTGCCAGCAACAGTTTAGTCCAAAGCCAACAATAAGTCATGGTTAGCTGTTAGTAAGAACATGAATTGGATAATAAAGAGGTGGGTAGTACTAAAGCCAACTGTAAACAGAAGGGGAGCAGGAGGACTCCCATCTACCCAATGTGGTAGATCTGTGACAAAACCTTCATTAACACAATTGTGACCTTTTCCAAGCAACGAAATAGCCTCTCTGTGATATTGAGATTCTCTCTAGTTCTGTGTTCTTTAACATAATTTTATTGAAATTGTTGCTGGATACACTTCATATTTGGTTCAAATATTTATTATTCCTGTGTATTACAGTATCATATTTGAGCCCTGATCAGGACCCCTTGTTCTGTGTAGTGTACAAACACACAAAAATTATTTCTTTTGTGAATAGTTTACAATCTTAAATTTAAACTGAGACACAACAGATGGATACAGTGTAGTAGGACTTTTTCCTGTGGTTGATCAGCAAACTGAATGACTGAGATAATTTGGAATATCTGGGATTATAGGCATGTACTACTGGCATACCTGTTTCTGTTGTATGGTAATGAATACAACAAGAAAAAATAAAATAAGAACTTGTCTATGCTGGGTTTTTCTTAGCAGCATAGAGAAAGTCAGTTACCTGCACTGATGCAAAATCCCCAGTTTAAACATACTCCACTAGCATAAAAAGTGATTTGTACAGGTGTGGACACTGCATTAAGGTGCACAACTGCAAACAGCTCCTCACTTTCATGCATCTGCATGATGGTGTACATCCCTTGGAGCAAAAAACTCCAGTATAGGCAATCCATAAGGCTAATTATTGGTTTTTCTCATGCCGAAAGAGTACTCCTGATTAAACAGAAAAATCATGCAATCCTATCAAAGATTCCTGTATAGAAATGACTGAATATTTCATAGTCAGTTATAGGATGAATTAATTCATATGTGTATGAAAGCAATGCATTAGTTTTCTTTTTTTTAAAAAAATAAAGAAATAAGTACAGGAGATTTCTGAGGGATCTTCTGTAGGTTGATGGGAGAAGTTGGTGAGCCTTTTTCTCTGTTCTTCCCTTTCTGGTCTTGCCTTTATTTTCCTTTTTCAGTTTTCATGCAGCTAGATACAGATATGCAGACTGTTGAATATAATGATTCCTTTCACTGAAAACTTAAAGTTAATAAGGACATTTGTTTAAATAATCCTTTTCACCAAACTTTTAGTGTGAAGAACAATGAGTTACTCACATTCAAACACTTAAATGGGATTCAGTTGATTCTAATGGAAATCGCAATTTATAATTATTCTGTTGATCAGTTTTGTATTTATTTGTCTTTTATTCTGTTTTCTATTTACACTCTCCTGTTTTGTCTATCTCGAAACCAAAAACTTTAATAAAAATAAGAGACGGCACTAATTCACTTTTGCTATTGATCAGATAATATAGTTCTCACTAGATACCTCTGCCACTTTGCCCCCAGATTCATGGCTTGCAGAATGCACCTCATCAGACTCTGGTTTTTCATTATCTTCCCATATTTACACTTGTGGTGACATCTATCTGCCTTTCAGTTTCTCAGTTTTTCCTGTATTTGTTCTATATTAATCAATTTTTCTAGTAAAATGGATATACTAATTACATGTTTGTATTGACCCAATAGCTAGAGATGATTGCCATGGAAAATCCTGCAGACTTGAAGAAGCAGTTGTACGTGGAATTTGAAGGAGAGCAAGGGGTAGACGAAGGAGGTGTTTCCAAAGAGTTTTTTCAACTGGTTGTGGAGGAAATCTTCAACCCTGATATTGGTATGCAAATTAATAACATCCTCATCTCTATGAAGTGCATGCACACTCAGTTTCTCCCCATATCTATTCCCTAATTATAGGTACTCTTTTTCTGAGAGTCGTCTTTGTACCTTGTTAAGCCACAAGGGGATCTGATTCAGTTTGGGATCCTGCATCTGACAAAGCCACTATTCCAAGGACAACCAGAATGATTGCAATACTTTTTACCACTAGTGAAAGTTACTACTTATATGTTTAGATCACTAACAAGTAATGCAATATTTTTCTTTCTACCCACATCTCAAAACTTCAATCTAAATCTCTCGGCGTCCCCTTTGGCATCCCCTTTGCTTCTAGGGCTAGTAATCAAACCTGAGAAATAAAAATAACTCTTATCAAGTGCCCAACGTAAATCTGTATAAAGAGGTGGATTTTTTTCAATTTTTCAAAATCTGACAATATAAAAATGGGTTAACTTTGTTCTCAAGTGGTGATGCTGATTTTAATTTTTCTTGAAAGTTTAGAAATAGTCTCAAATTCAAATCAACTAAAAAGAAAAGTTAGTAGTAATTTCTGGTATTACACCTGCCCTCAGTTCCGCTACTGGTTTTTGTGGTTTAAAAATCACATTTTCCTGGTGTGTTGTTTTTTAAAAAGCTTTTTTCCGTCCTGTTCTCCTTTCACCCTCCACTGCTGTGTGAAAGAGGGGGGATACAGTGAAACCAATGATACACAGTTCTATCCAAAAAGATAAAATAAACATTAAAAAAAAGTCTGTCTAGTTTCTTACAATTATAATTTTTTTAAATTCAGACAGGTCTGATTTCTCAAGTTCACTATTCCCCTTTAAAATCGTGTTGAAGATAACAGAAGGGACATTGTTATGTAGGGATGAGGAGGGAGAAGAATTGTTAAAGGGATACTTGGGCCCAAATTTAGGCTTTCAGAAAAAATGCTTTTACAAAACTTAAAAGATCACTAGAGATTTTCCCAAAAGCTTTTAAAAATTGTAATAAAAAAAGTTTGGTTACACAAATATCCCACTGTTATAGCACAACCATTGCATCACTGTGCTACAAGTATGAAAACTTGAAAGTGAAATGGAATAGTCTGTTTTCATTGTTCACTGTCAGAAAAATGAAGTGAGTAGACAACATCCATAGAAAATAATGGGCTTTTTTGAGAGCTTTCAGTTTCTCTATTATAATGCATAATACAGGAAAGGAATTAACCAGCTATTACATTAACATAACAGATTATAATTTGAACTGTTGGTATGTAACCAGTTTTTTACACCTATTGTTCACAAAGTTTTTAAAGCATTTCAGGAACTCTATTTCCTTACCTGATGCATTTCAGTGGATTTATTTCACAACCTTTAAGACCTATTTTCAGTACAGATATATATCTCATTGTTAAAATCTTCCTCTGAAAGGATGGATTATTTAATTAAATTCATACTTTAGAAAAGTAAATAGAGGGCTAGTTCTGGTCACTTTTTAATTAATTGTAATTTAGATTGTTTTGAAATCCAGCTCTTATTTTTTCTTCCTTTTTAAATGGAAGAAAAAGTCCCTGCCTTTAGTTAAGCAATTGTCTATACAATCAGCATTAATGGATCAGCAACTAAACTGCCTGAAAAACAGGCTTCCAATGCCAGCAGCAACCCTAAAGGGATATCTTAAGAGGGAAGGATTTATCTCTGAGGCCTTGTCTACACTAGAAAAGTTAAGTCAACATAAAATACATCAACTTTCAGCCACTGTTCTCTGTGGGTCAATGGAGTGCATCCTCACTAAGGGGGGTGAGGGGGAAGGGATTGTAACGTGTACATCAGCACTGTCCTGTCGACAAAACACTGTGGTGTAGACCAGGCCTAAGTCATTAGTAGCCAAGTTAGAACAGCAGAGAGCATATTGCTGTTGGGGGGCATTTGGCTTTGGCAGGCATCAGAACTGGTAGAGAGGTACCTAACTCTTGCTATCTGTCAGCCTTGCCCACACACCTCCAAGTGAAATGTATTTTCAATTAATATGCCATATTCCATGTTGTGCATATAACAAAACTACAGCAATCAAAAAGGATCACATTTGCATCACCATCACATATACATTAGATTGAAGATTTTCTCCTGTTTATCTCTTTTTATGAAACCCATGCAAGAAATCTGTAGGTGATTGGTTTTTATTTAGCAAACATTTAGGGAGAGATTTTCAAAAGCACAGAGGAGTAAATGGGGAAGTTAATGGGAATTAGGTGCTTTGTGCCTTTTAAAATGTTTAATATGCTAACAAAAAACTTTCATTTGTAACTGCTATCTAGAAATTTTCAGCTGGAATATTCCTTAATTTGATAGGAGAAATTTTTCCTGACTTTATCATTTCCCTTACAAAAGTGCATTATTAAGCTTTGAAGTCTTACAGAATTTTGTATTTTAATAAAGCACAAATTTCTGAAAGCTACCAAAAACAGTTACTCTTTAAAAATAAAAAAACTCAAAAGAATTATACCCTGGTCATTTTGTGCACTCTCCACCTAAATTGGATACATATATGAAAAAGTGTCACAGTTAGTTAATATAGCAAAACTCTGATACCTTCCTAGTTTGTCCAGGACTCCAGGCAGCAGGTGTATTTCAAACTCACACGCAAAAGGGCAAAAACACATGGACTCTGGATACCTTAAGTCTTGCCCACTGTGGTTTATGCCACAGGTATACATAGCTTAGAATCATAGCCACAGATGTATACCAGCGTTAAGATATCTGCAGCCACAGAAATTTAATCATTACAGATACAGTAGAACCTCAGAGTTACGAACACCTCGGGAGTGGAGGTTGTTCATAACTCCGAACTAAACTTTATGGTTCTTTCAAAAGTTTACAACTGAACATTGACTTAATACAGCTTTGAAACTTTACTGTGCAGAAGAAAAATGTTGCTTTCCTTTTATTTCTTTAGTAGTTTACATTTAACACAGTACTGTACTGTATTTGGCCCCCCCCCACCCTTTTTTTTAAATCTCTGCTACTGCCTGAATACATACTTCCAGTTCCAAATGAGGTGTGTGGTTGACTGGTCAAATCGTAGTTCTGGTGTTCATAACTCTGAGGTTCTACTGTAGTAAAAGGATTAAAATGGTTGAAATTATCCAAACGGCTTGCATAGGAGAAGTATATGATGAAGGTAGTACAGGAGTTGTATAGGTCTTTGATTTGAATGTGAAGCTTGATGATAATTCCTTGCACTTTTGCAGTGCCTTCCATTGAAGAAACTCATCACACTTTATAACCACAAGTTAATTTAGTTTTAGTGCACTCTGAGAGGTAGATACTCTCTTCAGTTTGTATGTGAGGAAACTGATGCAGTGGACACAGAAAATGATTTGACCAATGTCACAAAGGGAATCCATCTTAGCATTGGGAATGGAACTCAGGTCTTGGTCTTCTTTTGCTACACTCCTTGCAACTTCTGTAGTGAATGAGACAGGATGAGTCTCATTCATTCTCCAAGCTGTGCACTAACGGTTTGATTACAGTGGGATTTGGATCAGGCCCTGAATTAGGAGGGAGTCCTATGGGGAAAAAATACTGTTTATATAATTAAACACTACATACGCTCAACCTGACAGAAGTAAGGTTTGTTTCGTGATCTACCTTAATTTTGCCATTTCCTAGTTCGACTATTTCACTTTACATCCTTAAAGTTCTTACTGTAGTTTTTTAATATGGAATAAACATATAATTTAGATAGATAAATTAGAAATGCACATTTTTCCTCTCAGCATGGACATATAGTAGCACTTGAGATTTGAAATTGTGTTCAACAGCATAGATGAGAATTGGTAAGTATTTCCATGAACTCCCTTTATTCAGAGATTTATAATGGATAACTTTAGACTTGTCTCTGTTCAGTTTGCATTGGATTTAGCCTAGACATGATGCTTTTGTGTTCAGAATATATAAGAGAATTATTATGACATGAGATACAGTTTTTGTTTTCATAATGCAATTCTGTATATTTCCTTCAACGGGAAATACAACTAAATCATTTCAGATTCTTCTACTTGCTTTTGTTTTACATTTTTTTCGCAGGTAACATGCATTGTAGCATCACAGTTTAGACACTATATGCATAACATGTCATTTCTGTGAATTTGAAGATCATCTGGGTGTGTTTCAATGAGAGTGCAAGAAAATCCCAAAAATAGAATTGAGAGTGTTTGAGATCTTTGTATTCTAATGGGTGTCATAAAAATAAGTATTTATTAGGAAATTAGTGTAGATGAGTTCTGTTGCATTATAACATTATATCTGTTTAAAGTAAATTTAAAACAGCCATGTAAAATTGTACTCACCAAGAAAATGAAGGGTGAGTAAAAAATATTAGGTTGGTTATCAAAAATCATTATGAGAAAGGGAATAAGTAAATTTGTGTGCTGTGGTCTAAGTTAATTATGACAAGACTGTTTTAAAAAAAAATATTGCAATCTTCACCCTTTACTGTGGCTCTCATTGCTTCCATTATTTTGTCCCAATCTTAATTTTATTAATCAATCAAATCTTAATTTTTGACCAGTGAATAAAAATACGAATGTAACTTTTACTTTTTTGCATTATCAGTGATACTTTATGAAATATGGATTTTAATAAGCTTGTTTTCTAAATTATTCTCCTATCAATATAGCAAACAGTGCAAGAGGTGCTTATTATTGTATGTTTTAACTGTTCATTCAATTTACAGAAAGTATATGCCACCATTTTTGTTGCAGTGGTAATCTGGAAGACCAATTGGAAACTTCAATGAATTCAGAATGCAGCCTCCCACTTTGCTTAGTAGTGTGTCTCTCAGGGAACATATACTTGTGCTAAAAACTGCTTGCAGTTTCCAGTTCATTGCCGTGCTGTCTGAGAGCTCGTTTACACTTGAAAGTTAATTTGGATTAGGAGAATCCACATATGGAGTTATTCCTGAATAGCTGTTCTGGAATAACTCCGCATGTAGATAGACCCTTAAAGACTGCTTCTGTCTTTATGCATCATTCCTGTAGTTGAGATCTAGTAAGATACTTTTACAGCCCTAGATACCTGCAAGTAGGCCAACTTTTATGAATGGGCCACAACTCTGGATTTGGAATTCACTTACCGCGTTGGTTCAAGTGAGCTAGTATGTGTCAGTCTTCAGCTTTGGTCAGCTGGGGATTATTTGAGTCGGATAACCTTGTTTTGTGGTTTGGGGAGACTTTGGGAGATGTGTTATAAATGTGTGGTTTTATAATTGACGTACATATTCCTATAGGCTGTGATAATCACATTTTAGAACACTGGAAAAATACATTTATACTATGAATATGTAATTTTTTGGTAAATTAAATACAATATTAAATGTAAAATGTAATATTAGATGTGTATCTAGTGCAGATGGATTTATAAGGTGGATTTTTAAACTTCATATTTGCTATACATCTTTGTTTTTTTCCTAAATATAAAAGTAATCATTTAAAATCATCTCTTATAGGTATGTTCACATATGATGAGTCTACAAAACTGTTTTGGTTTAACCCATCCTCTTTTGAAACTGAGGGTCAGTTTACACTGATTGGCATAGTACTGGGTCTGGCTATTTACAATAACTGTATACTGGATGTACATTTTCCCATGGTTGTCTACAGGAAGCTAATGGGCAAAAAAGGAACTTTCCGTGATCTGGCAGATTCTCACCCTGTAAGTTCATTATGTTCCTTGAATTTATTACTACAGGTTGTGGGAAATATATGTTCATTTAATTGATATTTGATTTAAACGCAAGCTTACTGTCAGAATAGGTTAAAGTTAAATACCCTGTCAGGTTAGTGGTAACATTTTATGGTTATTTACTAAAACGTGTGGATTGGTAGGTAATGCTACCAGTACATTTAATTTGGAGATATATGCCTTGTCTAGCAATAGATAGGATAGCACATAGGTCTGGAGGTCAAGAGACGTGGATACTATTTCTGTCTCTGCCTCACCATATGAATGTGGGAAGTCACTTAATCTCTTTGTGCCTCAACAAACCAGTCTGTAAAATGAGAATATAATTTACCCATCTTTTCTAAAACACTTTTTAGAAATTTCCATGAAAGTACAACACTGTTGACTGTTTTTTAAAGTAAAAGGCAGTTGTGGCAGATGGAGATTATTCACAAATTCTTGAAGCAGTTATCAGTTTTCTGACATGCTTTTTACTGTCTCGCCTTCTTAAAATACCATAGAGATAAAAGGGGGATGAAGGGTGCTTTTTGCTGACCACTGTATAGGAGCAATAAGCGACAGTGAGTGTGAGTGGACGGTTAAAGCACATCACAGGTATTTTGTCCCTGTGCCTTCAACCATCCAAAGAACACCAGTAGCTTTCTAACATGCAACCTAGTGTGGTTTTTTGCTGTTAGAATGAATTATTTAAATAAATTTGAGGTAGTTTTTCCATTATTTTTGTAAGGGTTATGCAGTATATCCTTCCACTATGACAAATGGTTTAGAGAAAAAGAAAAGATAAAATGAAAGGTAAAGGTTGTTATAAATGCCTTTTAAAAACTATATTAGAAAAAATAGCTTAATTTTTTTTATAGGTTACCCAGTCTGTTTAAATTGCTTCACCTTCCAACAATATGCCAAGTCTGGCCACCCTTTCAGCTGTAGTTTGAGGGCTAATAGATACTTAAAACTTACTTTTTATTGTAAAAGCTAAAGTGAGCTATTTAAGACTCCCAGTTTAGTTTTATTTTTAATAACAAGTGAATTCAGAGTTGTCAAGAGGCCACAAACTGGGGCTATCAGTCTCATTTTTGTGGGAAGAGAGCCAGGTGGATTTTAAATTTTCAGTTTAGCTGTTACCTCTATTCCTCTTCCATAGTTGCCTGACTCTGCCATCACTACTTTAAAATCACCTTTCATAGACTCCATTAAAAAGGCCAAGATATTTAAATGCTCTTTGAGAGTTTTAAAACTATAAAATTCAAAGTAATCAGGCCACTTCAGGAATTGCTGAGTATCACAGCCAGAATTCAGAGGACAAGAGAGCCAGTTCTTGTTTAAAAAGCAGTGATTCTTAAATCAGCATTTACTAACATGGTATATTTTAAAGTGCTCATGGAGCATGGGAGGAACACAGCTGGTGAGAGGATGAGGGTTACAGCTAAAATTTATGTTAAGTATATGGGGAAAGTTCACTATTCTTTCTCCACTTAAAGAGCGCTCACACTTCAGTTTGCATCCTTGAGAGGCTCATACCTCTGTCCCCTAGTGGCAGTTCTTGAACTGCTTTTCCCTGCACCTAGGGAACTCCTCAGATGTCATACAAGGTGCAGGGCTTATTACTGCTTGAATACAGGGACTCAAAAGGCTCCTTAAACCCCTTCAAACAACTTAAATTTATTTTTTAAAATGCCACTTATCCTGGGCAATTACTGATCCTAACTTGTGCTTATTTTTCAAAGTCAGGGTCAAGGATTTAGCAACACTTGAACTTCCTCCTCTTCGTATCATGTACACAAATATTTTTTTGGTACTTCTGGTGATTATGTCCGATTCATGAACGATTGAGATTTGGTACAAAATTCTGACCTCACCCAAAAGGCATAGTTGACCAATCCATATCTAAAACTGTACTCTGGTTATCAGTGTTGATATATAGTGGAACTTGTATTTTACAGCTCTATAAAATGTTTTTATTTTATTAGGTTCTTTATCAGAGTTTAAGAGACTTGTTACAGTATGAGGGAAGTGTGGAAGATGATATGATGATAACTTTCCAAATATCTCATACGGATCTCTTCGGCAATCCAATGATGCATGATTTAAAGGAAAATGGAGATAAAATCCCTATTACAAATGAAAACAGAAAGGTAACTCACATGTTGTTCTAACGGTGGAATGGTCTTTGTCATTACTGTGTGTATCAGAATTTCAGTCAATATGTTCTAGGTATGTAACTAAAACACTAATTTCAGCTAGCTAGCGATTAAAAAAAAAAAAGTTAAATTTAAAATTCTAATAATCCAATTAGATTAAGCAGAAGAAAACACTTTTTTGTAAAATTCTCTTGCATGTATGACTTTGAGAACACCAGTTGAAGATACAGTGCATTTACTATGTTTGTGTATAACAAGTCAGAAATATTTAAGATTCCTTTTTAATGTTGTTTATAAACAACAAACTATTAACATAGATATCTACTCAGGATTCTGTTGTGGGTGTATATATAGATATCAACCCTTTGAAGATTGCTGTGTAAACTGGCTATAAAACTAGTAAATTGAAATGTGCATACTAGACTTTACATTGTATATCTCCCCGAACGCATTTTGGACTCAGCATCTGAGCATCGATCGTCTTGTAAGAAAATGTGCCAGGCCAAAAGACGATCTATTCTCTCCTCTAGTTGTAACTTGCTGCTGAATTTCATACAGATTTAGACAAAACAGAATTTTGATACATGTAGAAATAAGCTTTTGTCTGAGATTTTGAATCCTCCTATTTTGTGGTGGTTTAAACTTTTATTTTATTATGCTTGCTGTGTCCTACCAGAGTCCTTCAGATTGGCTTGGTTCCTATTATGAGAAAACAAATGTTTACAATGTCACGAAATAGGAACAAATTATTTAAAACATTAGACCAAAATGTCTTGGTGGCTGTATCTTGTTTTTTGAGGGGTAGGGTTTGGCTTTTAACTATTAAGTAAGTTTTGGGGTTGTTTTCTTACAGGAATTTGTCAATTTGTATGCCGACTACATTCTCAATAAATCAGTAGAAAAGCAGTTCAAGGCCTTTCGGAGAGGATTCCATATGGTGACCAATGAGTCTCCGCTGAAATATTTATTTAGACCAGAGGAAATTGAATTACTTATTTGTGGAAGTAGGGTAAGAAAGCTGGAATGTGCAACAAAACAAATTGCTGGTTTTCTTATCCCAAAGGTACAATTATGGGTGGTGATGAAATGTCTTACATTTACAGAATCTAGACTTTCAAGCACTAGAAGAAACTACAGAATACGACGGTGGCTATAGCAGAGACTCTCTTATTATTAGGTAAGTTCTTTAACTTTTCAGGGGCTATACAAGAAAACTATATTTTACTAAATTAATGATGAAGAGGCAGCATCTGTAATGTGAGGTTGGTATTTTTGAAGTACACACTAAACTCCAGCAAGAGCTAAGTATCATTTATTATTATTACTCAATTATCTGTAATTTCACTATGACAAGAGTATTTGAATAAAGTCAACAAATGATAAGATGTTTAACATGCTGTTATAGTATAAACTCTTTAAAAAAATACTTATCAAAAGCTGTGGAAGAAACTGAAGGGTAAAAAATGATTGTTACTTAGCTCTTGATCTTTTTTACTCATGTGCTTTCTAGTTAAGAGATGGAAGGACCCATTAGGTAATCCCCAGCCTCAGCAGGAATATTCCTTACAGTATGGTACCTGTTACTTGCCTACTGTCATAAAAAATGTCTCTGAAGAAGAGTTTCTGTGGGGTCAGAAGTGGATTAATGCTATACAGGGTTTTCCTATCCTCCTCTGAGAGAGGATGGTATAGTTCCTATAATCTTTGTCTCCATCCCCTCCAGCTCTTGGTTGTCTTTCTGTTCTAACCCTTCTCCAGTCTGTCTACATCATTATAGTATTGAAATTTCCAGGTCTGAATGAAATATTCTGTATGTAGTCTCCCTTATTTCACGGTCCTAAAGATCATTTGAATATGTTATATACTTATAAGAGAGGGATATTTTTGCTCAATGATGAATTATCCTAATAGGATTGTGTGATGGGTGGAAGTTTCATAATTTGTTCAGATGGGCCATTAGTGAGTACATTTGTTATCACATATCATCTCAACAAAAAGTCTCCAAACTATGCCATTTGTCAAAAATGGGGATATGTAAAATATTGTGTGTTTACCATAGTTATGTTTATGGAAAAATGTAAGGGCTCCAAAAACTCCTGCTCCGATTATTTTAACATAATCAGACGGACACTTTTCTGATCAATCACTGTTTTTGTTCCTCTAATACTGTAAAAAGCTTCTTCTCGGATCATTTTAACCTGTTTTGATCTTAATACACAGTTGGTAATTGACACGTGACCTGAGCTATTGTAGTCAAAATAAAATTGATGTATTTGGTAATATGATACGAGGCAGAAAGAAACAAGATTATCAGTGAATGCAATAAGGATAGCTGAAAAATAGAGCAAATAAGAACAGAATAGAAAACAAATGGGCAGCATCTGCAAAATATCTGCTAATTTTCGAATAGTCTGAAACAGTTTTGAAAGAGTTAACTAACCTTCAAAGATTTGGAAATACTTCAAATGTAGCTTCAAAGTTTCAGCGTTTAGCAAATGTTTGAATGCATTTTTGTCCAGCTCCTATATATTCAGTTTGTATGCTGATGTGTTAGAGTATCTGCAGCTGTTAATTGAAACATATTTAAGTGCATAATCCTAGTAATTGTGAAAGTTTATTTACAAGTAGGGGGAGGTCTTGTTTGTATCATATACTCCTAACAAAATTTTTCTTTTGCTTTCTCAACTTTCTTACGTTGTTAATTTCTTCCTAAATAGGGAATTCTGGGAAATAGTCCATTCATTTACAGATGAGCAGAAAAGATTATTTTTGCAGTTTACAACAGGCACGGACAGAGCACCTGTGGGAGGACTTGGAAAATTAAAGATGATTATAGCCAAAAATGGCCCAGACACAGAAAGGTAAAATATCGACCCTTTGTTTTGATAAAAAGTTTATTTTGACTTCCTAAAAATTAAGACAAATTCTGCAAAGTGAAAATACCGGTAGCTAACTCTTTAAGTATCTCTTAAATTAGCATTTTAATAATATTTTATGATGCTGTGACATCAAAGTTACATGAAAACAATGGGTATAAATTTTAAAGCAAAACTGGAGTATTGTTCTTGCCATATGTAAGCAGATGAAATAGCGGGGTATTTCTCAAAGATAATGCTTTTATGCGTGCATCCTGCATTTCAATGACTAAATTTTTCCTTTTCTGTTTTTCCTCAGATTACCTACGTCTCACACATGCTTTAATGTCCTTTTGCTTCCGGAATACTCAAGCAAAGAAAAGCTTAAAGAGAGATTGTTGAAGGCTATCACATATGCCAAAGGATTTGGCATGCTGTAATAAATAAATAAATATAACAAAAGGGATTAAAATTGGTGGTGATTATGTCCCTGTCCAAAAAAGGCCATAAGATAGTGAGCTACAGTAGTCACCTGTGTTTGTGCCTCCCTTCTTTACTGGGGACACTGGGCTGGAACAGCAGATTTCAGCTGCTTATATGAACAAATTCTTTATTTTTTCTTTTAGCGTGAAAGTATTACATATTCTTTCACTTGTATGTACAGAGAGGTTTTCCTGAATATTTATTTTAAGGGTTAAATCACTTTTGCTTGTGTTTATTACTGCTTGAAGTTGAGCCTTTTTGAGTATTTACAAGAAAACAAACTGTACTCTCCCAAGGAAAATATTGCCATCATTTGTAGACCATGTAACCTTCAAGTATGTGCTACATTTTTGTCCCTGTATCTAATCAAATCAGGAACTGTACTTTTTTGAAGAGTTTGCTTTTGACACTTGAAGTCTTGGAAAACAGTGTGATGCAATTACTGCTGTTCTAGCCCCCAAAGAGTTTCTGTTCAAAATCTTAAGAATCAATAAAGATGGAAGGGAGAACGTGGAATGTTAAACTGCAGCCTTGAGAACTTTACTTTAGTTACAGCACAACAAGTAAAACTCATTTCACGATGTGTTGTCTTCACATGTCTTGTAATATGTTGTGTGTTCATTAGCAAAGCATACTTCTTAGTATATGAAAGGGTAGGGTTTTGTTACATTGTTTTTAAAAAAAGAAAGTTTACTGGGGAAAGTGCATTTTCAGCCAAACAGCTTTAGAGTAGAGTGTGAAGTTTGTTGAAAAAAGGATAGGAAGTTGCTATATTATAAACAAGAAGCATGTGGAAGTGCACTTAAAATGAAGTTTTATTATTAATTGCCTATTACGTTGACATTTTAAATAGACAATCCAAAGTCTTCCCTACATGTTATGTCATCACCCTTATTTAATGAACTGTTGTTCCATTATCAAGGCACATGATCAGTGTTGCACCATAATCAAAAGGGATGGCGACCGTACCTTCAATTTTTCATCTAACAGTAGGCAAAATTGAAAATGATTAAAGCAAACTTGTAAGGCCTACTTTATAGTGTATATTCCCAACTACTAAATATACTGTTAGAAAGGAAATACTAAGGTTACTTTCATCTGCTACATAAAGTATACAATAGGTTTTGAATTTAAATCTAAAAATCCTACCTGAAATAAATCCTTTACCTTTCGTAGTGTGTGTGTGGAATGTTAACTTCTCTTGTTGCAAGATAAAATAAAGGGATTATGCATCTTTAGCTAAGAGGACATATATGGCATATCTCGTTTTACTGCAAGCAACAGCTGATGTGCAGAGCTGAGCTTGTGCCTTGACAATGGCTGTAACTACTACAGATCAAATCCATTTGATGATTTGTGTGACATTGGCATTAAAAGGTCTAGTTTTGAAATCATGGGAGGGAGAAAAGATGTCTTTCAGGATTATTTTAATAAATTCTTTCTAGTAATCGAAACAGACAACTGTTATGTAACTATAATGCTGAATAAAACAGTGACATTTTTCACCATGGTTCAGTGAAAAAGAAGACAGTGATTTACTTACTTGCATAAATTAACTTGGGATACCATTAAACTATTGATTTTGAAACCTTTATTTATGTGCTGAGGACTATACAAATGTGAAGCTCTCCAGAAATGACAATCAGTGTTGGCAACCCTAAGTATTCAAAATCATGAGTCAGGCCCAAAAAATCAAGATTACCTTAACAATTATGAAATGTTTTTAAATGAGATTTTTTTTAAAGGTTCTTTTCATCTGGTTTCTGGTTTTTGATCCTTTAGGGTGCACTTGGAATACATTTTCAAGATTTTCTCCACAGCCATGTGGGATGTGGGCTAGCAACTGTTTTGCATAAATGAAAGCTGAGATTCTTACTTAATCACATCTGCAGGAGCTAGGGCTTTAACAAAAAAAATCAAATATTGCAAGTCTCACTACAACAACGCTGCCTTACTGATTCATTTGGGCTCTTTGCCGTCTTCCCGTACTTTATTTAGTTGGTGAGAATAGATGTTGCTTCTGAGTGCCTTGAGGTAGTTGTAAGATTGTAAATATGGAAAGATCTTAATACCATATGTTTATTCTAGAACTGTTCAAACCATACCCCTTTAATGTGATTAAGCCTGGAAATGTTTTGAATGATATTTATGTCCAGTTCTCTTGGTGTAAGATTCATGGTGATGATTATTATTATATAGCTCCAAAAGTGTGCTAGACACTTGAGTCATGTAAAAAATACAAGGTTCTTGCTCTGAATCGATGACATTCTAAATGGATGAGAGCTTTATACTTTTTCTTCTGTAGCATAAAGTGACATTAAAATAATGTATAATTGTACTAGCTTTCAAAAAAGCATGAATTGCTTTTGAGGGAGCATTGTCAGATGCATCTGAACTTTCTAGAATTGCCAAACTTCTCATTTAAATATCTTCCTTAAAGATTCCACCTATACTGAATCCTTACTCTTGAGTTTTATCTCCTTAGCATAGCACTGATGGAATTGTCCTAGACATAAAGACTTTTTAACCACTGATGGGTAGATGGAGCAGTAGTAAGCCAGGACCCCTACTGGCAGATGAACACTACTCCTGCTCACCATAAATACTGCCCTAAAATGTTCCAGTCAGTTTCATTTACTGACCCTGTCAAGAAGAAAGGATTTCCCTCAAAAGGACTGACTTTTCTATCTCCAGCTCTCCAGGATTGCAGGAACACTGAGGGAATATCCTTCATCATCACTTAACTTCCAGCCAGGTCTGGTACAGTTAAAGTCCTACAACGTTTACTTTGGGAACTTAGGTGCACTTGTGCAGCACCTTACTTACCTCTTCTTAGGCGCTTTGGTGCATACCTTGTTTTTCAGTGGAGGAGGGGGATTTTGGAATCTTTCCAGCACCTTGGTGTTTTTATTAAGTTCACTGAGCACCTGAGCACCTTACTCTAAGACACCTATCCTAGTTCAATGCCTTGTTTGGCACTTATCAATTATTTGGTTTAACATCCAGCACTTCCTTCAGTGCCCAGGGATCTAGAGTCCCTTTATTCAGGCATGGCATTGAGGGAGGAAGGAAGGTTGCTCAAATGCTTCAAACACTTGCCAAAGGAGCACTCCTCAATAGCTGGGAACATACAGCTTGAAGTCAGTGGTACTGACCCACTACCTCATCACATATATATAAGGCAGAAGCCACCAAGAGGGCTAACAGCTCCCTGTTGTGCCCCTGACTCCAAGCAGTTTGTATTGAGGTTTCCTGACTTTGCATCGAAGCAATGAATACAAGGGAGGAGACATGATATTAGTTCCCACTATCACTCTATAGTAAGTGACATGCAGTCATTCCTGGTCCTCTGCAAGGATGCAAGGAAGCCTTTAGTGTCGTCTTTGAGTCATTCCTCCTGCCTGAGGTCAACAAGGGCCTGATCTCAGTGCAGCTGCATTGCTGGTTTACAGTAAGGCCAGTGCTCCTGTTCTAAGAATCAGTGCTTCCAACAGAAGAAGCTTTGCCTTCCCCACCGGTGCCTCTAGTACTCAGGCCTCTGACACAGCTAATGTCAGTGCTTCCTAGAGTATTTTGTGATTCCATAGTGTAGCCAGCTTGCCATTGCCAGAGCCCTGTTTGTTGGAGGCGGAACTGGGAGACCTTTTTAAAACCTCACTGGCAGCTAGTCACCTCAGACACAGGTCCTGCACATTCTGTAATGGGGGTACAAGATAATGTTTTCAGAAAATTGCCCCACCCACCAAAATGCTCCCAGGTTTCTCAGTAGCAGGAAGAGATGCTGCAGGAAATTCACTCCCTTCTGGCACAGAAAGCCTGTCTTACCAGAAAGAGGAAGCAGTCTCATTCCAGAAATGAATGAATATCTGAGCAAAGAAAAGCTCAAGACAGTCACCTTGAACCACCCACCATGCCTTATTTTTATTTAAGGCGGCAGCCATGTGTATCTTTGTGGCCACTTCCATGTACATGGGGATACTTCTCAAATAGTGGAAGTATTTCAGATTTGCAGTACTAGTTTCCTGTGTTACCTTTTGGGATACCATCAGTGCCAAATGTTTTCACAAACTGGCTGGAGGGGTAATTGTATCCCAGCTGCCCAGCTTAGAAGTTCATGTGTTCCCCTACCTGGATTAGTGGCTGACGGCACTACTTTGAAATGTGTCTAAAACTCAGTTCTTGTCATGGTGAAGTTGGAATATGGGAGTCACTAAGGGCCATGATAAATTAGACAGAGACCTGAGTTGTACCTAGCAGACAATTGGAATACATACAGGGTAATGTTTTCAGAAGTGCCTCAGGCTTGCTCTACGTTGCCAATCTGTCAGTATAACTACATTGCCTAGGGGTGTGGAAAATCCGCATCTTTGAGTGACATAGTTATACTGATATAACCCCTGGTGTGGACAGGAGTGTGTGTTCTGTTGACATAGCTACCACCTCTTGGGGTGGTGGAGTACCTTCGCCAAGGGGTGAAGCTTTCCCATCGGATTAGGTAGCGTTTCATCTTAATCTCACCAATATTCACTTTCCCCAGGGCCCATCCCAATGAACGCTTTTTCACAAATGTAACATGAGAAGGTTAGATTGAAGGTCTTAAAAAATCCACGCATGTTCTTGTTTTACTTAGCACAGTCTGTCATCTTCATAACGTGTCTGAATGGCTCACCAATATGGTTGGTAAGCCTGAAGTTTGAAGATAATTTTAGGAACAAAAGTGTGGGTGGGGCCCCCTGGCACTTTGAGTTCAGTCTTGTTATCATAAGCAATCCCATTATCAGCCTGTTCATATTTTTGTATGTATATGATATCATAAATGTACATGGGTACAGTCAATGTCTATTATGTGAAAGGCAAGTCTGTTAGCAGTTAACCTTCAGTGTGCAGCCCTACAGAGAATTAACAAAACAGACACATGATCCTCTCTGCACCAATGCAGTAGTTTAGATTTGATCTCCAGCAAGGAATCCAGCTTTGGCTTATCACTGTTAATATTTATTTCCAAGCCTAGGGCCACCCAAACTCATTTGATGCTGCAAGTTTTATTTCAAGATTTGTCCATTTTGAGGACAGATTCCTCCATATATATGTATTTTAATATTTTGTTGCTTCATACTGTTCTCTCACATATTACTGTTTTCTTTTTCTTTGCATGATGTCTCAGGAAATTTTAAATTCTTTACATGAGTATCCATTGAGAGGTAGTTTTAGACACACAGTTTACCTGACATTCGTAAATCTTAATGATTTTCTTGTCACTTTCACTTCTCCCTATCGAGTTATGAGAAATTCTGTACAGTTCAATTTACCCCCTGGATCATTAACGTTTCCCAACCAGCATATCCTTGTTTCTCTTGTCTTGGAAGACACTCTTCACTATCGAGACACGTGTTAACGTTGTTTCTCCTTATTGCTTTTGTCTCTTTCCTCTCCTATCCCTCTCTGCCTTCATTTCCTCTCCTCCAGTTTTTCCCTTGGGCCACTCAAATCTGGCTTCCACTTCTCAAATCCCTTGAAAGCACCTTTAACTAAGGCATTAATTCCTTGGGTGCACTTCCCCATCCAGCAACTGGTTCCATCCCATCTACCTGCCAGCCTGCCTTCTAGAGTGACAAAACTGACTTGATTAACTGGAGGGTAAAAAATTGATGAAGTGAGGAGTCTAAGAACAGATGCGTTGGAAGGAAGTTGAGAACTGAAGGAGGAAGGGAACAGACCTGAAACTGAAGGAATTAAGGCACAAATGATGACTTGAGGAGAAAATTGATAGACTTATGGGAGGGAGCAATTGAATTAGAGGATAATAGACTGGGGCAACACCAGAGAATGAAATTTTATTCGGGAAAAGGGGAAGGCAAACAAATGAAAGAATGGATTCTGCCAGACAAAAAAATTGGAGACAAAAAAGGAAAGGAAATTGATTGGGTTGAGATGATGAATAGAGAAGACAGCAGATTTGAGTTAAATAAATGGAATGTATGGTTAAAGAGAGAAGGGAAAGGTTGGGAGAAGGTAAAGAAAGGAGGGTGAAATTTTGAGTTAGGAAGGAGAAAAAGTGAGGAGAGCATTGGAAGATAAGACTACAAAGGAAGAGAAAACAATGGGGAAGAAGGGGTAGAGGGTTATAGCTAGATGTGTCTAGGAAATGAACAAGGGAAGTTGGAGCCCTTTCTTTAGTGTGCAATATTTGCTGGTAATTTACTAGGACGTAATTTGCCACTCACAGTAGTGCTAGTAAAAAAAAAAATTCAAGGCAGCTTGCTTTTATAGGTGTCCACTACTTATTGTGAAATACTTTAACATAGAATTTATGGTTTAAAGGACCAGGCTAACAGAGATGTGGGTGGAGGGCAAAATTATTGCTAAATTTCAAAAAGTTGAAAACTATAAAATGGCATTAGAAAATGCTGCATTGTAATTGATCAGGAGTCATTTGAGGAGGCACATGGATGGTTTTGTAAACCAGTTTATTAAACGCAAATAGAATCAACTTTGAATGCTGGCCCAATATATGACTAGAGATATTGGATCAGAATGCAGGATTTCCTGTTTGACAATATCTGTCATTGACTGAATATTTTGGTGGAGCATGGAGCCTAATAAAACTGTCTGGACACGTGTTGTGTATAGCAACATTTCTAGAAAACGTTTTTGATTTGTAACGTTGCACAATGTACCAGAGCTAATGAAGATATGAAGAACTCTGTGGATTAGAAGCTTGTAGTTAAGAACTCTTGTCTGATACATAGTCAGTGCTTTTATCAGAGGCCCTCTTGTGTGCCTCTGTATTGTGCCAATCAACATTTTTTTTATAGCCAAAATCTAGTAGTGCTACATTCTTCTTGAAAATTTAGTATTTTTCCCCAAGCTACTTTACATCCTTTCTGCTTCCAAACCAGATATCATTACAATGTAACAAATGCACAAAAATAACTGCTGTAAAAGGAAGTTATTACATAAACATTTGTGCTATAATCTTGGAGTAGGTGCAGTTCTTTGCATTACTTACTTCAGACCTCCTGGAAAGGCTCAGTGATTCAGTGTCATCAACACTCTCAACAAGAACAGATCTTTTAAATACCAAAGGAAGTGACCTAACATGATATAATTGCAGTATTTTCATAATTCCTAAAATAATTGATTAACTTTAGTATTTTACAATAAAATTTGGAAACAAAATTGAAATCAACTTTCTTACCCAAATTTTGGCTTTCCTTTAATGGATGTGAGTACTAGTTCATTACTGTAGGGTTACTTAGAGTCAGTGGGCTTCTAGTTTTGAAGCTTAATAAACACACACGAAGAATCACGTGAAATTTAAAAAATGGCTATATCACCAAAAAAGTAGATCATGTTTTGGATCTACTAGCTCAACAGGATCCTTTTGAAACAAAAGCCAAAGACTTCTGTATGATCATGTGATAAGGATTGTTGTTTAGCCAGTTTCTCTCAAACTGGTTCTCTTTGGTGAGTATCTCATTGTAGTATTCGCAAATCAAAAGCTCTGCAGGGATATCCTTTCTAATAAAATTCCTATCCAGCTTCTTAATAGTAATGCTGCGGTGGCTGGGCTCTGCACCTACCAGAGTCCATTTCTTTTGCTCCTGCTGCATGTCCAGGAGTAAGTCCTGGTTGGCCTGGTGCTTCCTGTCTAACTTGTCCAGCAGTCGTTCCGAATAATAATCTTTTAACAGAGAGCCCTGCTGCTGCTTCAGAACTTTGACTTTTTGGACAAAAAGTTTGACTTTGTCATTAAAACCAGCTTCTTCCTTGGCCATGAGCTGTGCATTGACAAAGGAGGGCCCCATTTGTGTTTCACGCAACCCTAAGAAAAGGCTCCTGGAACTAGGTCTGAGTATGTGGTTCCCTCTGCCGTTGCCCCCACTGTTATATGGATGTCTTGGAAACGCTCCTTTCGGTCTTCTGCTGCTTGCTCTTCCTTCGGGAGAAACTGGTGCCCTAAGCTCAGCATTGTTGGCTGCTGGGTCCTGATGCTGTGTGGTGATTAACACAGAAGACGCGCATGGTGTACAGTTACCTGCAAACTGCTCTCTGTTAGATTTCTTATCTGTAGTAGTGTGGCGTTGTGGGTGATCAAAATGGACTCGCTGGTCAGCTCTCCACAGTAGGCTAGAGGCAGAGAAGCTGTTAGTACCCAGATTACACTCTTTTCCACAGTCCTGCCTTACATCTCCCGTGCCGAGATGTACTTCATTCCCTGAGACTCTTGACCATTTGATAGATACATCTTTATTCTTTCCTTCCTCATCTTGATAGTTTCCACCACTTTGATTCCCAGCAGATAAGAGTGGAATCCCTTGAGACTGGAGTCTAC
Organism: Emydura macquarii macquarii; assembly: GCF_026122565.2. NCBI lineage: Eukaryota > Metazoa > Chordata > Testudines > Chelidae > Emydura > Emydura macquarii. Next base: position 2,755,306 of record NW_027132344.1, read on the forward strand.
CTGGAGCAGAAGTCACTCTGGTGTTCTGTAAAATGGCTCTCACGGCGCTCTCAGTGTTGTCAGTCACTGTGGTGTGGAAAGTGGGACACGCACTCTGGGTGAGCTGTTTGGCAAGATCCCAGATGCCCAACAGCTTGGCATGAGCCATTTCTGACCTCCTCAGCTTGGTGGTGAACCGCTTGTACAAGATTTTCTGCTCAAGTGTTAGGGAGTTTGCTGCCTGCCTTTCCATGGACTCCAGGATGCTGAGTTTCCTCTTTAAGAGGGTCTCTTCTTTGCGGTTGGAAGACAAAGCTAACTGGGATGTCTTGCCTTTGAACTGAATTTTCTCCCCCATTACGAAAGAGCAGTTTAAAACTGCTACTAACAAGCGCCTTGGTTTTCCTCTCTGCTGCCCTTTCTTTCCACACCTGCTCACTGTTTAATTTTCTGTACTGACTGCTGCTGGAGTTTAGTAGTAGCATAAAGGCTTTTGAATCAGTCAGCCCTGAAATTCTACACTCTGGACCCTGAGTTTGTTGACACGACCTGCTCCATTATGTGTTGTCAGGAAAAGAAAGAAGCCTTTTATTCAAAGGGTGTAGAGAGGAGGCGTGTGCTGTGCCTTTAAATGATAGGTTTAATTCTTTGGGTAGTCCCAGGAACAGGTCCACCTCCAGCTGAGTAAATGTACTTTTTAGCAGGGAGCTGCACAGTTTCTACAAACAGTGCGTTCATAAACATGCAGAAAGAAGAAGGTGAAAGGTAAACATACCTTGTTGTCAGCAACCATCTTAATGGAAATCGTAGGTCACCTTTCCACAGAAACAGAGTAGGTATCAGTTTGTTTTCAAACTATTTAATCCTCACACATGCACCTGTGAGGCAACTAAAATAGTAGCAAGAGTCAGGCTGTAGAGTAGCCTATGGGGGTTTTAAATAAAGCCAAGAGATCCTTTCAATCACTCGCTCTTTTCCATTATTTCACTTGTGGGAGTGCCAAAGGCCACTAACTGTAATTGAGGTCTCCATTGTGCTAGGCACTGTACAAATACCCAGCAAATGCATGGGCCTTGCTTTGTAAGAGCCCAAACCTGCAAATAATTTGCACCTGTGAGAGTCCTGGTGATGTTAATGAAATGACCATGCTGGTCCCTTCTGGTCATAAAGTCTATGAGCCTAAGAGAACACTCATCTGTGTCATGTGTCCATGTTTCCTGGGCCTGAAAAAAACACAGTATGAAAACCAATGGGAGACTGGCAATCAGTTTCCACATAACAAATGCATTTTGCAGCACCATCTCTCCCCTTATTCATCAGCCCAAAGTGTCTTTAAGCGGCAACTGCTGTTGTAACTCATTTAACACTGTTTAGAACAGCAATCATCCCTTGTTGAAGAGGCTGTTAATAACCAACTAGCTTACAGGCCTGTTAACTAGCTGAAGTAAACCACTCAAATATGGGGGAGTTTAGTTCTGTGGGATGATTGCTTTGCTGAAAAGAAAACTGTTTGTTTGTGGGTGGCATTACAAGGAACGTGAATTATGAAAGAGGGGGAGTTTTTGCTGTACAGGGAAATTTAATTATTAATACAAAGAGTTAAATACAATGTCATTAAAACAGCCAAGCATTGAGGCAGCTGATATATATGAGTGCTGTATTCTAAAGGTGTGTTCTGGGTTGACTCATACAATTTGCTATACCTCGATAAGCCAGTCTTTGACTAATTATGAGAGCCAAGGTCAGCACAGAACATGCTCCCCACCCCTTCTGAATAGAGCTCCCATGCTGAAGCATTCGTGTGCTGTTTTACTGAACAAGTAGTGGCCAATGTTACAGCTAGACTGGCACCAGCTGCTAAAAGTGTTGCAAAAGGAGGAGAGACTGCAGAAAAAATGCCTCTGCTTCAGCCCAATTTTCTAAAACTGGATTTTTTGATTGTGCATGGTGCTGGGTCTGATTTGAGGTGTAAAAATGGGTTTTGTATTGTGAGTTGCCAAAATGCAACCGTCTAACAGCACTCATAGGCCTAGCCACTCAAGTTTAGACATGTATTCCGAACGCTATTGAAAAGAAAACTGGTGCTCACACCTTTCTGATTATAATTTTGTCCCTTCAGCCCAAGCAGTTAGCCAATAGTCAAGGCCTTGCCAAGTTGTTTTCATTAGGAGTAGAAACTGATGATGGAGTCAGGTGTACTCTTTAGTGCAATACTGTTTATTTATAAAGAATGTACACAAAGTCCTGTTTCCTTGAACACAAACAATAGCAAGCAGTTTCCTTGCTCACAATTTCCAAGCCTGTCTTTCCAGCCAGTCCTGTGCCCCAAGGAGCTCTGTCTCTGCTCTTTTTGGGGACTACCCTCACAACTTGCACTCTCACAACCTGTTGGCTTTCTGCCTCTCCCACACACCATGCTCATCAAACCGTTCCATTGCTTCTGTGTTTGCAATCAGTGTCAGGGAGCCCCCTCTGAATCTCCTTGAGTGAATTTTTTCTTGGGCCTTTTCATGCAGCCTAGTGCCTTGAACGGTGGCTTCTATTGTTTCCACTTATCACTACAGAAAAGGAGCTTAATTGCTTCTTCCATTAGATTAATAGATTCTAAGGCCAGCAGGAACCACTCTGCTCATCTAATGTAGCCTGACCTGTATAATACAGGCCATGAAATAATGGGGCTAGCACACACATTAGCTTTAACAAGGTTTGTGATTGCCAGTAGATCAAAAATCTGTTTGGTGGTAGCTATTAACACATTCCAGCATAACAGTATTTATTTGAAATACTTTGTTCTACTACTCTGTTTCCTATACATCGCCAGTGAACTAGCTGCAGTGTAACCACAGCTCAATTGCTAAAACTGACTGGCATGATCCTAACTGCTATGCAAGAAAACCAGGCTTGGGCCTGATAAAAGAATTTATGACTTGACCCTGTATCCACTGGCAAAACTTTCCACAATCGTACTGCTTCTGAGAAATGACGGCTGGGCGCTAAATGCTTCCACTATCCTAGGTGTGGGTCCTTGGTCTTGTTAAAGGTTGGTAGTTTGTGCAGAATGAGCCACTTCAACTTGCCACCCCACGTGGATAGATTATTTGCACCCTAGGGCCTGCTGGCAGGGGCCTGTGTCATCACCCATCTCCAGGTGTGCACTGGCCATTTCTTTTGACTTCTTCCCAGCAGCTTTTCATTAAATGCTTGACTTGATCAATTAAGACATAGCCTTTTTAGCATCTTTCATTGTCAGAGAACTCTACCTTGCTTAAGTGCAAGTTATTATGTAACTGCCCATCCTTCCCCTCCGCCCCTGCTCCTACAGCCACTGTGCAGCTGTTACTGGAAGGAACCCATTTTCACTTCAGCCCACATCGGCATTATCTGTGGAAATTTTTAAAAAAAGTAAAAATCAAACTCTGCTAAGCTTAACAATATTGGAAGGAGGTAGACTCACAGATTTGAAGGTCAGAAGGGACCATTAGGATCATCTAGTCTGACTTCCGCCACAATGCAGGAAACAGAATCCTCACCCACCCACTTCTGTAATAGACCCTCAACCGATCACTGTGTTATTGGCGTCCTCAAGACAAGGTACAGCAAATCCACCAGCAAATGAGCCGTGCCCCATGCTGTGGAGGAAGGTGAAAAGCCCCCAGAGCCTTTGCCAATCTGCCCTGGGGGAAAATTCCTCCCTGACCCCAAATATGGTGATCAGTTAAACGCTGAGCATGTTGGCAAGACTCAACAGCCAGACACCCAAGAAAGAATTCTTTGTAGTAACGCAGAACTCACCCCATCTAACATCCCATCACAGGCCATATCCTCCATTACTTTATCCAGCTCAGTCTTGAAGCCAGCTAAGTTTCTTGCTCCCACTGCTCCCCTAGGAAGGCTGTTCCAGAACTTCACTCCGCTGATGGTTAGAAACATTCATCTAATTTTAAGTCTAAACTGCCTGATGGCCAGTTTAAATCCATTAGTTCTTGTGTCCACATTGGTGCTGAACTTAAATAATTCCTCTTCCTCCCTGCTATATCTATATCTATATCTATATATATATATATATATATATATACAGTGCAATCATATTGCCCATCAGCCTTCTTTTGGTTAGGTTAAACAAGCCAAGCTCTTTGAGCCTCCTCTCATAAGGCAGGTTTTTTCAATTCCTTGGATCATCCTAGTAGCACTTCCTATATGCGCCTGCTGGGCCAGTCCCAGAGCATGGCCTCCTATGACAAACTGAATTCAATGTGGCTGACACTGCCATGAAGTCACTCATGATACAATTTTCCAAAACCTGCAACAGTCAAACAAGGAGTTTTGCCTCCCAGAATAATGACTGGCTGGTGTCCACACAAACTTACTTAAAGCAGACATCCAAGGAAAGGAACTGGGCTGAGAGAATTCTGGATGTTGCCTTATTAAGTTTTGCGTTTGCTGCAACAGCTACATTAAAAAAAAAAAAACAGCAGCTAGCAAAAAGCTCACCTGCTTCATAACGTGATGGTGTGCCCTAACCTTTGTGAGCAACCCCGTTCGTCCATCTGTCCACACACTGCACTCTACTCGTGTGCTGTTCCCGCTTAATAGAGCTAATTTATTTTGTGAGCCTCTGGAAGGTGGGGGGGGTCATGTCTATCTGCAGCAGGTGCTGACAGAAGTTGTGATACTACCAGTGTGATGCATAGCAAAGTGAACTCACATTTCCGCCTTACACATGAGGCCAGCACCGGAAGCTATTTGGGTACGACCGAAGGGTGGAAAGCGAATGTTTTGTAGCTTTGTAGCAGCACCAACGGCTGAGGAGGGCGGAGTGTTCCTCTGACATATACAGCTCACACTGCTCTACTCAGTGAGGCATGTGTCACAAGCAAGCCTGGGCCTGGCAGGGCCCTTCTTTATGTTACTGAGGTAATGTAAAAACACAGCAACATGCCCCCCGGGGCTGGCTCATTGAACACAGCAGCAAGGGGGGGGGGGGGTTTGCAGTAAAGGTTTGTGATGCACGGCAGTACCACCCTGGGGTCTGGTCACTTAATCACAGTTGGCTTTCACATGGCTGGCTTACAAGCCAGAGCGATCGCTATTACACTCCTACTTTACAAGCAGAAATCCAAACTCCCTGCATCATTGGCCCCCTCTGGGGAAAAAAAAAGATTTTTCCTTATTTTAATAGCTTGGGCATGTAGAAACAAACTGCGGCTTTAACACAGCAACTGCATAGGCGTTATGATGTAACACATTGTGGCATGTACCCAGGTGCTGATTGCCCTGCCCCACTCCCACGCACTCACCCACCAAGACAGCGTGGGGGGAGAGTATCCCTTTTCAAGGATACTACCCTATACCATTGCAAGCAGCCGCCACGGCTGAGAGCCACCACTCCCCATCCACTGGGATGTTGCCAAGAGGTGCTGCCCCTTTAAAAATGTCCAGGCAACCCTACATCCTCATCACCCACACACCCCAGAGAAAGAGAGAGTGTCAGCACTGGCTAGTGCAGCAACGGATATACTGTAGTGCATTGAAAACTATGTTAAAAATTACAAGCTAGCACTTTAAGTGTAAGGGGTTTCCTGGTCCTGCTTGCAGGCTCAGAAGGGAAGTCTGCAATCTGGGTCTTCAGAAATCAATCTAGGAAGGAACAGGCTAGAGCAATGGTGGTTGAATTGTGCTTTGCTGCCTCAGAGAGCAGCCTGCTTTCTCTCACTCAGGTTTTGGTTGTAGTGGGTTAGGGTTCTGGTGTCTAAGAAATAAAGTAGGTTATGGTTTAACCTTCCAGAAAATTTTATTTTTAATCTACCTTCGCTGTGTGTATGCCATGAACACAGCTCTATATTGGGGAGGGAAAAGGGGGAAGCAATATGCAATTACCTGATAAATAAAGCTGGTCTGGTCTATCAAGTAAATAATATGCATTTTTTTCAATAGTATAAATTAATTATATAAATACTAAGAAATAAATACACTTTACAAAACTGGCTAAATCCATATTTATACATATTGGATAAATAATTTAATATTTTCAAACTTCTGTGACTGACTTAAAACACACAAAGACAGTAAGGCCCAGTTCCTCAAAGGTACTTAAATGCCTAACTTCCACCAATTTCAATGGGCCTTAGTGGTCCCAAGGGGTGTTAGACACCTGAATACCTCTGGGGGTCTAGACCTACGTATAAAATACCTTCCATATGAGATGTTTAAATAACAGTAAAGCTGTGAAACAAACTGTCAAAGACAGGGAAATACAGCATTCAGACTGTCATGCTTAAGCCACACTTTTGTTCATCTTTTTCCTTTTGGAACATAGCAGCAGCTATTAGGGACACAGTGTCTGCCGTCATTTTGGATTTATAAGTTTTGTTGTTGTTTGTGTTAAACAGCATCTGAACACAATAGCTATAGCTATAAATTGAACATCAAACTCAATGCCCTCCTGCCCTGCTACCCTCCAACCTCTCTCCCCCACACACAACTGACTGTACAGGTTTCTCTACGTAGGATTGCTGACGTCTGAGTCAAACCCACTGAAACCTATAACGCATGCTAGTGTGTTAACAGTTACATCACTATGAGCTATACCTTGTTTGTTTCAAGGCACACAGCTGTGGGAAAAGACTGACTGACTCTAGGAAATTTCACAGGCCCTCGCTTTTTCCCAGCTTTGCACCTAGTGTAGTTATTTACACTTGGACAATGTGGATGTAAAGCAGTGTGTAATCGGAGTTGTAGAATGTTACTTCCACTTTGTCCAAGTGTAAATGAGTACACTTTGTAGTCATTTACACAGTGCGCAAAGAGTTGAAGCATTTGTCCTAGAATGGGCCTCGTTTGGTCTGGGCAATATCACCCCTGTTCACGTTCAGCAGTTGTAGCGTTGGCACAGTTCTGCTGGGATCTTTGACACACCACATGGGCTCGGAGAACTCAGATCACTCATCCACACGGGTTATGAAGTTGCTTCTAATTTGTAAAAAGATGTAGAGTTATAAAATGTATTTCTTCACTTAGACCCCGAAATAAAGCAAGCCTCTTACTACTACATGAAATGGGCAGGGGAATTGAGGTTACGATTCAATGCTATTCCTCAAATATGTTGGGGGTTTTTCTTCTTTTCTTTTGTTGCCAGCTCTATGAATGAACCTCTCCACTGAAAAACTGAGTTGAGCCTGGAACGTCAAATATAGAGACACCTGTGAATTTTTTTTTTCAGTGAATTAAAGCTTATTTATAATATACTTTGCAGTGTATGTGCCACAGAAAGCAGAAAACTGTCCTAGAACAGTATTTAAACCTCAGAAGAATGTAAGGATCCTACAGCTTTAAAATGGAAAATTAAACTGAGGGTCTCATTTTCCCATTATTTACAGTTGTGTAAACTCAAAAAAATAACTCTATTGAAATCAATGGAGTTACCCAGGTGTAAAAGTAGTGTGAGAGGAGAATTGGACCCTTGGACTTCAAACCCATATTTTCCAACTCTGCTGTGGGTTGAATGTGAGAAACTTTCTATATATTGTACTTATGTTGGGACTGTGGAGCAGATCTAGGCCAAGAGATGAATTAGTGACTTTCACAGGGCGCTCGCTTGGTTCATTTACACTAAGCTGAGAAAGAGTGCTGAATGAGAGCATGGGTCCTTGGTGTGTTAATTAACTCTACCACCTTCTGACAGCTGAGTTCACCAACACATCCACTGGGAAAGGCAACCTGGGATTCACCTCCTCACAATATACAATCTTCAACACAAGTAAAGGTTCAGAGATGTTTAGCCAGAGTCTTTCACTAAGATGACACTGAACAAGTTTAGAAGAGGCAATGTGTGTGATGCTTCTCCTATCGACCCCATAAAATTAATGGGGAGAAAGACAGGAAAGAGTAACAATTTCTTAATATGATTTCATAATCCACATTTGTTCCAACATGAAGAAAAATGGATTTTATCGCCACAATGTATAAAAGAGTCAAACTTTTATGGTCCACAGCTGAGCATGTCGGGAGAGAGAAAAATGAATGGAACAGCAACACCACAAAGATGAACATGATTGAAGCTGAAAGCACTTCCATGCAAAGGCTATTAAAATAAACAGAGAATAATATTGGATACATATAATTTCTCAACTGAAGATCTGAGGAAGAGGAAGCCCTGAACCATTATCAGCCTCAGACAGTAGATTTCAGTTTCTGTGGCTGCAGAGGCAATGCTGAAGGTGCCGGCTGATCTGTCAGGGAATCTGTTTTGTCTGGCAGAAGGGAAAGTGTCCACCTCTCTGAATAGTGATTATTATAGGTTTCCTAGTCTCCCCCTAACTAATTTATGGAGAACAACAGCACAGGCAGGCGTCTCACTGAGCACAGAATCTAGCTTGTCAGCTGATTTTATTTGAAATTCAGTAGATGAGAGACCTAATGGAAAAACCATAATGGATTGTCTAATCCAGGGGATTTAGAGCTGAGAGGAAGCTGGGGAGTAAATAAATTGCAAGTTAATAAAACTGTAGATAACACTAAAGATGAAATCCTTCCTGACCTCAGTAAAAAAAACTTTTGCCATTAACTTCAGTGGGACCAAGTTTTCACACTAAATTTGGAGGTGCTGCAAATGCCAGTGAGAACAGAGAAAGAACATAAGGAAACTAGAGATATTCAGGACATGAGCAGAAAATTACAAAATGAGACTATAGGAAGAAATGCAAACTAATGCATTTCAGAGGAATAATCCAAACCACATCCAATGGGAGAGACAGGAATCTGAAAAGAAGTAATGCTAAAAGAGGCTCAAGGGGAGAAACACATTGTAGGGCACTAGCCATTAGCTTTTCAGCGTGATGATGTGGCAGTAAAAATCCTCAATATAATTTTGCCTGAATGTAGTGGTAGTGTGATTGCACCTGTGATGTTGCGTTCAGTTCAGGGCAGAAAATTACCAGAAAGTTAAGTGACAATCTGAAGCAAGTTCAGCGAAGAGGAACCAGAATAGGTAAGGGCCTGAAAGGGTTGTCTTGAGGAAAATTAAGAGTAAATTTTGTGTAGCTTAGCTCAGCAATGATTAAGTGGAGCCATAGTAACTGTCTAAGGATATCTGAAAGTTGTAAATGCCAAGAAGGGAGAGGAATTCTTTAGGCTGGCATGAGGGAATTATAACCAGGAGTAATAAGATAAAATTAAGGAAAATTTAGGCTGAATATCAGGAAAGGCCAGGATCTCCTTCCCCTGCAGAAATACATGCAGATAGAGATCTAGATGGAGGGAGGGAGCAGAAGAATCTGCTCCACCCCTCACAAAAGTTTCCTCAAATGATTCAATGGGGTTTCCCCCATGCAGTATAGGTAGCAGTTCTGCCCCAAAATCCAGATGAGATCCCAGGGGATGGAGAACAGGCCCTCTATATGGTGGCAGAAGGCTTTGGAAAACCTAGGTCTCTTCTCATCTTTAATGGAGCCATAGTACCAGGACTGCCAACCTCTTATGTATTCCCTTTATGCCAGGATTTTCCCAGCATGGAAGGGGCTAGGAAAGAGTTAATGCAGACCAACTAACATAACAGTTGCAGACTGGCGAAACCATAGTAGGACTGCACTGAGAGCAAATTAAGCTCCACTTTAAGGACTTTCCTCTGACCACAGCATAGCACAGTAGAAAAGAGTAATTTGGAGATCTGAAGCATCCAAGTGCCTGAGGATTTCATATATAATGTAACATTTTATATAGCCAAGACAGGCCTTTTATAAGCCAGGTTCCTTAATATGTACAAAGTGAATTGCTGTGAAAGAATATAGATTTTGGGTGGTCTGGATTTACTACATGTATTTAGTAGTCTACTAGGATACAAAGCAGAGGGTGTGGAAATAGGATAGTTAATTATTAATACAGATCTGTCTCCTCATTCTGGAAGAGTGCATTACTTCACACGATTCCCTCAACAGCAAGAGCATGGAAAGAGATAAACAGCAATTAAATCTGTCACGACCTATACATACCACATTACAGATAATCTGAGCTGAGCATGACTCGTAAGAAACATGTTCCCAGTACAAAAAAAGCACCCAAATGACAATCCAAAAATCTCCTTCTAAAAACAAGATAAAAGGTAACAATTTCCTATTTACAAGAAAATATTGCTTTAGTTAAAAACTCTAAAAATCATTCTCTTAGAGTCCATATAAAAATAATCGTGTGGGTGGGGTGCATGTGTTTTCACATATATAATATGTTTATATATATTTATGGCTTATACATGATGCAATATTCTAGATTAAATGAGGAAATATAAATGAGCTATTAATTCTTTTTCTCCTCTTCCTCAGTTTTTGCAACCTCTTCTTCACCATCAGATAAGAAACCACTTCCATATTTCTTCACTTTACTTTCCACTCTGGTGAGTCTCTGCTTTACTTTGAGTTGGGTTGAGTTGTATTCTGCCATGAGCCTAGCAAATTTAGTCTGTAGATTGTCCAGAGCACTTTCAAGTCTTTCCACTTTTTCTTCCAAATCTTTAGGGTCAGCTCCGGCTTTTGCTGCTTCCTCATCTATTAAATTGTCTTTCATCAGAATTTGCCGCCCTTTCTCTTCCAATGCCTTTTTGGCTTCAGGATACTCAGTGAGGGCTTCCATCAAATCATCTTTAGACAAACAGAACAGATCGGAATAACCAATGCTCCTGATGTTGGCTGTCCTCCTGTTACCAGATTTGCTGCCTTTGATGTTTAAGATGCTAATTTCACCGAAGTAGCTGCCATCACTTAGGACAACAAATTGTGTTATGCCATCATCTGCCACCACAGCCAGCTTCCCCTCCTTGATGATGTACATTTCTCTCCCAATATCCCCCTTTTTGCAGATGTAATCTCCAGGACTAAAAACTGTAGGTCTCAGTTTCAGCACCAGCTCAATAAGAAGTCCAGCTTCACAATCCTGGAAGATACGTACTTTCTTTAGCGTGTCCAGATGGACATTGATAGCAATTTCAGCCTTCAGTTTGTCAGGCAGGTTTTTAAGAACTTCCTGCTCATCTACTGTTTTCTTGTTAGTCCAGAGGTAATCAAACCACTTAATGACCCTGGCCTCCAAATCCTTGGTCACCTTTCGGAAATGCATATACTGTTTTATGGAATCAACTTTGGCCTGGAACTCTGCCCTAGAGGCATTCATGTTGGAAATCATAGAGCCTACGTTACCGACAATGGTAGCAAAGATCAGCACACCCACCAAGAAGTCAATGACCACAAAGAGATACTCTTCATCTTTCACCGGAGGCGGGGTTTCGCCAATTGTCGTCAGTGTCAGTGTTGACCAATACAAACAGTAAATATACTTTCTAGACAGACGTCCATGTTCTGGATGGGACACATTGGGATAGACCCAGGAATCAGTTCCAAACCCAATAAGCTTTGAAATTGCAAAATATATACATGCATTCCAGTGGATGATGATAAGAATGTACAAGACGAGATTTCCAATCCGAAACATATTTGGATAATTTGTCCTGGTTTCTGTGCGGTCAAAAAACTCAAATAGCCTGGCAAACCTCAGCAAGCGGTTAAACCGTAGTTCAGGGTAGTTCAACCCAAGTTTTAAATACGCCAAGTCTGTTGGTAAAAGAGAGAGCACATCCAATCTGAACTGTGAGGTGATGGTGTAATGTTGTCTTAATTTCTTTTCATCTTGGACTAGTAAGCCTTGTTCAAGGAAGCCTTAAAAGAATTAACAACAACAACAACAGGTTTTTGTTAGAATACATAACAAGATGGGCCACATAACTATACTTAGTTAGCACCAGAGTGCAGCTTATGCCTGAAGAATTCTTGTTTGCTTGCAAATACTGAAGACATTATTGCATTTGAAACGTATAGCACATATGGACGTAGGTTTCTGGTATGTTTCATAAAAGATATTGCATATACTTTACATTTATACTACTTACATTTAGTAGTAGAATTAAAATAGTATATAAAGGCCTCAACCAAGACTGGGGCTCCATTGTGCTAAGCATTCTATATTCACTAAGTAAGAGACAGTCTATGCCCCAAGGGCTTACAGTATAAAGGCCCCAAACTCACAAAGAGAATACTTTGGACCACTGAAGCATGGAGCCCGAATGAAATCAGTATAGCTTCTTGTGGGTGTTGGTTCCAACTTTGCAGCTCTTGTTGCAGTATCAGGGTCCAAATAGATAAGCCAGACCACGAGTGGAAGCATTATTAACCTCATGTTACAGATGAGCAACTGTGACAGAGAGATTAAGGGGCAGGTTCTGATACTCTTCCTCACGCTGAGTAGCGCTTTATTCCATGATCACTCCCACTGAAGTCAATGGATTAAGATGCTCTTCAGTGTAAGGATAGCAAAATCAGTCTCTACGGGTATGTCTACACTTCAATTAAACACCCACAGCTGACCTGTGCCAGCTGACTTGATCTCTCAGGGCTCAGGCTAGGGGGCTGTTTAACTGCAGTGTAGACATTAGGGCTCGGGCTGGAGCCAAAGTTCTGGGACCCTCACCCCCCGCAGGGCCCTATAGCCCAGGCTCCAGTCCAAGCCTGAATGTCTACACCACAATTAAACAGCTCCACGAGCCTGAGCCTCATGAGCCGGAGTCAGCTGGCATGAGCCAGCCATGGGTTTTTAATTGCAGTGCAGACACATCCTATGTGACCTGCCCCAGGCCACACAGCAAGTCTGTGGCAGAACTGGGAACTATTATTCATGTGACTAATTCCACTGACTTCAGTGGGACTACTCACGTGTAATTGTCTGCAGGATCAGGGCTTTAATGTTTTCAAATAAAATCTTAGAATAAACAGCATACAGTAGAATGCAACTAAACATTTGGTGAGGCCCTAACATAACAGGATAGATCTTAGTTAAAAAAAAAAAAAAAAAAAATCCATGATTTTTTTCTTGTTCCAAATGTTAAGGTGGGGTGGTATTTTTCCTTTTGGGGAGATAACTTTTTTGCTTGTTTTTCAGTGAGAGATTTACAATCTCTCAAAAAGTTATGAGTGAAAAAAAGTTAACCAGTCATAGAAACTACCAGGTTGACATTTGGTCCATTAAAGTATATGTGAGATAGTCTTGATGTTGACTGCTAAATTAAGGCAGAGAGATGAATGACTTGCCCAAGGCCAGACAGCAAGTCAGTGGCAGACCCAGGATTAGAATTCAGCATGTTCTGGCTTCCAGACTCACGTTGATTCCTGCAGCCACCTGATGTCCTCTCCTTTTCAGTTGTAGTTTGAATTAACCACTCCAGAGCTCTCTAAAGTAAGTTCCTCCTTCCATAGTCCTGTGCTCCTAGAATGGTCTTTTTGAATGGCAACACTTCAAAAGAACACTTCCACTGCTTCACAGAAACCAGTGCAGATGCCTGCACTGAAGTGGCTAAGTGACTCATAAGGGCATTTCTGCAGCCCCAATCCAGGATTGTTGAGTCAGCATTTTAGCTCTGCTTTCACAGCCTTACAGTCATAGTCAGAATAGTCTCATGGAAAGCCTAGGACTGCATTTGTATAGCTTATGCAGTACCAGTGAACTCCCATCTTCCCTCGATTGTTAGAAACTCCCTTTGTAGTTCAAGATTCCACTGGAGAAGGGAATCTTTTTGGGTATGGTTGGCCTCTTGTGGAAATAAGGTGAAGCCAAAATAAATCTAAGCCTTAAGGCCTCAAATATATATACACATGAGATAACTTATTTAACAAATCATTGTATTTGCTAAATTTAAATGATGAAGAGGCTAACAGATTACCTTCTACAGTGAAGTGTTTAAATATTTCCCAAGTCAAAAGCAGATTTTTTCCTTCCTGCAACTATGGTCACCATTTTTCTAATGTAATTTCCTTGGTTTAAAATAGATATCACACACACAACACAGTATTAAAGTTCTGGTTCCAATCCACGGCAAGAGGAAAGTTCTCAGGAAAGGCTGTCACAGCATTCTTGCAGGTAAACTGACCTATCTCCTGATGCCATACTATCTTTTACATAGTGAATAATTAGCCTGTAGAATTCATTGCCACAAGCTATCATTAATGCCAAGACATTAGCAGGATTAAAAAGCAGGACTCAACGTTTATATGGATACCAAAAAAAAATCCACCATTACAGCATATAGGGTTGTTTTGTTTTTGTTTTTAAGTTTGGAAGGGACATAAGAGAGGGAATAAACCAGTCTCTAACTGATGCTGCCCTTAAACACAGGTTATTCCATAATTGCCCATTTCAGAGTTTCTTCTGTTTTCTTCAAAAGCATCTAGTCTTGCGTGCTGTTGGAGACAGGATACTGAACTATATGGACCAGGGGCATACTGAACTAATAGGGCATAATCCATGTTATGTCTGAAAACAATGTAAAACCCCAAGAGGACTCACCTGTCCTGAATCTGACGAATGTGTCCAGTGTGTAGATGATATCTGAGCTATAGTCCAAGATCAGCCATAATATAATATGATTAGTTTGTAGCTCATCAAAACAGGCTCTAAACAAACAGAAAAACATGGAGATTTCATTCCTCTTGTAGAAGTAGGTGAAGGGAGCACTATGTGTGTTCTAACAGCATTTTAGCAACTGTTGCTGGCACTGCATAGGCTGTGGGCATCATGTCTGCACTGGAGTATTTGTTGTGAATTTAAATGTAATGATTTAACATAATGGGACACTGCGAAAGCCAAAGGTCTTACATAGCAGGGGCAAATTTCACATACACATACATCCCCCCATACATCTTACTCTGCATCAGTCCTTTCAGGACAGACCTCACATCACAGCGTCAGATCTGCAAGCAGAGGAGGGATGGACAGGAATTCATTCAGATCCCAACAAGTTAATTCCTGGATCAACCAAAAGAAGGTTTGCTTTTGTGCGACGCAGGGCACACCATCTCCCATGCCTCCCAGAGGCTAAGTGATCTGCCTCCATAGCACTGCCACATGACCCTGATACGCGGAATCTGATTGTCCATTTCACATAATGGGAAAAAAACAACCCTTCAGTAATAGCCTCCTGCCATTGGAGGAAAAACCATGTCAAAATTCTTCATACTAATTTTAAATGACTCTTCTCTGCCTACTACCCCATCTTGCTTGCCGTCCCCTGCCTATCTATCCCGGTTGTGACATTTGCACCTCCTACTGATGGTAAATGGTAACAATAACTAGGTCAATACACTGGCTTAGTGTCACTCTGCATTGCAGCCACTAGATGGCACACAGATGCCATTGCAGGCACAGATTAGGTAGGGGATGCGTGCTTCAAGTCAAAGGCTTGTTAGGCAGAGAGACAAAAATCCGCGGGCCACAAATCCTAACTCATAAAGAAGATGTATGAACTGTGTAAAGGGGTTCTATGCAAAGCCACCCATGAAATATTATAGGGAGATAGAATGATCTGATGGGGAATGAACTAAATTGTACACTTCTAAATGCTACCTTTAATGAGAAAATAAAACTGGAATAAAGTCCAATAACCGCCAACCAACCCCTCGTCTGTAAGAGTAAAAATGTCTCTTCTGCTATAACTGCCTCTGATGGCACCTAGCAAGTGGCCATCAAATTTCTATCCCAAGCACTCTGGGCTCCTGTGGAAATGCAGAAAGCAGGACATGCACATTCTCAGCTTTTGATTTACAAAAGCAGAGATTTAAAATTGGGAAAAAAAAAAAAAAAAAAAAAAAAAGAGAGAATGGAGGGATCTTCTCAGCATATCACAGAAATGTAGGGCTGGAAGGGTCTTTGTGAGGTCATCATGTCCAGTCCTGAGACCATCCCTCACCATTAAAGGCTCATTAATTTCCAGCTCACTCCTGTCTCCAGCCCCTACCTGGTCTCTTCTGAAGGAATTAAACTCCACATTAAACAATCTAATATAATATCAGAAATATTAGCTTTCTAAAGCAGCCTCAAAAAATGGAAACAAGGAGGGTGAGGTAATATCTTCTACTGGACCAACTTCTGTTAGTGACAGAGAAGAAGAGCTCTGTGTAAGCTCAAAAGCTTGTCTCTCTCACCAACAGAAGTTGGTCCAATAAAAGATAATACTTTATCCATCTTGTCTCTCTAATATCCTGGGACCAACCCAGCTACAACTACATTGCATCAAAAAAGGGAAATCCAGGACATAGCATATGAAGAAACAGCTTTTAACAAGAGTGCTATATATGTTTTTTGTACAAAATGAATGAGAAAGAGAGAGAATGCATGATGGTGTGGGGTGGTAGGAAGGTTTTAACAGCATGAGTTTAAAGTAATTTCTGCAATTAATTCCAAATGAATGCTGAGAAAACTTTGATAATGCCCCATTTGATTTGTGTGGAGAGGAACATATTTTACAGAAAAACTATTTTAAATGTTATTGCTAATATTTTTCAGCTCACTCTGCCTGCAACAATAGGCTTCATTAGTAGCATGAGTCTAAGTACAGACTCGGTGGGAGAAAAATACTCTTCAAAATCACCTGAAATAGCATTTCTATACATAATAGCAGGATTTTAAAGCCCAGGAAAATTTGGGCCTTCTAAGGCTAAAGGCACAGAAAGAAATTTCCATCTTTCTGGAATTTCCTCTCACCAATAGTATAAACCTCCTATTTATAGCCATGATTGGTGGCAAGATTCTCATCGCATAATCCTGTCTCTGACGCAGTACTATCACTTGTCCTACACCTCGAAAGCTAAGGGGTAGAACTTTCATCTGCCTTGTTGGGGCATTATAGGGGGTGGGAGGTATTGGCAGCTGTTTTAATCTCTTCAGGGGGAGATGGATTAGTGAGCAGAGTGCAGGCAGTCCAAGGTGCATGGTAAATGTAAGGGATTCTTAATTTTATCCGATAGATATAATTTCCACATATGTGGTATGCATATGTAGGTATGTATTTATGTATATTACACTATGTACACACTTTAGAAGATCAGAAACTGGAATAAAGGATTTGGAACAGATGTCCAGCACATAATCCTAAACCATTCAAGGGGAAAAACGAATGCCTTCAAGAAAACTGATTAGTGAATAAGCGATGCAGTACAGTAGTAGTAATGGGGAAGAAAAAGTCTGGTCACTATATTAAAATTAGGTGGGCTTTTCCACTTTCAAAAAGCCATTTACCCCTTCTGGAGCCTAAAATAACCATTAAATATAAATCCATACCTGCACACTAGTATACACCAGTTATAGAATACAGGGGTTGCAATTATGGTCAGCCACCTATAGTACAGGTTGCTTGAAGGATCAATCACAAAGATCTCCTTTTTCTTCCTGAAAAGTAAAACATGCACATGTATACTGGGAAAATTATTTCCATAAGGAGGTCAGGTTTTTTATCACCAAGGCTGAAACCCTTCTAAGTAGACTGTAATAGTTGAAGTCATTTAATGGCATGGCACCAAAGGGTGTGCCATCTCTGCCAATATCCCAGATATTACTCAGTACAGCAGATGAAGCTTTTATCATTTGACTCAATCTCTTCCTGTTTGCCCAAACTTCATGGAAGTCAAAAGGAACTAGAAAAATCTAAACAGATATCAAAATATCATAGCTGAAAGTGACCAGAGATGATCAACACTCTTCCTGCAAGTTGTCCCTCGTTTTTTAAATAAACCATCCCTCAGACCAGACTGAACAAGTCAAGTGCATCTTATCATCACCCTGGCTTGAACAGGGAGGAAAGTCATGGTCCCGTGCCCCAAAAGGATCTTCCCCAGGAGTTCTTTCGGTGTTTTGTGAAAACTTAGGTTAAGTATTTATATTTCCTATTTTCATTATGACAAAATGATTACGCTGCCCCTATTGGCTTTGACATATTTATGTGAATGAGAGTCCAACAGAACAAAGGTCTGTTAACTCCCTATGAAATCGGTGGAGAACTATCTGTTTTTCCCTCTGCCTGTCTGTTTGCCTCTCTCTCGGTCTGCCACCAATTTTGGCATCCTACTCCATTACCATTTTGCCTATAATTCATCTTGCCATCATCAACCATTTAGTTACAATACATTTGTTGCTCTGAAAGTCTCTTCTACCGTCCCTAATTTAAAAAAAAAAATTATTATTGTTAGAGACCAAAGGCTTGATTCTACATTAATTGACGTCAATAGAAAAGCTTCCACTGACTTTAATGGTGCAGGATAGGGCCCAAATTTTGTCTCTCTTATTCCTGGTGAGTAATATCTTAAGTTATGAGTAGCTCCAATGCAACTATGCCTAGAGCAAAGTAATACTCATTGTAAGTAAGGTTGTAATACACATGGGTGAGTGAGTATATGCTTGCGAGAGTGTGGAAAGGATTATCTATATGCATGTGAATGTATGCAATTGTGAACATATGTGTGTTTGTGTGTGAGGGGGGTACTATCCATACTAACACACATGATATCATTAAAACCCCCAATTCTGCACATTCATAGTATAAGCATCCTTCTTTTAAAACCAAAAAGAAATCTATTTACGTTTCCCACCAGCAATGGATTTTTACCCATAAGTTCTAAAAGTCTCAACAAAATTGTGACTAACTCTGTTCCTTGAGTCAAAGAGGTCATCACCCACCTTTCATCCTCAAAAGAATAACCCTCTCTCACATAAGTCAATCCCATTCTTTTCTCTGCTGGTTTGTTTCAAAGAACCTCAGACTTGTGTGAAAGGATCCCGCTGTGCAATGTGGAAGGCTGACAGAGTTTCCTCTAGAAACTATCACTCAAAGCTTTGGTTAAGAGAGAAGTATCCATGTCCTGGGAGCAGGCAGAATGTATCCAGAACTGGCATTCTTAACTAGGGATACTACAGCAATACAGAACTGCAGCACACTCTACACACATCTGTGATGTATTCATTGTAACACACCCCTCCAAACCAGAGTTCATTCTGTGCATATAACTCATTATCTTTCCATCTTTTCTTCTTTACATGGCATCGAACTATGCCACCTCTAATCAATAGGAGCAGAGTTTCTAAATCATGAATTAGGGAACAATTGCATGTTTACATAACACTAGGGGCCAAATGCACTGCTTGATGTAGGAAATCACAACCACATTGAAGTCAGTGAGTTGCCCCTGCTCACTGCAGGGTAAACACTGAAAAATGTAACTGAACATGTTGAATTGGTCTGTATTTGTCTAAATATAATGTTTTTGTTCTGTGCCCCACCTTGACTCTACAGATATTCTGAACCGTGACCAAGCCTGTACAGATTTGCAAAGGAGACTGCTGTTAACTAATAGGGCCTGGTAGGGAAGGCAAGAGCTTGAACAACCAACTCAAGTAATCAGAGATCATTTGAATTCCCTCCACTGCTGAGTTTGAAGTTAGCGCAACAAAGCATTGAGAAAGTGCCAAGGACAGGAGTGTATGCTTCAGAAGATGCAGCAGGTTTTCGTAGCAGTTGCACAGCTTCAAAGTTGAAAATTTATTGTAGCTTTGACACGAGAACACTGCTGTAGCCTGGGGAAACACTGATCATAGCAGGAGCCTTGCTCTGAACACTTAACTACTCCATGTAATGCTATGGTGCAGAAGGTGTGTCACAACCATACATTCACTAGTAATACTTACTCCTCTTTTTTTTTATCATCTTTTTTGTCGTCTTTTTTCTCTTCTTTTTTTTCCTCCTTTTTTTCTTCTTTTTTCTCCTCCTTAACCTCTTTCTTTTCTTTGTTCTTGCTGTATAATATAGTGTAACATTTAGCAATATTACCAATTTATCAGCAACTAGGCTCGGATAGAGGATGGAAGTTGAGGTGGGATAGAAGAGGCTATGGAGCTGGGTTTTGCCATTACAGGAGAGGAGAGGATTTCTGCTTCTCAAGTGGGCTATCCACCGATTTGGTATAAATGAGACCTGTATTACATGAGCTATGCTCCAGAATTAACAGTAGCATAGTGCTAAGTCATATAACCAGCTGGCTGATTTTGTGAGAGATTAAGTCATGCTTCATCAAGCTGTTAGCAAGTCCATATAACAGTGTTTGCTTTGTTTTTAATTGAAGTTTCCCATTTGCTTGACTCTTTAAAATTCAGGCAGTCAAAAAATATATTTCATAGCATTAGAACTTGAAATGGTTTGACAATTTCAAGATTTGCTTGGTCCTTTGACATGCTCTAATTCCAACAGCAGTGAGTGCCTGTTTAAAGCTGTGGTGGTGAGTAAATAAAAAGGGTCAGATTCTCCTCTCACGCTTGTTTTGCACCAGTGTAGTTCCAGTTAAAATTATCCCTGACTTACACCAGTGCAACAGGAGAACCATAGCCAATGTTTGAACAAGCTTGTCCTGTCCAGCACAGCAGAACATGAACATGAAAGCTGAACATGACAGGTGAAATTCTGATCCTTTAGAAGTCAATAGGAATTTTGTCATGGACTTCAATGGGCCAGGTTTTCACCTCACATTTATTAATTATTCTGTAGACAATAAACATAAATAAATAAGTGACATTCTACCATTGCTGTCTCTTCACACTGGTATTTCCTGACATTCAATGGTATAAGTGGTGGATCCAAGCTGCAAGGTTCTGGTCCAGATACAAACTTTTCTAGAGTTCAGATCTGGGATTCTGTTTCAGCCCAATATAGAGGAAGCAGCCAAACCTGATTTGAACTTCCCCAACATTTGTTCAAATCCAGGTTCTAGTGTGTCTTCATTTACCATATAGGCAGAGAAACTTTTTTCAGATTGGATGAAAATTATTTGCTAGAATTTTGCCGCTATTTGATTGATCTTTAGATTTAGGGCCAAATTCTTTTAGTGTAAATAGTGAAACTCCATTTAAATTAATGGAACTGTGTCAATTTATACCAACAAAGAATTTTCCTAAAATTTCCTCATGCATTTGCATTTAAAATTTCCCCCAAAGTAGACAGTGTCCCCACTCTTCAATTAGGAAAGAATCAATATCCCTGACACTTCAAAGTAAATGGGCCACTTGCAAGTCTAAAACTTTACATACAAGTTGTGGCTAGTGTGGCAGACATGGCATATTCCTTGCAGAGTGGCTGTCTATTCCATTCTGATCTGCACACACTGGGTCTGAATCTGCTCCCACACCAGTGTAAATCAGGAGTAAATTCATTCAAGTGAACTGAATCACTCCAGTGAGAAGCTGGAGTATACGAGAGCAGGACATTAGGAAAAAGTTTTTCACTAGGAGGGTGGTGAAGCACTGGAATGGGTTACCTAGGGAGGTGGTGGAATCTCCATCTTTAGAGGTTTTTAAGCTGCGGCTTGACAAAACCCTCGCTGGGATTATTTAGCTGAGGTTAGTCCTGCTTTGAGCAGGGGTTGGACTAGATGACCTCCTGAGGTCCCTTCTGATTCTATGATTCTATGTAGAAAAATCCTACTTGCAGGATCTGAGCCAATGGGCACAGCAGGGAAAAGTGCCAGGAGCTCACATAACGTGTTCACATTCCAATTTTAGTGGGGGCACAGTATTTTAAGGGACAGGATGACAGTGCAAAAAAATATATTCACCAATTTTAAGATAAGTGCAATTGGCTTGGAAATATCCATTACATGATAATAGTAAACATAGCAATAAACAGGAGCCCTGGCAGTGCTCCCACCACATTGCCATTGTGATGCAGCATGGCAGTAGAATTTGGAAGACCTCTGGCCTTTCTTTACTGGGAGGATCCAAAATTCTAAAAGCATCCCTATTTGCATTCTCCACATGGTTATTTAAATGTTCACCAAACCAGGCTTAAGCACAGTCAACACACGCAGTGAAACTTCACTGAGGCCCATGAAAATCCACACTGCCAGGGAGCACAACTGGAGGGCCAAACTAGTCTTTGTGTTGACTTCTGACTGATTAATTGAAAGAGCTCCTAAATTCCTATCTTACACAAAAGGTCAATCAAATAAGATTTTGCACATCAATCCCCTTAACAGGGCTAACTGCTGTACACCAGCAGAGGGTGCTAATCACTTTATTTTCTTCACCATTCGCTTCCTGATCTTGTGTGATTGCATTTTAAATTCAAATACTGCCATTCCCCCACACCTCTGGGCTGTTCAGAAACACATCTCGGGTTTCATACGATCCACTCTGACAGCAAGCTACTATGCTTCTGTGTAGGACATAAACCCCATTCACTATTCGTATTAATGCACTGGTCCATGCTACTCAAAATGTTGGGCTCCGAAGGGTGGTTGTATAACTAGGGAATAGTGTTTCTTTTTCAAAGAGCTATGCTGCAATACATTTATGAGCCTGATTATGCAGGGAAGATTCATTTGACATGGCTAAACAACCAAAATGTATCAGCGCCACTGAACCATGGAAGGGGTATTTTGACAACCCTAACTTCTCTAGTTCAAACAATTTTTCTTTTAAACTGGAGAGACAAAAATCAGTGGTTAAACCACTCATCAGTAGATGGCTGTTTTTATTGTACTTGAGAATGGAATTTCCCCCAGCCCTCTCCACAGGTATTCACTGGGGGCTGGATATACTCACCTCTTCTTCAGACACTGCTCTGTCCATCTCCCTGCTCTAAAACACAGTAGTTATTGCTACGGCAATGTTAGCACAATGCAAAAGCACTCTGAAGACTTCCACAGACGGAGTGACTCAAAGGAAAGGACAGGCCACTCCCTTCCTCAATCCTGAGAGCAAGCACAGCCCCTGCATGACACCTGCAGTCGAAGGTCTCATCTCCACTACCCCAAGGGTGGGCACTCTGCTGCCTCTTCCACCTTGATAAACATAGAACTTTAACCACACCTGCAGTTTATTTCCTCTGAAGTATTATTGAGTAAGCAGCCTTCAGGTAATCACTTGAAAGGGTATTCATGTCTATTCCCTTGCATTAAAGGGAATGTCTGGCTTCTCCTGAGTATAGGAGGAGAAGATGTCCCTTCAGGCTGAGAAAGACTTGCCTGCCTGTACCATTATAATAATATTACTATTGTATTTAATAAAGAGATAGATAAGTATTGTCGTCTCCATTTAGGGAAATTGTAGCCCCCATAGGTTGAGTGACAGGCCCAAGGCCACAGCATGAGTCATTGTCAGAAATGGGATTAGAATTCAGGCGTTTCTGTCTCTCAGTCTTGTGCCCTGACTACTAAACCATGCTTCGCTCTTTAGCTCTATTATTGCTGTTCTACAGTAATAGCCCAAAATCCTGAGTATTGTTGTAGCACATGTGGCATTTATTTTTAAATCAAGCACACAGAACCAAAAAGAGTCACTTAAAGAAAAGTAATAATTTCTACCCAAGTATAAGTAGGGGGTTTTGAAATGGAAAAGTTTTCAGAGAATTATCATTTTAAATTCACAGTGTATTGCTCACAATTAATCATTTGGGGGAATAGGAACAATTTCCTTTAGGTGTTTCCCATATGCTCTAAAATGACCAGAATTTCCTGTTGGTCCTGGGGATTTTTTATTTTTGTTTTTATCCAGGGGAGAAATGAAAAACTAGACCAGCGTCATGCCAGGAACAAAACTGCTGCTGGTCGCTGTGCCATTTCTGGAGCTAGAGGGTGAAGGACATTACCAACTGTAGTGTGGAGTGCTTTCTTTGAAGGAATTAAATAGCCTCAGAAATCTAAAATTCACTATCACTTCCATGGATTTCAAGGCCAGAAGGAAATGTTATGATCATTTCTGTAAGACCTCCTGTATGACACAGCCCATAGAATTTCACCAAGCAATTCCTGCACCTACCCCAACAAATTTTGGTTTAGCTAACGCATATCTTTTAGAAAGACATCCAATCCTGATTTACACTGAGTGCATCAAGAACTTCTGCATAATCTGCTCAACATCAACTTTTTACCACAGATGACAACCTGTAGGTATTTTAACATTTGATTTGGAAGCAAAGTCCTGTGTATTAATAAAAAGGAGGACATTGTCTGAAAAGTATATACAGATCTCTCATTCATAAGTTTAAATGTTAACAAACCCATTAGCAATGCTACAAAATCAGCCAGCCTGAATTTGAGAAGGTGAAGGCTAAGGGAGCTACTTACTCAGACTGACTGGTGGAAAAAAGGGAAGCTGCCATTCAAGTTAGGACACTAAGCAATCTCCTGGAAATACAGGGATATTTCTACGACAAACACAACTAGATCTTCCTTTACAATAAAGCCACAGATCAGGAAGGTGGTTGGAAAAAGATAAGTAGGAGTCTATAGCTACAATTGTCACTAACACGTTTTGAAGAGGGAAGACGATAAGGAGCTGATACATCAGAAGCAGGTAGGTGCTACGAAGCAAGCAGTGATGTACTTACTCTTCATTAGTGTTGTTGCTGTTGTTGACGTTAAATCTGGCCAGGGACCAGTGACTGTAGCAAGTTAAATAGAACACAGTAGAGGAAACATATAAAAGCCTGGGACATTTTGTGCACGTGCTTACCAACATGACAGACTAAACTGCTGCTGGTCCTACACATACTCTGAAAAGATTAAGAGGGTCAACTTTGACCGTGAATGTAAGCCCCTTTACATAACTATTCAGGGCATCAGTTGCCCTTGATCATGTACAGAACATACACGTTTGTGACCATGTCAGGTGTCTGAAGCACTTTAGCCTGCTCTCAGGCGTATTAATGCTTGACAGCATGAATCTTGCTATTTATAGCAGCGTTCCCATTTGGCTGCTCTTATAAGTGTTTCTCAAGTCTTTCAAGTCTTCTTCACAGAAGGAGTGCCAAGAATCCTGGACAGATAGCAGAAATACCTACTGTTGCTGCAAAATTAACTCTCCATAATATCACAACAATTCGGAGCTGTTATCACATGGCAACAGCAGTGTAATCTGAAATGGGGAGACTGGGTATCTCAGAATCTGGCTATCTAAAGTAATAACATTGTTGGCACATGATCAGTTTTGTCCACTCTAATGACTTCGAATCTGAAACACTGATGGGCTTCTGATGGAGAAAATCAGAAAATCTCTTGGCTGTTGATTTGAGTGACTAGAAGATAGTAGCATGACTAATCTGACAAAATATATTAGACATGCAAAGAAATATACTGCTTCCAAGCTTGAATGATTAAGAAGCAGTTTTGGTAAAGATGGAACTGTCTTGATTTGCTGCAAATCTGTGTGATCTTCACAATAAGATGAATTACCAGCTGCAAATTCAAGCCAAATCCACCAATAATTCATCTCCTTATCCATCTGAGACTGTGCCATAGACTACGTGAGCCTCAACTTCAAAGTAATGAGCCTGCCAAAAAATTAACAAACCCCAAGATTTTTTTTTAGCCAACTGTGTGGGGTTAATTTAGGCCACTAAGGCCTGGTCTACACTACAGAGGTAGGTCAATGCAAGGCAATTTACGTTGTTGTAAATGTCTACACTAAAATTTCACTCCTGCGGACGTAACTGCCCTGCTTCACCGACTTAACACCAACTCCACAAGAGGCTGAATCAGTGTTGATGTAGTTAGGTCAACGCAGTGTCAGTGCAGACACTACATTGCATACATCGACTGTCAGTGGCTTTCAGAAGCCATTCCACAATGCCCTTCACTGACAATACAATCGATGCAAGCACTCCTGGTGAGGACACGCACCACTGACACCAGGAGCAAAGTGTAGACACACACACAAACGATGTAATTACTGCGGCGGCTGTATGCGGACATAAATTAGGTCAACTTAATTTTGTAGTGTAGCCATGCCCTAAGTCATGTATTATGTTCATTTGCAAAATAGAAAGCCTGGAGACACATGAAGAGCTTACTCGAAGGCATTAGTTTATTTATTTAAAAAAAGATTTTAGACATGACTAAACCTGCTTGTGGCGGTGATGAGCAAACATTTTCTAATGACTCATCTCAGTAGTCAAAAAAATTTCCGATTTCTGGATCAGTGATGTTGATGGTTGATATTTGAATAGGTAGGATTAAGTGTTAATGCATTTTGCACAAATACTTCTAGTGGAGTTTCCAAGCACTAGAGGCTAACATATCCAGATTCAAAATGTCTTTGCACTGGTACTGTTTTTATTCCCAGTATAGAGTAGCAGAGTGAGAGCAGGTAAGCTGACCATATATCAACATGCTCTTTTGTGAATTGTTTTCTTCCCAAGTGGTAGAGAGTAAAGTCCAGGTGTAAGGGATTGTTATGTCATAAGCAACGCAAGCTAAATACTCCACTTCTGAAACCCCTGCCAACATGCTTTTGAAGAAGAAAACATTTAAAGGGAAACAGTGTGTTCATTACCATTATTCATGTGATGCTCACACCACTGGTTTGTTCAGTGTTTGAACAGGATTTGGTTGGTATTGATGTTTATGCTACAACCTGCTTCTCACTGGAGAGTGGGAAAAAGTGAGAAAATTGGGGCACACCAGTAGTTCAGGGGGACAAAGCATTTATTTTCTCCATTCAGGAAGTGAGTTTGTTACTCTTACAAACGGAGAAATAGCATGTCTAAGCTGCAGTTGGACATTGGCTAGCAAGCACAATGACTGCAGACAAAAGCAGCAGGAATGCATTAGTTGTAGCAGAAGTATCATCATCATCTACACATTGCATCCCTATATAAGAATTTCTTATGTCATATCAGCTGATGGGAAAATATATCATTCAGCTAAGTGCTTCTGCAAGCTACCTGCAACAGAGGGCTTGGGCCTCCATCGGTGAGGCCAAAGACCACAGAACTGCAATTTCAAATTGAACCATGCCCTGCTTCGCTACTTATCCAGGGGGATCTGCCAAAGCAATGGTAACCTTCAGCTGATTATGCATAAAAACCCTGGTATGATGATCCCTAGAGAAATTAAATTTATTAAACAGCTATATCTCATTTCTGTCCCATTGTTGGCCAAGCTCTACTCTATTGAAACTTATGTAATTGGATATGCTAACCTCTGGAGAATTAGGAAAACCACATATTGGACTATACCCAATATTGTTTTCTCCAGTTTTCTTGGAAGTTGGAGGACTTACATTACTTTCAGGAAAATTCCTGGAGAGTATTAGCTACCTGACTCATCTCCTATCCTCAAATAAAACCCAGCATGCTCACATCCCATACACAGAAAGAACCCACTTGATTACCCCAAAGACCACTTTTCTCCAACTAAAGCATAATCAAATCAACTTACCTTTTCACTTTGCCCGGCTGCTCATAGTTGCTCAAATTGGATTGAGTGTTACTTTCCCTGTTGAACACCTCCTTGAGTTCTGGCCCTCGGATACGCTCAAGGAAAGAATCTGGCCTTTGGTCTTCATGATGCAAATGTCTTGTCGCCCATGATCTCAGTAATAAGATGAAATGTGATAACCTGCAAGGAAGAAACATTGCTGAAACCCAACAGACAAAAATCCCAGATGGCTCAAGACTTCCAACAGGGCTTGAGCCACCACCATTAGCAGCTAGAACTTCTGCATCAATGGTGCTTGGGCAGAGAGCATCCCAGATGGGGTTTTCACAGCCTCTGGAACCCTGTCACATCACTGGAATCTGACATTTTGCTGTATAATCCTAGCCACCTGCAACAACTTCCACATAGGGATCTCCCCATCCTCTCACGTTAGAGGAACCAGGAAGATACCTTATTCACCAGGCCTCAGTGTTTCCCGTCAACACCACATGGGACAGGAGCCAGAGAAACATCACTAGGTATATGATCAGCAGGCAGCTTGCCAAGAGGGGAGGGACTGGAAACCACCTACAGTTCTGGAAGCTTCTGACATTAGGAGTAATGTAAAGAGGTGAGGGATCCTGTGCTGGGAGGAAGCAGGGAGATGTAGACTCCTCATGTGATGACATACCCAAAGGTTGCCATGCAAAGTAAGGACAAGGGGTGATTGGAAGGTGAAGCTGGATGGGTTGTGAAAAAATTGCCGGAAAGTGATGGAGGTTGGAGATTCAGATTAAGGGGACACTTTCCCTCTGAGGATATTTTAGTGGGTTGAGAATATGGATGAATTTTATAAGTAGCTGTGTAAACTTTATTTTATAAATCTCATCTATAACGCTGGCAGACCAGGTGCCAGTTCTTTCCAAGACTGCAGGCCTGAGCTAAGAACTGACAAACTCACAGCTGGAGACCAGACCAGTTCACCTGTATGTTAGGTTTGCTCAAAATAGGCATTAGTCTTATAAGACCATATTTAGTGTTTAGACTTTATGACATGCTTGTAAATTGCTATATGCATTAATCTCGCTTTGTAATGCCTGTATTTCATGCTATAAGGAAATATGTAAGTTTTGCTTTATTACTTGGAAAAACTTTGCTCTGAACTTTTGAACCCAGGCACGGGAATCCTCCCTTCCCTCCCCCCGCCCATCGAGGAGGACTATCAACATTTAAGTGGGCCATTATAAGACAAAAGCTTTGTTAATTGCCTCATCCATCCATGCAGAAGGCAAGGCCTTCTTCCATCGCTCTGATTGCTGGATGAGGGAAATAAAAATAGTTGATGTGAAGATTTTTCATCTCTTTGCTGTTTGAACCCTTGTCATGCTTGCTGGATTGGGGGAGGGGCACATTTATTATATCGTTTAACATCAATATGTCAAAATCATAACAATTCATATGAGATATGCCATGTCAGGTATTGTTAGAAAGGCTATAATGTGCTAAGTAAGATGATGATGTTTATGTTCATGTGTTATATGTGTAGTGGAAGTTATGGATATGTTTGATATATCTGTATTTCAATTATTCTGTGTCTGGGCAACACCCCAGACAGGATGGCTGCAGTATTAGCTTGCTTAATGACCCATTAAAGAAATTCACAGGTACAATGGGCCCAGGGGGAGAAGCCAGGGATATACCTGATGAGTCACCAGGACTTACTCATGTGACTCTGGACTCCATCTTATTCCTGTAAAATTCCACAAGCAGCATGGCAAAGGCAAAAGGACATAGAAGGCAGCTGCCTGAGATCCATTTTGTTTTCAGTCATCACCAGCCTTCAGCCACCTACCTACCTCTGGATCATCTCATCTACAACTGAACTGAAGCTGTGAAACAAAGGACTGAGACCCATCCAGGTACTGGATGTATACCAGAGGGACTATACAAGCCTGCAAACTCCACAGTTCTACTAGAAACCTGATATATATGAACTTTCAAATCAATTGTATGTATCTGATTGCTTTAATCCTTTAATATTTCTCTTATAGTTTGTTTCTTTCCTTTTATAATAAACCTTTAGTTTTATTTACTAAAGGATTGGCTGGCAGCGGGGTATTTTGGGTAAGATCCAAACTTATATTGATCTGGTAATGTGGCTGACCCTTTGGGGTCAGGAGAAACCTTTTTGGTAAAGAGCATAGAGTTTTAAATAACTGGTCTCTTTACTGGACCTAGTGGCTGATTGGGAGCCAGAGACTGAAATGCAGTAAAGGTGGCTGTGTATATTTTTATTTTGGCTTCTTGATAACCAGTGTGGGGAATCAGAAGCACTGTTTATGGCTGGCTGGGAAGTCTGACTTCAGCGTTGCCCACCAGTGCTGGGAGAAGCTGCTTTCCTTTTACAGCCTGCCCTGACCTTGGCATTTTCAGGTGGCTACCCTAGGCACGGACAGATCACAACCCTCACAGGGCCAGAGAAACCAAATTGAAACCAGAGATCCCCAGGGGTCACCTCCTGGGTCCACCCTGAAAGACACGTTGAGTTGACAGATCTCTACAACTCTGTCACTCTCAGGATTTAGATGGTAACTCATTTATGTGTATATGTTTGCTTGCTTTAACCTGTAAACAACTCTCATTTTCTCCCTAGTTAATAACCCTTTAGATAGTTTATTACAGGATTGGCTACAGACAGTGTCTTTGGTGTAAGATCTAGGGTACCAACTGATTCGGGATAAGTGACTGGTCTCTTATGGGTGGAAGTAACCTGAACATGTGATTTTTTATGTAAATGACCCTTTATCACTAAGTCCAGTTTGCCTGGCTGGCAAGAGAGCCTGGAGAGTCTAAAGGGACTAACTGTGACTCCATGGTAAGACTGTTATAGTGACCCAGGAGTTCACATTTGTAACTGGCTTAGTAAAATTTAATTATAGAACATGCCACAAGTTTAAGGTATCTGTCCTGTTTTTGACAGACTGCCCTGAGGTAGGCACTCATGGTCGTGAGCCACTCCAGACAGCATGACATCATCTAACTATCTTCCTATTTCACCTCCTACTGTTTGTAGCTTTTGCCTATTGTGTCATGACAATTATTGGATTGTAAACACGTCAAGGCAGACAATATATCTATCTGTATGTTCTCTAAGGTATCTACCATACTGTGTACATTATGAATAACTAATTATGATAATAGGATTGGCCCCTGATATGACAGCCACTAATTGCCTGTTGCATATAAACTAGCATTCCCTCATGCTAAAATCTTATTGGAGCATTAGAACAACATAAACGAACATTCATGACACCCATATAAGCTTTATCACTGCTGCAATGTTTCTCTTTATGTTCTTCCCATCCCAAGTTATATGTTCTTAAAGGATAATAGTTGTACTTTGTAAAAGGTGCAAAGTGAGTATTTTGCTTCTGAAATGTGTCCATATGACAACATTTGAGACTGAAATCCCCAGCAGTGATAAGAGTTTATCAATGCAATATTCCACAGAGAAGACTATTTCCCTCTAATGGCAGCCCAGTCTGGACAGGTGCAATGTATTTCTATGCTTCCCAGACCTGCCCTAAGCAAACATGGTGAAATACTGAACAGAACAGAACTTCTTTGATAGGCTTCGCAGTATTCAAGGAAAGTTGTTTAGACTTCTCCAGATAAGCTATCATTACATCTGTCCAGAATACACAAGGATGACACAGAGATGAAAAACACTAGTGTGTCCAGTATACATGCCACCTAATTGCCAATTTTCAAGGGCCTAAGACAATAGCTTCTAACAGACTTTCCTAAAATATCTTACCTTTGGGTTGCAAAGGATAAAAAAGGAGGGAACACAGAAATCAAAGGAAAGTTTTTCACATTCCTGTTTGTTTGTTTGTTTCCACATCAGGTCAGTGTCATGCATATCATTTTAAGACTATCATGAATTAAGGGATAGAATGTAATTCCAAGACTACAAAACAAAAACATCACCAAGCCCATGTAATAACTGAGATAGCCTTCACCTCATTGCCAAAAACCTTCAAATATTAAATTAATGTCCGGTATCTTTCTGCCTGTCTGGAAGACCACAGTTTGCAAAGATAATTAAAATGATTCATTAGGGTGGTCTTAACTACACTTGACTAGAAAGCAGAACATTTTAAAGGGACAGAATCACCTCTTTTAGGCATCAGTTTTACAAACCTAAGATCAGTCAAGATGTTCCTAATATATATTTTGATTCCACGGAAAACCATTCACCAATGGAATTTGCAACCCACACATTACAGCACTATATTATTGCATGAAAACCTGAAAGTAAAAGTAACTAGAAGCAAAAGGGGAACGGAGTAGTTTATTTTCCATTGTACAAGATGCGAGAAACAGTGAATAATAAAACTGCATTTGTAAAATGACTTCAGCTTTAATAATCATTGTTTGCTTTTTAAATATGTGACATTAAACTTGAAGGTGTCCCTCAACGTATTTAATGACTGTATCAGAAACAAACAGAGCTCTGAACTCAGCAGAAATTCTTTAGGTCAGGCAGAGGCCCCTCTTTAGGAATGCAATTAAATCCATGCTTACAGACTCACCGACAGGGGGGGCAAAAAGGGGAATTGCCCAGAGGCTGGATGATTTTAAAAGGGCCTGGGCCATTGGCGGCGGAGGGAAGCTTCCCCTCTAGGAGGCTAGCTTCCTGTCCCGCCTCTTCTGCCCAAGGTCCCACCCACAGTCCACCTCCACTCTGCCTCAGACCCCAGCTGCGCCCCTTCCCCACTCAGCCCACTGCATCCCTCCCCCCTTCCCTGTTCAGCCCCCCTCCTCTCTTCCACCCCACTTGGCCTCTCCACTCTCACATCCCTTCTCCCTGCTCAGCCCCCCTGCCATTGCTCGCTGCGTGCGTCCCTCCTCTCCCCCTTCCCGCTGTTGCTCACCGCCTGGAGGAAGTGGGGTTAGGAAGAGAGGAGGGGGACCAAGAGAGGGGGGAAAGGGACGTGGCAGCGAGCTGGGAGGGGATGGGGCCTGTGGTGACACCTGGGGTACAGCGGGGGTAGAGTGCGGGAGGGGCCGTGGGTGGAAGAGGTGGGATGGGAAACTAGCCAAGGAGAAGCATCACCCGCCACCCGTGGTCATAAACCTCAGCCCTCTCTTTCTAATGGGCCGTTGACTGTTTTGCCCTGAGGCCCAGAACTGCTGTCGGCAAGCCTGCATGCTCAACTTCAGATGTGCTTAATTCCCACTGAACTAAATGGAACTTAAGCACATTTGTGAAGATAAGCACATGCTTAAATGCTGTCCTGGACAGAGATGCTTTCCTGAATCTGGGCCAAAGTCAACACCTCCAAACTTGAGGCTCCAAATGCATCACAGACATAATTTAATCCTAAAAATACCCAGCAATCCCTGTATCCCATAGCCTACTGTCTGTTTTCTGGTCTGTGCCATCCACCATCAAGACTGGGAGGGAACAGTTATTACACTCTTATTACATAAGATTATATCCAGTTAACAGTCTGAGCAGAAACTTCTTATTTATCCCTTCACTTATTGTCTGACTTTACTATTTATTTTTCCTCCATATTCAATTTTCAGTGCTGATTTTCTAAAGATTAAACCTTTTTCCTATTTGGACTAGAATGTGCTTTTCTGCCTGAGTAGCTACTAGCCAACGCCAGCACTCTAAACATTCTATTGCAGTCTGATTGAACCATAAGGTACAAAAATTAAGATCAAAGCATCTTTTGTTCCATTTTATGTTCATTATAGGTTTTTCTATTTTCAGATGGACTGAACTCATTTTTCTAGTAAAATCTATGACCACCACCCCTTGCCTCCCATATTCAACAACCTCTTGCAGACATGCTATCCTTTAATATTGGAAATGAAGCTAGTTAGTCAGTTACCTAGCCATTGCTCCTGTGCCTGTGAATGAGCTCCTGCTGGATTCAGACAGGCCTCTTGCCTCCATGGAAATGACTCTCTGCAATTCTGAAGAAGTGTCCTCACATAGTGAATGGGTCCTGTAAAATCAATTAAAAAAAAAAAAAAAAAAAAGGATTTTATTCAGCCTGCAGTGCATTTGCCACTCATTCAATTATTTTACTCACATAATAATGGGGGGACAATACTCTGCTCTCCATCAGCAAAGCAACTTCAGCCAGATACAGAATGAACATATGATAAGCCTAGTTTACTAATTTTCTGGCATAGTCTTGCACTCACTGAAGTCAATAGAAGTTCTGCTATTGATGGAAGCAGACACAAGTGGACTTTTTATTGCTAAATACACAATTCAAATATCATACAGAAATTAGTGCAACAGAATGGTGTCGCATATCAGTGTTACCAATTACATGAGCTCAAAAATTATGAGTCAACGCCCCACCCTCAAAAAAATCATGAGACTGGCTTTAAGATCATGAGATTTTAAAAATAATGGGTGAAATCCTGTCTTTACTGAAGTCAATAGAGATTTTGAAATTGATTTCAATGGGCCAGGATTTCATTTCATCCAATACATTCTGCGTTCTTTTTAATTATCTCCTGGTTTTCCACTCCTTAGGATTCACATTATCAAGCTCTTCTCTGCAACCAAGAAGGCT
Source organism: Emydura macquarii macquarii (assembly GCF_026122565.2). NCBI lineage: Eukaryota > Metazoa > Chordata > Testudines > Chelidae > Emydura > Emydura macquarii. The sequence continues at coordinate 2,788,931 of NW_027132344.1, forward strand.
AGAAACTTACTATTTTTAATGAAAGCTGAGAATCTCACATTATCACATGACTCTGTAAGATGAGGCTTTAAGGAGAACACCAAATATCATGCGACTTGCAGTAACATTGAAAGAGTTGGCAACGATTCTGTATACCCCAGTGGTGGAGTTTAGTTAACTAACCTGGGTGTATTTTCAGTGGAGAAAATGACTCGCACAAGCACTCATGCTTACAATTAATATAGTACCACTTCCTCATGCAATCTGAAAAAAAATTCTATTACCAAATGCTCCAGAAACTATTGGGATTCTCCCCATGTTGATGGTATTCTTCTTATTTTCTTCCTGATACAAAGATATAAGATATATACAGCTTGATGTTGGAAAGGCTGTATAAATCTGACTGAGACCTCCTGTTATTGGTTATAGTATTTTATATATGCATAGTGATTTTAGGTACCATTACGACTATAATATTATTATTGCAATTAATGTTCACATTATTTTTGTCTTCTAAGTTTTGGAAATACTTTTCTTTAAAAAGGAGAGAGTGGAATGGGAGTTCTTATAGAAAAAACTCAGATTCAGAAATGCAGAGTGAGAAAAGAATGTCTTCTAGAGAAATCCTACAGATGTCTAAGGAAGTCAGACCTGTATATACTGAAGGTAGAAGGACAAATGATTCCAGACAGAAGATTTATTCCAGAATCAAAGGGCATATTATTCATCTTGCACAACCACAGCAGACTTGTTTCTGAAAAGTTTGACTAAGGGTATATCTACATTGTAAACAAACCATCGCTAGCTCTGATCAAGCTAGCATGCTAAAAATAGAAATGTAGACATAGTGGTGTGAACAGTAAGAGGCACTAGCTGCCCTAATTATCATTCCATCAGAGACCCTAAGTATCTACTTGTATAGCTAGCTTGTCCTGCCACTTGTGCCACTGGGGCTACTTTTAGCTTGCTAACTAGTGCAAGTATGTCAACTCGAACTAGAAAATTACACCTTCCAGCTCTAGTGTAGACATACCCTCAAAATGACACATCATCTCAGGGATGGGCATGTGATCTCAGAATGAACATCTGTTTGGAAAGTCTGGATTAGGGACTGGGCCATTTATGTTGGATGCGCATCCACAGGACCTGATTCTGATCTTATTCTACAGAGAATCCCTTCTCTGTGACTGCCCATTCTTTCAGAAGCCAGGAGGTAGAAGTGGCTGCTGAGAGAGAGAGGAAAAGGATACTTGGGAGGAAGCAGGAAAAAGGCTATTGAACTGTTGCTAGGAAAAGAGCCTGCACTGGATACAGGTCAATCTTTGTGGGACAGGCAACCATGGGTGGAAAGAAGGTGGTGAAGGAGCCAGATATTACTTTTGGGGGAGAAAGGGAGGCATTCATGGGTGAAGAAATATTGAACAGAAGAGAGAGCAGGCAGCCATAGCGAGGAGAAAGAAGTGGTAGCAATTAGGGAAACAGAACAAATAAGGGAAACTTCAAAGGTGGCAGAGGAGAAATGGGGAAGTTGAGGGAGAAACTGGTATAGAGGCAGGGAACAGAAAAAGGGGAAATCAAGGGGAGCAGAAGGAGAACATCAACCAAGGGTGCAGGAGGGAAGATGGTGTCAATGAGAGAACAAGAGTAGGGGGAGAAGTGTAGGAGCAAAAAAAGAGGCAGAAAAAACCATTAGGACTGGGGTAAAAATAGGATGAGTCCTGGAAAGTATGAGGACAAGAGAAGTCATAGGTGGGACAAAGAACATTTTTAAAACGGGCAATTTTTCAAATAAAGTGTGGGCGGGCAGAGGTAGTGATTATTGAAGGGTTATATATGCATTCTGTTCAACTTCATAATTTCCTGTGCCCTTTTTCTTTTGCCCTTCTAAGAAGGACATAGCCTAAAATTCACAAGGATGTATGCACAAGCACTTCTGACTGTCTGATAGCCCCCAGGCCAATGACATATTTGAACATTTGCCTTTGGCTAAATTTGTATCATCCTGGTAACTATGACCATAGTCAACGGCAATGATAACCAACTAACCCACAAAGAAATTAGTCTATCAGAGCCAAGTTGTACAAATATGCCCCAGCTACTGGCAAGCAGATGAAACAATATAACCACACAAGTCAACAAATGTGTGTGACGCCCTTTCTCGTGGTGGGAGAAAAGGGCAAAAAAAAGGTTTTGCACATATTGGTTCTACCTGAGAAAGACAATTGATTGTAGAAAGAAAAGGAGATGAAAAAATGTAACTGAATGAAAGAGCACAAGGAGCGTTGTTTCCTAGTTACAGTCAAACCAAGAGTAGAGAGAGGTCAGTGGGTTTTAAGGCCTTGTCTATACACAAACTTGTAATGGTAAAGATAAATTGGAAAGAATTAACGTAAACTAAATCAATATAAGACATTTCTAAAACTATTTAAGTGTCCACACAGGGGTTTGCATCAGTTTAACTAAAACTATTTATTTAAACAAGATCAAATCTAAGTTTGGGTGTAGGCATTCCCTTAATGTACCTGGAGACTAAATAGGAGGAGTCCCAGAAGAAAAGTCAGCAACAATACAAAAGTCAAAGTGAACACAGATTAAAATATTTTGGCCATGCTTTCCTGAAGACAACTAGAAAAAAAACCCCTATGTTCTGTCTTTATAAGTCACTTACAAACTTTCTGGACAGAGATCTGAAACAGCAGATTTGGCAAATCAGATTTTGCTGCAGACAGGAACAAATATCAGAGAGATTTTAATTTCAATTGTATTAGACTCTACAAGCACACTGACACAAAATTAACACTGAAACTAACATAACTGTGCTGGTTTATTTGTAGGAACAAAAGCCAGGAAGGAGGTAAGACTCACTACCAGAGAAACCTTACTTTCTAATCTACTTGACTTGTTTTTTCTTAAAACCAGTCTAATTTCCTTCTTCGACGGGGTTACTGATTTAGTGGATGGGGAAAAGATGTAGACATGATTGTGACTCTGTTTGGATTCAGGGTGACCATTTATAATATTATTTAATATCAATATGACAAAACTGCAATGATTCCTACTAGATATGCCATGTCAGGTACCATTGGAAAGGTTATAATTTGTTAAGTATGATAATATTGTTTATGTGTTTGTATCATCTTTGTACTGTAGGTTATGGATCTGTGCGATATATATCTGTATCCAAACTCTTGTGCTGTGCTACTGGGTCACACACCCCCAGGTAAATTAGTGTCAGCATTGATGACTCATCAACAGCCATTACCTTTACAATGAGCCCAGGGAGAGAAGTCAGGAAGGCACCTATGAGTCATCAGGACATGTCTGTGGTCAAGGGGACTGCAAGTGCCTTTTCCTGCCTTATGTTGAGCGCGTGTGTTTGAAACAAGCCACACGGCAGACCAGAGACTATAAAATGCAGCTTCATGATCTCCATCTTGTCTTCATTCCTGCTTCCTATCTACCTCTGGATCAACTACCAGTGGCGTACTGAAAGAGAGGGTTGGGGGGGAAGGGGTGCTGGGCCAGCCTTTCACAATGCACAGGGGGTGGCTCAGCACCTCCTTGCCCCCAGGCTGGGGTTGAGGCCGCCCCATCCAAGCCAGTGCTGGACTGCGGGGCTGGAGCAGGAGAAGCGGGTGCTGCACAGCAGGTAGGGGAGCGGCGCAACCGCAATGAGCACCAGAAAGCCCCCCCAAGCAGGAGATGGTAAGCAGCGCGTTTCTCCCCCCAAGCAGGTACAGACCCTCCCTCTCTGGGGCATTTGGGGGGTGGTGCCGTCTGGTGGGAGCCAGGGACCCCTCCTGCCTTGCATGGGAGGGCGGGGGAGTGTACGTGAGGCCTGGGGGGGCACAAATACAGGCTTAGCCCCTGGGTGCTGGAGACCCACAGTACACCACTGTCAACCACTCTACATCTGAAGCTGTGAAACAAAGGGACTGATACCCATTCAGGTAATGGATGCACACCAGAGAAGCTGTACAAGCCTGCAAACTCCATAATTCTGCTGAGACTCTGATATATATTGGCTTTAAAATCATTTGTATGTACCTGATTGCTTTGACCATTTAACATCTCTCTTATTTGTTTCTTCCCTTTTATAATAAACTTTTAGTTTTAGTTACAAAAGGATTGGCTGGCAGCGGGGTATTTTGGATAAGATCCAAACTTATATTGATCTGGTAATGTGGCTAACACTTTGAACATTCTGATAAAGGGAATAGAGTTTAAATAACTTCTCTCTTTACTGGACCCAGTTACTGATTGGGAGCAGAGACTGAAATGCAATAAAGAGGGCTGTGTATTTCTTGTTGCAGCTTCTTCATAACCAGGGTGGGAAATCAGGAGCACTTTTTGCAACTGGTCAGAGAATCTAACTTCAGTGTTACCCACTGGTTCTGGGAGCATCTGCTCTCCTTTTGCACCTGCCTTGATCTTGGCATTTTCAGGTGGGCTACTCTAGGCACGGATGGGTCACAATGATATATCTTGATTTAATAAGGCTTTTGACACAGTCCCACATGACTTCTAATAAGCAAACTAGAGAAATGTGATTCAGATGAAATTACTATAAGGTGGCAGTAAAACTTGTTGAAATACCAAACTCAAAGATAGTTATCAATGGTTCGCTGTCAAACTGGGGGATGTATCTAGTGAGTCCTGTCCTGGGTCCATTACCATTCAATATTTTCATTAATGACTTGGATAATGGAATGGATGGCTAGCTTATCAAATTTGTGGATGGGAGTGGTAGCATGCGGGAGGCCAGGATTAGAATTCAAAACAACCTTGACAAATTGGAGAATTGGTCTGAAATCAACAAGATGAAATTCAGTAGACAAGTGCAAAATACTATACTTAGGAAGAAAAAAATCAAATGCACAACTACAAAATGGGGAATGTGATGCAGTTGTGAAAAAGGCTAATATCATTCTGGGGTATGTTAACAGGAATGTTGTATGTAAGACACGGGAGGTAATTGTCCTGCTCTACTCAGCACTGATGAGGCCTCAGCTGGAGTACGGAGTCCAGTTCTAGATACTTTAAGAAAGATGTGGACAAACTGGGGTGAGTCCAGAGAAGATCAATAAAAATGATAAAATGTTTAGAAAACCTGACCTATGTATGAGAAAAGGTTAAACAAAATGGGCATGGTTAGTTTTGAGAAAAGAAGACTGAGGGGAGACCTGATAACAGTATTCAGGTATGTTAAGGGCTGTTATAAAGAGGAAGGTGATCAGTTGTTCTCTATGTTCACAGAAGATAGAACAAGAAGTAATTGGCTTAATCTGCAGCAAAGGAGATGTAGGTTAGATATTAGGAAACAATTTCTAACTATCATGATTAAGTACTGGAATAGTCTTCCAAGGGAGGATGTGGAATCCCCATCATTGGAGCTTTTAAGAACAGGTTAGACAAACATCCGTCAGGGATGGTTTAGGTATACTTGGTCCTTCCTCATTGCAGAGGGCTGGACTAGATGACCTTTTGAGGTTTCTTCCAGTCCTATGTTTCTGTGATTTCCATGAAAACTCTCTAACCCTAACTTTCTGGGTTTTGATGCCAGCACAGTTGTATCTTAATACTTGCTGGTGTTAGGTAAGGAGTTAAGTAAGCAGCTGACAAAGTCCCACTCTGTAAGACATGTATCTACTGTGAGAGCCTTCTGGTCCATGGTTGCCTCTTCAGTACACTGTAGTCCTCTCAGAAATTGAAAATCTGGTGTCCATTGACCTCCCTCCCCCGCCACACCTGATTGAGACTCTGAAGATTCAGCAGGGGAGTATGCAACTACCCACCTAGTTGCTAGTGTTAGTTACAGGGAACATATTAAACCAGCTCTTCATCAGCTGCGTGAGTTTTGTAGTTGAGTCTGAGTGTTGAGTTTGATCCATAAAACTATATAGTTTGAGTCCTGGCTATTTGATAGATCAACTGTTAAGCTCATTGAGATCAGGTGGCACCCTAAAGTTTATAGTCACCAGATTTAATCACCCAGGATCCAACCCAGTGCTCGTTGAAATCAATGGAACGACTCCCATTGACTCAGTGGATATTGCGTTAGATCCCCCCATGACCAGGCATTCTTAGGAAAGGGTCCTTGACTCTAGAATTTACATCCTCTGCTGCTCCATCAGAGCCAGAATCTGCTTAACTTCAGGAAAAGGAACAAAGTCCATCTCTTTCTTCGGGCTTTGGCTAAGGAGCTGATGCCGTGGCGGAGTAGATGACTTTGTCCTTGTATTTTGGGAGGTCTTGTGTTTTGTTCTTGGTGCTTGACTTTTCTTTTTAAAAAAGGTTATTTACTGTATTAAGTTGTGTACATGCCCTGAGATTTTTGCAATTAGTCTTATGTTATCAATAAATATATGCTCTGTAGACATGTATAATGTGGATGTGTAACTTAGGGAAAACAGAACCCTTACGAGAAGGCTGTACTGAAGTGATCACATTCCACATTCAAAGTAATGGGTTCTATAAATTTGTGAGTGGATTAAAAAAATAACCTTACAAATTTATCAGATAACTTGTTTCTGAAAGTGTCATTCCAACATCACAGAGAAGAAATTGAAAAGAAATTAAACCTAATTGCACTCACTTATAAAAGTGTAAATCAAAAGTAAATTTAAAATGAACTCCATTGCATATAAAAATACACAGTTGGATACAAACTAGTATTTTTCAGATTTTCATTCCCAGACTCTTTGCATGCTGCTTGTCCTCTTAGTCCCAGATCCTGCAACTGGCTCTATCCAGGCACAAAGGTCAGTTTTCAGAAGCCAGTGGCAGGACTGGGGCTTTAGATTGTAACCTCTTTGGTGCAAGAACTGTCTCCTTTTTATTTTATACAGTGCCAGGCACAATCCTGATAAGGGCCTCCAGGTGCCACTGTAATACAAATATTAAAAATAATAATTATTATTATTATTATTGAACCCATGGGTTAGACTGATGTAACCCATCAATATAAAAGTAGACTGTGGAGCTTACTGAGTAAATGATAATAGGTTAAAAAACAAAAACTCATTAGTTCACTTGTGCCTTTTAGGCCCAAACCATGTTAGGCATGGTGAAGAGGCGTACTGCCATAGTGGGAACTTCAAGAGACGATGTGTCAGTGTAAGTATGCTGGCATAGCCCTATCGTGTCACAGCACTGACAGAAGGACTTTTTCTGTCAGTGTAGGAACACCATCTCCCCTAACAAAGTTAGCTTTGTTGATGGACACCCTCTTCCATCAATATAGCTTTGTGTCTGTGCTGAGGGTTATGGCAGCATAGCTATTTCAGTGAGGGATGAGAACTAACGATGCCCCTGGCCAGCAGAGATAGGTCCTTATAGCTTTTCAGCGTAGCAGTGGCATACCATGGGTCTCCAGCGCCTGGGGGCCAATACTTGCATTTATGCCCCCCTGTCGTCGTCAGCAGTGGCAGCGCCCTGCAAGGGGGATGTCTGTGGGCCCATTTCCTACTCTCCCCCACTCCCTCCTCTCCGCTTTGGGGGTGGCGGGGAGCAGGAGTGACAGGGGCTGATCCCCCTCTCCCCACTGCCAGGTGGCCTGGGGGTGGGTGACAGGCTCTGCCCCGGAGATTTTAGCAAGGCTTTTTGACACAGTCCCACATGACATTCTCATAAGTCAGCTGGAGAAATGAGGGCTTGGTAGAACTGCCATTAAGTGGATACATAATTGGTTAAAAAATGGCAAACAAAGAGTAACTATTTATGGGGAATGTCATATTGGAAGGTAGTCTCAAGTGGGGTTCCATGGGATCTGTTCTGGGTCTGGTGTTATTTAACATCTTTATTATTGACCTGGATGTAAGAATAGAGAGCATACTGATCAACTTTGCAGATGACACAAAACTAGGAGGAGAACAGAGCTAAAATTCAAAGGGATCTTGATAAATTGGAGAACAGGGCTATAGACAACAAAATGAAATTCAACAAAGACAAAGGTAAGGAGCTACACTTAGGGAAGAAAAAACAAATGCACAGATACAGAATAGGGAATAACTGGCTTGGCAGCGGCATTGCTGAGAAGGATCTGGGAGTTGTGGTGGATCATAATCTCAACATGAGTCAACAAAGAGATGCGGTTGCAAAGAAAACAAATGCAATTTTGGGGTTGCATTAACAGAGGCATAGTACAGTACAGGCAAGTCACAGGAGGTGACAGTATCATTCTATTAAGGGCTTGTTCACACATACCCGGAAATTCGGCAGCAGTCGATGGGAGTTATGCAAACTACGCAAAGTAGTTTGCATAATTCCCGTCGACTGCTTCTGCGTGCTGTTCACATTGTGCTGAGCCGACGGGAAAAGCGTTCCCGTCGGCTCAGTGCTACGCTAATTGAGGAGGTGGATTTATTAAGTCGACTCCCTCATCGATTAAGCAGGTCTCACTGACCACTCAATCGATCATGAAAGATCGATCTGGCGGCGGTGATTTTGCCGCCGCCAGTGTAAACATAGCCTCAGTGCTAGTTACGCCTCAACTGGAGTATTGAGTCCAATTTTGGTCACCACAGTATAGAAAAGATGTAGAGAAACTGGAAAGGATCCAGAGGCAAGTGACAAAGATGATCAAAGGGATGAAATGCAAGCCATATGAGCAAAGGCTGAAGGAGCTGGGTGTGTTTAGTTGGAAAAAGGAGATTAAGGGGAAACATGACAGAGGTCCTCAAATACTTGAACGTCTGCTATGAAAAAGATTGAGAAAAATTGTTCTCTCATGCCACAGGGGCAGGACAAAAGGCAATGGATTCAAACTACAGCATAACAGATTTAGATTAAATCTCAGGAAAATCTTCCTAACTGTAAAAACAGTAGAACAATGGAACAAACAAACAAAAAGCCGTGTAAGCTCCTTCACTGGAGGTTTTCAAAAAGAGGCTGGATGTCTGTCTGTCTTGGATGTTTAGATACAACAAATCCTGCATCTTGGCAAGGGGTTAGACTAGATGACCCTTGTCATATGGTTCTATAATTCTCTGACTCAGAAAAACACTTAAGCACACACTTGAATCCCGTTGACTTTAATGGGACCCAAGCATGTGGTTGGCATGAACTTTAGCATGTACTTAATTGTGGCCTAGATGAGAGTTGTGATAAAGTAAAGGGGAAGAACAAATGCTGCTGCTTTGGCTAACGTATGTTTTATCGTTCCTACCATATTGTGGTTTTAATGTATGTCAAGAATGCATAGAGCTCTGGATGGCCACCTTTTGGTGTGGAATTTATTTTAGATCAAAACTGAAGTAAACAAACAAACAAACAAACAAAAACAAACAAGAGTTCTGCCTGCAAAAGGAATGCAGTTTAGGTCCATGATCAGCAATTATGCTGCACTGTCACCATGCAGAAAGGGAGGGTAATGCCCTCTTCCTCCCTCCTCCCCCAGCCAAAAAAATCAACTCTCAACAGAACTATAAATACAGAAAAGCTAAGGAGACACACATTCTTTCAGAGCTTTCTGCTGAAGGCTTTGACATTTTAATTTAGGCAAATTGCTTCCCTTTTTTGTTGTGGTTAACAAATATCCAGGCTAAAAACAGTGAGGGAAAATGTTGATAAACAACTTAGGTCTGATCTACGCCTAAAATTTAGGCTGACATAGCTACATGCTCAGGGAAACCAGTGTGGCTGCACTGAAAAATGGAGTTAAACTGATCTAAGCCCTGGTGTAGACACCACTAGGTTAACAGAAGAATTCTTCTGTCAGCCTCGCCACCGCCTCTCAATAGGGTGGATTTACTAGAGAGAGAAAAACCCCTCCAGTCGCTCTTGCAAGTGTCTATACTACAGTGGCATAGCTGCAGCACCACAGCTATGCTCCTGAAGACCTTATAGTGTGGCTATACTCTTACTCTGAGTATAGGGGGTGGGAGGAATTAGCCTGGGAAATCCAATCCCTGTTTTCAGTGAAAATACCTCTCAGAGCAGGGAAGAGCCTTGGAAGACAAAATGAGAACTTGATAAACCATCCCCTACAATCTGGGCTGGGAATGAGGAGCAGGACACTCTTTGTAAGGCCTTCAGCAGCAAGGAGAGGATAGCAGAGGGACAGTTGGAAAGATGACCTGGATGGGAAGGTGCACTATTCAGATCTCTTCTTCTACTTCTTGTTCCAACCTCTCCATTTAGGCAGCCTAGCTGTTTTCCGTCTCCATCTCCTCGGTACACTGCCAGGAGTCTAGTCCTCCTACTATCGCCTCAAACTGGAGAATGAGAGATGTAAGGGAACTGGAGATGTGGATTTCTGCTTATCTCTGATAATGACTCATGGAAGGTTTATAACAAAAGCCTTAATGTGGGTTTGGGGTCAGAACCACCTTTTGAGATTTGTGAAAAACAACAGATGAAATAATGGTGCATTACTACACATGAGCTCCCGAAATTCCCCATTCACCCACTCTCTTTCCCACAATTCTAAACTTTCTGAAATTTTCTACAAACACATGGCCTGTAAGTTATATTTCCCATTTTCATTTAAATCACACTGGTAAAGTTTTTGCAAAAAAATTGCATGAGCTTCATGGAATGCTTCACTGTTACCAAAAAATTCACAAGTTTGTCTCATTGTTGCTTAGAATTAGATTCTTACACGCAGCTGGACTAAGCCAAACTACATTATCTCCTGATAAATATATCTCACTGAGAGTATATATCATTTTAGATGGCTGACCAATGTTACAAGGGTATTTTATATTTTCTAGCAAACATCTTACAACTTTTCTCTCTCTCTATCTTTCACACACACACAAGAATATCTTTAATGCATCATCTCTTTTAAAGGGAGATTACAACTTTTTTACTCATCTGTAAATTACTGTAATTAATGTTGGCCACAGCAAACAGAATGTTCAAAATAAAAGTCTTTCCAGGATTACCATCATCCTGATAGAGTGCAATTCATGTTGTAGTCATGTACATTTCAGCCCTGTTAGCTGTCATAATTAAGTCTTTACCTCAGATGGTGTCACTGAATGCAGTGCCTCAGTTATCATTTAAACCTTTTGAAAAAATGCACTCACAGCTGCATCAGTAATTTTGTTCCACAAATTGTCAATCAGTGCTACCCTTTACTAAAAGGACAGAGGAGAGAAGGCAAGAAAAACCCTTGCTTTCAGCCACATTTTCTTTGTTTTCCAGAGATGTCACTGTGCACAGATGCAAACCAGTGCTCAGATTTGCAGTCATGGCAGCTGCAGTTCTCCCCAAATGATGACATTGTGCAGTACCTCTAGGTCAAATAGGCCATTGTGAATGGAATAAAGGCAACTCCACTTTCACTGTGTAGCTGTGTACAGCCATAGCCTATGTGCAAGAAGAAGGCGCCCAGGCTATACAGAAGGAAAAGTCAGTGGACCCAGAAGGAGGAAGTGGGTGTGGCCAGGCTCCTTGCTGGTTACTCAACATCCCACACCCATTATTCACACAAGTCCAGTCAGGCTAATGTGTTTCTTCTGTCTTAGACTCAGAGCACAAATAATAAGCAACACACAGTGGTTGGCCCTAAGAGGAGGCAAACTTGGCTCACAAGCTTGGTGGCATCAAATCACAAACTATCAAATCAAGCACAAACCAAGCCGTATTTTGGCTACTGTAAACGCACTGCAGAACATTCAGGGTAAATCCTGCTTTCCCTCTCCTCCCTGCAGGCACGGGGCTTGTCGAGACTGGGAAAATGAATGCTATTTCATAACACATTAACTCATTTCCAAATACATTATACACACCATGCAGTCTCCAAGTCTACCCAAGCCCAGAGAGAGCCCTGAGAAAGGTGGCTGGTATAGTTCCACTGTACCGGGAGAAGATCTGAGGAGCCTGCAAAGCAACACATTCCTATGAGCATGCAGCCCTGTAAGGGACTCCTGTTGCCCCAGATTTCAGGGACGATTGAGAGATGACCAGTCATTGGAGCCAGTAAATTGGCAACTATGCAGATTCAACAGCTGTTCCCCCTGGGGAAGCAGTAGCATGACATGGAAAAGGACCCCTTCTCCTCCAACACCTCTAAGTCCTCCCAGTACAGAGCCCAAAAATTTGAGTAGTACTCTTGTGAATGGGATTTGGCTTTCCTTGAGCCCTTACAATTCCCACTGAAGTGAATAATATTGTTACCCAAGAAATGCAGGATTTAGCTCCAGAAGCAGAAGCAATAGTAACTTTCCTACTGTTGCACCTTTTGCTCATTACAGCTAACTGTTGAAACTCAGTTAACATCACTGGATCAAAGATTATGTGGGCAAGCACTCCCATAATGCATTGCTCTACAGGGTTGCCTCAAAATATGCAGCAATTTTGGTTCTCTTGACTGTGATTAAAGGAATATATTACCTGCTAAAGCCATTTTCAATTCTTTCAATGTCTTCATCAGTGGTCCTAACAGACAGCCTGTGAATACCAGGGTAGGAGTGCTGCGTGTTGATTTTAGCCATTTTGCTTTACATATCAGCATCCAAATGACAGCTAAAACACAAAAATAACATATTGTAAAGGCTACAAGAGAGATAAAAATGTGCTAAATATTTTAAAAGTGATTTATTAAAAAAGAAAAATCTATTAGTAAATTGGCCAGTGATACTTATAAATGTAGTGTGACCATTGCTTGGTACATTTAAACTAGACAAGGCAAAACATTAGTGAATGTCAACAGAGAAAATTCTGCATTGGCAGAAAAAAGAGCTAGATGATTTAATAGACCTTTTCAGCCTCTAGCTTCTACGAATACTCACTGACAGAAATATTTTATATAATAAAATTGCATTACAAAATCTTGTTAACGGAATATTCAGGTTGCAAAGTCAAGAAAAAAAAGTTAGGTAATGCCTGAATTAAGGTTACCGGTGCAACCTGAATTTGGCTCCCTTGTGCATTATGACAGTGTCTTTAATTACATGCTCGCATATTATTTTTTCCACAGGACCCCTGCCTCATTCAGTGCACAGGACGGACAGTGCTCACTGAATGGGTAGCTAGCCAATGCTTCTTTTTTATCCTCATCATTCAACATGTGGCTCTGTACATTATTTACAGTTCACAATCCAAACCCAGCACTGACTGAAAAATTATTAATTTCCTTTTGGGCCTTTCCATGGTCCTCACTGTAGTGTCTTAAGCCCTGATCCTCAGAGATATTTAGGCACCTAATTCCCATTGAAAAATCAATGGGAGTTAGGTGCCTAAATACATTTGGGGATGGAGGCACATACTTTGCTGCTGGGTTTCATAGATATTTCTTAGACAGCAAAGTAATATTGAGACTCTGGACTCCTGGGTTCATTTTCAGATTCTGGAAGGAAGTATACTATAATGGTTACAGACTCTTCTGCCCCATCCCTCCCCCCCTGCACAACCTCTCTGCGTGCCTTCCGGATCCTATTCCTCCTCCCCTCCACAACCCCTGCCCATCTCCTATTTCTATTCCCTCAACTAATGTCCCAGTCTACTGCCCCCCCAAAACCCACCCTCCCACCTACACACAGACACATACTCTTATCCTGGCTCCCCATAAATAACCCCATTCCTGGCTCCTGCCCCTAACTCCAATGCCCACTACAGTTTCCCTCCCTCTCTTCCAGACCCTGGCTCCTACTCCCCTCTTTCCAATGAGCTCCTGACCCTGTCCCCCAACCTTCCATCTCCTCCCCTGCCCCACTCAGCATCTCTCTGCATCCCGCTCAGATTGCTTCCTCCTTCACCACCACAATGTCTGGGAAGCAGCCGGGAGAGCATTGAGAGCCCAGAAGGAACAGTGTCCCTGCTCACAGTACCAGTGCCTAGCACTACAATAGCCTCTGGCAGCCAGGAGGAGCAATTGCAGGGAAAGGTCAGTTCAACTTCTGCAGCCTTCAGACAGAGCATCCTCAGTCATTCCGTAGATATAGCACATGCACTGTTGGGTTGGGCTGTAGGAGCTGTGAGGAGATGGAGCATGTTCAATGCAGACAGGATCTTTGGAGAATTTAGCTGCCAAACTCTAACATCTCTACTGAGTATGTGCAACTGAGATTTTTTGGAGGGCCTATAATTTGGCAAAATTATAATAGGAATGGCAAAAGGCATATCCCTGACACAATTGCCCCACTGTCCAGTTTCAAGTCCTTTTCAGAAGAGGTTGTGTTAAAATTATGAAATCTTCAGGATTCAAACAGTTTCATAAATTAACCAGCAAGCTGAATACCCAAAAAAAAAAAAAAAAAAAAAGACTCTATAAATAATTCAACATCATGAAAATATTCACAAATCACCTTTTGTATTATTTGACCATTTCAAGCATATACAAACACATGCACAGAATCCTGGATAGACATATGAAGACACAGTTGTGATAATTTTTTGTTGTTGTATTATTTAATTTGTCTCAATTGCAAGAGTTCTAGGAACTGTCATTTCTCAATACATTTGTGATTAATTTCAGCTGGTGAGAAAATGTCATCCTCCTTAGGAACACTCCTGTTGTCATCAGTGATTGCTTCACAGTTCAGTTTATTAAGGGTATGTCCATACTGACTGCAGCAAAGTCGCCGCCATCAGATCGATCTTTCTGGATCGATTGAGCGGTCAGTGTAGACCCGCTCAATCGATCAGCAAGTTGACACTGGTAATCCACCTCCTCAAGTAGCACAATGAAGACACCACGCAGAAGGGAAGCACAGCAGTCACCGGGAGTTATGCAAGCTACTCTGAATAGCTTGCGTAACTCCCGTCAACTGCCGCCAAATTTCCAGATAAGTGTAGACCAGGGCTAAGATCTGCAGACCGATTCTGTAATTTATGTTCTGCCACACTGTGATGGTTTTCAGCTGTGTGACCCCTAAGCAGGCTACAAGGAAGAGGCCCTGGTGTCAGAGTCAAAAATCTCTCCATTGAAAAACAAAACAACATGCCTATTTGCTGGCAAATTGTTGGATAAAGAGGGAGAGTAGAGGAGAGAAGGAAAAAATTGTTTCTTCCTGCTCATGATCTGCTCCTGCAGCCTCTCTAGCACCTGTTATTAATTCCCATCTCCTTGCACTGTACTAGGCTCCAGAAAAGGCATCTTTTAATGACAGTGGGATCAGCTGCCTGGATTCTGCTGCTGTCTATGGCCCCGCTGCTCTCAGGACTAAGCCACTTTCTTTAAGTAGCTTCTTACACAACAGCAGAGCACTTCAGCAGCGTGAAATAAGCTAAACTGACACCCTTTCATCCAGTAGCCCCTAGCACCCATGTTGTTTAATATATTTATTAATGGTCTAGAAAGGGTGGTGAGTAGTGAGACAGCAAAATCTGCAGATGACACTAAATTATTTAGGTAAGTTAGAACCAGAGAGGACTGTGAGAAACTTCAGGGAGGCCTAAGTACACTAGGTGAATGGGCAACACTATGATAAATGAAATTCAATGTTGATAAATGCAAAGTAACATACATTGGATGGGAAAGCTATTCATACGCCCTCCAGAGTTCAAAATTAACTGTTTCAACTCAGGGAAGGGATCTGTGCATCACTGTAGACAGCTCAAAGAAGACCTCTGCTCAATGCACATCTGTGGTCAAAAAAGCTAACAAGATATTAGGATTCCCAAGGAATAGGGTGGTAAATATTACAAAGAATATTATAAAATTTTTATATAAATCAGTTGTGCGACCTCATCTGGAAAACAGTGTGCTGTATTGGTCACAGCATCTCAAAAAGGACATTGCAGAACTAGACAGGGGTTCAGAGAACAGTGACAAAAATGATCAAGGGCATGGAAAAAATATGAAGAGAGATTGAAAAGATGAGTTCCAGAGGGGTAGCCATGTTAGTCTGTTTTCAGCAAAACAACGAGAGTTCTGTGGCACCTTAAAGACTAAGAAATTTGGGTTTCTGCCCACGAAAGCTTATGCCCAAATAAATTTGTTAGTCTTTAAGGTGCCACAGAACACTCATTATTTTATTGTAAAGATGGAGACTGCTCACCTCAGAAAGGAGATGATAAGAGGGGACATAATACAAATATAAAAGTAAAGTTGAAGCCCATTTCAGAACCCATTGACCGCAGATGCAAAACCCAATATTCGGTTATGACCCACTCCAAAATCTTATTTGTGCTAGGCACAGGGGACAGGATAGTAGGGAGGATCCTGTCCCATGAAGAGGAGATAAATAATGTGAAGTGATGTATGTATCTTTGGAGAGAGTTAGAAGAATAGTAGATGGAAGTTAATTGTTAAACAGTGTGATCCATCCCAGAGGGACATGACACTGGAATCTGAGTAACAAGTAACTCAATATGTTGGTAGGAGGCCAGGTCCCAGAGGCTCTGTAAAGCTACAGATTTGTCAGCATTGCATGGCATGAAGTCCTGAGAACACTCTCCTATGTTTGTATTGTGACAATACACTATGACATGAATTTCTGAGATACAACTTTATGATGCAAACATTTCAACACATCAGTATGCTGTGGTGTTATTCTTTTATGGCTTTTTCTGGTACCATTTCATGAAGAAGCAGCTCTCCAACTCACCAAGGTTTAATATTATTGCTAAACTTATTTAGTTGCTAAAATTATTAGGAGGTATAAATAAATGTTGATTGTGGGATTGATCCTATTTACACTGAAGACAATGGCAAATCTCACACTGACTTTATGGTTCAGGATCAGAGCCTAAATTTGCTATTTTTTCTTTACCAGAAAATAATGGTGTGTGTTAAATAATTTACAATTATATATTATATACATGTGTATATACAATAATGGCATGTGTTTAATAATATACAATAGATTTTCTAGTAATAGGATAGCTATTATGAAGGGATTTTAAAATAGAAAATATGTGGAAAGCTAATAGAAAGCTAATGTGGAAAAATCATAATACCTACTATCCTTGTCAAAAGCTAGAGCAAATAAATAAATAACAGAAAATAAAATTGTAATAGTGTATCATCAGATACCGAGTAACTTAATTATAGTGATTGATCCTGCAAACCCTTACTTCTGAGAAGCAATTATTCATGAAAATTCCAATGACAGTGTGAGTGAGGGCTACTTGGATGAGTAAAGGATGTAGGATTGTGCTACAAGATATTACAAAATGCATTTTGATAAAACAAATGTATATAATTATACTTATGTATTAGAAAATAAGAGACAACTTCCTGACATGCAGTCCTTACTCCTGTAAGTAATTCTTATTCCCATGAATAGGCTCATTTAAATCAATGGGACTACTCACATGGACACAACTGTAGAAGATTAGGCCCATGGCAATGACTGTACTTTGAGTATAACACAAAATATCGTATTGCCTCTTTATAAATCCATGGTACACCCACATCTTGAATACTGCGTGCAGATCTGGTCGCCCCATCTCAAAAAAAAAAAAAATATTGGAATTGGAAAAGGTACAGAAAAGGGCAACTAAAACGATTAAGGGTATAGAAAAGCTTCCATATGAGGAGAGATTAACAAGACTGGGACTTTTCAGCTTGGAAAAGAGATGACTAAGGGGGGATATGATAGAGGTCTATAAAATCATGACCAGTGTGGAGAAAGTAAATAAGGAAGTGTTATTTACTCCTTCTCATAACACAAGAATTAGGGGTTACCAAATGAAATGAATAGCCAGCAGGTTTAAAATGAACAAAAGGAAGTAATTCTTCACATAACGCACAGTCTACCTGTGGAACTCCTTGCCAGAGGATGTTGTGATGGCCAAGACTACAACAGGGTTCAAAAAAGAACTAGATAAATTCATGGAGGCTAGGTCCATCAATGGCTATTAGCCAGGATAGGCAGGGATTGTTGTTTGCCAGAAGCTAGGAATGGCTGACAGGATGGATAACTTGATTGACTGTTCTATTCATTCCGTCTGAAGCACCTGGCATTAGCCACTGTTGGAATAGACGGTACTGGGCTAGATGGACCATTGGTCTGACCCAGTAAGGCCATTTTTATGTTCAAGGACATTTTTTTGCTCTTAAACATGTAAGGTTCATGTGTTTAATGATAAACATACAATATTCTTATGTGACACTTAGGAGACTGTTCTCCATATTTCATTTTCTCTCTTGAGATCTGGTCAGTATTTTAGAGTTCTAAATCTTTAAAAGAATTGAAAATTTAAACATAATTTACTCTCAGCTGTATAGAATGAAAGTCCCTTGCAGGGAAAGAGGATAGAATATAACCCTCCTATAAACTAATTAGTGATGAACTAACTCATGCTGTTACCCTGTGCTAAGACTAAATACGTTCCTATCTTCCCACCTCCTTTCCCTGTATCCTCCACCTAACAACAAGAAGTAAAAGCTTGAGGCCAAATCCTGCTTCCACTGAAGTCATCGTAAGTTTTGCCACTGATTTCAATGGCGGGACCCTTGCCCTTATCTATCCCCGTAGGCTGACTGTCAACCCCCTTGTACCATGTGAAGTCATTTACAGCTGGGTAAATGTGAGTGCTAAGTGGATATAAATCACTTCCAGATCAGAATGGTAGCATAGTACACCTGCTTTGCTGAGATGTAAATGACTACATAAGATACAAAGTAGCAGTGAATCAGGCCTGCAATAGTCTCATACTTTACAAAGCAAACAGTTGTATACCTATATAGGGACAAACCTAGTCCTACTGAAATCAATGGGAAAACTGCAGCTGACTTCAATGGGACCAGATTTTGGCCTGTATCTAGATTCCTGTCTTAGATCTTTGTAAACATCCAACACCAGTATCTAAGTATTTTAAGCACCGTGAGCAGATTTAGTCACTGAAAAATCCTGTCTTTTCAGGGCCCTTTCCACTTTGAGTGCTGAAAGCTAGAAAAGTAGTGGCAAGTCATCAAACTTGGGTACCTAAACTTGGGCAACTATGATAAATCCATATTTAGACACTTAAAATAGGCATTTTGTTCATTTGGAAGAAAAGATTTTGCTCCTGTATCTGTATAAATGTAACCACTAAAGACTTGGGCTTCGTTCATGACTGTTTTACAGGAACATCTTTTTGTTTTGTATTTATATAATGCCTAGCAAAATGTAGCTTTGATCCATGAGGAGAACTCCTAAGCACTAACGCAATACAAATCAATAATAATAATTTTACACAAGTGTATTGCTATTGAAATCCAAGGATTAATGTGATGCTGAATCAGCTCAATACAGTTTTGATACGTCCCAACTTCACATATAATCAAAATTCAGACAGATGAAATTCAGACAAGACAAAAAAGCCTGCTAAATAACAAAAATTAACTTTTCACAGCATTTTATATTAAATACAAATATGTCTCCTTACTCACCTCTAGACCTAATTTTCATTTACACTAATGCCACTTTACACCGCTCTGGCAATGCAAACTTAAAACAGAAGAAAAATATATCCACTTTAAGGCCCTGAAGTGGCACAAGGTGGCCTTGGTGCAGATGAGAATCAGGCCCTCTAAAATTAAACAGTATTCCTCATTTTACTGACCTGATTTATACCAAAATAAATTAGATCAGAATTTGGCTCATAGTTTCACCACTAAAGTCCAATACTTTGGCTATTTTGGGTAAAATTCCTACTTACTCAAAGTGACAATGATATTGCTGTTGGGAATAAAATATATTACTGTACTTAGAAACAACTGCATATATCCTTCCATTACTATGGTTGAAAAAGGACAGGAATAATATGGCTTACATTTACCCAATGAATATTTAAAACAGTCTCCTTTTGTAACTGTGAAAAATACATCACCATGGGGAGGGCTTGTTTTGAACTCTGTTCTTCTAGAAATTTAATAACAAAAAATTGTTGTAGCACTATAGTTTCAATACATCCATCTGACGTCAACAGGAGTTTTACCAGAGTGAGGATGGAAGATCAGACTCATTACATAAGAATTTCATATTCCAAAAGCTGTTGTATTTAGATTATCAGAACTGTGTGCAGAAAAACTGCACAATTTATATTCAGCTTTCAAGGTGGAGTGTTTATCACTGTCATAAAAGAAGGCAGTTTTACCAACTACACAAATGCAAGCCTATTAATTCCTACCCCTTGTAAATATGATAAGTAACAAATAAGAGATTTTTTGTAAATATGTGACTTATTATCCTAGTAGCAGTTATGCTGTGCACAGGTTTACCTACATCATTTACAGAAGACAGGCTCCAATTCTTGAACAGCAAATCTCTCAGCTACCTCTCTGATAAGTCTTTTATACCTTGGCATTTGACCTCCGTGTAATTATCCTTGTTACAACATCACTTCATAATAGCAGGATTGGAATGGTTGACTGTCCAAAAATACAACTGAAGGCCTGATTTCCCAGGACTTATTGGGTCTGATTCAAGTAAACATAACCACCTTCCCCAAGATGCAAGACCAGGATCCACTAAGTGACCTGACCTAAATGCCTATGCCGTGCCCTTCATGAGGGAGAGAGTCAAGGAAGTTTGGTCCCTCGGAGGCTAAGGATGGATAATGGTCCTGAGTCTCCACTCTCTTACAGCGGGTTTATAACAGTATAATATGTCCATTGAAATAATGGATTTACACTGGCATAAAACCAGTGTAATGGAGTAGTGAATCAACCAAGCCTGATGTGTCTAAAACTGGTGTGTAAGGGGAAAAATGGATGGAAGTTCTTTGTTAAACCGGAGGGAGAAGGAACCTACGCTGGGTCCAAGTCATGGTTATGGAAACTAATGTCCGTGTGAATAAATGGAGAATTTTGATTTAATTATATGTTGCACAAGTGTAAACGACCACACAAGGTACAAGCCAGTGGGGACCAGGTCCATGTTTCTTCACAGGGGCTCAAGTTATTACCCAACAGAATTCTCAGTTAGCACAAAACAGCTGCTATTCCAAGCACTGAAGTGTGTGCTGAGCAAGATGGAGCATACAAGCTGGTATGGGCCTCTACGATCTGGAAGCCACCTGCAGCCTCAGATTTGTCAGCTTAGTCTGAACTAATCATGGCCCTTACTTTAACAAAATTTGCATTGGCTTGAGTGTGTAAAGTGTGTAGTTTGCCCCTCTCTCTCATATATTCCAACTTCAAAAAGAGTTTTATCTGCAAAAGAACTGTAAAAGTGGGCCCTCAGAGTGGCAATATGGGAAGGTGAACCTTTTCTGTCAAGCTCCATGATTGTGGAATTCTCTCTCCCTGACTCAAGATTTTTTTTTATTTTCACTTTAATTTTGGTTTGTTGTGGTCATGGCTTTGATTGTTATTTTAATGCACATATGATGGGAATTTCCTCATGGTTTTGTTCATCTTTGCTTTTAGTGGAATATTACAGAATTCAGCTTTGTTTTTCATAATCATTTTTTGTTTTAAATCTTTGTAGCCTTGTATAGGCCATTTGTGCAATGGGCTTCAAGAAATTTAAAATATAATATTCAGCATGCTATTACAGTATTCAAAATGCTTGGCTCCCAGGAGTGGAATTAGCATGAAGGAGATGAACTAGAAGAGAATGAAAATATCCTCTGTTGTGTTGCTTAGAAAACAATACATTTAGGCCCCAATCCTGAAGTGAAAACCATGAGGGCAGACCTCCGTGCCCATGGGGAGGTCGATTAAAGTCAGTAGGGATCTCACTGGAAGATCAGGGGTTTAACTATAGGAATAATGACTACATGAAACAATAAAAAAACAATGTTATTTCCAATCAATTTTCAGACATTATTTAATCCTACACTGTTACCTACTGAATTGGTATTATATCTGCTTGATTCTTCCATACTAAGTTAAATAATAAAAAAGAAAAAAAATACTTTAGCTTTTTAAAAAAATTGAGGGAATGTTAGTATTCAAGAGAAATTAGTCTGATTGCACAATCTAGCAGAAAAAATAACAAAGATGGGCTGGCTGCTTATTTTCTCAACCAGCTTTGACAATTTGCTTTAATCATGACATGCAATCTCTCTGCTATATCGGGGATCCTTGCCTGAGAAAACATTGATTTTTGTGGTGTTGAAGAACTCCTTAGATATGGGATGAGACTAAAACATCCATTGTAATTGTGACCTAAACTATATTTTAACCCCCCAACACTTTGTCCCTCCATCAAAAGCATGTGCCTAACTTTATATATTTAAAGTCACATTGGGCCAAATTCTCAAAGGTATTTAGGCACCTAAAGAGAGGTGCCAAATGAGATTTCCAAAAGCAAGTAGGCGCCTAGTTCCCAAACTCACTAGACATCTGTCTACATCTTTATGAACCTAAATACCTTTGAAAATCTGATCTTTTAACTTCAAGCAACTTTAAGCTCTGAAGTCAATGGGACTATTTATGTGTGTAAGAGAAATACTTTGCTGAATTTGGGCCTTGTGAAAAAACCTACAGTCTGCAAACTCTCATGGACTTCAGCTTTGTTTGTGTAAAGGCTACTGGATAAAGCCCAGCAAGATGAAAGGAGTGATAAATAAGGAGCTGCATCACTTAGGCCTCTGGTGCTTTCCTTTTGAATTATTAAGGTAATATATAGTTTAAAACTGTAATTTTAACTATTCCTCTGAGGGTTTTTTAATACACGTTTTATTTAAACTCTTGTGAATATTAATCAAGTTATATGGTACTTTCTGTAATCTCTGGGATCATTATCCCATTAATATGCAAAGAATTTATATGTGCATCTCTCCTTATCTTAGCAGCAATTATGCCTCTAAACAAAACCCATATATATATAATCTTCTCAACAAGTGCTTGAAAATATAGACATATATATACACTTGTGTATATGTACACGTTTGTATATATATTCACATACAGTTTTAATGTAAAGAAGAGTTACTGGAATGAACTTCACAGGACTGTCCTTGAACCATTAGCTTTGTCGGAGTTTTGCTAACTTTTAGCTAGAGCTGAGTGAATAGCTCTTAGCAAATAAGTTGAATGGGCTTTGTTCTGTTCCTGAATTGCCTCTGAGCAAATTTTAATTTTCTAAGATTTATTCACCATTTGACATTCTGCTAGATAATTTCTATGTATAAATTATTGGATAGTAGATTTTTCAGGAGCAGTCAGCTGTAAATATTCAACACAATATTATAAATTCATATTCCAAGCTGTGTTTAGTTTTGATTGGATACCCAGATCACATAGGATTGTTTTTGTTCCATGACTGGATTAGCATAACACTTAAAAGCAGATTTCTCGTGTTTACTTGTTCACAATTAACTTTCTGCAAATATTCTCTAACATTTGCCTAAAAATTGCTATTTCTTCAAACATTTTTGACAGTACATTTATTTGCTAGAATACTTATTAAAAGCGAACACAACAGAGGGATAAACACAGTTAAAACAAATGCATATTTTTATTTAAGTGAATATTTATGGGATTTTTTTTTTAATTATTCACTCAAATTTGCTTTTAGCATACTTAATGTAGACTACCACACAAGTGCAACTTGATTAGGAAGGAAAAACATAAGAGCTCATTTGTGTCATAATTTTGCATGTGGTAACAAGGTGTTCAGTAGAGGAGGATATAAAAAGACCTTAATGAAAAGGGATAGCAATATCAGAGAATGCTACAAGATAATGTGGTGACCTGAAATGACAGAATCAAGGTGCAATTTACTCAACTATACCCATGAACATTACAGAGCTCCAAATACAGAACCCCTATTACTATTTATTTTGAGTGTAATCTCTCTGAATATGGACAGGAAAGAATAAAAACCATTGTTAGTTACTACAAAATGTTGACATTTATTTTTAGTATTTTTATTTCTTTAGAGATTACAAAATTAATGTTCTAATAAACTGGACCCAAGTTTCCTTTGGCTTTTGCCTTTGAAAAATTAGTGTATTGTATATTAAATAAATGCACTGATCGTAATAATCATTGTATGGTGCCTATCATGAGATGCACCATAACCATCTCTACAGTAGGGAAGTTTTGCAAAAATGTCTCATCAGTTAATACACACATCATATTCATGAAACACTGGGAACCGTAGTGTAGAGGGGCAACTAGATGCCACCACTGTTTTAAGCACCATGTTGATAGAACTGTGGTAAGCGTGGTTTGATAAGGCATTGATTAAAACACTGGCAATTGCCAGCAGGCCACCTAGACTAAGGCTCCTAACATTGCTAACACTGGTGAAGCTGAATTGGAGTTGGCAGTAGTTGGGATAATTTTTCCAAAATTTGATACACAAGGTTTAATGTATAGTGAGTGTTCTCATACCATATTTGTGCCAGTTGTGGATGTCATGTACTGTCAATTCAGATAATGGGGTGAAGAATTCAAAGTCAGTTTTGTGTCCTTAAAAGAGAAACTTAGAGAGATTTGTTGTTGGTGTTTGTTTTTGTGTGGCGGGGGGTGGGGGGGAAGGAAGGGGGAGGTCAAAGGGGGTGTTTGTTTTACATTTACTATTACGTTAAGTTTTAAGGTGCTCCTGCTCCCCCTAAAGTCCCATAAAACTTCCAAAACCTCTTGCATGGTTTGTTTTTAGAGAGGGAAAGAGATAGAGTGAGTGAGTGAGTGAGTGAGTGAGTGAGTGAGTGAATGTTCATTTTGCAGGTTAAGGGCTTGAGTTTGGAGTCAGTTTCATTAGGTCTCATTTGCATTTGCTTTTACGACATTATTGGTGAGCATATTGAAAACCTGCATTGCATGGCAATGAAACTGCACTCCTTGGGAAAAATAATTAACCCCATTAAAAAAACAAAAAATAGAACCCTATCCTGTGAGATGCTCAGTGCCCTCACCTATGGAAGTCATGGGTCCTATTCTGCCCCTTCATTGCAATAGAGTAAGGTACTACTCATCCTGAGGAAGGGATGAAGAGACCAGAATCCAACCCAAAGAGAGCTGCAGGCCCTTTGCACCTTACAGGCTGCCATCCAAATCATGCATCCTGGTTTCCTTAAGGGCAGTTTTGGCTAGCACTCAATAGCTATTCAGAGATTGGAAAGCTAAAGGACCTGGAAACCACTTGGATCAAGTCTGATTCATTTACACATATGCATGGATTATACAGAAAAGTTTAAAAACTGTATTTTACATGTAGCCTAGAAGTCCCATGGAAAGTATGGAGCGCAGGGCCAAGCGCAAGGTGCTGTAAAATCCCGTGTGGACTATGCAAACCTTGGACAGGTGAGGGGCAGGTGTGGAGCTGGTAGCTGCTGGGGCAGGGAGTTTGCTGCTCTGAGAGGACCTGAGGAAGAGCCCTGCATAGCAGCACCAGTGCATGGCGTATTAAGATTACAGAGAAAGCCCAGAAGTAAAGCTGGCTAAAAGAACAAGGAGATCTAGGGTTTTGCTATCCTGTTAAGTTCTTTCCAAGGATCAAACTGTCAAGCAATTGGTTTGTGCAAGGCACGTTCCTGGCCACCCTGAGGAAAGTTTGAACCAGACCAACCTGTCAACACCTCACCAAGGCCAAACTGCCCTTCTGGAGAGAGCCTCCTGGCCCCAGCACCAGCCCTGCCCGTGGATTTCCACAGACAGCCATGGCAGAGGGACAGTGGTTACCGATTGCGCGGCAGTCTTGTCATTGCTGCTTAGTAAAAACAGGGGCAACTTGCACACACACACAGCTCTCTCACACACACATAGCTCACACTCAGCTCCCCCACACACAATCACACACACACACACACACTAACAATTCACACAAGCAGAGCTCTCTCACACACACTAACAGCTCCCACAGAGAGCTCACTCACGCGCACAGAGCTCTCTCTGACACACACACACAGCTAACAGCTTACAGTCAGCTCACACACACACACACACACACACAGCTCTCTCATTCACACACACTAACAGCTCACACCCACAAACACACACAGCGATAGCTGTTTCTCACACACACACACACTCACACTCCGCTCCCCCAGCCCCCTCCACGCAGCGCTGTCTCCGCGCGGGGCTCCCTCGCAGCGCCCTACCTGTGGGTGTCTGGCCGGCACCCCGGCGCTCCGCCTGTGACCATCTCCCCGTGCGGCGGGGCGGAGAGAGGCGCGGCCAGCCCGGCACTGCCTGGCCGACGGAGACAGGCTCCCACCGGCCGGCCGGCACTTCGCGGCGGGGCAGCCTCAGTCGCTCCCGCCCCGAGCGAGCCCCGCCGCCATCCCGCGCCGCTGCCGGCTCCAGGCTCCCATGGCAGCGCCGCCCCGGAGCCCGCGCGGCTGGCCCGGCGGGAGGTTCGCAGCCTCTCCGCAGCCCATGAGCCCCGCGCCGCGCCGCCCTCAAGCTCGGAGGCTGCAGAGCAACCCGAGGCGCCTGGCTCCGGAGCAGCACCCGGGGGTGGCTGCCAGCTCGGTCCGCGGGGAGAGAAACCCGGCCCCCAGCAGCACCCGCAGCCTCCCTCGGCTCTGCCCAGCGCCGCCCCCGCCAATCCCGGTTGGCCGCACACGCCCCTGCTCTTTAATCCTCCCCGGGACGGGAGCTGCTCAGAGCCGAGCCGAGCACCGAGCTGGCGACGCTGACAGCTGCTCTCCGCCAGCCGCGACTCCCCTGGGCCGGGAGTAGTGAGCGCTCCCCCTCCCAGGGGCCTGGGCGTGGCGGGCAGAGCTGGGGCGCGGGAGGCAGGGGAGCGGAGCGGCTGTCTGGGAAGTCTGAGAAATGAATTCAACCACGCTCAGGCTGAGCCCTCCCCCCACCTTGCTACGAACGACTGGGATGCCCTGGAGACTGGGGCTGGTTGGAGCGAGCACTTCACCCTGCTCTCACCCCCCAGCTCCAGGGGAAGCTGTGGCATTTAGCCCTGAACGGCTCTGGGGCGATATTCCCCCTTTGCAAAGTTTCTCATGCCCACTATTGTCTAACGGGACAGGAAAGTCCATACACTGAAGATGCTCCCACGGTCGATCTGCTAAGAGTTTATCCCCTTCTCTGAGTAAGGTTTTTCTTGAAGATTTGACATTCTTGCTGAATTCCTAAACGGAGCTGCCGCCGCTTCCCTCCACCCCTTTGATTTTTCGAGTTACAAGAAACAAACACGACTTCCCTCCATCCTATTTTGTTTTTCATACTTGAATTTCCAGCTGACTTTCATGCTTCTCTGAACTTGTATTTTATAAATTCTGATTCTGCAAGGCTTTTATCTCCTTTTCAGAGCCCTTCAAAACTGCTATGAAAGCTGGAAACAAGAGATCATAACATTAGATACAAGAACTCCATACAAATAACGTTCAGGTTGGAAATCCCATTGACAAAAGCCGTGCAATTCAAAATGAAAGAGGCTTCAGCACAGCTGCATGGGTCTCAGCTGCAATTTCCTATACAATCTTAATTCAAAGGGACTGAACATGTCAAATGCACTTGAGACCCCATTTGTTTATTTATTTTGATTTAAATACAAGGAGACAGCTATCCACTGGTCTAGGTACCCTGACAATTATTTCAAATAACAAAGGCTAACTGCCCAGAATCATAACAAAGCACCAAGGCACAAGTTAACCATCCATTACTTTAAGTAGCAAAAACAAAAATGTGACCCAGACGGTAAATGGTATCTCACTTAAACCCTTCAGCCCTCTGCAAAAGCTCTAGCACACAGAAGGTTATTGCAGCATGTCAAACCAAGGTCAACAGACTCAGGCTATTTTGCATTAAAGTAAAGGAAGTTCCAGGAGTCTGGGGCATAAAATATATGAAGAGCATCTTTCTTTCTTGCTATAGCGCTCCTCGTGGTGTGTTGGAAGCCATTGGTATCGTAATCAACATTACAGCAGTTAAGGCTAAAGCGGTAGCCCATAGTTTGCTCTCAGGGGGTTGGAGTGTTGGTTGACAAAAGATACTATTCAAAAATTCATGCTGGTGACTGCAAAGTGGGAGTAAAAATCATCCATGATTTAATAAAGGACAAGACCTGATCTTCTATGTATTGCTGATATTTCATGGGATAACACTGCTGCACTGATCTTGCCCAACTGGGAATTTGGTAAGGCATGAAGCTAAGAGGGATAGCTGAAGAAGTACCATGGCTGATCTGGTTCCATCGTACCTGAAATAAAGGAGATCACCCAATCTAAAACTGGATCCAGTTTGGTTATTTGAACTTGGATTAAAGGTGGGCAAGAGAAAATTCTGCCCATGTTGTAAAATGACCATTGCCTCCTGTGGTTCAGGTTCAATTGCAGCAATGCTTACTGGGGTAGGAGGTCCTGTTTGGATGGTCCATATCAAGAGAATAATGGATCCTAAGTATTTCTAGAGGGTTCTGAAGGAGATAATTTCTCTGACAGACAACTATTTATGGATGGGTAGGATTTTATAAAGATTTTTGGCCTTTCACCATCAACATTGAGACCCCAAAGCATCATGGTTCATGCAGGATCTGCAACAAGTGAAGTGGGCAGGCAGATGGCTAGAGTGCTAGCAGAAGTATCTTTTATAATTTGACCAGTTCCTCAAAGATTTTTGTTAAAAATTCTTATATAGTGTTCCTGTGTGGGAGGTGAACAGATTTCTTTGTCTCAACCAAAACATCCATAAAGTCTCAGCTAGCAGGTTTGTTTCAGGTAGTGAATCCTGGTTAATCTGGATGTTTTCTTCAGACTCAGTGGTTGATATGAGTCCCTCATTTTGAGGGAATTTTGTGTTATTTTGCTGATATAACGCTACAGATTAAGCATGAATTGTCTGTAGGAACAGGGCAGTATTTTGGGATGATAAATACTAAGTCTGCTCTGCTTGTGCTCTCTGGAGGAAAAAAGAACTAAATA
Source organism: Emydura macquarii macquarii (assembly GCF_026122565.2). Lineage (NCBI taxonomy): Eukaryota > Metazoa > Chordata > Testudines > Chelidae > Emydura > Emydura macquarii. The sequence continues at coordinate 2,817,566 of NW_027132344.1, forward strand.
TGAAAGTCTTCTTAAAATGAAGTCATAAAAAAAAAAAAAGAAAAAGGGGAAAACTAAAGCATAGAAAAATATATTTTTTCAAAACTTCTTGTTTTCTGCTACACTTTGATCTTTTAATTATCTTGTCCTTCTATCTATACCCATTTGTTTGTTTCATCTACCTGTTGCATTCTGACACCGAGATTGTAAACTCTTTGGGACATGGACTGTCTTCTTTGTTATTTTTCTGTTCAGTAGTTAATACAATGAGGCTCTGATCCTAGACCATATAATAATAATGGTCAAGATTTTGAAAGGCGACTGTTCATTTTGGGTGCCTCCGTTTTTGAGTGTCCTGCTTAAGACACTTTAAAGGGGCAATATTTTCAGAGTTCTGAACAACCACCATTTGAAAATCAGGCCCCTTTAAAGGTGCCTCAAGTTGGGTACCCAAGAATGGGGAAACCCAAATTTACTAGTCCCTTGCAATTGTGAGCCAACAATAATAAGTCACTAGAAATACATCTACATGAAAAGTTATATTTCTACCCTAAATCTGTGACAGATTTTTCAGCCCTTACTCACACAAGGAACTAATCATGTGAGTAAGAGCTGTAAAACTGGGTCCTTTGTCTCAAGTATTCTCACTTTATAAAAGTTAGTAATGCTTCTTCTACTGTTAGCATAATTGGACTCTATTACACTTACATATACATAGAGTTTAAAATTGCTCGTTTCATGCACTGTACAACATTTGCTGTTAAATTACATAAATTCATATTTTTTCTTTCCAAAATTCACATTTTTTTAAATGGCTGAAACAATAAAAATGAAGATATTCATGTCTAGTATGACTTAACAATGTTTACCAATTTCCAAGGTTTTATGTCAGTAGTTTTCAATATTATGATTTACTTTTCAGAGGCGCTTAATAACCTCAGGTCCCAATGAAGTCAATGAAAAAAACAGGGATAAAGCAACTTTGAAAATCAGGCTAATAAAATATAAAGATCATCCTTATTTTCTGATAAAAGAAAAAGTTTTAACTCTGAAGAGATGCTTTCTGATACATGTTCTAACTATATGCTGGAAACTCTGACCTTAAAATCATTATCTGAAAGCAGATATTACACTTGTAATTCATGAAGGGCCCCATATTAGAAGGGAACAAAAAAACAGAGTGGAAGTGTTTTATAGTTATGATGTAACACACTGAATAGAATAATGATCAAATTAAGTCACAACATCTAATTAGATGATAATTTGAGGGGATTTGGATGGTAAAATACCAGGATGATGTATATGGCGTAAGTGCCTAGATCTATAGACAGCGATGCAGAGTGCATCCTTTTTATTTTGATAGTAGATGGTTCTTTAACGAGAATAGCAAGATCAAATGATTGGACGATGAAGCTAGATAAATTCAGGCTAGAAATTACTCATATTTTTCACAGTGAGGGTAATTAGTTATTGGCACAACATTCACATAAAAGTAGTGGATTCTCCATCACTTGAAATCTTTAAATCAAGATCCGATGTCTAAAAGATATGCTTGCTGTAGCTCCACCAAAAACATATGGGTTTGATGCAGAAATCACTGGGTGAAATTCTATGGCCTGTGTTAAACAGAAAGTCAAACAAGATCATCATAATGGTCCCTTCTGGTCTCAACAATCTATGAGTTAATATCTGTACCTGAGCTACATACATTTCAAAACAGAAGGATGAGGTGATTATGATCTCAGGATAAAGTTATTACAGAATTAAAAGAGAGCACACTCAGGTTAACATTGTACTGAAAATGTGTTTTTCCTCCTCCGATTCTTTTCCTTCACCTCCCTCCCACCTTCCATTCTTCATAGAAAATCCTATAAAACTGAACAGAGAATTATGACCGTTCCATAGACGTTACAAACCCACTCATCAAATTCTCCATAGGCATAGAATTCTCAATTAAATTCTATCATGGATATCATTCTTTCTTAAATTCTAGAGGCTGGTTTTAAAATAAAATCTATATAAAAGATTAGATATAGCTGTTCAAAGCATTTGCTAGGTAACCATATATAATTTAATAGGATAAAATAAATAACTTTTCTCTGTAAAGGCTCAGACCTCTATATTTCACAGGCCTCCTGCTGCATTGGAAAGATTAACCCCTAGTCCCAACATGGGTATATTTTGTATATAATTATTTTAAAAGTTCCAAGTCTTATTCTCACCTTCCTCTTCCACCTTGCCTAAAACAAATATTTTTCCCATTTGAAATTATTTAAAAGATGAACTGGAGTAAGGTACTGGATTCTTCTTTAATCAATGCTGCTGTTAAGGAAACAGAGGTAAAGTGAGAGCAGTTCTTGGAGAAGGGAGATGAAGAGACCATAATCATGTAAAAAGCTGGGGAAGCCATGTTTGTTATAGACACATGGCTGAGATGTTCTGAGATCAACAAAAGTCAGCACACCAGGCGGGGGCACCTATGCTATCCAATGGGCAATATGTTCTAAGCCCCATCCCACTCCTGGAGATGGGCACCTAAGTCTGGACTTAAGGGAGGCGCCTATGTCAGCTTGTGTTCCACAAATGGGAACCCACCACCTGGAGTCTGGCAGCTTAGGCACCTAAATCGTTTTTTGTGAAAATGAGTTGGACACCTGCCTCACTCTGTACACCTAAAGCACTTACCTGTAATGCGGGAGACTCAGGATCAAATTTCCCCCTCTGCCCAAGGGGGAAAAGGGATTTGAAACTGGTTCTGCCACCTTTCAGGAGGGTGCTCTAACCATTGAGAAATGGGCTATTCTGCTGCAGGACTCCTTCCATCTCTGCTTTTGAAGCTGTTGCACTCCAGATAAACAATGAAAGAGTCACTAGAGCAGGGAGATTGGATTCTAGTGGATGACCTAACCACCAGGCTACTCTCTCTCTCTGCCACTGATCTGCTGTGTGATATTGGGTATATCAGTTATCTGTGCTTCTGTTCTTCCTTTGTCTTGTCTATTTAGACTGTACGCTCTTGCAGCAGGGATTGTCTCTTATGCTGTGTTTTTACAGTGTCCAGGACAATGAGGCTCTGATCTCAGTTGGTGCCTCTAGGCAATAGTATACAACTGTTACTGCTGCCACCCCAAATATCCAGCTAACTCTTCCTTCTCTTTACCAAAGTGAAACAAAATACATTGCACCCCCATTATTGCACAATGCTTTAGCGCACAAATTTGTGGTAGAAATCTACTACCCTTGCTCACACAGAGCATGATTTCAATGGGGATACTCCAGGACTAAGGTGCCACTCTATATGAATAAGGATGGAAGAATCAGATCCTTTCTCAGATATTAGAAAGAGGCTGATTAATGGCAGTGAATTGAACTGAAAGGGAATGGGCTGGATCCTCAATCCCAGTACAGCTCCTTTCCACCATGGTTGAAAAGGGTGTGCTGAGTATGTGCAAAAGGTGGGAGAAGTTATAAATGGAGTAGTCTCTGCTCTGGCAATCCCTAGATAACCCCTTGAGAACCAGCACAAGTTAAATTCAGTGGCACAACTTCATGCCTCCTCGTAAAGCCCCTTACATGCTTACCTATGTGGATCTGGTACAGGGAGTCCCCTATAAAATATACAGGTGGTGCAGGGAACCTTTCTGAGCAGTGTAACCTATAGAAATGATGCTTGCTTATCTTTCTGTTGGAATGTAAGCAAGCCCAAAATCTATTCTTAAAAATAGGCTTGACAATAGTCAAGTAAGGTCTGGTAAAATAGGAGTAAAGTGAAGCGAGACAATTCAGAAGCAAGTTGGAGATCAGTTAGGGCATAACCCCAGGTAGTTACCATGTTTTGGTCCTAACTGGTTTTTACACGTGTTTTAGATAAAAGGTTAATGTTTTGGAAAATGTTATCTATATTGCCAGTTATCGATATGGCATTTACTCAGATGTTAAAGATGAGCTTAATGTTAAATAGCCAATGTGAAAGTAGAAAAATATGTAATTATGGTTAAAAATGATGGATTTAATGTTAATTAATTAAGGAGTGGTGTTATAATTGGTTATAAAAAGAGCAATATGCTGATTTTAGGTAGGTGTGCCCATCCACTGTGAAGGTACTGTTAGGGAAAGGATTATACCCACTCTCTTCATAAAGGGATTGATCACCACTAAATGCATCATTTCATCTTAGAAGGGGAGCACAGATGCAGTGTTTGGTTATAGTGTAATGCCTGTTTGCTTCACTAACTATTTTATATTAAAGTTTTTAATTTTATCACTCAATGTCATTCACAGTCCTCCACCAAATTAAATTTTCTGAAACCACTCTTAAAGAATTCAGTTAGTTTTTATTCCTTATTTTTAAATTACTAATTGGGAACACATCAATCTAAGGTTACAGCAGTCACTCCACCTACTTCTCCCAGAACAACTTCACTATGGAGTGAAGTGTTGCTGGGGCCTTGCACACCATGTGGGCACACCCTGGATTTATACAGGGCATTATGATATTTTCTGTTTTATTATCTATCCTTTCCTAATAGTTCCTAACATTCTGTTAGCCTTCCATTGCACAAATGGAATTAGATAGAAATAAACAAACTAAAATTTAAGGTAGGGGTGCATGCGTGCACACAATGAGGCCCTGATCTCACTTGAGGCCTCTAAGAAATAGCACACTACTACTACGACCACCCGAAACATCCAGACCCATAGGCCTTTGGTTTAACTACAAGATCATTCTTCTTCCTCTTAATCATATTAAAACAAAATACATTGCACCCTCATTGCATGCATGCACACAATATCTTAAATTATATTTTAAAATGAAAGCCAAAATTTAGAGAGGTGCTAAGCACCTATAACTTTCATTGCTCTCAGGATTTGGGCATAATTGACTATACTGGATCTTGTGGTGAGGTGGACACAGAATATTGTACAAAAATATTTATTTTAATCTAAATGAACCCAGTGCTGTGTTTGAACTGGAGTAATTGTTAACTCCAGTTAATGTGGCAAACTGCTGGGTATTGTCTCTTTAAAGGAGCAAACAAACCTTTCTATTTCTCTGAGTAGTCCAGGAGAGGGCTGAACACATCAGGACAGACAGTTTGGGGAAATTCAGAACTGGAAGTGTGTTGGGATCACCCAGCAAATATTTACCAAGGCTGATGAAAACCACGGTGGGGCTGTTGTGTTGTCTGGTGTCAGAGTACTGAACCAGGCTGCACAGCACACAGATACTCAGAGAACTGCATGAACTGCTGGAGTCTGAGCTGTGAGCCACAACAGCAGAGCATTTAAGGCACCCAGAGTTACTGGACAGGTGGTGACAACCCTTTACTGGTCTGGTTTGTATCCCAAAACATGACACTTACCAAAGACTGTTTTAGTGGTTTAGGAATAAGGACCGACAGAAAGGCAGTTGCTCCAGCAGCAAAGCACCTCCTAATTAAATGTCAGGACACTGGTTCTTCACTGACTTAAAAGGAAGAGTGCCACATACTGAATCCCACTCCTTGGAGGCTTCCAAAGCCTGGACTGGCACAATGAGACCCAATACAATCACAGGATAAGGAGGCATCGTTGCAGGTCAGAGACTTAAATTATGTGCTTATAATCACAAAGGAGAGGCCCAAATTTTACTATGTAACCCTGGTTCACAGAGGCATATTTGTATCAGTTCTGTTGCTAGTAGGGTGACCAGAGAGCAAATGTGAATAAATTGGGATACTTTTTTGGCAGGGGGAGGGGAAAGGGGTATGGTGGCATATATAAGACAAAGCCCCTAATATCAGGACATCTGGTCACCCTAGTTGCTAACTTGCTAATGTGAGGAGATGCTATTGGAACTTCATAATACCAGTGATGATAAAATGCACTTAGTAGTGACCATGATAGTTAAGTTTCCAGAACAGTTTTCATTATAGAACCTTTTATTTATATATGCTCACGTGTTTCAGTCACCCTTTAGGTTGAAATGTGCAAAGCTTGGTCTCTGTACCATGGTAATTTTATTTTTAATTAATCAAAATCAGTTTTTTATTTTTGGGTGAGAATGTGAAATCCTCTTGCCAATATACTGTGCATATAAAATCATAATTTCTTTACTGTGGCTACAGCCAAGCTAGCTGAGGTTTGTAAATTGCAATTTGGCATTGAGTACTCTTTCCACACAACCTCAATATGAGTCCAGGTCACTTTGTTATACACTATAAAATATATCTGAGCAGTAAGAAGTAATTACTGATCAGCTTCAGGGCTTTGTGGAAGAGTAGTAAAAGCATGCTTTCAAATTTGATTGAGTCAAGGAAACAATTGCAACTATAGCAACAACTTGCCTGAAAAGATTAATCTGAAACTAAAAGGAGTAACACCTTGAACAGTACACTTCCATATCTTGTTGAAAGGACAAAGAATGACTCCAACTCAAATACAGTCTCTCTCTATAAATATTTCACCAAAAGAAAAGACTATTTCAGTAATTATACAAGGATACCAAGAATTACATTTGAGTGTTCCTAAAACATGTGATGTGACTTATTCATATAGCTCTCTCTGAGAAGAAAATAGATAAGCTTCTTAGGGCCAAGTTCATCCCCAATAAAATCTTAAAAGAATTACACTGGGTATGAATGTTGTCCATTGATTCAGCATGAAGTTGGTTTGATTGTACAATGCCCATTGAAAGCAGTGTTACAAAATAGCATTTCCTCCGCGGGTTCACATTGGGTGCTGATGAGGCCCAGGGTGAGAACTGGACATCAAATCTAAACTGAGAAAGTGTCCTTTTACACCAGATGGTGTTTAGGATCAACTTCTAGTGTCAGACACAGAACTGATCCTTCTCCCACTGACAATGGTGTGAATCACAAGTAATGCCATGGGAGCTAGTAGTGTTACGCAATGTAAAATCAGATAGCAGAATCAGGCTCTGTAAGGAAGATTTTAAAAGACACAAATGGAAATTAAGGATTTAACTATGGGAGTTAGGTGCTTAACTGTAATTTTAGCCCTTGAAAGTCTCCCCCTATAACTTTTAGGTGATTAAAGAAATAATCTGTAATATGTCCAAGAAGTAATGGTTTACCATTTTAAGAAGGCCTTCTTGTTTATTACACTGAGTTCCAAATCCTCACATTATGTAGACTGATATAGCTCTAGAGAAAACAAGGCTATGCTTATTTACACCAGCTGAGTATTTGGCACACACATCTGCAGTAAAGGACATTTAAATCATGCAGGTTGCTCTAGCAGATTTGCTAAACAAACAGGATCTGATACAGGAAAATGAGGCTTTTTAACTTAAACAGTTTTAATTCTTTTCAATGTTTGCACTATAGCTTTGAGCTTTTTTCTTCTGATTGCCCCAGTTAGGTTGCTTCCCATAAGCATGCACAGGTCTCTAAAATAATTGCACTAAAACCCTAAACCAGGGAAGCTCATCTGGTTACATTATCAAGTAAAAAATCTGGCCAGATTTTCCTAAAGGGCCACCAATATTCATGCTCCTTTCAGTGAACCTGGACAGCAGCCTTATAGTTTGGAAGCCAAGTGTCACTTAGTGGGATCCACTGAATTTTGTGGTGAGATTTTGAGTTTGTTCAAACACAGAAATGCAAAACAAAAAGATTCCCAGGAACCTAAACTACAGAGTTTTGCACGGCTCCACTCCAGCCTGATCCTCTGAAGTGTTAAATGCCCTCAATTGCAGTGGGAGCTGAAATTACTTTTCTGTTCACCAGATATGGAGTGGGACAATGTGCCGTTTCCATTTACAAAAGGCCTATGGAAATAGTGTAATTTCAAAGGAAAATGTGAGTTTAGCACAGCTTTGCACAAAAAATAGCAAATGAAAGCAGATTACACAGGCAGCTCGATCCTGTTCTAATTGAAGTCAGTGGAAAATATTCTATTAATTTGGGTGGGAGCAGGATTGGGCCTATCATGTATAATTTAAAACCTTATAGTAACACCTGAAGTCATTAATTTTAAAAGTAAAATCATAATACAAGCCACTTTAGGCTACATTTTCAATGAATGTAATTTAAGCATCTAATGCTGTATGGTGCTATTGCTGACACATATTGCCAACACAAAAATATATTTTCATAAGAACAACCTTGTGCAGTTCATAGATAAGGAACTTTCATGTGAGCACTCAGATGCATTATTTCTATAGCACCACCAGTTTACAGAGCAACATACAGCAAAGCAAACAAGACCCTGCTTCAAGGAGTTTGCAAAACACAAGGATGCATAACAGAATACAATGGAATGGAGAACACACACCAAGTGCTGCATAGCTATTGTATAGACTAGAATAGTTCATGTAATATGGGAGGGAGAGGATGAGTTTTTGAAGGGAGGGGTGGAAAAGGAGCTTGGAGAATATTAATTAGGAGGACTTTGTAAGCATGAGCGTGGCAGAAAGAATTAAGTCTTTATTGGGTGAGGGAGAAAAAGGGAGCTGTTAAGAAAAAGCCAGGGGCTGAGCACAGAGGAGTGGGAAGGGATATGGCAGAGGCTCAGGGTGGAAAGGTGCAAAATATTAAAAAAACAAAAAGTATGCACATTTTTTTTCAAAAATTTACAAAAATGGTTATGCTCATAATTATGCACTGATCAATGCTCTCTGAGAACTGACACATATACCCCTCTTTCTCCTCTCCCCCCAACATTTGCATTATGTAAGTGGCTTATAAACAACCTTGCTTTCCCTTCATTCAAACAACAATCAGAATGACAGTTGCAGGAAATGATCTGGTTGTTACTGATGCAAGAACCAAAATGTGACTTTAATGCATTGACATATTTGTTTTTTCAGAGATGCAGATTTTTTTTTTTTTTTTTTTTTTTTTTTTTTTTTTTTTTTTTTGGTGGTAGTAGTATTTTTGGTACTGTCACACTATAATAGAGAGAGAGGGAAAGCTTGAGATACTGCACAGCAGAAAATTTAATTGTTCCTTTTTATTCAGGAAATAAAATACTACAAAAATACTCCTCAAAATATGTGGAGTTGAGTAAGACAAAGTTAAAAGATAGATTTTTCGAGGCGATTTCAAATGAAATGGAGGCCTGGTTGACTGGTGAAAGAAAATTCCATTTTTGCCTAAAGGCTGACAGAAATAGTAATATTTCATTTATTAATTTTATGCTACTCAGATGTTGGTATTTAAAACTGAAAAAAAACCATGTTTGTTTCTGCATGAGGAACACACCACACCTAGTTAGGGAATGGCTGGCTGGAGGTGTGAGAGGGAACGGGAAGGGGAAAAAATGGCTGCATAGTTTCTAAACTTTTCTCTTAAAAACGTTTGAAGGTGCTTTTTCTTTTTAATTATTATTTCTAAGTCTCCATTTTCAAATCACAATCAAGTCTTTTGGAATCTTTTCGAGGCAGTAAATAAGAAGCAGCAGCTATCACAGACTGGGGTATGGGTAGTGAGATCTAGTGGTCAGAGCCAAAAACTGAGCAGGGGAGGGCAGGAACACGCACAACTGCAGCTGTAGACAACAGTCTTGAGCAGCCATCAGCCTAACATTGCATTGCTGCTGTGCTTAAGAGCCCATCTGTTGGTTCCTCCAGCCTATGGGGTAGTCTGACCAATCAGGTGATTCAGCTGCAAGCCAACTTTGATTCAGCTGTGAGTCCTCTGCTGGTCACTAGGGAGGTAGAACTAGCTGCTCCCAGATCTGCTGCAAGCTCTAATTGCAGGCATAAGTTCCTATAACACTTCTCATCTGTACATCTCAAAGCACGTTACAACAGAAGGCAGGTTTTATTACCCCCTTTTACAGATGGGGAAATGGAGGTGAAGTACTTACCCAGGATCACACAGCAGGTCGGCGGCAGAGCTGGGTATAGGGCTCCCATGCTACGTCTTGTGTTCAGTTGGGCTTTTGTAAACCTGTCAGTGTGGTGTTCAGGTCAATGTGACAGCACAGTGAATTCCTCCTCCCCTACTCCACAGAGAGGTTTTACAGGTAGGTTCTGCTGAGATGCCTCCAGACACATTCCACAAAGGACAGAGAAAGGCATCTGCCAAGTGGCCTGAAATAATGGTCTGCACTGCCATGCTCTCTTCTTTGTCTCAGGTTTTCATCCTATGGCTTTTCAGGGATGCTCAGTGACTAGGGAGAGAGTGTCTCGTCTTGGAACCAGGCTTGGAACAGCTCCCCTAGTGCCCCTAGTGGCGGTGAGAGAAAAAGCGAGAGAGAAGTAAAGAGGAGTTTTCTTGTTTCTTTGTGACGCTATGCTTACTTCCGTTACTCAGCAACGAGGAAAGCAAAGTAGCCAGGAGAAGGGCACACAGGGACCTGAACCTGCAGACCAACATGACATGCACTCCCCACCCTCAAAGCCTGGGGGTGCCTCTCTACAGTGTGGCTCTGTGGATTTTGAAGGGAAGAATATTGGGAGTAGTGAGTGAATGCTGGGAGTATCCACTCTGCACAGCATGTTCCCCTCCCAGTTTGGCCCATTCCCAAGCAAAGATCTGTTAATACCGCTCATAGCAACTCCCAATCCACAGCTTTTGGCCCTCCCCATGAAGAGCAGACAGTGGTTAGCCTACAACTTCCAGTCTCCTGAGTGATTCATAGAGCAAGAGGGCGTGAGGCCCAGTGAACCATACTGAGGTGTTGTGAGTCCTTGCAGAGGCCCACAGAGCTGCAGAGATTTCCCTGTGGATCCTCAGACTTCACCATTTGAAGGCAATTTGACTGCCAATACTTCCCCACAGAGGAGGATGATACTTTAACTTGGGGAGTTTCCAGGAGGGGAAGGAGGAAAATGCAGTCTTTGGAGAGGTCAGCAAAGACAAACAAATATCACCCCCGGTGGATTAACCATGTGATTTCTAGCAACTATGCTTGACTATTGTACCTCTCTCCTATCAACACAAAAAGAGTCTCTGCTGTTACTTCAGTAATCCAGGAGCATGTTTATTTCATAACTTGTTGCTCATGACAAACCACTCTTTCTGCAAAGACCCATCCTGACATCCTGAGGAGGTTTTCAGCAACATGCCAGTTAGGTCTAAGGAGTGTTGGGAGAAACAGATTAGGACTGAATAAATCAGCAAGAAAGAAATAGAACAAGGATAAAAGCTTTTTCATCTTTTATGAAGACAATCACTGTCAGCACCAAGCCTCACTAATGAGTCTTGGAAAATCCAGTTGACAATCTGTGGTCAAATGTTGCTAATCACAGATTAAAGTCATCTCCTTCATGAACTCATAAATTCCTTTCTTTGGCTCTAACAGCAACAGACTGCTAGTTGGTTAGTGTTGACAGAAATGTCTGCAAATTTGAATGGCAGGTCCCTCGCTGCTTCCTATAAATACTGCACTAAATATGGGAGGAACTAAAATAAGAAGGTCTATTGGAAAGCTAAAGCAGGTTGTTAAATCCGAGTAATCACCTGCTGCATTCACCTCATTAGCAAACATTCAAATAACCCATCTCATCATTAAAACAGAAAGCTGTGATGTATACCAGTCACTGAGTAGTGAGGAAATGAGAGGATCCTGTCCACTTTCTGTTTTCCTTTTGTTTTATTTTGGCCAGTCCCATTTTATTTCAAGTTGTACATGTATGACGCTCAGATTGTCACTCATAAGAAATTGAACTGATTTAGATCATAGCCATCAGAAAGTTTAATTTAAATTTAAAAATAACTGAGATACAGAGCATTCAACACCTCAATAAATAGCACAATTAGAACTTAGTGCCTAAAAATCCCTAATAACTCTTTGATTACATGACAATACGTGCATTTATTTGACTTTCCACAAATTGAGCATGAAGTACGACAATGGTCCCTTCTAGCTTTATAATCTTTGACAGCAACAATCTGACTTTGGTGTGATACCATCAAATAAAACACGCAGAGAACCTGGAATATAACCACCATATGAAATGACCAACTGCCTCCCAAAAAGTTACAGAAATTGGATGATGTGAACTTAAAATACTAAAGGTGCTAGAATGCCTTTTAAAACTGTACTTCATGTACTGAAATTAAGAGGCTGCTTCAATGTACCACTGCATTATGTTATAGTAGGAATCAACCACTGTATAAAAAAAATTTGCTGCCTTTCAAAAAATTGCATCAGTTCCTTACTTCATACTTTTACCTATCTTTCTGTTAATTGGATTTTTTTCCCCCAGCAAATGTCCTCAGTTTGCTTATTCTCTCTCTATTCATGGTATTATCACATTTAGATGTGGGGGCAGAATAAGCCACTGTAGCATTGTGGTACGAAAACTCCAGATTAGCAGCCTGCAATGAGATTGCTACTAATCTTCGGATAACTTTGGTAAATCAAATGAGAAATGGCAGTGCAGCTACCTCTGGGAAGAGAGATTTCTCAGATGCAGTGCTGTGCTTTAAACAGGGAGTTAACAGTTAAAGATATGTTGGACAATAAACAAAACTAAGAAACATTTAAATCGAGTAAGTTTGAAAATAGCTTGTCAGGATGGTAGTGACACGAAAGAACACAAAGGGCTATTCCTGCCAAAAACATGTTTAGCTGATAAGGATTAACCCCAACTGCACCTGCCTATACTAGGGAGAAAAAAAAACAACACTTCCTCCTAGACGTGCTGGGCAGGTTAGCTGATCTTGGCTATGGCTTTAGTGTAGCAATGAGAATGGTTTCTAGGGAAAGGATCATTAATTTCCCCCATACATTGCCTAGAGCAGATCATGGAAAGCTGAGTTTTCATTTTCCTAGAAAGGCTCAGCAGGGGCATCTCTAAAACTTTCAGATCACTGTTCCAGGAGAGAGGGGGAAAGTGTCTCAAAACTGAAATCTTCAAGTCAGGAAGTCACTGTACTAATATTGTGCAGCTCCCTCTTCAGTAACACTTAGCATTTATATAGTGCTTTTCATACAATAATTAATGGATCCTCACAACACATTGACAGGTAGTACATAGTGTTCTACCAATTTTTCTCCCCAGATGGAGATGATGAGGCAAAGGTGTATGTACTTACACCAACAATTTACTGGTCATAGGCTACACGGTGAACAACTGTCAGAGGTGAGATTAGAACTCAGGGGGCTCTGTTACCTACCTTTCTCCTGAAGCTGATGCCTTAACCCTAAGTTAACTCTCCAGGGGAGATATGTATGTAAAGAACCTCACAAACTAATAATTCCATAGTTCTCAGTACCTCTTCCTCCATCCCAGCCCAGTTAAAAAACAAAGTTTTATTTTGAAGAAATTCCATTCGTCTCCACTCCCTCCACAACATCACTCTCAATGTTACTGGCGCACACAGACACATTTGGCTGTAGCACTATAAAGGCAGTTTGAGTCAGATTTGTATGCAGGCTTCTGCCACTCAAGGGTACCAAATCACTCAAAGCCCATAAGTCTATGCTAAATATTAATACAGATTCTTATCCATAACTCATTCATCTGGATCATTTCACTTCATTCAGTAGGAAAAATTCCCACAAAATCTTTTAAGGTGGGCTGGGATCACTGTAATTTAAACATACAACCATCATTCACAACTATCCAGCCAACTATCAACTGCTTCCATAAAAGGAAATTGCGGACCAAATCCTCAGCTTCGTAAATTGCTGATTGCTGCGCCAAAGTCAATAGAATTATGCAGCTCGTACCAACCCAGGATCCAGCCCTAGGGTTTCAGAGTGGGTGTGTCTAATCTTCAGCAGCCATAAGTTAAAGTGCTTGAATACATAATGCAGGAGGAATAATTATTTATGCATAACATACAGGAATGAACAGTAGAGGGTGTTAGCCTAAAGGAAAACTCCAGGCTACTAGAGAAAATAATCTAGTCATGACGACTAATTACAAAGAGTAAATCATTATAAAAAAATTGAAGTGCAAGTTTACTCTTAGAAGTAGCCAGTAAAAATGACACAGGAGTAATATGTCTCTTGTCTATCCATAAACTGAGATAAAATGTGCTCCAGTTTAAAAAAAAAAAGATTCCTAACTGCTAATCCTGCAAACTCACCAAAGACACAGAGAGTCAGACTGTTCTTTCTGTCTCATGCTTCAACAATAATAAAGCTTCTTCAGTACAAATTAGGTCTTCAGTTATACTTATGTTCTCAGTGACACCTTGCAGCCTCTTTGCCTTCAATGGGTTTACACAGATGGTTCTGAGTGGAACTTGATCCTGCAAATTACCGAGTTCTCCTAAAAACCTTCTTAGCACCCTCAACTCCCACTGTAAGGTCTGAGGCCTTGGTTTTTTGGCTAAGCTTAGGCCTTGTTCTTGGGCTAAGCAGTAGCAGCCATATTGAGTGTCTGCACCATAAGCTAAGTAGCATGTAGTCACATCTTCACGTTCCTGAAATTACATCAAGACAATATCACATCAGGCTGCTAAGAAGGTACTATTTTCCTAATAGTATCTACCACCACCAGATAAAAAACAGATCTTAAGATGCTTAAGGAAAACTTTGTTTGATTGATTCCTTGTCAGACAGAATGCTCTTAGCAATAGCTGTGGTTGTAAAATCTACACTTCTTATTGTTTTGTCTTTTTGGTACCTACTTCTCTATTGTTTATCTGAATGATTTCTGTCTGGTTCTTTGATTGTTTCTGTCTGTTGCATAACTAAGTATGCACTATTTAAATCATTTATGGTGGTGGGAAATGATTGGTTAAAGAACTGTTTCATAATGGGCTAGGATTGGTGTTTTGTAGGACTTCAGTTTAAAATGATTGGTTAAGATACAGCTAAACAGGACACAAGTTTTAACTGTATAAACTTAGGTCCAAAAGGAAATTCTTTGGAACCTAACTCCAGGACACACAGCCCAAGAAGAAGAGCTGCCAGACCTCAACACCCTGTATCAATTGTATTTACAGAAGCTGGAGTCCCCAGATGATCTAATCCAGCAGAAGTTTGTCTGCTTTATTGGGAGTGATAAGCACTGTATGTTTAGCGTGTATATTCTGTTTTGGTAACTAATAAATAGAGAATAAGGATATTACCGTGTAAGGCTCCTTCACTGGTAAAAGAACCTGCAAACCCACAGAGAATTACACTTGGAGCCCTACGAATTGGGAAAGGGTGGGTACTTCAATTAACCAAGTTATGCCCAGAGCTCTAGAGCCTGGGAATGGGGGACCTTAAGCCCTAGAGTGTGAATTGGGTAAGGGTAGGTGCCTTTCCCCTGAAACCTTTACTTGGGTTATGCCTTGAGCCCTATGGATTGGGGTAGAGGTGGGGTGCCTAGTGTGCGGGTAACACTAGGGGCTCCAATGGGAGCTTAGAGACAGATTTTTAAAATGTATCTAGGAACCTAAAGATGCAGCTAGTCGCCCAGTGGAATTTTCAAAAGCTCCTAGCACCTAACATCCATTGGGAGCTAGGCACCTAAATGCTTTTAAAAATTCCACCAGGCACCTCTCTGCATCTTTAAGTGCTTAAATACCATTACAAGTTTGTCCCTTGGAGCACAGAGCACATCACAGGAGCGCTCAAGAGCCTGATTCTCCATGCACTGCTGAAGTCAGCCTTAGGTGTAGGCAATGTAGATTTGAAGAGAATAAGTACTGTAAACAGCAAGAAGTAATCCACTGTCTTTATAATTCAGGAGCCTAACATAAATCTGAAAAAATTGGCTTTGCCATCAGAAAGTTTCAAAGTAGATATTTTATGATAAATTTTGTCATTTAAAACCATTTTTAGGCTTGAACTGGTAAGTTAACTATTAAATTATCCCTCAAAAATGTGTAAACAAATAACTTTCCCTACAGCAGCTCAGCAACTTTCTGGAGTGGGATTTTCAAAAGCACTTAAGTGACTTTGGGTCCAGAGTCTCAAACATATTTAGATGTCTAACTTCCATTTATTTTAGTGCTTGTATCTAAATACCTTTGAGGATCTGGGCCTTGGAGCAAGAAGTCTAGAGACTTTCAGTGAGATTTGTGCTCCTGAGGGTACATTGACACTGCAAAAACAAAACCACACACCCCACATAGCAGAGAGTCTCTGAGCCCAGGTCAGGTGACTCAGGCTCACGTTCTGGAGGTTAAAAATGACAGCGTAGAAGTTCCTGCTCTAAAATCTGGTGAAGGGGATGGGTCTCAGGGCCAAGGCTCCAGCCCAAGCGGCAACATCCACACTGCTATTGTTAGCTCTGTAGCATGAGCCCCGCAAGCCCAAGTCAGTTGACCCAGGTTCTGAGACTCACTGCCGTTGGGGGAGGAGGAAGATTGTTTTGCAGTATAGACATGCCCTAAGTCACTCACATACTTATGAAAATCCCACCCCTAATTTTCAAAGTCTTTTAAAGGCAAAGCTGATTCTTCCCAATTCTTGCATAGTCAAACAGGCCCTCTTCTCATAATTAATATTAATCATCTCCCAGTGAGATACACCTGCCTCTTTCAGTGGAGAGAGGTGGCTGTCTGTTTTAATTCTGTACCTCTGAAAAGAAAAGCTGTTTTAAAAATTCTGTAATTTATGTAGTTTTTTTCAGCAAACATTTCTAAGATAATTAGAGGCTAGACACAAAGGCATTCATCTACTACAAGTCTTGTATGTCTATGGATATAAAGACACACACACTTCCCAGAGTAGCTAATAATCACTGTTCCCATACATTTTAAATCACAGGTAGCAGTTAGATCACAAATAGGATACATTTTCAAATCAGTGGCAGGGCTAAAGATCAGGAGAAGATTACAAATGCTAATGGGAGTAATGAACATGGATAAATTCCTTTTCACGACTTTTCAAATGTGTCCCTAAATAATTATTTGTGGCCACTATGGCAATGAAGAGATCAAGATTGGAACCCCTTTGAGCTAGGTTCTGCACTAACACATAAAATGACAGTCCCTGTCCTAAAGAATTCACAATATAAATTGGCAA
Organism: Emydura macquarii macquarii; assembly: GCF_026122565.2. NCBI lineage: Eukaryota > Metazoa > Chordata > Testudines > Chelidae > Emydura > Emydura macquarii. The sequence goes on from NW_027132344.1 coordinate 2,834,414, forward strand.
ACGAAAAAAGACACAAACAAGCAGATAATGTATAATTGAAGTTAAGAATTAACTTCTATTCCTTTTGAACTACACACTTACTGCCTGCCCTGTATTAGCTGTTACCTAACTGTTCTCAGGGGTGCCTATGCCAGCTTCTGTAAATAAATGTGTCTGACCTCTTTTTGTTCCACTGAATTGTTATAAGCTACAGTGATGCAGCTTGCCTGAGCATATATAAAAACAAATACAGACAGGTTGGGAGCAGAGCAGCCTCAGGAAGGTGTAGTCTGTGGGTAAAAAAAAAAATTAGGAATTCTGTTCTGTTCAGTGTCTCTGCAAGTTACAGCGATGATCAAAAAGCGCTGTAACTACAACGCTTGTGCCTGTCCACACAGCACTCATTGTGTCAACCAAGTGCATCCACAGTTGGTGCTCTAGCATTGAGAGTGAGAGCAGTGCACTGTGGGCAGCTAGCCCACTGTGCAACTCGCCACCTTTTGCTGCTAGAGGTGGTCAGAAGGCAGAGAGGATCGCAGTGCAACATGGATGTGGGCTCAACGTCCCATGATGCAGTGATTTCTGTTCCGTCATTCCATGGGTTTCCGACAGCGTTTTGCAGCATTTTTCAACAGTCCCAGTTTCCTGATCACCCGCCATCTCTATCTGAAAGGATGGATCCTGCACTGTGCTCCACTGGTTTCAGTGTTCTGAACACATCATGGCTGGTCATGCAGTACATCATGAGCTCCCAATCAGAATTGGAATCCAAGGTGAAATCCAAGGTGCCTGATGCAAACGAACAACACCAGATTACTTTTGCATTCACGGATCATCTGCACATGGTGCACCACTGCTTTTGGGCACGTGAAACAAGCACTGAGTGTTGGGATCCCATCGTTATGCAGGTCTGGGATGACGAGCAGTGGCTGCAGAACTTTCGAATTCACAAAGCCACCTTCATGGAACTCTGTGCAGAGCTTGCTCCTGTCTTATGGCACAAGGACACCAGAATGAGAGCTGCCCTCTCAGTGGAGAGCTGCAGGCACTCGGCAGGTGTGGAGGCACACAAGGGCACATATGTAGAAGCACAATAAAACAGTGAACAGAAGCATGATTATGAGTGCAATAACAGCATTGATGCATTACTGTAAAATACACCTCTTTCTCACTGTCCCCTGGCAAGCACATAGGTCGACGATCAATCAGGGCGTGATGAGTTGTGCCCAAGGGGAGGGGACACGCAAACTGGGGAAAAGGTTCTGAGTGGTTGTTTGGAGTATTGATGCATGCAGCGTCTTCTTAGGACAAGGCAGCAGTGTTTTACCTGAAGTTTCTGCAAAAAGCACTTGTCCTTGAACTTCACTTCACAGAAGTAGGACGTGTGTATATTTTGCAAATAAATAAATTACGCTAAGAAAATACCCTGCACCATGACACCAATTTTTCAACCAAATCATAGCTGATCTGGGAGCCTTGCAGGTAAGTTTATGCTTAGCAAAGAAGCTGCAATACAGTAGTGCAGTGGTTCTAAACCTGTGGCCTGCGGGCCAAAAATGGCCTGCTGCTCCCGTCCTTCTGGCTACAGAAGGGAGCCGCTGCCTAAGGATCCAAGTGGAGCCTGTTGCCACGGGGCTACAAGATGGGTGCAGGCTCCTTGCTGCAGCCAAGGGGACAGGAGATCAGTGCTCCCCTCCTCCGGGCAGTAGCTGGGAACGTGGCAAAGCATTCCACCTAGGTCCTCGGCTCTGGGGTCCCTGCTGGAGCCAGAGGGAGGGGAACACTGAGCTCCCATCCCCCTGGCTGCAGAAGGGAGCTGCCTTGGGACCCAGGTGGAGCACACAGGGCTACAGGACACATGCGGTTTCCCTGCTGCAGCCAAGAGGACTGGAGATCAGCGAGGACGTCCTTGCGGAATTCCTTCCACCTGGCTGCAGTTGGGAGGCCCTTCGGGGTTGTAAAAATGATAGCTGTGGCCCAAAACGGTTGGGAACCACTGCTGTAGTGTGATGAAGACTGTACTGGAATCGCAAGTTATCACTTTAAGAGTTGCAGGAATTGCTGCCCGTGCTTGCAAGCTAGAGGGCTCTTTAGGGAAGCGTGTAATCAGAGTGAATGTGGAAAAAACCTGCATTGAACAAGGTGGATTGAGCTGTGCCTCTCTTCCTTGTAGGCCTGGCTTGACGTAAGTAACTTGAAATAAGTAATTTGATTCATTCCTTAGTGGGCATAACTGAGAAGGTGAATGGAAGGTTAAGTTGCCATAATAAGCCGTATGCTGGAGTCAGGATGGCTAGCTAAGATCAGTAGGGACGCTCTGGGATTACTAAACAAGCCTAAATGTAAAATAAAGTAGAGGCCAGATTATGCATGGACAGAGCATGCTGTACAGGGGTTGGTTCCTACAAAGTAACCAAACCAATCCGAAAATGTGTAATGCCATGTAAATGCAATATAAAGTGTAAATATATATATATATATATATATATAAAGGAAGAGATTTGCTGTAACTTTGGATGTGTGGTACGCCCTCTACCCACACCCCATAATTGAATCTGACCAACTCAGAGTAGCTTTGTTGTATGCCAAATAAAAGATACCTGAGTGACAAAATCTGGAGTTGAACTGAGTTTTTGGGAAGCCAAGTGGAAAGAGGTTTCAGAGAGAATCCCAACATGCCTTAAGGAGTAGTCTGCTTTGTCTCTCTCTGTTTTTGGATTCTTTTATGTTATTCTGAATTCTAAGAAATAAAGAAGTGATACTTTGCAACCCTTCAGCAAGGATCATTTGTTTTTAATTTTTCTGTGTTTATGCAGTGAATGAAACAAATACAAGCACTGAAATGTGTTACATACCCACCTAGGTGGCTGATCCATAACTGTATCACCAGTAGCAGCTAAAAGTTATTCCTGTATCTCAGGCAGAAACAGTCATGCTTTTAGGCTTGGAAGGCCTAGGTTCAGTGATATTCCACAATGGTGATTGTTACAAAAACCACACTAAGCTTTTCCACCTTTTATGTCTCTGTACACAGAAAGACAAACTCTTTCAATTGTTGCCCTAGGCATACCTGTATTCACACTACTACAATAATATTGTACAAAATGTGCTTTGTGAGGTGTCATTTGAAAATTAAACCACACTGGTCAATAATATCATTGTGAAATATATGTACCAATGTTACATGTGAAATTAATTTCTCTCTGTATCTCTGTATAATGTTAATGGTCTGAAGCTACAGACCAAGTCAAATAGTAAAATGTAGTGTATTTAACAATATACATAATATACCTCCCTCATTGTTCTTTGTATCCCATTTTGAATAGGACAGTATTTTATAGGATGTGTCTTAATCAGAGCACCTTTGAAATATACAGTGCAAATACCAGACTTTTTAATGCAAGATTGCACTGGAAGTTAAAGATGCTAACAGAGCGTGATTGTACTTCCAATGCTGTGGAATTCTTAGTTAAAAACTAGTGCTTTCTAAGGGGTTAGCTCAGAAGACATGAATGGAAATAAGTGTAATAAATCCACTTTTTACTTTGAAGCTGTGCTCTTTAACCAAACACATTGGAAGCACTATTTAAACATCTTTGGAGTGGACCAGAAGAAAAAATGGGCTATTTCTCCATTGCAAAGGTCAGAGAACAAAAATATTATTATTTAAAGTAAGTGCACAAAGGTATCTCATCACTTAGCCACCAAAGAGAATTAAAGAGGGGATGGGGAGCAGCTTTAAAAAATTGTGTGTATAGTGAGGAGAAACCAAGAGGTTTAAAAACAGACAGGAGATAAGTGAGAAATAGAGATGTAAGATAGAAACCTGCTCTACAGTAAAATATTGCAGCTAAATCTTTTATATTAACTGCACCAAAATTCTTACCATATAAAGTATTGAAAAATTATTAACAATCTTTGGCAATTCCTGGGAAACCACTCCAGACCATACAGCTACTTTATTTTTGCTCAGCTTGGCTGTATGAGAGGTCTTTGGTTATTATGTCTTACCACTGCCCTAACTGAACTGTGAAACACTCACAATCCTGTTTTCATCTCCCTGAGTAAAAGACTGATGTTTCAACATCCACATAATTTCGGGACGCTATAAAAGCCACTATTCCATCCAACATTTATTAAGTCAAATACATTTAATCCAAGTTGTCCCATTTAGGGCCTAACCACTTAAGATGCCCAGCAATCTCACTTCCACCCAACACAATGTGGGGTTCATGCACGCAGAGATAGCTAGTGCTGCTGTCAGAGGACAATGGGAGGGGGGGCAATATTACATCATCTCCAAGAGTGCTGCAGCTCCTGCTCTCCCTCTGCACTTCCCAGAGATCTATGGGCCTCCCACTTTTTCTAATGGAGTGATAAGTGATACAGTTCCTCACTGCCTACAGTATTGGGTGACACTTAAAAGGCAAAACTGAGCCCAGGATTTGTAGTTATGTGCAAATGTAGAAGCACAACTGAAACTCTGGCCCAAAAGGAACATGCTATTTTTAGCTTCCTTGGAATTAATACAAATAAACTTCTGTTCATCTGCCTCCTTTTTGGTTACACAGCAGAACTTTCTTTCTTTCTATACCTTCCATTTAAACACATCATTTTGATGTTACTGTTTTATTTGTTTCTTCAGTGAAAGTGGCTGTAAGAGCATGACAACTTCGCAGAGATACAAATTGGTCAGCCCATCTCCAAGAGCGCTCAAGAGCATAAGTAATAAAGGACAACTTACACACACAGCTAATGTCTTGTGAACTCCTTGTTTTTTGTCTTAGTCCCTATGACAATCAATTAAGTTAAATTATATCCCACAACCTATACAGGCAGGACTGAAAGTACACAACAACAAAATCTTTTTTGAACTTTTAACAAAAAAAAGTCAGGTTTTAAAAAAAAAAAAAAAAAAAAAAAACAACCCCACACATTCAGCAGCTTCAATGAAAACAAAACTTTTCTGTGAAATGCTGGTGTTGAAGCCCCATTTTTCACTAAAACACTTTTTCAGTGACAAACCTTTAACTATCTCTTGAAAGAATAGCGCTAAGTAGGGAGCAGATAATTGTACAAGTAACAAAATGAAGCAAATAAAATAAAGTGTTACTGAACATTTAAAACACCCCAAATCTTGTTTTCAGAGGAATCCTCTACTTCTTAGCACAGGCAAGCAGATGGGTGCATCCAAACTTGCCTCTAATCCCTCTTGCAACCTCCATGGATCTGAGGAAATGCAACACCAAAAAGTTTGGCATTTTCCTTTTTTTTAGTCAATGCTAAGTTGGAGGATGGGCCTGCTTACAGTGGCACTACCCATACAAATATTTCCTACCTCTTCCTATGATTGGGCAGGCCTGCTCTAAGGGCCACAATTGACAAACATGCTCTGAGGTACCTTTTTCACTGAAAGAGAGAGATGAATGATAACGTTTATCACAATAAGTTTGATTACCATTAACAGCAATGCAGGTTTTTACAGTGAGGGTAGTTAACCAGGGGAACAACTTACCTATGGATGTAATGGATTCTTTACCACTTGCCATCTTTAAATCTGTCAAGGTCTGTAACATGGGCTGTCTGACCTAATGGTTGGAGCCTGGAGTAGCATCAGGGTAGTAATCACGCCAAGGGTCAAAGCCGGAGTCAGCAACTGGGTTCAGGGCGAGTGTGACATTCCCCAGAGTACAATCCGGATGGTTCAACAGCTGTGTCCTCTCAACTCTGCAGTGTTTCTGCCCAGCCCACTTCAGCAACGAAGATTCCCCACGAAGAGCTGAAAACCACGAAGAGCTGGGAGAAACCTCAAAAGAGTGACCAGCAGAGGTCACTGTAGAGAAACAGGTGGCAGCAGAAGCTGATGGTGTGCATTGGTGATGGCTGGCAGGACAGACGGTGGAACCGCCAGACAGAGGTGCATCAAGGTGCCTTCTTCCCTCCTCCACAACCCCAACCAGGGTGGGAGGTGAACTCTGCAGCTGCACCTCTGAACTCTGGGTCTGCAGTGACTAAGGGCAACAAGTGTGAGTGGGGTGCTGTGAAGTGAGGGGCACATTAAAGGAACTTCTGGTTGCTGGACCTCATAACCTGAGGCACAAGGAAACTGCCCAAAGTACTCTGGAATGGGTGTTTTGCTCATGGTTTTATGCTTGTGAAGCCTGTTTGTGGCATTTCCCCAAATTAATGCCAGGTTACTTTCCCCCTTTTATTAAAAGTTTCTTTTCTACAATCAGTTTCTGTGCTTGCAAGTGGGCAGCATTGCCTCTAGAGGCACCCAAAGGGTGGTGTGTGATTGTCCCAGGTTACTGGGTGGGGGTTCGAGCTGGTTTTATGTTGTATTGTTGAAAGGAACCCCTAGATATTGAACCCGGCCCTTGTTGCTGCTGACTTCCTGGCAGAAGGGTTACACTATCATTTCCTATAAGTATATGGTGTATATAAGAACCATGAAGGCTTTAGTTTATAGTGAAGGTCAAATTTTCAAACCTAAATGCCTAATGTTAGGCTCCAAAATCCCTCCTTATGTCCCTGGATAACAGGGGACTGATTTTGAAGTTACTGAGCCTCTACTGCTCCTATTGGCTTCATTAGGATTATTCAGTGGGCACTGGATCAAGCTTTAAGTGCGTAAATGTGGATTCAGGGGTCTAATTTTAGGCACCCAGGTTTGAAAATTTTACCCACAAATTCTGAGTAACTTTTTATTCACTACCTATTGAGTTGAAAATAAAATATATCAGGTATAAATAAATTATTTGTAACAGTTTTCCTTTCTTTTCCGCATTCAGACTAGTATACACCCACTAGGTAGACAAGCATTGACTTCCTTAAGATAATGTTCACATTCCCACTTGTATACTGTACTCCATTTGCAGTGATGCAAAAATTGCCTGAAATGAAACACCAAGTTTTTTCATATAAAGTTCAGAGAAACAAAAATTAAAGAGTTGAAATTCTGGCCTCATAGAAGTCCATTGGTTTTACCATTGAAGTCTTTGGGGTTAGGTTTTCATGCATGATATTTATAGATCTCTAATTTTAACATGAATGACCGAAGTCTAGAAGCACTGCAGTTCTAAATATGCCACATTTATGAAGGAAAGTCAAAAATGGCTGTTATGAGAGAGAGAAAGAATCTGTTGGTTGTCTAACAGCATTTCATCATCTCTGTTTTACTTCTCAGTTTCTTACACTATGACCATGTGAGATGAAGATACATGACTGCCTACAAACAAAACAGTGCTGCAGTTTATACCTAAAATCACGTTTGTGTGAACTTTAAATACCAATCCACCTTTACATGCTGGAATAGTAAGAATCAGTCTTCAATGTTATTAATAGAAATCCTTAGCTAGACAGAGAATCACTGACAACCAATTCTGCAGCTTGGAGTGCTACAGCTTACTATCTTTAGAGCCCAAGACTACTTTCATGTACACTGGTGTAATGTTGGAGCAATTCCACTGACTTGGAAAGAGTGGCGCCAGCTTTATACCAAACAGCCAAGGAGAATGTAGCCTTCCTGTTTGTCAAGGTGTTCAAAAGAATTGTTAGTACTTAAAGGGAAAAGTATTTGATCACTCTACCAACGGCAGGTTTAAAAGCAGGTCAGCTGCACTGAAAGAGCAATCGCAGTGGAAACCCTGAGAAGATCTCTTCAGCGATCTTCACAACTCCCTATAGACTGAGTATGGAAGGAGTATAACTAGTGGTTTGTGAATTGTGTGAGACTAGTGGGTCAAAATTATAGTGTGTGAGATGGGGAGGAGACTGTAACTACAGTGAAAATTGAGGGACGAGAACCTATGTAGAATAGAGTATCTGCCACTCTTCCTTATGGTCCATATTAGTGGACCACAATTTGGCTATGCAGGCAGCCTGTCATTTTGGGACTGATGATTCCATTCTTCAGACCTTGATGTTCTTTTCTTACTGCACAAAGCCCTTTTATGCACATCTTATTCCTTCCCCAGTATTTGGTTGTACCTCTCTTGAGAAGCTCAGTTTGTTACTTTGCTAACTCCTGGTCTTCAGGTAACTCAAGGTTGTGCTGGGGATCCGTCATATGCGTCAGTTCTTCCATATTCTCTTAAATCTACCACTAATTACAACTATTAAAAAGGACATGCAAATACTTTTCTAAATCTTTATAATTGTTTTCGTAAAGTTTTCAAAACAATTTCTTACTCATTCCATTTCTCAAAGATTGAAAGACGTATGCGCGTGTGTGTTTGTGTGTGTGTGATGGAACTGAAACCAATTTGGTTGGATTTTTGTTTTGTTTTGTTTATTTCCTCATATGAGCACCAACTTCATTGATGATGTCTGCAGGAATGTGCCTAGCTCTGGTAATATTTGATAGTTTATTGCAGCAATAGAGTTAGCAAGAGGAGCTTGCATTTTTTGTGGGAAATTTTCCTTATTTTTTTTTTAAAAGTGTCTAAATCAAAACTATCCATGTAGGCTAGACAATGTTAATGTATGATTGGCATCCTTTTATCTGCGAGAGACAGTGGAAATTGCGGTCTATAATATAGATGATTTGCAATGTCTCATGTTACTAAATAGTTCAGTCTGAGAGTTGCATAATCTTTGGCAGTTATTGCAAACATGTGTGTCTTGGTTGGGAGTTACTAGCTTCCTACAAGCTCTTTTCTATTCAAACTGTAGGAGCCAGCTCCTGTCATGGACTTTGATGCCCTCATGGAGATGATGGCGCCACTTGTTAAGATTACTTGCCACGGTTTCCCATCGCTCAGAATCAATTCCAAATTCCTTCATATCTTGCTTGCATGTGTCTTTGTGGCAAAGCTTGGGAAGTCCTGTTGTTCTTGTTCCCTCTGATCGCTCTCTGTATAGTACGTGTTTAGGTATCCGTCCATCTTCCAGCCTGCTCAGATGGCCCAGCCAGCGCAGTCATCCTTGCTTGAGCAAGGCTGTCACACTTGGTACATTTGCCCTTTGAAGAACTTCTGATTGGTAACTGTCTTGCTATTTGATGTCGAGGACAGGGCATAAGCAACATAAGAGGAAACTGTTTAACCTTTCCTCCTGATGAGTGTAAGGTGTCCATGTTTCCCCGCCATATATGAAAGTGCTGAGGATGCAAGATTGGTACACTAGTATTTTGGTCTTGATGGTAAGCTTTGAGATATTCCATGCTCTTTTGGTTAACCTACTAAAAGTGGTGGCAGCCTTTCCAATGCAAACACAGTCTTCATCCAGTGAGATATTGGTAGTCACTGCAGAACCTAAATAGCTGAACTTTTGGACTACTTCTAAGTGGTTTGCATGTAAAGTGATTAAAGGTCTTGTGGAGACCCCTGTCCTAATACAACCATTTTATTAATACTGATGATGAGAGCAAATGCCTGACAAGCACTTGAAAGGTTGTCCATGAGTTCTTCTAGTAGATCTTCATCACGGGCTATAAGGGCAGCATCATCAGCAAATAAAAGTTCCCTGATTAGCACCTTTTTTATTTTGTCCTTGCCTTCAGTCATGAGAGATTGAAGGCAGATGTTAATGTATGCCGTTTACAATACATTAGAAATCAATTGTCTAGAATATAATTGAAGTCACAGCCACAATTATTTTCTTTTCGAAAGTTGACTCATTGTTCCCATTCTGCTTAAAACAGCCATAAATAAAAAGGCATTGTTTTAAGTGTGAAGATATTTTTCTGAGTACTGGTCCACACTTAAAAATTAGATCAACCTAGCTATTTTGCTCAAGGGTGTGAAAAATTCCCACCTCTAAGCACCATAGTTAAGGCAACCTAACCCCCTGTTCAGACGTAGCTAGGTCAACAGAAGGATTCTTCCATCCACCTAGCTACTGCTGCGTGGAGAGGTAGGTTACCTACAGTGACAGAAAAACCTTTCTATTGCTGTAGGAAGCATTTATACATCAACATACTGTGGCACGGCTCCACCACCATAGCTGTGACACTATCACCTGTAGTGTAGACAGGGCACCAGTGATACTGAAATATAGATCTCTTTACTACAGTTACATTTTGGTTATTGTTGATTCGAAGTTAAATACAATTTAGATACCCCACTGTTCACCAATTAACCACCAGTCTGACAAATTTTGATTTTTTTCATAAATCTGAGGTCAAATTCTTGGGTTGGGAGGTGATGCAGTTCTCTCTGACTTCAGTGGGACTTGAGGGTGGTGTGACCCATCTGTGCCTAGGGTAACCCATCAGGGCAGCCTGTAAAAGGAGAACAGATTCTTCCAATGCTGGTGGCTAACAGTGAAGTTAGATTCACCACCAGTTATAAACAGTGCTTCTGATTCCCCCACACTGGTTATCAAGAAGCTAAAACAAGAAGTTACACAGCCCCCTTCACTGCATTTCAGTCTCCAGCTCCCAGTCAGCCACTAGGTCCAGTAAAGAGAGAAGTTATTTAAAAACTCTGTGCTCTTCACCAAAAAGGTTCTCCTGATCCCCAAAGGGTCAGCCACAGTTCCAGATCAATATACTTTTTGATCTTACTCAAAATACCACGCTGCCAACCAATCCTTTAGTATCTAAAACTAAAGGTTTATTATAAAAGGAGAGAAAGAAATGAGAGATGTTAAATGATCAAAGCAATCAGGTACATACAATGACTTCAAAGTCCATATATATCAGGTTCTTAGCAGAATCGTGGAGTTTGTAGGCTCCATACAGTTCCCATGGTGTACATGCAGTACCTGGATGGGACTCAGTCCTTTGTTTCACAGCTTCAGATGTAGAATCATTAATCCAGAGGTAGGAAGCAGGAATGAAGAAAAAATAGAAATGGTGCAGCTGCCTTTTATGTCATTTTGCCACGTGGCTTGTCCCAAACACAGCCACACAGCACATGGCATGGAAAAGCCTCAGAGTCCCTGTCCATAGGCATGTTCCTCTATGTCCTGATGACTCATAAGGTGTAGCCCCCTGGGTTCTTTCACTGGATTAATTGTGTAGTTGATGACCCTCGATAAGTCATCAATGCTGACACTAATCTGCCTCGGGGTGTAACCCAGTAGCACAGCACAAGTTACATAACTTAAGCACAAAGGTGACAGATACACATAAACAACATCATACTTAGCAAGTTATAACCTTTGCAATGGTACCTGACAAGGCATACCATGCAAGAATCATTGCAATTTTGTCATATTGGTATTAATAATAATATAAATGGTCACTCAGATTCCAGACAGCATCATGGGTGCTTAGTGCCTCTAAAAATCAGGCCACTCTCTATTTAGGTATCTAAATGTGCATTGGGCCCCCCTCAATTGTGAAAATATTGGCCATTGTTTCTACATTGTCTAGTAGATCACGTAGCATTTCTACACACAGTTTGAGGACCTATGTGAAAGTGATCGTCACTAACATCAATATACACCCAGATGAAGAAGAAAAGTTCACTACCTGGTATAGTATACTATTCACTTTTCTGATACTGGTACTATTCAGTATTGCCACTTAACCTTTTTTTAAAAACCCACACAAATACTTCTCTTCCATTGCTCCAAAATAACTTTGTAAGTCCATACACAATTTTATATTAACTAGTCAGTTTTATTTTTTGTTGATAAGATAGGAAAAAAATCTGGTGCCTGTGAAATGCTATCTATGACCTGTTCTATTCCTCACAGGCTCCTTGGTAATGCAGGTTGGATGTCTTTTCCTTTAACCTATATAGCACTGGAACTGTCCTGCCAATTCTTCCAGCCTCTGGCTGGTTACAATAATGTTACGGTTGGGTTCTGGGTAGCCCTGCTGATCTGTAGTGACAGAGCAAGAGCAACGAGGATGCTTTGGTAACCTGTGAGTTCAAGTGTTTAGGAGACAACCAAGTTTCAGACCTGATGGACACCGAATTGAGCAGATACTGGCAGAGAATATATACTGTTTAGTGAAACAAAAATTGATTTTATACCTGAAGAATAGATAAATAGATAAAATCATAAACAAAAAGCCCTATAACATATATCATGCAACATGTTCTCCTAGAAGCAGGTGGGCCAGTTGACTCCAGCATTGTGATAGTGCAAGACTCTTGTGTAAAAGGGAATCTTCACTGCTCTCAGCACCCACATAGGTCTGGTCATCATGCCCTTAATAACCTATAGTTTTCTCTCAATGTATTATTATTTCCTATATTTGTATCTTAATAGGTCTACTGTTCATAGTAGTCTGATGTTAAGGATAAATTGCTATTTATGAAGCACTGATGCTTTATAGCTATATAAAATAATAAGGTCCCCTGCCCTGAGGAGCTCACAGTATAAATTAGACCATTAACACAATGAATTGATGGTGAGGAGAAAAGGTGGACAAAACCAGTCAGAATACTATTTTCCAGGTCAAACAAGATTGCACATAGTGTTTTGCTTTTTCTTGGGCGAGAGAGTGAGTTTTAAAACAATCATACAAGACAGGTGCTGGAATGGTGGAATACCAGTTGAAAGAAAGCTGTTTTGAGGAGACATTTGAAGGAGAAAATGTAGGTACACTGGAAGGAGGAGCTCTACCACTTGACAGGAAAAAAGAGATACAGAGTAATAAGAGGAAAAAAGAGGAAAAAGAAAACAAAAACACCAACTGCTACAAGGCATGGAATATTCCGTGCAAACCAAATGTGAAAATCCCTCCTCCTCACACAGGCAATCAATCGCACTCATTTCTGCAGGCAATTACCTGTTTTGTGCACTCCTGCACACATTTACATGCAACATACCTCTGTCACCAGGCAGGTATACTTGGTGTGCACCACTTACGGCAAAGCACCTGCTTTTTTAAATGGTTACTTATTTTGAATTGCTATGAAAACATCACCACAGACTTTGGCATATCTTCTAGATTTTTAAAATACATTTTAATAACTTTATTCTGCATCTCCTAAGTCCTTCATGCACACTGATAAGTGGCACTGAGTGACTGTGAAGCTATGATTTTCTTTTCCCTCCATAAGCTACATAGGGCCCATTCCAGCTCCCAGTAAAGCTGATGGAAGACTCCGATTGATTTCAGTAGGAAGTGGATTAGACCCACAGACATTTCATTTCTGTAAATCTCCATATAAAAATCTTCCTTTCCCCAGTAGCTTCTAGTTTACTTCCTCCATAAAGCATGTTGCCCTCTGTAGGAGAATTTCTACAAATACGTTTCACTGTATACAATTTATTTTGAATTACAGCAGCATTCTTCAATGTCTACAAAATACTTCACAATGAGACTCACCATGGATATATTATTTGGAGCTGGATACAGAAGCTTCTTACTGAGGCAAAATAAGAAGTCAGGAGGAAATATAGAGAAGAGTAAAAGAAAATAAAATTAGAGAGATTATTATATTACTAATTACTTTTATTACAGTAGTGCCCAATAGTCAACCGAAAACTGGACCCCACTATGTTAGGCTCTTTACAAATACAGAATAATAGACAGCCTCTGCCCCAAAGGGTTTACAATCTAAATAACAGTGCCCATTACCGTAATTTCTGGGTACCTCAAAATGCAAGTAAACTTGCCACCAAAGGTAAATGATGGGTGAACACAGGATGTGGACAGATGCACTAACGGGGAAAGAAAGGAAAAAGTGACCGAGGATTAGGGTCAATCATAGGCTAAAAAAATAAGAAGGTAAAAATGGAAGAGAGAAAGCATAGGAGCTAGGAGAGAGGGAGTTCCAGGTGAAATAGTGGCATCCAACTGACGAGGCTCCTGGAGGAGGGACAGAGAGGACATCAACATGCAGACTGAGTTCATGGAGAGGAAGACACAAGAGACACGTGGGGGGGACATGCCCCCCCAGATTTTTGGTTGTGACCTCGCCAATCCAGACAGGCTGGGTGGGCCCATCGTGGTGAGTCAGGGAGTGGTGATGGCACTCCCTCCCCAAGCCCCAACACATGGGACTGGCCCTAGCCACCTGACGTCGCTGTCCCAAGCAGCCTCGCATCGCCGCTTGCCCCCTTGAACGCTCCTACATGGCTTTGGAGAAGTTTAAAAACCTTGGTGGGGCAGGCATGTCCCCCCAGAACCTTTAAGTTGTGCCACCCCACTATCAACTGTTACATGTCACCTCTGGAGGAGGAGAATATACAAAATACATGGCCATGTTTTCAGAAGTGCTGAGCTTCTGTAGCTCCCACTAAAGTCAATGGAACCAAACCTGCGAGAGCTCAGCACTTCTGAAGTCCAGACCAATATATATACCAGGTCACCACTCAGATACACAAAAGGGACATTTTTATTCTTCTTGTGCAGATGCAATCCAAGTCAGGAATCTGAAGCTCCACTGGGTGTTGCCATTAAAATATCAGTCAAGTGAGAGAAGTAACTATCCTGGAAAGGTGAAGGCATCTGATCATATAGTGCAATTAAAGGAACCATGTTTGCTGGTAAAATACTGAAAGCCACCACAAACGTGCTGTTATCTTGACCATAATGGAAGACATGCTGTCAAATCTGTGTTCCCTGTGATGTATTATTCACAGACATATTTTATTTATCCAGTTCACAGACTTTCCAGAAACCTCCTCAAAAAGTTATAAATAAGCCATTTGTTGGTTGCTACCTGAATCTTGACAGAAATGAGACTGTATAAAAATAACATTATTATATCAACTCATCTACACTCATCTACTACATCTGCATTTTCCATTCTCTTTGGGAAAACAGCTGACTGCTGGTTTAACACACTTCTTTTTTAGATGAACAGAGAGCCATGACGGGGGTGAGAATATTTTTGAGCAGGTTGTAATATGCCATTAGCCTATAAACAAAATCAAAATCCAAAGGCCTCTCAATAGTCCTTTACTACACACAGCTGCACTAATTGACAGATTCAAGCAGAGATGAACTGACATCAGCTGCTATTTATACAAGCCGTGACCAACAGATGGAAGTACTCTGCTTTATTACAATGGCATTATCCAAATGCTAAATAAGCTATCTTGGAAATGAGAAAGGGAAACAAGTGTGTCTCTGGAAATATGAATACTCAATAGGGGGGAAACAAGCCCATCCATTAGCCTGCCAGCTGTCACAGCTGCCCTCTTGAACAGTTTCTTACATGCTTTAATCGGCTGGATTTGTTGTGGAAGGGGAAAAAATAATTAGCAGTTTCAAAAGTCTGAGAACTACTTCAAATAGCTTTGCCACATTATTTTAAATCCTCCCCCTCTACAAAATAAAAAGGAGCATTTTTGTCTGTTTGTCTGTAATTCAGTAACACATCACCTCTATTGCATCACATAGTTGCATTCAAACATATCATATCTGCACTTCTCTAGAAAGTTTCTCTCTTATTTCCTATTATGTCCTTTCCTGTAAGTGACTTACCAGGGCACCATTTGAGTTAATTCACACGAAAATCACATTAAATTGACAAATAATTCTAGGCATTTTTGGAGGTAAGGAACAGAGAAGATAATGGGAAGAGAGAGAGAAGCATTTTTCTATGGAAACAAATGCATGTGAACAGCTGCATGTTATTTTAAAAGTGTTTATAGAAGCAATCATGGTAATAAGTGTAAGATTATATATTTGTAAATCTTGTTTTATTATTTATCTTATTTTATTATTAAATAGTTTAATAAAACTTATGTCATATTGGGTGAAATCATGGCGCCATTGAAGGTTGATGGGTGTTTTGCCATTGACTTGAATGCCAGGATTTCACCCACACTATATCACATAGCAAGAGAAATTAAGGAAGAGGACTGAGAGGAGCATATAATAAAATAAGAATGTATTGAATAGGATACATCAATTTTGGTATAAATAGAAACAAAAGACATAGTCCAGTCAAGACAGAGGTTGCAATAACAGTGGTGCATAATATGATACACTAACTTATACAGGCCCAATCATGGAGTCCTTATTCATTCAAGACAATGGATGTTTTTCCATGAGTAAGAACAGGGCACTGATTACATGCAACCAGATAACAGTCAAGAATATTTTAATTGAGAGTACACTGGCTTGTAGACATTTCAAAATCCTCTAATCAATTTGCTTTTAGTACATTCACACAGTACCCAAAAGCAGTGGACATATTAGGCTTCATTAAGTAGATTTTTTCAGTTGAATAAATTTACCTTGCTAGCTAAAGAAATTAAGAACTATATTGTGCAACCCTTCCTCATGTTAGGGAGTTCCCATTCCCTCTCGTAACCCTATTGAAATCTGTGGCATGTTGACATGTGTGTATGAAATCAATGGGACTGCTCATGCGAGCAGGTGTTCACCAACACAAGCCAGGGTTCCACATTCTGGCTCTATGATATTAAAAATCTATTGGAGAAAGCATATGAAGTAATCAGCCAAAGCGACAAATCGGATGACTGGGTAAGCTAGCATGGTTTTTAAAAGGAGGCATTTTTTCATAGTGTGAAATATATCCCCCATATTACACAAGCGTGCATGGGCTACGGAAAATATGCTGCATAATTATGAACTGGAAGCTTTCCTATAAGGAAACAATCAAGAGTATCAAGTAATTGCTTTTCATATAAATGAAAAGACATTCAAATTACTCAGGTATTAGAAATTCCCAATTCAATAGACAGCTTTCAGAAATCTTGCAAGGATAACCTAGTTACTGTAGAATGTATTCAGGCTACTCCAAGTTATTAGTTTGTTTTTAACTATTAATGGAAATTACAACTATTCAAAACATTTCTTTAGAATTGCTGAGATGTTGAACAAGACCAATTAAAAAGTACTGAAGACTCTGAAAAATAACAGTGAACAGCAATGAAGAGATCACTTGGAAAGTCTGTATAAATTGAAGGCTTTGTATGACTACCATCTTAAAGTGCTAAGGGCCAGATTTTAAAAGGCATTTAGGTTCCTGAAGATGCAGATAGTCACCTAGTGGGAAGTTCAAAATATACCTAAGCAAGTTGGGTGCCTAACTAATAAAGCAAATGTGGTATTGATCTTCAAAAAAGGAAAGAAGAGTAATCCTGGGAACTACTACTAGGTAAATCTAACTTCAATCATTAGTAAAATAATGGAACAAATATTAACCCCCTAACACATAACAGACACATGTGATCTATTCTTCATGAGGTAGCAAACATTCAAGAATGAAAGGATTAGGAGAAAAATGTAAATATCTAGGGCCAGATTTTCAGAAGTATTTAGGTACCTAAAAATGTAGATAGGATTTTTAAAAGTGCTTAGGAAATTAATGGGAGTTTAAGTGCCTAAATGCCTTTAAAATCTAGTCTTTAGAGATTAATGGAAAAATGTATTCACAATATATACTCATATTGATGAATACTTACACATGCAAATAATCCCATTGGTTTAAATAGGAGTATTTGTCTAAATGCTCATCAGTATGAGAGAGGGTTGCAAAGCTGGGATCTCAACAAGCAACACATATAAGGGCAAACAATCAGTTAGTGTAAACTGCCAATTTACTCCAGATGAGGACCTGGCCCACAGGGAAAAAAATAATCCTAGACAAATTTTAAAAAAAAATTCTTTATTTATTTAAATAGAGTTAAAATAAATAGTGGATGAATGTACTAAACTAGATGTAATATGTCTGGTGTTTAAGTAACATATTTGACATTGGCTCACAAACTTTTATTTGCAAAATTAATTCAAATTTTCTCGGCTATGATAAGCACCGTCCTATAGAGTGAAAACTGACTGAACACCTGCAAACAAAGCGTAACAATACACAGCAACATAACAAATTGTGAGAATGCAGCCAATGAAATCTTGTATGGATCAACATAAGGTCCAGTTTTATTTAACATCTTTATTAACTGTCTGAATATCAGTGGTCCTCCTACGCTCCCCTCCATGCAAAAAAAAAAAAAAAAAAAAAAAAAAAGGGTAACAAAGCCAATGGTGCCAGAAAAAGGGGGCTCTGCAGCATGTTCCACTTTATGCCAGCTAGAAGAAGTTCCTTAGCGGGACTCAGGTGGCCAAGATCTGCAGATCTATGTAAGCCATGGATGGGCTGGGCCAAGGTGATGGCCACTCTCCTCAGATTCATCCTTCCTTCAACCTGCAGGGAATTAGTAACAGAAGATGCTGATCGGATCTCATGTTCATTCACCCTCTGCACATTAATATATTGGGGAGTTCTGAGACAGCTGCCAGCAGGAAGCCAATCATGACATGGCTGCTGAGGAAGCTGTGCTGCTACAAGGATGGTGAGAAGCCTGGCAGTACTGCAGTATTATGCTATCTCAATACTGGATAGAAGTAGAAAAACTGGATTAATTCATACAAGAACAACAAAAGATGAGTACGGATTTATGAGGAAAGATTAAAGAGCAACATACAAATAGCTTGACTTGATGACAGAGGAGTGACATCATAAATATTGGAAGGGTCTACGTAAACACCCAGGATGTAGAGAATTTGCTTAAGAGTGGTACAAGGGGATATAACTAGTGTAAATGGATAAAAATCGAGAAAGCAAGCACATCCTGACACTGAGATTAGCTAGTCTGTGGAATAGTCTCCCAATAAAAGTGGTGGGAACTCCCTCTTTTGAGACATTTGAAACTAGACTGGACAAACCTCCAGAAAATATACCTCAGGGACCTTTCTGTACTGGCAGGGGAATGGACTAAATGACCCAACAGGTCTGTTCCATCTCTAATATTTATTATTTTATTACTTATATCAAATAATTTGTTCCCCAACCCATTTACCTTCAATTTCCTCTTTATCACTAGGCAGTGAATTCCTTCCTTTGTTTTTCACTTCCCTCTTGGTGATAAACAACAGATCATCGGTGTCTGAAGTCTTCTCCCTGGGTTGCTTTTTGCTTTCCTCTTTCTCCTTGGTTTTCTTTTTTCCCCCATCCTCTTTTGCATTTTTTTCCTTTTCTTCTTCTTCTTCTAGAGATGAGTTCTCAATGGGTTTCTCAGCCTGTACATTTGGGCTAGAAATCAGAAGAGAAGATTCATTATATACATCTACATCTGTGGTTGTAAATGTGGTATACCATGCTATTTCAAAGCATTCATCATTATAAGGAGGTTATTTTAACACTTTTTATGTCACCTTTCCCCACATCCCACCTCTCACAGTATTGATATGAAAGGGATTCATCATGCTCACAGTAGACTTGGGAAGTGGTCAGAGTTTAAATGTTTTCTGACTCAACCTAACTTGTCGGAAGTAACAAAAGAATGAATAAAGACCAGCCCACCCCACAGCCATTGAAGTTTCTCCCTATAGATTTTGCCAGTACGCAGTACAGTAGTCACATGCCTACCACATATGAGTGTTTTTCCAAGAAAGTTTCTCTGGTCACTGAGATTCTCAATTCTAAAATCATTTCCACCTGGAAATTCATGTCATGCTGTCAATATTCTCTTTACAACCTATCAAAGAGGTTCCTAAAATTGGCTGAAGGGGTAGTTATCAAGCAATATAAAAGGAAATAACTCCTTTCACTGCAATCAGTGCTCCCAGTGCTTTAGTTTTGATATGGAACTTGACAATTGGTGGGATGGAAGGGGGGCAGATTGTCTTGTCACAATTATTATTATTATGTACTTTCATCGTGGTAGTGCCCAATGAGCCCAAAAAAAGAATCAGATACTAATATTGAGATATTACAAGGATGAGGACCATATAAGGGCCATACAAGTACCTCAATAGATTATACATTGATCAGGCCCTCAATATAGGAGATTCTGTACAAGCAAACAACACAAAGGCAATCCCTACCCCAGACAGCCCACAATCTAAGATTTACACAAAATGATACAATACAATACCTGAACACATGCACTACATTGTCCACCTTGATGCCAGGCTCTCTCTTTATATATGCACAGTGCTAAGCACAATGGGGCCCTGTGACAGAGTGTTGGGCAGCAATCCCTTAGCCATCCCTCTGTCACACCAGCCCCAATTGAAAGAGGTAGATTGGAGCTGGCTGGGAACACCTGCACCTGACTGGGGCAGGGGAAACAGCTGTGTCCCTAATTAAGCAGGGACTATAAACAGGCCCAGGTGAGGGAAGGAGAAGCCAGGGAGTGGAAAGGGAGCAGAGGCTCTGGCTGCCAGCCAAAGCTCCTTGGACAGCAAGCCAGGCTGTATGTAATAAGAAGGTGGTGGCACTGCACATTGTAAATAAACTGCACTAGATTGCTGAACAAGAGGGTCTCAGAGTCATTTGTGACAGAGAGGGTGGCAAAGCGGCGGCGGAGAACCCTTACAGAAGAACCCTGATCTCAGTTGTTACCATAATAATAGTACTAATATCATCAAACTTCTTGGTTCCCTTGGTGATCAAATTTAATTGATTTTTGTTTCTAAAAATTAATGGTACAGATTAAACCCTAATTAATTATATATACTCCATTATAAACATTATAGAGTTTTCCAATCATAAATACAGTGATGTCCTCTTAGAATATTCCAGATCAAAAAAGACAACAGCTTAGAGATCAAAGATGTCACAAAGCAAAAACATACAACAATTTATTTTCAAATTTACTTTTGCACAGTATAATTAACAGCAAGTAGTGATTTGAGTCAGAACAGGCACATGCTAGGTAATCAGAGTTCATACCTGTACACTGTAGAGGAAGAAGGAAGCTGGGAGCGAAGATGTCCAGTTAAAGTATCCTTCTTGAACGTACCTTAACCCTACACATCACAATCACCAATTTTTACTGGCGGACTCCACCCCTCTATAAATAAGTTCCATATACCTCCAGCATGTCCAGGAACACAAAATACAGGCACTATAAATGCAAAAGCTTAACTCGACATCAGCAACATCAGCATGTGTGTCTGATAGATATATGCGAACTGATGAACTGTAGAATGTGTTGTTAGACGAGTGAGCTTGAAGTTAAGCATTACAGATGGATCCTTTTAGAATGCCTCACATGACCAGTTTCAGCTAGGAACACATTCCATAGTTGACTAAACTCCCTGAAAATGGGTGATAATGGAAATGTTGACACAATCTTCATTCAAGCAGTGCAAATGGCACAGCCAGCATTAGTATGGATTAATGTGCATCTAATGAAATATAATTGTTTAATGATTCTGAATGCACAGTGTTTCATAGGAGGAAAACACTCAGACACGGTGTGCTAGATTACAAAAAGCGATGAGTATAAAGTAACATCATGGACACTGTTGAATCTTTATGGTTCAATCAATTAATTAATTTAGTCAATGCCTGGAAGAGGACATGCTGCATACCCACATGATGAAAAAGTAAAGTGTTAAATCAGTGGTTCCCAACTTGTGGCCCGGGGGCCAAAAGTGGCCTGTGGGGTCTTTCAAAGTGGCCTGTGGCTCCCCTCCTACTGGCTGCAGAAGCAAGTTCCTGCCTAAGGACTCGGGCAGAGCACGTTTCCGCGGGGCTATAAGACCGGTGCAGGTTTCTTGCTGCACCCAAGGGAACAGGAGATTAGTGCTCCCCTTCCCTGGCTCCACCAGGGAGCACGGCAAAGTGCTCTGCCTGGATCCCTAGGCGGTAGGATCCCTGCTGGAGCCAGATGGAGGAAAGCACTGATCTCCCATCTCCCTGACTGCAGAAGGGAGTCACTGCCTAGGTACCCAGGTGGAGCGCACATGGCTACAGGACACACGCGGTTTCCCTGCTGCAGCCAGGGGGACTGGAGATCAGCAAGGAGGCAGCATCCTCACTGAACTCCTTTCGTCTGGCTGCAGTGGGAGGAAGCGGGGCTCAGAGCAGCCATGACCCACCATGCTTGAGAAGAGGCAGGACTCTCAAACTCAGTGACTTCCAGTTTGGCCCGCACTTAGCAGGCCACCCTCCATGACTTAGCTGCCAGGCCATGTGCTTCAGTGTGTAGTGACAGTCACTCATCTACACTAGTGCTTTGTCTGTGATGTACTGTGAGTAATTTGTAGGTTTAAAATAGTGAATGTAAAAATGAACACAGTAGCAAAATGTTTACTTTAAATATGTAGTGATTTGTAGTCCTTAACGGTGTATATGTCAATACATTTTTTTATGAATTGATAGACTGGTGGCCCTTCAGAGTTGTAAAAATTATATTTGTGGCAAGCCAAAAAGGTTGGGAACCACTGTGGGAGAAACCGTTACACTTCCATGAGAACATTATTCCATTTACAAATAATGGAAAACAAAATACAGTGGCTGAGAGTGTTACCTGAAAAAGGGGAAAATTCTGAACTATTAATTGTGATCATCTGAGGCCACCTTCTGCCATCTTATAAAACACAATTCTAGAGAGAGATTTATAGTGCCAACTATCGAAGAGGCAGTTTCCTAGCAGATAGAGCTCTGGACTGGGACTCAGAAGACCTGGGCTCAATTGCCAGCTCTACTATTCATCTGCTGGGTGATTTGGACAAGTCTCGTCACGTCTTTGTGCCTCAGTTTCCCCATCTGTGAAATGGGGATAATGATACTGATCTCCTTTGTAAAGCACTTTGAGATCTACTGATGAAAAGTGATATATTAAGAGCTGGATATTAGATTACCAAGAAGCAGGAGAGAAAAAAAAAACACAGCCACAACAGACCAATCTAGCCAGGATCCAACCTCTTTATAAAACAGATTAAAAATGCAGCAGAAATAGAAAAATATAGATTATTTAAGAGGGATGGACAGATGGGTTGCATGAAAGAAAAGAAAAGACTATAACAAATATTATTGCCAGCACATAATTTTCTCACCTAGAAAGCAAAATTCAATTCAGCAAAGCAAACAAGAGTGGTGAGTTGCAAAAATATGGAGAAGTTTGAGAGTGCCTGTGGCTGGCTGGCATGATAACTGAGGCCAGCCAACTCAGAGTGAATGAGTGGATGTGAAGGAGAGAGGGATAGAACTAATGAGGTATATGGGGAAAGACAAAACAGAATTCCATAGTGTTCTTGGATGGAACGCCTTCAGTGTGTTCCATAATAAGTCATAATTCTGACTATGCTGAGACAGACTGCTCCTTAATGTTTAACATAATTGGGTCTTGTTTATGTCCAACATAAGATGGGAGAGTTAGGTTTTAATAGCTTGAAATAATTTTTACTGTGAAATACAGGATATTTTGCTCAACATGATGTGGCCATGCGATTATTTGTATTCCTTCTATAAATATGCAATTTACGAATTTTTACTATAACAAATCCATGAGCTTCCTCATTTTAGCCATGACAAACAACCACCCTTAAGGGAGGCAGTGTTTCTTAGTAGTTAGAGCACTGGACTGGGACTCGGAAGACCTGGATTCTATTCTTGTTCTGTCACTGGCCATCTCGGTGACTTTGGGCAAGTCACTTCACCTCCTATGACAGTTCCCTACCTGTAAATGGGGATAATTATCCTGACCTCCTCTGTAAAGTGCTATGAGATCTATGAATGAAAATTGCTATACAAGAGTTAGGTGTTATTAGTTATTATTACATTAGTAATTAATATGCTATCATGACACTGAAGTGGAAGTGACAGAATATTCAAAAATAGTCACCGCATGTAAGAGTAGATGAATGATTGTTCTGGTTTGCAGCCTTGGGAACTGCTTGTATATGTTTAATCATTTTGGTGAGGCATCATACCAGCTGTGTGAACTCAAGGTTAAGGTCTATGCTTTGCCTGTAATACTAAATATTATATCATCTGTAACCTTTTTAAACAGAAAGGCATTTAGTTTCTTTAAAATACCAAGAATTTAAATGTGAATAGTGTGATGTACAATGGCATAGCAGGGAGATACCCATCTAGTTCCTTGAATAAAAGTAGGAATGAAGAGGGATGGCTTTGGGTGGGAAGTATTAACTCTTTGATTCATCTGGTTACTCCTCTTTCTCGGGCTAGATTTGATGGCAGTCACCACTTTTTTTCCCCAACGGCTTCAGATACGTTTGGGGGAAAGAACCTCTCTTGCTTCACAGATCAGGTTTATTATATTTCATAGGGCTCTCGTGTTCCCCCTTCTTTGGAGAGAGAAGAGTAGGAGCCACCGCCTCAATGCTAAGAGCCCAGATCAGGGTTTCTGCCACACATCACACAGCCTGCTACTGAACTCTGAAATCTTTCGCTTCTCAGGGATACTTCAAATGGGTTCATGGCTCAGGCTATGTAAAAAGCCAAACAGAAACCCAAAATTTACTGGGAAACCAGTATACATTTAGGTTCAATTTAAACCAGCAACCAGCAGCCAAGGTCCACCTAAGTTCTGCAGGCCTGGGCTAATGCCCACAGCACCCTAAACTCCCTCTCCAAGCCATCCCTCAGACTCAAGCATAATAAAACATTTAGTACTCTATGTGAATTTCATAATTTGAAATAAAAGTTCAAACCACAAAACACATCTTAAAATAAAAATTAGTCTCATCACTAACATGCTCTCCACCCCAATTTTCAGCATTTCCTCACTTTGGAACTTACAGAATCGTAGGACTGAAAGGGACCTCAAGTGATCATCTAGTTCAGTCCCCTGCACTTATGGCAGGACTAAGTATTACCTAGACCATCCCTGACAGATGTTTTTCTAACCTGTTCTTAAAAATCTCCAGTGATGGAGATTCCACCTCTGTAGGCAATTTATTCCAGTGCTTAACTACCCTGACAGTCAGGGAGTTTTCCCTAATGTCCAACCTAAACCACTCTTGCTGCAATTTAAGATCATTGCTTCTTGTCCTATCCTCAGAGGTTAAGGAGAACATTTTTTCTTCCTCCTCCTTGTAACAACCTTTAATGTACTTGAAAACTATTATCATGTCCCCCCTCTGTCTTCTCTAGCACCCCCTACAAGTCCTTTCCAAGGCTGATACAGTGCAACTCCTTACCAGGGAACAAAAAGGTGAGGCAGATAGTTAACAACTTTGTCATCGAAACACTCAGTCCATCAGACACACTTGGTGATGTGTCCAGGACCATACACCTGACGTGAATGAACCCTGTTCTAGTTTAAAAAACTACTTGTTATCATAGTAGATATGGGAAATCTAAAGCAAAAGTAAATGCAAAATATGCTTCTCTACTCCCGGCCCACACCCCTTATATTTTAAAATGCACGTAAGAGAAAGTTTACATATTTTGGTTCAAGCATACTCACATCAGGCAATCCACCATATGGGCCATTCTTATATAACGGCAGGAACAGGCATACTTTGTTTGGCTGATTTTTATAAGCCCACTTCGTATACAGTGTTTCTGCAATAACACAGTCAAATTCATCCAGTTTAGAACAGTGACTGCTAAACCTCAAAACAGCAGTTAAAAATAAAGAAACACATAAAGAAAACATCCACTTTGATGCAACCATAAGTAGCATCTGAAAAACCAAGATGACAATTTCCTACTGATAAGTACTATTTCTTTATAATACACAATGAGAAAAAAAGTAAAAATTACCATAATCATCTCCAATAAATAGAAGTAACTAAACACAATGAAAATTGTTTTTGATGGGATAAAATAAAGCCTGTGAAAAGCCAACAAATGGATTATGTAGAATAGAGTTGTTTGATTTATGGATAAATTATTCAACAGTATTTATCAGTTAGTCTATTATGTTGGCCCATTACTTGACTCTGAAATTTGATTTGGTTTTGGTCAGCAGGGAGGGTGAATAGAACAATGTGCACATTAGCCAGGCCAGTTATTTCTGCATCATCAAAAACAGAATTATAATAATGCCATGGCAAAGTTCTTGTCCTTTCACAGATCTAATTACCTTCTTATTGTTGTATTTCAAAACTGTGTAGAGTTTATCATCTGCTTCAACTCTTTTTGGTGTTGCTATGACAACAGCAGGCATATAATAATCAGTTCCTGTCTGTGTCCCAGTTCTGGCAAATACATAGTCTCCGACCTGTGTACCAGAAACGAGTTAGGTTGCAAGTGACAAACATAAGAAATACTAGAAATAGCATGGAACCAAAGGAAATTCACTATGAATGGAGAATCTTCTTTAAAATTTACAAACTTATTCAAAATACAGAAATGACCAAACTATAAGTTATCATCATGCTCATATGTGAACTGCAGAACAAGATTAATGATGCACATATGCTGCTTAAAAACTAATAGTTTTTCACCTGTAGTGATGGGCAAGGCATAGCACCCCCCACAGGTATAATAAACTTTATCGGTACAATCTGCGTCTCTCCATGGCTGAAGTAAACAAGTGCCTGGGTGGAACTGATACTCTTTATCACAGTTCCTAAGAGAAAAACACAAAAAATACAATATTAAGATTACATATAGGGTTTTTATTCATTATGGAAGAATGCCAAAAATCCTGTAGCCTGTAACATGTTCTCCTACTTCCTGCAGTAGAATCGATAATATTTGCACTTGGCACTCATATTCATTTAGAATTATTATATCTTGTTGGTTAAGCTTGGCAATGTACATTGCACTGTACAAGACACACACCAAAGAAAGTCACTGCTCCCAAAGAATTTATAATATTAAGACAGAGTTCTTCAAAATAATTGTATATAAAAGAAAAAAAATCAGGAAACCTACTTGGAGATCATATAAGAAACCCAAAACAACTATCAAAACCTGATGACAGCCATCCAACACAAAAAGAAAAATCGGAATCAGCTACAACAGCTCCATAACCCCTGAATTTTACCTCTGGGATAAACTATGACATCAGGACCCACCACATGGACACTACATGACACCCCAAAATCAATATACCTCAAGACGATCTCTGACTGGAGCTGAATTATCTGTACTCTCCAAGGAACTGATTTTCTGTGCCCCACCACAGAACCTGATACAATATTAATGTGTGGAGAACTCAAAAAAATTTTTCACTGACTCTCTTACAATAAGGACACCACCTCCCAAAACTACCACCTCTCCACCAACAGTCATAAGAAAAAAGGATCATCTGACTGGACACCTCACAGTGGACAAAATCACACACATAATCATTACATTGATTGCTTCAGGAAAAAAAATTGACTGTGAAATCCATTCCCAAGAGGACAGCTATATGGTGGTCCCTGAACTCCAACAAGATAGGATCAAACCAGCAGACAAAGGGAGTGTTATTGTAGTTCTCAATTGTGAAGACTACATCAACAAAGTCAACTGACAATTCACCACCACCACCTACTATAGAAAACTCAAAGAAGACCCCACACCATAATTCACCTAGGAACTAAGAATATTATCAAATCCTTGTCCAAACAACCCCAAGAGAAACTCTACAACCTCATCATTCATAAACTACCTAGAGACATAAAGGGTAACAAGAAAACTTTCTACAAATACATTAGAAGAAAGAAGAAGACCAAGGACATGGTAGGCCCATTACTCAAAGAGGAGGGAAAAAACAATAACAGAAAATGTGGAAGTGGTAGCAGTGCTGAATTACCTTTTTTGTTTGTTTTCATCAAAAAGTTTAGTAGCAATTGGACATCTAACTTAGTAAATGCCAGTGAAAATGAGGTAGAATCAGAGGCTAAAATAGGGAAAGAACAAGTTAAAAATTACTTAGACAAGTTAGATATTTCAAGTCACCAGGGCCTGACGAAATACATCAAAGAATACTCAAGGGGATTGAGGAGATTATCTTCTGAGCAATTATCTTCTAAAAGTCTTGAAAGATGGGAGAGCTTTCAGAGGACTAGAAAAGGGCAAATATAGTGCCAATCTAAAAAAAGGGGAATAAGGAGAACCCATGGAATTACAGACCACTCATCTTAATTTAAGTACCCAGAAAGATAATGGAACTAGTAATTAATCAATCAATTTGCAAACACCTAGAAAATAATAAAATAAGTATCAGTCAGCATGGATTTGTCAAGAACAAATCACATCAAGCCAACTGAATAGCTTTCTTTGACAGATAACAAGCCTTGTGGATAAAGTGGAAGCAGTAGATATGGTATATCTTGACTTGAGGAAGGCTTTAGATACTACCTCGCATGACCTTCTCAGAAACAAACTAAGTAAATACAGCCTTGATGGAGCTACTATAACTGGGTATATAACTGGTTGGAAAACCATTCCCAGGGAGTACTTATCAGTGGTTCACAGTCAAGCTGGAAGGGCATATTGAGTGGGGTCCTGTAGGAATCAGTGGTGGGTCTGGTTCTGTTCAATATCTTCATCAGTGATTTAGATAATGTCATAGAGAGTATACTTATAAAGTTTGTGGACAATACCAAGCTAGGATGGGTTGCAAATGCTTTGGAGGATAGGATTAAAATTCAAAATGACCTGGACAAATTGGAGAAATGGTCTGAAGTAAATAGGATGAAATTAAATAAGGACAAATGCAAAGTACTACACTTAGGAAGGAACAATCAGTTACACACATACAAAATGGGAAATGACTCCCTAGGAAGGAGTACTGCGGAAAGGGATATGGAAGGGATAATGGATCACATGCTAAATATGAACCAACAGTGTAACACTGTTCCGAAAAAAGCAAACATCATTCTGGGATGCATTAGCAGGGGGTGTTGTAAGCAAGACACGAGAAGTAATTCTTCCACTCTACTCCAAACTGATTAGGCCTCAACTGGAATATTGTCTAATTCTGGGTGCCACATTCCAGGAAAGGTGGACAAATTGGAGATAGTCCAAAGAAGAGCAGCAAGAATAATTAAAGGTCTAGAAAACATGACCTATGAGGAAAGATTGAAAAAATTGGGCTTGTTTAGTCTGGAGAAGAGAATACTGAGGGGGGAAATGATAACAGTTTTCAAATACATAAAAGGTTGTTACAAGGAAGAGGGAGAAAATTTGTTCTCTTTAACCTCTAAGGATAGGACAAGAAGCAATGGGCTTAAATTGCAGGAAGGGCAGTTTAGGTTGGACATTAGGAAAAACTTCCTGTCATGGTAGTTAGGCAGTGGAATAAACTGCCTAGGGAGGTTGTGGAATCTCCATCGATTTTTAAGAACAGGTTAGACAAAGGTTCCTTCCAGTCCTACAGTTCTATGATTCTTTTATTGTACCATTATTACTGTACCAAATGCAATATCTATCTTATGTTTTGAATTATAGCATTCTGAGAAAAAATAATGAATGAATATCTCATTCAATGTATATTGTACAGTCTTATTCATGTTAGGGTAGAAAAATATTTTCTCTATCTTTTAGACAACCTACCTTTCACTCATTTGATGTTTTACTGAATTAGCATTTGAGGATAGGATAGAGAGACTTTGAAGTACATGATTAGAAAAAGAATACACTCCAGCAGCAGACCATTCTCAACACTAACAATTTCAAAGCTCAATAAATAGCAAGATGGTTTTCTGATCCAACTGTAAAATTAAAGAATGCAGTCTGTGATTGATTGTCAACCTGAAAACTGTTATCAGGCAAACAAAAACATGTACAGAAAAAACAAGTCAAGCTAACACAAAAGCAATGAGTTTTTCTCCATATTTTATCTGTACGTGAAACAGTCCTAACAATAAGTGTCTCTGTTGGAACCATGCTGTTCCATTCTTGCAACTCTCCTGAGAAGAGACTGCCAACAAAGTCAAATTACCTGTAAGATGTTCTCTGATGTCAGAAACTGTCCTAGAATACTTTGTCACTCATACAAAATAGTCATGCAGATTAGTTTGATTTTTTTCCCCAATACCATATCAGGGGATACAATTTCACACTATAAACATTCTGACTTAGAACTCAACAAAACAACAGAAACATCTAGTGATTATTCTGCATACATTAGATGGCTCAGCCATTGCTAAATCCTGAAGGGAAATAAGACAACATTGCAAGAAAAGAAATAGATTGATACAGTCTTCCAATTTAAAATGTACACTATTTTATTCCAAAACATTTCCCACCACCCTCTTCTTAAAC
Source organism: Emydura macquarii macquarii (assembly GCF_026122565.2). Lineage (NCBI taxonomy): Eukaryota > Metazoa > Chordata > Testudines > Chelidae > Emydura > Emydura macquarii. Next base: position 2,864,185 of record NW_027132344.1, read on the forward strand.
AAACAGATCTATCAGCAGGTCTGCAGAATTTTTTGTACTTTACTGGAAGAATTTCGGAGAGAAAAGATGAAAAATCCAACAATATATACAGTAAATCAAATTAAAACTAAACCAGCTGAAAGAGACTAGGTAAATGTTGATCTTTATTCAGTAATCTTTCTAAAGATTTTTTTGTATATTTCAAATTTTTAAAAAATTTACCTGGAAAATAAAATCCTGTGATGTCTGATCTCGCAATCACCTTTTGGCCTTTGAGAGTCTCAAACACTTTTCCTTTCTGTCTTTTCTTAGACTGTGCCTTTACACTCTCGTCTGTAAGTTTCTGTAATGGGACAGATAAAAAGATATTCCTCAAAGATAATCTAATCAGGTTAGGTCTATCTTTTTGAATGCATTAAACATTCATATAATTTCATGCTACGGATTAGCTGTATTAATACTGTTGATAAGCCACAATTAACTGGATGATTCTAAGTACTGGGAGTCCTCTGTGAACATGAACTATATGACAGAAAGAGTGGCAATGATGCCTATCATTAAACCTAACTAGCACTTTCTATTGTAAGATCCTGTAAGATCAGCTGCTCACAATAATGCCAATCTTTAATTATCCACACTGAAATTTTCCATGCTATGTGTCTGCCTCCAGCTGAAGCATTTTGGAAAATTTCAACAAAAACAGTTCATTTATTTCCGAGAACAAGGTTAGGGACAAATGAAAATTACTCCTCTGTAACTGAAATGGACTCTGAATATTCCTATTCCTCTCAGAGAACGTTGAATGTTCCATGGCAAGAGTATAAAAGAGGCACTGGCGCTCCAGCTGCCTCATTTCTTTCCCCTGAGACCCGAAACTCCTTGATAAACAGGACTCCAAATGAGGCAGGCAGGGACAGTGAATATGCAGAGTACATCTTGAAGAAGTTCTGTTAAAGGTGAGTAATGATAATTTTTTCTTCGAGTATCCTCTGCATATTCCCAATCATGGAATAGACTGATAACCAGGACTCCGAGCAGGATAGCGGGAACATGGAGTCCTAATTAAATAAGGACCGCAGAACTGCCTTGCCATATTTTGCATCAGATCTAGATTCTAAATTTAAAGGAATAGTATTTAGTAAATGTGTGGGTAGAACTCCACGTTGCCACTCTACATATTTCTTTTAAAGGAATATGCCTAGAAGAAGCCATAGATGCTGCCTTTGACCTAGTACAGTAGAATGTGTGTCCTAATTCCTTGAAGGACAGCTTTTTTTATTCAAAAGTGATTTTAATACACACACTAACCCATCTAGAGAGTTTTATAGAAACTGATTTTCCCTTAGTTTTTCTTTCATAAGCAATGAACAATTTATGAGATTATCTAAATTGTTTGGTCCTGTCTAAAAGAAAGGCTAAAGCCCTTCTAACAACCAGAATATGCAGTACTGCCTCTGCATCATGAATATGAGGTTTAGGAAAGAAAACCAGCAAAATTATAGACTGATTTATATGAAAAACTGAAACAACTTTTGGAAAAAATGTAGGGCATTGAAAAAGGGCATTGAAATGGGGCATTTATATGAAAAACTGAAACAACTTTTGGAAAAAATGTAGGGCATTGAAATGTGGGCATTGAAAAAGGAGATTTATGGACGGCTTCATCTTTATATACCTTTCTTCTAAAAGAAAAGCATTTGCCATAGTCAAATTTAGTATTGCCCCAATAAAGGAGATCTTCTGAGTTGAGATCAAAACTGACATCTCACGATTTATTTGTAATCCAAGATTGGCAATATTTGTTTTGCATGCACTAGGATGTCCTCCCTGGATAACACTTTTATTAACTTCCAGAGGGGTAGCCGTGTTAGTCTGCATACAGCAAAAACAACGAGTGGCTTAGCTTATGCCTGCAGAAATTAAATTTGTTAGTCTTTAAAGTGCCACAGGACTCTCATTTTTACTTTTATTAACTAATCATCCAGATATGGTTACACAAACATCCCTTGCTTTCTTAGGCACACTGCTACTACCAATAGACATTTTGTAAAAACCCCAGGTGCTCCAGATCAGTGGTTCTCAACCTGTGGCTGGTTGAGATTAGAAGGAAGTGAGGCCGCTGGAGCACCATGCCCCTTTTATACCTTCCCCTTCGGAATGTTCAGTGTTCTCTGAGGGGAGGAGCAAGGGAAGAGTGAGAGCACTCTACTAAGTACTGTTAGTTAAATTTCTACCATTCAGGCTGCACCAGTTCAGAGCATCCCACAAGTGGGAATATGCAGAGGACATTTGAAGAAGAATATGTTGTTTTTAGGACTGGTCAAATTCCATAACTGTTTTTCTATGGAAAATTGGGGTTTCAACAAAAGAATTTTCATGGAAAGAATCTCTTTTCCACATAGTTTTGATTTTTTGTCAGAAAATTAACACCAAGACCTTGGAAATTTTGACTGACAATTTTAATCACCAAACCAAAATATTAATTCAGCAGTATCTAAATGTAATACCATCAAAACACTTAAATCAAAACAAAATGTTTCAACGTTCTTGAATCATTTCAGCTTGTTCAACATTAAACCATTTTACTGAACAAACAGTGACTCATGGGAGTTGTATTTCTGCTTCCTTATGCCTTCATTCTTCTCTATTCACTGGGCTCCCTGGTTGGTCTACATCTCCCATGATAGACTACAGCCATTTTACTCCTTTGAGGTACTGCAGCAGGGCAGTGGACAGACTTTTAATGTTGAACTGACTCAAAATGAAACACTGGCTCTACAAACTGAAATATTTCAATCTGGGTTGACCCGCCCCAAACCAAAATATCTTATTTCAATTTTTGAGATAGAAACTTTCAATTTTCAACCAAAAGTTTCCAGTGTTCAGGTTTCTGAAGAAAAGTCAACATTTTATGTGGGGGAAAATAAAATAATTCAACCAGCTCTAGCAATTTTTCCAAAGTTGTAAAAAATTTTACAGCTGTTTAGTTGACAATATCTAGCATATCAATGCTTTGGCACAAGGATTTGATATTTATAGGAAGGGTCTCCTGTGGTCACAGGGTATCTTTTGCTAACCCTGTCAAAATCCATCCAAACTTGCCAAATTATGCGCCTTGAAAAACTGCTGTATACACATGCTCAGAAGAAGTTTTTTAGGTTGGCAGTAAGGATGTCCAAATATTCCATCTGTACTGAGCATGCTCTACCCCCACAAAGCTCCCTGACTATGCTCCAGCATAGGTTAAGCAGGACTTTTCCTGAAATTGCTCCTTCCAGCTACTGGGGACCAGAAATGAAAGCAGGTAGACTGTCTCTCCCAGGCAGTGTCAAGTAGGAGGAAGAAACTGCAATGTACCATGGTGAGGAGTTGAATGGGAGTCAGGTGCAAGCTATGGGGGGCAGGTGTTGAGGGAGAAAACAGGACTGGAATAGGAGGACAGAAGGGGGATGGAAACAGGGAGAGAAGGATCTTTAAACACGTTAGCATACTCCCCTACATGTTCTGGAATTGAACCAAGGATTCCTAGGTCTTAACATTCCTCTGCTCAAGTCAACAAATACCTATGAACCCCACGGGGAAAGCGTCTCAAACCCCTCGTGACTGGTCCACAGAGGATAACAGCCTCTACTGCCACCACTTACTCCATTACTCAAGTGCTAAATGTCTGTTTTATAAATCCAAAGGCTCCAATACACAGATGACCTATCAATATGGTTCTATGTGAAGTCAATATGATTTTATATGATGGAATTTTTGTTTTGTTTTTTTTAGTTTATTTTACTTTAAAAAAACAAAGAAATTACATTTAAAATGTACATTAAAAATCTGTTAAGTTTGCAAGGTCAAGCACTCAAAAGTTAGGAACTGCCACAACTTCGGTTGCCAGTGCAACATTAATTTGGTCCCCTAATGCATATGCATTATGGCACTCTTTAATAACATGATCACATTCTATTTTTTCCACAGAACTCCTGCCTCATTTAGTGCACAAGTTGGATCTGTTCAGGGGATGAATCAGGGTTGTGAATGAAGCTGTTGTCTGTAGGACCCTTACTTCATGTGTTGCAGAAGTTGGAAGGTGTGTAGTGACAGAAGAAGGGGATTGCAGGAAATGAAAGGAAGGTCTGATTGTAAAGGAAGTTGAATGCCCTCCTGGATAATTGGATTCTGTCCCTGCCTCTGCCAAACAGCTCCTTTGTCATTCTGAGCAAGTCACATTAATCATAATTTTCACAGGTGACCACTGTGTGCTCCTCATTTTCTAGGAAGCAACTTGAGACACCTGGAGTCTGAGAAGTGCTGAGCACTCACAGCTACAACTGATTTCAATTGGGAGCTGTGCTTTGAATATACAAACTGCTCTAAAATGCAAAATACTTTGAAAAAATCAGACCCTAGGCTTCTCAAATTTGGCCCCCAAAATTAGTGGATACTTAACAATTTTGTTCTCAATCAACTTGTGCCTGAATTCCCTATTTATAAAATAAGGCTAATACCTCTGTCTTATGTCAGAGGGGTTGTGAAGATGCTTGTGAAGCATTACTAGGCTATGTTGAGCAGCACCATAAAAAAGCCGACAATTTAATTATTCTGGATTCAGTGCAGGGTTTGAATGGTGTACTGTAAATAAAGTCTGAGGCCCTACATTGAATGATGAGAATAAAAAGACTTATCGATCAAATGCTAATGTCTCAAACACACACCTGATTGCCAACTCTGGGAAAAAAAAAAAAAAATTTTTTTTGGGTTCCCTTTCCCAGAAACAATGGTCTGCACTGAATATTTTAGAACATTGCATGGCAGATGCTGTCACCTCTTTCCCCTTTGGAAGATAAGAGACAACACACAATGTGACTTTGGACATTCGTCACAAACTATGGACCACATTGTAAATCAGTGCCCACTTTGATTGTTTGCCAGTGGCATCCCCAATTTACATCAAGCCACACCCGAAGCTACCAATCAGTTCACTAATCTGGGCTTCATTATTTGAACATTGTTAATCACCTTTCTTGCCATACGAAAGATGGAGGAGTGGTAGAATAATTAGAGGTTCAGAGCTAAATTCTCAAAAGATAACACGCTAGAGAAGCTAAGCAGGACATTCCCTGCAATTGCTCCTCCTTGTAGCAGGATGCCGCTGTTGTGTAAGACACAGGAACTAAAATTAGGGAGACTCTCTCTCAGGTGCTCTCAATGCTCCCTCCCCCAGCAGGTGCCCAGGTGGTGTGGAGGAAAAGGAGGACAAAGCAGCATGGCTGGAATGCAGAGCCATGAGAAGTAAGTCTGGAGGATGGAGAATCTTCAGAGAGAGGCTGGGGCTACAGAAATAGGTTGCTGGGTTCAGGAACATAGGGCAGGAGAAAACAGGCTTTGCATGAGGCGACAGGGCTAGAAGTCTCGAGGGGATAGGTGCAGAGAGGTACGGAGACAGGCTGGGGATCAAACTCTTGCTAAAATGACATTTCCTAAGTTCTGAATTCTCAATTTTGCAATCTCAACATTCTCTTGAGATTAGGGTTTTTTATGCAATTATAGATAATTTTGTGAGGTTTAGGAGTCACCCCCTTTAAGGCAATTGTATCCTGGTGGGGGAAAAAAAGGGAAGATGGGGAGTTAGTTTCTCAGTTTCTTCCCATCAGGATCTCTCCACCAAGACAGACAGATTTTGGGGAAAGATGCCGTGAAGGGTGGCATGTATGAAAAAAGATGGGATCCCTGGTCCCTGTCCTTCAGGACTTTGGGAGTGTCAATGCTTGATCCAGCCCACTTCACCCCCAAACGTCAATGTCTGCTTGGAGCATTTCTCCCTGCCCACAGGCTCAGCAACTGGTCTTTTTGCTCCTGCATATCCTCACTGCTGCCACATGTTATCCTACCTGCTAGCATTCAAAATTAAACATTAAGTTTTTTGTCCTCTGAAGAAGTTATGAAAACAATATTTACAGACAATAGAAAAAAACCAGTTCCCGCTGATATGGCAAATCATGTAATCCCAATCAATTATTTTACAGGTAAATTTTAATAATCAGCAATAAACATTCAGCTACATTTACTAAAATAAAAGGCAAGTCACTCTTTAATTGCAATCTATACTTCTCTCCATACTTCTAAAGCTAATGCATCTGAACACAAAACTTGGGGAAGTGTGAGATTATGAAAAGTAAATCAAACCAACAGTTTTCTCCCCACCCCCAATAATTCTTAAAGCACTTATTCATTAGCACACCTGGCAAATAACAATATGCAAGTTCCCTTTTCCAACATCACAAAAATACACAGTTTTAAATCAGCAAGCTTCCATTTAGGTTCCCACAGATTTACACGGTTTTTATATACTGTGTTTGTGCACAGAAACACACTCCACAGATTCCTACAAAATGCTGCTGATAAGGGAGACCATTAGCATCCTCCTACCTCTCAGGACCTGATTAGTTTCCACCCCTCCCCATATAACAGTACATTTGCATTAACGCCAACCATGACCAGGAAACAGTGGTGGTGCAAAAGACAGGTATATTTTTTTGTTGAATTGCTCTCTGAAGGATTTCCTGAAATTGCCATCCTCATCCCTCCCCATACCTCTCAACTCTCTCAAAGTAATGCTGAAAAAAAAATCAAACAGGCACACTTTTCATTAAAAGCCTGCTTTCTAGTTTTACCCTTTTACTAGAGAGCACTCAGAAATACAAGACAAAATGAGTTATATACACATTTTTATTTTTCAGATACCGTCTATAACAAAAGAACTTCACTTAATTGTCTGCTTGCAATGTAAGATAACAAAGGCTAGTTTAGAAGATAGGGGAGAAGGGTTATTACTCCACAGACATAAACAGGCATTTAGACACTTTGCATATTTTTCCATAGGTGACAAATGGACAGCTGCTGTTGAATATTTATTTTTAACTAATTTGCAATTGATGACTAACAATTTGTGAAGCTTTCATTATTCTACATTAATCGTAAGACTAAAGATGGACTAACTGCACAAAATGAGGATTTGAACACTGCAGAATTCGGGGGGGAGGGGAAGGTCAGAAGCACATTTTCAGTTCAAGCCTGTCTCTACTGACTAGCATTTGCATTTACAACATACAATGCAGTTAACACTAATATTGTTAGCACTGCAGTTTCTGTGATAAAGTTCTCTGGTAATTTTACTACCAAAGAGCCTAATCCTGTTCACGAGCCTGTCTGCTAAAGGCAATAGGTCCAGTCCCTCTTCCATTGCAGTCAATGCATCTGCTCATGTAAGTTCAAACAGGATTTGGCCCACAATGTCTTCCATTTTCAAATTTCAGTTTCAAAGAGATTAACTGTTCCACTTTTCTATGACAAAGGTTATGTGAAGGTAGACACAGAAGACTCCTCACACAGTTCTGCCAGTGCACCTTAGTCCAGAGAGCAGAGGCCAAGTAAGTCGTGGTTTCATGATTTAACCAGGGTTGTCAAACGTATTCTGCATAAAGTGCCATATTTCATTTTTAATTATGGAGTATACATTTAGGACTACATACCACAACTCCTACCCCCACCAGCTCAAAGGAGGATTTCCACTGAATGTCAATGGGAAGTTTGAACAAAGAACAAGCGTACAATAAACTTTTAGTTGTTCCTTGTAGGCCTGACTTGACATAAATAACTTGCCTCTTTTTTTAGTGGGTATGACTGGGAAGGTGAATGGAAGGTTAAGATGTAAGTAGGGGTTTAATAAGCAGTATGCTGGAATCGGGATGCCTATGCTAGCTAAGAAAAGCATGAACACTCTGATGCTAGGGACAATGGACAAAATAAACCTGGAATGGAAAGGTCAAGTTCCACATGAACAGCACATAGACACAGCATGCTGTGTAGGGATTGGTTCCTACAAATAACCAAACCAAACCAATCCAAAAATGTGTGAGGCAGTGTATAGTAAATGCAATATAATGTGTAAATGTTTATAAAGGAAGAAGTTTTCTGTGCAACTTTGTATGAGAGATACGCCCTAGACCCACCCGCTATGCTTGAGTCTGATCAACTCAGTGTAACTTTGCTGTATGCCAAATAAAGAAACCTTAGTGATGGAATCTGGAGTTGAACTGAGTGTTTTAGATCCCAGAGAACCTGATGAAATGTTCTCCAAGAACTGGACAAGGTGAGTTGAAAAAGTTTCGGAGGGAATCCCAACATTATTGAGTCAGTTCTTTTTTCTCACATTGAGGTGCCTGTTTCCTCTGCTACTCCATAAAATATACATAAGAATAAACAGAGTAGATGCCAATTTACTCATGAAACATTTGAAATGTAAAAAGGATGTTATAAAGAGGACAGGAATCACTCCTCATTAGTCAATGAGGCTAGAACAAGCAGTAACAGGTGAAAGAACTATAGAAAAAGAAGAACATTTAAGCAATGGACCAAGCTACCAAAGGAAATTGAAAACTGCCATTATTGGAAATATTTCAATCAAGCCACTATGCAAAAGAATGGACAAACTGACCCACTAGAGGTCCCTTCGAACCCAAATAAACCTATTCTATAGATGAGTCACACCGTACATATGAACTATTTACAGGGTTTTTTTTGATGGTAAGGTAATCTTCCTACTTATAATTGTTTAAGAGTGGGATTGTCTGATGTGTTCAGCATTGACTTAACTGCTCCCACTGAAGTCAACAGTAAAACGCCAACTGACTTCCAGGGAAACAGTTAGCTCAATATTGAGTGTTTTAGAAAAATCTCACACTAAACAAATGGAGGGTGGGGGTTATTTTTTAAATTTTGTTGAATGAATAGAGGGTCAAAGATTACATGCGAGAGTGATCAGCAAAAGGATGCAAGAAACAGCTAAGGCCCTGCTTCTGCAAACATGTATGCACATGCTTACAGGCGCATGAGTCTGTATGTGGTGGGAGAAGTCTCGTGACTAATAAAGCTACATCTTGAACCCCTTAGTTAGGTCAATTGAAATTTGGCTTGGGTATACAGTGAAGGATCATATCTGGAATGAAGAATACAAACACAATGGTAACAGTTTGCATTTTGCTGAAGGAGACACTGTATACGGTTGGTTGCCTAAATGAAGCAGAGATGTTAGCATACATCTGTAAAAAGCTGTTATTTAATATTAAAAATAGCTGCCTGAATCACACGCAAAGGGGAACAGGTCACATTAAAATCCATATTCTTAATAAATAGGTCCACTAGCAAACACTGCAGCTGTATTTCTCTGCACCACTGATGTACAGAAATATCAGTATTTAGTATGAAAGGAGCCATTGACCATCACTCTCGGAAGGAAGGCAGGTTAATGACACCCGGTTTTCAGGAAAAGGAAAGAATTAAAATGAAGAAAAAGAAAACGTTAAGGCCATCAATGGTGCTTAATATTATTTATGTGAACACAACTGTCCTTGAGTTATCACAATCTGAGAATAATCATGTGGAGTAAATTGTCAAAAAGTCTATTAATGTTAGCCTTGCAATGTATGTTCATGTTTGGCTCTGGCAAATTTAAACACCTATTTGTAGGTTGATAAGTCTTTTTCTATCAATTTTCTTTAACAAAATTATGAAATCTCTCTCCTTAGAATGTCAGAGGAATATTTCAGGCTAATTGGACACTGAAAAATGGGTGTGTTCTATCTCTATTGGGAACCATAAGGCCTTCTTTGCCTTGCTGAGAGGTGCCTTAATTATCATATATAAGTCCCTTCACATGGAGAAAGTACTGAGTACTAAAGGGCTCTTTAATCCAGAGAGAAAGTCATAACAAGAATCAAAAGGCTGGATGTTGAAGTCAGACAAATTCAAACCAGAAATAATGCACAAATATTTAAGAGTGAAGGTGATTAACTATTGACCAGTGGTGGATTCTCCATCTCTTCATATCAAGACTGGATGACTTTCTGGAAGATGTGCTTTAGCCAAACACATTTTATTGGGCTCAAGGCAGCAGTAACTGGGAGAAATTCTATGGCCTGAACTATACAAAAGGTCAAATGAGATGATCTAACAATCTGTTCTGGCCTTAAAATCGATGAATCTTTAAAAAGATGAAACAATGAGAGTCCTGTAGCACCTTAAAAGACTAACAAATTTCTGCAGGCATAAGCTTTCGTGGGTTGCAACCCACTTCATCAGATGCAGTTTTTGCTGTATACAGACTAACACAGCTACCCCTCTGGAATTAATAAGATACTTTTTTTAAACAATGCCTCTAGGAAGGCTTATCCAGAGGGACTGAATCCAGGACATCAGGATCTAACAGCATGAGTTTCTCTATTGCTTGAGCTAAAGAACCAGGTCTATCATCTTAGAGGCAGTCACACACTCAGACTTTGATGCACTGTCTAGCCCTTAGAAGGGGACAGAAAACCACACTGGTTGATGTGGATTAGACTCTGAAACCAGACAGTGAGCAGCTAAAGACTCTACTACATCTTGATACAAAGGATGGAAGCTTAATGAATGTTTCTGATCCACTATTAGACATTTCAGTGTTTCCTTATCAATAAATGAAGTCCTCAATAATCGAGGAGTAACATAACTTGCTGGATCATACTAGGCCCCTTTTCTGACCAGAACGCCTTCTTTGCCATTGTGAAGATCAGCCTAAATCATACTTAAGACAAGGCTTACAACCAAGAAGGTCTTTTCTGTGCAACTTCCATCATGGAAGCATGTGACCTTTTTTGAAACCCCCAAGTCCTTCCTGTTTGGGTCATTTCATTAAAGAATTGTGTATAGTAACATCCCCTATTTCCATCTACCTTTCTGTGCAGATAAACTGGAAGAAATATTGGTGCTGAGGGATCTGAATTTGGTCCACTGAGCATCGTGCAGGATTATCAAACCACTGAAATAATTCACGTTCAGTCCTCAGCCATCATTTTGGAGATGGGAGCTCAATATATTATCTAAATAAATAAAAAGCATTTCCACCATGGATACAGAGTGTTGACTGTGTTTCAATGATTTCTTGAATAAACCATGTTTTATAACAGCCAAACAGCTTAATTGAAAGTAATCAATGAGACATAGGGAGAACACGGTCTTTATTACTGTACCATTATACAGGCAAATATTGAAACATGGATATGCATAGAATCACAGAAATGTAGGAATGGAAGAAACTTCCATAGATCATCTAGTCCAGTTCTTGCACTGAGGCACAACTAAGTAGTATCTAGATCAGGAGTTCTCAACCTTTTTCTTTCTGAGCCGCCTCCCCCCCAACATGCTATAAAAATTCCCCAGCCCACCTGTGCCACAACAGTTTTTCTGCATATCCAGTAGATTAAAAGCCAAGGCTGGCATTAGGAGGTAACAAGCAGGACAACTGTCTGGGGCCCCACAAAGCTAAATTGCTCAGACTTCAGCTTCAGCCACAGGAGGTGGGGCTCGGGCTTTGGCTTTTTACCCCAGGCCCCAGTGAATCTAACACCAGCTCTGCCCTCTGGTTTATTTTGGCAGACCTCCTGAAACCTACTCGCAGCCCCCCCATGGGACCCCAGATCCCTGGTTGAAAACCATGGATCTAGACCATTCGTGACAGTTGTTTTTCTAATTTGCTCTTAAAAACCTCCAATGATGGAGATTCCAGAGCCTGTCTAGGTTATTTGTTCCAGCACTTAGCTATCCTGACAGTCAGGAATTTTTTCCTAAAGTCTAACCTAAATCTCCCTTACTGCAATTTAAACCCATTACTTCTTATCAGCTGATAAGAAGAACAATTTATCACCTTCTTCTTTATAACAACCTTATATGGACTTAAAGACTTATGTCCCCGCTCAGTCTTCTCTTCTCCAGACTAAACAACCCCAATTTTTTCAATCTTTCCTCATAGGTCATGTTTCCTCGACCTTTATTCATTCTTGTTGCTTTTCTCTGGACTTTCTCCAATTTGTCCACATTTTCCCCAAACTGTGGTGCCCAGAACTGGACAAAGTACTCCAAATGAGGCCTTATCAGTACTGAGTAGAGTGGAAGAATTATTTCTTATATCTTGCTTACAACATTCCTGCTAATACATCCCAGAATGATGTTCAGTTTTTTGGGTTTTTTTTGCAATAGTCTTACATTGTTGACTCATATATAAGTTGTGATCCACAATTTAGGGGTTAAGTTGTAATCCTTAGATCATTTCCTACAGTATTCCTTCCTAAGCATTCATTTCCCATTTTTCATTTGTGCAATTAATTTTTCTTTCCTAAGTGTAGTACTTTGCATTTGTTCTTTTTGAATTTCATCCTATTTATTTCACACCATTTCTCCAGTTTGTCAAAATAATTTTGAATTCCAATCCAGTCCTCCAAAGAGCTTGCAATCCTTCCCCACTTGGTATCACTCACAAACTTTCTAAGTGTACTCTCTATGCCATTATACAAATGATGTATGACGATATTGAACAGAACTGGACCCAAAACAGATCCCTGCAGGATCTCACTCAATATGCCCTTCCAGCTTGACTGTGAACCACTGATAACTACTCTATGAGTATGGTTTTCCAACCAATTATATATGCACCTTATAGTAGATTCATCTAGCCTTTTTTTTACCTAGTTGCTTAGGAGAAGATTATGTGAAATAGTATCAAAAGACTTTCTGAATTTGAGATATATCACATCTACTGCTTGTGTTGTTTTTTCATATTCATCCTTGTTTCCGTAACATTGGATGAAATCAAGATTTTTACCACTAGCTAAATATGTTTATTGTGTAGATGGGCTAACACCTGTACTAACACACTGTTTTCACAATGTGTCATATGTGTCAAGCTCCGCCTCTAGACACTCACCAGCATGCTGTGTTTGGGTCCCAACGTCCTGGACCCATGTGATTTAAGCTTCCTGAGTCTGAGAAAACTACCAGGCACTGCCTCTGGATTTCCAGGCATGTCCTCAGGATGCATATCCTCTGTCAAGCATCCCCCTGTGAGAGCGGAGACCCTGCAGTCCAACCGCTTAGGCCCTGAGATTTGTGTTGGCTCTTCCAGACTCCCCAGTAACTTAACTACACCCTTTCCCAGAGCTCCAACCTTGTAGGCACTCTGCTTTACGGTTTCTCTCTCCAGGAACATGCAGTAGTTGAAGCCCATAATACACAGACTATGCAAAAGTTGCAAAATCTTTAGACATCATTAGAAATAAATAGACCTCGACAAAACGATAGAACACCTATAGGCCATTCTGTCAGTTTTCTCACCACTCAAGTCTTCTTCAGGATTTGAGTCAGTGTCCTTTCAAGATTCCAAGTCCCCTCTTTTGCACCTCTCTCCTCATTGCTTCTCCCCTGGAGCATGTAATCTGTTTTGTATCTCCTCCAGTCAGCTTCCTTTGACCTTGGTTGGTCAATGAAAGTATGGCAATGAAAGTATGCCCCATTGTTCCTTTCTCCTGCCCCCAAGCTTCCTTTGTCGCTCTACATTTTTATATGCTAGTACGAACACCTGCTTTCTTTGTCTTGCTACTGGAAAAATTCCATTCCCCTCAAACCTCAGCCCCGCCCCCCCCAACATTGCACCCTGAAGAGAAGTTGAAGAACATTTTTTTTTGATCTAGGATGCAGTTACTTCTGTGTTTTAGATCTCTTCAGGTGCTGATAATCACTAACCACCCACCTATTCATATACAGCCATGAAAGAGCCACTCCCCTGTCTCCTTAGCACATAGTTTCTCAACCTGTGGTACGTGTACCCCTGGGGAAACGTGAGACACAGGCAGGGGGTACGCGGCAAAAAACCCAGTGAAGGGAGGCGGGTGGCAGCCGCTGTCTTCTGGGGGAGGCGGGCAGCAGCCGCCGGCTTCCCGCCCAATCCCACCTCCTAGCTGGGAGGTACACAGCAGCTGCCCCAGTTCTGGGAAGCTGGGTAGCAGCCGCTGGCATTTTGGGAAGCCGGGCGGCAGTCACCGGCATCCCGCCCGGTCCCAGCCCCCAGGTGGGAGCCTGGCAGCAGCCTCCTGCACCTTGCGAGCTGGGCTCGCAGCTGGGTGGCTGCCACTCATGCCCCGGCTTTGAGCCAAGAGACAGCCTCCCATGCCCTGGCGTGGAGATGGGCAGCAGCTGCTTGCCACCTGCCCACATCCCTGGGTCCCAGCCTGTTCAGAAGCCGCCTCTGCCCCAGCTCAGATTGGGTGGCAGTCGCCCACCTCCCAGGCTGACAACCAAGCGGCAGCCGCCTGCGACTTGCCCAGGTGGCAGCTCCCCTCCCCGGCTCAAAGCCCGGTGCCCAGAAAGCCAGGTGGAGAGCCCAGTGGCTTGTCCGGTCCTGGAGCTGGGCTCTACCCACAGGTTTACTTGTCAATTTCACTGCTCTAGCTGAGCAGTGAAATTGACAACTATGACAGCCCCAGACTTTACCAGTATAAAAATCTTAAGGGGCCCACACAGTGTGATTTGCCCCAGGCCCGCACCCCTCTAGGGATGGCCATGGGGAACGCTGCTATCCACTCTGGTGGGCCACTAGTGCCCGCTCATATCTCACAAGTTCCTGTCTGTGTGAGGAGAACACCATGTGACCCCACCATCAGGCCATAGTGAGTGGCTGGTGTTGACCTTTGCTCCTATAGGGAGGAAGAGGAGGAAGAAGCAGGGGAGAAATAGCAGGGTGTTTTGTGATCTGCCACAGCCACGTAGCATTGCAGAACTCAGAACTCTCCTGCTTTACGAGAAATACAGTCATCCAGCGGTAAAGGGGAAAAAGATTATTTCTCAGAGTGGAAAATTGAGTGTTGGTGTACTTATTAAAATGTTCAGAAGTTAGGAGGTACTTGCTACTTAAAAGGTTGAGAAACATTGCCTTAGCACAAATAGTGTGAGGGTATGAACACAGTACAAATAATCATAACAGTTTAAGGATACTGTAAGGATCTGAGGGTCCTGAACCAGGCTCACGGGCTCACAGGCCACTGTCACATCCACAAACACCATCCAACAGCTCTACTAGTAACTGGAGAATTGGGAACCCTAAGACCTTATGCTCCACTAAAGGTACTGCCCACAGGGACCTGATCAATGGCGCTCTGGAGTCCCGGATTGGGCTAGGTACATTAATTAAGACAGAAAGAGACAGAGGGAGTTGTCTGTGCAACATGGTGGATCCCTGCCTGCTGCTACTACAGACCCTGATTCTGCTATCTGATCTCACCTGTTCTTGGTTCCTCTCTCATTCACGATCCCTGCCCCTGGTCTCCAACTCTGGCTCCGACAGTTGGCTCTAGCATCTAGCTTCCGACTCTGGCTCAGACCCCCTGATAGTGGCTCTGACTCCGGGCTTGATTCTCAACCCCGACTCCTGCTCCAATCACTAGGTCTGAACACCCCAGCCCCAGTTGTGACACATACAGGGTGTTCATCTCAAACAGAATTAATACATTGTAAACAGATTCCCCCAAATCATTACACCATGTAGCTGAGATAAATTACAATTTCAGTGCACTTGGCCCAAAGAATGGCCACCAGCTCTACATTTGACCTAACTCACAACAGACCTCATACTCCGTAATCTTCTACTTTTGTACAATTTATTCATTTTTGTCCTGTAAACCAAAGTAACAACACGTGTTTGCTCATTCCTCAAAGGATCTACAGCCGACATAGCTAGAGGCCTTCAATTTTCCCATAGGTCTACACAGATATCTAATTCATCCTCTTTAAATAAGGCATACTTTCACAGATATCAACACATCAACAGCATGAATACAACACCAACAGAGGGTCAAAGCATACAGTGAGGATAACCCACACCATTAATTCAGTGGCAGGCTTACATTGAAAGCTGCTGTAACAAAGACATCCAAAAAGGATTACTACTACTTTTAAGTAGTTGTCAAGGTACTTAGCAAAGCTTAAAAATAAAGGTTTTTATTTTAAATTTTAGCAAGAAAGTATCTGACAATGCAAAAGTCTATTTGTTGAACAGACTTTAAAGAATTTTTTGATTCACAGTACTACCTACCAGGGCAATTTTCATTCTGTACTACACAAGCTATTTAAGAACAGTTGATAGTTACCATATTGTATTTCAATTAGCAGATAGTGTTATTTACATCCATTTAGTGGATTGAAGTCACAATTGGAAAAAAAACAGCAACCTTTTGAAGAGTTTAAAGACCAGACGCTTTATACTTCCTTGCATTCCATAAATGGAATTCTAATTACAGTTGCTTTTCTACCTCTCACTCAAAGCTTTTCAGTTGCAGATTAGCAATTACTGAAGATGGTGCTCTGATTAGGCCACTAAAGCAGGTTGACTCAGGATAAGTGATTGCACAATGTTAATCATATCATGATTAGCAACATACACTGATACTTCAAAACAGCAGACAAATTACTCAGAATGAACAAATGAAACATGACCATTTTCTGCGACTGTTCAACTCTGCACTGATGTTAAAGGAGATGAAATAATCCAAACAGATACAATAACAATTTAACCTTTCCAGATAAAAATAAAATACATATTTATGAGTCTGTTTTTGAAGATCTGAAAAGATTTAAAACAAGATCCAGGACTCCGATAACTATGTTACATTCCTAGAACAACATTCCCCAACATTTATAGGAAACTGATTGTGATCCTAGTAGAGTAATATTTATTCCTTGTTTCTTAAAGGCAAGCTCAGGTCCTCTGAGATACAAATATCTGTTTCAAACCAAAGTGTCACTTCATTATGAGCACTAACACAAAAGAGGAAAGGTAGAAACTGCTTGTACCTAACCTCCCAAACACTTAATACAAAAGTGAAAATATGAAGTGAGCTATTGCAGCTTGTTTGCCTTTATATATTTGCGTATTGCTGGCAGTGCTGTTGCCATTAGCAGAAGTTCTTGTGTAACATTCTGAGGATATCACATCTGCATTCCTGACCAGGTCTTCAGAACATCCAAAGAAGAAACTGCCCCCATCAAGTCCAGTACAGCTTTTAAGCTTAGCCTTATGCATGGTGGAATTGGACTTTGAGAGTTCATACAGCATAGACATGTTCTATAAAACTCACAATTATGTACCACATTATAGAGCCTCAGTGCCTTGAGTTAAAGTGCCCCCAATAACTGGGGACACAACAACTTGTTTCAAGACAAAGGTCTGGTCTATTTCTGGGCAGTCCTTTAAAAAATTATAATAATTTTGATAGCTAGCTTACAAATCATAAATCTCTCCTTTGCCAGGATCATCTTCCAAAGAAAAGATGACAAGTGAGGAAAAAAATTAGGACGTAATACATTTTACCCAATTAATTCTAAATTATGGAAAAACTGCTCTCTGAAATAGCTTTGAGATTTATAGCGCACCGTTCATTCATTATGTTATGTGGCCTACGTACTTATATGAAGCCAATTAAATTTAAACATCATGTAAAAATCTCTTTATATCTTAAAGTTATGCTATGAAAAAAGCCAACAACTCAACATGAAATACATGGGGATTACTTTGTATTTTCTAATTTCCACAGAATAGTAATCATAGGCCAGCTCCTGCTTTTACTAAAATCAAAGACAAAACTCCCATTGATTTCAATGGGAGGAGGCATATGTTCCATCTCTCTCTAAAAAGAGGGCTGTTGGTTTAAAACAGGTTTGCATTAGCAAAGAAAATGGCATTATTCATACTTTCATTATGTATCAGGAAGAGTGTGCCAATACCTGAAATAATTTACAAGGAAAAGACATTTTGACTATGAAAATGCTGATAATTCACAGCTGTGTAGGTACCCTGACAACCACGCATATTGGTTGGAACCAGTTTACCTCATCATCAAATTACTAAATCCAGAGGGACCATTATGATCATCTAGCCTGACCTCCTCTATCCCAAAGAACCTCACCCAATAATTCCAGTCACATTATATCTATGTTTCATTTAAAATTTGACTGCCCTCAATCACAAAAACTAGGCAATGAAAGAGCAGAAAAATAAACTATGAATTTGAAGATGATTTCTCCTCTTTTTTTCTTTTTCAATTTATATTCTGGTTGTGCCCAAGGGCTCCCAATCAGGATTTTCTTACTTTCCTACTCATTTATAATTGAATTTAATTTAATATTAACCATAGAGCTCAGCCTAAAGAATCTAAGGATGTGCTAAGATTCAGGAGTCTGCAACTGATCTTCCAATGTCAGCAGCTCCATCAAACAATGCAGCGCTTTTTGAAGCTGATGTGGGTTTTGCAGGAAAACGTTGGTAACTCACTTAGGTAAGAGAAACTACTTAAAAAAGTTCTCATTTTGAGTTTTAAAACAGCAGTTTGAACCTGGGCAATGAGCATGGAAATCTCTCTCATAGGAAAAAAATGAGAGCACTTTAAAAAAAAAAGTTCTTGATCTTTCCAGGAAACCTCTCAAATACTCTACTGTGAGGCCTGCATAATGTCCCATGTGCTATTTAACCTATGTTAAAGGATTTAAGGTTCATAGGGTATGTCTACACCGGGATAAAAAAACTGCTGCTGGCCCGGATCAGCTGACTCAGACTTGCGGGGCTCAGGCTCCAGGGCTGAAAAATTGTTGTGTAGACTTTCTGGCTTGGCTGGAGCCCACGCTCTGGGACCCTGCGAGGGCAGAGGGTCCCAGAACTCTGGCGCCAGCCTGATCCCCAATATCTACACAGTAATTTTTCACCCTACAGCCCAAGCCCCATGAGCCCAAGTCAGCTGAGCCGGGCCAGACACAGCTTTTACCCTCGGCTAGAGAGAGAGAGACAACAGAGGGGGTCGGAGGCCAGGAAGAGACAGGGGGCAGATAGGATACTGGGGGAAATCAGGGATCCACCACGCTGGGCTGGGGGAGGGAGTCAGGGATCAGGAGAGCCATGGGTGGGGTCAAGGAGGAAAGAAGGCAGAGAATGGGAGCTGTCACCACAGAGGACCTGTGGGATGAGGAGAGCAAAGACCCAGTCCTGTCCCTTCTAAGAGGTCCATACTAAGGAGAGAGATCTGCAGGGTGGGAAGAGTCAGTGCGGAAGGGGGAACAGAGACAAAAGCTCTTTGCTTACTCGGAGAGAATGCTTAATTTATCCATGCAATTTTAAGAACATGCAAGTTCCTCACATTACAAAAGAACAATGTCATAATGGGTACATCTTCACAGGGATAAAAAACCTGCAGCTGGCCTGGGTCAGCTGACTCTGGCTTGTGGTCTCAGGCTCTGGAGCGGGCGGGGAAATCACTGTGTAGATCTTCAGCTCAGGCTGTAGCCTGAGCTCTGGGAGCCTCCATGCAGGGTCACAGAGCACAGGCTTGGGTGTCTACATAGCAATTTGTCACCCTGTAGCCCAAGCCCCACAAGCCTGAGTCAGCTGATCCGAGCTCACCACAGCAGTGCCATGGGTCTTTTATCCCTGTGTAGATGTACCCAGTGTGCCTTGGCAAATAGTATTTATACTGGTTGTCAATCCAAATCTTCCAAAAAACATACCAGCATGCACTGATTATGATTGATCAAGATACCAAAAGCATGTGTGTGTTGCTTATTTCATGAGGTCATGAGACCAGTGAAGTGTTTCTCAGCAGACTGTCAATGAGAATTTTTCTTACAGCTGCACAAGCATTCAGTTTCTGGTCCCAAGTGGCAATCATCCTATTCTATTCACAGAGCTCCTGTGTCTCTAGAGTTCAGCATACAAGGTTATGGATGTTATGATTCACTGCAGATGTCTGTTACACTGCAGTGAATCTAAAGCTGGTGTGTACATTGTGTTTGTATGTTCAACATTTCAGAAACCTGTAACTTTGTATATTCTCATGAGATATTTCTCTCACTTAACGACAGCTTAGCATTAAGGTTAAAATCATAGGGCCAGATTTTAAGATGGTGTAAATCAGCAGAGCGCCACTGTGATCAATAACATTGTGTAGCTTTACATGATTGGAGAATCTGGCTCATAATTCTGCAAGGCTCTGCAAGCTATTGATACAAATAGAACTTTGAGGGATTTGAGGTATTAAAAAAACGTTGACAACGTAACATGATGCCTCTCAAGACTCTGCACTACAGCAGCGGTGCGCAAACTGGGGCAGTGCAAGTGGTGCTCTAGGTTGCGAGGGGGCGCAAAGAAACTGTAGAGTAGGTATTGCAGGGTGAGACGTGAGCAGAATTTAAAAAAATAGTCCTGTCATACTGCAAACAACGTGAACGCCCCAGACAGCAGTGCCACTCTCCAGTTGCCCAGTTCTGAAGGCAACGCCACCACCAGCAGCAGTGCAGAAGTAGTGGGGGAGGAGGGGTGACAAATTCCATGAATGATGGGTGGGGTGTGACTGGAATAGTTTGTGCATCACTGCCCCCCTGGAGAGCAGAACAGATGACATAATATATTGCAGTGGCATTGTCAATAAGTATTTGACTCACCGAGTCCCTGATACACTGCCGAAAAGCATGATATCCATTGTAGATGGCCTGAACTCCAGCAAGTTGAGATGGAGTGAGGCCTCCTGCTCTGACCACAGTCCCTGTACTTTCAGCGACCCCAACGGTCCCAATTTATCAGGGAGGCATCAGTAACAACTGACTTGGTTGGCAAGAGCTAGACAAAGGGAACACTTTGGCAAACATTCTGTGGCTACATCCACCACTGCAAGGAGTCTAGGACCAGTGGAGGGGAGACAAACCAGTGTGTCTAGAGAATGAAAAGTGGAATGGTAGATCATCCTGAGCCACATTTGAAGGGAGAAAAGGTGCAACCTTGTAAACTGGACCACTTGTGTGCAAGCGGACATGTGGCCCAAAAGTCTCAGACATATCCAAACTCTTGTGGAAGGCTGAGATTGCAGACTGAGACAAAGAGGATGAATTGTCTGAAAACGGTTATTTGGCAGAAACTCTCTCGGCATTATGGAATCCAACAGGGTGCGATGAACTTGATTTTCTGAGTGGGAGCCAACACTGACTTTCTGGTATTTAGGATGAGACCCAGATGGTCGAGCAAGCGCAGTGTGGTGCTGATGTAAGCGAGAACTTCCTCTTTGGATCTGCCCCTCAGTGACCAGTCTTTGAGATACAGGAAGATGTGAATTCTCTTCCTCCTGAGATATGCTGTAACAACAACCATGCATTTGGTAAAAATTCCAGGGAGGGGGTGGGAACGGAAGGCAGAAGAGAGGCCAAATGGCTCAAGTCAGTCTAAGGGGCTGTAGCTGACACAGCCTTGGCAAAGTCCTGAGCCAAAGGAGAGGTCAGGACCAAAAGGTCTATAGCTGCCTGGTACGCTGCTGACATGGAAACAGTCGGTACCAGCATCTCCCTCATTGGCACCAGATTCAACAGATGCACAGAGACCAGAACCAGGGTTTCTAACATCCCTACTAAGTACCAGGGAAGGGTTAGAGATACCCACGCCATCCTGCACACCAGCACCAGCTCTGTGCAGGTCCATGTTTTTCCTGGGGAAGGCGAAAGAGTCACCCCGAGACCTGGAGTGGTTTTAGTTGGTCTTATTGGACCTTCCCCTCAGTGCAGTCAATTGGGAACGGTTCCTCTGTTTCTTGGAGAGGTTCCTGCTTTGGAACATGAAGTAGCAGTACCTTCCGAGCCCGAGGGCGATCTCTGACCTGATAAGTGCCTCAGTACTGAATCAGGCCGCGTGGCCTGTTTGAGCAGGTGCTGCTTCAGGTAAAGATCTTGAGCCACTTGAGTCCGTTTCTTAAACAATCTGTAGATCGTGCAACACTCCTTGACGTGGGGCTCACCAAGACAGAGCAAGCACTGCGAGTGGGGATCACTACCCCAGACGAAGAACAATATTTAAACCCCCATAAGGCCACCACTGAGCGAAACATACTACTACAACTGACACTACTCTAACACTAAAGGTAGTGCTAACTATATACAATAAGAGAAAAAACTAAACTAACTGAGAGGTTGTGAGATTGAGATTACAGAGCTCCAACTCCAGCCACAGGCAGTAAGAAGGAACTAAGGGAGGGTCCAGGCAGCACCTCCTCATGTAGTCAAGGGGGCTATGGCCACGAGGCATGAGCACTGCCCCTGTACGGGTACTTGTGACGGGGTGTATCAGGCCATCTGAGGCCTCCTGTTGGAGACCTCACGGTCCTGACACACCCCATCTCAGAAAAGGACAGTGGAGACTCCAAGCTGTCTAGAGTGGCTGTGGGACACAGCCAATCAGAAAGGGACTGCAGGGAGCAGCCAATCAGGGCCCAGCAGGCTAGTATAAGAAGAGCTGCAGGGCCAGAGTAAGATCAGCTCCTTGCTGGAGCTAAAGGAGTGTGGACGATGTGCCTGGCTGGCTGGGGGAGCTACAGGACCTTGGATAGAGCAGTGCTGGCAGAAGCCTGGGGGAATGAGGAACCCTGGGCTGGTTGCTGGGACTCCATCAGGACAAAGTCCTGAGGTATGGGTGAAGAAGAATAATAGTGGGGAGACCCAGGCCCACCCACTACTCCGGGTTCCTCCCATCCCTCCTTATCCACTGGAGGAAGTGGCCCAGACTTTGAGGCACCCCAGAAGAGGAACTGAACTCTTTAGTGGCCCAGTAGGAGAACTGGGGCCTGAAAGACCCAGAGAGCGCAAGAACTTTGCCTCCAAGAGGGATGACATGGAGTATAGCTTGATACTAGGGCGGTGATCATTGATAGGTCCTTATTTAGTCCTGTAGTCTAAGCCCAAGAAGAGCTACAGGGAAAGAAAGTGCAGACGTGCACACACTCGACCAGGGGCACTCGTGAGAGGTGAGCACATCTCATTACAGTACTGCGAGGCAAATTTCTCCGACTCTCAGTGGGAATGCACACACCTAAGTGGAATACACAGCTGCATCCTCTCAAAGAACTGTTTTTCAGCATTCCTCCTCTTGGTACTCTTTCCTTGCAGTTGAGAGTTAGATGTTTTTACTGCTAGTTCCTAGATTTGACTTCCGAATGGTCTGGAGGCAGGGCATTCACAATGAGGACCCTCAACTCTAGAATTTGTTTCCTCTATTGGTCCAGCAGAGCAGATATTTATTGAAGAACAGACACATTACAAGGTCTTTCTATTCACTTAGGATAAAGTTTACCCCAGTGCACTGGGCACATCCAATGTCCCACGCATTACTTAAGCTCCACTGTGAATTTCACCTTCAGGCTCATGCCCAAGAAAGTGGATTGATCTGTCTTTCTTCTTTGGCTTGGAGTTTTCCTTTAATCAAATGTCTATCAAATGTAGTTACATTTTTACGTGTGATTGCAAGATAAATATGTAGAAATTTTGGTAAATGAATTTCAATATATTGAAAAATAAGTAAGTAAATGCTCTTGGGCTGTCAAAAGCTACAAACAGAAGCACGCTGTAAGATGATGTAGCTTGCAAATCCAGATCGCAACCTCTCAGTAAGGACAAGGTATTGCTCTTCGAAGACTTTTCTGTATTCATGCTGGCACTAATGGTAGTAAGAGTATTTGTGTTCCTAATAGGGGAGAGCAAAATTCTATTCTGGAAGCTGACATGTTGTGCACTTTGTTGTTATATCTTTAATCACGCTCAAATGCACTGCACATGGATCCTTTTGAAGTGGAAGTCTGAGGTAAGCATGAACCTTTGTAGAGAACTGAGTCATTTAGACAGGTTTCAGTGCACTTTGTTTCTTTCTGAACGGGTTGCTCACAGCACTGGCAACATATTGAATCAGACCTTGAGCTGTCAAGTTTCAAACATCACTTGACACACTGAGCACACACTGCCAGGCAATCAAGATTGTCACTCCTCTCAATATCTTTCATCTGCCACTTTCAACAGGTACTGAGATTGTCAGAGAGCAGAAGCATCACAACCAGTGCAGGCTAAAGTCAAATTTCCATTCTGTGCCTAAGTATTTTGTAGCACCAAGGCCTTGCATTGTAATTACCATGCAATGAGAGCAACTTAGGGAAATGCTTTCTGTAGCCATTTTAAAAATTGCGATCACCAGTGTCTCTCAATGTTCAGCTACATCCTTAAGTTTATCCTTAAATTTCATAATATGCAGTTGTTGCTAAATTAAATGGCTGTCTTTGATTAATAAATATGTTGTCACATAAGTTGTTTTGAATCTAAGCACTAGATCAATTCAATTTTTAATTTAATTTAAAAATCTTAAATGGAAAAGGAAAATTCTTTTCCAAGAAGTACTCAATGGTAATTAATTTAGCTTTGACAATTATGTTTAAAACCTGGTTATGCATTTTTATTAAAATTAGAAAAAGATCCTTATATATTTATATTTGCAAATAAATTCTAAACTAAACACCATCACCCCCTCCCCTTCCCGCCCCCACACACATACACATCAAGGCATTTTGTAAGAAAAAAATAAAAACATTTCCATATTCCAAAAAAAGAAAAAAAATGTAAGACTAATGCCAAAAACTTATTTACCTATCACATAACTCACAAAATAAAAACAAGGAAGAGAATACTTAAGCATATCAAATATTACACTCAAACTATTCTTGTTAAGCATAAATAAATGTATCATGCAACTATAATCTTAACTCTGATCCATAGAGAGCTATGTATTTTTTGTTCCTTATTTCAGCAGTTGAGTACAATTTTTTTTTAAAGGGACACTGCCAAGTGATAAATATTATCTGTTAATAGAATTGTCAAATCAAAATGGAATTTGTTTGCAAGTTACTCATAACTGCTGTTTCTTAAAAAAATGTTAATTATTTATAGTAAACTTATGCATGTATGTGACCCACCTTTGCGGCTCATTATTTTGTACAGGGAGGGAATGTCAATTTGGAGTCCAAATCCACTTTCCTCCACCACTGTAACACCGTAGGAGAGCTGAAGGGCTGACACAATACATCTTTTGGGAGGAGCAAACCTCAGCATGGGTTGAGGGTAGTGAAAGAGTAAAATCATGAAGCTTAAGGTTGGACTCTTACTACAGCGCAAGTTCTGACATCTGTATTCTGTACTAGACCTGCACCCATCCCTCACACTCCACAGGTACTTACAAGGCAGTGATATAGTGATTTTGCCAGCTAGTATTTCACCTGCATAACCGAACCAAACCCATGCCCTGCACATATTGAGCTCTTCAGAACAGTTGCAAGCCCACTACTTGCCTTCTACAAAGAGCCCTCAAATGCCCTCTAAAGAGTTGAAATAGAGAAGTGGTGACCATAAAGTAACTTAACCTGACGTTACTGCAGTGGCCAACAATCTACAAAGCAATGAAGGTTTTAGCTTACATAAAAACCATGTAAAGACTGTTATATATACACATATAGATATATAAATGTCCTACAGGAATCTCACTAACAGGCAAGAGTGAAACTTATCCAAAGGGTGGAGGGCCCGCACAAAGCCCACTTAACCACTTAAGCTCTCTATTAGCCCTATGTATGGGAGGTTCACAGACAGAGAAGCTGCCAGGGGCATGGAGGATATGCTTACACTGCATGCTAAGCCTGGGTTCTGATTCAGGTTTGAGCCCAAGCCCTGCTTCCATTTACTCATAAAGCAGTCTGACTCAGGTCAGCAAGCACTCAGGACTAGGATCTAGAAGCCCTCATTTTGCAATGTGGACACAATGCAAGCCAGAAGAACTGTGTAGTGCAGAATGGATGCGTTAGCACAGCTGTGAGACCCAGGGCCAGGAACTGTAAGACCAGGTTTACAATGCAGTGTGGATGCTTAAGCATGGGCTTGGAAACACCAGGTCCACCAGTTCTGATCCCACAGCACTGGGTTAACACTGCAATTTAGACATATCCAGAGAAGGACTCAATTTTGCTGCACTTGCATAGCCCAAAAGCATCCCTGAATGGAAATGTGGAGATGCACACTATTCCAGGCCACTATTCCAGGCATATAGATTGGTATAATGCTGGCAGATAGCCAACAGATCAGGTCCTTCACCTGAAGGAACAAAGGAACAAAGCACACTGAGTTCTGTAAAGGGTCTTGGCCAGAGAGCCTGGTCAACCATGCTGGAAAAGAAATATAGTGAGAAACACTTCTTTGAACAAGAGACTTTAGTTTGTTAAATCAGGTTTTAGTCTTAAAAGTGTATTTTTACTTTTGTTTGCTTGTAACCCTTTCTAGCTTTATTCCTTATAATTGGTATCACAAACTTTTTTGTTCAATAAACGTGTTTTACTTTTACTAGAAACCAATTTAGTGCTTTGATTCAAATAGAGTGTTTGTTAGCCTCAGTTAAGGTAATAAGCTGCCGGGTGCTGTCTCTTTAAGGGAACAACTTCAGCAAGAGGTCTGGGCACTACAGGGCAGACAGTCTTGGGGAAATTCAGGACTGGGGAGGGGTTGGGAGGTCACCATGCAAAAAGTAATTGGATGGTGGAAACCAGGGTGTGACCTGTATGCTTGTCTGCTCGCTGTTGGTGTCACAACAGCACAGCATTTAAGGCCCCAAAGTTGCAGGGCATGTGGTGATACAACCCCTTACTGGTCTGGTCACAATAGGTAAACAAACTTTTCTACAAAATAGTATGTGATCACTACAGTTTCATCTCTTTTTAGAAGCATGATTAGCAACTAAGTGCTTCTTCCCCAGCTTGTATAGAGTTATGTTTAGTGCCATCCTATCAAGTAGCTAAGTGACAGAAGAAATTATCCTAGGAGCACATATGGAAGAATATTTGAAAGGAAATGTTTGATTGCCCTGCTAGTACCACTTACCGTTTTACTGTGGTTGATGTGTGATTCAGAGGTTCTCTGAATTTCCTTTCTGGCAGCTTTCTGAAGATCAGAGGCTTGTTGGATGTATGTTAATCCTGCCAGAATCTCATCTTCCAAAAGTGTCACATCATCGTAAGAAACAGGCCATCCCAGATTTTCCAGGGCCTGTAGCAAAGCTTCCTTGTGTTCCATATAAGGGACTGGTTCCTCCTGCTCAAACCTTTTAAAAAAAAAAATTACCATAGTTCACAAGTACACAGAGTGATGTTTTTAATCTTCAAGACACTTTACAAACATTAAATAATTAAACAGCACACTGCCCTGTGAAGTAAATAGGTGCTAACTTCACTGCTCTTAGGGCTGTTCTACATATACTTTTTGTACCATTCTAACTATATCAGTTTAAAAATCGATCTAGTTAAAGTTCTACAAACCACCCCAATGTGGATGCAGTGTAAAAGTGCTTATAATCAGGATAGCTTATTCCTTCACAAACCAATCCTTGGAGTGCTACTCATTGGCTAAGTAGAGAAGGGTTTATGCTGATGCCAAATATGATGATGTCCCCGCCTTCCCAAATCCTTGCCACTCTATACTGAGCATAGATTAACACTGTTAAGGGAAAGTGCATGTTCTCTTTTACAAAAGTGAACAGCAAGAGGGAGAAGGAATCTTCTCACTTTGTAACTCAGTGGGTGGCAAACCAAAACCTGAGGCTTACACGTTACCTTGTGTCACATATACAATTTTTACCAGTAAGATGTAGACAGGAAATATTTGACAAGAGCAATCATAAAAGTGTGTTAAATATTTATGATCTGATTCTTAAAGGTTCTGAGCACCCACAGCTCCCATTCCATTAATGGATATTTTAAAAATTAAATCATTGAGACAGAAAAGGAAGATGGTGAAAACTTACTTGTCTTTTTCCTCTTGAGATAGTGCTCTCCAAATAATTAGATTTAGGCGCCTATTAAATAAAAAAAAACAATGTCTGATGGAATATGGTCAGTGTGTGGATAATTACCATAATAATGAATAAACCAGCACATACAGTTCTAAAGATATCTACCATGATTTGTATTGACAGCACAAACTATCCTTATGATTCAGCCATGAATTTATCATCTGCAAAAGGAGATAGGAAAACAGCATCTTCCATCTAGTGGCAACATGATTATTTCAGGGTCACAAAGATTAGTGGCAATCACTACTGTTTTCTGCAGGAATTTCAATAGAGAGTTCAGTCCAGCACCCAGTAATCTAAACTAAACAATAGCACTGATTTAATGTCACCCAACAGCTACTCCCTACAAGTTAGCAACTTCAGCATGAAGGCACTTGAGAAGCAATGTTAATGATTTTTCCCACTTAAAAATCAAATGCAATCGCACCATTTACATTTTTTACTTCATTGCACTCTGCCCACTAAGGATAGCTGTGCTGAAAACTGAATTGCACTCAAGTTCTGTCATTTTAAAAACACTATAAGGTTTTTTGTCTTTGTTACAGGTTTTTGTCTTTGTTTTTTAGGCATAGATTACAAGTTTCTATTAGCCAGTTTAAGTTAACAGTTTTATCCCTAAATGTCGACATCCACACAATTAAGCCATCACATAACTCTCTCTCTCTCATTTCACAATGCAGAAGCAAATCTCTGGGGATTCTAGTAGACATCATATAGAAAAGTGAACGCAGCTATTGTTTTTAAATGTCTTAGTTGGCATCAATTCATTCTAAAGAAGACTCAGACCTTTTCAAACACTTGTCTTTTTCCAACCTTTGCTTTTAAGTGCAACAGTAAATTCACCAAACAAACAAACAAAAAACAACCTACACAAAATTAGATTCTGAATATTGGTTTCTCACTGATTCAGTTCATCTGCTAAGGGAAACAAGAATCCGTTCCTTCAGAATATAAATTATTAGTACATTCATAATCTGCATTCTTGGCATGCTCAACTGTCTACTTCACACTTTTAAATGCTGCACATTCATAACTAGCTTGTTTGTAAATGTCTGTGACTATTCAAAATCACACATGCTTTGTAGATCCTAGCTTTTTTCTCCTTCACTGAAGGATATTTATCTGCCAGAACATGAAATTACTGCCATCATCACTTTCTTCCCTCTTAATTTTACGCTAATGGTCAATCTAATGTGTGTAAGATTATTGTCATGGTTTCTTCTATTCTTCAAACCAGCACATACTAATTTATAGATGTCAAAATAAATTTGCTACTATTCACAAAGCTGAACCCTGGCAAACCTTGCAGATTCAATTATCAGAACTGTAATTCTGTATTCATAGCACAAAAGACATGGTTAAACTGGTGTTTCAGCTGGAAATGTGAAGTTATAATTTGTCATTTACATCCTCTACAGGTTGAAACATGGCATCCAGATATTTAGGCAAGAAATCATTTCACCTTTTGTACGTAACCCTACCCCCATCCTAAATGACATTTGCTGAAACTGTTAAAATCTTCATTGCAGCCTTGCAACAGCAATGCTATAGTTCAGTTATACCAGTGTTTCTATTTTATACATTTAGTTTCAAGGATTTATAGTTTGGGATTTTAAAAAACAGCTTTTACTAAAAATTGGTACATAAATGCCTTCTCCACAGTGAATTCCATGGTGGAAAATTCCAAAAACAGTTTTCTTTTGTCTCGAACTGAGAAGAAACAATATTTTTGGTTTTGAATAGTTTTAGACCCACATCTAAAGGAAAAACAGCTAAAACATTCATTTTGAAATTTTCATTAGTATTAATGCTCAACAACTGGTGCCTTCAAGCACTTCTGTTGTTTACACATTTGTAAAAATACTGGGCCCAATCCTACAAGCCTTTATTGATGCTAGTAACCCTGAATCACTTTAGTCAATGGGACTAGTTGCATCAGTAAGGACCACTCATGTCAGTAAGTTTCGTAGAGACCAGGCCCAGTACTTTAAGTCAGTCCTGTGTTCAAGCTCTTCAGTAAAACACTCATGACATTTTTCTCCCCCTTACAATTCCACTCAAGCCAACGAGGATTATTTTTCAACAACATTCCACACAGTGAACAAGATGGAAATAGTTATCAAAATATCACCATTAAAATCAATGACAAAATTCACATTGACTTCAATGAGCATTGGATCAGGCCACATAGATCTATTAAAATTCAACCAAACAAATGCAAAATAAAAGCAAATATATCTTCTTTGATTTCCACAAATATTATACCAGACAAACATTTCCAAATCATTTCATTTCATTTCATGACCATGAAAGACAGGGCAGGTCTACACTACAAATTTACATCAGTGCAGATGTGCTGTTGTAATGTGTCTGGTGAAGATGCTCTAACTGACAGGAGAGAGGCGGTAGCTATGTCAGCAAGAGAAGCTCTCCTGCCAACATAGCGCTGTCTACACAAGGGATTACGGTCGGTATAACTATGTCAATCAGGGGTGTAGATTTTTCACACCCCTGAGCGATGTAGTTATACCAATGTAAGTATGTAGTGTAGACCAACCCACGGTCTTGGCAATAAAATTTGGGAATGGAAAAAAGATTTGTTTGTTGTTTCACAATGGATATTGAGATCTGTGAAGGAGAGTAAAAATTGGGAAGCCAGCACAGCAATTAGTCAAGAAAGGAAAACAGTTGTCATAAATTTATTAGTCATTAAATCTATAAATATTATTAGAATAAAATTTGACTAGGCATATAGTTTATTAAAGTGTTTTTTTCCTTAAAACCCTGTTAAGATGACTAATCATCAAATAATTTTCAAAAACCACAAACTTAAAAGCCAGGAAATAAATAGTTAAGATTTATAATACCCTTTCAATGTTTACTTCCCATCTGATCTCGCAAACATTTAATAAGCACAGCACAATTCTTCTGGAAAAAACGTAAAAATAAGGGCCAATATCTTATAACACAGGTGCCAAAAGTTATACTACTAAACACATAATTAGGGGACTAAATAAGTGGTTTGATTTTTCAAAAGTGCCAAGCAGCCAACAGCAAAACTCAGGACAATTATTTAGGCATCTAAATACAGATTTAGGAGCTTAATGTTAGGCAACTGTTGTTTATTGCCTTGGCTATATTTGTATTATGTTTCTATTTCAGAAAGGGTTTTTTTTACATTTAACATTTTGAGAATACAGTTGGATTAAAAATGAATTTTTGTTACGTAAAAAGAATGTGTGTATTATGCATGCAGTGTAATATTTATCATGTCCCTTACTGCCCGTTCACTTTTAATGCCACAGTTTAGAAGAGAAGGAAACATTTCTCTAGTAGGATACATTTTAGACAAAGATGGTTGTTTGAAAATGTTCAAATGTACAGAATGTTAGAATAAATCTTTGAGGAGATGGATTAGTGAGCAGATTACAGGAGAGGCAGTCAGAGATGTACAATTAACCCAGTTCATCATATGAAAAAACGGAATTAGTCTGTCAGCATAGAGAAAATCTGAAGAGCAGACTTGCCTTTCATAGGATTTAATTGCCCGTTTCAACTTCTCTTTATAGGCATCAAGATTCACTGCCTGAGGATTAATTAGTGTGATCCGCTTCTTGTCATTGCTAACGTGGGCCAGGGGTAACACCTACAACACAAAAAAAGGGCAAGGATTTCATTTATCGTGTTATTCTTTATCTACTGGAATACCCCAACCTTACGTACAAAAGGCAAGTTTCAAAGGACTGCATAAAGAAAAAGCCAAGCACTTGTTTGAGTGATCAAGTGTTTGGAGACCACAAGATTGATACCGATCAAAAGTAAGGAGGTTGAAACATAACGTTTGTTTCTCAATTAAAACACCATTTTCTTGCACTACACGTACACAAATCTTATGAACTAACTAGTGTGACCTCCTTTAAATAAATGTTGGAACCCTGCAAATGAATTCTTATGAGGGAAGGGAAATGAAGCTAGCTAAATCTCTATTTAAATTCTAAATAGAATGAGCTGATTTCTCTCCAGTCTTACTCTAATAGCTAAAGGGTAGAACGGAAAAGATTCAAACAGGATCTACAACATGATCATATTATATATTGTATTGTTTTAATATATCATTGTATTATACTTCTGTATACAACACCAGTTTATTGGCATCTATTTCTACACATAACATGCAAATAGGGAATTTACTTATTTAAACATTTAAAATGTCATATCTTATACTCTAGGAGGTAGATTTCCAAGGTATTTAGGTTCCTAAAGGCGCAGATAGGTACCTACTGTGATTGCAAAAGATCGAAGTAGATTAGGTGCTTAACTCCCATTGAAACTAACGTCATTGATTTCAATGGGAACGAGGCTCCTAACCTGCAAAGGCACTTTTGAAAATTGCGCAAGGCATCTATATACATTTTTAGGTATCTTTGAGTATCTGTCTCTGAGAGTGTATTACAGGATCTATATAAGCACACTTCATTACAAAAATATCACAGGGATCTTAAAGAGGATAATGAGACCTCCCACAACTTCCCAATCCACAAACATTATCCAACCCAATTTCCCACAACCCTCCAAACAACTGAACTATGCAAGGGTAATTCTGGAAAAACTGATACCATCACTCCAGTACACAGTACCACGAGGAAACATGAAACATGGGATACAGGAGGAAGGTACTACTGTATTAAATAAATGTACCAACATAGATTCTGCAAAACTGTATTTTGACTCAAATGGTGCCATTAAAGAGCTTTCCCAGTGTCTGGCTGAGTTTGGAACATGGATGACAGAGAGCTGGCTGAAGTTCAATTCTGATCAAACTGAAGTAATGTTGATGGGATACAGAAAACAGTCAGAAGATGCAATACAAAAAATGCCTCTAACTGAAAATATGTCTCTGCCATGTATTACTTGTGTCTATATCATGGGAGCCTGGTTGGATTCCCAGTTATTACTAGATGACTATCTTTCAGCAGAAGTCAGAATGGCTTTTTCTCCATCTGCAGCTGGCTGCAAGGTTGCCACCTTTTCTCTCTGAGAACGACCTCTTAACTAAGGCCATGTCTACGCTACCATTTATGTTGGCAAAACTTATGTTGCTCAGAGATGTGAATATTTCACCCCCACTGGGCAACATTACCACTTATGCTGGAGTAATTTGCGTGCACTCATTGAGGGTGGTTTAATTATGCTGATAGGAGAGCTCTCTCCCGTCAGCATAGAGCGGCTACATGAGAGATCTGACAGAAGTGCAGCTGCATCAGTCCAGCTGTACTGCTGTAAGCTCTCTAGTGTAGACACAGCCGGAGATTTATACATTTGTGTCACCTCACTAACAGATTACAGTAAAGCACTTCACAATGGACCACACCTTAAATTCACTCAGCGGTTAAAGCTAGTGAGAAATGTGTCAGCTCAGTTGTTCGTAAGTGGAGTATTTTGTTCAAACAGATGAGATCAGTCTTTGCTCAGGGGGAGATACTCAAAGAGCACAGCCTGCCTCGGGATTTCCAGGTGGAGTTCAAGCCCTAAATAGTCTGGGGCCTACTTGAGACATCACCTCTTTTCCAAACCTGTACTGCCATAGTTGAGCAAGCTGGGGTCCCCTTCATACAAAAGATTGTAAGAGGCTCACAGGATTTTCTCCATGGAGGCTCCCTTTCTGATGGAATGTGTCTCCCAACCCCGACCCTTAATCCGGACAGTACCATACAATACATTAAAATTAAATATAATTTCTAAAAGAATGGGTATAATAATCTGAGCGGTACTTGAAGGACAGACAAAATACACACATTATTATGGCATTAAACTTATTAAAGACACCACACTCTGCAAAGCAGATACATAAAGCAATCTACAGAGAAGTATTCCTCCAGAACTACTAGACAGGGACTGTATATTATGCTAAACACTCAAAACACTTTTTATTCTGAATATGAAACTGATGGGTTGTGTAATGAATTAATCTCTTTGAAATAACTCAGGTGAAATTGCCAGGCCACACACAAATGAAAGAGCATGACAGCATGATGTTACTGAAGAGTTGCCATGGTAACCTTTTTGCTTGCTTCTTTATTTCCAAAATGACAGAGTTGATGTTAGTGAATCAATATTTGTAGAGGGTGAAAATAAAAAAAAAATGTCATCCTAAAAGAAAGCCAAGGAGCATTCTAACCCAACAAAACCAAGATCTGAGGAGAAAGAATACCAACAATTGCATAAACATTTATGATTCTGAATTGGGTCTTTCAAAGTATAGGAGCAATCAAGAGTCTAAATGCAATCTGATAATTCCTGCTCAAGCTTTATAATTAAAGTCACACCCTAGTCTCAGCTTTTCCCTTATGTGTTGACATGGATTCCAAAGGAGAACGGATTTCAGAGCTGATAAATTAATTCTGTTGACTCCACTTATTTGTAGACCCATTTCCTTTCTTTTCCTTTACATACGGCATATACATGACCTGGAAGAATGCAGGCTCCAGCACTTCAGGACATAACCTAACATTGAGCTATGCATTAGATGTCTTTATGAAATCAATGGGGAAGTTCTCTGTAAAAATAGATTGCAGGACAGGAGCGTTAATTTATAATTACTTGTAACAAGAGCTGGACAAATAACTGATTTGTTGGTCTGAACAGCAAACTGAAAGATCAGGGAAAATATTCAGTTCATTTCCAAAAATGTTTGGAATTTGTCAACAATTTGGAAAAGTCTGTTTCAGATCAGGTATATGGGCGTCCCTTTAGAACCTTTAGCTCAGTGGTTAGGGCACTGGAATGTGGGAGACCCAAGTTTGAATCCCCACTCTGGAGCAGAGACTTGAACTCAAATCATCCCCTTGCCAAGTAAGCATCTACCACCAGGCTATAGGCTATTCTGGGATAAGTTGCTCTCAATCTCTCCTGTTGAAGCTGTTCCACTTTGTTTAAATACTTAAATATTCATTGGACCAAAGTGAGAGAGTGACGTTATAGTCAGATGATTAAGGCACTCACCTAAGAGACGTGGATTCGAATCTTCCCTCCGCCTGAGTAGGAGGAGGGGTTTGAATTCACATCTCCTACATCCCTCCCACTCAACGGAGTGCTTTAATCACCTATCGAGTCACTCTCACTTTGGTTCAGTGAATATTTAAGTACTTATACGAAGTGAAACAAGCTCCCTCTTACTTTTCTCAAACTGACCCTGAAAAACTTTTCCCCAGATAAAACTATCAAGTCAAATTCACGCATAGTTTGGGGTCAACCAAAACTACATTTTTCAGCAAATAAACTATTTGTCATAAAAAAATTTGCTCAGCTCTACTTC
Source organism: Emydura macquarii macquarii (assembly GCF_026122565.2). NCBI lineage: Eukaryota > Metazoa > Chordata > Testudines > Chelidae > Emydura > Emydura macquarii. The sequence continues at coordinate 2,899,059 of NW_027132344.1, forward strand.
TGACTCTGTGCCTCAAAAATGCCTACTGCACTGTTTGTTTACACCTATACCACTATATTCATTCCAAGTATAATGGCCTAAATTCATCCCTGTGGATTAATTTGGCCCAATAATACCTAGATAAAATATTTCTCTAAAATAGCACTTTCAGAGAGGTGGCTCAAACCATCCTAGAAGGCTTTTAGCTTTTACCAGGGGCTTCTTTCAATAGCAGTTACAACAAAGTTTCAAGATTGTCCTGGAAAGATGCAGGGAGTCTCTCCATGAAGAGAGCTGAAGAAAACAGCAGGTGGGGCTCTTGAGGAAAGGACATAGGGAGTGGTAACAATGGCCAAGAAACAGTCCATTAGAGTTGTGTAAAATTCAATTTCTGTTACAGGACAGTTTACACACAAATTCACTGATTTGTGCAGTTTCACACAAATTTTGCTTTCTTCAGTTTTGGCAATGGTTATTTTCACATATGAAGTATGAAAATGTACATTTCTGTATGTTTTTTTTTATGCAAAAAGCAATCCGTCTTAAAAAAAAAACCTCTCCTTTTTTTATATATCAGAAACAAGCTTGGTTTTTTGGCTATTTTCACAAAAAGAGCAAGCCTATTTTTGCTTTAAAAGCTTGTATATCATAGCAAAAATGCCTTAAAAGTGCATCCAAGTTGGAATTTAAAACTGAAATGTAAAAAAATCTTAAGTTGTGTGTAGGTTCACATTTTGTTATGAATGTTTCACTCAGCTCTACATCATATCCCATTCATAAAGCCTTTACCTCCTCATTATTGGAGTTTAAGCTCATGATCTCCAGCTTTTCCTCTGCTGTGTTGTTTTTGAAAAAACTTTTAATATTTAAAATGAACTGCAGCAAATTTTCAGCATGTATAGAGAAGACACCAATACAAGAATCCATGCAGGGGTAACTTTCCACAACAGGGATTGCCCTTTGGGGAGGGTATAATTTTACATTTCATGACAAATAATTCAGTGGGAATTGTGAACTTTCAGAACCTTACAAGAGAAACTCAGCACCTATCAAGATGGGGCCCTAGATCATTTAATTCTGTTCTTTTCTAGAAACACTCTAGAGAGCATGTGTAAATTCTGAGAACTCAGTGATCCAGGAAAGCTTCACCAGTTTACCAGCTGGCTAACTGAACTCAAAATTCAGAAATCAAAATTCAGAACATTTACTGTGAATAACCAGGGCCCCCATGGAGGAGAGGGGGGAAGGGTACCCTTTACCAGGGCCCGGAGGCTGCAACCCCCATTACCCTGAGGAAAAAAATTTTCATGGCTCATGAGATTGTATGTATGGGATGAGGGATTGTGGTATGTGTGTGGAGGTGGCCCGTGTTACAAGTTTGTACTGGGCCAGAAAAAAATTATGCTTGGGCCGTGTGAATAACCCACACTCTGCCGTGGACACTTGAGGACATAATTAGTTAATATTTATCTGGATGAATAATAAAAACCCTTCTGTTAACAATGGTAAATTTTAGTTTTCCTCTGGAACAGCATAAGAGTTTTACCTCATCGAATACTTTAGAAACAACATGTTTGTCTAAAACCGGGATGTATTTAGTACTGTGAGGAACAGCTGTAGGGGCTAAGGCATCCATCATAGTGAGTCGTCTAGCAACCAAACCATGAGTCTTTAGCCAACGAGCTGAAGACGTGTCTAGAGAACTAAAAATAAGAGATTGAGAGAGAGAATATGAGACAAACATATTTGGAATATAGCAGTTACTGAAAATAAAGAAATAAAAACACCACCATCTGTGTGTGTTACATGTACGTACTCTTTAGATGTTCTTTTTGCCACCTTTTGTGTATTCAGCTCTGTGGAAAAACATTTACCAAAATTTACAAAGGCATCATGTAATGGTTTTGCGCACGCACACACACACACACAATACATAATAATTAGCATCAGCTCTATCTGAGCCTATTAGAAGGGCTACTGTTAGAAGGTTGTATAATAATGCTTATTCCAGCTACTAAATTTATTAATGAGAATTAATCTCTCGTGTTTAAATCATCATGCTTGATCAAGATTCAGAGTTCTCACCCAGCCTTCACAAGAAGTAATAAAAACAAAAAATGCAAAACTAGATAAGAACTAATTTTATCATTTCAAATTTAATTTTAAACTTGGTTTAGATTTATAGCCTTTAACTCAAGAAGGAAGATTCACCAAGTTTGTTCCTCAACTCAGGCCATAGTAACATAACATACTGTCACTGGCAGGATGGCCAGGATCGCTAAGTTAAGGTGAACCTGTATAAAAATCTCATTAAGCTAATATACAGTTTTCACATTTCTTTGATTACAATGAGCATATCTTGGATATGCAGCCTGTTCAGGAGAAACAACACCGATTCAGTGTGCGTTCAGCAGCCTTCAATGAATTCTGCACCACCTTTGTGAAAAATGATCCTGCCAAAGAGACATTGTATAGACAGTAGGCTTCTTAAAAAAGGTTCTTAAAAAAAAAAAAAAAAAAAAAAAAACACAACCACCAGACCATTCTTTCCCTTGCAGAGGAGGCTAAACTGAATGCCATTTACAGATGTGTGAATTGTATTCAATAGTTCAATCAGTATTCATCATATTTTAATAACTCAAATTTACCATCTTCCTGAAAATGCTTCCTTGGCCAGGTCGGTGAAACCCAGTCAGAATCCTTTTTACTGCAGTTTACAAGCTCATCGACAATTCAGTTTTTATCTCAAACATGGTACCACCAGATCTGAACAAAATTAGAATATATGACTTAAACTCCCCCAATTGTGCTAACTTGCCTTTAAAAGCAGTAGCTGAATTCAGGCTATTTCTTAGCAAACAACCCTTTCTTTCTGGAGATATCCTCTCATCTGGTCTTTCTTCACAGGACCTCACTCGATGGCCCAGGGTCCTGAGGAGACTAGTCTTTGTTTGCTCTGTGGGCATTCAGACACAGAAAAGGACAACTAATCAACAATCAAATGGCTGTCTGCAATTCTTGAAAACACTTCTTTCATGTTCATCCCGTTCTTAAATGAACTGTCTTAGACAAGCCCTGACAGTTATCAATACTTCAGCACTAATTGGTTCTCTGTACTTTCCCAAGGTTTTTTGGTTTTGTTTTTAAAATTAATGCTATAGCTAATAAAAAACACACGAGCGCTTCAGGATAACCACAAACAATTATTCACTTATTTGCATTAAAAAGAGTAGCGTTAAATGCCTATTATTAACTGAACTGTTTACATTATATTTTTAAAATTTCAAATCAGAATAGTGTTTAAATTAGGCATTTCTTTGTAGTGTGTGCAAACCAACCACCAGAGCACTGTGTCAGAAAGTGCAAATGACTGGACACTGACCAGTCCACGGTAAATGCCCAAGATGAACAAAATGCAAAAATGATGAAAGATTAATTACAGTTTTAAGATAATTTTTGTTTAAATAATCAAAGGTTTTATTTGCAACAGAGATGAGGAATTTTTATTTTATTATTGACAGAATAATTTCATTTCACAGTGGATGAATAAATTCTACTCAATAATATCCACACATCATTTTAGGTAGTTACCTGCATACAGTGCTGCCTTCCTTCTGACTGGACTATCACAGCGAGTTTGCCATACATCTACTGTACGCTGGTGTGAAGTCAGCAGTGGCTCTTCTGAGGCACAGTGTGGCCTATTGGTAGGAGCAGGGTTCAGTTCCTGAATGTGTGTGGTTACGGAGGAAGCAGTAAGAGTCTGTTTGTGATCCCTGTTTATGAGTGATAAAGACAAGAAACAAGCAAGTGAATAGCCTTCAAGAGTATGCATGCATTTGTAAGGAAGCACTTCTGAAATGTTAAGTTTAAATGCATGCAGCATTTAAACATGGATTTCAAATGCAACGCAAGACTACAAAATGATTCACATTATTTTACTATGGTCTTGATTTCACAAATAGGTTAAAACGGTTAATTTTATTTACAAAGGTTCATGTAAAAAACCCTGATACACATGTAAGTAGTCTTTTACTGAGGCCAGAATATTATATTATAGCTGCTTTGAGTTCTCAAGGATAGAGGGAGGAGAGTGAGTTACCCTATAAATAATCAATAAGTGATATAAATGTCTCTACTAATGAAATAAACACTTTACATATTTTTATACTGAGCTACTGACCTTTCCTACCATGCATCTTAAATCATTCTGCACAATATACACTTTCTCATCTATAATACTAAATCATGAACTTCTGCTACTATTCAGATATCTTTTTAAGGCACGAGATTGTTTTAATTAATTGTTGAAATCCTTTTCTGAAATGTAAAATTTTTTTTTTTGTATTTGTAGTACACATATGAAATAGGCATCAGGTGAAATAATTTCCTCCTTTTTTTAATTTAGTGCTCCTGGAAGGTATCCGATTGATGTACCTGGAAATCTAAGACCTCTGATTTTCCACGAAACAGAATCTGCATAATCAGCAGCAATGAAAACTTTCCTCTGGTGCCCTAGGAATCTGCCTCCATCCACCATGACGTGGGAAGGAGCATCTCTAGGGACATTCATTTTTCATGCACATTCAGTCATTTGTCCAATTAGACTTCCGATGAGCTTGTTCATTGGTGCTGAATGTAGTGATCCTTTGGGGGGGGAGGAAGCGGGAGGGGTAAGACCTGGTCTGAGACTATAAGGATTAATATGGAATGAATGTACAAACATGTTATGTGGGATCACAAACTGAAGGGACACAGACCATTTTTTTCCAGTAGATACCATCTGCAGGAGGCAGAAGAATACTCACACTGTCTGAACTAGTCATGTTACTGCTTCTGCCACCTTGGCTCACACACCATTTTGTTCTAATTCCCAGCGATACATTTTTTAACATCTTTTTCATCCAGACTTTTTTTTTTTTTTCAGAAAGATTCTTACAATAATAGTAATTAAAGCTTTTTCAACCTCTCTTTGCAAAAGGAAAATGTCTCAAGGAGAATGTCAGAGTTGAAAAATGCAAAATGAAGACAAGGTATTTAACAGGAAGTTTTAGAAACCTATAGAGCACTCTGAAGCATAAAGGCAGTTTCAGGACATACTTATTTTCCCAATCTTTTTCTCCATTATACCAATCCATCATCAGACATTCAGTGTGAAAGGCCTGCACTTTCTCAAGATCTCTTTCCCCTTGTTCAATTTCTCTTTTTAAAAGATATATATCTTCACTCTGCCAAAATGAAAATAAAATATGTTACTTTAATTACACTTAAAAAATGCTTCATTCCTTAACAGGAATAATCCAAGTACTGATGATAAGTTTGGGTGTAGATTCAAAGAGAAAAAAGGAAAGACATTTGGATGGTTTGGATTTTTTTCTTAAGGAGTTTCGCTCATTCCTAAAACAAAGTTTGCTTTGGTCCTTCACCATACATAGACTGATTATTAGCATAAAAAGAGGGAGGAAAGTGATGATGGCAGTAATTTCATGTTCCCACAGATAAAAATCCTTTAGCAAATGAGAAGCAAGCTGATGGCAAAAAATAGGACTAAAGCGTATTTGGCAATACAATGTAAGCTTTGTGATTTTCTTAAGAAAAAGACTGCAACTACCTAAAAAAACAGTTCTCTCTTTGAAAATTTTACATGCCTTCCTCCCCACAAAAAAGACATGGATTGCCCCATTACTCCAAGCATTTAGCTACCCACATTTTGCTTTCTTTGTTCATATTCAATGGTGATATTATATTATGGCTAAGTTCCAGTAACTGAAGTGGTTTCCCTTTTACTGTTACACACTAAAGATACATGTTTTTATTTTTCAGAAAATTACAGCAGCATATCAATCAGATGCACCTGATTCTGATCTCACACTACTGTTACACCTACTCCTGAGAGCAAGGATTAGCAGCATAAATAAGGCTTTTCACTTAAATGAAGAGATTGCGTCAGAATTAAACATTGAACTTGATAGCAAAACCACATACAGCACCCACAGGGTAACAAAAAGAGGTTCAGGGAAAAGTAGAGAACCTGTACATCATTGACCCAGTTCGTACCCATCCTGGCACTTTCCACTGCATCTAAACATCAGGCTTATGTTTGATAATATTTTTAAATGCCCCAAATACCCTAATATATTAAGGGCCTAATTCTACAATGCAATAGAATTACTGGTGTAGTAATCTCAGCTGTTCGAAATGAGTGGAAACTGGATGTAAAACACTACTAGTGCAGAATGGTAGCATTTTGCACCAACCTTGCACAGGGTAAGTAACCACTACAGGTAAAAGCAGTGGAGAATCTACCGTAAACCAATTGCTGGAGAAAAATGCTGCTATAGTTACATGCAGTTTTCTTCAATCTTAAGGCAAGAAAATAAGTAAATAACCTACAAGAGATGAACATCAAACCAAACTAATACCCACCACACCCATAAATCCCATCTTTACCATGTCCCTGCCTCTACAAAACTTGGGACAAAGAGGCAGACCTCAAAGCATGCCTGGAAAGTGAACAGATCTGGGCTCTTTTGGAGGTAGAGTGAATTCCAATATTGTCCCACTAGCGCAAGAGCACAGAATGTGGGTGATACAACCTTCATCCTTCCCACCTTTCCATCACATACTGGATTCACATAATCCACATCAACTGAGCTATAGGGGCATCTAGTACATTCTATGGAATATTTTGAATTACATTATTTCTAGTCTTGTTTCTCTGAATTACTGTCTGGGATGTTCAAATTTCATACTACTCTAAATATACTAGTTCTGACTCCACTTTTCTTTGTGTTTGGGGAACTAATTAATTAGTTGTCTGCTTTAATTCAAAACAAGAATATTTTAAAAAACAACATACCATTGTTTCTGAAAGTCCATGAAGAAATTTACTACTGGGGATTTTTAGATTGATCTTGTTAGTTACACTTGATAGGTCAGTGCCGTTTTTGTAAATTTAGTGGTTATGGATCTGGTTTTATTCCCACCTGTACCCTCTCTCCCCAGTGGCAACTGTATGTCAAAATTTTAGACGTGAAACTCTCTTTAGCTTTATATGCTCTCATTAATTAACAGGACATTTATAGTCGGAGTAAAAACCATAGATCAATTTCAGTTCAGTTATAAGCATAACTCCCATTTGAGATAACAGGAATCACATCTTTCTTTTCCATGGCAGAATTTGGCCTCCATATGATTTTAAACTAACGATACCCATATGAATATATATTAAATGATGTTTGAGACATAGAATTTCATTAAGTCACAACAAACCTATCATTGAGCAATGGCAGGCCTAGTGCTTTAAGATCACTTTAACCTGACTGTGATTAAGTTATTAGCCTCTTTCCTAAGCCACAGACTTATCAAATTCCATCTATGCAAGCTCTGTTGACCCTTACATGCCATGAAGATTCATATTCTTTAGTTTGAAATACTCACCACAATAGGCTCTGGAGCTTCAGGATCTGTCACATAAATATTATAGTAATGAAACCGTCCCCCTGTTTCAGTTGACAGTTCATGCAAAAATTTATTGGCCTCTGTATCATCACAGTTGAAAGATATGGTATGAATAGGAACTCTATGACGAAGCAGGACTTGGGCCAGAATTGCTTTTGGTGGCTGTAAATATAAATATCTACATAAGTGTGTTAAATATGCTGCAGATAAACAACTATTTAGCAAACAATGCACAGAATTTCATTAGCCATGACGTTGCTTGTAGGACCGATTCCTTCTGCTCAAGGTACAAATAAAAATATTTGCACTTTTTCCTAAAGATCCATGAGGATCCTGGATTATAATGCTACCTGAATCACTGATTTAGCATGTGAGTTTGAGCAATTTCTTTAGGAATCATTCAACTCAGTTTTTAATCTAAGTAAAATCCAGATGTTGCTGAATGCCAGATGTTGCAACTGAACTGAATTTTCCTTGGTAAATGAATTATTTTTAAAATGTCCTTATCAGCATATTGGCCAGTTTTACCAAATACTCTAATTTAAAATTTCAATTTTGTCTCATTTATAGCACTTGTAGCTGAATAAGAAGTGCTTTCCTTTCAGTTTTTGTTTGCTGCATTATATCTTCTCAAATCTCAAGCTATTTTGTGCTAAAATAATTCAGCTTCATCAGCTATAAACATACTGGCACAAATTTTGATTTCACTTCCGCTTATATAAACCAAGAGTTAAATCCCCCATAGTTATTCCAGAACTATACTTTGTGAGATGAGAATCTGACCCAATGTGATGAATCATAGATATTATAGATTATACAAACGGCACTTTATGGTAGCATAGATACATGAAAAATCCATGACAGATTTAAGTCAACAGCTAATTTTCTGCCTACAATATTTACTACAACATCAATTCCCTAGAGATAGAACAACCCTGGTGGTACATCCAACAAATGCATGGGAAAGGATCTACATGCCTACTTTGTCTGTGTTATTTGGGGGTCAGAGGAAGTATTGTAGCTGGAGAGCTGTCTATCTTCTTACTAGTCAATTTCACTTTCTAGTTCTCATGCAGTAGCACAAGACTGCAACGTTTCAGTTGCAACACTGCAGGGGAATCTTTAAATCCAAATACATTGTTGGATTTTTATTTTTTCTCCATTTTTTAAATTCATGAGAATTTTTCTATTAATATTATGTTTTGTACAAGTTTTACTATTTAATCTTAGATATTAAGATATCCCTTCAGCCTTTTAGCCAAGTACCAGGTGGTTAAAAAGGCTTCCGACAGAATTAAATTAGATGCATACATCAGATAAGCCAGGGTTGCTGTAAGAGGGTTCAGGATATAAACCCATAATCACCACCACCCCTAGTTTAGCAAAAGAATTAATCAACTTTGCAATAGACAGCCTCCAAAAGATTGAGCCTCCTGGATGTTGTATTCGTCCCTAAAGCTGTGCTTCGGCATCCTGCCACTATCATCACATCATCACACTACCGCCTCTCTATTTTCTTGTTTCACAAATACCTGATCAGGTCTCCCATCAGTAAGAAGATAAATGGCTTGAGTGTCACTATCAGCAAGAGCAATTTGAAGTGCTTTGAGTGTATTTGTGGAACTTCCAACCTAAAAACCCAAATGAGAGAGAGAGCTGTATATACAAAAAACTCTTATACTTCTAAATAGACCATCAGCTCTTTTCTATCAACTACAGGAGCAAATTCATGATAAAGCAGTGACACAGTGTAAATTACATATTTAATTATTGAATGTCAACTGGTCAGAAAATTGATGCAAGTGGTAAAATAGTATAATTTGCACTAATTCGGTATCCAATGGCTGTGCAAATCAATAATACTTAGATATCAAGAGGCTAAAAGTGAGAGTTGTAGCAGGAAAATCAACCAACAAGCAACTCCAGATAAAGAGAAAGATGTAAGATATGGATATATTACATTACACATTCCTACCATATCTCTTGGTTGTCTTCCTTCTACTTCTTTCCTCTCCTTGGCATATTATTGTACAATTTACAAGTACATTGATTTGCTGACATTTACATCACCTCTGAATTTGGCCCTGGAATCTCCAAAATTGTGCAGAAAATCTCCCTCTATTTTGCTATCTAGACATAATCCAGAATTTTTTTTAAAAAATGCTTCATCAAATATTTCAGAACCTCCAAACCTGGGCTGCTCAAGTTTGCTTCTAAAAATGGATGAAGGATTTTATTTGATCCAAACCAATTAGCCCATCCGCATTATGAATTGCCCGTGGGAGCTCTTAACACATCAGTGCAACATTTATTTATTTTCTTCTTTAAAGGAAAGTATATAATTAAAATATACATTCAAATAATATATAAGACCACAAAATTCAGAACGTTTAATATTTGCATAATATTTTTTTTTAAAAAACTATAAGCTTTTGTAAGTATGAAGAGGATGACATTTCAGCCTTTACTATGAATGTGTACATTCATGCATGTGTGTGTGAGAGAGAGAGAAAGACACATTTAGCATAATACTGTACCATATGTGATTCACTACCAGACAGCCAGGGTGGCAAGGTCTCAATTTTCTCTTGACCTCTATTAATAACCACGATTTTCTACAAGACATTCACTTATGTAGTTAGTGTAAGTGATGGCTTTTCTATTTCCAATTTAACACAGCCCTAGAAAGACTCATTGGAATGCAGCTCATGGATTATAGGAGCCTGAGTGCTTAAATTAGACGCACCTTCGAGGTGTACAATCTTTCAAAAATTCAGTGTAATGAACTTACCAAAAATAAATGAAAATTAGGACTGTATCAAAGTTGTTTAGTGGAGTCACAATCTTAGACATGAATGTGTCTCACCCAAATGCCTTGGAATTATAGGCCAGATTCTTATCTAGGTTATGCTACAGTAAATCAGGAGTCGTCCCCCCCATTAAAGTCAATTGAGTTACAATGGTGTAAAACTGGTATATGTGTGAGAAGAATCAGGACCTATGTACACAATGCATGATTGTGGATCTATTCATAATTTTATTAATAATAATATTAGTCCATATATGATGAAAAGCATGTCTGTGCATTCTGGGGATAAAATATTATTTCAACTTCCTGCTAATTGCATTAGTGACTGGAAAAATCTCTCAGTCCTGAAGACACAGTTTTACTAACGAAAGCAGGGCAAGTGGTTTGACTTTTCCTTAAAACCAGTGAACCAGAAGAATGAGTACAAAGGCTTGATAAGGGTAGATTCTACATCCAGGTCTTTTTAACAGCAAGTGGGCCCATCAGCACCTCACAGGGATATCTAGATAGGAATTCTGGACTTTTCTTGTTACCTGGTAATATCAGTCACCTTCTGTTATTCCCATATTTGGTATAGCCAATCCATGAGAAGTTATAACAGCTCCTATTCATAACTAACTAACCAGGCCAAGGCATCTGATTTTTATTAAGTATGTCTAATGTAGTGCTTTTGGGAACAGTATACACACAGACACTAATATTAGGAGCACGTCAATCCTATGTACCCCATGTTTAAAACATTCATCTTTTGGTTAATGATATGTTTTTTGGCTATATTTGAAATAAACAAAACAGGCTGCATTATCATGGAAAAACAGATATGTTAGATAATTCCAGGTGATATGAGGAAAGATGTCCGATCCAGTTTTCTGTCATCTCCAGAACTCTGAAGCAGTATTGCATTCAACACATCACTTATATTTTTATCTATCAGGTCTAGCAAATTTGACATACCTCACATATGATATTGTTATCATCCCGCATGATGTATGTTGCAACTTGTAATAGAATTTTCCAGAAACTGCTACTGTTTTACAGCCCTGCTTCCTTTTCAATGCTCCCTCCAGGGGATCCAACCATATTACATGAAATCAAAGAATCTGTTTTGATATTCATAGTGATCTGCTGTTTTCTTTAACTTTCTTCTCAAAGCCACCTTCTGATCTCAGACTTATGCACATACTTTTTTAAATATACTGAAGCTCAGCAACAGATGTCATGCTTGGCAATAGACTGAAAAGCACAGGGAATTGCACAAGAACAAAGAGATCTAGAGCTGTGTGCATTACAGAAAATTCATAAAGTCAGCTATTTAGCCAGCCCTACTGAATAATGAAGAATATGAATAGTCCTCACTGACTGGCTGGAATGATGCCAAATAAATGCTTTTTCAAAGTATTCCCAGTCTTGAATGACACTGTATTGCATATGTAGCTTAAGTAAAGAAGGGATTTATTTGCAGAGAATGGAGGAAGACCAAAAAATTCAATTTCATACCCACTAAACTATGTGTTCCCTGCTTCTAAACATTCAGTAACTCCCTACCCAAGGCTTAGCAATGTTTCCCCTCCTCTCTATATTCTTCTGTGATTTCCTACCATTTGCTAAATATATAGAGACGTTCTATTTATTTTAGTTCACAACTTCATAATCATTATGTGGCATCTTCTTCACCTTGTTCACCCCTCACTCCCAGGAACTTCACAAATAAATCAAGAAGTGGAAGCTTGGTCAGATGACTAGGGATGAGTATAAAAATGCTGCTTGAACATGCAGGAATGAAATCAGGAAGGCCAAAGCACAACTAGAGTTGCAGCTAGCAAGGGATGTGAAGGGGAACAAGAAGGGTTTCTACAGGTATGTTACCAACAAGATGAAGATTAGGGAAAGTGTGGTCCCCTTACAGAATGGGGGAGGCAACCTAGTGACAGAGGATGTGGAGAAAGCTGAGGTACTCAATGCGTTTTTTGCCTCTGTCTTCACAGACAAGGTCAGCTCCCAGACTACTGCACTGGGCGGCACAGAATGGGAAGAGGTGAACAACCCGCAGTGCTGAAGGAACAGGTTCAAGACTATTTAGAAAGATTGGACATACACAAGTCCATGGGGCCAGATGCAATGCACCCGAGGGTGCGGAGGGAGTTAGCTGATGTGATTTCAGAGCCATTGGTTATTATCTTTGAAAGCTCGTGGCAATTGGGGGAGGTCCCTGATGACAGGAAAAATGCAAATATAGTGCCCATCTTCAAGAAAGGGACGAAAGAGGATCCAGAGAACTACAGACAGGTCAGCCTCACCTCAATCCCTGGAAAAATCATGGAGCAGGTCCTCCAGGAATCCATTTTAAGGCACTTGGAAGAGAGGAAGGTGATCAGGAACAGTCATCATGGATTCACCAAGGGAAAGTCATGCCTGACCAACCTGATTGCTTTCTATGAAGAGGTGAGTGGTTCTGTGGATGTGGGGAAAGTGGTGATATACCTTGACTTTAGCAAAGCTTTTGATACGGTCTCTTACAATATTCTTATCAGCAAGTTAAAGAAGTATGGGTTGGATGAATGGACTATAAAATGGATAGGGAACTGGCTAGAGCATAGGGCTCAACGAGTAGTGACCAATAGCTCCATGTCTAGCTGGCAGCTAGTCACAAGCGGAGTGCCCCAGGGGTCGGTTTTGTTCAACATCTTCATTAATGTTTAGAGGACGGGGTAGATTGCACCCGCAGCAAGTTTGCAGATGACAGTAAGTTAGGGGGAGTGGTAGATACCCTGGAAGGTAGGGATAGGATACAGAAGGACCTAAACAAACTGGAGGATTGGGTCAAAAGAAATCTGACGAGGTTCAACAAGGACAAGTGCAGAGTCCTGCACTTTGGACGGAAGAATCCCATGCACAGCTACAGACTGGGGACCGATGATCTAGGCAGCAGTTCTGCAGAAAAGGACCTGGGGGTTACAGTGGATAAGAAGCTGGATATGAGTCAGCAGTGTGCCCTGGCTGCCAAGAAGGCTAATAGCATATTGGGCTGCATTAGTAGGAGCATTGCCAGCAGATTGCAGGAAGTGATTATTCCCCTCTCTTCAGCATTGGTGAGGCCGCATTTGGAGTATTGTGTCCAGTTTTGGGCCCCCCATTACAAAAAGGATGTGGAGAAGTTGAAGAGAGTCCAGCAGAGGGCAATAAAAATGATTAGGGGGCTGGAGCAAAAGACTTATGAGGAGAGGCTGAGGGAACTAGGCTTGTTTAGTCTGCAGAAGAGAAGAATGAGGGGGGATTTGATAGCAGCCTTTAACTACCTGAAAGGGGGTTCCAGGGAGCATGGAACTAGGCTGTTCTCAGTGGTGGCAGATGACAGAACAAGGAGCAACAGTCTCAAATTGCAGTGGGGGAGGTCTAGGTTGGACATTAGGAAAAAGTTTTTCACTAGGAGGGTGGTGAAGCACTGGAATGGGTTACCTAGAAAGGTGGTGGAATCTCCATCTTTAGAGGTTTTTAAACTGCGGCTTGATAAAACCCTCGCTGGGATTATTTAGCTGAGGTTACTCCTGCTTTGAGCAGGGGATTGGAGTAGATGACCTCCTGAGGTCCCTTTCAACTCTATGATTCTATGAAATAGGAGGTATACAATTATATTACTAAAGAATTTTAATATCATAAGCACGTTTTTCCTGTTATACAATAAATACCCAATATAAAACTCTATTAAAAAACTATTGCTGATCTGAAGCTCCGACACTGCCTCTCCACTCCACTGAAACCAAATACAAACACTATATAGCTACTGTATATGAGTGCCTTCTCCTCATGGTCAAACTTGTCACATTGCCAGTCAAATTAATTTAATTAACTGAATGAGATTATACAAACATGGGATGAAAGTATAATGCAAGCTCATATATGCCTCTTGATATGTTCCTCTGTATTTTACCTCCAGTTCTTTTATCCAAAGCCAAGCATCTTGCAAATTCTCTTCATTAACTTCAGCAAGTTTCTCTTGCCAAGCTACTGCTTGTGCATCAAATTTCACAAAGTTAAATCTGCTTTTGTGTCTCAGTTGTTCCTGTAAGAGAGAGTCAGTTGCATTTTCCCCAATATTTAAAACAAATAAAAAAAAAAAGACTAACCCATGTAAAGTCTGGAAAGCAACATCCACCTGAGTAGTTTTCATTCATATATAATTGATAGTATAATCCCAATAAATAATGACAAGTACTCTTTATACATATACGTTAGGTGGGGGCTAGTAGCACCACTTATTAAGTTTGCCTGACATTTCCCATTATAACACCCTTCAGTTGCTTATAACTTTGCCATGAATGACTATTAATTTGTCACTTTGAATGACAATGAATAACCATTGGGCCAAGGAAAGAGAGTGAGAATAACTCTATAGTCTGGTAGTTAAGGTACTTACCTAGGATGTGGGAGACCCAAGTTCTAATCCCTTTTCCTCATCAGGCAGAAGGGGGAATTGAACATGGGTAAGGCTACGAGTCAGTCATGGAGGTCATGGATACTGTGGTTTTACGTGACCTCCACAACTTCACCGGCAGGGCTTCGGCTCCAGGCCCACACCACAGGGCTCAGGCTTCCGTGATTTATTGTTTATTGTCTGCACCCTGCCCGTGACTTTTACTAAAAATACCTGTGACAAAATCTTAGCCTTAATTATAAGGGACGCAGTAGCACCACAACTACCTTCTTCTTCTTCACTGCAACCAATTCATGAATTCTTTGCTTTTGTCAAAATGCCTGAAGGTCCAAATGATTTTTCACAGGTCAAAATGAAATGTTTCATTTCAACATTGCCAAAATGTTTTGAAGCTTTCAGTTCAGTCAAAACAATTCAGTAAACTCAACATAAATCTGCAATCTCTTTCCATTAACCCCAAATTCATATTTGGTGAATGAACTATTCGTCCAAAAAACATCCCCCAGCTCTCATTACAAGCCTTTGAAAGAAAAAAAAATCGCAGTTCACACATGCTCAGTACAGAGTTGCTAGAGCATAGCTAAAATCGCCAGATTCTGTTCGCACTGCACATGCTCCAGCCCAGGGCTGAGCAGGACTTTCTCTACAGCTGCTGCTTCCTGCTGCTGCAGGCTGAGGTTGGGCATCTGAACTGAGAACATTTTTAGGAAAATCAAAATGTTTTCGCAAAATGTTCCATTTTTGAAAAATGGCTAAATTTAACTGCAAAAAATGTGGACCAAAAAAAAGAGCAGCTTCAACCAGCTCTAAGTGCTGGTATTGCTAAACATCTCAGGTCTCTGAAATAGCCATTTTATCTAACCTGCATGAACTGAAATATTTTCTCCTTCACCAGTGGAAGTTTGTCCCTCATAGACTGAGATGTGTCAATGAGAACATAGACGTGATCTTCAAGCACATTCCCAAAGAGTCCTCTGCTCCCACGCTGGAGCCATTTAACCCTGTAAAAAAAATTGGCACCTAAACATGGTGTAAAAGGCAACATTTCAATAATATTTTGGAGATAGACAGGCAGCATGAAGCAATATGGTATCATGATAAAGCCAATAATTTGCCAAATTGAGCTAGTTGTCCCTGTGAATGACCAAGTTGTTTCTACTACTCATTGACTGTACTCCAGCCCCAATTCAGGAAAGCACTTAAACACGTGCTAAAATCCATCCCCAATCAGTGAAACACTTAAGGTCCTGATTCAGCACTTAAAACAACTTTAATGTTAGGCTCATGTTTAAATTCTTTGCTGCACTGGAGCCTTAACCACAGGCTTAATTTTAAGTTATTGGAATTCAGCACAGGCTGAACATTAAATGTGCGCTCGAGTGCTTTCCTGAACAGAATTATTTTACTGAATCAGAGCCTTTAACTGGTACCACTCGAGAGCGGTAGCTACCTGCGTACATTGCGATGCGGGCTATTAACGAACAGTGCAGAGGCCTTTGGATAAGAGGTTACTCACTTCTGTACAAGTTAAAAGAGAATGATGCCATAGAAAATAAAAGAATCCTGTCACATTTGCTGCTGAATGACATTCTCCTCATAAAGTATTTCACAAAAGCATGTGATGTACTCTACCAAGGTTTCATGTCAAATGGATGAGCCATTCAAAATAGAAAATTTATACTGATGTTCTCGGATTTGAAATATAAAATCCTTGACTCTCAAATCTTTCTTGCTAGGAGCTTTCACTGGCATGTGATTTTCAACCAAAAGATGATGAATGTAGGATAAACCAAGGAAAAATATCAAAACCCAGGATGTTGCTAAATATATTCAGGCATTGATACCCTTGGTGGGAAGAAAAATGAAAAAAGAAAAAAAAAAAAAACTATAAAGAGAAATGCTTGAACATAATTATTTGTTACAATGAGAACAATCCCTAACAGACAAATATTGTAAGGGCCAGATTATGCCTATTAACTGCAGTCCTGAGCACTGACTGGGGCAGAGCAGCAATGCCCCAGCAGATGCTCTGGGAAGGATTATGCGTTAGAGAAGCAAAATGCTTCTTGGAGCTCCTGGGGAGCGCCGCTGCTGAGCCATCCCTAGGATTCAGCACCATGTTCTCCTCTCTATGGCCAGCCAGAAGATCTAAGTAGGGTGCAAAGGAGGGTCTGACAATCAAGGGCCAGATACCCCAAGGGGAGAACAGGGAACCTAAACTCCATAGAATAAGCAATTGAATCAACTGGTTGTATACAATGTTATGGTGTATGAATATATGTCAAGACAGGTCTTTTATGAAAGCCTGTAATGTTCTGACCTTGGTGGTCATAAGGAGATGTGTATGCAGGTTACGGCTATGAACATAAATAAGCACGTATACATGTGTAGAACATTGGAAATGTGGTTCAAGCACAGCAACACCTCATAACAGAAGGGTGAAGCAATCAGGCAGGGAAGATGCTGCCGAGGCTAGTTGTTTACACAAAACTAACAGCAAGTACCCATCCATTGCTAAGCCAGCAAAATGATGGAATTAATAGGAAAACATTAATATAACTTGAAATTGAAAAGAAAACCCCAGTCTCAGAAAACTAAGAGAGAGGGGGATTTCCTCCATCATGTATCACCATAGTCTGAGAGAAAGAAAAAAAATCTGCAAATCCTCAAAAGAGAAGGGTTTCGAAGTGAAGTACATCAAAAAAAACAGAGGGCCAACATCTAGATGGGGTGCTGTCCATGAAATGCTGGATCCCCTGTATTATGGGGGCACACTGAGAAACTATTCTGAGTCAGTAGATAGCTAAATTCCCTTTTCTAATATAAATTAATACAGAAGCGTAAAGCCTGAGATTGAGTCTTTAGGTTTATTTTCTGTGTGACTTGTAAGTGTTTACTTTTCCTCACTATTTCATATTTGAATCTCTGGTTTATCTATTAAATAATCTTTTGTTTAGTTCTACACCAAGCAGGTCTCTATCGTGCAAACTGCATGGAACGTGTGTGTCAAAGTGAACTGATAACAGGGGTCAGTTTTCACACCTTCAGGGGTGACATACCAGAGGGTCTAAGTGTCTGGTAGTCAAGAACTAGGGTATATGGACTTGGAGAGTGTCAGGACCAGAAGCTCTGTTGGGGGCACCCTTCAAGGAATAACTAGGCTGGTGGAAGTCCAGGTTAAACCTTTATGCTTTCAGGCTGGCTTCTGGTGTCAGGGCTCTGAGCCACAGCCACATACCATTAAGTCACCTAAAATTACAGGGCAGGTTGTTGACAGAACCCCTTACTAGTCTAAGTGGTTCCCAAATCGTCTTAAGAGAGCATGGCCTAACCCCCCATCCACCCTCTTTGGGATGGGTACCAGGGAGCAATCTGTGCTCAGAACTACACAGGGATTGAATTATTGCTGACTCCTCCACAAGGAGATACGCTTTCAATTCTCAGATGGAAGATGTTGTACAAGTGCAAACAATTGTGACTTATCACATATCTTACTTACTATATATTATTGTAGCATCCAATTTGAACAAGAAACTTCCAGCTCATAGATAAATGGAAAAAATGCCTATCTAGTTTCATAGTAGATTCTGAAAGTACCTTAGTACCTTTCACTAAAAGGCAATTTTCCATCTTCTTACATCAGTACTCCTCAGTGATCAATATCAGGCATTCATACACTCCTGGCAGCAAAAAAAGAGACTATTTTTCCTCCCACTCAAACAGAAGAATGTAAGGTTACAAAACTGTGTTAAATCCATACATCAGCCTCTCCTCGTGAATGAATACTAAGAGGACCTACACAGATAGCTCAGACTTAAAAATAGGTAACTAACTGCCTTGTAACTTTTATTGGGTGTTTACCAGTCCCTTCAATCAGCCATGGCTGTAACCGTTAAACATTTCTGCATTACAGCAAAGATCTGAACAGATTTCATTTGAAACCAAACAAACCTTCTTTCCATTTGTCCAAGAGCATTCTTCATTCTCTCTTCATACTGCCTATACTTCTCAGTAGTGACATACACATGAACCACAGACCCATCTTTCCAGTACGTGTGTACAAATTTATCACAGTATTTTGCATGGATTATTTTCTTATTCGTCTCCTATGGGAGCAAGGAATTATGAATTGTATGTTTTAAAATGCAATGTGCTGTAACAACATAATACACTTAAAAGGCAGGGATCTATCCCTGCTGCAACTGCAGAGCTGCATAAGTAACCACAGACTATGAACTTACTCAGGACATTTGCTCCTATAAGAAATCAATAAAAACAGTTTCCCTGTTTTCCTTGGCCTGCTCTTAGCTAGAAAGAGCAGGAGAAGAAGTATAGTGAAAAGTGCTCCGATGGAGCTTAGGAAAAACAAGAAAAACACAGAATCATCCAACACTGCACAGTGCACACTTTGCTTCAAAACCCAGTAGTATTAGAGCATCTGGGGCCTCTACCTCTCTTAGACAAGGTGGAACAAAGAAGAAACTGACAAACATTTCTTTGCATTGTTCCACTGAGTCATGAAGATGAGGGAAACAAGTTGTTGTTGAAACCACCCCTCCATCGATATTGCCAGATTACATAGTTGACTGGGGAAGAGAGGCAAAGCTGCCCTGTCAGGCAAAGAGTCTCACCTCCAGTCCATTTCACTTATGAACCTCTCTATCCTGTTCCATTAACAAGGTTTTATTATAACCATTCAAATAAGAATGGGGTTACAACCAGACCACATGCTGTATAAAAGACTCATCTGTAAAGTTGCACTGCAAGTCTTAAAAGCAGAAAAATAGACAGAAGCCAAAAAGGATACAGCATTTAAGGGAATCTTAGCAGTACTTACAGCGTCAGTTTGTAACGATTCATCCTCTGGCTTGGCTTTTATGTCAACCACTCCATCAGCATGCCGAAAAGTACAGTCAGCAAGTGCTTCATACAACGTTAGCTTCTGAGCTTTCAAGCCATTCTTCTGCAACCACTCCTTAGAAGTTATATAATCCTCAGGTTTTGGCTCAGGCACTGGAGGATCAGTTTTGGTTGCTGATTTGAAAATATACATAACTAGTTGTACTTAACATAGTTCACCAAAGAGTTTCTGTAAACTATCAAAAAAGAAGACTGATAAATGGATACATGGGCCAAAATTTACAAACCTAAGGCCAACCTTGGGCTCCTAAATCCATATTGAGGTACCTAAACAAAGGGTCTGATTTTCAAAAGTGTAGACAATCCAACAAATCCTACTGAAGCAAATGGGACCTGCAGGTTGCCCAGCACTTTTACAAATTAGGCCAGCAATTTAATTGGCCAAGTGTGGATTTAGGAGCCTAACTTGAGGCAACCATTATTGAGAATGTTGACCAGAATTCTGAGCAGAATCACTGGAGCAATTATAGTTACAGGGATCCAACTGCATGCATGAAGTTGCAAGATCAGGGCCTTAGCATATGAAAGGAGTTGCCTTTTGACTGCTGATCAGTGGCCTTTCACAAACTCTGCTAAATCATTTTAAAAACAAGTCTGTTTGCATTTTTCTCCTTTGCACATACTTTGTGTAAAGGCCCACAGCTCAGTGTGTATACATAATGTATTCTCTGAAAACTCAATGGAAAGTAAACAGCCTCTTTCTCTCTTTTTTCATGTCACTAGAACAGTACACAGAACATTTGAGGACACAAGAGTTTTAAAAAGATCAAGAAGACAAAGACAGCAAGAAATGTAGACAAACTGGAAGCCTCCAATTATCTGTATCATTGGGAGACACTCAAAATAGGTGGGTTGCCAGAGTTCAGCTATAAATCACACTGGAATTTAATGGTTCTTTAATTCAATCTAGTGTATGATCGGAATATTTTTAAATTTTATACAGTGATTATATATGAAAAAATACGTTAACAAAACATTAAGGTTGCAAAGTCAAGTGCTTATAAATTGGGAAACGCCGGAATTAAAGTTGCCCATATAACCTTAATTCAGGCCCTTTGCACATACATATTATGAAAGTCTTGCCCAACATCATACAGGAATTATGTGGGAAAGCCGGGAATAGAACTTCCAGTCCAGTACTACTCCAGAGAATGTCCTTTCTCTCCCTACATTCCTCTGTCTCATTCATTGCCCAACCTGTATACTGAATGAAGCAGAAGTTCTGTAGAAAAATCATTATGTGATTCTGTAATTATAGACTGTATCATAATGCTTACACACAAGGGGACCAAACTAAGGATGCACAGGAAGCCTTATTTTTGTCTTACTTCTTAATTTTGAATGCTTAATTTTGCAACCTTAATGTCTTTTTAGCCTATATTAATGTAATTTCCTAGATTTTTAAAGCAAGAAAATTGAAAAAAATGAAATTCTATCATATGGAATAATATCGACCCTCCCCACACACACATAGGTCATCAGCAAGGTTTGAATTTAGAACCTTTAGATCCATTGTACAGATCTCCTACTTGAACTAAAGTATTAGCTGGTAGCAGTAGTAGGTTCAGCAACTAGATGGGGAAAGAGACACTTACTTTGTCAGTGGTTTACACACTATTTGTAAGACAGCAGTGAAATATTGAGAATTAAGAATCCTGGTCTAGAAGAGAGTGTGATCTAATGATTACAGTTAGCACGGCCAAGCTTATAGATATGACACAACCATTCTTAAAGGCAGAGTGGCTAAGGAGATCAGACTAGGAGTCTGCCATATTGGAGACATGGGTTCTCTTCCCAGATCTGCCAGAAGCAATCTTGTATGACCTCTTAGTTATCCCGTCTGTAGAAAGGGAGGATCCTGGGGTAGGAGACCTTGCCCAGAAATAGAGACTGTGAAGTGCTCAGGACTAAGGCCTGGGTGATAGAACACATGAGACCAGAATTCTTGGCTTACAACCCAGAACACTAAGTTAAAAGATTTTTGCAGCTGTTGCTTGCATGACTACCCTACCGAGCCATATAAGGAGCCCGTTAGGCCTGGGAATGTGTGCAGTGAAGTTGCCATGCAGAAGTCCCATCTGGCCTGGGAGCATTATCAGGGCAAATAGAACATTCAGAGATTTTAGCAACAAACCTCTAAAGAGCTTTACTAAGATCTGACCTACACCTAAAATGTAGGTTGACCTAGCTAATTTATTCACAGGTGTGAAAAATATACACTCCTAAGAGACGTAGTTAAGCCAACCTACACCCCACTGTAGGCACCACTAGGTTGATGGGAGAACTCTCCCATCAACCTAGCTACCACCTCTCAGAAGGGGTGGATTAACTCCAGTGACTGAAACCGCCTTCCCCCACTGTAGCACGTGTCTACACAATGGTGCTACAGCAGCAGCATCTGTAATGTAGACAACCCCAAGGCTATGTCTTCACTGCAGAGTTGAGTTATCTACACTCAAGTTAACTCCACTCAAGTTAGCCTAGCTCACATGACAGTGGCCACACTGCTACCATTTGACTGACACAGTGATTGTATGAGCAGCACAGAATGACTGTGTTAACTGCTGACACATTGTGCTAACTTGAGATGTTGCCCAGGCCCCTGATGAGCCAGCCAACTTGAGTTAAAATCATCACTGCTGGAATGCTCCCCAGAGGTGCCCAGGATGGTGAGGCACCTCACCACCACCCCTTTAGGTTGAAGCAGTCTTTCTGTGCCTGTGGTGGATCAGCTCCCTGAAACCAAAAACTTTTGGCAACACAAGCACTTCCTTCCAGCCCCTGCAGGCCTCACTCCTTCTGTACAGGTAGCAACAGGCACACACCAACCCCTGAGTCCTCTGAGCAGTCCCTGCAGTGTCCAGCCCCTCATCCACAAAACACTCACCAGGTTACTAGGCCCGCTGTTCCCAAAGGAACAGTCCGCACCAGCCTGTAAGATTCACCTCAGGATCACCACTTTGCTCACCACCACAGCACTTATATTCATAGTGAAAAGAAGAATACATTTATTATCAAAGACTATAGAGTCAAGAGATAGTAAGAATACTGGAAACAAATGGTTACACATAAAACAAAATCATAAAACACTTTCCAGGGATGAAACTTTAACTAACAAGTTACTCTTTTTTCTAAAGAAGCTCTTCTCACCCAGAGTTCTTTCCAGTGTTTTCAACCAAGCCTGGTTGAAAACCCTCCTTCCCCCCTTCTTTTTTTTTTTTGTTTTTTTGTTTTTTTTGTTTAAATAAAGCAAGCTCACTGTTCATTTACTTCCATAGTGAAGGGTGCCAGATTATCTTCTTTATTCACCCCCCACCCCCATCTATAGTGGAACCACCTCTGAAGTGCACTTCAGGATGAGGTTCTTCCCCCACCACCAAAACCTGCTGTTTTTCTCTTACTCTTAATTTCTTTCTGAAGTGCCCACACTCCTTCATTTGCATTTAGTTCAGACTACTGATAAGAGACCCACTGTCAACAAGACAATACTGAATTTACATGTAAACAGATATATGGATAAACATCTCGTCTGATAGAAAGCCTGTTTTTCACCTTTGCTTGTGCTGCAGACTTTAAGAACCTGTTTTCAGTGTACACACACACACACACACACACACACACACACACACACACACACACACACACACACACAGAACTCCTTACATAGTATCTGTACATACATTTCACAATGATATTGATTACCTGAGACCTCATATGACATTCTTAGGTGAAGTACAATGTACATACCTGACTCAGGTGACTCCTATGCCTCTCCTGCCCCCTCCCCCCCCCCACATACACACTATGTTCCTTGCCAACTGACACTAAGAGGTTCCTGGGTCACAATCACATTCCAGCGAAGGGTTTTAGTGCATGGATGAGGCTTGAGTAAGAAGCAACCCTCAAGTTACAACTCAAGTTAACTCTGCAGTGAACACAAGCCCTAAGTATATGCAAATGACAATTTTCAGAGGTTTATAATTTGGTCAAATGTGGATGAAATTTTTGTGGGGCAGCCCAACTGCACAGCTATCCCCTGCCAGGTTTTGAGTCCCTGCCTCAAGCCACAGAGGTAATTTTGCTCCTTGGAAAAATAGATGGAAAAATGAAACACTAATAAAACTACCTGTTTTCGCTAGTTTTGTTCTCAGAGACGACTGAATAGTTTTTGATGAAACTTTCCAAAAGGCAGAAAGCAAGCATGGAAAAATTCAGCCAGAATGGTTAAAATTTAACAAAGTTAAAAGCAACTATACATAGAGGCTTATAATGGTAAGTATACACAATCTTAACTATAAATGTCACTTCCAGCTCTGCGTATAGTAAATGATCTTATAAAAGAAAATCATCCCTAAATTGGCAGTTAATCAAAATTGCCCACAAACTAAACAAATTAATCATGAACATAATGGTATCTTTCTAGAAAGAACTATAAATGATACCTTTGCCAGATACAGATTGGTCAGATTCTGTTAAAATACTCTGAAGTTGTATCAGCGTATTCCTGGCCTCCTCCAACTCCTTCCAGATCAAGAAGACATCTTCTCTGACACCAGCTACTGGAAGGAATAATGCACAGACCTTGATGCTTTCAGACAAATTCTGCCTTCACATTTACACCTGCTCAACAACCTGAATGGGGGTTTCCTGGGTACCACTTTATTACCTTCTGCATAGAGTCCCTTCTGCAGTGGGAATTCCTCTCTTTAAAAGAAAACACAACGAGAGTTCTGTGGCACTTTAAAGACTAACAGCTCTCTTCTTCAGATGCCTTATAAGATGCCTCTGTGTTACCTATTTTCTGTATTACTGAAGTCTCTCGAAAGCTTATGCCTGCAAATATTAAATTTGTTAGTCTTTAAAGTGCCACAGAACTCTCGTTATTTTTGCTGTATACAGACTAACACAGCTACCCCTCTGGAACTATTCTCTTTAAAAGGAGTTCAAGGAATACATATGAGCACAGGGGCACCAGCAACGAATCTCCACTTGAGATGCACTGCCAGAGCTTAGGCCTCTGGGCCCCAAAATAGTGGTACGTGGCCCCCTGGGTTTGGTCTGGTGGGTTTGGGTCATAACCTGTTCCATGATGAGAGGCAAATTCCTCTTCCCAGCACAGGAAGATTCCACAAGGAGATTCTCACGGAATTCCCTATGGATTTTAATGCAGAAGGGGGAAATCCAGCCCTTTGTTCCTTTTTTCTTTTTTAAATTAAAACCAGCCTTTGCATGAGAAAGCCGAATCCTGACATTTAAAAAAGCAGACATTTTCAGTTGCTTCAAATTCCTAAACTACTGATCAGATGTACTTGCAACTTTACCAAAAATTAAAAGTCCCCTCAGAATAAGTGATATGATTGTAACAATATGCATTTGCCCTCATGCTATAACAACCAAAACCTTAATTATGGAAAACACTAATGACACGTAATTTGTAAAATTGGTTTCAGTTAGGCATACAGGTGTCAATGAAATAGATTGGGGTTTTCTGCAGAACAAATTAGAATCAATTTAGGCCAGTTTTTAAAATTCAAGAGATACTCTGCCCTTGATTAAAACTTAAAATGTATCTTAAATAGAAAGAAATTATACAAAAGCCAGAAATTCAAAGTTGAAAAATAGAGACAGCATGTAATTCTGTTTCAAGAAGTCTACACAATGCTGTCTGCGAATAAATTATTTAGGATTAGAGTGGTCTCTGAGAACTTAATATTGTAATATAAATCACTTGGGAAAATGGCATACTAGAACAGTAAAAGATGTAAAAGGATTGAATCATACGTATGCCTTTCTGTAAAAAACAGGCTAGTAGCCTAATGCTGAATTACGTATTACAACACTGAATTAGTCCAACTATATCTTAATATCTGCTGATCCATTCCAGCAATTACCCAAAGCAATTACAGGATATGGCCAGCTCTACTGAAATAAACCTTTAGTTAATCTACACCAAACAAATCTGCTCATTTTGCCTGTTCAATAAACATCCCTAGAATTGCCTTAAATGAATAATACATATGTATTTTGCAAATACAGCAACACAGTTTTAAATGTGAAATGCAATTAATGTCCACATAATCTTTTGTAATGTGTTACTGTACACTGCCATCTCCTGGGATCCTCTTGTATTTCAAGCATTCTGTTTTAGCCAATACAAGTCACCACGAAAATCAATCTCCCCTAAATCATAAAAAGCCCAAGTGAAACAGAACATTCCACAGCATAAAATCAAAAAGGAGGAATAAAATCAAAAGTGCCTAAAAGATCAAGAAAAATAGTCTGACCAAAACACTTGACTCAATTTTATTTTTTAAGAAGCACCACACTTAAAAGAGGACAGTTGGCAAAACACTAGCAGAGTTACATGAGAAAATAAATGAGCTATAAGTTTACAATCAACTACAACTAGCAGGACATTAAACATGTACCAGCTACAGTGATATAGAAGTAAAACCACCAAGTATAAATCAATCATATATGTATTACAGAGGTACTGAATATACGTTCGTGCTGACAAATGCAACTCAAGTGGAAACTTCTTCCATTGATTTTATCAGAAAAAATATTTCCTTCCCAAATCATCTCCTCCTACTAAAAGGGATCCAAATCTAATTTTGTGAAGGTTTTAAATGTTTCTGTTGAAAAGTTGAAAGACAGAAGCATTTTAAAATTAGCCACTTTTAAAATGCTCTGCTTGTTTCTCTAGGTGTTTCTAATGTAAATATTTTAAAAACTTACTGCATGTAGAGATACTTATAATGTCTCGCGCATATATTGAATTCACTATTACACAATAAAACATTTACATTTTTCACTTTTTTTCTTTTATGCCACGGCATTGTGAAATAAAATAACACACACGTTTGATAGTGGATGTATTTGATGACAAATACTTTAGATGATAAATACATTTTTCATCAAATGCCTATTATTACAGTCAAGCTACACAGAATATATTATACCCAGGCAAGAACCAGGATTTACAAGACCAAGGACAAGAGTTCAAAACAGGTCCTACCTGGGGTCTAGTCCCCCACAACAGCCCAACCTCTCAAGAGGTTGCCCCAACTTCAATAACCCCTTTTTCTCCAACTGAAGGGATCACCTAACCCTTTTTTCTATCCTACCCACCAAGTCAGGCACCAGCTTCACTCATCTCTCTCTCCTGTGCTCTTTGAGGCCCCTGAGAGCCTCTCTCCCCCCACAAATATAATATAAACATCAATATCCTTTATATGCATAGTCTCCCAACTGTCCTATTCCTCATCCTTCCTTTCTCCTGCCCTTCCCTCGGACACTGGCTCTCCTATTGACCTCCTCTTTATATTCGCTTTTCCCCTAAATATTAACTGCCCTCGACAGCACTGCTGCTGGTGCCCACTTTTATTACCATCACTCAATTTTCAAGCAGTGATGTGGTACGTCTATTGGGGGAGGGGAATCAAGCACTGACCCACTCCAGCACAACTGCTTGTCAGTTTAACTGTCTCCCTGGATCTACCTCAAGAACTCAACAGTTCCGTTTCAAAAAGGGAAAGGAACTTCTCAGCGATGTCCATGGGTTACATTGGAAACAGTATAAACACAGGATAAATATGCCTGTTGCTTTTATATTTACTCTCGACTAGAAGCAAAAGAAAGTTGAACTTAAAGACAGTTTTCTTCTGCCTGATTCATCACTGTGTTTCACTAATTTTGTGCCTATCTAATTCCACTGATTTCATCAGAATTACACCAGCATTAAGCAAGAGTAACACAGTGGTAAATAAAGCCCCTTATTTCCTTTACACAATAAGCTTTTATTTCTTGCCTTGCTAACATTTAAAATTGTACCACTGACTCAATACTAAACAGGCAAAATAGTTATTTAACTATGTTCAAACTCTTACAAGGAGTAATGTTTCAAAATTATTAACAGTTTTAGAACTGTGTTCCAGACATTTAAAACCTTTTTTAATTATTCACAATACAAATAAAGACAGATTTCCTGCCTGGGGGGTCTTAAAATCTAAAGTAGTGATAGCTAAAAAGCTCACAAAGAGGAAGAAATAATAACTAAAAATTAAAATTGTGAATGGAGCATTTTAACTTTGTAGAATTTACACCCACTTTGCTATGCAGAATCAGACCCATATCTTTGTGTGTGTGCATACACACACAGACACACACACAACTAACAAACTATCCCCAACAAGCACCCCATTTTCACCTCCTAGTTGCTGAGCATGTCCATACACACTCAAAAAGCAATCTGCTCCAGCCTTACCTCCCAGTGACTATAGCCATCTGTAGCATGTTCCAAAAGCTACTCCAACCCTTCCTGATTTCCCAAGACACCAAAACTAGCTTGCAACTCACAGAAAGAAAAACAAAAACAAAAAACAAAAAACACCAACCCTCCGCCAAACCAACACCAACATTTCTAAAAATCAAAGAAACAAACAACAAAAAAGGAAAGAATTAATTTACAGAAGAGACAGGGATATTAATTAGTTCTGTTATCACCTGACTCAGATCAGGCTTTACAAAGGAAGTATAAACAAATGCAAGAAAATTAGACATTTTAAGTTGCTCAAACTTATTTTGCGTACAAGCCAAGATGGGGAAATTAACTTCTTCCCATAGATCCCTGTCTCAGCCACTGTGTGGCAGTGAGCACAGCAGTATTCTTTAAAGGCAGGTACACAAGGCAACACTTGCCTACATATCTGGAATGTTAGACAGCAGAGAAGCATTCTTTCTTAGCCAAATCCTGGTCTCCTTGCCACTGGGGAGGACAGTGCAAGGCTCTGCAGGTGAACTCTGCAGCCCATGGGCTACTAGCTCCATAGTGGTTTTCTCCATAGCAGCATGGGAAGTGGGGTTTACAGAGTGGCAGGCCAACATGTGGCCTGCAAGGCTAGACTATGCAGATCCACTGGTTGAAAATCCTGTGCAGGAACAGAGCAGGGTGAACAGCACGCTACACCTCATGGGCAAAGTAGCAGCTCTGACGAAACTGTGCGGGTGCTTTGAGAGAGGAGTCCAACCGCCTCCACGCTGTGAAAATACCCTATGCCAAGATTATTTACTTGTTTTGCAAAGCAGTTCATAAGGCTAGCACTTTTCTGCTTCACCCTTTACATACATCATAATCCAGAATTTCTCTGCATGCAATCACAAGCTAAATATGGACAATCATGTGGAATTACAATATATTCTTTACGGTTTGTAAGCTAGATAGAAACCTCAGCAAGCAGAGCCTGGAACACACATTTCACAGGACTGTGTGTGTATGGAAATATACTCTCCTTCAGATCTGCCACATAAATCAAGTGCTGATATATGTTTTCAAGCCAGTGACATTTCCTTGGTATGACCTCCCCAAGTCCTAGCTCAACAGGCTCTAGCATGTGAAGAAAAACATTACACAAATATTTACCATCACCCACACGTCAGATACTTATGAGTCTCTATTCATGCCAGAGTCTAGTCCAAAGCTGCCCTCATTTTTAAAAGCCTGCGTGGTCATGTTCCTCTGTCATGCCACTCAGCAAATGCTGGCCCCACTTCGTCCTTTCCCACAGTCTGGGCAACACTGTGAGCTCCTTCGCCTAGAATCATAGAAGATTAGGCTTGGAAAGGACCTCAGGAGGTCATCTAGTCCACTCCCCTGCTCAAACCAGGACCAACCCCAACTAAATCATTCCAGCCAGAGCTTTGTCAAGCTGTACATCCTCTGTAACTTCTACCCTCGCTTCATTAGCCCTCCTTGTCTTAAATTTCCATCTTAAATTTCATCTCTCTTGTTAATGTATCTTAATTTCTCTCTTCTCTCTGCCATTTGTAATTTTAATTTTATTACTTAATTCTGTAGTATTTGTAGATAAGATGCCATACAAAACAAAAGTTGTCCTGTATTATTTTAGAATAAATGCAGGAGTGTGGGTATAAAACCTATACTGGAAGAATGAGCAAACACCACCTACTGGGCCAAATCTAACCCAGTAAAAGTGACAGCACCTCCAGTGTTTTCACTGGAATTATGCTCACAAACACCAAGGCCCTGATTTTCCACTGACATATGTTTTGTTGTCATTAGCACCTTTTCAAAGTGAGTGTCATACCAACCTATTCTGTTTCAGTCAGGTCTCATAGCCACTTTCTAAATGACTACCGGAGGTGAGTTTTAGGCCTCTGTCTGAAGTTAGCTGAATGTTCTTACACGTAGTTCCCTTTTGGTTTGTTCAAGCATGTTAGTCAATTTGGAGTGAAAATGGAGAAATCTTGAATTTCCCATATTATGATATTCAGTGGGAACCTAGAACACTTTCAGATGTTCCCATCTGTGAAATAGCCTCCTTCAATCCATAAAACGTAATGAAGAGTTTCAGTTTACTGCTGTTGCATTAGCAATGCAAAGAGACAGCATAAGAACCTTCATGTTCCTCTCTTTAATTTACATGAAACACCACATTCAGAAGAGTAAATCTCTGGCTTAGTTTCCAATTATTTCCTTTTATAGTGTATTCCATACATGCAAGAAACACTTTCAGAACACTTTAGAGGCTAATCAGCATTTTTATTATTATTGCCTTCTGCATCATTCAAGGAGGCACTCTGAAACAAAAGACATCAGACATGGAAGAAAAGAGTAATCACGTCACTGTATTTTCTGCTCTGAAAGGATTTAGAATCTAGACACAACTGGAGCTTTCTGATTGGTTGTCAGTGATGTCATAACCCTGGCTATAATGCTTAATAATTACACAAGGCTAATTGTGTTCCTTTTTAACATGTAAATTCTAGTCCATAATAGCAACAAGACATACCAGAAAATGAATTTCAAAGAGATTACTGCACTTTTGGGCGATTAAAGCTACTCGGCATTCAGCTTTAGAAACAGTGGCATAGAGGTAATTTCAGATATGCAGCATCTCTAGACCCATCTATTGAAATGCTCCTACCATGCCCCCAGCATATACAGCAATACCCTTCCCTCTTTCCAAACAAATGATCTTGTTCTTTTCTCTCTTACTCACACACACAAAGCTCTGCCCATATCTCCCTTCTTCCTTCCCCCCTCCAACCATATATACATTAGCCTTCCTTTCCCACCCACAAACTAGCCATTTGTCTTGCCCCCTCTTCCAGATGGTGGAGTGGGAGCACTGCCCATGCTTATTTTTATTAACACTTGGCTAAATTTCCTGAAAGTTTTAAGAATGTAATTTAGAATAGCAAAGAATATCCTTTTATTATTTTTACCTAACGGTACCCTTCCTTTCAATTTTCTTGAATTCTGGGTAGTCAGACTTTCTCCATCCTCTTCACTCTTCGATATAGGTCCAATGATATCTTTGTAATCAGTTCTCTCAGCAAACGCATGGAATCTGTAATATAAAATAGAATTTAACCTCTAAATAAATTATGTAAATACATCCCTAGTTTATCCAATTGTTCATCGTATGTAAGTCTTTGCGTTAATGTACCTCTGAGCATCTCTGTTGCCCTTCTCTAGGGCTCATTGATTTCTGTTACTGCATTTCCATATGGTGAAGAGCCCAGAAACTGGGGTACTTAAAAAGAGGGCATACCATTCTTCAATATGAAGACACTAGCATAAATGTTCTGAATTATTGCCTTACCCATTACAATGCATCAAACATGCAATTAGCTCTTAACTGATGCTGCATGCTGATCAGGAATATTTGCTGAAGTGCCCAAGGTGACCCTGGAGTCTTTTTAATCAGAGTATCCTGCAAGCTCAGAGCCACACAAGTACCTTTATTTAACTACTGATACACAAGTCAGGGAGACAGGCAGAGCTCAAATTATCCTCATGAAAAGATCTCATGGGAGGAGACAAGTTATTCCAAACACTGAGGGTATATTTCCATGGGACTTGAGCCATATCATCTGATTAACGCAAGGTCTCACAGAAGAGGAAAGAAACAGGCCTTTCCAAAACAAAGATGTACAAGAAACAAAGCACTTACCATGGGGATCCCATGGATCCCTGACTAGACCTGTGGAACAGCCAGGTCTACACTTACCTCCAGGCTCCCTTCTGGCTGCCTGCACTGCATCTGTGCACACCTACCCAGCTGCAAGGTGTTATTGGTGGTCCACCAAGCAGTACAATTCACATTAGACTTCTACAGAATTATTTAGGGCACAGGAGGGATCATACCACACAGAATGGTTCTGTCCAGCTCCCCAGTGCCACTACCACAGCTCTGTGGAGCCTCCATTACGTGGCATTCATGAGGAGGGACTGTCACAAGTATCATAATTATTATTATGTATTTGGATTATGGTTGTGCCTAGAGGCCCAAATCAAGTTTGAGGACCCATAATGCTAGTCACTATACCAAAACAGAGCAGACAGCCCCTTGCCCCTAAGAGCTTACAACCTAAAAGACAAGACAGACACACAAATAGATAAACTAAATAAACTTTTCAAATATACACAACTCCTTAATTACAACATCCCCTTCCCACCTCAAACACCCCCAATCACCCTTCTCCCCCCAACCCTATGGCCACTGTTCAGGAGTTCTCTGATTTCAGGGCCTATAAAGCCAGCCTTCAATCAGGCAGTGGCACAGGAGCCAGCAAACAGAGCAATGAACAGGAGAGTTTGCAAGGAGAGTTTGGGGAGGGAGTGTGTGGTGTTCTGGTACTGTTGTGGTGCTCGTCAGTGGTTTGTTTTGATAGGGGGGTTTGGGTTTTTTTCTCTCACTCACAGGAGTAGGTGGGAAGGTTATGACAGATACAGTGGTCATGACCCAAGTTGTGGAAGAGACAATGAAGATGACTTGATGTGGAAGCTGTGGGATGTATATGATTCTGAAGCTCAAAAGAGCTTCATTTGTATGAAGTGCCACCTGATAATGCTGAGGGAAGAGGAGATCCGAGGCTTGGATATGCAGGTAGAAACTCTGAGTTTAGAAGGGGAGTCGAGCAGATGAGGGAGCAAAGGCATGAGGAAGCTGAAGGGAAAAGCCCAGACTTGTAGATGGAAGCAGGAACAAAGAAGTCTGAGGGGAGACTGCTGGTTGAGAAAATGGCCAGTGGAAGCATGTGACTATAAGAACCAGGTAGATGAAATGACAGACTAGTAAAGGAGAAATAGAGCCCAGGGACAGGTTTTGTGGAGTTGGAAAATAAAGAAGTGGCACAGCAAGCGGTAACTGAAGGTGGGATGGCAAGGAAGAAAGGAAGAGCAGCTAGTCCTATACAAAGAGTGGATGAGACAATAGAGAGATCACCAAATAAGAGCCCCAGGAGGATATAGGAAGGATTGCAGAAGATTGCAGCCAGAAAGAACAGGGGATAGTCCAGAGAATCGCACCATCACCAGGAAAAGGCAGATCTACATGATTGGGGACTCCCTGCTGAGAAGAACAGACAGGCCTATAACCAGAGCTGATTCAGAGAACAGAAGGGTGTGCTGTCTGCCAGGTGCTAAGATACGGGATGTGGACCTAAGGCTGAAGAGGATCCTAACAGGAGCGGGAAAGAATCCACTGACTGTCCTTCATGTGGGAACAAATGATACCGCTACATTCCCACTGGAACTTATCAAAGGAGACTATGCCAGGCTGAGGAAGACTCTTAAGGAAATCGAGGCTCAGGTGATCTTCAGTGGGATTCTGCCTGTCCCTAAAGGAGGACAACAAAGGTGTGACAAGATTCTGATGATCAACAGATGGCTCAGGCAGTGGTGCTATAAGGAGGGCTTTGGGATGTCTGGCCACTGGGAGGCATTCATGGACAGAGGACTGTTCTCTTGGGATGGACTTCACCTGAGTAGGGAGGGAAATGAACTTCTAGGATGGAGGCTGGCACAACTGATTAAGAGAGCTTTAAACTAGGGAGTTGGGAGAGATGGTTGGGAGATGCCCAGGTAATCTCAGTGCCTGATTTTAGCATTGAGAGGGAGGAAAATGAAGTAAGGAAGGACACAGTGTTGGGGAGCAGAATGGACATCAAGAGGAACAGTAATGTAGATACTAGTCTAATAGATTATACTGGCAGTAAAATGACAGTGTAAGGAATGTGAGCAAAGCCAAACAGCAAAAATTAAGATGTTCGTATACCAATGCGAGGAGCCCAGGTAACAAATGGAGGAATTAGAACTACTAGTGCAGGAAGTGCAACCATATTTTATAGGGATAATAGAAACAATCTGGAATAGTAGTCATGACCCGAGTACAGGTATTGAAGGCTATGTGGTGATCATGAAAGACAAATAAAGGCAAAGGTGGTGGAGTAGCATCATACAGCAATGATGAGGTAAACTGTAAAGAAATTAGAAGTGATGGAATGGATAAGACAGAGTCTGTCTGGGCAAAAATCACATTGGGGAATAAAGCTACTAGAGCCTCCCCTGGGATAGTGCTTAGGGTGTGCTACAGGCAACCGGGATCCGATTTGGATATGGATAGAGACCTCTTTAATGATTTTAATGAAGTAAATACTACTAGGAATTATGTGATTATGGGAGACTAATTTCCCAGATATAGACTGGAGGACAAGCGCTAGTAATAATTATAGGGCTCAGATTTTCCTGGATGTGATAGCTGACAGGTTCCTTCACCAAATAGTTGCTGAACCAACAAGAGGGGATGCCATTTTAGTTTTGGTGAGTAGTGAGGATCTCATAAAAGAACTGGTTGTAGGGGACAACCTTAGTTCGAGTGACCATGAGCTAATTCAGTTCAAACTAAATGGAATGATAAACAAAAATAGATCTGTGACTAGGGTCTTTGATTTCAAACGGGCTAACATTAAAAAATTAAGGGAATTAGTTAGGGAAGTGGATTGGACTGAAGAACACCTGAATCTAAAGGCAGAGGAGACTTGCAATTACTTCTAGTCAAAGTTGCAGGAACTATCTGAAGCCTGCATCCCAAGAAAGGGGAAAAAATTCATAGGCAAGAGTTGTAGACCAGGCTGGATCAGCACGCATCTCAGACAGGTGATTAAGAGAAAGCAGAAAGCCTACAAGGAGTGCAAGATGGGAGGGATCAGCAAGGAAAGCTATCTCTTGGAGGTCAGAACATGTAGGGATGAAGTGAGAAAGGACAAAAGAGCTGGACTTTGCAAAGGAAATTAAAACCAATAGTAAAAGGTTCTATAGCCATATAAATAGGAAGAAAACAATGAAAGAAATCAGACTGCTAAACACTGAGGATGGGGTGGAGATTAAGGATAATCTAGGCATGGCCCAATATCTAAACAAATACTTTGCCTCGGTTTTTAATGAGGCTACTGGGGATAGTGGAAGGGTGGCTAATGGTAATGAGGATATAGAGCTAGAAATTACCATCTCTGAGGTAGAAGGCAAACACAAACAGTTTAATGGGACTAAATAGAGGGGCCCAGATAATCTCCATCCAAGAATATTAAAGGAACTGGCACATGAAATTGCAAGCCCATTAGCAAGGATTTTTAATGTAATTTAATGTAAGCTCAGGGGTTGTACTGTCTGACTGGAGAATTGCTAACATAGGAACTATTTTTAAGAAAGGGGAAAAAAGTGACCCAGGTAATTGCAGGCCTGTTAGTTTGACCTCAGCAGCATGCAAGGTCTTGGAAAAAAAATTGAGAAAGAAAGTAGTAAAGGATATCAAAGTTTACAGTAATTGGGACAAAATATAACATGATTTTTACAAAAGGTTGATTGTGCCAAACTAACTTGATCTCCTTATTTGAGATAACAGATTTCTTAGACAAAGGGAATGCAATGGATCCAATTTACTTAGATTTCAGTAAGGCATTTCATATGGTTCCACATTGGAATTATTAGTTACATTGGAAAAGATGGGGATTAATATGAAAACTAAAAGGTGGATAAGGAACTGATTAAAAGGAAGACTACAACAGGTCATACTGAAAGGTGAACTGTCAGGCTGGAGGGAGGTTACTAGTGGAGTTCCTCAGGGATTGGTCTTGGGAT
Source organism: Emydura macquarii macquarii (assembly GCF_026122565.2). Lineage (NCBI taxonomy): Eukaryota > Metazoa > Chordata > Testudines > Chelidae > Emydura > Emydura macquarii. Next base: position 2,934,606 of record NW_027132344.1, read on the forward strand.
CAATCTTATTAAACCTTTTTATTACTGACCATGGCACAAAAAGTGGGAGTGTGCTAATAAAGTTTGCAGATGACATAAAGTTGGGAAATATTGCTAATACAGAGAAGAATCAGGATATTCTACAATAAGATCCGGATGTCCTTGTAAACTGGAGTAATAGAAATAGGTTGAAATTTAATAGTGGAAAATGCAAGGTCATGCATTTAGGTACTAATAAAATTTTTTTGCTATAAACTGGAGATGCATCAGTTGGAAGTGACGGAGGAGGAGAAGGACCTTGGCATATTGGTTGATCACAGGATGACTATGAGCCACCAATGTGATATGGCCATGAAAAAAACTAATGCAGTACTAGGATGCATCAGGTGAGCTATTTCCAGTAGAGATAGGGACCTATTTGTACCATTATACAAGGTGCTGCTGAGACCTCATCTGGAATATGGTGTGCAGTTCTGGTCTCCCATGTTTAAGAAAGAAGAATTCAAACTGGAACAGGTCAGAGAAGGGCTACTAGGATGATCCGAGGAATGGAAAACCTGCCTTATGAGAGGAGACTCAAAGAGCTTTGGCTTGTTTAGCCTAACCAAAAGGCGGCAGAGGGAAGATAGAGATTGCTCTCTATAAATACAACAGAGGGATAAATACCAGGGAGGGAGAGGAATTAAATAAATTCAGCACCAATGTGGACACAAGAACTAACGGATATAAACTGGCCATCAGAAAGTTGAGACTTGAAATTAGATGAAGGTTTCTAACCACCAGAGGAGTGAAATTCTGTAACAGCCTTCCAAGGGGAGTATTGGGGGCAAGAAACCTAGCTTGCCTCAAGACTGAGCTTGATAAATGTATGGATGGGATGGTATGATGGGACAGCCTAATTTGGCAATTAACTGATTTTTGACTACTAGCAGTAAATATGCCCAATCACCTGTGAAGGGATGTTGAATGGGGTGGGTTCTGAGTTACTACAGAGAATTCTTTCCTGATGTCTGGCTGGTGAGTCTTGCCCAGGTCCTCAGGGTTTAGCTGATCACCATATTTGGGGTCGGGAAGGAATTTTCCCCCAGGGCAGACTGGCAGAGATCCTGGGGGTTTTTCACCTTCCTCTGCAGCATGGGGCCTGGGTCACTTGCTGGTGGATTCTCTGTGCCTTAAAGTCTTTAAGCCATGATTTGAGGACTTCAGTAACTCAGTCATAGGTTAGGAGTCTATTACAGGAGTTGATGGGTGAGGTTCTGTGGCCTGCGTTGTGCAGGAGGTCAGACTAGATGATCAGAATGGTCCCTTCTAATGTTAAAGACTATGAGGACACCGCCAACCTGCACATCACTACCACTGCCCACCCAATGTGCCCTTCTTCCACCCTCTCTATCCCACAGGAATACGTTCAGCCTCAGTCAGCCGGGGGAAAAACTCTGCCCAAAGTGTCTGAAGGCTGATACCTGCCCCTTCTCCCTGTGGGGCTGGTCACCTAGCTGCTCCCCAGAAGGAGGGAGCAGGGCGTCCTCCTCCAGTACATCCAGCAGGGGCAAAGCAGACTCTGGAAGGCATGGTACAGCATTGAAGCACCCCTCTGTAAGGGCTGGTGGATGACCTCCCACCTGCTTCTTGTTGTCCCAGGACTGCCTTAAAGCAATTAACATTGCAGCAGTTCTGACACTTCCTTTTGTGTGTTACAGGTCATCTGGCCAGCCCCAGCACTGTATGCCGAAACTATCCCTGACAGGTGTTTGTCTAATCTGTTCTTAAAAACCTCTAGTGATGGGGATTCCACACCATCCATAGGAAGCCTCATTAAGCGTTGGAATATCTTTATAGTTAGAAAGTTTTTCCTAAAATTTAACCTCAATCTCCTTTGCTGGCAATTCAGGTGATTACTTCTTGTAATACCTTCAGTGGACATGGAAAACAAATTTGATCACTGTCCTCTTTATAACAGCCCTTAACATATTTGAAGACTGTTATCAGGTCTTTCCTCAAGACTAAACATATTCCCTCCCATGTCTTACATATGACATTCCTGTTAATAAAACTCAGAATATTAGCCTTTTTGCAACTGCATCACATTGTTGGCTCATATTCAATTTGTGATCCACTATAAACCCCAGATCCTTTTCTGCAATATTACTACCTAGCCAGTTATTCCCCATTTTGTAGGTGTGCATTTGATTTTTCCTTCCCAAGTGTAGTACTTTGCACTTCTCTTTAATGAATTTCATCTTATTGATTTCAGACCATTTCTCCAATTTATCGAGGTTGTTTTGAATTCTAATCCTGTCCTCTAAAGTGCTAAAAACCCATCCCAGCTTGATATCTTCCGAAAATTTTGTAAGCACACTCTTCTCTCCATTATCCAAGTCATTAATTAAAATATTGAATAGTACCAGACCCACAAATGACCCCTTTGGCACCACTCAAGAAACATCTTCCCACTTTGACAGCAACCTACTGATGGTGCTGATTTTTTGTTTTGCTGGTGGGTGCCCTACCCTGGCTCCACCCCCCCAGGGTTGCGCAGGGGTAGGAGGCGGCAGGCTTTGCTGGGACACAAACACTCTTCCCCTCCCCCCAGCAGTTCTGACCCTGCCCTGCTGCCACTGGGACTGCGGAGGATGAGGGGGTCCATGGACGGTAGGGCAGGATCAGGACTGCAAGGAGGTGGAAAGTTCTGGGCAGCAGGATTGGGACTGGCTGCCATTGGCAGCAGGCTGTGCCGGCTGCCCTCCCCGCTCCCTGGTTCTGGTCCTGTTCCCCGGGGATTTACCAGCTCACACCCTCCTGGCATAGCAGCAGGGAGCTCCAGCCCCCCAGGCCCAGTTCCAGCCCTACCAGTGGCACTCACTGGCTGCCTGTGCCCATCCCACTTCGGGGCTCCCCCCTGCCCGGCTTCTGCCAGGACTCTGGTCTGGGGCTTCCCCAGCATGTCCCTTCAGGTGGGACTGGTGAGAGGTCTGCTGCTGGGGCTCGGGGCACCCAATTTTCAAGCCAGGGTCCTCAAACCACCTCCCCCCCACCCAGCCCTAGTCCAGCCAAGCTTCCTCCAGGACTCACCTACTGCTTGGGGTTGGAGGGAACCTGGCTGGGAACTGCAGCCATGTACACGCTGTCACCGAGAGAGGCAAAAATTAATGTAGGTAGGAGGAGGGGAGGCATTGCAGGCAGGGTGGCCTCAACCTCCAGGTGAGCAGCAAGGGCTGGTGGTGCTGCATCCTAACACCCAGCACGGGTGCAGAGGCCTCAGTCCCTAGGATCCAAGGGTCAGAATGACTCAGCGGTGCCCTGCCAGAGCAAGGAGGCACCTCCTAGGGAAACCACAATTCACAGCAGATTGATTTAACCTGATTATATCAAACAGCTAATTGGCAGCCAAGTGGGTGGGTCAAGACAAACTGCAGCCATAGTCTGTGGGTGAAATAGCTGATCAGCAGATTCTGCCAACAGCTAATCACCCCGATCAACCCAGTGGATGCTGAGCACCCACTATTTTTTTTCTGTGAGTGCTGGGCCTGCTGGACACCCCCAAAGTTGGCGCCTATGACTTTGGGTACAGTCTTTCAACCAGTTTTTCATCCACTTTATAGTAATTTCATCTAAAACACATTTCCCAAGTTTGCTTATGAGAATGCCAGGTGGAACTGAGTCAAAAGCCTTACAAAAAATCAAAACATATCATGTTTACTGCTTCCATCATATCCACTAGGCCAATAACCCTGTCAAAGAAGAAAATTAGGTTGGTTAAGGTCTGATCTATTCTTGGAAAATCCATATTGGCTATGACTTATTGTTGGCCTCTTCAGAAATTTCATCATATTGTGGGTGGAAGCAAGGTTAGTGTGCGTTCAGTTCATGCCCCTCTAGTATTTTTAGTGAAGGAAAGATTAAGGACAGGACTGTCCAGAACTAGAATATCCAGATGAATGGCATCCCTCTTGGGCGACAGCATAGAGGGAGTTCAAGTGCATAATCCAGTCCCCCTCATAGAAGGGCTTACAATCACAGGGGAGTGTGATGAGTGTGTATCAAGCCCCGAAACAGGAAGCAATCTGACTGGGATTTTTCTAGCGAAGACTGATGCTGCTTTGGGTCCTGATGACACTGAGAATTACACACCCTCCCCTTTACATCTATAGCTCCTCGTACTACGTGTCAGGAAAGCTGGTTACCGGTTTAGTCTGGATTTTTGCAGGATGTGACCAACATGAACTGTTTTCAAGACAAACTCCCTCAGCTCAATATGCTTAAATTGCTGCACTGGCTCAGGCTATAAAAAGCCTGAAGGTGGGGAGTGCTGGAGTCCAGGGAATTATATGCTCAGATTTGAGTGGTGTGTGTAATGCACTTACTGCTTTTCTTCCATTCAGAATAAAAAAAATGAGCGGAAGAACAGTGATAGCAGGAGCGTTAAACATTCAGGTTTGCAAAAATGGTTGGATCAGATGACACAGGACAAGGGATTGATGGAGGGCTGGGTAATGAAGGTTAAGGCACAAGCCAAGAGTGGAAAATTAAAAGATGGAATGATGAAGCAAATAGGGCAGTAAAGGAAGTAACCAAAAGTAGAATTATATGGCCATGAGAGGCTGCCACCACTGTGGTAGAAGCAGTGACAACCAGGGCCATGAAGCAGACAGGAAAGAAATGTTGATCTACAGACTCTAAAAAGGAAGATGAGGAAATACAAGACAATCATTAGGTGGGGGAACTGGTGTATTATATGGATGGGAACTAAAAAGACAGGATGGACTGCCTGTGGCTCAGAAGTTGTGGGATGACCCCTGATGTGGGTGGTTCATGGTTGGATTAAGTGAGGAGTTCATGAGAATAGTTCATGACACACCAGCAGGTCGACATCTAAATGAATTTAGAACTAAAGAGCAAGTGTTTACTGTGGGATAGAGGAATATGTGGCAGCATGTCTAACCTGTGCCAGACAAGAAGGAGTAAAAGAAGGAGACTGCTAAGGTTGCAAACTCTGACAGGCCCATGGGAAAGAATACAGGTGGACTATACAGGAGAATTACCTACAACTACTAGAGGGAATAAGTATTTTTGGTAATTGTGATGTTTTTACTAGATGTACAGAAACTATTCCGACTCAACACTGTTCAGCCACCACAATAGGTAAGATGCTATCAGAGAAGGTATTCTCTAGGTGGAGTCTTATTACTTTATCATCCTTGAGGTCAGTGGCTCTCAATCTTTCCAGACTACTGTACCCCTTTCAGGAGTCTGATTTGTCTTACGTACCCCCAAGTTTCATCTCACTTCAAAACTACTTGCTTACAAAATCAGACATAAAAATATAAAAAAACCATGTCACAGCACACTATTACTGAAAAATTATTACTTTCTCAGTTTTACCATATAATTATAAAAGAATTCAATTGGAATGTGAATATTGTACTTACATTTCAGCGTATAGTTTATAGCAAGGTATAAACAAGCCATTGTCTATATGAAATTTTAAGTTGCACTGCCTTCGCTATTGCTTTTTATGTAGCCTGTTATAAAACTAGGCAAATATCTAGATGAGTTGATGTACTCCTTGGAAGACCTCTGCATGTACCCCTGGTTGAGAACCACTGCTGTAGGTGTTTGCAAATTGATTGTTTAATAATTGTTCTAGTAACTCTCCAGGTAGTGAAGTTAGGCTGATTGGTCTATAATTTTCCAGGTCTTCTTTGTTTCCCTTTTTAAAGACTGGTACTATGTTTGCATTTCTCCAGTCCTCTGGGACCTCACCCATACTCCAGGAGTTCTCAGAGATAATCACTAATAGTTCCAAGATTGCTTCAGCTGATTTCTTAAGTACCCTAGAGTGAATTTCAACAGGCCCTGCCAACTTGAATACATTTAACTTATCTAAATATTCTTTAACCTGTTCTTTCCCTATACTGGCTTGTGTGCCTTCCCCCTTGTTGTTTATATCATGTTACGCATCTAATCACAATTAACCTTTTTAGTGAAGACTGAAGCAAAATAGGCATTAAACACTTCAGTCTTCTTGATGTCATTAGTTATTAGCTCTCCTTCCCCACTAAATAGTAGACCTACACTTTCCTTCCTCTTTATCCTAATGTATTTACAGAATCTCTTGAGATTACCTTTTATGTCCCTTGTTAGGTGTAACTTATTTTGTGCTTTAGCCTTTCTGATTTTGTCTCTATATGTCCATGTTTCCACTTTTTGAGGATTCCTTTTAGATTTTCAGGTCATTAAGGAGCTCTTCATGAAGCCATTTTGGCATCTTGCTATTTTCCTATCTTTCCTTCATAATAGGATAGTTTACTGTTGCACCTTTAATATTGTCTCTTTGAGAAACTGCCAATCAGTGCTCGAATTACAGGGTAGTGTGGGGGGAATGGGACCCCTTGCTATTTTTAGGGGCTACCTCAGTTCTGTCTTATGGCCTCCCTACTTCTAACTACTGTTTAAATGAAAGCAAACCACTTGACATTCATTGGCCCCTGATTTTTTCCTATAATTTTAGCATTGCTGCCAGCTCTCCTCAAGTCCTTTTCCCCTTAGATTTTCTTCCCATATGACCTTACCTACCAATTCCCAGAATTTGTTAAAGTCTGCTTTTTGTTTTAAAGTCTATTGTTGTCCTTATTCTGCTACTCAGTCCTTCCTTTCCTTAGAATCATGAAATCTATCATTTCACGATCACTTTCAACCAAATTGCCTTCAACCTTTCAGATTTGCAACCAATTCCTCCCTGTTAGGCAGAATCAAGTCTACAATAGCTGTCCTCCTGGTACTTCCTCCACCTTCTGAAACAAGAAATTGTCCCCAGTACATTCCAAGAACTTATTGGACATTTTATATTTTGCCATATTAGTTTTTCAATACATAACTAGCAAGACTGCTAACTACAGCCACTGCAGCCTCTCCATAGAGGCTATAAACTGTAATTAAGTCAGTAAGTTGTTCGCTGTATGGTTACCTCCTCACTAACCCCACTCCACCCATTTCATTGTCTTATCCCCTACTGTGTCTTGTCATAACGTTAACTATGAGCTACCTGGGACAGAGGCTGTCTTTTTACTATGTTTTTGTACAACACCTACTACAACAGGGTTCTGAATCCTTTATTGTTGCCCACAGGTATTACTGAAATTCAATATATAAAATCAATCAATCATCTGTTTCAGCATATTTTTGCATCCATCTTTTTCCCCTGCACTTTTTTTTTCCTGCAGAGCCAACAATGGGAGAAGCTGACAGATTGCTTAGTATATAAATGAGAAACAGACTTAAAGAGAGACCATGAGCACATGAGTGGAAGGAGGTTTGGACTGAGCACAGGAAATCCTGATTTTAATCCCAGCTCTTACAATGATTTCCTCTGTGACCATGAGCAAAATTACTTAACCTCTTCGTCTCAGTTTTATTATCAATAAAATGGGAATAATACTCACTTACCTCCCAGGCATGCTGTAAGGATTCACGTGTTCCTATCTATATGGTCCTTCAAAAGTAATGGAATCACTAAGTGGTAACAGTAGTAGTATTCCCCATACCTTCCAGAGGTCAGTTGGCTCAGCTCCTTTAAGAAAATAATAGTTTCTTCTTCCCTGGCATTAAAAGATACTGTGTGGATTGGGTATGGGCTGTTAGAAACCTTCTGCAAGAGTAGCTGCTTCATGTCCTTTGGAACATCACCCACAGTAAAGTAATAAACAGCTTCAATCTATGGTAGATACATTATGCATATTATTAAACAGAAAACAACAGGAAGACTTATTTTGCATATAGCTGCTTTCCATTTACTCTAGTAATGCATTGCACTGACATCAGAAAAGAAAAATTGGTTGAGTTCACTCATTAAGAGGGCCAAAAGGCTAATAGAGGCTGGGTTCTCCTTCTTACTTATACTGGTGTAAGCCAAAGGTAACTCCACTGAAGTCAACGGAATTACACTAGCATAAAACTGGTTGAAATGATAGGAAAATCAGGCTCACAGCTATCACACATAGTAACTGAGACAGAATAGGGCAATAACTGTAGTACCTCAGGCACTGTGTAAGTATTGGTAAACAACCACTTTTAAAAAGCCGCCACCCTACCTCTCCATGTATACCGTAAGGAGCTCTGGAGCACCCACTAAGGAAAATAAGAGAACATAAAACTGGTTGAGCCTGATAAGATATTTAAGTAACCACATCTCTACCTACATGCTGTTGCAAGGTACAGTCCTACAGTAAAGCAGATTCATCCTCCGTTAGATCCAGTGAGTGTTTCCATTTTTGCCTTCTAAAGGGTATGTGCAGGGCCCCAACATTGGGGGGGAAAGGGTACACCTTACCAGAGCCCGGAGGCCCTGGGGAGCCCAGCCTAAGCTGCAATCCTCATTACCATGAGGAAAAAAAATTTCATGTCTCATGAGATTGTATGTATGGGATGAGGGATTGTGGTATGTGTGTGGGAGGGGGTCTGTGTGACAAGTTTGTACTGGGCCCGAAAAAATTATGCTTGGGCCCTGAGTATGTGTACACTTTGAGCCAAGGCTGTAATTCCCAGTTCAAGGAGACATACCCATGCTAGCTCTGATTGAGCTAGCGTGCTAAAAATAGAGTATAGCCTCAGCTGCAAAGCCACGAGAGAGGCTAGACACCCTGAGTAGATGCCCAGTATCTTGGACCACTATGTAGTTGGTCCCACTTGTGAGGCCCTGGCCACACTATTTTTAGCACATTAGCTCAATCAGAGCTAGCACAGGTATGTCTCTTTGAACTAGGAATTACAGCCCCGGCTCAAGGTATAGACACATCCTTAATCGCAGAGGCAATACACTGGGGCATTGGGGGGCCCCCGCAGAGTCACAGGCCCCCCTCCCAGATTTCTGCAAGCACTGAGCTGCCCTTGCAGGGCTTGCTTTACTTGACCTGCCAGAGGGGTGATGGGGACCCTGTCCTTCTCACATTGTGCCTCCCCCCCGCGGCACACTCAGCCCCTCTCCCCCACAGCCAGGCCCGGGTGGGGAATGGTGGGGGCAGGCCACCGCTGCCTCCCCAGCTGGACTCTCATTGGCAGCCATTGTGCTACCCAGAGGCAGTGACCTGGAGCGACCACCCTCATCTGCCAGGAGAAGCTACTCCATCCTGCCCCCTCTGCTCCTGGGCCCCGGCTATCAAGGAGAGGGGCCAAGCGGCCAGAAACATGCCAGGGGAGAGGCACAGCTTGAGAAGGACAGAGCCCCTTTGGTCCCCCAACAGGTCATTCTGGCAGGACAGGGACAGGGACAGCATAGCGGCCCCGGGCCAGGCACAAGGTGGGAGGTCACTGGGGAAACCACCAGATGCAGGTTCCCTCAGCTTAACCCGAGTCAGGGGCATTGCCCGCATTGCCCCGAGTCAGGGGCATTACTGCTGAGTCACTGGGTTAGATATGACTCATTAGATTCCACCCTGGGTGTAAGGGAGGTGGGAAAAGCCATCCGGCAGAATGACCTAGGATTTGAAACAGGTAGGTCCTGAGGAAAGGAACCCTGGGAAGCAGCTATGCCTGAGATGAAGGTTTAGGCTAAGTAAAAATACCACAGGAGCAGCCAAATCTAGGGAAACAGCTTAGCTCCGGTAAGGGTAATGAGGAATTATTTTTTTTGTTAAAGAAGCCAGCCCTCACGAGTGAGTCGCTACAATGAGGGTGTGGCTTTTGCCTGGAGCCACGTGGGGACTCCACAAGCTTACACTACAGTGAACATGCCTTATCACTGAAAATTCATTTTAGTGTGGGTTGGAATTCAACTCTATTCCATGATGGCCAACAGCCAAAGAGACACTCCTGGACAGTGCACTAGCACACTAGTGTCTTGAAAAATAATAATAGGGTATGTATGTAAGATGCTCCACCAGCAGGGCTGGCCTTTTTAACATTCTCTTCAGATCCAGACCTACAAAGCCTGATAAGCCTGAGTTTTTTCAGCCATACAATACTGCAACTTGGTATAGTTTTCCCAAAAAGCAGAGTGTGTCACATTGCTAAAAACAATACATAAAAATCAGACATAAGAAAATTTCACTCTTGGACAAATTAACTCCTTACCCAGTTTAATTTTAATATCAATTTACACAAGCCAAGACTCATCCAGGGTGACATCTACCCGGGGAGAGGACCATGAGGCCTAAAACCCTTGTCATATCCCACTTAAAATAACTTCTCTAAATAAGATTTAAGTGGGACCTGGCCCCGGCCCTCTGCACAGGAGTAAAATTTCATTCCCAGTAGAAACTGATAACTCAGTCCAAACACAGTGGGCCCAAATTTTCTATTGAATTGAGCTTCAAGGGAGTTGTACCAACTTTCACCAGCAGTGACTTTGGCCCAATGTGTCTTTGCTGCCACATGTATACAGTGGCTGGCTCAGATGATGGCATATGTTTTTATATCCTTTGGCTTTCCTTTAATGAGTAATGTAATATGGCCCTATTAAAAATAAACAGAACTTAGCTGCAAAAATATTCAGTATGCTTTGGGCACTACTACTATAAAAGAGTTGCTCAACTAGTTGGTGAGGCTACAATCTGGATGTCACAGGAGAGGTTACAGAATTCCTGTGCTAAGTTAAAACCATTTTTATATATATATTTCTGGATTTTCTTGCTTATTTCAGTAAGCAATACAGAATAAAAATGACTTCCTTTTCTTGAGTAATATTAAATATTAACATTTCCATAATTTTTTAATTTTGAAAAGTATATCTGATGAAAACACTGGAGGGCCAAATATTTATCTTACCCATCATGACTTCAAAACATGTTTGTCCTTCATGCTCCATGAAAAAATAAAAACAAGTTTCTGCTTTCAGAACATGATATATTTACATACATAGGGTATTAGTAAATATGGCCAGTAACTCTACTGGAAAGAAATACCTTCTATATAGCCACAAGTTCTCTTATTAATATTTAGCTGTCACAATTCATTAGGGTAAAACTTGCAATCAAATTCTCCCACTGGATATTCTTGGGTTTACTGGAGACTTCAGAAGAGATGTATAAACTTACTGTCTCGTCACTTATGGCTTCCAACAGAGCCTCAATGGAGCTAGTACGGCTGACAGCTGGCATATGGTCCAACTTCCAGAGCCATTTAACAGCAGACTGTACAGAATATTCAGACACAGGAACAGCTTTCTGTTGCCACTTCACAAGATCTTGCGCAGTGCTGAAAAGAACATCAGCTATGATTCAGGAGTTATGAGGAGCTTCTGGCAACACCCAATAGCAGAGCTCAAAATATTTCTACTTTATTAAACCTTGAATAATAATAAACAACCACCTTTGAAGTGGGTAGTACTCCATTGATAGGACAATAATTGAAACACAGATTTCTAAAAATCAGACTAGCAATAAGATAAAGAGAGGCAAAACAAAACCCATCATAAAGTACCACAAGTTTGAAAATTATTTTCTAAGGCCGTTGTTTCCAAAGCAGAATTAAGGTAACTAGAGTAAGTCAGTGGCTTTAAGAACCGTTTCTAGAGCATATTTTCCCTTAAACATGCAAGAAGCAATATACAAGACCTACATGAGAAGTAGCTTACTAAATAGGCTGGTGGGAAGGGAACAGAACTATTCCAATAGTAAGAAATAATCCATTTCCAACTGTGGTTCCAAGCTAAAAAACATGACCATATTCTCTAAAAACTGGGGAGAAAGCATGGTCTAGTACTTAAAGCACATGACTGAATGTCATAAAACCTAGGTTTTATTTCTCCTTTTACCCCTAACTTGCTGAGTTACCTTTGCTACTGATGGGTCATTTTTAGCCTCTGTGTCGTCTGTAAGATGGGGTTAATATTTACCTACCTTCCAAACCAGAAAGTTGGGATGCTGAATTTATTAGTGTATTTAAAGTGCTTTGAGGTTTTGGCCTTGAAGGCATTACAGAAGAGCAAAGCATGTGCATGAACACAAAGAAAAAAGGAAAACAGATGGCTCTAAGATCTGTGACATTCTAGAAAGCATCATTCTGGAGAGTTTCTAGCAAATCTGGGAGTAGTAGTAGCATACTGTCATAGACTTTTTTTTTTAAAAGATAAAATGTATTTTTGTGCTAAATTCCCCTCCACAGCCTGATACATTTAGCAAATACTTAACTTACTGTGCCTCAATTTTGCAGATCACCTTTTTAAAAAATGTTGTGTGTGTTTTTCAAAGACCATGTAAGCTCACTTCTGATCTTCAAACCTCAAGCATATTGGGAAGTGGGGGATTAAGAACTTAATGGGGGACTTATAGAATCATAGAATTGGAAGGGACCTCAGGAGGTCATCTAGTCCAACCCCCTGTTCAAAGCAGGCCTAACCTCAACAAAATAAACCCAGCCAGGGCTTTGTCACGCCGCAGCTTAAAAACCTCCAAAGATGGAGATTCCACCACCTCTCTAGGTAACTCATTCCAGTGCTTCACCACCCTCGCAGTGAAAAACTTTTTCCTAATGTCCAACCTAGACCTCCCCCACTGCAACTTGAGACCGTTGCTCCTTGTTCTGTCATCTGCCACCATTGAGAACAGCCTAGCTCCATCCTCCCTGGAACCCCTTTTCAGGTAGTTAAAGGCTGCTATCAAATCCCCCTCATTCTTCTCTTCTGCAGACTAAACAAGCCTAGTTCCCTCAGCCTCTCCTCATAAGTCTTGTGCTTCAGCCCCCTAATCATTTTTGTTGCCCTCCGCTGGACTCTCCAACTTCTCCACATCCTTTTTGTAGTGGGGGGCCCTAAACTGGACACAACACTCCAAATGCGGCCTCACCAATGCTGAATAGAGGGGATTAATCACTTCAGGGCACCAGAATCAAATCATGGGCAAAATGACTTTAGAAGTCACAATCTAATTTTTAGTAGACTTTCTGGAGCCAATTAAAATTGCTCACAAACCTTTGTTTATACGTGACTTGCATGCACACAAACTCCCATCCATACATAAATGTAAATCCTGATTTGTGTAGGCAAACATCTATACGCTTGCATAAATAAAGGTTTGCTCGTAAATTTGAAAACCTGGGCCTATTTGTTGCTAAGTACAAATTAATTTGCTCATATTCGGAAAGGAATACAGTCTTTTGATTAAGGCACTGGACTGGGACTCAAGACATCTGGATTCGTTCCCCAGCTCTGCTACTGTGTGATTTACTGTGGGACACTAGGCAAATCATTTTATTTCTCTGTGGCACAGTGCCCCACCTATAAAATGCAGATAGTAATACTAAGAAACAAGACAGACTGGGAGAAAGGAAGTAAGTTTTCTTCAGGGTAGGAACAGTCTCTTATTACATGGCTGTATGATGCCTAACAAAAGGAGGTGCTGAACTTGGTGGGAGCCTCTAGGCACTACCAAAATACAAATAATAATCATGATCATTGCTACTGCAGTAAGCATATTATCAGAATACAGATCTATACTCTACAGCACTTCTCTTCATCTCGTTAACAAAAAGTAGAAAATAAACACCATTTCCCTTACCGAATGAGGTTACATTTGGCAAGCTGGGCCACTTGCTGTGAGAGGACCATAGAAAGCGCATCACGGCACAGGTCAAATTCAGCTCTACACACAGTGCCAAAGTCCAGAACAATGGTGATGCACGATTCCTGAATCACTCCAAATAACTGCCGACTTTCACTGGTTACCCATTCCATTCTCTGCTTGTACAGCTCAATAGCTCCAGTTAGACAGTCCACAAAATGAAGAATTAGCTCTTTTTTGGCTGTCAGCTTTATTTAAATACAAGAGAGAATGAAAATGAATATCGAAACAAATAACTCAAAGCAGTCCCAAGTCCAGCAAAGCTGCAATGATTGGTTTGTAAGTAGCCAGATATGCCCGGCAAGGTAGCAATGGAAACAATCCATTTTTCTTCTATTATTTCAGCAGCAAATACTTGACAAATGCCTCTGAGTTAAACAAATATAATCGAAAAGCCACTTTACTTTATCCTAATTGCATTCCACAATATTTAAACAAGTACAAGGCAGTGTCAACTCATTTGCATGACTTGTTTGTGACAAGAGCAGAGCAATGTAATGGGCTTAAAAGAAATGGGAATGTTGGGGAGGGAAAGGACTGCAGAGCAGATGGATGGATGAATTGGGGGACCTTGGAAACTAGTTATTAAGTTAGGGCAAGATTCTGACTTGCTCTTAAAATGCTGAATAAAGGGAATGTACAGTTCTTTCCTGGGACAGGGCAATTTCAATATTGTCTTTAAACAGCAGTTGAAAGGAAATTAAAAATATTTCTTTGTTGAGTCAGTATTTCTTTAAGGATGCCCAACATTCAGTATCTATTAAGGCCTAAACATTTGTATTTAGGTACTACAAATTTCCAACACAAATGCAAATTAAAAACAACAATTAACCTCCTCTAAGCCCCAGCCCCATCAATAAATTAACCAAAGCCAAGGTCCACCACTGGAAAGAAAAATAATTGTAAAACAAAAGAGAAATGTAGATACCTAAGATCTTCTCTGGACCTTATGAAACTCACCTGAGGGTTCTAGGCAAAGTTATAGGCAATACCCTGACTCACGTACATAAGAACATCAAAACAGCTATACGGTATCAGACCAATGGTCCATCTAACCCAATAACTTGCCTCCTGATAGCAGCCAGTGCCAGATTCTTCAGAGGGAATGAACAGAGCAGGGCAATCAGCAAGTGATCCATCCCGTCATCTAGTCCCAGCTTCTGGCAGTCAAAGGTTAGGGATACCCAGACCATGGGGTTCCATCCTTGACCATCTTGGCTAATAGCCATTGATGGACCTAATCTCCATGAATATATCTAATTCTTTTTGAACCAAATTATACTTTTGACCTTTATAACATCCTCTGCTAATGAGTTGCACAGGTTGACTTTGCACTGTGTGAAGAAGTACTTCCTTTTCTTTGTTTTAAACCAGACGTCTATTAATTTCGCTGGGTGACCTTGATTCTGGTGTTATATAAAGGGGTAAATAAAGAGCAGATGTTGTGAGAGAACTATCCACAATGACACCAAGATCTCTTTCTTAAGTGGGAACAGCTAATTTAGATCCTATCATTTTGTAAATATAGTTGGGATTATGTTTTCCAGTGTGCATTATTTTGCATTTATCAACACTGAATGTCATCTGCCATTTTCTTGCCCAGTCATCCAGTTTTGCAAGATCCCTTTGTGACTCCTCTCAGTCAGCTTTGGACTTAATTACCTTGAGTAATTTTGTCATCTGCAAACTTTGACACATAACTGTTTACCCCCTTTTCGAGATCATCATGAATATGTTGAACAGTACAGGTCCCAGTACCGACCCCTGGGGGACACCACTATTTACCTCTCTCCATTCTGAAAATTGACCATTTATTCCTCCCCTTTGGTCTTCTATCTTTTAACTAGTTACTGATCCATGAAAGGACCTTCCCTCCTACCCCATGACTACTTAGTTTGCTTTTGACCCTTTGGTGAGGGACTTTGTCAAAGGTTTTCTGAAAAGGTTAGTACATTGTATCTATTGGATCACCCTTGTCCATGTGCTTGTTGACACTCTCAAAAAATTCTAATAGATTGGTGAGGCATGAGTTCACTTTACAAAAGCCAAGTTGACTCTTCCCCAACATATTGTATTCACCTATGTGTCTGATAATTCTGTTCTTCACTATAGTTTTAATCGTTTTGCCTAGTACTGAAGTTAAACTGACTGGCCTATAATTGCGAATCACCTCTGGAGCCTTTTTTAAAAATCGGCATTATACTACCTACACTCCCGTCATCTGATACAGAGGGTGATTTAAGCAATAGGTTACATACCTATTAGAAGGAGTTCTACAGTTTCATATATGAGTTAAGAATTCTGCAATTTCACTTATGAGTTCCTTCAGAACTCTTTGGTGAATACCATCTGGTCCTGGTGACTTATTACTTATACTCTTTATCAATTTGCTCCAAAAGCTCCTCATCTCAATCTAGGGCATTTTCTCAGATTTGTCACCAAAAAAGAATGGCTCAGCTTTTGGAATCTCCCTCAAATCCTCATATCCTCTGCAGTAAAGGATCCTGATGCAAAGAATTCATTTAGTATCTCTGCAATGGCCTTGCCTTCGCTGAGTGCTCCTTTAGCACCTCAATCATCCAGTGACCCCAATGATTGTTTGAAAGGCTTCCTGCTTCTGATGTACTTAAAAAAATTTTTTTGCTCTTATTTTTTTGTGTCTTTTCCTAGTTGCTCTTCTCATTCTTTTTGGTCTGCCTAATTCTACTTTTACACTTCACTTGCCAGAGTTATGCATCTTTCTATTTTCCTTACTAACATTTGCTTTCCAAATTTTGAAGGATGCTTTTTTGCTTCTAATCACCTTTTTCACTCTGCTGTTTAGCCATGGTGGCATTTTTTTTGGTCTCTTGCTTTTTTTATTTTATTTGGGGCATGCGTTTTCTTTTAGCGTCTATTATGTTGTTTTTAAATAGCTTCCATGCAGCTTGTAGGCATGTCACTCTTGTGACTGTTCCTTTTAATATTTTTTTAACTAGCTTCCCTCATTTGTGTGAAGTTCCCTTTTTGGAAGTTAAATGCTACTGTAGTGGGTTCCTTTGGTTTTTTTCCCCTTAAAAAGATGTTACATTTAACTACATTATGATAGCGATTACCAAGCAGTTCAGCTATAGTCACCTATTGGACCAGATCCAGTGCACCAGTTAGGACTAAATAGAGTCATAGAATCACAGAGTTGGAAGGGACCTCAGGTGGTCATCTAGTCCAACCCCCTGCTCAAAGCAAGACTAACCAGGACTAACCTTAAGAATTGTCTCTCCGCTTGTGGATTCTGAGACTAGCTGCTCCAAGAAGCAATCATTAATAGTGTCTAGAAATTTTCTCTCTGCATCCCATCCTGAGGTGACATGTGCCAAGTCAACATAAGGATAGTTGAAATTCTCCATTATTACTGGGTTTTCTGTGTTTGTAGGCTAAGTTCCCTGAGCATTTCACAACCATTATCACCATCCTTATCAGGGTGTCGGTGGTATATTTCTACTCATTATTAAAGCATAGAATTTCTATCTATAGAGATTCTGTGCTACAGGTTGATTCATTTAAGATTTTTACTATAGTTGATTCTATGCTAATTTAGATAAGATCATTTACATGCTACCTCCCCCCCTCCCAGCCCCCCAATCTCCCACAGGTTCTGCAATAGGGAACATACAGGCTGGAAGACTAAAAGTTTTCAAAATAAAATTCCATCAGAAGTAGACACTTTGAGCTCTCTCTTACAGTGTCATTCTGCAAACCTTCTTTTTCTGGTTCCTACCTTAAACTATCTATTGATGTTATCTGGTGTACCTCATAGTGTAAACCATTTCTCAGGAACATACAGCAGCCAAATGGGCTGCCACAGGATTAGATGTTATAAATGGAACCGGTTGGGGAAAAGATGGTGGAATAAGACACCCTGAAATTGTATGTTTCCCCGGGTTTATATCTGATGCCTATTCTGGACACCTGGAAACTAGGGAGGGATTCTGGATATCAGAAGACAATATACTATTTGTTTTTTTAAGTCTTGACTCTTATGAATTAGATTTTTTCTTATTCTCTGATTCACAGATCTCTTCAATCAGACTCCATCTTTTCAAATAAGGTGACAGATAGCAGCTATTAGTAAGACGCTCCTGAGAGCAGGAGTTCCATCAAGCTGTATCCAGAGACTCTACTATGTCTTTTGTGTCCTTTTGGCATTAAATGATGAGTTATGACCACACATTACGTCTCTTCATTTGAGCACCTTCATTTGTTTTACTGGTAACCACTCTATTAAACTCAGTTGAGTCCCATTCCTTTTTAAGCCATCTCCCTTTCATTAAATCTGTTACTGAAATTTCAACCTTCTCTTGAAAGCTTTACTCCAAGCTTCATAAGGGCTAGAATATCACTATCCTTCAGAAAAAAGAAACCCAGCTTCTAAATCATTAATCATTTGGGGCAACAGAAATAAAATCATCAAAATATAAAGTTTCCATTTTGAAAATACAACAGCATTTCTTTAGCAGAGGAGACACTTCGGTCATATCATTTTGTTACACTGATATTTTTTAAATAGGGGAAAGTTATTGCTCTGTTGAACCACAAGTCAGTCACACTTACATTATATGCTCTGCCGTCTTGTGCTCTGAAGTATTGAGGAAACAGACCGACTGCATACCGAGAAGCCACAAATTTCCCCAAGGTGGACACATAATCTACATTCAAAATTATAAATGGTCAAATTGCCAGTTATAGGGATTATTTTCATTATGAACTGTTTTTCTAAATCATATGCAACAGGAAAGGATAAATAGCACTGTCATTAAATTCTTTTCTTTTGGTAAGCCAAATCACATTTTTACAGCAATCTACAAACCAAATTCAGTAACACCTCTGTAGAGGGGACAGTAAGGTTCTTTGACTAAAATGGGGAGTTTTTCACTAAGTAATACACATTGCAGGACAGATCCTAAAAAAAAATTACTATCCGAATTTAGGCTCATGCAGCTGGGAGGGAGCTTTTGTACTATGCATGTGATGCTAGTGAGCTTTAAAAAGGTTCTATTTATGTTGAGTTGTACAAGTTATTCTCATCTTCTACAGCCACGTCTAGTTATAGCTAATGGGGAATGAAAAAAAAAAGTATCATCTTGCTTACTGGTAACAAGTCACTTGAGACTTCAGCATGCTTTAGATTTATGCAATCCAACTTTGGTATTTTCCATTTACCTCTTAAAAGTGCAATTATTTGTCAGTCAAAAGAAAAAAAAATCAGGGGTGGATGATGTCCTCCCATTACATACACGGAAAGGAGCAAAAGTGGATGCAGCTGATGGCATTTCTATACTGCAACTGAAGATAAACAATTTGCAGCTCAGGTAAGTTAACTGCAGCACTAGCTTTAGTCTAGCTAACACACTAAAAATAACAGTGAAGACACAACAGCAGGAACTTTAGCATGTGCTAGCAATAGAAGTATGCAAAGTCCCCAGAGGGACTTGTACAGTCTGTGTTGAAGCCGGTGCCACTGCAGCTACATTGCTATTTTTAGCATGCTAGCTAGATTAAAGTTAGTAGATATGCCTACCTGACCTGCAAATCATATCTTCAGGTGCAGCATAGACATACCCTGAGGGGAAAAAAAGCATATTCTTTGCTCCCTTGGCAACAACAAAAGTTTCTCAGCAGTAGTTCTGCATGCTGGGACTCGACTGACAGGAAAACACAGAGTGTGGGAATATTTATGAGCCAGGCAGCAGCAATTCTCCGCAGCAAGTTTCTCTGCTAGCCCAGTGGCTTTTTGCTGGTAAAACCATGCTATAAAAAGTATTAACATCTCTCAGCCTCTTCTACCTCCTTAATCCAGAGAAGGGTGATTATGCAACCTCTAGCCATTCTAGTAATGAAAGCAAGGCACTTGGCAGGGAAGAATATAGTATTGCAGGATGTGCAGTGCTAACCTCTGATTTTCCCTGGGTCCAAGCCATCTAAGTTCTTAAATTAAAACAATTATGTTAATTACTTTAATTACTGCAAACATAAAACAATTCTTAATACATTATAACTACTGCTTCTTAGGACTATAAATTCTTCATGACAGGGAATGCCTTACTGTGCTCTGTAAAGCATTACTATGTAAATGATTAATAATTATTATTTCTCACACTCTCTCTCCTCCAGCTGCTACACAACTGCAAATTATTGTTTTTCTTTGATATTGCAGAGCTTGCTTTGAAAGAAAAAGAGCCTGAGTTTAAATCTGATATTGAATTATCTGCCTAAAAATGACCAAGCTGTTCAACTGGAAGCACAATAATTTATGGATGGAGCTCAGGAAGATGTTTGTGTTTTCATGTCCATGAAGGACGGGGTTCTTATGGCAGTTACATTTTCAGGTTCCAGGAAAAAGATTTTGCATGTACTGATTCTGCAACATTCGGTATCTAAAATTATTTCACAAGTGTGGCTAGACTGGGTAAAGATTAGAGTGAGACATGATGGTGCAGATTAAAGAGAACCACCTCTCTCTCTGCTCAAGAGGTGAGAAGCCACATGTGATATGTTCCCAAGACGAATTGGTAAATGAAGAAGTAGAATGTGGCTTCCCTTTCTCTTTTTTAAGATAGCACCAAAAACGAAAACAATTTCAAAGGCTCCACAACATATACCATGCTCCTAAAAATGGAGCTCTGGACTGTTCCAAGTCAACTTTTAGCTTTTACCATTGGCTTATCTCATACCTTCCCTGTGCTGAAATCCAATTTGGGATAAAATCTGAGAGAGGGACAGTTTGTTTCTTTTGAGTCCATGAAGTTGAAGCCATTTAGAGGATGAGATGAGAGGCTGTACATCCAAGTCCCACATGGTGCTTTTTAGTCTCCTTTCCTTTTCTTTTGACTTCCCCTTGTGGACAATGTCAGAATCAGATTTTTCTTTCTCTCTTTTGTGTTTCAAATCAAAGGTAACCTCTATAAAGGGAAGAGAGAAAAAAAATTAGTGTTTACATTTACCAAAAAAAATTGTTTATCCCCTCTCCCTCCATCTCTTGTCTCACCATTCTGCTTCCAAGGCATTTTTTATACTTACCTCTCTCCCTTTTTCTCATTCTACTGATGTGTACTTAAATCTAGAAAGTCACCATTAATTCCATACATTTACCAGCTATCATGTCCTTCTCCCTCCTCCAAGCACATTCACCTCAGTATATTGGATTTATCTCCCCCGCCCCAATTGCTCTTTGTTTTAAAATCCAAGTGTTGGGAAGGCTACATCCAATCTGCCAGAAAGCAACCCTTCCAGCCCTTAAGAGACTTCACTCTAAACAGTGGGACAGTGCACTAATAACATGCACATCAGAATCTTTGTACTGTAAATAATCCAAGAACACATGCAAAATACATCTACTTCTTAAGATACTCACTATCATTCCAGGCAAGTCTTTTATACAAATTGCCGCTCATTCTGGACTTCTTGATTTGGCGTCCCTTTTTTTTCCTCTTAAAAAGCTGAAGAATTAAAACCAAACACTATTCAATACAGTACCACTCAGAGAGCTGATCATGACTGAGACCCTATTATTCTAGGCAATTACAAGTATAAAATAAAAACAGGTTTATACCACAAAGAATTTACAATCTAGAAGTCCAGTCTTATAAACACATGCATAATTTTAATCATGCAGATAGACCCATTAGATAACATTATGCATATGTGTGTCTGCACTATGAGGGCCTAAATGTGGAAAAGCAACAACAGGTGCGTGTAGAACAAAAAGGTAGGGGATGACAAGTGAAAGTAACAGGACCACAGGGTTGCATATACTGGCCGAATGTGCAGTTTTGAGGCTTCAAGATTTTTAAGTTTAATTTGACTTTTTTAAAATAAATAAAATGAGTTGAACAAGAGCTATTTCACTAATAGGCCACCTGCCTAGATACTGTCATCAGGGAGTTTACCCTGGGCATTACTGCAGAGGCATATAAATTACAGGAGAACTAATCTGTAACAAAAGAATGGTTATTCCTCCCTCTTTCCTCTTTGCAGAATTAACAGTGTTATTTTCATCTCATATAATAAATTTATCAACTTTTATAATCTAGGAAGACACTAACAATACTAAAGACAAATACAACTTTAGTTCTTAGAGGCCCTGGTAAGAAAAAAAGCAACGAGATCTCTTTGCAAACTGATAATATATGTTATGTATATAACGTATATACTACATGTACAGAATCATTTTATTTTATCTTAATAAAATTACTCATTAGCAACATTTAACTGTCAGTAGAACGTCCAAAGAAAATGCCTTTTATTGGGCAACCAAAAGAGATGTGTCTACAGGGAGCAGCTAAATGTGTGATTTCTAACAAGAAACAGACAAACTAAAAGATTTGTTATCATAACAGTTTCATGTTAACAAATAAACTGAGCAGCATTTTGAACAGTCCTCTTCATTTGAGTTGTGGATCCCAGAAGCCATCTCATTTTTTGCAGCTGCCCAGAGCCTTCATTTTATAATATAAATACCACTCCTGCACATCCCAGCTGAACAGCATCTGTATGTGAAATGCATTTTAGGGGGGAAAAGTTTCCTACACAAAGAAACCTTGACAAGAATATGTAATAGCTTCAACAGAAATATCAAATTAACCTCAAATCTAGGGAAAGGCAACCATAGTAATCCTTGAGCACAAATTCTGAACCAAAACAGATTATTTTTATAAATTCAATAGAAGTTCACCTTTATCCTTTCACTTTGCCTAGTACAAACAGGTCTCCTGCACCTTCATTTATTGTGCATCTTGTGTTTTTAATCTATGCTGGGAAAACTCGACTATTTTGTAAATACAAGGACACTTTGAGAAATCCTGGGGGATTTCAAGATTGGAGTTCCAGACTGGTGATGAGAGCCCAGCAAAGTGTGAAACCTTGGCATGGAATATGTGTTCAGAGGGGGGGGAGGCTCTTTCATGTGGACATGGGGAGTTGGGTGGGAGAATGAGACCTGGAGGACGCACAGGCTGGATCAGGAGGCAAGGGAGAACACAGAAAGGATTGTCAAAGATCTGACACCTAGCCATGTCTTGCTTGGGGAGTTATCCACAACAACTTATCTAGGATATTTTCAGAAGTTAGGTGCCACGCAGACGTGTCAATCAAACCCACAAAACTGGATGCATCATGAAATACAGCCAATGATAATGCACGAGAGAAAGAAAACACATGCCTCGGGGGCGGGCAATTCATGGCTCCCTACCTGGATTTCCTGACCACCCACTGAACACTAGACATGAGTGCTGGCAACTCGAGAACGGACCGCAGGGGCTGCACGATCCTCGCCTACCTCTCTCCTTGCACAGAACCCTCAGGCGTGGAGGGCTCCAGCAGCTGCAGAGGGAGGAAGGAGATGTGGGTTTAACCCCTCCGGACTCGCCGGCGCAGCAGCTCCGCGAGTCAATCCGTGGAAACAACACTACGTTCCATCTCGGACACAGCGGCGCCCCCTGCCGGCCCCCCGCGGGCTCGGCTCCTGCAGACTCCCCCTCACCTGGCCGGTGCCACACCGCCACCGCTTCCATCCCATTGTGACGGGCGCGGCGGGTTCTGAGGCGCGGCACCTCCATTGTTGACGCTGGAGACAGCTGGGTTGCTAAGGCGGGGCCCAGGGCCGCCTGGGCGCGGGGCGGGGGTGCTGATTGCAAGCGCAGGCCCCGGGCTAGCGCCACGCCCCCAACACGGACCCGCCCCCCTGCCCGGCTCGTGGTCTTCGGCTGCTCCCCCACAGCAGTAAACTGGGTGTGTGTGTAACCCCCAGTCCTGTGATGGGAGCGGGTGTAATCCCGGGGGCGTGTTTACATGGCCAGTTGTGCGCATCCATGTATTTTGCTAGCTCAAACTGACTTTTAACAAACTCTGGTAATTTACAGGGCCTGCCTAGTTTTATCCATTTCTTTGCTCCTGTATCACTGGCACCACGAATGGTTCTTGTGTTTTAGATGTTTTGAAAAGCACTTGGGAATTTAACACCAGCACTGGGAAGAACTTTCTTTTATTTGGGTTCAGAACATAAGAATGGCCATATGCGGGGGTCAGACCAACAGTTCATCTAATCCAGTATCCTGTCTTCTGCCAGTAGCCAGTGCCAGGTGCTTCAGAGGGAAAGAACAGAACAGGTAATCATCAAGTGAGCCATTCTATCCGCCATTCCCAGCCTCTGGCAAACAGTAATCCCTGCCTATCCTGGCTAATAGCCATTGATTGACCTAGCTTCCCTGAATTTATCTAGTTTTTTTTTTTTTTAAACCCTGATATAGTCTTGGCCTTCACAACATCCTCTGGCAAGGAGTTCCACAGGTTGACTGTGTTGTGTGAAGAAATACTTCCTTTTGTACGTTTTAAAACTGCTGCCTATTAATTTCATTTGGTGACCCCAGTTTTTGTGTTATCAGAGAGAGTAAATAACACTTCCTTATTTACTTTCTCCACACCAGTCATGATTTTATAGAGCTCTATCATATCCCCCTTTAGTCATCTCTTTTCCAAGCTGAAAAGGCCCAGTCTTATTAATCTCTCTTCATATGGAAGCTTTTCCATACCCCCTTAATCATTTTAGTTGCCCTTTTCTGTACCTTTTCCAATTTCAATGTATCTTTTTTGAGATGGGGCAACCAGATCTGCACACAGTATTCAAAAGCTGGGTGTACTATGGATTTATAAAGAGGCAATATGATATTTTCAGTCTTATTATCTATCCCTTTCCTAATGATGCTCAACATTCTGTTAGCTTTTTTGTTTGCCGTTGCACATTGAGTAGATGTTTTCAGAGAAATATCCACAATGACTCCAAAATCTCTTTCTTCAGTGGTAACAGCTAATTTAAACCCCATCAATTTATATGTATAGTTGGGATTATTTTTTCCAATGTGCATTACTTTGCATTTATCAATACTGAATTTCATCTGCCATTTTGTTGTCCAGTCACCCAGTTTTGTGAGATCCCTTAGTAACTCTTTCACAGTCTGATTTGGACTTAACTATCTTGAGTAGCTTTGTATCATCTGCAAATTTTGCCACTTCACTGTTTACCCTTTCCCAGATCATTTATGAATATGTTGAACAATACTGGTCCCAATACAGACCCCTAGGTGAGGCCATTGTTTACCTCTCTCCATTCTAAAAACTGACCATTTATTCCTACCCTTCGTTTCCTGTCTTTTAACCAGTTACTGATCGTGGAGAGGACCTTCCCTCTTATCTCATGACCACTTACTTTGCTTAAGAGCCTTTGGTGAGGGACCTTGTCAAAGCTTTCTGAAAATCTAAGTACGCTATATCCACTGGATCTCACTTGTCCACGTGCTTGTTGACCCCCTCAAAGAATTCTAGTAAATTGGTGAGACATGATTTTCCTTTACAAAAGCCATGTTGACTCTTCCCCAACAAATCATATTCATTTGTGTGTCTTATAATTCTGTTCTTGACTATCGTTTCATCCAATTTGCCTGGTACTGAAGTTAGGCCTGTAATTGCCAGGATTGCCTCTGGAGCCTTTTTTAAAAATTGGCATCACATTAGCTATCTTCCAGTCATCTGGTACAGAAGCTGATTTAAATGATAGGTTACATATCACAGTTAAACAGCAAGAGTTCTGTGGCACCTTAAAGACTAACAAATTTATTTGGGCATAAACTTTTGTGGGCAGAAACCCACTTTGTCAGATGCAAGCAGACTAACTCGGCTACCCCTCTGGAACTCATACCACAGTTAGTAGTTCTGCAATTTCACATTTGAGTTCCTTCAAAACTCTTGGGTGGATACCATCTGCTCCTATTATTACTGTTTAATTAATCAATTTGTTACAAAACCTCCTCTAATGACACCTCAGTCTGAGACAGTTCCTCAGATTTGTCACCTAAAAAGAATGGCTCCGGTTTGGGAATCTCCCTCATATCTTCAGCTGTGAAGGCCTATCCAAAGAATTCATTTAGTTTCTCTACATTAGCCTTATCTTCCTTAAATGCTCATTTAGCATCTCAGTTGTCCAGTGGCCCCACTGTTTTTTAGCTGGTTTCCTGCTTCTGATGTACTTAAAAAAAACGTGTTGTTACTTTTTGAGTCTTTGGCTAGCTGTTCTTCAAATTATTTTTTGGCCTTCCTAATTATATTTTTACACTTCTCTTGCCAGAATTTGTGTTCCTTTCTATTTTCCTCAAGGATTTAACTTCCACTTTTTAAAGGATGCCTTTTTGCCTCTAGCTGCTTCTTTTACTTTGTTGTTTAGCCATGGTGGCACTTTTTTTAGTCTGCTTACTATGGTTTTTAATTTGGGGTATACCTTTAAATTGAGCCTCTATTATGGTGTCTTTAAAAAGTTTCCATGCAGCTTGCAGCAATTTCATTTTTGGCACTTTATCTTTTAATTTCTGTTTAACTAACTTCCTCATTTTTGTGTAGTTCCCCTTTTTGAAATTAAATGCTACCATGGTGGGCTGCTTTGGTGTCCTCCCACCCCACATGGATACTAAATTTTATTATGTTATGGTCACTATTACCAAGTGGTTCAGCTATATTCACCTCTTGGACCAGATCCTGTGTTCCACTAAGGACTAAATCAAGAATTGCCTCTTCTCTTGTGGGTTCCAGGACTCAAAAAAGCAGTCATTTAAGATGTCAGTAAACTTTATCTCCACATTCTGTCCTGAGGTGACATATAGCCAGTCAATATGGAGATAATTGAAATCCCCCATTATTATGAGTTTTTTATTTTTATAGCCTCTCTAATCTCCCTGAGCATTTCACAGTCACTATCACCATCCTGCTCAGGTAGTCAGTAGTATATCCCTACTGCTCTATTTTTATTATTCAAGCATGGAATTACTATCCATAGAGTTTTGGTGGCACAGTTTGGTTTATTTAAGGTTTTTATTTCTTTTGACTTCTATGCTTTCTTTCACATATAGTGCCACTCCCCACACCAAAATGACCTATTCTGTCCTTCCGATATATTTTGTACCCGGATATTACTACGTCCCATTGATTATCCTCATTCCACCAAGTTTCTGGGATGCCCACTGTGTCAATATCTTCATTTAATACAAGGCATTCAAGTTCACCTATCTTAGTATTTAGACTTCTAACATGTATATAAGCTCTTAAAAATTGTCACTTTTTAACTGTCTTCCATTATGTCATGTAATTGAAAGGGACTCTTTTTCATTTGACTGTTTCTCATCAGATCCTACAGATATTTTATCCTCTTCCATCCTCTCCTCCTTACTAGGATATAGAGAATCTCCATTAATAGATCCTCCCTAAGGGATGTCTCTGTCTGAACCATGTGCTTCTTTGCACCTGTCAGCTTTTAGCCAGCCCTTAGTTTAAAAACTGCTCTACAACCTTTTTAATTTTACATTCCAGCAATCTGGTTCCATTTAGGTTTAGATAGAGCCCATCCTTCCTGTATAGGCTCCCCCTTTCTCAAAAAGTTCCCCAGTTCCTAATAAATCTAAACCCCTCCTCCCTACACCATCATCTCATACACGCATTGAGACTCTGTGGTTCTGCCTGTCTAACGGGCTCTGCGTGTGGAACTGGAAACATTTCAGAGAATGCCACCATGGAGATCCTGGACTTCAATCTCTTACCTAGCAGCCTAAATTTGGCCTCCAGGACCTCTCCTGTCTTTTCCTATGTCATTGTTTCCTACATATATCATGACCAGCTCCTCCCCAGCAATACCCATAAGTCTGTCTAGATGTCTCAAGAAATCCGCAACCTTCACACCCAGCAGGCAAGTCACCAGACAGTTCTTCTGGTCATCACAAACCCAGCTATCTATGTTTCTAATGATCAAGTCCTCCATTACTATTACCTGTCTTTTCCTAATACCTGGAATTCCCTTCGCTTGAGAGGTATCCTAATGCAAGAAGATACCATGACATCATCTGGAAGGAGGGTCCCAACTATGGGCTCATTTCCCTTCGGTCCAGTTTGATGTTCTCCTTTCCTGAGACTTTCATCCTCCTCAACAGTACAGAGACAGTCTTACTGGGGTGGGACCATTCTACTACGTCCCAGAAAGTCTCTCTGTCTCCCTTAGCTCCACCAGTTCAGCCACACTGGTCTCCAAAGCCCGTATGTGGTCTCTGAGGGCCAGGAACTCCTTGCATCGAAATCACACATACGCCGGCCACTCATAGGGCAGGTAATCATTGATGTTGCATTCAGTGTAATAAACTGGATAGCCCCCACTCTGTTGCTGGACTTTTGACTGCATTCTCTTTTTACTCCTGCAGCTCTTTCCTTTATTGTTGTTTGTTTTTTATCGGGGTGGGGAGGGCTATTGTCTTTAGTTTACAGAACACTAATGAAGTGTATCCCCCACCCTTCCACTCCTCCTCTAAAATCCCTCACAAAACTACCCTATTAGCTGCCCCTGTTCACTCCAGGTTCCAAGTTAAACTGAATATGCTTCCGACCTTCCTTCCACGCCCAGAGATACTGCAACAGCTTTCATAGTGGGGGTGCTGAGAGTCATTGAACCAAACTGTAAGCCCTGCACCCCTAGTTCCAGCACCCATTTCCACACTCCTGTGACAAGTAATCACCACTAATTTATTAGTATTAGTAAGTGTAGTTGTAGCCATATCAGTCTCAGGATATTAGAAAGACACATTGGGTGAGGTAATATCTTTTATTGGACCAGCTTCCGTTGGTAAGAGAGACAAGCCACACAGGAGAAGAAGGCTTCTGTGTGGTTCAAAAGCTTGTATCTTTCTCACCAACAGAAGTTGGTCCACTACAAGATCTTATCTCACCCATCTTGTTTCTGTAGTATTAATAGCTCATTTATTTATTTATTTAGTAACACATCAAAAGGTTGTAAGAGCTGCTGATATACTACACAGTCCAGGAACAAAAGGGCCACAAGCACATACACTGTAGTATGTATAAATGTGAAATCCAACAAAGTCACAGCAGCTTTTGTTACCCCAGCCCATGGTTGCTTAGTAAATAGATAGAAAAGAGAAGTTCCTTAGCAATTTTCCATACTTGTAGTCTGCCAAAACCTCTAATTTTGGACATGGCTACACTAAACAAAAAAGAAAATATTTCTTAGAATGCTTTGAGCTTAAATAGCTCTTCATCATCCCTAGTATTTACCTTGCAATGAACTTCTAGAGAGCAATCAATCTCCCCTCTCAGCCCCTTTTAGTGAGACTAAAATGCCAAGCTCTTTCGGACTCCTCTTGAGGAAAGGGTTCCCCAGATACTGCTTAGTGAATGAAACAAAGGTCAAAATGGTAGGCAGGGAATAAAACAGGGGTTCACTCATTGAACAGTGAGGATAAAAATAAATACTGAACAACTGACTCATCCAACCTGTGCACCAAACAAGGCAGGAGTCCTGTAGAGAGTGAATAATATCAATGGCAAAATCATTTATCATATAACTCAAAAATATATTATAACACATTATAAGTGGCATAGCTGAAGTTGCACTAGCAACCATAACTTTAGTTTGTCCTGATTTTTTTAATGTTTTACTTTGCAACTCAAATTTTTAGCATATTTTTATATAGCTAACACTTGGTATTGACTGCTTTTTTCCTGTAGCTGTCTGCTTTTTTTCTTTTTTAGGCAAGAATATTTTTCAACCACAATCAAAAAATACTCCACTTTCTTCTCCCTCCCAGAATGTCAAAAGTTTCTTGTTTTTTTCTTTAGCAATGTCTCATGTCTCTGCCATTATTTCAAGTAAAGCAATCAGGACTTAGCATTATTCTGTAGTACTTTATGTATGCCAAGCATGGCACATGGCACAAATATCAGGTAATTATTAATCAAAGAGACAGATTCTTATATAATAAAACTTCAGACACTGTTTACTAATTACTATCCTATAAAGAAATGAGCTTCAGCAGGAAGTTTAATGTCGACACAGCCTGCAGGGCACTGTGCAGTGTCACACTTCCTGTTGACTCAGACACAGACCCTCAGAAGAACAGGTTGCATAGAGTAAGGCTGAGAAAGAAGCTTGGCTATATTACAGCAGCATCCGTTCTGTGTTTGTAAGTTTTTTCTAGTGATAATTTCAAAATATTATCCTAAAGCCTGACTTAGCACTGAAATAATACATTGCTCAGTATGTGACCATAAAGAGAGAGCCAAGATAATACAATATTCAGGCTTTATTACTTCCTCACATAGACAATCCTCTCTCACCAAGCACTTCCTGAAAAAAAGAGTTCTAAGCTCCTTGGAATTACCATATACATAATCATACTATATTGCCGCTCATTGGGAAGTATTCTATTGTAACATACATGGTACCCCAAGGAAAATGGCTGACACAAATCCATCTCCCAATATTAGGAAAGGGTCTGCTATAACAATAGACATGCCATTCTCTGCTATTCACTGAATATTTTTTCCCATTTGTCCCAGGATGTGATTGGCCTCAGAACTAGAGCTGGGCAAAATTATTCAATTATTTCAGAGAACAGAGTTTTTGCTGAAAAATGCATTTTTCAAGACTCAAAGTATTCACAAATTTGGGTCAAACTTGACAAATAGTACTAGCCAAAGAAACCCTGGTTTTTTTTAGGTCAAAATGTTTCTTTAGATATTTTTTAACATTTTGTTTCAACATTTTCACTTTGAAAGGTGTCATTTTCACTTTTTTATTTCAAAAAGGCATTTTGTTTTCAAATTTGGCCAATTAAAAAAAAATTCAAAAAGGGTGAAAAATGAATGAAAATGAAAAATTTGAAAAAAAAATTGTTTTGAAATCAACTCAAAATGTTTTGGTCTATTCAAAATTAATATTTTTCAAGGTTTTGGTTTGACAAAAAAAATTATAAAAATGGTTTCAGTTCAAATTGAACCTGATTATTTTTTCTTAAATATTTTGATTTAGCCCAAACAAAACAAGCCATTATTCATTCAGCTCTACTCAGGACAGATATATACAGATGAACCAGGTACTGTTTCTTCTGGGCTTCATGGTTGCACAACCATGCACTCTGCTGGCAGGCACTAGATAAAGGCTGGCAGCATTGGAGAGAGTCCCATCACTCAGCAGGAGACATCTGAGTGAAGAGGTGTATAGAGATTCTTCCTGACCACCTGATCAAACAGAGAAGAGGGTTCAATGTTATTGTTCTTCCCCCACCCCCAAGCCATCTCCCTTCACTTAGTCACTCCTGTCACCAGGTCTTGGAGGAGGGGAGGGGAACTTCTGGACTCTCCCTTCCCTCAACTACTGCTGGTGCCTTTGGTTCTCAACTGGGGAAGAAGGGAAGAGGCATTGGGCTCCTCATCCTCCCACTGAGGAGTGCCATAGTAATGAATCACCTCTCTCTCTGTCTATTTTGTCCATCTTTCTCCCACACACAGGGTGAGTCTAGATGACTTGTATAAAAATTCCCTACTTGTTTCCCCCTTCCCCTAACCAGCATCTAGCTATCCATCTGCCCTTAGGCTATTAGCAACCCAGAGAAAGGAATGTCCCTGTTTGAAGGTCTAGAAAATGCTTAGCACACTGTAGGCATTATAGGCATGACCATAAGCAAATTAACAGTACTAGAATGGGGGGTGAGAGATGGGGGGAGAGGGAAAGGTAATGAGACGTGAAAGAGAGCAAATGGTGGAAATGATACAATAATGAATGCAAGATATAAATGAATGAGGAAGGAGACTATGCCAATGGAGAGGAAGGAGGGAATGAATGAATGAATGAATGACTGGATATGCAGATGAATTACAATGAGAGTGGAAAATGAGGGGTAGAGATAAATTGAGCATATTTAGTAAGTTTTTTTAATTTAAGCTCCAATAATCACTCATTCCACACCCACCCACAAATAAATAGAGAAAACATTGGATTCAGGTAGGGGTATCCATGGCATAAATTATAATAGATACTGACAGTAGTTTATATTGGAAGGTTTGGATTGTTTGTGTGCCAAAAAGGGTCCAAGACCTAAAGAATGTGCTTCAACAATGGTCAAAAGTTACTGGGCATGTTAGCAGACATAAAACAGAATAAAACAAAGTTAATATTTTACCATTCTAAGGAAACAAAGGAATTGAGCTGGGTTCTCTGGAGTGCAAAGATTCAGAACATGCTAAGCATTGGGAAACAAAAGCTGTAGTCTGAAAAATGGAAACCAACTGATTCAGTTGAGGAAAATCAATAAACGACAATTCTGCAGGTTGAGACAGTGCTGTCAAGGACATTGAAATACATACTGGCAGCATTGGCTATGTATGACAATGTCATCAAATATGCCAATTCTCCTGGCATGCCGGCCAGGATGGAGGTAATACTTTTCTGAAACCAGCTAGAGGCAGAATCCCATCCAAAGACATTCATTTGTAATGAAAGAAGCCTTTATGGGAAGTTATAGTAATCAGGTTGTTTTATTGAAAACATAAAAGGCAATAAGAAGAGATTCTGTAAATACACGAGGCGCAAGAAAACAACAAAGGAAAGTGTAGGTCCACTACTTAGTGGGGAAGGAGAGCCAATAACAGTCAATATTGAGAAGGCTAAGATGTTTAATGCCTATTGTGCTTCAGTTTTTACTAAAAAGCTGATTTGTAACCAGATACTTAACACAATTAATATTAACAGCAAGGAAGAAGGAATGCATGTCAAAATAAGGAAAGAACAGGCTAAACCAACCTAATTTCTTTCTTTGGGCTAGTGGATATAGAGGAAGTTGTAGATGTGATGTATCTTGATTTTTAGTAAGGCTTTTGACACAGTCCCACATGACAGTCTCATAAAAAACTAGGGAAATGTGGTCTAGATGGAATTACTATAAAGTGGGTATAAAACTGGTTGAAAAACCATATTCAAAGAGTAGTTATCAACGGTTTGCTGTCAAACTGGGTGGATGTATCTCGTGGGGTCCTGCAGAGGTCTGTCATGGATCCAGTACTAGTCAATATTTTCATTAATGACCAGGATAATAGAATAGAGAGTAGCTTATTAAATTTGTGGATGACACCAGGATGGGAGGGGTTCCTAGCACTTTAGAGGACAGGATTAGAATTCCAAACAACCTTAACTAATTGGAGAAATGGTCTGAATTCTACAAGATTAAATTCAATAAAGATAAGTTCAAAATATTACACTTAAGAAGGAAAAATCAAATGAACATCTACAAAAATGGGAAATAACTAGTTAGTTGGCATTATTGAAGAAAAGGATCTGGGGGTTAGGGATCACAAATTGAATATGAGTCAACAATGTGACATAGTTGCGAGAAAGTCTAATATCATTCTGGGGTGTGAGTGAGGTAATTGTCCTCCTCTATTCAGCACTGGTGAGGCCTCCATTGGAGTACTGTATCCAGTTCTGCGCATCACACTTTAAGAAAGATGTGGAGAAATTGGAGACGGTCCAGAGGAGAGCAGCAATAATGATAGATGGTTTTAAAAAACCTGAGCTGAGGAAAAGTTAAAAAAACTTGGCATGTTTAGAGCAAAGACTGAGGTAGTACCTGATTCAGAGTCTTCAAATACATTAAGAGCTCTTATAAAGAGGATGGTGATCAATTGTTCTCCATGTCCATTGAAGGTAGGACAAGTAGTAATCAATTTAATCTGCAGCAAAGGAGATTTAGGTTAGAAGTAGGATAGTTAAGCACTGGAGTAGGCTTCCAAGAGAATTTGTGGAATCCCTATCTTTGGAAGTTTTCAGGTACAGTTTAGACAAACAGCTATCAGCACAGTGGGCTGGACAAGATGACCTCTTGAGGTCCCTTCCAGCCTACATTTCTATGATTTCTAAACACCTGGAGCTACTCTGCATTTCCATTATAACCTAGCCAGACCATAACACTGTTATTCACGCATATATCAAATACTCTTCCCAGCCATGAGGAATTACATCTTTACATTTTATTTTCTCAAGTATTTATCTTTTGTGTTACATATATTTCTGCCATCTTTGATTTATTTTGATATATAAATATATTTAAACTAAAAATCCATGTTGTGGTAACTGATTCTGTGTGAGTAGTGAGTGCTGGAGAGTAGATTATTGGTTACTCAGCGTCATAATACAGTTTCTCTACTAATCTTGGGTAGTAGACTACAGAGGAACTTTTCTATGATGGAAAATTACACTGAAGCATGGCATCACTCTAGGTATATATATACCTAACCTAGACCAATTTCTTGCATGTTGTTACATTATTTCATGTATGTATTATTTCTCCAAGACTAAAAATATGTTCAGCACTTTAGAATACACAAACTAAAGACAGTCCCTGCCTTGTCTAGACTGGAAAGTAACACCTAAAGTGTGACTTTAAACTGATATAGTTAAACCAGTGCAAATCCCTCTAAGAACACTTTTATTCCTAATAATAAGAACTGCTTTTTGCAGTATAGCTTAAGCTGATTAGGAACAAGTTTAAATTGAACTGAAATAATCAGCTCTTAAACCAAAATAACAGCATCCATGCAGAGATTTGCACCAATTTAACTAGATCATCTTTAATTTAAACTGGAGCAACTTTTCCATACAGAGTACAAAGCCTTAGAGTAAAATGAAAGAACACCCAAAAGATGGGCTACATTGGAAAATCAGAGGGCAAGGTTACTTAGGGTATTGCTTATTGTTGTTATTGTTAAATTTATTAACATTTTAATCTCACTTCTTCCAGGCCATGCAAAAACAAAAAGGGTTTTTAAAGGGACTAAAATGAAGAGCTAGGAATAGTTTGGCAAACTGGGATGGGGAGGGCATTTCATGCTTTAAACTCCTGCTGGTATACAGAGTGACTACTGCTGAGAGAGTGAGCTGGATTCTACTCTCCTTGCAAAATCAACAGACTAAGACCCTGTCTACACTCTGAGATTCGGCAACAGTCGACGGGAGTTACACAAGCTACGCAAAAAACTTGCGTAACTCCCGTCGACTTCTCTGCTCCTCTTCTGCGCACCATCTTCACTGTACTGCGCCGACGGGAACCACGTTCCTGTCAACACAGCGCTACGCCACTTGTGAAGGTGGTTTTAGTACGTCGATTTCTAAATCGACTGAGCGGGTCTTCATTGACTGCTCAGTCGATCCAGAGAAATGGATCTGATGGTGGAGACTTTGCCACCGTTAGTGTAGCTATAGCCTTAGATCCTGATCCTAGACCAGGGGTCGGCAAACTATGGCACACGTGATGATTTTGAGCAGCATGCCATGCTGGTCCCAGCCCCACGTTGGCCATGTGGCAGCCACTCCCCCCTTCCATCCCCACCCCTCTGCCACGTGGGCCCAGCGATGCCCTGCCCTGGCCAGAGCCGGGGCAAAGTAGGAGAGGAAGGCTGCCTGGCCCTTGAGTGCCTGGCATCCCCGCGGCTCCCTAGATGCACTCCGCTTAGGGCCGGGAGGTTGAGGAACCAGATGGGTGTGCCACAGGCCCTGGCCAGGAGCCACGCAGTGGCTGCCTGCTTTGTGCCAGCTCCAGCCAGGGCACCACTGGGCCCACACGGGAGAGGGACAGGGCCGGAAGGGGGAGTAGCCACCACACAGCCCCATTTGGGGCCAGGAGCGGCACAGTTCTGCCCAGCAGGGCACCTGCTCATCACCACATTCATCCCTGGCTGGAGAGGGACATGGCGGAAGCAGTGGTGGGGGGGGGGCAAGCGGGAGAGGGGGAAGGAGACAGAGGAGGGACACAAGCGGCAAGTGGCAGCGGTGAGGAGTGAGTGAGCAGGAGAGTAGAGAAGGGATGCGGTGAGAGGGGAAGCTGGGAGGAGACAGGAGAGGAGGAACCAAACAGGCAAGCAGCAGCACGGTGGGGGTTGAGCAGGGGAGTAGAGGAGGGACGCGTCAAGGGAGTTGGAGGAGAGGAGGGATATGGTGTGAGGAGGAGAGCAGGGGAAGAGAGGAAGAACTGGCGAGCAGTGGTAGGGGTGCAAGCACGGGAGTAGAGGAGGGATGTGGCGATGGGTGGGGAGTGGGGAGGAGAGGAAGAACCAGCGAGCAGCAGCGATGAGAACCTCTGGAGTCTGGACTCAGAGATTAGGGCTGGGGATGGAGGTGGCCTGCGTGCTGGAGAGGAGCAGAGCAGCTGCCCAGCTAGACAGGCCGCATTCTACTCCGGTCGCTGCCTGTCTGCCTGTCGCTGAGATTTTATATGCACTAGGCAGGTTCCCCGGTGCCTGAGGAGGTGGTATCTACTACCCACTTCCTACATTCATCAGTGATCTCTCTGAGGAGTCCAAGGGACCTGGGAAGCTGAGTAGCAGATACCTCCTCCTCAGCCGCTGGGGAACCTGCATGGCACATAAAAACTCCATCCTCCCTGCAGGGAGGGGAAGAGACAGGGTCATCACGGCCCAGGGCGTCCAGAGGTGCGGAGGTGGTGGTTGCGACAGGCCTGGCCTTTCATAGTGGAGCAGGGCACAGGGTGACTAAGCACATAATTTGAGGTGAATGGAACAGCACAAGTGAAACTAAGAATCCAGTTTAATTTGCAGAACCTTTACTAGTGGTGATAACGTATGAAAAGAAAAGAACCCAGGTTGACTCTTAAACCCTAAATAAAGTTCCAGCCTGGTAGTTAGGAAAATGTCTTCTTTTTATATATTAAATGGACATAATTGACCCAGAAGTCATTGACAGACAATAAATAGGGATCCCTACAACAACATTTATATCAAGTCACTTTTCAGAATAGAACAGCACTTTAAGTAACAATAAATTATCCATGATGCATTAATTCATGCTAAGTGGTTTTAGGCCCAAAGCCAACAGCAGTGCATTTTACATACAGATATTATACCTAGTAGGTTCCATGATGGGCTAGTTTATTTCATATAGAAAATGTGTATATAAAATATTTTTGTAAGTTGTGTAAGATAATTTGGGGATCTGTTTTTTCTTCAGCGGCAAATGTACAACTCTTTAATGTAATATGAGCTATATATGAGTCTGGGAGGGAGATTATCTTTGCCCACTACATTTTCAATTACTACATTGGGTTTTAGCAGCAGAATTCAAATTGGAATAATGTAACATTTTGATAATGTAGGAGAAAAAAATATTTTCAAACAATTGCATCAGGTGGTTTCACTTACCATTTATATATGTCTTTACTGTGTGTGTGTGGTGTGTGTCATAGTGTTATTGCTTATAATATTTTAAATCAGGCTATTATAGGGGCCAAAATGTGCCTAAGCAGCTTTAGTACATTCATCTTAAAACCTTTTTACTTAACAATATTTCAGATGAGCTCATTAAAGGAATTATTAATAACCCCACAGTACCATACCTTACTTCCCCAGTGCCGCACATTTCAGATAATAAAAATGACCTCTTCACGACAGATTTTAATAAATATTGTGTTAAATTATAGATTACAATCGCCACGAAGCATTTATAGACAATTGATTGAATGTTGTCATTGTGGTCTCTACACAGAAGGTCCATGATTTTAGCTTTGTTCTCTCCTTCCCTGGTTGTCAGAAACTGTACATGCTATGGAAGTAGTGAGCTCAACGTCTACAGAGAACAGAGTACCACATGTCATTCTAGAGTAAGAAATATGGCTGATTTGGGAGCAGTGATACAGGCTAGACTTAAGTGAGAGCTGCACCCAACCCTCTTCAACCTGAGGATGTTCAGCTACATAGGGTTAGGATGACGGGAGAGTAAAAAGGGGTGGAGGAGGAGAGAGTATTCAGCATCATAGGGATTTGAGGTGACTAGAGATATCTAGGAAGAAAGTGTGCTGTTCAGCAGTGTTGATGGTGGAGACCCCAAACCAAAGGTTTAAAGCTTGGATAGAGATTGCCCTGTCACTCTGATGATGACTGCTTTGAACATCATATTTCCTCAATCCTCCTTCCATCACATCAAAGTAGGGGGCAGGGATGCTTACAGCTATTGCATTCTGCAGCTTACAGGAGATGCTAATACTGTGGTGAAACCAACACACACCTACTTTCAGAAACCAAATGCACATGTATAATTATACTAAAAATTACTAGGGTTTTTCCACCTCCCATCATACCCAACTACAGCATTTTTATTATAATTGAACCAGTATTAGGACATAGCTGCTTTAATTTTCCACAATGCTACAACAGTTAAATCATATATTTTGGGTTTATATCAGAGACAATCTATGTAATCCTAATAGCTCCAGTTATTAATTTCTTACAGTCTTATCTGTAACTGCAGTTATTTACAAAATTAATATCCCGCTTCCAGGCTTAACAGCAGTGAATACTCATATTATTCACAAACTCAGTAAAATATCTTGAAGGATTAGCAACTTCAAGTGTCTATTGTTTTGTATAGCCCAAGGTCATAGCATTCTATCTGGAATATCAATGGGATCTCTTGTCCACTGGCGGTTAACTAATCTCTGTCAGCAAATCATCAGGCCTGACATACTTACGACACCTCACACACTTTTGTCATGCTATATACCCAAAAGGTCATTGGAAAACTCATAACTCACAGATCATTAATATTATTGCATGCTGTATGTACGGTTAATATATGTAAAATTACAAATGTGCTGAAATGTTTGGCAAGCAATGCATAAGCCCAGTCTGCCCTATACAAAGGAATGCGTATTTGTTTATCTAACCAGCCTACTCATCAGGCAGAGACAATGAAGGTATATTTACATAAAAGGTAAATCAAGCTCTCAGCCTAGCAAGTGAGGGAAATAACCTCTTGTGGGGATCTGAACCTCAAATGATAAGCAATTAAATCAACTGATTGTATACAAAGTTACTGTATTGTGTATTGAGTAATATCTTTTATGAGAGCTTGTGACATATTGGTGGTGAATATTATTGTGAAAAGTATGTATTAACACTACGTGAGGAATTAGGAATACTCGCTGTTGTTATGCTTTAAACTCTGTGTCCAAACACAGGGAGAAACTGTTTTTGCCCTCAAACAGGAGGGAAGGTAGTTGTGGAATCAAAGCAATGGAAGCTCCATTTACATATAAATCACTAGGGAGATAGGAAGTCCACAGGAAGGGAAATATAGCATGAGGTCATTCTGCCTCTTGGAACAGAGTCAATGAGAGATATAAGGGGAAACAGAGCCATTTTTGGCAACTTTCACCTAGGAAGACAAAGAAACCAGTACCTCATACTTCTGTGGAGGGTCCTGACTAAAAGAAAGTCAGCTATGGCTGGTGAGAAGAAAGACTGGTAAGAAATCTACCTTGAACAAAGACACTTAAGTTAAGTCTTAGCCACTAGAAAGCATATTTTACTTTTATTTGCTTATAACCATTTTTGTCTTTATCCCTTGTATTTGAGCTCATTTAAAACCTATGTTTCTGTTAATAAGATTGTTTTGCTTTTAATCTAAGCCAACCCAGTGCTGTTTGAATTCCAGTGATTGTTAACTAAAATTAAAATAAACTGTGCTTTTGTCTCTTTAAAGGAGCAACAAACCTTATTACTTCTCCGAGTGTTCCAGGAGAGGGGTGGACACTTCATGGCAAATGATTTTGAGGAACCTCAGGACTGAGAGCGTGTTGAAATCACCCAGCAAGTAGTAACTAGGGCTGGTGGAAGTCAGGGTGGGGCTGTTATGGGGTCAGAGGTGCAGAACCAAGGCTGCATAGCACACAGACAGCCAAGGAACTGCATGATTGTTTGCTGGCTATTGGTGTCTGGACTGGGAGTCACAACTGCAGAACATTTAAGGCACTCAGGGTTACAGGGCAGGCAGTGACACAACCCCTTACTGTTCTGGGTTGAACCCTGGAACATCATACTACATTAGTGCCTTCAAGCCAGATTCTAACACCTTTACTCATGTTGGGTAGCACATTCTCCATGAGTAATCCCAATTACTTCAACAGGCTATTTGTGGAGCATGGTATGACACTGGTAGACCAGATGCCAGCTCATGCCAAGGTCCAGGGCCTCATTGAACACTCACAAATGCATAGCTGGAAACCAGTGTGGCTCACTTATGTGTTAGTACTGCTAAAACAGCTGTGACATTTATAAGAATGTGTTTAGTGCTTAGACTTTAGGAAATGCTTGTGAGTTGCTGCAGGCATTAATCTCACTTATAATATCTGTTTCCGATATTATGAGGTAACATTGAAGTGTGTGTT
Organism: Emydura macquarii macquarii; assembly: GCF_026122565.2. Lineage (NCBI taxonomy): Eukaryota > Metazoa > Chordata > Testudines > Chelidae > Emydura > Emydura macquarii. The sequence goes on from NW_027132344.1 coordinate 2,974,225, forward strand.
TTGTAACTATAAAAGTGTTTGCTGTGAAACTGGAAACCCCCCCAGTCAGGAGAGAAGCATTGCCAAGTGTGAAATATTAATTGAATAATTAAGTATTAATTTACCACGAGGTGCCATCGCCTGCCCAACAAAAGGCGGCTTATAGATACATCAGTGACAAAAAACGTTGTTGATTGCTTCCCCCACACCACTGAAGAAGGGATGTACACAAATCCTCATCTCATCACAGTTTGAACTCTGGACGAAGGGAAAAAAAAATCCCTGACCAGAAAGAACTGTATCATTGAGCTGCTTGAAATTTGGAGAGGGCAATATTTCTAAGTTTAAGCAAAGGATTGCCATGCTGCTTAGCTTGGGTTAGTCTTAAAGGACATCTAGAGCTTGCACATTACAGCAGCTTCTATTACATTTGGAACTTAAGACTAACTCGCTTGTGTGTGTATGTTTACGCCCTTTAGCCTTGTAAATAACTCTCGTTTCTTTTAATAAATCCTTAGTTAGTTTATTACAGGATTGGAAACAAGCATTGTCTTTGATGAGAGATCTAAGGCACAAGTGACCTGAGATAAGTGACTGATCCTTTGGGACTGGAAGTACCTGAATATTGTTGTGATTTTTGGTGTAAGGGACCATCCGTCACAAAGGCAGGCTTGACTGGGTTGCAAGATAGACTGGAGTGCCCAAGAGAACCCTCTGTGATTCTATGTTAAGGCTGTTATAGTGCTTGAGGAGTTCACACTTGATTGGTGAAATCTAATTATAGAACATACAGCAAGTTTGGGGTTTCTGCCCTGGTTTGTAATAGTCTGCCTTGAGGTTGGCACCCACATTTGTGAGCCTCTCAAGAGAGCCTGACACATGGTACAATTCAGCATGAGTAAGGGTATCAGAATCTGGCTCTTAGGTGTTATTTAAAGGTCCACTTTACACAGAGGAGCACACTCCAATGAATATAGTAGCTTTGAATGCACTGCAGGGTGTTGAGAAAAGCAAAGCCCATTACAATATGCACTGAAGAAAAAGAATCAGAAGATTTTCAAATTACAAGACTATCATCAGTATAATTGCCAGTTCCACCTGTGTCTCAGAAGTGATGCAGATGCTACACTATGTTCCAACACAACAAATTAGCTAATTAGTGCCTTTGTAACAAGAACAAACACATAGCTTCCAAGACATTTGACCTGAAGCCAATTGGGGAAGGAGGGCTGGGATCCATCATGAGAATGTCCCCCCCCCCCCCGCTTTTAATGTTGGAGAGATTACTATGCTTATTTTTCTTTGTGTTTATTTGTATTTTTAATTTATAGCAAAGGTGATAGAGCCCTATTATTATTATTAATTATTTTATTATTATTAGGTGCTTTTTATGTTGTGTATACATCTAAATAAATGAAAATAGTGTCTTTGCCCCAAGAACAATACAGTAATTATTAAGTTAAGTTATTAACTATATTATGCCTCAGTTCCACCAGCACTTATATACATTCTGAAATGTAAGCATGTGTGTAAATGTTGGTCAGATCAGAACCTTAATTCTCCTGGTGTACTTGCCCAAAGCAATGATGTGAACTTTGTTAAGATTCTAGGTAAGTACCTCTATTCTTGGTATGTTCTTATTGAGGTAATGTCTCTATTTCCATCACCTGGTAATTAATCTTTCATTTCTGTTTACTCTGCTGTAGGTAACATGAGAAATCCTATGCACCCATTATTCTGAACCACCTCCCTGCAGAACAATGAGGTAACAGGGCATATAGTACCACCAGATCTTCCATTAAAAAAAATCTCTATCTCACGTATGTCAAAGGAAAACATTAAGGAAACAAGAGAGGTTTTGGAAGCTCCTTCACTGGAGGTTTTCAAAAGGAGGCTGGATAGCCATCTGTCTTGGATGGTTTAGCCACAACAATCCTGCATCTTGGGAGGGAGTTAGACTAGATGATCCTTGTGGTCCCTTCTATATCTATGATTCTATGGTTATCTAATGTCTCAGTTAGAGCTGGTTGAAAATTTTCCAATAGAACATTTTTCTGTCAGAAAATGTCAGTTCACCAAAGTTGACTTTTTCCATTGGAATAAGTTTTTCACTGAAATCAACAGACAGAAGTCAGGCAGGTTTCTGTCGGAAATCTGCCTGGTTTCCTGCCAAGTCACTATCCCATCTCCTCCGCATCCCACCTAGCAGGCTAGATGACGAGTTGAAAGCCTGAAAGCTGAGAAGCCCTGCCTCCCACGCTCATAGTCCACAACAGCCCAGGCTCTCAGGGCTTCCAGCTCCCTTTTAGCTCACTAGGTAGCCTGCCGAGGAGCTGGGAGAGAACTTCAGAAAAATTTTGAAAAGGTTGAAACAAAATGTCATTTTGACTCTTTCTAAATGAAATTTTAGAACTCCCATTCCATGGAAAATTTCAGAATTTTTCATTTCTTGTTTCATTTCAGAATGATTTCTTTTTCAATTTGCAATTTCCCATGGAACAGGAATTCCAGTTCCCAGCCAGTTCTAATCTCAGTTTTGATTCAGCTGTAACTTGTCCATAAAATTAATTTATTACATAACTTTATACACCTGTTACCTGGTGAAAAAAGAATTAAAATCAGCTCGGCTTGCCCTTACCTTTGCACAGTGGTCAGAGGAATGACTATAAGAATGGCTATTTGGAAGGTAGAGGGGGGAGAATGATTTGGGGAATGTCAGAATGGGTTGCACCCCAAGACATTTTTCTACATCGTGATAGTCTATAGGTGTAAGTATTTGCTAGGGAAGGCATAGGTATAATTTAAGGCAGTAATGCAATAAGCCTACATACCTCAAGGCCTATAAGACAATATCTCAGCTAAACTGATTAAGGCATAAGACCCAAATAGCCTTAGCATAAGGCAGCTAACCAGGAGTAATGCTAGATCATAACATATCACAGGATATAATGCTGCAATGACTAAGCTGCTGACAGGTAACCACAAAATGCCAGTTTATACCAGCTTCAGATATTTTAAAGTTAGGAACATAGTCAGATGTCTGACCATAAAAATGCCATGGCAACTAATTGACATGTATGCTAATGATCTTGAGATAAAATATAGTAGCTTATGGGAAAAGGGCACCCAACATTAGTAGGGCATGGAGGTTCATATAAGGAAAGGGGGCTGAAACTTCTACTGAATGTGTATTCGGCATAGTGGTGTCAGCGTGACTCCTTATAAAAGTTGTATCTCAGCATGCTTTGGGAGATATCAGGATGATGACCACTGGTGGTGATAATGATTAGGATGATGACTAACATTTCAGGTTTTTCTGCAAGGGACGGCGTGAGTATATGGATGATCAGATGCTCATTTTATATTATCCCTACCTTCCTTGCTGGGTTGGAGTGTTTGTGACTTTGTTAGTTGTGCTAAATAAAAATGTTATAAGGACAAAATGCCTTTCTGAAATGTAATTGTCTCCTTATAGCATGTTGGGGTTCCCAAATTAATAATTCTAATGACTCTGGGCCTGATCTCAGGAATGGACCCTGCCAACCTACAAAGTGTTAATTGGATTTCTAATGATCAATATAATACACAATCAATAGATCCAGCAAAATAGCATAATGTATTTAAACTTCTTACTGTATTTTCTCTTGAGGAAAAAGTCTTTGTTGATTCTCAGCATTAAGAGCCTTTCTTAAATCTGGTATCAAAACACTGTGAAACCTGCACCAAATACCATTTCCAATAGGCAAACTCGTGTTTTAAGTGACCACTTGAAAATATCCCTAGTGATTCCAGTAGAACTTTATCTAACCTTTGATAAAGGTCAACTTCAGTTAGACAACTGCTTTTTGCTGGTCTCTTGGGTGGTCGCTTAAGGCAGGTTTTGCTGTAATAGACAAAACATTTATAAATATTAATCACAATGCATTTCTACTCGCACAGCCACTCATGTTGGCTTAACCTGCAGTTAAGTCCTTTCTGTCTAAATCACAATGGGTTTGCAATTACTAGCTATATAGAGTTCTCAGTACACGCTATGCAGTACAATAAATGAACTGTGACCAAAAAATAATGAGTTCCTGCCCCAAAGAGTTTTGAGTCTGGGGGTAAAATGGGGGCTATTCAGAAAAACATAGAACTGTCTTGCCAGGATGATTGACCAACGAGCCCTGGGTGGAGCAGGCAGAGACTACTGCAGGGGCAGTCTGTCAGAACTACCAAGCAGCTGGGAGTATCCCTGAAAATATAGTGATCTTGAGCAGATTGGAGTGGCACCTTTCATTAGGAGTTTATAGACTTGCCTTGGGATCATCTGTTTAGATGCTTGCTTATAGATTGGCTGGACCCTAAGGAAGCGCAAGTAATTACCTCAGATGACTCATCAGGCGCCGAACACTCCTCACAAGTCTAGATTTAGCCAACTTTGATTAAAACAAACAAACTTTCAAGCCAGCCCACAATGACTGGCACACCTGTGATAATTAAATGTCTTTGTGTTTATGACATTACCGGCATTTGATAATAATAAAGAACCATAGAAAGAATTGCTTTTTTCTAACACTGATCAAGGAACTCCATTATAATAAGAACAAGCTTCCCTGTTTCTCACCCTCTGTCTCTTTCCTTCACTGTAAAATTCTGCCGAGAACCTTCCCTGATTTCCTCCTCCCTGACTTCTCATTAGAGATTTAAAGAAACAATATACATCTTCACAATAACAACCCACTTTCCAATTTTGCTCATCACATGTAGAAAGGGAACAAGCAGGATTATAACCTAGCCAAAAAAGAGGTTTTTTTTAATATTACCAATAACTTGAAAACCAGAAACTAGCAAGACCCAGTCCTTAACATTGATTAAACACACTGAATTGAATGATCTACTAGTTTAAAATTAAATAAATCCAGCTATTCAACCAGTACAAGACATAATTAGGTTCCAGTCCACACTCTAGTCAGTGCATTAGACTTGAATTTTGCACCAGGGACTACAGAATTATGCTTCACTGCCCCTATGCCATTTGTCTAGCACAATCATTATAGTATCCTTTGTGGTTTGTTTATTTTGATATTGCATTTATTTTGTTTTACTCTGCTCTCAGATTTTCAATGTGCTGCAAATTTTCATAATGAAAAATGCATAACTAGCTCACAGAAGCTGGTAGGGGAAAGATGGAGGTTTTGGCAGCTGGGTAGGGAACAGCTGAGGCTTTGGCAGCCAGGAAGATCTACAAATTAGTTTTGGCGGGGTTTGGAACCCAAAAATAGTAGAGTATTTTGATAATGAGGAGAAATACACTTCCTTTTCCCCTCCCCATTCTCCTGATTTCAGTAAAGTATCTGTAAATTCACAAAAGGGATTTAAGCATGAGCTTAACATTAAGCACGTTTAATTCCTTTCAGCACATACTTAAGTACTTTCCTGAATAGGGATGGACTTAAACATGTGCTTCATTGCTTTCCTAAATCAGGATCTTTGGCAGGAGCAAAAGTCACTTCAAATTTGAGGTAGGGTATTAATTCGTCACTCTTTCCATAGCATCTCTTGAGCAACTAGTCCTTTGCACTCTGCCTCAACAGCTGACATAAATCTCACAAGGATAGAGAAGCTAGATGTGTCTGCTAAAATGATCAGCAGTGAAATGTTGACATTTTAAAATTGATATTGTGGTTTCATTGTTAATATCCAATTGAGATAAAAAAATAAAATAAATTAAACCTCGTCCTCCTTCCTTGTATCACTAGCTAGAGGGATGTCATGTAGCCCCTTTCTGGTCAGGGTCTGCCTCAGGATTCCAACTTCCAGCAGTTACCAGAACAGCCTGACGGCTGTAATAAACTTTGTTTAAGCTCATTATTAGGTTACTTTTTGTCAATTTTATTATATTTTTTCACACTAGGATTCATTGTTTGTCTGTGTCTTCCATTTAATACCTGAAGTATGATACAGCCTCATCCTCCCCTACAGCATTGTTTTGTGTTAAAGTTTGATTTTGGGCTTTATTTTTACTTTCTTATTTGAATATTCATTGTATAAGAGTATATAAGGCAATCCATAATTTTTGAAAGATTCAGAAACCAGAATAAAAAAAAATATGTTTTTTGCCTTTTATGGTTTTGAAAATGTTATGCTTGTTTGCTTCGTTTTGGTATTTTACTTTCCACTGTTACTTTGCAGGAGTGATTTAAATTAATAAGTGTTCAGAGCTGGATTCAAAATATTATTAATTATACAAATGAGTCTGGTGTGGAAAATTAATCGTGTGTGTTTGCAAGATCAGGGTCAGAGTGCAAAATATGCATTTCCATATGCAAATGAGCATTTGTGCACACAAATATGGGATATGCATGTACAACAAATGCATATACAAATTCTGTAGGTGAAATTTAGATAGTGTTGAAAATATGGGCTAGAGTGACAATACAGATTTCACTGTCATTTGAGAGAGGAAAATGTTTGAATTTTCTGCATTGTGACTGTCTGAAATCATCCTTTCAGAATCAAATCCTGATGGTTTGTATACATTAGGGAACTTCACCTTGCTTAACTTTATGTTTTACTGATAAATGTTCAGATTTGTGATTTTGTTTGCTCCATCATAATAAAAATTAGAAGTTGTGTTTTTCACTTTTCCTTTTTTTAAATGTGTCTTGGGCTTCATCTGGTTATTCTGAGTGTTGTTTCATGCAATATGGCAGGAATTCACACTCCTCTTAAAAGACAAGATTCTTTTCCTCATTGGAGATTAGCTCAGGCATAAATAGACCCCTTTCCAAGAGAAACTTCTTTCAGATTTCAGAAGAACATATATAGTAGAGTGTTGTGGCTATCCATGTATATAACAGCTGCCTTTTTATATTACAACTGTTTTTGACCCTGAAGGGGTTTTTGTTCTGTAAAAAAGGTACTCTTAACTGTGAAAGGCATACATTGTGTAATGTGTGCTCCTAGTGATTCATTATTATTACTATTGAATATTTCTTTTTCCCAGAGATGCATCTGATTCCCATATAATTTTAGTTGATTGATTCAGTCTGGTTAGGACTCAAGAACCCAGATGGGTTCATTCAATTAAAAAATAATAGGACAATTGCCTCATTCATTTGCATTTGCAACCACAGCAATATATAAATTGTTTGTATATATTATAAGAAAGACAAAGTGAGTGAGGGAATATCTTTTGTTGGACCAGCTTCTGTTGGTGAAAGAGATCCACTTTTGAGCTACGCAGAGCTCTTCTTCAGGTCTGGGAAAGGCAAGCAATGTGTCACAGCTATATACAAAACGGAAAAGATTGTTTAACGTAAGTACTTTACCCTGAATGGTCTCTTATAATAGGTGTTCAGTGGGCAACTAATACCATTGCAATCACAGGGCAAAGGAGGGTTACAGATTGTTGTAATGAGACATCAAATCAGTGTCTCTGCTGAGTTCATCATCTTCAGTGTTTTGCAAAGTTATGAATTTAAGCTCCCAAACTCATCTTTGGAAGGTATTGTGCAAGTTTCCACTGAGGACAAGGACTGAGTGAGTCAGAAATGGAATGATCCTTTTTTGAAAAGTTCCAGAGGGATAGCCATGTTAGTCTGTATACAGCAAAAGCAACGAGAGTTCTGTGGCACTTTAAAGACTAACAAATTTAAGTTTTGTAGGCATAAGGTACCTCTGCATCTGATGAAGTGAGCTGGGTCTCACGAAAGCTTATGCCTACAAAAATTAAATTTGTTAGTCTTTAAAGTGCCACAGAACTCTCGTTGTTTTGTTTGTTTGTTTTGTTTTTAAAATGTTTGTCCAGGGGTGATAATGGGCTGCGGAGGGGTGGGCCACTCAGGCCATGGCCTCACCAACTTTTAGCAGGGGATGGCATTTGCCCTAGCCTGATTTTTCATAACAACGGCTGGGAGCGACATAGCTTGCATGGCTCCTCTTCCCCTCTCCCCTTCCCTCACCAGCCAGGACTTAGAGCAATGCAATTACTTTGCTTACTCCTCTCCCCTCACTGGCCTAGTCTTTGCTCAGCCAATAAGAATGCAGCATGTGGCAGAGCCAATAGCAGGGCTGGGAGCCTCGCAGCACTTTTCAAGCTTGAAAAAACAAACAGGCTCAGTGGGTGGAAGCAAGGCAAGCTCTCAGCAGGCTCTGTGCTTAGTCTGAAGGTGCTGCAGATTTCACCATGATCTGCCCCTCACCTTGTCACCTGTCACATTGACAGGTTAAAAGGGCAGGAGCAAGCTCCTTGTGACACCAATAGACACAGCACAATAGCAGCGGCCCCTTCCTCCTCTTGAGCAGCAGCCCTAGGCACATTCAGGGGATATTTATCCCCACAGACAGCCCAGCTTTGGAAGTTTCAGGCTGCAAGGGCAGCACTGAAGAATGAACGACCACCTGGAATCTTTCCCTGCTGTGAAGAAATAAGTAAATGCCGTCACACCACAAATATTGTTTAAATTACACTTAAAACTTTCCCGTTTTTTCCAATGCTCTAATTTTTTAGTGAATGGCAGTACCCCGGTGTGGCCATTTATTCCGCCATTTTATCCCACTTGTGAGAATCTTTCCTTTGCCTACAATAGGCTTTGGTTGGGTCAGGTTACTAGATAGGTCCACATAGGCTGTTACATACGAATACGGTGAATGCCTTGATCTTACCAAATTTCCCCAGGGTTGCACTTTTCTAGGACCTTTTTCCCAGAATACCTTCTGAGGAGTTTTCTGGTCCTTTGTATGTGCAGATACAAGCTACTACTGCCCTCAAGCAGCCATTGTAGCTGTATGTTTTTCTTTTCCAACTCCTGGTAAGTAATCTTAGCTTCTCTTGTACTTACTCTTTAATATTTCTGAGGGGGGCAGACTCTCATAAACTTGAGTACCTTAGTGAATTTCATTGAAGTTTGATGTTTACTCTCTCAAATCCTACAGCTACACAGAAACCTCCTTCCAACTTAATCCTTTTTATTTGTCATAATTATTTGTATAAAACCTTCAGTGAACATAAACACAAGCCTGTCTGAGCAGTTTGCAAGATTTGGCAGTCAAAATTTATTCATTCTAGATCCATGCTGCAATTCCATCATTTAATTACACACTAGATAGTGATTTTTTTAAAGAGTTTTTTTTTTTTAAAGTTTGGTATTTCAACTACTTTTGAGCCATCATTAATTTATTCTCCTCCATTTGTTAATTAATGCACATACTTCTCTCTGATAGTAATTTCCCCCTTGACAAACTTTTGAATGTTCATTTTAGCCCTGTAGCTTAGCATCAGCTTATTTATGTTAGTGATAAAAGATCAAGTTACAACACATAATCTGAAAATTTCTTTCATGATGGATTAGAAAACTCCAAAAATATCATGCCCAAGAATAATCTAGAGATCATGCAGCTATTTTGTTGGCCCTGTATATAATGGAAACCACTTCAAGACCGTGGGTGCTGCACCCCCAGCACCCTTAGTTCCAGCACCTATGCCTTATTTAAAAAAAAACCCCAAAGTTATAAAACCATACACTACAAAAGAGATTCCAAAATCTTTTTAAAAGGCTATGTATTGACTGAAAATAATTCTTAGACCAAGATTCCTGTGCAGTGTTTGCAATCCAAACATTGGAACACTTACTAGGACACTGAAAGTAGTAGAACTGATTTTTTTTCATTTTCTACACTTAGAGAAATGCAGAAAGTAAAGCACATAAGTAGTTACCAACTACATTACATTTTTAAAATTCTTTCATTTGTAGTGGCCTAAATCAGTGTTGTCATTATTATCTGCCTAGTCAGATTTGGGATTAGGAATATTTTGCTGTATTATCTCCTGATTGTTCTAAATTTACAAATAAACGATCGCAGGACTTTCTTTGCAAAGTTTGACATACATGGACAATAAAATGGCACTTCCATATTCACAAGCAAGGATCTGACAAATATTGGTGAGTGTTATAACTTGATGTTTTTCAGTTACTCTTCCTGTACTACTGCACACAGTGTGATTTTTGTGATTTAATAATTTCATGATTAGCACTGTGTGTTGTTGATAATCAATTATACTCGATATGTATTATACGAAGAATATATATAAGAAAGAATGACATTTGTGGTGGGAGCTGGAGGGGCGGGGATTGGTTCGTTAGTTTAGCCCCCAACCAAAAAGGCGTTCCGCGGCCCCTGTGATAGTATGTTTTTGTTAGGGCTGGTCTACACTACAGAGTTGTGTCGACACAAGTCAGCTTTTGGCAACCAAACCATAATGGTGTACACAGTACAATGCTTCTTCTGCCAACAAAACTCCCCTGCTTCGGTGACAAAATAAAACCACCTTGACAAGAGGCGTGGAGCTTTTTGGGGCAAACTCAGAGTGACAAAGCATCACTGTAGATGCTGTGTGCCATAACTGGGCTCCAGAAGCTACCCCACAATGCCCACCCTGCCCACCCTCCTCCGTTTTGGAGTCTGCTGCACTGCCCTGCATTCCGGGAACACAAGCAGGCACCTCTCCCTTTCAAAGCCCCAGGACGTTTTGAAATTGCTCAGTGTGGAGAACTTACACAGCTACTGCTCAGCTAAGCATGCTGGTTCCTGCCTGGACTGCAGGGGAGGGATCCATCTTTCTCCTGGGTCTGTGGGAAGAGGAGAACTCTGAGGGACTCAATCCTGCTTTCCTATGGCAGGCAGTGCAGGCTGCTGGTGGTGGAGAGACTCCTAATGTCTTTATCCAAATCTATCAAGCACTCTTTATCCAAATCTATCAAGAAACAGGGTCCAAATTTATTCGAATTTATATAATTACTTTCTATGTCAATAAGCTATTCTTTCTTTTACTGCTAAGTCAGACAGATCCAAATAAAACTGTTCTATACTTGGCATAAACTTAGTCCTCCATTTTGTAAGATTATTTGCTTGGTGATCATTGCAACCCTGATGTGCCAAAGTCTTTGTGGTGCAGTTAAACCTAGCATGATGGGTACGTAACCTAAGATATAATTTTCAGCTGAGGTTTGGGTGCTAAAGCCAAGCAATATTGTCACTCTTGTGTCTACCCTTTGCACAGCTGCCTGTTAATTGGACAGTCCCATAGCAGATGCATCAAAGTTCCTTTTTCTTTATTGCTGTGCCAGCAAACATCGGGGGACAAGGTCCCCATCTTGCACAAACTTTGTGGCATTCAATACATTTTAATAGAAACTTTTGCCATATCAGGTGTAGCCTGAGATCCACACAAGCATTTTTAACCATCCGTAATATGTTCTGCCATTGGGTTCTTTTAAGGGCTGTGATGACTCCTCTTCCCATGCTTTCACAAAGAACTCAAGACTAATGGAGTTCCTCTTTATTAGTAAAGCATACATAGTGGACATGAACCTGGGGAATTTGTGAAGTATTTCCAAGGCCCAGTAGATCTGGGGCCTCTGGAAGTCCTAGGATATCTGGAACAATTCGATATGTTAGCAAGTAATTTAGTCATAAGTACTGCCACTCTGCTGAGGTTATATCATTGCTTTAGTATTAGAAAAAGTCCTCATCTCTGACTAACTGGGAAATCCACACGAGACCCTTGCCCACAGCTCTTCCAAATTATTATTCTCTTCCCCCCCCCCCCCCAGTTTGCAAGTCTGGGTTTCCCCAGATAGGTCTTTTGCATGACAAAGAGGATGAAATTGGTACCTTTTAGCTAGGATATCCCAGACCATTCACACAGCCACCACAGCAGGAACCTTATTTTTCTGCATCAGACAAAAAAAGCAGACCCACAGGGGGAATTAGATGCACCAATTCCCATTCAGTGAGTATAAGTAAGGTACCATGCTGGAACCAATTTGACATTTGTGACATGATAGATGCATAATAGTAATTTTGTAGGTCTGGGAACCCAATCCCACCCCTCTTGCTCATAGGGAGCTGGAGTTTTTTAAGTGATAGTTGTGAGGGTTGACCTGACAAAAAACGTTCTAATAATGTTATCACATTTTCTAAAATAAGATGAAGGGATTTATACAGATAGACTGCTTAGAATAGAGGAGCCTAGGCAGAATATTCATTTTTATTGTATTAACCCTTCCTCACAGGCTCAGGGAGAGAGGACGCCACATATTTGTATCACTAGTTATTTGAAAGTACTGGATCTGACTTTATCTTCACTAGTTCATTAATATTTTTGGTACTTTTATGCCTATAAAATGTACAAAATGTATAAAATGTACAAAATATATACCTATTTGATTGCAGCAGTTTGCCCATGGAAATTCCATTGAGAAAAAGGCCCACCACATGTCAACTGAGAGATTTCCAAAAGTTCTGATTTTTTCCATTTTATTTTGTAACCAGATATTGCTGCAAATGTTTGTATTAGCAATAGGAGGGCTGTAATAGTGATTTCTGGTTTGGATATATACAAAAGTGCATTGTCTGCCTATAACACCGATTTAGACTCCATGGAACCTGTGTGCCTCAGATATTGGGATGAGCCTAGACAGCTATTACCAGGGGCTCAGGAGCCCAATCAAAAAGTAATGGAGAATGTGAGCACTCCTGCCTAGTTCCCTGAAAGAGGCTGAAGGTATCCAAGGTCACGTTGTAATACAAAAGGTTGGGTAAGAATATAACAGTTGGATCTAAGAAATAAATGTAAGTCCAAATCCAAATTTTGTAGGGTACAAAATATACACCTCCAGCCCACTCTATGAAAAGCCTTTCTGCATCCAAGGCTAATATGGCTTGTGGCTTGGGGTCATCATATTTCACTCTTATAATATCAATAAGAAGTCCAAAAGGTCAAAAAAAAGAGCTAAAAAAGAAGCCATGGTGGCCTCTGACAAACCCAACTTGACTTGGGTGCATGATAGAATCCAAATCCTCCTCCAATCTCATCACCAGAACTTTTGCTAATATTTTGATATCACTATTAATAAGTTAAATTGGTCAATAACTGGAATATAATATAGTGTGGATTCCATTTTGACTTTTTGAGTAATCACTTAACTTCTTTATATTTCTAAATGTCTTTATGGGAACAGTGTTTACCCACTTAGCAGGGTGTTGTCAGGTTTAACCCATTCAAATTTGTAAAGCACTTTGAGATCCTCAGATGGAATGCGCTAGAGAATTGCGAATTATTATTGATTAATTCCCACATTAATGACACATTGAGAGAAGTGAATATTACAAACTTTTTGAAACATCCAAACACATGATAAATTGTGTATCAAAAGGACATTATCTACAATTATATATATTTTTCACATTCTCCTTTGTTTATAATAACCTTGTAGAATCTTGAAAACATTTGTTTTCTACTTGGGAAAACACTATTATTTTTCCTGTTTCATGTCTCTGTTGTTTTCTCCTCATGTCTATGCTCCCACATTTTTAGTAAAGACAGCATTAATCTGCATAGGTTTCAGATTAAATTGAGAGCTAACCTCAGTAGAGCCAATGCAGCCAGTGAAAGAGAGCTCAAAACACTACCTAGTGTTTGTGTGTGTATGTACGTCTGTGTGTTTTGTTTTGTTTATTTCATTTTTGAGCAGAATAATGGATTTTTTAAAATAGTAGATACTAGGCTCAGTCCTGTATTCCTTACATCTACTTAGGTAAAACTTTCAGTGCCTTTAAGGTGCACATTAGTGGGTCTATTTAGTAAAATCCAGAGGAATTTCCCAACAGAATATAATTATTTTAAGCTAGGTCAAATTGGAGGCTTAAACTACTTGTCAGCATCCCTTTTGCTTTTTTTCCTTTGCCATGCTCATTCCACCTATCCGAAAGCAGTAAACCAGAGAATGATGTCATTTTTTTTTCCAGAAGTAACAAAAGGGAACGAAGATGCTAAATGAGTATTGCCAATGCAAACTAGTGCTAGTGCATTCTCTGAAATACTTATCAATGGCATGTTCATTTCTGGAAAAGCTGTAAATAGATGCCAGGGTTAGGTTGTGTGTATTCCTATAATGTGATGTAACAGGTATCAGAAGTGTAAAAGACTCCTTTGACTTAGGGCTTGTCTATACTTAAAACTGCAGTGGTGTAGCTGCACAACTGTAGCACTTCAGCGAAGATGCTACCTATGCCCACAGGAGGGCTTTTCCCATTGGCATAAGTAATCCCCCCCTCCTCCAAGAGGTGGTAGCTGGGTTGAAAGGAAAATTCTCCTGTCAACTTAGCACAACTTACCCCAGCAGTTAAGTCAGGCTAACTGCGTCATTCAGGGGTGTGGATTCTTCACTCCCCTGAGCAACATAGGTATACCAACCTAATTTCCTAATGTAGACCAAGCCTCCCATGTTTCATGTTTTGCATATGCTTGTGTGCTTACCTTCTTAGATGTAGGGATTGGTTGCTCAACACACTTAATTAGCTTGTTTTGAGCAATTCCACTCCTTTTTGTTCAATACCGAACATTTTCTAGTATGTGTAGTCTCAATTCTGTGAATGGAAAGGCCCCTGAAATATATTTCATGTTTGAAAGGAATACCATTGCTGAGGGCAGGAAGCAGTGAGGGCAGAAACAAATGGCTATAGAAAATAGTTAAACGGTAGGAACTTGATTGAATTACATGTAACAAGTTAACACCTTATGTAAGGGCACTAGGTTCTGGCAGTCACTGAAAGTGGGGGACAAGAGTTCTGTTCTATCATAAGCCAATCTCTAGTGGGAATACTGACTGTCCTAGCTGTTCAAGGTTTAAATATGTCTGCAGTCCTGTACAAGTTACTGTACTCTGCCAGGAAATCCCCTCATTTTGCATTGAATTAGGGCATTCCCGTGGTTCCAACTCACATCAACACTAAAAAGGCATCTTTCCCATTTCCCAGTCACTGTTGAGCTGGGAGAACAAATTGCCAATAGCTCACTGATTTTTAACCCTGGCTGGGATGTTCATGTAAACCCAAGATAAACTGTCCAAAGATGAAACACTGTGAAACAAGAAATGAAATTAACCACACATCTAACATTTGCTTGTTTTTAAATTCATACATATTCAAAGTGATCCATGCTGCTACTCAAAAGTGAATGTTTGTCAGAACAACCAACCAAAAACAAAGAAAAATGCATAACTGCATATTTGAACAAACTGGGGAAAGCAAATTAAATGATGGCTAAATTACAGTATAACTTCACTAAGATATATTTACATAGTAATGTGGGAGAGTGATTGGAAAAAGCAGGTTGGAACAAAAAGGGGCTACTTCGTGGAGGATAGGTCCATCAATGGCTATTAGCCAAAATTATCATGGATGCAAGCCAGGCGCTGGGTGTCCCTAAGTCTCTGACTTCCAGAAGCTGGGAGTGGACAACAGGGGATGCATCACTTGAAGACTGATTGTTCTATTCATCCCCTCTGAAGCACCTAGCTTGGCCACTGTCCAAAGACAGGAAATTGGGCTACATGGACCATTGGTCTGACCCAGTAAGGCTGTTCTGCTATTCTATTTGCCTTTTAGGAGTGGCATCCGTCTCCAAGCCAGTTGATCCCTGACTCTGAGAGAGGATCCAAATTTGACCAATGGCATCCTTCCCAACAAGGAAGATGTTACATTGGTTGGCAGGTGCTGAGAAACTGCCACGCCAGAGGCCAGTCCTCAGGGCCCACCCCAGCAATCTGGCATCAGCTGTGAGGATAATTGTTCCCCTTTCATGAAACTTGCATGATACATTTGCTTAGCTTGCAAGGTCATATGTAAAGGCAGTTTCACAGACAGGAGAATAGGACTCTCTTAATACGTAGCAGGAAACCTTTTCCAAGCCTTGTACAAATGTTCACTAACCCTCAAAATACTATAAGGTAGGTGCTAGCTTGTTTAACAGGAGTCAAGAGACTTGTATGAGACCACACATCAAGTCATTAGCAGGTCAGAATTAGAACTCAGACATTCCTGATTGGAAGCCTCATGATCATTCCCCTAGATTATACTGCCTCCATATCTATAGACTTCAGTCCTTCTCCCATGGAATCAATGGCAAAACTTCTATTGACTAAGGTGGACTCAAGATGATGCCTTTAGTGGGGATACTTTAATCCAGTGCTGTTTCAAGATGCAGCATTGAAGGATTAGTTTATGTCATCAGCAAAGGCATATTCTTTATTGAAACTACAAACAGGCTTTACACTGCAGATCATAAAACTGAGATCCAGCTATCAAAGATTTCCTTAAAAGAATGGTACATATTTAAAGTTAGAAGCTGCATACTCCATCTTTATAAATCAGCAAGTTTATACTCCAGCTATTTTTGCCAAATACTGAGAAGAAGCCAGCTACCAATGCAGTCGTAACACAATATATGGTATGACCAACCTCACCGTGCAAGGCTGGGTGTACATATTATTATTTGAATATATATTCTGGTTGCACCAAGAGGCTGAGTGCTAGGTGATATCCAAAAACGAGGTGAACATTGTCCTTGCCCCACAGAGAATAGAATCTAAGAAAACCAGCAATGCACAAAGCGTGGAGGAGAAGGAAACAAGAACTACATTGTTATATATTTGCTGTTTTATTTTTATAAGCATTGATGATGTTTATGGTCCTCTTGTAGTCATGAATGTAGGAAATATAGTCATATCTGCAAGGGCACCCATCCATTAATGAGAACAGGATATATGCGAATTGAAGTCTTCAGGACAATGTTTAAAATAACTTCCCACACAAAATAATATTTAGGGACTATGATTTATGCAATATGGGTTTAATCCAAAGCCTACTGAGATAAATGGGAGTTCCCCATTGACTTCAGTGAGCTTTGGATCACACCTTACGACATTATTATTAAGCGCTTAAGATCTGCTCCTGTACAGTTCAATGGCAAAATTCTCATCGACTTCAAAGGTGCTGGATTGAGCCTTTAATCCCTTTAAAATTAAGAAGATTTTGGAAAGGCTGTTGCATATCTGCACCAGGAAATAACATGAAACAAAATACTTTATGAGAATGTCCAGTGTTATTTCTCTCTGATATCTCCTCCTTCAGTTAAAGCTCAACATAGCTAAAACAGAGCTCCTAATCCTTCCCCCAACCCTTCCCTCTACTTCCATGATTGATCACTATGGACTGCACCATCCACGTCTCTCTCAGGCCTGTGATCTGGGCATCATCTTCAACTCAGACCTCTCTCTAGATCCTCACATTCAGGCAATATCTAAATCTTGTCAAATCTTTCTGCATAACATCTGTAAAAACAGTGTTTCCTATCCATCCACACAGCTAAAACTCTCATCCAAGTTCTCATCAACTTGTGTCTCAGTTATTGTGACATTCTTCTCTCTGGCCTTGACAAATGCAATCTTGCCCTGCTGATATCCATTCAGAATGCTGCTGCAAAGATCATATTCCTAGCCCATTGCTTTGAGCCTGTCACCCGCCTCTTTGCATCCCTTCACTGGCTCCTCCTTTTCTGTTGCATTAGACATAAGCTACCTGCATTTACTTTCAAAGTCTTTCACAGTCAATCCCCATCCTACCTATCATCTCTCAACTGCTATCAAGATGCCAACTCTCTACTTTAATTTGCCCATGATGCCTACCTTCATCATCTACTTTTTAAATTTTCAAACAAGCACCTCCATACTTTCTTCCATGCTGCCTCTCATGATTGGGAGGCATTTGCTAAATATTGCTAAACATTTGCAAAGCTAGTTCATTATCCACTTTCAAATCCTTCCTTATAATTCTCCTTAGCCGTGATGTGATGCCTACATAAAAACTGACAATGGTTAGCCTACTAGTGTGCTGAGACCACTGCCTATCATGCTGACTAATATTGTCTCATTGTTTTCTTGCACTTCCCTGTCAGTTTATATCTGTTGTCTCTTGTTTTATACTTAGATTGTAAACTCAGATGGGGTCAAGGATCATCTTTTTGATATGTGTATGTACAGAGCCTAGCACAATGGAGTCAGTGCCTAGATCTCCTAGGTACTATGGCAATACAAAGAATAGCATTAATAATTACCAGAAAGTGCCAAGTACAGTGAGCGTGCAATCATCATTATCCATTTACTTCAAAAGGTGGATCATTACATAAAATGTGAATAAACCTTTTAAATTTATCTCAATAATACCCTAAATCTCTTTAGCTCTCTGAAAACTTTTATTTACTATAATTGAAGAAAAATGTTAATGATCTTAGTAAAACTAATTGCGGTATCCTGTAAATTCTGTAGAATGTTTAATTTTTTAAGTCGTAAATAAAATAAAGAAACAGATTTTAAATCTTAATCCCGTTTAAAATGTGCTGTATTCTTAACCATTAAGGGATTTGGATTCAGATTATCCATTTAATAAATAATCAGATCTGAAAGATGTAATTTGTCATAGCCAGAGAAAGTGCTTACTTAAAAAAAGCATGACAAGTTAATTAAATAAAACTGAATATACTGAAGGCTGAATTTGTATGTTTGTATGTTTGTCTTTGTTTTAATAACTTTTGATGCCTGGAAAAAAAATTAAAGGCACAAAAGCAATTATATAGACTAAACAGATAAAAACCTAGCAATAGTTAAGGCACCTTTGTATATTTTATATATACAGGACATGATCTTGCATTCCTTGTACACCCTAAACTCCCAGTGAAATCATTAGACAATTACAATTCAAAAATTAAATCAATTTTTTTTAAATGTCGCTGTTTTCATTTATTGTCTGACTCTGCAACCCTTGCTGAGGAGTAATGCAAGATCAAACAAAAGGTTACTCATATGAGTAAGGATTATAAAATTAGTCACTTAGGCCCGCTTTTGCAAAGATTTACGCACATGCTTAGCTTTACTACCATGAAATCAATGGGACTACTCATGATAATATAGTTAAACATCTATCTAAATCTTTGCAGGATCAGGGCTTTAGAATCTTTTTGTTCAAAGGGACTGATTTCGCATACACTTATGCATATAAGTAACTTTGTTCCTGTGACTAATCCCATTGATACCAATGTGTGTGTAAGTGTTGGCAACAGCTGGCAGATTTGCCAGTTTATAGAGGGCCCAATTCTCTTGGTGCTGAGCCTCACCCAAAAGTTGCTGTGTACTCTTAACTCCGATTAATGCCTCTTTGGAGGAGCTAGTATTGCCAGCTCTAGACATACAAAATTCACAATTCAGGCCTGCAAAAATCATGAGATTGCCTTAAAATAACAAGTTTTTAAAACAATACATTTTGTGTTATGTTATTTGCTTTCAAATTTTTGGCTTTTAGGGGTCACATCTTAAGGCTTTTTCCACAGACATGAGGGCTAGAAACAGCCTCTTTTTTTAAATGAAAGCTGAGATTCTCATGTAATCACATGACCCCAGGAGTTATAGCTTTAAGAAAAACAGCCTCTATTGGGAGAATCACAATGAAATCATGAGAGTTGGCAATAGTGCAACATTCTAACTGTTTATCGGTTTGAATTTTTATATTTTTATTCATATATTTATTGCTACAAGATTATCTCCTAATAACAATTCTGAGGCTATTGTGAGGTTAGGGCACTCTCTTACATTAATAATTATTAATCTTTCATAAGAGAATAATTTAAAATAAAATATTCTTGCTAGTTCTTTCCCCTCAAAATACTTTGGGGCAACTCCAAATTAAAAGCTTGATCCAGCAGATACTTAGTACCCGGAGTAGTCCCTTTGGAGACTTTGATGAATACAACAAAAAGCATGTGTTATAGGAGTTGTACTCCACCTGTGCCAGGTCCCCCATTCCCACCCTGGCTCCCTGACAGCATGGCTCTTTAGAGCTGTGTTGCAATGACTGTCTCATGCTGCTGCTGCCCCTGAGACACACCTGTCAAGGAAGTCATCCCAGCATGGAGACAGTCACAGAAAATGTAATGCAGGCTTGCAATGTATTAATCTTATATAGCCTTTCTCCTGATCTCCAAAAAGACTATGATTTCCAATCCCATTTCACCCCTCTCATGTCATAGTTCCATGCACCTGTGAAGGGCTCTCTACAGCAACTGGTGGAGGATGGAAGGGGGAAAAATGATGATGCAGGAGTGACTGACTCTCCTGCATATACACACAGAACATTAGAGATCCATGCAGAAGGTCATCTCCACACTGGAAGTAATATGACAATGGGATTAGGCCCTTGGGGGGTAGGTATAATACATAGCATTGGAGCTGTAGGGAAGAACAAACTGAAAAAGTTGTCTTTGCTCCAGCATTTAAATCAGTGGGAACTGCACCCATTTTTTTATCCCACAGCTAAATTTGGTTCATTGTTCAAATTAAAGAGGCAGATGTTGACTGCCTGGGTATGCTTAATTATGTGCCATAAAACCCATAGGCACAGAAGGAAAATGGAAGTTTTCCATTCCAATTCTGACTTCCCACAAACCCATGGAAAAGCCATAGAACAAGCACGGGGGTTCTAAATTTGTGCATGCACATTCCTTGACATAGCAATAGCTATATGCATACACCCTCATACACACAGATTATTCATGCTCATAACAGGAATAATTTGTACAGGGGGAGAAGATAAATCAATGACGAGGGCACAATGATGAGGCATTTGCAGTGTATTTGTCATCCATTTTGGTGGAATTTAAACAAGGAGACAACTTGGCCTGAAATCCTCTTTCCATTGTTATTTCAGTTCAGTTTTGTACTCTTACAGATATTAAGACAACAACAGCTGAGGCATTAAAATGTACATCAAAGTTGTCTTCTACTGCCCACTGTTCAGAGGTTTAAACCACAGACTGGAGAAGGGAATTGTGCCCCAAATGTCAACATTTTGTTACAGTTGTAAACACGCTCAATTAGAAATAAAATATTAATCTGTTTGGTAACTAAAACAAGTCTCCCTTCCACCAGTATATTTCACAGAGTATGATTAAATGTGGACTGAAGTCAAGTGAGTCATGATGATAATAAAATAATGTTGATACCTGTAAATGTCAGCTATTATTCTATGCTAAGATCTCTCAACATTATAGTCTTTAGAAAGTTAAGTGGGAGAGTTCCACTGCACTAGACAAAGAAAATAAAAAAAATTATCTCCAAAGAAACTACTTTGGGCCTTTCTTTTCCTCTGACAGCATTAAAGAGAAAAAACAAATTCCATCATGAAATGCAAATGTAATGTTAACCTTCATAACAGTGTCTATTGTCCTTAAGGAAAAGGTTAAAATACATTTTTTGTTGCATGAGGATCAGAAATGTGAAACCCTTCTAGCTGAGTGCTTCACACCGGCCTCCTGATCCTTCACGATACCACAGCAACAACAACGCAAACTAGCAGAGGTATGAGTCAATATTTTTTTATTATGACAATAAGGACAAGATGGATAGGCAAACTGCTCTTGCTGCTGTTGCTATAACAGGAAAGCATATTAATGGTCAGCCCAGATACCTAGCGGCAGTGCTCTGCAGAACCCACAGGCTCAACTTTCAGGTCATGGACCAGGTTGTCACTCATTTACAGCTGTGTAAATCTGTTCCAGAGGGGTAGCCGTGTTAGTCTGTTTTTAGCAAAACAGTGAGAGTCCTGTGGCACCTTAAAGACTAACAAAGTTATTTGGCCATAAGCTTTCCTGGGCAGACACCCATTTTGTCAGATTGTGTAAATCTGGTATAATTCCCCTGACTTTAATTAAGGCCTCGTCTACAGACAAAAATATACCACTTTAACTATACTCCCCTAGTGTCAGCCATATGGGAAGAGGATTAAACTATCATGGTATAAGGCATCTTTATTCTGGTATAACTGTGTATACACTAGGGGTTGTAATGATATAATTATATTGGGAAAAAATCACAACCCTAACTAACATAGTTATACCACTACAGAGACTGTAGTCTTAATTACTTCAGGTTTATGTGAGAACAGCCAAAAGCAGACTCTGGCCTCAGGTATCTAGCTCCCTGGTTTTACATGGGTTGAGAGCATTATAGCCCTGCTACTCTCCAGGAGGGAGCCTTCAGTTATAACAAGTTATAACAAGCCTTGAGTTATTCATCAGCGGCTGAGTCCTGATTCAGATCACTGGAATCCTGACCGGTCACTCCTATGAAGCCAACAAAATGGTGGCCCCAGGCTGAGGGGCTCAAGAATGGGGATTCAAAGTTGAGGGAAATATGGGTATCTTCAGAACTCCATTTAAAAAATAAAGAAACCCTGGAGGTAAGGGACAAGCAAAGGCAACTCTTCAGGCCCTTCATGATAGAAGTCACAAAGTCAGGGCATGACTTATGTGTCAGAGACATGGTCCCAAGGATTGAACAACAAAAGCAAGGTTGAGAGGGGGTTAATAACAGATCTGGGGGACAGCAATGAGGGTGAGTGACAGAGCTGTGGGAGGTAGAATGGTGAGGGTATGATAAGGCTCCATGCTTGTTTTTCCTGCCGACCAGCGGTCAGTGGTAGTAGAGGATATATAAGAGTTCAGACTAATGCTTGCAATGGCTCAGAATTGCTGCCCACAGTTAAGCAGAGCAAACTGGTACACTGCGGAATGCCACATCACCAGTCTTCTTAGGGTGCGCAAAGAGCTAGCACCAGCCCTATCTATTGTCTACATAAGAGGTTTTGCTCTGTGCTTCATATTGTGAGTCAACGGGCTCTGCCCTCCTAGAAGACAGATCTGATTCTTGCACCTGCTTTTATATCTGTCCCTGGTATTTTTCCCTCCAGGGCAAAAGCATAGTCAGCAACAATAACATTATAGTAGCATTGTAACCCAAGTTTTCAAAAACCGCCTTTAAAATTGTGCCTGCAGTTTTGCACACATACTTATTTTTACCCACATTTTGTGTTTGCAAGTGTAGTTTTCACAAACAAATCCTAGTTTCTGAACAATGAAAACTTAAACATGAAAACTTGGGAATGCTAAATTGCAGGCACAATTCTAAAGTCTCTCAGTAATAATCTGTAGTTTTGATAACGTGAGAGAAATTTCTGCATAATACCTATTTTTGAGGTGTCTTACTATGGAAAATGACAGTTTTCAAATACATGAAGCATAACAAGAAAACAGAATGCTATAAATTAATTTTTATTGCAGCTGCAGAGAGTAATACAGCCTTGCATATATCTAGTTTTGAGGATAGCAACAGATAGCCAAGTGTAGTAACAAGCTAGACAATTTCACAAGGTAAAGGATGTAAATCTGGCATGATTTCTTGCATTATAGTTAGTAGTCTTTTTCAGAAGCAATTCCTCCTCATCTATTATCTTATAAATATGCTAAAATATTTTTAAGGGATTTTTTTGTACAAAGGACATGGTCAGTGGGACAATGGGAGTCAGAACTCTTGCATTATAATTCCAACCCTGTCACTGACCTGTTGTGGACAGAACCTTTTTGTAAATTAGTGTTCTCTCTGTAAAGTGGTTATCACACTCACCAATGAGACAGACGTCTTGTGCGGTTTGATCAGATGTTTTTGAAGTGTTTTGCAATCCTCAGATTGCAGAAGGTACGTAGGGAAAAGTATTATTAATTTGCAACTATAGGCTGAGAGCATGGTGTGTAGATCAGGATCCAACTGAAGTATCTTCAGATTTTGGATCTGACACAGAGCCAAACCTGTAGAGGCAAGTTCAGATTCTAGCAGTCAATCCTGAGTCACCTCCCATTAAAAAATTCAGAAGGGCTTACATTGAAGATACTGATTTTAGCTAATTTCTATTCTAAATCTGTTAAAACTGATGCTATGCAAATGTAATGGAGTGTTTTAATGTGGGTTTTCTTGCTTTATTATAAAAATGTGGGCTGTGGTGACAGTTATATCATTAAGCAACTAATATTTTTTCTGTTTTTTCCCTCATGAGAATTTATTATTTGATTTTATTGTTGATAATCCTTGCATCACTGCTGGCTGATGCTTCAGGCATGAACATGTCTATCTTGCTGTTGCCAGAATAACTCCCTTTTTCATACATGTGCTAGCTTTGATTGAGCTAGCACACTAAAAATAGAGTGTTGTCACAGTGGCACAGGCAACAGCATCAGCTAGCTGCCCGAATACAATTCTGTCCATGAATTTAAGTACTTGGGTGACTAGCCCATGCCGCTGCCCATGCTGCCATGGCTACAGTATTTTCAGTGTGCTAGCTCAATCATAGTTCATCTACCCACGCTGGAAATTACCCAACTCCAGCTGCAGTGTAGATGTATCTTCAGACTTAATTTTTTGATGAGGACAGGTTATTGGGCTATCACTCAAACCTCCAGCCTGGAGGACCAGTGGACTGTTTTTCAGCTGGTCACTACCCTTTGACCTCCCCAGCTTGGGTGGCTCTACCCTTTCATAGCTCTCAGTGTTGTTGTAACACACAAGCCTTCCCACTGCATCAACATGGTGTCCCCAGGGAAGCATTGCTGTTATAGAAATCCCTTTATAATATATAGGATAGAGACACTTGCAGAACGTCTATTACCCTTCTTTCTACCGAAACAATTGAGATCAGATTTATTGCCTTTACCCTCCCTCCCAAAATGTAATCTGGATCACGGTTGGCCTACTCTGACATGTGGCCTACTTACTGGAAATACTTTGCTTGTGAAATTCCCCTTCTGAGGGTGTTTTCAGAATTTTTGAGCATGTCCGATTTGTTTCAGCACTCTGTGACCACTTCTTTCCCTGTTTCCACCTACCCTTCCTTTGCCCAAGTGGGTTTGGATTTTGACACTGGCTGTTTGTACTTGAGCCACAGAGTATAGTCTGGGATTAATGGAGTTGTTTTTGAAAAGTGCCTTTAAAGTGATCAACATTTGAAATGTGTTTTGTTTTCATTCCTTCTTTGGTTTTATCTCAGCAACCCCTACTGAGTGATTTGTATTTGTGCTTTGCATTTTATAATCTCATTTTTAGGTCTTCACAGGGGATGAACTCACTCTTGTGCAGAGGACCAGCACAAGGTATAGAAATCACTTAAGCTTCACTTAAACCAGGGGTAGTCAATTATTTTTTGTCAAAGTCCAAATTTCTTGGTCAAGGCATAGTCAAGGTCCAGATTCCAGAGAAAGTAAAAAAAAAAACCAACAACAGTAATGATAATAATAAATAAATAAAAAGATTTTGGGGCCTGTTCAAAGGCATCTGGTAGTCTGGATTTGACCTGCGGTCTGCTTATTGACTACCCCTGACTTAAACTTTAATTTGAGGTTGTGACTGGGTATACTTGGCCCACACTGGAGTCAAAGGGGTTAAGCCAATACTCTTGGCAGCAAAAGCCACACCTTCTTACCCCTGCTGGGCATGCGCCAATTGCTGCCTCAGTATAAAAGAGAGCAGCCCGCTCAATCTAGGCTGACGGCTGAGGAGAAGGGATGTGCCTTGCAGACTCCAGCCCAGGTGCAGCTGGAACCCCAGGCTGTGGAAGCCCGAGGTGTTGAGATCCAGACAGATGTCTAGGTACTTGCAGATGCCTGAGAGGGATCGGAGCTGCTAGGAACCACACATGCCAACAGACCTGAAGACCATGATGACTTCTCACCTACAACACTGAGAGACATGATAGGAAATGGCCTGGAGGGAACCAGTATTAGTCTGGGGTGCAGTCGGTGTGTTTTGGTGGGATCCCTGCTGACTCAGTGGTGGGACACACCGCTGCTGCTAGGGCCCTGGGCCAGAATGCAGTGGAGCAGGGTGGGCATGGGTCCCCCTACCCTGACCATCACCCTTCCTTCCCCCACCCTAGGTGACAGCCCATGTCGGCTTGGGCCAGTAAGCCATGCTGCCCTGAAGGCGGAGGGCAGTCTGACAGACATAACCGTGGGGCTCCCAAAGGGAGATGGGATGTACTTGCCCCATGACAGAGGTATTAAACTGGAATTAAGTGTTGGCTGGACATTATTCTGAATCTCTACACAAAGCTGAATCTCATCCTTTGAGAGCAGTATCCTCATTAGAGAGGTTTGCTTCCACTATTACAGAAAAGGCAAAAAATAGTCCTCTTAGTACTCAATAGTACTATTACTGTGGAAGGCATAGGGAAAACTGATTTGACTCACTAAGAAGGATTATTTACTGAAGCCCTTAGGCCTTCATAGCATGAAGCCACATAAAGACCATATGCTGCTGAGGACCTCCACCCTCAGTTCCAACTCACTCATGAATGCAACCACAACATCCCTGGCCCTATATCCCAAAGCAACTCCTGATTCCAGTCACCATCTTCCCTTTTAATTTTTGTACACCTTAGTGTACAAGGAAGTGTGTGGGGGGTATCAGATCCAAGAGTACATCAGATCATGCAAAACTGGGATTTGATGGGCACCACAATCCATCAAGATATGCAAAAAATCCTAGAGGAGAGTTGCTATTCTGGATCAAATACAAAAGCAAATGAACCTCAAATTCATTTTTAAAGGGGAAAGAGGTTGCAACTGGCCTTCAAGTAAGATCTGAAGTGTTTGCTGAGCACAAGAGGGACCTGACAGAGTGGTCCTTCAAAAGCGTAGGCCCTGTGGCTCAGACCTAGTACATTAGGCATAGACTAGGGACGAACCCTCAATTGTAAGTATTTGCATATATTCTGATGAAAGTTCTTATTTAGTGATCTGAAAGATGAGATAGTATGTGCTTTGCATCTTGCAAGACATATCAATCAATCCATAATAACAAAATGTCAGTACGAAACTGCAGTGCTGTCATATGTGAGGTGGAAGTATCTGTCTGCCTCCTTGATCTCATGAGTCAAGATTTTTAAATGCAGAACTGAAAGAAGAGTGCACCCACAGGGCAAAGAGGAGGTCAATCATGGATGGAGAACCATAATTAATAAGCTGCTGCGTGGAACAAAAATAAAAATAGGGGAAGACCAAAAAGCAGAAGCATGACCCAAAGCAATGCCAGCTATGAGGGTGAGTAAAACTACCTGAGAAGGATGGAAAATCCGGACATCCACCCTCTCAGTCTTAATATCACACAACACATAGCTGAGTTCAGAAGTGAAGAAAATGTCCTGGTCCTCTGAAAGATATAGAATGGAAGCATCAGGAACTGTCAATGGAAGCATCAGGAACTCTGAGCTCTCCCATAGGAGATTTTAAACAATTTAATTAAAAGCAAACATTTCAAAAATAAATAAGGCAGGAACAAATAGAATTAGTTCCTTCCTGGTGCTAATGCATTAATCAAATGATAAAATCAGAATGTAAGGTCCTGCTCCTGCAAGCTGATCCACATGGGAAGATTCCAATGCCTGCCCAAAGCCCCATTGCCTTTAGTTCACAGATCTGCTTTCAGGCTCAGGGACTAAATAAATAACAAAAGTAACACTAACAACACATTTATGACACAATCACTGATGCATTTCCGCTTTATTTGCCTAACCTATGGCCCTATACAGCTCAGGAACTGGCAGAGATATTAAGAGAAGATCCCTCCACCCCTCATTAATATTTGGGCTCCGTGTGGATTTGAATTTAATCAGGCATCAAATAAACTTTGGCCACTATTTTCAAACATGAGTGCCTAAAGTTAGTTAGTTAGCCTAAAATTAAATCAGTATTTAGGCACTTGAAGAAGTGGCCTGATTTTTCAAGTGTGCTGATCACCCAGAAGCTCCCATTAAAATCTATTGTTCTCTCTTGGGTAGAGTATGAACCAGCTGCTCTTCATCCAGGTGCTGATTTCCTGTTTAGCATTAGGATGTCCTTGCAATGCTATTGGTTATGTCAATCAGAAATGAGATATATGTCATGGCGTATATCGCCACTTAGGTGGAATTTTATTTAAAATTGCAAATTTATGATACTTTACTTAAATTACGTGAAAAGTCCTAGATACCACAACAGAAATCTTGCTCTTTCGCAATGTGGATCATCAAAGGACTGGAGAATCATGGAATCAATGTTCCTAAAGGAAGGTTTGTGCCACCGGCACCTGCAACAACTTCTCTACTGGTCACACTGGGGACTGAGCTCACACTGTAGTTAAAGTTCTGCCTCCATCATTGGGGTTTGAGCCTGCAAAGTATTAATTACTCTGACCCTGATCCAGCAACGCATTTAAGACCATGCTTAATTGTACTTTATTGTACACTTCTCCCCATGTTTCTAATCTATTTAGATCTCCTATGTTATTCTTCTGTCCTCACTTACATTTCAATTCCCCACAATTTATTATCTGCAAATATTAACATGCTGCTTGCTGCTCTCTTTCAGACCATTGCCAGAGTCTGATACCCTTACACTCGGTAGCACTTTCCTGTACTATATAAGTAGTCCTCTTCACTGGCACTACTTGATTCTTCCTGATCGTTGCAGCCAGAGTGCTCAGTACTTTGCAGGACTATGCCCTGGGTCAGCAGTATATAACGGGAGCTGAAGTTACTGAGATAATGTGTGGGACAAGAGGTGAGGAGCAACATACTGGAGGGACAGTCAGAACAGCAGGATTGTCAGGCAGGAGGCATTATATTGTAGGAGTGGGATAAAGAAAGGATAGCCATTATAAAAAATACTACAGTCCTGTATCTACAGTGAAACCCAAATAGCACTGCTTATATTACTGCTACTACAGGCACCATTATTGTAGACAGAATACTGTTTAGTTTCTTTTTTAAGAGGAAACTGGTGGCATTTCATTAAGGGCTCAAGCTACAACCCCACTCCCACACCTCTGTGGCTGCAATGTTATGTGTTTATTCTAGAAATTGCCAGGCCCTGTGCTGAAATGGTAAATTTAGGGAAACAGTGGGTGGTTCGTGTATTGCCAAGACAATCAGAAGTTGGTCATCTTTCTCTGCATATAAAGTAATTCATTGCACTATTACAATTACTATTTAAAATATTAAATTCCTGAAAAGTAAAGCATTTAATTTTTTTCTCAATAGTTTAATGAAGAAAAGTAATATGAACTATCTTGTAATTTAATTTAGATATAGGCTAGAATAATAGTAATAATTCAAATTTTAAGAGAATCCCCACCACTGAATATCAAGAGGATAATGGAATTTTAAGCAATATAGGTTGGCTTGGAATAAAAGTTGCCAGACAAACTTGATTTTTTTTCCCAATGGAATTACAGAATTAATAGATGAAGAGAACATGGTAGATGTACTATATTGGGATTTTTAGTAAAGCATTTGAAACAATGCCTTAAAATTAATTGAAGTTGATAAGGATAGTGCAACAGGTTGCAAGCCTATGCTGGGTTCTCCCAGGTCCTTTAAATTACTTCCACCCAGCTCACCCCAGGGAATCCTGTTGTGGGGTAATGATAAGTGGCAAAGTATCAGCTTCAGTGTCTAGTGGGATTCGGGCCACTTTTTTAGGGCAAGATTCTGATCCTCTGACTTACACTGAATAGCACGTTACTCTGCAATGCCATTAAGTAAATGGAATTATTCATGGAGTAAAGTGCTACTGAGTGTAAGGGTATCAGACTGGCAATGATCTGGAAGAGAGGAGCAAGCAGCATGTTAATAATATGTGCAGATAATAAATTGTGAGGAGTTGAAATGTAAGTGAGGACAGAAGAATAACATAGGAGATAACAAAATGAGACCCCAATGGGGGAAATGCAGTCTAGTACATCTCAGAGGGAAATAATATGAAACATAAATATTCAATGGGAGGGAAAAACCTGGGAAGCAGTAATGCGGAAAGAGACATGGGGTGATAGTCCTGCAAATCTGACATGATTCTGGAATGCATTATTACAGCAAAAAGGCCAATGAAAATTTCGGCTGCACATACAGAAGCATCAGTTCACGGAACAGGTGAATAATGGTCCCTCTCTTTCTGGCTTTGGAGCCTTCTAGGCTACAACTCAGCCAGCTAAACTAAGCTACAAGGTATTTCCCTACATCTACACTAGGAAAAAGGTCAAGTTTAAGTCAGGATCACCTAATAGTTGTTAGCTAAACCTGAAGTAAACGTGACCACTTTCCCTTGTCAAGACAAAACCCTCTAGGGCTCTGGTATGGCTACAGCTGGAATACTGAATTAATTTCTGAGCACAACCTATAAGGGAGATATTGACAGATTGGAGGCAGTTTAAAGAAGAACAACAAGTATTATCTGGAGGAATGACTTTATGGAAAGAATAAAACAGATAGATATACACACACATATTAAAGGATGACTAAAGAGAGACATGTAACAACCCATAAATATTTAAACAATGTAAACATTAAGGAAGGGGTGGAAGTACACCTGGTTGTGAGTAACTAAATGAAATTTAAGACAGGGAAATTTTAGAATGAATATCAGGAAACACTTCCTGACAGTGAAGTGCATTCGGCTGTGAAACAGTCTTCCAAAGGAAGTGGTTCAAACCCCTTTAGTCAGCACATTTAAAACCGGAGTGGAAAAAACGCTAGAAAATGTGCTGTAGGGAGCAAATCAATTGACAGGAAAATGGACTGCATGACCTCAGAAGTTTTTTCCTATCTCTTTTACTTCCATGAATATTAATCAAGAAAAGAAAATGAAGGCCTGAAGAATGAATTAACTATTTATATGAGCAAAAAGCAGGTATCTCAGATCTACCACTATTTCCTGAAGGCTAACAACCGGTATAACACCTGTGTCCTTTTTTGTTCATCAATGTACTGTTGCTCTGCCACTTACACAAACAAAGCTGACAACCACAGCTATGCTTAGGGTGTGGCTGACTATTGCAAAACCTGTATGGCTGATATTTTTCTGTGGAATTGGCTCTCCCTATTTTGTCATCTGATTAAGGCATCTCTTGAACTTAATTGGCTAATTATTGGTGTAAAGTCTGTTTAGCAGCAGGGTTTTGTTCAGACAAAACACATACACTCTTCTAAGAGTTATATTCTCTGTCCCATTATGATTTATAATAGGAAATTCATTTTCCATAAAAGAAACATTACTGTACATTTTGTTATAGTTTACAGGGACACAAGGATATATTTACTGAGGGCAAATTATTTCCCAAAATATATTAATACATGCTGATCCTACTTAAGTGTAACTAAGAACAAAGATTGAACTGTTAATATATATATATATATACCACCTAGCAACCTACTGTTAAGCATCAAACCATGCTGATATACTATAATCCAGATTAATTCAGGAATAAATCTTAATACTTTCTCTATTATTTACAGACATTGAGCCCTATATTACTATTTTTCCCTGTATAGAACTCTGTCTGAAAACAGTGGGAGTTCTGGACGAAGATGAAATGGAGAATAAGTCCTAAGAGTTATTTGTTTTCTACCCATTTAATAATATTCTACCAGAAAGTCTTTGTCTAGAGCATTTAAAAACTGCCTATATTTTTATGCTGTAACATTTAAGATCTATAAAACCCTGCATTGTTTATACTTGTAATGTTTCTTGCATGTTTCATTGGCATTCATTTTTTTCATACAATATCCAGTTGATGCTTCCACCTTTTCACTCTGAGCTAGATTTTGCCACCTACCTTCATTACAGATCCCACTGATTTCAATAAGACTTCTTGCAGAGTAAGATACTATACTGTGAGAAAGGGTGACAAAAATCTGTCCCTCTGAGTATTGTAACAGTGAATTTAAAATATAAGCAGAAAAATAGTTTATTTTTCAGAAAACAGCACATGTGCAACAGAAGACTGATTAAGGGGGCAAGGTAAGATTGTGTAATATAATATACATTCAAACAATTGCTCTGAGGACTTGTCCTTTCAAAGTTCTTTTCTTAAGGAAAGCTAAAAAGTCTTGGGCCTGATCATGCTCCTTGATGCACGGGCACATCTCCTACTGTAATCAGTGGGTGTTGCTTAGATTCCCCTAAGGTTGCTCAGGCTCTTTTGTGTTGGGTGTGGACTAGGTGGCTCTCAATAATGTTAATAAAGACATGCACTACTAAGTCACCAATTCAAATTGAACCCTTTTCAATACAATAACCAAGAGACTATGAAATTTGAGCCTGGGATTTACAGAATGTCAGGAATGGGGGCCTGCAGCTGAGCCTGAGATCAGCTAGCTAACTGCAGCTGAAACCCTTACTCAGCCAGATTGCCTGATTGGCATTGCCAAGACAGCTCTGAAACCCAACAGTAGCATTGGCGTATGGCTATTCAATGCTTATGCCTACAGCTGTGCTCACTTTTGTGCCTGCTGTTTCTAGTTGTGCTTGTCATTTTCCTGCCCTGGTCCCAGCCTTGATCAGCCCTGTTCTGTTTCTGACTTCTGGTTCCTAACTCTGACTACTGGATCTTGAGTATGGTGCCAACCACTAAGCTGGACCACCACTCCTCCGGCTAGTGGGACTGACCACCCATGACCCACTGACTGACAGTTTGAGCAGCCTAACAAAAAAGGAGGTAAAGAAGGGGAGTAGAAATGGATCGGTTATTAGGATGGATCCTGCTAAGGCCAGCATTGCCTTGCTGGACAGAGTGGGTGTCCTACAGATGTAGGCACAGAATGCTAAATTGTAGGCACAGGCTGTGTCATCCACAACTCCATCCTCTCAGAAGCCTAGAATTTCCCTGCTGGACAACTTTGGCACTGACTGCAGCCAGCTCCATGGTTTTATGAACCAGATTCTAGAATCTGATTGACTTGCTCTGTTTTCCCATTGGTCTGTAGGCGGTAGGCAAAGTAGGTGAGGGACTCTATGCTGAGAAGCCATTGAAAAGCCTGCCAAAAATGGGAGATAACTGGAGACCATAGTTCAACATGATGCCAGTTGTTAGTTCATGGTAGTGTAATATATTCTCCAGAAAGAGGCATGCTGTTTGCAGGATGCTAGGTGTGGCTCAGAATGGAAAAAAAAGATACCATTTTAGTTAGGAGATTGACAATGATGAAGATAACCATGTGCCCATGAGAGTGAGACAGTTCTACAATAAAGTCTATAGACACAGTAGACCAAGATTGAGTGGGGATGGGGAATGGGTGGAGAAGGCCTGTCCAGGGCTCTGATCTTCTTTGTGAATAAGAAAGATGGCTTCCTACATCCTTGTGCGGACTACCAGGCATTACATAAGATTATGATCTGGAACCAGTAACCCAACCCCTATTAGTGGCTGAAAATTTAAAAATTGAAGAGTAACAGGCCATGAACAGCAGTGATGATTTAACCTGGTGATATTCTAAACAAAAGAAGCTCCCAACCATCCTTGTAGCTGTTTCCATAACTTCATGCTGACTCAACAGACCTAATATATGCCTCAAAATGACAATCCTGGATTTCATTAGATTTTAATTACTATTTGTATTGTGGTAGTCTAGAGGTGCTAACCTGGGATTAGGGCCCCTTGGGGCTCCTGAATCTTTTCCAGTTTATAAAAATCATATGATTTCAAGAGCTTCAACATTAACAAGAGTGGTTAAAAATGCTCTTGTGGAAAGGAACTGGGTGATTAAGGTACTGGTATGGTCAGATGCAATTTTTCAGTCTAATCTTGCCCAATTCAGCAGTGAATGAAAGTCATTGTTAGTGAATGCTGTTCTGTGAGCCACTTTGTGACATGACTAATGGTCTCAGTCCAGTTCCTAGAAGACAAGGCCAACACAAAAATCATGACCACATTCAGCATCCTTTTTCAGTTTTTGCATTTAAAGCCATTAAATTGTCTGAATGTGCATGGAGACTGAATTTCTCTTCACTTTGCTGAAATTTGTCATTGTTTATGCAGGGGTGTACATACCCCAGGGATCAATAATCTCATATTTATATTGTACTCTGCATCTCACTGTATCCCACATTTGTATCATACATTTTCAAAGGTGAACTTTCTTAGTGGTATGACAAGTTTTCACACTTAACTGCAAAAGGAATCATGACCTCAGGTGTCTGCTGCACTCCATCATGCACTTGCTTCCCCCAGGGACTTCACACTCTCACCAGAGGTGGGGGGGGGAAGAGTCCCTTTCTGTTCCTCTTTTATTGCTCAGGCACACACATAGTACAATGCCCTGCTGTCAGTCACACAGCTGTTGGAACTAGGGGTGGGAAGGTTACTGGAGTGGTTTCTATTATATACAGAGTTTACAGTTTGGTTCAATAGCTCTCAACACCCCCATGATAAAAATTGTTCCTGCACCTGCGGTCAGCAGGGAGGGACATTTTGCTCATAAGCAATGCTCTGTGGGCCTGTTAATGTCCAGGCACAAAGGCAGGTCCCAGATCTTTAGAACCTCCTCAGGCAGACGTTGTCACCCGTGGGGGTCTCAGGACAGCATCCTCCAGCAGCATTAAAGCAGGAGGGGGACAATAGGCAGAGATGGGAAAGAGATATCAAACCAAGGGGAAAATCTCCTGCCTCCTACGAAGCGAGCTCCCCAGGACGGTGTGTGTGGGTGGGTGGGTGGGTGTGGGGAGTATCTCTGCAGCTGAGCCTTCCCTTCCCCTACTCACGGCTCCATCCACCCCTTCCCCCCAGCATGCAGCTGCAGTGAGTGCTGGAGGCACGAAGAGCAGCGTGTACCACTGCTCCACAGACACTAGACAACAGCAGGGCCGCAGAGCATCAACACTTCACGCTGGAGACAGGAACGCGCCTCCCGCAGACATCTTGAAGCCGGGCATGGAAGCCGGGTGGGGGGAGGGGTGACCCTCGGCGAGCTTCACAGTGCGCACGCGCAGCTCTCACGTCACCAGGGGCTGGAGTTTCGCCGCCAATCATGTCATGCCAGCGGCGGCAGTGGGCGGTTTCCAGATGCGCGAGCCGCTCCGCATCGTGTCGCTCCTCCGCCCCCCTCCCCACTCACCGCCCTCACCTAAAATGGCGGCTCCTCCTCCTCCGCCCCTCCCCCGCGAGGTGGGGGCGGGCCCGTCTCCGCCCCGCCCCTTGCGCGGGTGGGTGTGTGTGTGTGTGTGTGTGTGTGTGCTGGGTGTGCGCGCGCGCGCCAGGCGCCCGCCCGCTGCGGCCGTGACTGACACTCGCACGCGCCGCGAGCCGACTCCAGACGCAGCTCAGCCCGGAGCCCCGTTCGCAGCAGGGCCCCGCCGGCACACACAGCACAGACCCCGCGATGACGGCCAGGCGGGAGGCGGCGGCTCGCGGCCCCGGCTCTGCCCCTGCCCTCCCGGCTCCCGCCACCGCCTGGCTCGGAGCGGCGCTGCGGCTGCTGGTCGCGCTGCTCGCGCACACGGCCCGGGCCGAGCAGGAAGGTGAGAGGCTTCCTCGCCCCCCTCGCGCCGGCTCCCGGGCTGCGCGGGTGCCGTTGGGGCCTGGCAGCGGAGCGGGGCCTCGCCCCCGGGGGCCTGTGGCCGGGCAGGAGGGTCCCTTCCCTCCTCTGGGCGGCCGCTCAGTGCACCCGCAGTGCTCGGGCCGCGGGCGGTAGCTGAGCCAGGGAAGTGGCTTCCTTGGCCCGCTCCGGGTTGAGCGAGCCCCAGTCCCCGGGCCGCTGCCGCCCTCGGCCGGGCCCTTTGCGGGCGGGCGAGTGTGTGTGTGTGAGTGTGGTGGGGGGGGTCCCCTCGCTTCTCTTCCCGGTCGCGCTGCGGGGAGCCCGAGGTTGCCAGCTCACAGGCTGGGTCTGTTCTTCCTACCGCCCTCCCCGGGCTGTCACTGCCGGCCTGACGCGCCCCGCCTCGCCCCGGGGTCAGGACCCGGCCCGAGAGCAGGGTAGAGGGGTGCTGGGCGGGCGAGCGGGGTCTGGGCTGGCCCCTGAGGCTTGTCCGCAGCTTTGGGAAGTCCGTTGACATTGAGGTGAACTTGTGAATGGGCTTCACCTCGGGACTTGCCCTGAGGCAGCGGCAGGGGGAGGCTGGTGTTGCCTCGAAAAACACCTTCCCTTACAGGCACTTCCCCCCTGGTGAAGTTGGGAGGCAGCTAGCTACCCATCTGCTCTGGAGCTTTTGACAGGCTGCAACTAGTCTAGCTCTAGTAGGGTAGAGAGTATTTTTTGCCAAGTTTGGTGAAATTCAGCAAATTACTTCTAATTTGCTGTTTTGAAAATTCCTATGACAGTTTTTTCTTTCCACTCATTTTATTTCTAATATGGTTTGACCAAAAATACAACGTTTGTTTTGTTGAAGTTGCTCAGATGTGCCTTCTAGTATTGTGGAAGGGCTAATGGAATAAGTAAAAAGATAGTTGTCTCTAAGTGTCTAAAAACAACATCTAAATATCAATGTTGTTATTGATAATATAAACTGACATTGTGCTGACTTCAGGCTTAGATGCTGAAGCAGTTCCTGGCTTAAGGGAGAAATGGAGGGACACATACAAGGGATGGGACAGAAATGTGTCAGCAGAAGGAGGAAAACTGGTAGAGAACTGGGAAGTACAAGGGGGTTAGTGGGACCACAGGCATGTGGCCAGAAGCCTAGTCTTCAGTTCTGAAGTGAGGAGAGAGCAGAGTAGGTGTTTCTGCAGGAGAAAGGGGGACTCCAGTGGCATATACACAAAAATCAGATTACATTTGGCTAGACTTTCTTTTCTAATCAGGGAATAAATTCTAATAATTACCTATTAATTTGTTTTTGTAGATTTTAAGGTGGCAGTGGTAAAGGTAGTATGATAGTGACAGAATCACAGCAGAGAGCTGGCTGGATCCCTTTACTGCTCAGTTCCAGACATTCTAGTGTTTGGTTTTTTGTTTTAAAGTGTAAGGAATGTAACATTTGAGTGTGGGGAATTCATATAGCCAGCAGTCAGAACTGTGGTGTCTTCTGGATCACTAGGTAGTTCAAACTCAGACACTTTCAAAATGTGGTTATTTCCATGTGTGGTATTTGATTATAATCCTTCTGGTATATGTTAACATATATGTATCTAGCCAGCAGTTACCTGAAATAATTTCCCAATTGGACACCACTAATCTAGGCCCTGGAGTTAGTGCCACCTTAAGACCACTATTTTATGTTGACTCTTTAGGAGGGCTGATCACTTTCATTCTTTGGGCAATTCCATGTTGACATTCCCTGAGAAATAAATGCAATCTCAGACTCAAGACCAAAGTTTGAGCAGGTGCAATTTAACTCTTTCAAGAAAGTGATATAAACTGTGTCAATAGTTATAAATGTGCCTGTATCAGTATAATTTATGCCTATAAATTTAACCCAACTAGACCTCGGCCATCTCCATGGAGTGAATTTGAAACCCATGCTCTAGAAGACTCCTTTTGTGATTGCCTTTTTGCATGTTGCTTGGATATGAAGCATCGGATAAAGTGAACAGTGAAACATTAAGGTTTACCAACCAAGAAAAGCTCCTGGATATAGGACTTCTCTCATATTTATGGGAATATGCTATATTGCTACAAATACCTTTATACTGATATAAACAGTCTGCATAGAGGGTTGTACTGCTTTTAACTAGATCAATTTTTAAACAAAACTAGTTATAGTGGTACAAAAACTGTATAGCCCAGCCCTTAAAGTGGATAGAAATCCATATCTAGACTAAAATTGACCTGATATTTGTCATATAATTCTGAAGAGCATCAGGAAGACTGTTCAGAGTGCTGTTAATCTCCTTTTTCTGTTGCTGTTTGGAGAAGCTATCGGCTGGTCTATGCTTAAAGCTTACAGCGGCACAGCTATATTGGTACAGCTGTGCCGCTGTATGAGCACTTATTAGCTGCATTACGCCAATGGGAGAGAGCTCTCCCACTGACATAATAAAACCACCTAAATGAGCAGCGATAGCTATGTTGGCAGGAAAATGTCTTCTGCTGACATAGCAGTGTCCACATGAGCGCTTATGCCGACAAAATTTGTTGCTCAGGAGGGTGTTTTTTCATACCCTGAGCGACAAAAGTTTTGCCAGAATAAATGCTAGTGTAGACAAGGCCTATAACCAGTTGCTGAGGGACTTGAATTTGTCTGCTGACTGAATAAGAAAATACTGAATTCACTCACAATTTGAAGGTTCTGTCATCAGCCATAAGGACAAAAAACTTAACTTTTAAAGAAGGGTAGTTAAATTTTGTAGCCATCTGTGGTTCAGGCTTTCCTTTCTTACTGTTCTGAAGTCTTCCTATTCTACTGCCAAATGGATTTTTCAAGATCAGTTGATATCTTCTAGTTTTTGGACTAGTCAAGGTCTGAAACCTGACAAGGCATAGAAGTGGTACTAGTCTTGCTGTCAAAATTAGTTTCTGGAATTAATGCCTGACAGAAGTTTATCTAAGTCTGAGCCAAGTCATGTTCAGGAAGAGTTTTAATGTTGCCTTCTAGTAGTTGATCTGGAACCCCTGTGAACATTCAGCTTATTGACAGCTTTTTCCTCACCTTCAACTTGTACAATTGTTTTGTATTTGTTCTCTATACTTGTATTCAATAAATAACTTTATACAAAACTCTGACCCTTGAAAACAGCTGTCCAGAATAATGCAGGACAAAATCCCTTCTTTGCAACTGGGCAACTGACCAATGGGCAGCGTGCTCAGTTAACCTCCAATAACCCTCTTACCTGCCAGTTCACAAGACCGGAGTAGAGAGACCAGGACAGTTAGGGTAACATTAGTCCCTGACTGTGTAACTCTTAAGATGCTCTTTAGTGCTCATATTAGAACAGATTTTATTTAAACAAACCTAACAGCTGAAAAGTCAGCATGAGCAAATAATACCTTTTCATGTTTGACTTACTCTTCTAAAGTCCTAGATATTTATCTTTGAAAGATGACAACTGGACATAAATGGTAGTTAAGATTACCTCTAAAGATAGAAAGGATGATCAGTATTGGGACCCAGAAAATCCTGTTTTGTTTATGCTGAAAACTTTTTATGTGATGTTGGGCAGGTCACTTTCTCTCTCTCTCATCTATAAAATGGGGAGAGTAATACTTCCCTACGTCACAGGAGTATCATAAATATAAATTCATTAATGCTAGTGAAGTGCTTAGATATTACACTGATAAGTACCATAGTGAAAAAACCTATACGATATTTAAAAAAAAATACTAAAAATCTTTTCACTCTTTATTCTGTTGTTTCTCATACACTGCTTTCAAAATTAAAATAAAACACAGTAAAATAAACTTATTTTAACAGTAAAGTTGTGACCCCAACAGTCCAAAATATAATCTTATATAGCTGCCTCAACATTGAACTCAAAGGACACTTGTTCTGTCATACTGAATTAGCACACCAAACTAATAAACAACATAGGCAAACAACTGTTAGTGAAGCAGAATAGTAAATTTTTACCCTGTCAATGAGAAATTGTAGGTAATTGGAAAGCTAAGTGGTTTGGGCTACATCTTGCTGTTTCAGTGTGTGAAAAAAGTTAAGATCTTTCCAAGGAAGTTTTGCCATTCTTATTTGTTGTATCAATAAGGAAGGAGTAGTAAGTGGTAAGTAGTAGTTGTTGCTAGTCCTGTTAACCCATATTCTTGGACTGTTAACCAAATCAGATATGGTAGGCAGGTATAATCTAATGGATAGGGAGTCAGGAGCCCTGGGTTCTTCTTCCAGCTGACCTAATGTGTAATGTTTGTAAAGTCACTTCACCTGTATATCTGTTTCTTCTCCCATCCTTTGTCTTCTCTGTATAGCCCCCAAGCCTACAATTCCTTGCATGCAGGTGGACTGCTGTGCTCACAGAGCACCATTAAAATCAACAAATGGCAGGTTCTGGATCTTAGGCTGTAACTTCTTCAGGGAACTCTCTCATTGTGTTTGATTAGTACCTAGCACAGTAAGGCCCTCAAACTCTCTGAAGCTTGTAGGTATTGTTGTGATATAATTAATACATATTGATGTTTTTAGTTTTAATCAACATGATTTCCAAGTCAATGGTATTGTTGCATTTTTGAAATAGCTATTTTGAGCCATTGTGATATCTTTGTGTAAATAAGGTTGTGGCTGAATGCAGTAAAGTTCATATAAAAATTAATGTTGGGCATCTATTGTAGAACATATTTTGCTAACTTTTAAAGTGTAGTTCTGCTTCAAAACATTATTTGACTTTTAATGTTGTGGTTCTGTATTTGTGTTCGCTCAATGATTCCTGGATCAGATCCACTCAGTTTACAAGTATAAAGATTGTTTCTAACTGTAAGCCCTGCAGCTCAGTCTGGAATCTGAAAATGACAGATGGGCTTTTGTGAACCATGCATTGCAAACAGTAAAGGATCTGTGATTGTTGAAGTGTAAGCCAGAACAGAATCTAGCTCAGTCACTTGCCCATTGGCTCTGCAGGGCTAATGGGAGTAAATGGTAATCAAAATGTTCTTTGTTTCTTTATCTTCTTTCTTTACTACTTGCCTGTATTCTCTCCCAGTTGTCCTCCCTGCCCCCACTGCACGTGCATGTACGCCCCCACCCTACTCATCTTGCTTCCCAGATTACAGGGCTTGAGGCAGAGACACCATATAGAGCAAAAGTGTCAGAATAAGATAAAAAAGAAAGTGAGAGAAGTAAGGAAAGAGCCAGCCCAGAGAGAAACTAATGCTGCTTAAAAACTATTATTTCTTTCATGTACAAATTTGCCTATTCACTTCCCTTCAGGCCACACCATGTCTGTTGGAGACATTTTCTCCAAATGTTTTTTTCTTTGGTTGTAAAATTGGATGACTTTCACTATAGTTTGTTATATCAATGAATCATGCAATTATATTTGTGATTAGTGAGTCATGGACTGAAGAGGTTAGAAATTGCTGATCTAAGATGAAGAAATTAGTTGGATACTTATGGCCTGCGTGTTCATTGATTGCCTCAGTTTTTGGGTTCCCAGTTTGATATCAGTGTAGCACATATTAAATGGATTAAAACTGGCTAACTGATGGATCTCAAAGTAACTCTAAATGGAGAATTATCCCATGGAGTTGCTTCTAGTGAAGCCCTGCAGGGATCTGTTCTGGGTCCAGTGATGATAAATCTTTATCAATGATTTGCAAGAAAATATAAATAGCACAAATTGGTGAGATGGAAAATAATGATAAAAGCAGGTCAGTTCTACACAACAATATACATTGATAAGGTGGGCTTACTCGAGCATGTTTTAATACAACCAAAATGCAAGGTCATACATACTGTACATTCATAGACTAAGGCCAGCAGAGATCACTGTGTTCTTCAAGTGCAGCAATAAACCTAAATGAATCTTAGCTAATTAAGGGATTTGAGAGACAACCCAGTTCCTGGGCTGTGCCAGTGGTGCAGCTTGGACAGTGGAATGAAATGTTTCACAGCAATGCCCATTGAAGTGCATTTGTGCCGCCTCCTATCCCTTCCTACGCTTTTCCTGACCATCTTGAATGCAAGGCCATAAAGGACAAAAGGAGGCCAAGTACATTCTAGCCCATCTGTTTGCAGCAAAGCACAGTGCCAAATGCCCAAAATTCTGCTTGAGAGCAGGAGAGAATTTCATTTAAGATGCATTTCTACTCCATTGGCTTCCTCTCATCCCAAGAATAATAAGGAAAATAAAGCAAGACACAGCCAATAATAATATGGTTATGACATTGGTTTCCAGACTGCCTTCATCTCTCCAGAGGAGTATATAATTATTTTTTATTGTATTACTGTAGCACCTAGGACCAGGAATTCATTGTGCTAGTTGCTGTACAAACACAGAACAGAAAGACTGTCTTCTCTCCCTATGACCATAGACCCATTATCTCAGTAGAACAGCCAGATTTATCACTCCAACCTTCCATTCAGTACATCTGATAGGATGGGCCATAGGACCGCTCTGTGTGTCCAAATCTTGATTGTTTCAGGAAATCTATCAACTCGCAACATCTATGACTTCAAGTGCAAAGGCTTACAGTTTTACCTACTGTATTTACTCATGCTACAGTAAAGAGATTTATGAAAGCTCTAGTGAGCATCTGTCCTCCAGTCAAAGGTTCAACTCCATCATAGGATCTTAATTTAGTTCTTACTCAATTTATGAAGCCGCCCTTTGACCTTCTGAATATTTGCTGTTTGCCTATCAACCAAAACAGCATTTATTATAGCCATAGCATCTGCCAGAACAGTAACTGCATGCTGATGACTGATGTGCCCTTCAATTTTCCACAAAGCCAAAATTGTTCTCCATCCCCACCCTAAATTCTTGCCTAAGGTGATAACTGATTTCCATCTCAACCGATCATTTATCTACCAATATTCCTTCCCAGACTTCATGCAAACATCCACATACCAGATAGTAAAAGCTTTCTATCTAAATAGAACCAAAGAGTTTTAAAAAGTCACCCAATCTTATGCACAAAATAAAGGGCAGACTATTACTTCAAAAATTATCTAAGTGGGTTATGCTTTGCATTGAACAGAGCTACAAATTGGCCTCTGTTTCTCTCTCTTTTTAGATAGGGCAAAAATGACATGCTTTAGGCTTATTCCCATTGTGGAAATCTGCGGAGCTACAACATGGAGCTCTAGTCATGTGTTTATGCAATACTATGCACTAGACCTAGCATCCTGGTCAGATGCTCTGTTAGGTAGAAGAGTACTTCTGTCATTGTTTATTTAGGACTCTTTGTCCCCATCTTCCTTGGATGATGGTACTGCTGATCAAACTGTCCCATGAGTGGGAATGTACAGCGGCCACTCGAAGAAGAAATGAAGATTATTCATCTGTAACTGGAGTTCTTTGAGAGAGACTCTGCATGTTCACACTTGTTGCCTACTTTCTCCTCTTCCTCAGTCCTAATAACAGTCTTGGATCTGAGGAACGGGTGATAAGAGCTTAGGTGGCTGGAGTGCCTCTCCCTTGGTGTTCAGGAACAGGGAAGGAAGGTTCAGGAAAGGGCATGAATGTTACTCCATTGGGCACTGCTACATTCCATTGTCCATGCTCCATTGCAGGTGTATCCAATGAATGTGCAGAGGCCACTTAAAGAACTCCAGTTACAGTTAAGTAACCTTCTTTTAATCTAGCCTTACCACCTGTCTAACATAGTAAGCTGTGAAATTCCACCAAGTGAGATGGCATTAGTGAAATTATTACTGGATTACTGTGTCCAGTTATAGTGTCAACACTTAAAACATTTTTTTTCAAATTGGAAAGACTTCAGAAAAGAAATACACAAATAATTTTGAGTTCTGGAAAACTAACCTTATAGGGAGACTTAAAATAAATAGATTGTTTCTTATCTAAGAGAAGATTGAGAAGTGATTTGATTGTGATCTAGAAGTACCTATCTAGGGTAGAGATTTCTGATAGAGGTCTCTTTAATCCAACAAAGGCATAGCAAGATCCAATGACTGGAAACTGAAACTAGGCACATTCGGACTGGAAAAATGGTGCATGTTTTGAACCATGAGGGTAATTTAACTTGAGGTTAATTAATTTAGTAATGGATGCAGGGAATTCTGTCACTTGAAGTCTTTAAATCAAGATTAAATTAATTTCTAAAGGAGGAGCTTTAGCTTAGAGGTTATGGTCTTGATGCAGGAATTATATGGCCTTTCTTATGTAGGAGGTCAGACTAGATGATGATGTTCTCTTCTTGCTTTAAAGTTTTATTCTATAAGGGGCCTGATTTTTCAGAGGTGCTGTACATTGCCTCTGAGAATCACTGTACTTTAAAGTGTCTAAGGCAGGTGCACTGAATTTAAACTCTTTTCAGTTAAATATATTGCAGTATTAGACTTCCAAATATTTATTGTGCTCTCTTAACTAATATTCATGGTTTGTTCTTTTCCAAAAGCCTATAACGATATCTCTTTTTGTGTGCTTCCTCTTGTTTTGCCTTTATCGCTTTCACTTTTGCCATTTTTGTACTCCCCCACGCTCTCTCTTCTCTGGTCTTATCACATGTTTAGCCTGCCTCTTCCTGCTTGTCTGAGCTCCCACGGTACAAGGTATTTAGTCACCTTGCTAAACAATATGTAGGTAGTAATAATGCCCGATTCCTGACACTTTCAAATGGAAGGCTTTATTTCTACTCTTTCTCTGACCTTTAACCACATACATGAACTTTGCATATGATCAGCTGTGGTCTTGCTAAACATTTTTCATGTCCTCCAGGCTATTAACACTTTCCAATGACATTTCCAGTACAGTAGGTGGAATATCAGAACTTCAGTGGGATGGATAGGTTTTACTCTTCCTTCTGACTAGTCTCATCTCTTGTTTGAATCTATCCTTTTTTTTTTTTTTAAAACTTGTTTAAAAACTCGTTTAAAAACTTTGTTAAAAACTCATGCTTTTGATGCTTATCAAAGTGCAATCATAGCCCTTCTGAAAACGAATACAATTCTACTCTGAAAAATGGCTGTGCAAAAATAGTACCTTCTTATTCAGTCATCCTGCTGCTTATGTGTATTCAGTCAGATCTGTTTAGTTTAGTGACAGACAGCACCAGGTGATTATGAGGCAGGAGCCAGAAAGGTGAGCAGTATCTGAAGAATGCTGCTGTAGCTTGTAGCCAATTGCAGCCCTTTGTTAGAATAATCA
Organism: Emydura macquarii macquarii; assembly: GCF_026122565.2. Taxonomy (NCBI): domain Eukaryota; kingdom Metazoa; phylum Chordata; order Testudines; family Chelidae; genus Emydura; species Emydura macquarii. The sequence goes on from NW_027132344.1 coordinate 3,018,414, forward strand.
TAACACTTCTAAAAGGCGTTGGTATTGAGTGTCAGGACACTGTTCATATACCCTAGTATTTTCCTCTTCTTGCTCTCAGGATTTTTCACAGTGCAGGCAGACCAGTCTTCCCTCCCCTCTTCTTTAGAGTGAAGAAAATCCTTGTCAGTGTTCTTATGAGGTTGTGTTGTATGGTGGGATATTATAAGGTGTCGTAATTAGTCTGAATCGGTACACTTCTGAAGCAATTTGCATGGGTTTTATTTGCATTGTATTGGCACAGTCCATTTCCTCAATAGTTTTATTAATCTATGGTTAGAGTCACAGGATTGCAACTGTAGGTGGTTAGTACAGGCACTAGTGGTTAGAATCCTCAAATAAAGATAGAATTATTGTGGCTTGGTGCCTGCAGAGGTTGAGAGTTAATGGTAAAGGGCTTGGATTCCCAAGGAGGCCCAATCTCTCACTGAGTAGATTGTATGGAGGTGGAGGCTTTGGTTGGGCCTTGGATAGCTGCAGGCCTTGGTTAGGTTGTCCAGAATTTGAGAATTGAGATGGGGGGAGGATGGGGCGAAGGCCAGTGACAGCTTTGCGTGAATGTTGCTTTCCCTTTTTCACTGCTAAAGGGCAAGTTGTGAGTAAACCTGTTTCAAAATTAGTTCCAATCAGTTATAACTTCAAATGAAGACAATAGATTGGCAAATGTATAACTGAAGGCCTGATTTAGGTTACTGAGTCTTACTACTGGTGGTAATGCATAAGAAGGAAAAAGCTAGGGTAAATGGGCTGGCAGCTATAGAAAGGAAAGATCAGGTTGAAACACTTTGCATCTTCTGAAAACTTTGGAGTTTTCTTTCTCTCTTTTTAATGTCTTAGAGGAAGTTTCCATTAGCATCAAAAGGATCAGTGTTTTCATTTCGGAAAAAATCTAATCCAGAATGAGTCTGTCTCAGGGTTCTGAGAATTATTCCTTGATTCCTTTATTTTTGTTTTAAAGAAAAAAAAATCTAAAGTATTCATGTCACTCTAGCTATAAGATACCAAAAAATACTCATCTCAAGCTGCTTTTTACGTGTTCTTTTCTGTTTAAAAAGGTTCAAGTTCCAGATGATTGAAACTTGAGGCGTGGGGGTTATGTACAATTGAACCTTTAGTTCCTGGATTTTTCAAAGTGAATGAAAATGTTTTAGACATATTTTGAAACACTCCAGCTCTCTCAAGCATTATTTGATGATAACAGTTAAAATTTTCTGGAACATTGTCTTCTGAAATTTACCATTTTGTTCAATGATGAAGGAATGTTTTTGGAAAATGTCTATTTGCCTCATTCAGATTTTGCTGCTGTAGTGAATCAGAGAAAAACAAAAGTATAGTTGTGCTAACTTTAAAAGCGGATAAAAATTCAACTTGTGGGAAGGGAGGAGGAGGAGATGTGTGCACAATAAGTACATATGGAAACTGAAGGGTATTGACATAGCACAGAGTGATTTTTCTCACTATGTTTAAGGAAACAAACTTCCTTTTTAAAAAGTCAGTTTCTAAAAATTGACTAAATTGTTGCCACTTGTACAATGACTAATGGGCATTAGGGGTAGTCCGTGCCTTGGTACAAAAGATCTTGTAAGCATGGGTAACCTTCATTGTGAGCATCTAAACTCTTTCTACTAGTAGGCATACACAGTTTCTTGCAAAAAAATTTTTTTGTCCAGCACATCATGTTAGTGGAATTTCATGCTCCCTTTGAAGAGGAAGCTTGGTATGCTTTTTCTAGTTTTTAAAAAGTGACAGGTACCTAGGCTAGGGTCTGCTTGAACGGGCCCTGAGACTGATTCACTTCCCTTCCCCAGGCTAGGTCAAAGTGCTCTTGTCCATCTCCTGCATGTATCAGGAGTGTGTTGACACCTTCTGTTTATGGCCGGCTTTCAAAACCAGGACAATACTAATAAAACTATTAAAGCAAACTGCTGCAAAGCTAAACTAAAAGTGAATGAGACAAGTGAATAAGATCCATGTCCAGCTACAGGAGGGGGGAAAAATGTATGCAACAGTTCCCGAAAAGCATTCCCTGAAGTAGAGATACTGTATGAAAACGCCTAGCCAAGGGTGTCTGTCCTGCTGTTTATTTCAATGTTTTTCTGTCTTTAATTTTAAAATTAATATGTACAAACTGAGATAAGGCTATGACAAAATAAACACATTGTTCTTAGTTATTCAACAAGAGTTACTTTGTTTCCAATTTAGCTTAATCTGTTTGCATATTTAAAAAAAAACAACCTGTAGTTGGTGCACTTTTGATCTTGTATGAAAACTTTACTTTAGCTATAAACTATGGTTTAATTATCACTGAGTATTTCCATGTGAGTGTTAGCTGTTTGTTGGGAATCAGGGGAAAGGGGGGAGAAGTATGTTTAAGGTGATGGGGATTTTTAATAGTGAGGAAGTGAAAAGAGCAAATGAAAGTTTCTATGAGTTGGTGTTCTCAGTCCAGTTCCCAGTGGTTGTTTTGAAAGTGGTCTTGTGCTGCACTCTTAAATGTATATTTATAACCTTGGCCATGATGGTTCCATCTAGATTCCCTTTTGAGAAGATCTTGTTTTCCCTGTGCATGGACCATTGCAAAGGAAGAAAGCAGGTCATTTGGTTATATAGTCAGTAAGAGCCCCAAATTTGAAAGAGACAGCTGGCTGATCTTTTCTGTCTCTAGGACACTGTCTGAGGTGATGGGGCCTGTAGGGATGGAGTGACATTCTGAATTCCCAACCCAAAAAATCACATCTTAGGAGATGGATAGAAGTTCAAGCTGGTTTTTGTGTTACTTGAACCAGTTTGTTCATCTGTAATGAGACTAGGCCTTTTTTGAACAACTTGAAGCAATCAGCTACCTAATTTGCCTGTGTATCTTGTGGCAGAATAAGTTTCTATTTCCAAGTGAAACTGACAAAAAGCGGTTATTATTGAAAGCATGCAACTTTTAACACTATTTTCTTTTATTCATGGGATGTCTAAGTCTTTGATTAAAAGTTGCACGAAGTGAACATGGCAGTCATATATCCTATGTATAAGTTTCATGGCACACTGTCTGTTTCTTCCAAGTGCACACTCCTGCGTATCACTGCATATATTTATCCACCTATAAGACATGTTATTCCCCCCCTCAAGCATTCCACATGCTGCTCAATTTCCTTCTCATAGGTTATGTATCATCCTTTTAGTGATGTGAGTTCTACTGGGTGGACTGTAACTTTGTCAGTAAATCTAAGTGTTTCATTTGAGCAAGATAAAGTACACTTTGTGGCTCATCTGAACCAATCAATCTGCTTTTAAAAATCTATGGTGTCTTTTCGAATTGAGTTTTCTCAATTTTTATACTTGTGGGGGAGGGTGGCGAGAATTGGGGGTGACTAAAGTAGTCTATTTCTTTGTGTCTTTTATAGCCTTGACTATATCGCTTACTTATCCAGTTCTGTTTATACTAATACACTAGCATGTACTAATACATGTTGTGAATCTTGATGTAATGAATAACATAGATATACAGTACATGACATTATTCAGCATATTGTAATTGGCTCGTGGTTATAATTAGCTCACAATGAGCTTAGTCACAAAGACAGGATTCAAAATTTAACTTCTAAATTAAATAAAAATTTGTACTCTACATTAAGCTATTTATTTATTTTTAAATCATTGGCTTTTACCCATTTTGGTAAGTTAGGCATCAGACTTCCAGGGTGACAGACAAATTTGGAGATAATCCAGAGAACAGATGTTAACAAGTTTCATAAATAAGGGAAAGCTTAAGAATTGGGAATATAGTAACTCTAATCTAAAGAAAAGACTTGGGAGAGATTGATTTTACAAATACATAAAAAATATTTTTAAAAGAACATGGATCAATTCTTCTCCCTAACATAAAAATAAAAAATGGAACTAGCATGCCTGTCAATCATTACTTTAATTACTCTGCTTATGTTTACTACTTCTGTTTCAGTTATCTGTTGCCTTATTTATTTAGATCACTGAGATCAAAAAGTAAAGAGAGTTGCTATCTTTATGCACCAGGAGGCATGGTACATTTTAGGGGTGTTGGGCTGAATATGAATTTATTCAGCATAGTATATCTGGTTGCACAATACATCTTTATAACGTTATGGAGTTGGGTAGGAAGGTTCTCGTGCTAAGTGTCACCTTGTTTCAGGGAGACATTTTTTTTTCAGATTAACCTTTCTTCAGGTTATCTGATGCATTATAGATCTGTATTGTTTGTGTCCCAAGCCCAGGCATGTTATGTTCTAAATTAAACAATGTAGTTCTCTTTTGTACAGGGCTGAAGACTGCTATCTATACTTGATAAATGGTATTTCCTTAATAGGAAATGAGAGAGAGAGAGATATTCACGTGCATATTTGTATTAACTCCTACACACTTAATTTAGGGCATGAAACCTTAGGTTAGTGATGGTGTCGGATAGTGCGCCTGTAGCCGTATCAACCTGAAGGATGGTGGCATATGCAAGAAATTACTTGTTTTTACAATACTTCAAAATAAGTTAAGCCCTTTACAATTAAGAAAAACCATGGTTCCTGACCCAAAGAGTTTATGGTCTAAACATGTGACATGACAAGGGAAGATCAAATTAGAGGGAAGTAGAAGGAATGACTTTCTGACTATGTAGGTACTTATATGGGCCTCATCACTGTAATATTTAAGTGTCTGGAGTCTGTCACCAAAGTGGTTCAGCACGTTTTGTTTAACATTTATTTTTAAAGTTTTACCCTTCAGAAATGACCGTTCTAAGCTGTGGAAAAGAGCATGGAATTAAAATAATCATATATGTTGCAGCATATTTGCTAAGGTTGATGAGCTTTCTTACTTCAACATTATTCTTTATTCACTGAACAGAAATCCATGTGTCATTACTAATGTGTTCATAAAGCAGCTTTTAGTATAAAAACATTGGATCAAAATTATGCTGTCCAACTAGATGTTAATGCACACTTGTGAAAAGATAATGTCTTTGCTCTGATAGATATTGTGTATTTAACACTTGTTAGCCTACTAGATTTGTTTTCAGATGCTTAAAGATTTACTGAGATGTTTATGTATAAGCATAACATTTTCCCTTTGTGTTTTCTCTTGCCTTTTCTAGTAACATCACAATCAGTTGCTATGATTGATTGTGGATTATTTCAGTTTGTTTTTAAAAGGATTGCTGGGACAGTAGATATTTGAGTGACTTGAGATGGATGAATGGAAAGGGAGACAAAAAGCTTTCCTACTAAAAAACTCTGTCTTAAATGAAGAATTTAAGTTTTTGAGATTGCAGTTTGAAGTACATCACAGAACAGCCAGCATATTTGGTCTACAATACTTTTAGTTACCTGCTAGGGCTTATGACATCACTTCTGTCACTGATGTGCGGTTATCTACTTTAAAGGAAATTTCTCCTGCCTAGGCTAAATGGGCAACCTTCCTGTAAAGGACATTTTAAAATGCAACTTCCCCATACTCCTCATCTGAATGTAGTGACTTCTATCTAAGTGGGCATAAGAAGTTACATGCAACAAAAATTTAATGTTATTAAGATGCAGTTACTCTCAAGTTTTGCTTTGCTTTTATGAAAATGGAAACAAAAACTTCAGAATCTGTGAATGTCACCTAAAATAAAAGGTTTAACTACAGAAGCTTAACCACAATCTGATTTAGGAGCCACAACTGCTATGAAGCGCCCTGCAGAGCTTGGCTGCTGGCTGTGTGACTTTACCTAGCTCTAACTGTCACTTGTTTTCTGAAAACATGTCTTGTGAAAAATATGATGAAGGGCACTTTTATTTAAAACAATCACCCACTTAAACACATTGTAGCAGATGTTGCAGAACGTTTAAGGTACAGTAGAACCTCCAAGTTACAAACACCTCAGGAATGGAGGTTGTTCGTAACTCTGAAATGTTCTATGTAACTCAAATACAACTCTGAACAAAATGTTATGGTTATTCTTTCAAAAGTTTACAACTGAACATTGACTTAATACAGCTTTAAAATTGTACTGTGTAAAAGAAAAGTGCTGTTTTAACCATCTTAAATTAAATGAAACAGTTTCCTTACCTTGTCAAATCTTTTTTTGAACTTTCTCTTAATTTTTTTTTGGTAGTTTACATTTAATACTGTACTGTACTGTATTTGCTTTTTTTTGTTTCTCTGCTGCTGCCTGATTGTGTAATTCTGGTTCCAAACAAGATGTGTGGTTGATTGGTCAATTCAACTCTTGTGTTCGTAACTCTGGGGTTCTACTATATATGAAATACAAAAATACATTGGGGAGTGGCTGAGGAAGCTTGTGGGTTTTATAGAAGGGCTGTCTGCACTCAAAATTCTTGGTTGTAGAACTCTGACATAGTTATTGCGTATGAGTTGCTCTGTGTTAAGTTACAATAGTGAATTTTCCAAAAGTACGTTCTTTGTGTACAAATCTGAACTTCTGAGACTACAATCATTTCAGCATGCAGTTCAGGACCTTTGATTTTTAAGTGTGCCATGCACTGGGGAAAAATGGTTCGTTGCCTCTTTTGCTGAGATCTGATGTATGTAGAAGGTGATGTATGTAGAAAGTGGTATTTTAATGGGATGTGGGGGTTCCTGCATGTGTTACGTTATACTTAAGTCCTAGCCCCCCTGCTTTTCCCCCCAAAGACTTTACAACTGGAGAATTTACAGAATTATTATGTCACAGATGACAAGCAACTGAAACTTGATTGAGGGGAAGGAACGTTCTTATTCACAAATTCTTATAACAGTTTTGTTAACGCAAGTGTAACTCAGGTACCTGAAACTTGTGGTGGGCAGTGGATCTCTTTGCTAAAGATTCAGCACCATCTCTCACTTTGTCCCTCAGTTAAAGGCAGAGAGCTCCAAATCCACATCACATTCTCCAGGATAAATTTCTGGGTGGAATATGGAAGACCAGATATAAAATTCTTGATACTGTGGTTAAAAATGGACTATTTAAAAAAACTTGTCTGTCAAAGCTACCTTTTTCTACTCACTACTTCCAGTACACCTCAACTTTAAAGTTCTGGGTGTCCTGGGCTTAAGACATATATAAGACAAAATAAAGGGTTTCCTGAGGATTTGTCTATTATACTTGTATTGGCAATTAGTTTAACTGGAAAATGCATGTTCTCAGTTACTAGGGCTGATGGCTGTAATTTCTCAGTTGAGATTCCATTGCCATTGCAATTTGGGATTTAGACCTTAAGTCTTAATGATCTTGATGTTATGATATAAGAGCTAAATTAAATGGATCTTATTTTATTTTTTTCTATGTAGTTTGTTTGTGATTTTGTAACTAAGTGTTTGATTGCTTCAGTGATAGTCACTCTAATACAAAATACAGTTAAGACTACTACTGCTTTTTCTGTTTGCATATTTTTAACATAACTTAATTGATCTACACATGAGTGTTTGAAAAACATTAAGGTTGTAATTCAAATACATAAAAGCAAGCTAATTCAAAGCTAAGGCTGATGCTGGAATTACCTGTTCCAACTTATGCCACTGTTAAGGTACCACAGAACATACTTATGCCAAGATTAACTATTTGGAACCCCACATAATACTGAAGCATACCAGGATGAATTGGGCTGTATTTGCAGCCTTGTATTTGCTTTAGAGTTCTAAAGTTTGGTGACTGACAAAACAATGCTGTAAAATGACATCATGGGACTCTGTATCCTCTTCTCACTTCACAAGTTTAAAAAAAATGCTTTTTCTAACTGCAAAGTTTATAAACTCTGCTTTTGAGTTCTCAGGCTAACTGTGTTTTATGTTTCTTATCAATAATAAAGATTCTGTAATAGTTTGAATGCAAAATATTGTCAGTGTGTAAAACAGGGTAGAGTAGATTCTCTTCCATAGCTGGACTGTGAGGCAGTATTTTGTTAGCAAAATTAGCTGAAAAGGCTCTACAGCAGTTACTTTAAAGTACTACTTTTTACATAGCACTATATTTATAGATCATTCCTCTGAGACTTTTTGTAAACTAAACTCCATAATTAGATTGAATAAATAAGTTGGATAATGGTATTTTTTGCTTTAGCTGCTGAAACAGGAGGGAAGAGGCCAAGATAAATGAGGAAAGCTGCCTCAGTGGTCTAATGGCATTACTATAGATCAGGACTGACTTCTCTCTGTTGGCCATAGTGTCTGAATATTATGCAGTGAATCAAAATTTGAAGGAAACTGGCCAGTGTTTGGGCTAAATGCCAGATTCAGCACCTCCTTAAGAGAATTCCCCCCTTCCCCCCACTATCAGGCATCTAATACAGTATCTTCTCTTGAGCTCTAAGGAAAAGAAATCAGTCGTCTAATTAGAGCTGATTAGGAAGCCAAACTTCAGGCCTGTGGGAAAATTTGAGGTTTTGGAAATCTTTTTTGTCCCAAATAAGATGAAAAACCACAATTTAAAATTTTCACAGAACTGAAATTTGGCAATTTTGTTAACTTTGGAAACACTGAAATGCGGTATTTCGAAATGAAATATGCTCCTTGAGAACTCCAGCTGTCCACTTGGTTGGCTGCAGTGGAGATGGGGACCTTGGAAACCCTGGCAGCTGCTGACTGAAATTGTTGGATTCTGGTCAGTTCCACCGCTGACTAGCTTCTGTGAGCAGCAGTGAAACTGATAATTTATCAATTTGTCAGCAGTTGCCAGGGTTTTCAGAGTTCCTGGCTCCATAGTAGCCCTCTGATGAGCTATCTTGGACCCTGGAAGTCCTGGACGTAGGTCCTTGGTGGTAGATCTAGTGGGCTGACCAGCAGCCAGAAACCTGGGAGCACTGCCTCCCAAGCTCTGGGGCTCCCAGCTCAGCCAGTGGGCTGAAGGGGAGCCAAGAGGCTGGGAGTGCTGGCGGTGCTCCAGGCTACCAAGGGCTTTGGAAGCTGGGGCTCCCTGACTCCCAGTGAGTTGGTTGATCCAAGTAGCCCAGGGGTCCCCAGCTGCAAAGCACTCAGCATGGCACGGCTGCACTAGAGGTGGCTGAGTTTATCTAAGTCAGTTTCCACAAAATTTTTTAGATTTTGATGAATCAGTACATTCTTATGGAAAAAATGTTTAAACTTAACTTTGCCAACCAGATCTACTTCTTACATGAAATGAACCTCAAGTATTTGAGGTTTTTTGTCTTGAACTTTGCAGATATATGATAGAGTATATTACAGCTATTAACTACTCTAAAATCTTTTAAAATATAATGGAAGTCAAAATTAAGACAAACAACTGAAGTAGTTGAGTTCCAGTCAGTTTTAAACTAGAAATTAAAGAATGATGCTCAGTTACTGTTTTGGGTTACATTTCAGTGTTTGACCATGATATTCATTACTGATGCTTATTGATTAAAAATAGGTAATCAGCTACAATGCTTGTGCTTCCTTAAAGAATAAGCAACTTGGATGAGTTGCTGACTTTTAATTCAACCAGTCTTTCAGTTGCACTAGAAAAACTGGATTCAGAACATAGAAAAATGTGGTGCTTGCGTTAGTGTACAGAACTTGAAATTGAGCTGTGTATCCCTGGAGGGATAATCAGAAGGTTTGTCACTAAGACATGATATTGAAACTTTTATTGTTGCCCCTTATCTTTCATAAGAAATGCCTGGGATTTTCATATAGTGGCATGGTGGGATGGGGCTGGGTACTCATATAATTTAAGGAAAAGTAGCTTTCAAATAAACCTTGTGCAAGGCAAATATAACACTTCCAGTTGCATTTGTTAATGTTATGGGATGAAGATATATTTCTGTAAGTAACTAACTTTCCCTTTACTTCACAGCTTTCATCCAGTCGGATAGCATAATAGAAGTGCTACGTTTCAATGAAGGAGGCTTATTGCAGGTAAACAGTCATAAAGTAATACCATCTCAGTTTAAAGTTTTAGATCACTTTTATCTGTGAAATAACTTCCTAATTTTTTGGACTTGCTAGATGCAGTTCAATGACTCTTGGTTTAATGGATCTTGGTTTAAGTAAATTAGGAAGTACTGCTAAAACTGTAAATTCTCTTATAACTGTGACTATGAAATCTTCAGCATACTACTTTTTTCTGTTGTCTTGCTGAAAGCTGCTGAATAATTAAACTGTGTTGAATGAGCGGTATTATTCCTTTGAATGGAACATTACACATGGGCATCACAGAGTTTGTTTCTAAACTAGACATAGCTTTTGCTAAAATTTGCTACCATTACTACCATTTTTTCAGGCCATTGTTGGTGGCAGAGTAAGTGGGAGAGGGATGAAGAAGACCATTAGTGTAGAGAGGTTTCTAGGTGGCTGCCATTGTTTTTAGGCACTTTTATCAATCCCTATATCATGCATACCTGCTTTGAACAGGGCTTAAACACCATTGACTGCCAGTACCTTGTTTGTGCTACCTCTTTACCTTTACTGCCACCAGTGAAGCTTAAGCGATGGTAGCTTAGGTTTCTTTACATTTGGCAGGGCTGTTTGAGTTCCTTGTTTCTTGCTCCTGCAACCTTTGATGGCAACTGGCCCACTCCATACTGCCTTAGTACCTGCCAGTATGTCCAAAAATAACAGTAGTGCCTTGGCTTGATTCTGCTTAATTGATCAGCAGTGAAATTTCTAATGTTGAGATTTAAATTGTCATCTGACTTCAGTGTTAACACTCTTGATGAACAGGGTAGTTCATGTTTCTCTAAGCTTTTGTTTCGGGTTGTCTGCAGCTCATCCATTTGATGGTTGTAAAGACAACCTTCAATGGGTAGAGAACTAATCTAAGGCTTCATTTAAAAAAAATTATGGAGCACAATCTTGTGGCAGGCTATACTTGTGCATAATCACATTTATATATGGGGACCAGCCTAGTGTGCAAGCTCTTGTGTGCATGAGAAAGTTGCACTCATTTAACTTAAGGTGTGATTTAACTAAAATCAGTTTAAAAAGGCATAACCCTCCGTGTAGATACTCTTATTTTGATTTTAGTGACTTAATTCTGTCTAACTTAAAATGATTCTGTAATTGAGTTAAGCTAAACAGAAATAAACCTGGTTTAAACTAAAATAAGTGTTCTTGCAGGGGTTTGCACTAGTTTAAATAAACCAAATTGAACTCTTACTTTAAACTAGTCTTATGCATCTATGTAGACAAGTCTCTCGTTTGTTGCAAGCATAGTTGGGAAGATGATGAAATTCATGACAGCTGAGAACCCTTTGGTACCTGGTCTTATGACAGTTATGTTGGATGGAGATTGATAGCCATATAATTCTGGGTTTATGACTCAATTATTTGTTTCAGGGTTTACAATAAACTACTTGCAACACTCCTGAGCTGTAACAGCCATTAACCCTGGAGTATACAATAGGCACTAGTAGAGTGATGGTAGTGATATAACTGTCAAGAGTAACATATTTCTGGGTTAATGATTATAAAATACATCCCAGGATGTGCAGATTTCAGCCATTGAGAACTGAATACTTCAGGGCTTACACCAATTAAGCTCTGGCAGGAAGTTGATGGAGAATGTAACTATCACTAAAATGTGACTAATGATATTACAAACCCTGTTGGCTGGTTAGTCAGATTGTTAGTCAGATACTCAGTGACTTAAAAATTCTCCCAAAGTTCTCTGAGGTTTGGAGGCCCCAAGAGTCAGGGCTTGCTCACAGTGTCAACATTTCGGGTATTCGGAGTATTCCCTAACAGGAAGTTTCAGAAGTGATTCTTAGTGATCCCTCACTCCTGCATGCTGCCTGTTAGTTGAGTGGGAAGTAGAAATTCCTTCCTTTTCCTGCTCACCAGTTGAGGCATCTTAATCAGCAGATAGCCTTAGGGAATGGAGCAGGGTGCTCTTTTGTCCATCCAGGCCGGCCTTGGTAGGAGCTCAATGCATCCCTGAAGTGCCAGCCAGAATCTGCCTCCAACTCCTGGGGCATATGGCAGTAAGCACAGTGGTGATTCCACATGCCAGACTCCACATGCGGTGCCTACACCTGTGGTTCAGTTCAGTTTACAGACTGAACAGAGACAGTCTGGACAAACCCCTGTCAAGAACTCCCTGGACAGCTGGAAGAACCCAACCAATGCATGCAAATGGATCCCTTTTTCACAGGTGTCCCCTCATTGCTCCTTACCACAGATGCATCCCTCATAGGATTAGGCATGCATCTGAATGGTCTCACAATGCAAGGCAAATGGTCACCAGTGGAGATTTCCCTGCACATCAATCTCTTTGAATTGAGAGCAGTCAGGAATGCCTGCACCGATTTCCTCCTGCTGCTAGCAGGATCACATACAATGATCCTAGCAGACAACATAGCCTGCATGTACTACATCAGTCGCCAGGAAGGGGCCAGGTCACCCTTCCTATGCACGGAAGTGATGAAACTCTGGAACTGGTACATCTCTCACAATGTCACTTTATCCATGATTTAACTTCTGGACATGGAAAACTCGATAATGGACAAGCTCAGTCACAAATTCCCACACAACCACGAGTGGGAGATGCACCCATCAATACTTCATAACTTGTTCTCATGGGACAAGGACCTTCTTTATAAGCCTTCCCTCCATTTCCTCTTCTGCCGAAGGTCTTGCTAAAGATAAAGAGGGACCGAGCCCACATAATCTTGATTGCTTCCATGTGGCCGAGACAGACCTGGTACCCTTACCAATGCAGTTCGCGATATGCCCACTGATCTCTCTTCCAACCACTCCACACCACCTTTCTCAGGACAAAGGGCGTACCATACATCCCAATTTGGGGATCATCCGCCTCAAAGCATGACTCCTACCATGGTTCCAGCACCTAGAGAGCTCATGCTTAAAGAAAGTGCAAAAGTTTCTGTTACACAGCAGAAAGTCTTCCACACAATGCACTTACCTGAAGAAATGGTCCAGCTTTCAGATTTCGTGTACATCCTGACAAATCTCTCCAGTGTCAGCAACTCCTCCACATATTCTGAAATATGCTCTGACCCTTAAAAAAAATTGGGGTTATCCCTGAGTTCCCTCAGGGTCCACCTTGCAGCAATAAAAGCATTTCATCAACTTGTAGAAGGGTACTCATTGCTATTGCATCCGACCACTAAAAGGTTCCTTAAGGGAATAACAAATCTCTTCCCCTCCATCTTGGCTTCCTACTCCCTGAGGGACCTAAATCTTTTGTTGAAAGGGCTGACCAGGCCCCCTTTAAAGCAACCATTGGTTGTTGCTGGCCACATGTTTGCTAGCATACCTGTTGATGAACGGTTTTTCTGATAACAATTACCTTGGCTAAAAGAATAGGGAAAATAGCAGATCTTATGACGTATCCCCAATACAGTGTTCTTCCCAGATAAAGTCACTCTGGCTGCATCTAAGGTTCATCCCTAAAGTAACCTCCTCTTTTTACATGAATTAGTCTATCCGTTTTCCTGCCTTCTACTTCAAGCCTCACTGATACAATAGGGAGGCCATACTACATACCCTAGATTAGTCGTCCCCAAACTTCTTCTGTCTGCCCCCCTCCACCTGGTTCACGTACCCCTCCCCCCGAGCCATGGCTGGGAGCTGTGATCGGGCTGAAGCCGGGGCCATGATGAGGGCTGGGAGTGAGACTGTGGCTGCGGCCAGAGCTGGGGACAGAGCAGGGCTGAGTGGCACTCCCTCCCCACCACCCCAAATGTTCCTCCAGTGCACGCCCCACAGTTTGGGGACTACTGCCCTAGATGTTAGGAGAGCCCTTGCATTCTTCCTCAGTAAGACAAAAGTCTTCAGGAAGTCCCCATGAGTGTTACTCTCTGTGGCGGAAAAGTCTAAGGGCTCAGCGATATCGGCCCAAAGACTCCCTAAGTGGGTCTTGAATTGCATCAGACAGCGCTACCAAATCCGTAACATGACCCTCCAGGCTCAGTCTGTATGCATTCCACGAGATTGATTTCTTCATGTGTTGTCTTCTTTAAAGATGTCCCCATCTCAGAAATCTTCAGAGCGGCAACATAGATGTTGGTCCACGCCTCCACAGAACAGTATGCAATCACTGTGGAATTCTGCCTCTGATGCCGTCATTGGCTCCATAGTACTATCTGTGACTAAACCTGACTCTGAAGTCCCAACCCTCCAAGAGAATTATTACTTGGGAGTCACCTACAGTGGAGCACCCATAGACGCTACTCAAAGAGAAGAAGTTATTCACCTTGTATAGTATAATGGTTATTTGAGATGTGCCCCCCAATATGGATGTTCCACTACCTGCCCTCCTACTCTTTACTTTGGAGTTCTCGCTTATGACTCTGCGGTAGAGAAGGCACTGAGGACGGCTAGCCTCATGGTGCAACACAAGGAGAGAAAGCACATGTGCAGGCCCAACAGACACTGGTACAAACTTCTATTAGCAGTGCAGGAACACAGACAAACCTATAGTAGAGCACCCAAAGGGGGACACACATCGCAGAACCTTAATTTCTGCAGAAGGTGAGTAACTTCTTCCAGTACATGAGGCTTCCTCAATATATAAAACTTACACCATCCATTATAGTATTTATAGTAATTTTAATTGCCTACATATGTTTCAGCATTTTTTGTACAATATCGAGCACAATGGGTTCTCTATGTTGGTCCCTATGCACTACTATAATACAAATATGTATGGCTAAGACACTATATACATGTTGCATGCAAAAAAAAAAATCTCAATTTACAGTTCAGGTTGTTAGAGGAAATAATCTTTATACAAAATATATATTAAGATGGTTATAATTAATGCTTAGGGGTTTGGCCGTTTAAGAATGCAAATGACTAGGAAAGTTAATGAACTTAAATGTATATTCAGTTAACTATCAAATAGGAATGTGTATATTCACCCTACAAATTCTAATACCACTAACTTTGAGCCACCAGACCTGCTTATACACTTTATCAACATACCAATCTCTAATTATATACGTCATAGTCAAAGATATACATACATTAGCGATTTGTGAGATGTATAGGCAAGTCAGGTGCTCAGAGATAATGTTGTTGGAATGTGTAATGACAGATTTTCATATGCTGCTATAGTCATGTGATGGTCTTGTCATGTATTTTAATTGGAGCACTAGCAATAGTTGTTAAGATTGTCCAGGAACTGTATTTTGTGTATATGGACCTTTTGAGGGAAGGGCGTTTGGTAATGTCTAGCCAAAGTACACGCAGTCTCTGATTTCTTTTTTAAAATACTAGAAAGTTTCTTGAAACTCCTGAGAGCTTTTAGGATACCTGATAAAGATAGCACTAGGAGAATGCCAGTCAAATTTGTTCATGCAACCTTAACTGTGAGCCCTTGTATATGTATAATAATAGTTTTATTACCTGATCATATATGATTTCTGGAATAGTTTTGTACAAATATTTTTCTGTAACTCTTCTAAGGTGCGTCATTTAAGTGAATGAGGCAAAAGTGTACAGTGAATGAGGCAAGAACTCTGAGTGCTTGCTGCATTCTCACTGCCGCTTGCATCTAAATAAAGAGATATATTTAAGCAATAGTACATGATCATCGAATTTGTCATGCATGTGCAGATTACATGTGCAGTGCTAACATTCTCAATATAGCTTTTTGTATAAAGTTTATATTCTAGCAACCTGTAAGTTAGTAAACTTACTTACAATAGCTTCCATTGGTTGTTGCTGGTCAAATTTTATTCATGTGCTCTGAATGTTGACTGTGTAACACAGCAAAGCAGAAACAAACTTTAATGGTTTATTCTTCTATTAAAAATATACTTAGCAAGATTAGTGTAGTAGAAATGTAGACTAAAAGGCCAAAATATTTGTACAGTTCAAAGGCCAGTTCTCTTGAGCTACCATTGTACAGTATATTCTCTCAAGCTATTTAATTTTGATATCTTCTTGCTGTAACAGTAAACTATTATTTTTCTCCTCTTTCAGTAGTTTTTAATATAGTGGTTTGTCATGATTACTTATTTCAGCTGATCCAGTGCAACTCTACAGAGAAAATATATTTATCATAAATTCAACTTGCATATCTTGTCAGAGAACAGATATTTTTATGAAAGCTGTAAACATTTTAGTTTCTACGTCTATAGTATCACGCTACACTACTGTCAGGGTGTTTAACGCATAACTATTCAAGACTGAGCATTCACCTTTCTATGAATCATGTACGTTTTCCTAAATATCAAAGGTTTTTCTAGGTCACCTGATACTATAGAATGAGAATCATAGTAATAACTTAAGTTTTGAATTTTAAAAAAAGCTTGTCTAAAGGTCAGATACCAACATTCACACAATATTTAAAATTACCGAGGTTCTGTATACAAAATCATTTATGACATTAAGAAACATTTGTATCAAACATTCTTGGGTGTTTTCTCCTTAGGGAAGTGATACATATCTCATGGCAAGAAGCAAACTTTTATACCCTGGAGAGAATTTACTTATCTAGTAGAGTAAATTACAAAAATGAAGATTGTTGCACAATTTACTCTTTATCTACTGGTACTGAAAGGAAAACTAGTCTTGTCACTGATTTTAAGTCCAAAGTATGTATATGCCTGGAAAATACACTCCCAGTAGAACACTGCTAATTCATATTAGTTGGGAGCCCATTACAAATTACTGTACTCTGAGATCTTGGGAAATGCATCACAAAATGTACCTTTATTGTTCATAATACTTAGTATAATTGTTTAGTTTGTTTTTAATTGTTAGTCACCCTGAGAGCATAGAAATCTAATTTACTAGTAAATAGTCTGTAATGTATTTGATAAAAGTAAAGAAGCCTTGGTGAGTGTGAGACCTTGCAGCAGGATATTAGTAAAGGGCTTCTGAGGAGTAAGGGGAGAGTCATTTTGTGTATGGATTATGGCATGTGTGGATTGAAGTATGCACTTTCTTGTTGTTCTGCTTGTATTAAGGGAACATCATAGAAGATAAGTGCAACAATTTAGATTGGAGTATATACTTTAATTAATGTATAATAGTTGTGTCTATGTTATCTATGGCTTTAGCTGTATTAATTTTGCAAATTTGGTCACCTGTAACTACATTTTGTATCCAATGAAAACTCCAATGAAAACTTCACAACACACCAACCATAATTTTTTTTTCACAGTAAGGACTCATCTTAAGTTGCAAGTAAACCTTCTCCAGGAGGATTTAGCAAGTCAGAGTCTCCCAGTCATCAAATTGTGCAAGAGAGATGTTGGCAGTTCTTCAGCTATTTAAAAGCTGGCTGAGAAATTTGCCAATATGCCTCTCCTTCTACTGAAGGCAGATATATACCTAGGAGCAAGGAAATGGAGATAGATAGAAATAAACTATAATTGCTGCCTGTCAACAAGATGTGACCTTAAGTTAGGCTGAATGACACTTTATAGTTTTTTAAAAGGTGTGATGTTTTTAAAGACAAATACAAAAAAAACTTACCTTTAACTTTCAAAATAAACTCTTAAAATTTGCTCTTTTGTCAGTAGCCATAAAGTGTGTGCTAAGGGCTGCCCTTGTTCCCTAAGAAAGTGATTAACCATAAACTGAGGCAATCCAGAAGATAGGTGTGAGTTTTTTTCCCATTCGTCTAAAGTTTTCTCACCCACTTCATGTAGGGCAGCTATCTTGTAGGCTAGTGAGCTGCTTCTCACCTTAAATTACTGTTAGGTACTCCTACTAATGCAGGACATTTTACTCCTAAAGAATAAATGCAACCTGTCTTCTACTATTAAGGCAGTGGTAAGAGAACCTCAAGCTCCCTCCAAAACTCTTCAGTCAATATGGATGTTTTTTTCTGCTATAGTTGTAGGTATGCAGAATTCTTTTCAGAAGCCGGCTGACGTAAAAAGGAGTAAGTCTTCGCTGGTATATATCAGTTGAAAGCACTGAAGGACCAAATGGGATAGAAAGTAACAATAAAAGTAACTATGCACAATTATATATAATCAGTATCTTTGGTACTGGACTCATGTAAATTCTGCTTAGCACCAAAGGTATAGTAATCATGGGTGCCTCAGTCCTCAACATTTCATGGACAAAACTAAAAGAGGAAGTATAGTGGCATTGCAGTGTGGACAGCTGTGCTAAAAGAACCAAGCTGCAGAGTTAGGAGCCTGTGGCTAGAGACCACCTTTGTAAAGGTTATAGTGTCTTAACCATGAGGCTGCCACCCTTTTAATTGTGGGTGATTTGATAGCTTTCATAAGTATTTTACGCACATTGCAACGCCTTTTGATAAACCCAGGATAGCGTCTCAATTTCATAGCATAAATCACTGAAATCCATGACATGGAAATGTCTGATGTGCTAGCATTGTACACTATAAATGTCTGCACATTTTTCACCTTTGCTCCTGAGATGTTTTGACATAAATGTTTTTTGAATAATTTCAGAAATGGGATTGTCTTGTTGCATGGCAGAAATTACTATCTCCAATCTTCAAGTTTTTTAAAAAAAATCAACAGTGCCCAAAAGTGAATGAGTATTGCAATCCTATGTTAGAACAGATTGCATCAGCAGGAATCATCTGGTGTTTTCGCTACCTCACATGAGTTAGGTGGTGGTAGAGCAGGACAAAAATGACTGATTCTCAATCCACCAGTTCAGCTGGCTCACAGATTTAGGATATTTCATTATTACCTTAAGCAAGATATTCATTACTGCTTTATTTAATTCTTCTGTTTATTAACTTGGAGCTCATTAATGTAATAGCAGAGACTAAGTTAACCTCTCCTGACCAGCCCGACAGTTGCCTTGTAAGAGCTGAACTGCAGCATAGCATGCAGCTTTTGTACTACTGGAAACATGCCTTAATAGCAAACAGCAATGGATATGAAGGATCCCTAGTATATCATGACTGGGAGTGACTTTTGAATTTTAGTTTTAAAATAGTGTATGAAAATTATTGTGAAGGAATTAAAACCAGTTTAGGTGGTTGAAGAAAATTACGAGTAAGTTTAAAAAGAAATTTTAAAAAACTGTGAAGTGGTGGTAGTTTAGGAGCTTTCTCCATTCTTTTCTACTAGCTTACCAACCAGTGAAGGTGGGATATTCCAACAAATTTGTGATTTCAGCCCCTTATGAGGCTTAATTCTGACCAAGTTTTTACAGCATTGGCTGAGTCCCTCTTGTGTTAATTGGACCCAACCTTTGGATCCCACATCCATCTTAGACAGCTGAATCAGGACAGAGTCCAGACACTGTGTCTTGTTGTCTAGGGTACACTCCTTAGTGCAGACTCCCTGTATGAAACCATTTCTTGGGATGTGAGGCTCCACAGTCCAGCTGCCTTAGGCCCTAAAACCAGTGTTAAACCTCCCAAACCTCCTGAGTCACTTATGTATGCTCCCCCAGAATTCCCTCTTTATGGGCATTCTGGTTTATAGTTGAACTCTTCAGGGACATATGGCAGGTAAAGTAAAATAACACAGGCTTTGCTTAGGAGCTACTTAAACACACGCTCATTTTACTCTTAGACAACACAGCAGAGTTACAGATCTGTGCAAAATAATAAAACCTGAATGCAATTCCCTCTCTATGTCCTCAGCACTGAGTGCCTGAGTTTTGGTCAGTGTCCTTGGAGAAGGCAGAGCCTCTTACCCCCTACCTCCACTCTTCCAGCTATTGTCCGTTTCTGGTGATGAAACGGCTGTTTGCTTGGAGCTTTCTCTTAAGGCATACTCTCTGACACACTGCCTCACAGAGGTGGATTAAGTGTGGTGACAGAAAAACCCTTTTTGTCAATGTAGGAATATTCTAAACTATAGTGCTACGGCACCATAGCAGCAGCTGTGGTATAGACATACCTGTAGTCTGTGCCTGTTACAAAAGGGAAGCGCTAATCCAGGCAGAAAGCTGCAATCACAAATGCTATTAATAAAACAAATTGACAAATAAAATAAACAAATAAATTGACAGACACATTTCCCAAATTGTGTCAAGAGAAATCAAGTTCTGTTCTGTTTCAGCAGCAATCATTAGCTGAATATAGGTTTATGTAATCGTTATCACCTTTTTGTTTCCTTTTGATCATTTATCCTTTTTATTCATTTTGTTTCGGCTTTCACTTTGAATTGTATGTAAAGGTTTTCATTGCTCAGCAGTTTCTCAAAGTGGGTTCTTAAGTCAAAACTGACCTTCAAGGCCTAACGTAATTTTGTTGGAATTTTATGCAGCCAAGTGCTGGTAGGAAATATTACCTAAAAGGGACTGGCAGAAAGAAAATGGTGGTAAGTATAACTGATTCCTTAAAATTCATAAATATTCATGATGGATTTTCTGGTTATGGTTAAAAAACTAAGGGTAGGTTTTCCAGAAGTGCTCACATTGGAAATGGGAGTTTTACTATTGACATCAGTGGGAGTGGAGTTAATATTGGGGCAAGTTTGCATAAATAATACTGGAGGTGACTCTTGACTAGTCTATACTAAAAGTGCTACAGCAGCGCAGCTGCACTGATAAAATAAATATATCTACCATTTTATTGTCGGCAGGCGACGCTTAGGTCAGTGTAATTTATGTCACGCAGTGGTGGCTTATTCACACCCCTGATATGTTATACTGACATAAGTGGTAGTGTGTACAAACCTTAGCTGTAAGAATTTTGATTTAAAAATAATTGGGCTGACGTACTTTTTGGCATTTTGTTCATTTGCAATTGTCTCCACATTTTTTCTATCCTAGATATGTGGGGGATAGTCACTGGTGAATTAAAGTAAATTTTCAGTCTTTTAAATAAAGTTTCTCTAACTTTTCTAGATCAACTGAACTGAATGTTGAAGGAAAATATTAGCAGATTTATGTTCTGAATTCTCACCTGATTTAATTTTTTGTATTCCCTGCCAGTAATAGAAACATAGTGTGACTTGTCCCGTGCCCAGGGTAGCCAACTGAAAATGCCAAGGTCAGGGCAGGCTGTAAAAAAGAGCAGATTTTCCCAATACTGGTGAGTGACACTGAAGTCAGACTTCCCAACCAGCCACAAACTGCGCTTCTGAATCCCCACAAAAGCCAGTATATAAATACACACAGCCTCCTTTACTGCATTTCAGCTTCTGGCTCCCAAATCAGCACTAGGTCCAGTAAAGAGACCAGTTATTTAAACTCTATGCTCTTTACTAAAAAGGTTCTCTCTGACCCCAAAGGGTCAGCCACAGTACTAGTTCAATATAAGTTTGGATCTTACCTAAAATACTACGCTGCCAGCCAATCCTTTAGTAACTAAAACTAAAGGTTTATTGCAAAAACAAAGAAATAAACCATGAGAGAAATGTTAAAAGGTCAAAACAAATCAAATATATACAGATGATTGTAAGTCCATATACATCAAGTTTCTGGGAGAATTGTGAAGTTGCAAGCTTGTACAGTTCCTCCAGCATACATCTGGTATGTGGATGGGTCTCAGTCTTTTGTTACACAGCTTCAGTTGCAGATGACTTGATCCAGAGGTAGGTAGGTGACTGAAGCTCAGGATAGAAGACAAAATGGTTTCTGTGGTTTGGTCTTGTATACCCTCTGTCCCTGGCCATGCGCTTTATGGAGTTTTACAGGAATCAAAATGGAGTCCGGAGTCACATTGGCAAATCCTGGTGACTCACTGGTGATGCTGGCTTCTCCCCCTGGCACCTGAGAATGTCTTGATGGGTCATCAAGCAGGCTATTGTCCTGCAGCCATCCTGTCTGGGGTTTGTCCCAGGCAGCACAATTAGAAATACAGATATCTCAAATATATCCATAACTTCCATTTCCCATATAACATGTGAACATAAACATCATCTGACTTAGCACATATAGCCTTTCTAACAGTGCCTGACATGGCATATCTAACATGAATTAATACGATTTTGACATATTGATGTCAAACAATATAACAAATGCTCTCCCCCCCATCTTCCCAGCATGACACATAGTTTTTGTTTTTTACTCTTAATCAGACTTAATTTGGCAGTTAATATTATAGAAACATCTTTGAATGAGTTAAGACAGTGTTTTTATGTTTTAAATACTGCAGTTCACCTCCCTCTGACCCATCCCATCATCCATGTTTGGGAGGGTTGTCTTTAGATTATGATATTGCGCTAATCACCTTCATAGAGTGCTTACTGTAGCACTTTTAAATAGCAAGAAACTAATTTTAGTTTTTCTTTTCACTTAAATCTTTCAGATTAGTATGAGGTTATTGGCATTGGAATAAATTTGACAAGAGATTATTAGGTACTGTGGTCACCGTTGTCTTTTTAGTTTGCTTTTTGAGCCAGCCAGGTAGATTTAATCTCTTTCTCCTGTCTACTTTAGGCTTTTTTCCTCGTTTGTTTTTTGTTTTGTTAAAATCAATCCAAACTCAGGCTTTCGGCTGACTTCTGTGTTATATGTAGGCCATTACATATTACTATTTTCCCTCCAGCTGCTCCTCCCAGCCCCACTCACAGGGCCTTTAATTTCTAGGGAGGAAAGACTCCATAAACAAGGTGTTGTGGGATTTGTAATCTTGAAGGGAGATGCTTACAGATTCAAATGCTTTATGCTTAATTCAGCCAGGCAAATGTGAGACCTCCATATCTTAGGTAGAAAAGTTTCGAAATAAAGCCCATATCACCTTTTCTCATTCAAGGCCATGCTAGGGAATTCCTCTTTCCGATTAAAATTACAATTTCTGAATCACTCTATTTACCAGGTTAAGTAATATTTTCGCTATCAGTTTCAGACAGTTCAAGGTGCAAGTCATGCATTTTTATTTTTGAGATGTGTACTGCTAGGGCAGAAATCTGTTTGGGGGAGCTCACATATATGAGCGTGGGAAGTTCAGGTTCATTAGTACTTATACCAGTACAGCAGGATGCAATTTTCTGAGAACTGGTGCTCATCTCAAATGCATTGATATACAAGGCTCCTTTTGGGAGTTGCCAGGTGCTAAGCAGTTATGATAATTAGGCCATTTTTATTTAGGTGTCTAAATGTAGGTTCTAGTTTGAAAAGTTCAGCTGTCGTACATAGGACGATTTAATATAGTTGCCACAATCCTATCACTTTTCCAGAGACATCTTGTTGAAAAAGTCCAAGGCCTGGAATCAACCAGAGGACTGTGTGTATGCATCCTCTTGAATGTTGGGTTATTTTGCAACATGAAACTTACATCCGGGACTCAAAACTGATGCCCCTTTATGAAATCACCCTTGTGATATATTGTGAAAATATTTTCCATTAGTGTTTAAAAAAAAAAAAAAAAAAAAAAACCTGCAAAGTTTCCTGAAGTGGGGAGCATTTTTGCCGGGGAAATTGATGTTAGGGAACTCTGCTGCTTACTAGCCCTTCAGAGTTCTGGAGACATTCAAGTGGAGAAGTGTCAAAAAGTGTCTATAGTAGTTTGTGCTAGAGATAGTGTGATAAAGCATGTGAAATACTTTGAGTCTCAGCTCTTGAGCTCTGCTGGAAAGCTTAAGCATTGCAAGTGCCATGTCAGTGAAACTTATGCTGTTCCTTTGTGAATGCTGTGTCTACCATTCCAATGGGCTAGAGAGGCCAGAAATAGTGTGCTCATAGCACTCACAAGCTGTATAAATCATACCAGTAATACCTATAATTTCCTGAGGCCTCAGATATACTTCTTCTTCTTATGGATGCAAGATTGCAAATCCCTGAGGACATAATTTGAAGCTTAATAGAAAGTAATTCTGCCAGAAGATCCTGTAACTCATATGATCACCACTGAGGAAACAAAGATTTCAGTAAAGATAGATAGTCCATTTAGTAGTTTTGGAGCTATTAGCAGGAAGGAGAGAGACTTAATTTTTTTAAAAGCAAAAACCAGAGGAAACTCTCAGACATGTTTTAAGATTCTAGTGCTCTTTAACTAAACTATTATATTTTAAATATAAAGCCAGGAACTCTGGAAACTTGCAGCTATGGTTCCAACACCAACTTTAACTCTACCCCATATCCTCAACCACTCTCTTAACTTTAGGCCACATACCTCCTTACTTTGCCCACCGTTTTTCCTCCAGTCCACAGTCCCACTATGAGCCAGAGACTAACTTCTTATTGTTTGAGATCTATCTACTTATTCACCTATATATGGTGTTCTCCAGTTGCCAATATGTAAGCTAGAAACTTACATTAGTCTTTCTTTGTTTATCCTCCTGATAACTCTGGAAGAGTCACATTCCAAATGCATTTCAGAGAACCAGCTATACACTCCTACTGTACTGCCTGCATCCTAGTACCCTGTGTAACAAAGCAGAGACTTCTCATCACCTCCAAAAAGGGATAGAAGAGCAATTTTACATATAGGCCTTGCTTGGCAGCTTCCTAGTGCCTCCAGCACTTAATTGCTAACTCTTACTTGCCCAACCCCTAATTAGGTCACTTTCAGTTATGATGTAACCTGGTGCTTCACCTGTTCCTCTTCTCCTTCAGTTTGGGTCCTGCATATTGCTGATGGGCAGTTGCCAGTGTACTCAGACATGCCCCATGTATTGACAAACCTGTGGCCCTCTCCAATATTAGGCCTGGGTATGAGGATTGATTCTTAGTCTGCTTAGGAGTTCACCTGACCACTTGTACCTATATTGGACGAAAGGGTGGCTTTAGGTTAAATACAACTAAAGTCCATGTTGTTGCAATTCATGTGTGCACCAGAATACATTTAAATGTGCTATAGCAACCGGCAAAAGTCTCTAGCGTGAAGGAGGATGATGGACAGAGGCATGGGGCTGATTATTGGTTGATGTTAGAAACTTAACTGCAAATTTCTTAATTTCTAGCATTCTGAAGCAACAACATTCTATCTTAAAATATAGCATCACTTCAAACTTTATTAGACATAATTCTTACGAAAATGTTGGATCTAATGTTTAACACCTTCCAGTGTCCACTCACTAAGACAGTGACCATTACAATCAAACACCACTTGATTTATCTTTTTAAGATCCACAATTTCTCATTCATTTCACCTAACCTGAAGAATTCATTTCCCACTACATTAGTTTTATGTTTACTTTTAGCAGCTATGCCTCCCAAAGATAAACACATTTTGGAATAGTTCACAACTAAAACTGTTGTGGAGTAAGCCATTTTTGTTTTAGTTCAGATGGGTAGAAGGCAGAATTTGACGTTATCTTGGAGGAAACTAGTGTCCCATTAATTTACAAACAGTTAATGTTACTGCTTGTGGGGAAAAAAGGCCTATCATTAAGTGGAAATTACAATAAACCTCCTGCCATAAAAGACTGATTAAAATGAGCCTTTTATTTCTAAGTGAAAGAAGAGATCTGTGTCCAGAAATGACATGATCAAGTTTGTTAAACTCTGTAATTTACAGAAGCTTGCATACATCTCTTTATATTTATCCTTGACAAGGTGCAAAATTCATCCTGGATAGTGCTAACTGTGCCATTGTAATTTGGCATTTTACAGTTGATATCTTTCTTCCTTGTGAGCTTTCACAAATTTTTCCTTTAACATTTTTATGCTAATGATATGCTATCATTGATGAATCTCTTTCAGGAAATAGGGATATATTTTGTATGTACAGTAAAAATATGAGAGAGGGGGAACAATATTACTTTCAACTCAGCACTGCCTTCACTTTACAGAGAGAATTGGGAAGGAATAACTGAGACATAGTTTTAGTTCTTGGCGATCATGCTGATCAGCTGGTGGAGAAGTGGACCAAGTCACAGGAAAAAGAGCATGCCAAGCTCTAACACAGAAAATCCTCAAATTCATTTGATGCTTGAAGAAAAAGAATTGTTCAGAAGGAGAGTATATAGTTGAAAAGCCTTGTTACACTTCTTCATGTATTATGGATATTGCATTACTACACAGATTACTAATCTGTTTTATTAAATGCCAATTATAGAAGCTGCCACATCAGATTTGCCTTTGCTTTAGTTGTGCAATGATTTAGTTATGATCATGAGCTGTTCATGTTGCCTTGTTGTCACTTTACCCTGATTCACCTTGATTTCAAAGGAATCATTAAGATTTGAGTCTCATTTTTACATTTAACCCAGGCAGTCAAGTAGGCAAAAGAACACTTTTCTGTATAAATGTGAATCTTAGTGATTTTTGGTTTTGCTTCTTGTTCACAATTTTTAATACAATATTTATAATCTGTTTAATGTTCTATTCAGGGATATACAGAGTTTATGATCAGTCTGTCTATGAAGCATCATAATCTCTTAATCAAACTTAATTTCAAAGCATGAAATAAAAAACTTGTGTGTACATATAAGCTATTTAATTATAGGTGGAGTAGAGGACATAATTCATGGCAATAACTATGAAAGTACTTATTATTCAGTAGTTCAAATAAGTTAAGGAACATTTCTGTTTATTCCTCTATTTTCAGAAGTTTAATTCTAGCGTCCATTTGCTCCTAGCTGTAAATTGGTCTACAAGATCTTGGTTCAAGACTGATATCAGGTGTCTTGTTTTTAGGTTTGGAAATTGGCTCACTTAAGATTGTTATCTGACAAAGAGTAAAGACAACATAAAACTTGCTTCTATCAGTTATGTGATGGCTACAGCTGGTTGGCAAGGATGAGATGGTATTGGGCAAGTCTTTCTCAACAATTTTATTACTGGACCAAAATCTACCAGAAACCATCATCTAGTGGCATTATTCAGAGGTTTTGTCAAGTTTTTACCAAGCCATTGTATGACTGAGTTGAGAGGCAGTACCATCTAGTGATTAGAACAAAGGACTGAAAGTGAAAATTCATCTTTGAGTAGTGTCCCTATGGGTGTTCCAGTGTAGGTGTATCTGCATCCCTGCGCCTCTAATTGGAGAACTTCAGGAGCAGTGTCCATTTGGTCTGCACATGCACTCTTCTTCTCTCATGGTCTTCCTCGAGGCAGGCTCATGCTACACGGGTGAACCACCTCCTTCTCAACCGCCCTTGGACTGAGACGGAGCAAGTAGCAGTCTTTTACTTACCATTTTTATACTTGATCGTGTTTAGTTTATAGTTCTTAGAATTTCTGTTCCTTTTGTAGTATCTCTAGAGCTTCTGTTTTTCAATTGTTTAAAAAAAATCCTTTTTGACCCATTTTCCCATCTTTTATTGTTGGATCACCCCTGAAGGGGGTATGCCTGGTTCCCCCCAGCTTCAAAAGGTGTCTTTTCTGCATGGAGGCAATTCCCATGACAGATACACACTCTCGCTGCGTCTGGTGCCTCAGAGAAGCACACCTTCCACAGAAGTGTACCTTCTGTCAACAATTGAAAGCTAGATCCCAAAAGAACTGGGAACTAAAGCGAAAACTCCTCCTCATAGAGGGTGCCCTTAAACCAGCTTCTAACCTGGTCCTGAGTCCTCTGCAGGATAAAGATTGATCCTGGAGCCCTCAATCTCCAGAGAGGGAGAATTGCAGAGAAAGTCGACTGACTCCCCCCACAAAGCCTCTAGAAAAAGGGTAGCAAGTCCTCAAACTGAGCTTTTTACCAGTTAGAGGAGATCCTCGGCACATTTGGTTACCTTGGCACTGGCAGCACCAGCTGATCTGAAACATGGTACCCAAAAAACACAGGCACCGCTGTTTGCGAGCTCCACCATAATATCTAAAAACCTGAGGGGCACAGGCTATGAAGCAGTGGAACTGCCTGCCAAAAATGATAGACTGAACCATCTCTATAAAATTGGTACTGACAAAAAGATCCTTGGCACCAGGCGCTTCAAATTTTCTTGGAATGCGCCTCCCATAAAAGACCATCAGTACCGACAAGTCAGCACTGGAAATCCCTGACGGTACTGTTCGCAACAATGGTACCTCAGGAGTTCTGTTTCTCTAGAGACTTTACTATCACTGAGGAACTGGAGTCCCTGCTACTCAGTACCAGAACTCTGGTACTGAGCCTGTCTTGGTCCTCAGAATCACCAATGGTACCGGGGCATTCACCTCCAATGACCCTATCAGCCCCACCATACTCCAGTGGAGAGTCAGTGATCAGAATGACAATTTCTCTCTGGTCTCATACCATAACCCACCGTTACAACATCTGGGACCTCCTCTGCTACACCCAGAATCTGATTCCCAGTCTTCCTAGTATGGTCATCTGTGCGTACTGCTGTCCATGTCCCCTGCCCTCCCCCCTGGCCTTACTGGGTCCCGTGGGCAGCCTACAGGTCCCACATTTCTTGGTGTCCACAGGAAGTCCACCAGAAATTTTCCTATGGCCTTTATCTAGAACCCCAGGAAAAAATTTTTCCAGGAGCAGGAGGCCAGACTGGAGGTGGAAACTACTCCACTGTTGAATACCTTGTCATCCTCACCGGATGAAGTGGTGATGCTCCATCCTCCATCATTAACTGATGATTTTTAAGCCTTTCCAATATCTTACTAAGAGAGTGGCTGATGTTCTGCAAATTCCCCTTGAGGAGGTGAAAGACTCGTACCACAAATTGTTGGACATACTACACACCTTTTCCTCTTTGAGACTTGCCCTCCCTGTAAACGAGGCACTTTTAAACCTTGCAATGTCATCTTGCATACACTAGCCTCTGTTGCACCAACATGCAGAAGGGCTGACAAAAAGTATTACGTGTCCCCCAAGGAGGCATTTTCTTTTAACGCACCCACAGCCCAACTCTATTGTTGTGGGTATTGTTAATACACAAGGAAAGCAACATCACACCAAATCAACCCCCTTTGATAGAGACTGGAAGATACTCAACCTGTTTGGAAGGAAAGCATACTCGTCGGAGACTTTATAATTCAGTGTCAAACTACCAAGCCCTAGTGGCTAAATATGACTACTTGAACTATGGCAAACTCAACACCTTTATTGACCACTTGCCAGAAGCACAAAAGGAACCATTTCAAGCTATCATCCAAGTGGGTTGTTGGTAGCAAGAACAGCACTAATAATTGCACTGAGCACCCTGGGCATAGCCCACTCCATCTCAATGGTGGGGGTAACGAGGCAGGCATCCTGGTTGCACCTGTCAGGATTGCTGAAGGAAGTGCAATGACAGTTGAGGACCTCGCATTCAAAGGACCCAAGCTCTTTGCAGATGGACGTATTACTCTACATCTTATAGGACTCTAGATCTACACTATGCTCTTTAGGAATCTACATACCAGGACCGAAAAGGAAATTCAGTTTGTAACCACCTCACAGATCACAACCACCCCAGATCCCTCCTCACAGCAGTATTACAAGCCACGATGTAAGAGACACAGGAAGCTAAAGTGGAAGTTGTCAGCTTCCAAATCCTCAACTCTCTCAACCCTCGTCCTCAGAACACTAGTTTTGATGCCTTGGTCGAGGCCCCAAGCAACCACTCTTTGCAACCACAGCAGCTGCTATATACTGACTTTCCACATCCCTTCAGAAGTTGCCTGACTCTCTTCCTCTGGAGACATATGGGTCTTGGAGATTATCTCCAAGGGTTACTCCATCCACTTCATGTCCATCATCCCCCCTCTCCCCCGCCAACACACACACACCCCATCCCTTCCTGTCCCTCTTATGGGATCATTCTCCTGAGAGACTATTATGTCAGGAAATAGATCACCTGTTATGCCAAGGGATCATAGAACCAGTCCATGCTCACTTCAGAGGCAGGGGTTTTTATTCCAGATATTTCTTGATTTTTCAAGAGAAAAGGAGGTTGGAGACCTATACTAGATCTAAGAGCACTAAACAGAGACATGAAGGTGCAAAAGTTTAGGATTGTCACACTAGCAGCCATTATTCCATCTCTGGAGCAAGGAGATTGATTCTTGGCCCTTGACTTACAAGATACCTACTTCCACATTTCAGTCTGACTGTCCCACAGGAGATTCCTCCATTTCACCTTTGGGTCATTTACCCATATCTGGATGACTGCCCTCTCAAAGCTCATTGCTTTGAAGGTATCCTGCAAACCACCCAGAGGACAATATACATATTTGCGCAACTGGATCTACAGCTCAATACCCAGAAATTGACCTTGACCCAAGTACAACCCCTGGAATTTATTGTGACTGAACTCAGCGCAGTGCAAGTGAGAGCGTTTCCTCTTGCTTCATGGATTCAATACCCTGACGAGTCTTAGAGAGAGTCTATGCCAGCCCACGAATACTGGCCAGAAATTGTCTCCAGCCTGGTTGTTCATGAAATGCTTACAGATATGGCTGTCAATGCCCTCCAGTATCAAACACTCCCTGGACAGGTGGAAATAAACATCCAATGTCAGTGCAGACACCAACACTGATTTAACAGACGCCTCTAATAGGCTGGGGAGCCCACCTAAACGACCACAAAGTCTAGGGCAAGTGGTCTCCCACGGAATCAGTACTCCATATCGATCTTTTGGAACTAAGAGTCATCAGAAATGCCTGTGCACACTTTTTCCCACTCATCAGGGATAATCACACAAAAGTCATGCCAGTTAATATAGCATGTGTGTTTTACATAAATCACCAACGGGGCGCCAGATTACCTTTTTTTGTATGGAAGTACTGAAACTTTGGAATTGATGCATCTGCCACAATGTGCTCATTTCAGCTGTTTCCCAGCCAGGGGTACAAAATATGATAGCAGGCACTGTCAGAATTTCTCATATGACCACGAATGGGAGATAAACCCAGCAGTGCTTCACGGCATATTCGACCTATGGGGAAACCTGACAATAGACCTGCTTGTTACTTACCAAGAAATGTCACCGCTGCTGCTCCAGAGCTGGACTGGGAAAACGATCTCTAGGGGACACGCTAATCTTTGTATTGGGCAGGGAGCTATTGTATGCCTGTTGAAGGTCCTATTAAAGATACCCAAGAGAGAGCAAAAGTCATACTAATTACTAGAGCCCTGCATGGATACAAATATGTGGATCTGCAGTCGATCACATCCTCTGGAATCAACTGTTACTTGACCCGCAATCTGCCCTGCCTCTTTTAGATTTAACTGCATCTGCATCCACACATCAGCTGTTTTGGAGCCAGCAGCCCTTCATCAGCTGTTGAGCCCCTACCATCCCAAACAACTGATCAGCCCTGCCCCCACGCTTAACAGCTGTTGAACTGTTCACTGCACCCCTGGCTGGCAGCTGCTCCAGCTCTGCCCCAGAAGTCACAGAGGTCCCAACCTCAGTAACCATCCGATCTGCAATTTACAAGAAATGGTCTGCGGATAGCCGCATCCTCAGATATAAAGCAGTTATCCGTGGATTTGCAAGGCTCTACTAATTGCTTAGACCTTGCATAGCTGGCATTATATCCTCTGACCCATTCCTCACCTGCTCTCCCAAAACAATGGACAGATCCTTCACCTCAACCTACAGATCCTCTGGCTCCAGGCTTGGCTCCTTCATGGTTCCAACACTTACAAAGCAAATGCTGAGGAGATGAAAGAGGTGTTACTGCCCAGTAGTAAATAAACGACTTGTCATACTTACCTGCGGAAGTGGAAACTATTCCAAATTTGATTCAATTTCCAAACAAGTGGCTGCAACATCTTCCTCCCTCCCTTTGATCTTAGACTATATTCTAGACCTCAAAAGGACTGGTCTCTCTCTTAGCTCACTTAAAATACATCTAGCATCCATAACTGCCTTCTACTACCAAGTGGATGGATGCTCAGTATTTGCCCATCCAACAACATGCAGATTCCTCAAGGGCAGGGGAAACTTCTTCCTGCACATTAGACCGCCCATTCCAACGTGGGATCTCAATCTGGTTCTGAAAACCCTAACTAGACCTCTCTGAACCTGTGGCCACTTGCTCCCTCCTACACATGTGCATGAAGACAGCATTTCTAGTGGCTATTACCTCAGCATGACAAATAGCAGAAATATTGATGATGCATCAACTGCTCATGATCTTTAAAAAAAAAAAAAAAAAAAGCAGTCACTCTGAGGCCATGCCCAAAGTTCCTCCCCAAGATGACTGTGTCCTTCCATATGAACCAGCTCATTCACCTTCCCAGTTTTTTCCCAAAACCACATCATGACAACAGGGATATAATTCTTCATACGCTTGATGTTAGGAGAGCCCTTGCATTTTATTTGGACAGACTAAGGATTTTAGGAAGTCTCCTAAACTTTTTCATTTGTGGAAAGATCCAAAGGCTCCTCAGTATCTGCTCAGAGACTCTCCAAATGGGTCTCCAGTTGCATTGACCACTGTTACCATGCACATAATCTGCTACCCCCATCAAGAATCCACGCGCACTCCACAAGATCCGTTTCTACCTGTGTCGCATTTATTAAAGGTGTCCCCATCTCAGAAATCTGCCGGGCAGCGACCTGGGCCTCTGCCCGTACTTTCACAGAACACTGCTCTATTACTCGGGACTCAGCCTTTGATGCCATCTTCGGCTCCAGAATACTATCATCAATAACTGACTCCACTCTGAAGTCTCAGTCCTCCAAGGGGAATACTGCTGTAAAGTCACTCTACAGTGGAGCACTCGTAGGGATGCTACCCAAAGAACATGAGGAAGTTCCTTACTTTGTGCGGTAACAGTGGTCCTTTGAGATGTGTCCCTATGGGTGCTCTACAACCCACCCTCCTTCCCTCTACTTTGGTGTTCTTGACAAGAGGCTGTGCGGTAGAGAAGGAACTACAGGTGGTTTACCTGCACAGCACTAGATAGCTGTGAGGCAGACTGCCAGGGAGGGAGGACGCGTGTGCGAGCCGAACGGACAATGTTACCTAAATTCTCCGATTAGGGGCGCAGGTACACCCAAAGAGGGACACATCTTGAAGAACTATTGTTACTGCACAAGATAAGTAACTTCCTCCTCTGGGTTCTAACCCGAACTGGTGGTCAGAATGATTGTTGGCAAGTCAACAACATCTCTGTAGTTCAGTTAATCTGTTGATAGTCCTCATCTAACACTCCTCAGACATAGCTGATGCTTGGTTACTTTTAAAGCCTTTGAATAGAAGATATTATATGTTGATGCTGCTGTTTAATAGACTCAAGTTTGTACAATACGTGGACTGGTACTATCCTGTTACCCTGACCTCTAGGACAAGCAAAAGTGCTTTCTGAGCCAGTGTCTGTTTTGCTGCCTTCCATATAGGGTGCAATGGAGGATTTGTGGGCAGGTTGAATATTTAGCACAGCAGTTCTTTACTGCCAGTCACAGAAAAGGGTGGCTGTACCGGTGCTTTCTCAAGAATAGAGAAAGAAGAGGACCTCAGGGAGCAGCAGAACACCAGTAGGTCATTATAGAAGGGATGAGTCTACCTGATTGTCACCCAGGCAAATAATGCCTTGGAAGGATGAGGTAGGGGAGTAGGAAAAAATGTGCTGCTGGGCTTACCTGGTGCCAGGACTTTTATCTGAATATGTTGTCTGTTAGCACTTTGATTAGACATCTGACTGAGAAGGAAGATGATAGATTGGATCTAGGCTTTCAGAAACAATTTAATTTTCTGGTGAAGCCTGAGTAGCTCAGGATTTAGTTTGTTTTAGCTGTAGACCACAACTACATAGTACAAAGGTATTTATTTTTTGCCAGAAAAGTAAGTAGTAGTTCAGTTTGTCAACCAACTCAAAGTATGCTGTGTAGTAAAATAAAATACAGTATGATTCTTTGTTGGTGGATTTGATTTAATTTTAGGAGGCAGGTTGCTTCTCTAATACTTCAAAGTTTTTGTTGTTTGTTTTTTGCTTGTTAGCTGATACCAGGGTCTAGCAACTGAATTTGCAAATAAATCCTTGACTTACTTACTGTCTAGTTTGCCATTTTTTCATCAATTGCAGTACTATATAACAAAAAGATTTTAAAAAATACTTTGGAACTTTTGAAAGCTTTAGATACACAAAAGGGGAAGAGTGTGCTCTTTATTGCATTCTCCTGACATCTGGTTTAATGGTGGCATTCAACAAATACTGAAATTTGTAAAGCAAAAATTCACAGTTCCTTAATACTGAATATTTTTACTTTTCAAAGACTGTATCCTTAAAAGGACTCCATAACAGGTTTTGTTTTGTGGTTGTCTGTAGTATATGCCTTTTGATAGTTAAATATGCTTTTTAAACTTGCTTTCTGATATAGTATTGGAAACTTAAAGCTTGCATCCTATTTGCTAACTTAACTTTCTTTCCATTTATACAGCTTGTATTAGACTTTCATTTGATTTATACAATGCCTTTTGTAAGCATTTCTTTACCCCCAAGTTAGCTCTTGGTAGCAATTAGAGTAGCCATACTTTCCTCTCCTGGCCATTAGAATGTTGCCCTTTTCTGATTTTTTTTTCTTCTCCTCTCAATCTTCCTTAACTGCTACATGCCTCCTAGTTTTCCATAATCCTAAGACTTCAGGAATCATTACTGACAGCTTGGTTCCTGTTGAGAATTGCAGGGTGTTGTTTGCATTAGGTAATTGATTTGTTGATATCCTTGGAGGTGGACAATTGGCAGAGACTGACTTGCACTTCCTGTCCCAGACTCAGAAATTGCCTTTGTCTTTTAAGACTGTTCTAATTACTTGTTAGCATTGTATTTTTTTTAATATGGAAAGCGTATTTGATATCAAGCCTTGCAATCTGAACTGTTTTTTATTCCTGTTACAGACTGATACCACTGTTGGCCTCAGCTCATATCAACAGAAAAGGTAAGGTGTGTTCGAGAGCAAGATATTTTGCTTTTAACAAATTCCCCTCGGGGGAATTTCTTTGATTCTTGATGTTTTTTTTAATTGTTTTTGTGCAAGTCACTGTTAGAAGTAAGATGGCTTAAATCCAAATCTTGTAACCTTTCAGTTAGTAATTTGTTTAAATTTCATGTCTGCTATATATATCAGTTATAGAAATTTTAGTTGGCTAACATTTAAATACTAAACATTTTAATGTATATTAAACATCCTGTTTCTGGGCATCTCACTTAATGTATTCGGAAGAAGTAAGAAGGAAAAAAAATTTTTTACCTAGGTAAAACATTTAAGTTAAATCCATTTTCTATTCTGCCATTAGGAGACTCTAGTATGTGTAACTCTGAAAAGAAGAAAAGAACACCACCATGTAATAATAGTCTCATTAACATGGAAAATTTAGGCTGAAATGTCTTGACAATTAGATTTCTTAGCCTGGGGAATAAAATGGTGGAAGCCCAGTTGCTTAGGACTCTTCCAGCTAGATTGAACAAAAGACAAATGCACATCAGGGATAGGGCTCGACTGATTCTGCCTGTAGATTTGTGTGTTCTGTTAAAGGTGACCTAACAGGGAAAAGAGGTATAGTCCCCTTTTGCTATTGTATTACGTTTAAAAGCCTGAAAAACTTTTAAAACATTTTTTTTCTTTTTATCTGTCCTGGTTTTTTAAAGACTCTGGATTACTGGAGAATTTTGAACAACTGTGACATCAGAAAATCAAAACAAGTGAAATGTGATTAATTGCAATAAGAGCATTATTCAAGCTGTTACCTTTTAATACTTATTTAATTATTAAGAAACATTCAAGAGGAAAAAGATGTCATTAAAGATTCAGCACCACTGCCCCTTCCATTAAAGATTGAGAAAGTAGAGTCCAACCTATCTTTGACATTTAGCGAGTTTTTTCAGTTAAAACCAGAATAACCTTTTAAAGAATATCAAAGTTTTAAAAAAACCAAACAAAACCCTACACACCAAGTGGATAACTTTTTGCGTGAGGTTGGGGAATTATTTATAGGTTTATTTTAGGCATTGTGTCTTGTTTTTTTACAATCTTTTTATGTATGTATATTTGACTTTAGAATGGTGGACAACATAAATCCAGAAAAGGGCAGTGGACGCAGTATTAAATATACTCCATAAAGCTTCCAAAAGGGGAAGTGTCTGATATAATGTTGTTTTTAAATAGTATTGATAAATAGATTACATATATTTTGCTGTGCAAAATTTCCTCAGCAATTGCCACTTAACTGGGATATGGACTATAGGATTGCAATGTTCTGACTCACAAGTTCTCTTCTTTTATAGAACCTTATAGGCATGTGTTGTCTGTCTTCATATTTTAAAAGTTGCATCTTTGAAGCTACAAGGAAAACTTTTATTCGATTTGATTTGGGGAGCAAATGGATCTGTAATAGGACTTGCATGGTGTCATATTGCTGACATGTTGAGAATGTAGTAAAACATTGCTACATTGCATTGTATAAAGTCCAGGTGACCAGTAACTTACTGGTCCCTGTAGAGGGCTTATCTCCATTACTGGTTCTAATTAAAATGCGTTTTCTGGCTATGCCGGAAAGTGGACAGGAGACACTGGATGTAGTCTAATTAGGCCACCAGGAGCCCACCCCTTTGGGATTCCCGTTGTCCCTTGAACCCCACTCTGTTCCCTCTGAGCTGGGATTGGAACTCCCTCCTTTGTCTTCTCTAATACACTTGCTATGGCTGCCCCGCCCTTCGCCTTCCTCCCCCCCCCTTGCAGTCTCACTAGTCTGCTACAGCCCTGCACAGATGTGTTTGAAACTCTCTCCTCTTCCCCTTCTGTTACAAAACACCTGCTTGTGCTGCTGCTCCCCCTGCCTCCCTGGTCTCACTGATCTGCTCTGTGGCTCCCAGTTGAGTGAGAAACTCCCTCCCACTCTGTTATCAAAAGCCTACTGCTACTCTTCCCCCCCCCCCCCCCCCCCGCTCTCTGGTTTGCCACCACATGACACCTTAAAGAGCAGAGTTTGCTGTGCTGCTGTTCCTGCTGCTTTGCCTGGTCCACGTAAAAGACGGCTTTTCCTGCATCTGCATGGACCTAAATAGTCTCCATTCTCTTCTGGTCATCTGGGAGTGGGGATGGGTCAGTGTCACAATATTGACTTGGTCTGAAGCTGCCACAGCAAGTCACTCTCTGGCTGTCTAGCCCTTAAAGGGACAAGCCAGACAATGAATTCCAACACTTAACATGCGGTTAGGTCACTACATTGCCATACTGACTAGTACTAACTTCTTGATGCCAATTTGTTAAGATGGGTCACTTCTCTCTGTGCATATTTTATTCCACTGTTCAGTTGCCTTATCTCAATCCTTATCTTGATTCTGTGTTAACTACATATATGCGCACAATCTTTCTCTACTGACTGCGTCTTCAAATTAATTGTCTGTTTAAAAAATATTAGTTGCCTTTCCTGATCCTAGCAATGGTTAAACTTTGTTTCTCTTGTTAATGAAAATGTTTTGAAAAAAGTTACTAATCTTCCTTTCAGATCTTTGGTGAAAATATTTTTATGTATATATTCAATCAGCAAGGTAGAAAGCTGCACTATTTCTTTCTTCATGCAAACAACTAATTTTGTATTGTTTTGAGTTTGGCTTTTGGGAACCATACCTGTATGAATCTCATTATATACCTTCATAAGGCAGTAAGAACTGGCTAGAATTAAACTGCAATATCATAAAACATTAATATTAACTAACATTTTAGTGGTCTGTTTTTATCCTTGAAACAGAATAAGAAACTGAATTAAAACAAATTTTCTTCTTAATCTGCTTGTCATGTATAGATATTCTCATAGACTTTAAGGTCAGAAGGAACCATCATGATTATCTACTCTGACCCCCTGCATATTACAGGCCATAAAACCTCACCCCCCACTCCTGTCATAGGCCCGCAACCTCTGGCTGAGTTACTGAAGTCCTCAAATCATGATTCAAAGACTTCAAATTACAAAGAATCCACAGTTTACAGTAGTTTTAAACCTGCAAGTGACCCATGCCGCAGAGGAAAGCAAAAAACCTCCAGGGTCTCTGCCAATCTGACCCCAGGGGAAAATTCCTTCCCGACCCCAAATATAGCAATCAGTTAGACCAGTGGTTCCCAACCTTTTTGGCTCAAGGGCCACAGATATCACTGTTACAACCCTGAAGGGCCACCTGTCTCCACCAGCAGCCCTTCCCCTTTCCCCCCACTGCAGCCAGACAGAAGTTGTTCAGAGAGGAGGCTGCCTCCCTCCTTGCTCATCTACCATCCGCCTGGTTGCAGCAGGAAACTGCATGTGTCCTGTAGCCTCATGAGCTCCACCTGGGGCCCTAGGCAGTGGCTCCCTTCTGCAGCCAGGGGGATGGACAGAAGATCAGTGCCTCCCTCCCTCTTGCTCCAGCAGGGATACTAGCGCCTAGGGACCCAGGCGGAGCGCTTTGCCGTGCTCCCTGCTACAGCCAGGGGAAAGGGAGCACTGATCTCCCATCCCTTTGGATGCAGCAAGGAGCCTGCCGGTCTTTTAGCCATGCAGCAACATGCTCCGCCTCGGTCCTTAGGAAGCAGCTCCCTTTTGCAGCCAATGGGAGGGGAGTGGTGGGCCACTTTGAAAGCCCCGAGGGCCACAGGTTGGGAACCACTGAGTTAGACCCTAAGCGTATGGGCAAGACTCACCAGCCAGTCACCTGGGAAAGAATTCTCTGTGGTAGCTCAGAGCCCATCCCATCTAGTGTCCCATCACCAGCCATTGGAGATATTTGCTGCTAGCAGTTGCCCTTCGGTTACATGCCATTGTAGGCAGTCTCATCATATCATCCCCTCCATGTTACAGGCATCCACAGTCAATTTCAACCTTAAAATTCAACTTTTTCATTCTTTTGTGAATTTGTTTTGCTTTGAATTTATTTCAGTATTTTTTTTTAAAAGGGTCTTAAGTCACCAAATGAGCTGATTACTAAGGCAAGATTTTGAAAATATTTACCACATAAAGAATCAGCAATAGCCTATTCTGGAAGCACAGTTTTTAGCAATATCTTGATATTGCTGGCTGCCTATGTGTTAACTATCACGATATAAGATTTACTAAAAATCCTTAGGTATAGTGGCAAGAAAAGAATGGTGCATGAGTTTTGTGTGCATGCAGTTTTTAATGCCTCTTAAACAATTTGAGAATGAGCTAGAGGTATTGAAAATAAAGACCATAATGCACAGTTGTGGACAGGCAATGCCCAAGTTCCTCAAGCAGCAGTGCCAGCACGCTTCAGTCTTGACTTGAGACCCCCTCTTCTCTATTTTAGACCTCTAAGTATTCATTAACTAGTGTGCAGTTCTGAGGAAGCCATCCTGATTCCTTTTCACACAGCACTCCACCAAACTTTTTAATATGACCAGACCTTCTGAAAAATGCAAGCTGTAAATTGTTCTGAATCATGAAAATTCAAATTCCACTATTCACATTCCTAGCAGAACCTTTGGTTTGCTTCAAAGCACTGTTTTTGATAACTTCCCCATGCTGTTAACAGAATCAGTACTGAGATAGTAGAAAGCAAACAGAGCAGCTGCAGTTTAGAGTGGGCCATGCTAATGCTCTCTGGGTAACAGAGATACTTGCCTTAACAGTACATATTGTGATAGGTGAGTACTCCAGCTGTGACTTGTAGAACAAGAGTACATATTGATTTGTTGGCTTCTGACATCCCACCAAAAACGTGTACTATGCTGATCTCTTTTTTAATAGATCAAAATTTTGTCCTATTGCATTTGGTTAATCTACATCTTAATTTAGATTTAGGCACCAAAGCTCCTGTTTGATTTCAGTGGAAGATATCAGTGCTTTGACCACTTAGACACACAAATCCATGATTAGGGACCTAACTTCAAACATCCATGTTAGAAAATTTTAGTTAACTATTTTTTCATCTGTATCTTAAGGGTCCTGTTTAACTTTCTCTTTGAAAATGACTTTCAAGATGTTTTAGACATGAATAGATAGAAAGTAAATTCTGGTCACTTCCTCTGTACATTTAAATGTGCTTAGGGCAAAGAGACAGAAAAACCAGCAGCATGCAGAAACGTTCTTACTCTGAAACAGCCAAAATTCTTGCTTGATGTTTACTCTTACACATCTTAGATGCTATATTGAGAACTGCAATAATAAACATTATTTTCTTTTAAAAATGGTTAAGCCCAAAAACAGGAAGTATATTTGAATGAAGCTTCAGGCTGCTGCATGTAGTATTAGGGCACAGATTTGAATGCTGCATTTCAATTTAAAAGCAAATTATTTGCATTGGTCCTGTAAAGTTAAAGCCATTAAATAACTTCAGTTTAACCCCTTTTTAATTTGCAGTCCTGTACCAATAGACTATAATAGACCAAGGTTTCTCAACCTGTGGGTCATGACCCTAACTGCATCACCAGAATGTCAAGGGGGGACGAGGGGGGTAGCATGGATGATAGGGAGGGAATTGAGTGGGTTCTGCCCCAAGGAGGGTGGGAAACCCTGGGTGAGGGTTGCAAAGCCTGCCCCACGCTCATCCTGCAGCAATGGCTCCTGTGGCTCCGGTTCCATGGGACTGGCTGGGCTTGGCTCTTTGCTCCAGACATTGCTACCTGGCACACAGGTCACAGCATTGCACAGGTTTGGCCCAGCTGCCCCTCCATCATGATGACACAGGGGCCAGCTGGGCCCAATTTGAATGAGTGGCACTGCAACCCCGTGCTCTAGCTAGCAATGCCACATTCACAGATTTAGCCTGACCAGCCAGCCAAAACTGAGTAGCACTGTAACCCCAGAGGTCACTACATCTGGAGTGGGAGCCATGCCCCCCCAGCTCCAAGGGGCCAGTGCTGCAGGAGCTGCTGCTATGGTAGGCATGGTGTACTTAAATATTTATTACATAAGCGTGTGTTTTATATATAATGGGAAAGACACACTTAGTAAGCTAGATATTTTTTGCACTAAAGCTAGTTATTGGGTCATGACTGGCCATCAAGGTTTACAAATGGGTCCTCAACCCAAAAAGGCAGTGTGTGACTGTATTAGACAGATACATTTTGACTTTGTCTCACTGCACAACATAAATCTCTTAATTCCAGTCTAAGAATTTGAAAATGCGGAAAGCCACTTGATGGAACAGTTCTAAACCTAAGTTTCACTTGTATTTCATCTTTTTCTGTATATAATGTTCACAGAAGAAAACATAATGAGCTAAGATCCAGGATCTTGTAAGGTTATGGGTGCTTTCACTCCCATTAGAAACAATGGGAGTTAAAGGTATTCAGTATCAAGATCCAGGTCTTAAATTTGACTAGATTTACTGAAATTCAAAAATCTCTTCAAAGGTTTGCAGATAGTCATAGTTCAAACTCATTCCTCCTCTCCATTCTCTCCACCACCCTTGTAAACAATTGGGAAGAGTTAATCAAGCTAAACTCATAAAAAGTTACTGCTGCATTGAAAATAAAGTTTTGATTTTTAGCACTATGCTGTTGCTGTTATTCTAAGCGCTTGATCCTAGCTGGTGTACTTCATCATTCCTTTGTGATGCAGTGCAGCAGAAAAACCACTGTCAGCTAGTCAGAGAACTTCATATTTTGTTTACAGAAAAAGTTGACAGAGATTCCTCAACTCAGGATTTCTTATTTCAGACTCTCAGCTCTGGGGTCAGAGAGCAGCTTTCTCCCAGGCAGCCCCCCCTCCAAATGTTTTTATGGCTCTTGAATCACCTGTGTGAACTTCATTAACTGCTCACTTGCCAGGGATGAAGTAGGAACGGTGCACCCTGTCATAATTATATTCTTAGTTTCTTTGAATTGGAGCTTAAAACACATTCTTACCCCGCATGTCAATTTATGCAAAATGAATTTAAATGAATACACGTTGATTTTAAAAATAAAACTGATTTAAAAAAAAAATTGGCACTTACTGTATAATGTTACCTCTAAGTTGGTTAAAAGAGCATGTGTGGTAGTAACTTGTTACATATGCAGTGTTGAGAAATTTACATAATCAAGCCGTTAGCTTCTTTCTTTTTACTATGACAGCAATTTCAGCAGGAGATTGTGGACAAACACCTAAACTGACATGGTTTTAATATCATTCAGTTATCTTGTGAACAGTTATGTTAAGTATTGAATCCTTAATGCAAAAAATTCTATCAATTTAGTGATATGTAAACTAGCATAAAATATTAACTGCACAGTTGTCAACCAATGAACTCTTGCGATTCAAGTCACAACCTTCAGAAATAATTGAAAGTTGTGTGCATGAAAGAACCATTTTATGAAAGTGCAACTAAATGTGTAAAATTATATTTAGCACTGTCTGATTTAAAAAAATATATTTTTAAAGCAACAAAATAAAAGGATACAAATAAAGCTGCAGTATATCCTTGACTCTCTCTGTGCTGCTTATTACATGCAATTGAAGGTAATGGATCTATTTTGCTATTCCAGGAAGAATGACATAACAGATTTAAATCCAGAGTAGGCTCTTTAAATGTAGATGTATGTATTTTGTGGGTTTTAAGTCAGCCCTTAGTGTTGGAGCATAAGGGTTCCTTGTGTTTATATAGATATCAATTTAAAGGAGCAATTCTGATACACTGTTTTTTGAGAAATTTAGTTTTGATCCTATTAGATGTGATCTGAATACTATGAAGTCTAGAATGTTCATTTAGTATTCAGATTCCTTAGGAACAGATCATCACTGCCCTCCCCATTCCAGCATCTTTAATCTGTTCCAGCAGCACAAAGGAGTCCGAAAGCTGTATTAACAGAGTATTGGGTTTCCTGGGTTGTACGTCAGTGTCTCCCAGTTTCTTGTTATAGAGCATGTGGCAGGAGAGCATTGAGTTCTGGCAATTCTTGACCCCCACAGCAGCCCCATAAGGTTCAAGTTTTAAGTCATCTTTGGCTTTTCCCAATAGGACAGCCTTCTCTATTGGGTCCTGAGGATTGGGCTCCTGAGGTGTCACTACTTGCACAGATTAGACAATGTCATGTTCATGGACGTTAGATTTTAAACAGACTATCCAGTGAACCACAACAGTGCATATTGAGCATGTTGGGAGAAAGGTAATTCTTTTTTGAAGATATAATTCATTTTTAAGAGTGATACTATGTTGTAGTTAATCATTTCTGTAGATTGGGTCTTTCTTTTGTAGTGCATGGTGCCTTTTGTTTGTTTTCTGAAGAAATGTTTTTCTGTAAATTGAGCAATAATTGCCTGTGGGTAAGTTGCAGTGGGACATTAGCAGTGCTTTGAGTTCAGAGTTTGGCACTGCATGGTAAACTGTCATGTCAGAATTCGTTGGCCTTTTGTCTTGGGCTGTATGTAACCATGCTCCTCTGTGCTTATATGTTAGCTGTTCTACCCTTCAGCTACCTTAAATGAAATGCTGACTAGACACACAAAGTGAACTCTGCAATTTTAACAGTAAGTTGTGCTTCAACTTGTACTTGAGTGTTCTGTTTATCAGAATTTTGTGGGGCGAGGGAGTTGTTTCATGGAGTTCTTTCCAACCCTCCTCTTTTTCTATGGGGGATCTGCACTTTATGCTCTATTTACTTTACAGTGGTGGTGGTGATGGTAAAGAAAAAACAATCTAATCTATAGGGCCTGCAAAACGTATCTTTCTGAGCAAGTGGATGAATATAATAAGTTTGCAAAGCTAATATGTACAGTCACTAGAACTACAGCTTTCTTCTTTTTCTGAACATCAGATTGTGGCCTTGTAACTCCACATAAAAATCCTCAATATAAAATGTCTGTTGTGTAGTTTTAAAGTTTGTTGACTATTGAAGTGATCTGAATTAGGTCATTAGACCATTTTAGACTTTTTTTGGGCTATGTGGTAAGAATTTTTGTGCTATGAGATTTCTTGTGTGTACATTTTAGTGATTTGCTTAGTTAAATAAACTTTTTCCTGCTTTGGCTGTGACTTTGCTTGTTCTGTGTGCTCCGTGTGAGGATGTTCTTTGACATTAGTTTGTCTATAGGTCATATACAGATACCTTTAACAATGGGAGCAAAGAGGACAGAAGAGAAGAATGAGGGGGGATTTGATAGCAGCCTTTAACTACCTCAAAGGGGGTCCAGGGAGCATGGAACTAGGCTGTTCTCAGTGGTGGCAGATGACAGAACAAGGAGCAACGGTCTCAAGTTGCAGAGGGAGAGGTCTAGGTTGGACATTAGGAAAAAGTTTTTCACTAGGAGGGTCGTGAAGCACTGGAATGGGTTACTAGGGAGGTGGTGGAATCTCCATCTTTAGAGGTTTTAAAGCTGCGGTTTGACAAAACCCTCACTGGGATTATTTAGCTGAGGTTAGTCCTGCTTTGAACAGGGGGTTGGACTAGATGACCTCCTGAGGTTCCTTCCAACTCTGATTCTATGACCCAGGGAATTATAGACCCATCAGCCTGACTTCAATACCTGGAAAGATACTGGAACAAATCATTAAACAATCAGTTTGTAAACACCTAGAGGATAGTAGGGTTATAAAAAATAGCACAAATGGATTTGTCAAGAGCAAATCGTGCCAAATCAACCTAACTTCCTTCTTTGACAGGATTACTGGCCTAGTGGATGAGGAGAAGCAGTAGATGTGACATATCTTATTTAAGTAAGGCTTTTGACACAGCCTCACATGACATTCTCGTAAGCTAACTAAGGAAATGTGGTCTTGGTAAAATTACTGTAAAGTGGATGTACAACTGGTTGAAAGACTATTCAATAAGTAGTTATCAATGGTTTGCTGTCAAACTGGAGGACTTATCTAGTGCGACCTCTCTGGGGTCAGTCCTGGTCCAGTACTAGCCAATATTTTCATTAATGACTTGGATAATAGAGTGGAGAGCATGCTTATAAAATTTGCAGATGCCACAATGCTGGAAGGGATTGCAAACATGTTACAGGATAGTATTAGACAGTATTTGCCAAATCTTGACAAATTTGAGATTATTGGTCTGAATTCAACAAGAAGAAACTCAAAAAATACAAGTGCAAAATACTTCAGAGTCACCAGAAGTGTTGTGGCTAGCTTTTTAGGGTGCCATTTATGTTGGCACTCATGTCCCAAACATAACCAAACAGCTGTCTGCTTATCTACTGGTTAGATTTCTATCACATATGGATGGAGTCTTAGCAAATCTTGACCACAAGTGTCTGCTACTATATCACACAAGGATGAATGTGACATCCCCCAGGGTATAAGCTGGACTTTTAAACAGTGGTGTCCCCTTACTTATCCAAACCAGGATATCTCTTACACCGCTCTGCTAATGAAAAGCAGCCCCTCTGGGCTTTGCTCACACAACCATTAATATGTAAAGGCACACCCAGTAAAGTGACATGAATACTCTCCTAACCA
This sequence comes from Emydura macquarii macquarii, assembly GCF_026122565.2. NCBI lineage: Eukaryota > Metazoa > Chordata > Testudines > Chelidae > Emydura > Emydura macquarii. The sequence goes on from NW_027132344.1 coordinate 3,063,355, forward strand.
CTCACAAATAGATAAAGGGCAACACCCTCAGTTCTAGCCTTGCACCCCAGAAATGTGCATTTTACACTGTTCCAGGGCACACCACCCCAACAGTGTAATCTCATTTAAAAAGTTCATCATTCCATCAAAGGGGAATGAATAAATGAATATGTTAACCTGATTCCCCAGACACTTCAAGCAAAAGCACACTGGTTTGGATAAGTAAACAAACAAGTTTACTAACTAGAAAAAGTTAGATTTTAAGTGATTGTAAGAGAGATGAATAAAAATCAGAATTGTTTTTTTAAAAAAAGGATAAAACCACAATCTAATTTCTAAATTTACCAAGCTGAATAAGATTTGAAAGCAAAAAGGTGTGTCTCATCAAAAACCTTTCAGCAGACCATACTGACCTGGAAAGCTTTCCAGCAAGGACCATCCCTCCTCCCCCCACAGTTCAATGATGCTTTTTTGTCTTTGAAATACTCTTGCCGCCATGAATAGAGATGGGGGAGGAGAAGTAATGGGGAAGCCATTGTCTTATTTTATACCCACCTTCTCTCTTTGAGGATTAGCCCCACTGGGGTGCAAACAATCAGTCTGTGGCGTACATGAGATTCAACTTGCCTTCTAAGTGAATTGTAAATTTCTTGTTCATACCGTCTGTGTACATGAGGAATGATATGCAAATCTTTTGTTTATAGTCCCGTTCCCCCACCCCCGATGGTGAATGGTTGCTTCAGTAGCTAATAGTTTTCTAACACCTGTGGTCAGCCCTTTGTTGACAATGGGGAGCTAGTCTGTGGGCATTTGCCAGAATTACATGTTTCAGTAACAAACATATAGCAAAATATAAGCTCCATATATAGTGTTGATACACACATTTTAACAGGACAATGATGCTCAGCCCATTATGGGTTTTCAAATGATACCTCACAAGGCATCCTTTGTACAAAATATATCATAACCATATAAAAGTGGTGAACAAAAGTATATTACATTCATATTTCTGCTAAAATGAACAATGAAATATCGTCATGGCAAATCTCAAAGGGATATGGCCGCCTTGCAAATTGCATGCCCCCCCCCCCCCCCCGATTGAGGTCTGTCAAAGTGCTTAAGTTGGTCTGATTACATATATTCAGTTTGTCCATCATTAGTGATCTTGTCATGCCACCAAAACTTTTGGCATCCACTGGCATGTAGCGGCGTTCCTTGATACACACGCTTCAGAATTCATTGGTCTTCGATTCTTCTTATATGTCCATAACAAGAAAGCAGCCAGAACCGAAACAGTGCTGATGGAGGTGGTTTCTGCATTCAGCTTTGAATATACTGTTTTCTGATCTTAACCTGCTGCTTGGTATGGAGCAGTTGACGTAGATGGTGAGAATGGAAAACGTCAATCCAGTGTCCTTGCACCTTCCTCAGTGCTCAAATTTCACTTCCATAGAACAGAATTGATATAACTGTGGTTCTAAAGATCAAGCTTGCTACAAAGCTGCGGTTGTCCCAACATCTGCACAGCGGCTGCTGAAGGGCCTGAAACATGTCAGCAGCTACTCACCTGTGTCCACATCTTTTGGACATCCTCCAGCACTATGATGCTTTCCAAATATTTGACAGTTGCCCAGTGTCCCATCCGCACAAGTTCTTGATCTATAGGCTGTTCGATGGTACAGGGACTTAGTTTTATCTGGATTAATAACCAGATCAATGCATGTTGCTTCTTGCCTGCCCAGATCAGCCATCAGCTGCAGGAACTCACCAAACAGAGTTAGTGAGACATTGTCAACAGCGCATTCAAAATCCTGAAGAGAAATGGTGTTTGGCTCAACACCACCGACATTTGCCTTCTCAGTCTTATCCATCAACCAATCAATGCTGGCAAGATGCAGTCTAGTCGAACTGCTGTTCAGATAGGAAACCATAGCATGTATCTGCCACTGACTCAAATGTAGCTTTCCATTCTCTTGTAGAGCTCTTTTATCAATGGCATAACATAGCACTATCCCGTATTTGCCATGAAAAGGCCTATGTCATGCTGTCGGCAAAGATTCTTGAGAATAGCAACCTGCTGTTGTACACAGACTTCTTCAACTACTCACCAGTTTGCCTGTCTTCTAGACTTCCGTTATGGTCATTTATGCCACCACAGGACATGACAGTGGAATCTGCTTGGCACAACCAGTGCTCATCGACAACCTTTGTTAATCACTCTCTCGTCACTGACTTAACCATCTGTCCTCCAGGTTTTGATCTTCCAAGGCACCTGTGGTCCTCTCTGAACCATTTTTGAACAGGATAAGGCAACTGTGTGCCCAATCTCTTTAAATGGGGTTTTTCTTATGACCCGTGATGCAACTGTGATCAATTTCAGACTGTCACATATCCTTGTCGAGTGTCCACTGATTTATTTCGGTGGCAGGCTCTCCACCAGTCTGATTACACCATTAAATGGCTGGACACATTGCACATACGCTGATGATGATCAGTGACACTGTCTTCTGAGGAATGTCTCAAGGCCTCATCAGATTCCACAAACTTGCTTGCTGCACTGAATCAAAGGCCTGACAGAACTATACAAAAAGTGCTGTGCACAACTTATTAAATTCAGCCATATTTTCAAAAAACTGTCTCAAGGTAAAGATCTGGTCAACAGTGGAATGACCAGAAGTTGCACAGAGTATTGCAGCCATTGCCATTGAATTGCATCGTTGAATCGAGACACTAACACAGAAGCAAATTCTTTCCCTAGGTCCAATGATAGCAATAATACTTCTGTAGTAGCTATGTTCAGCTTCAGTGAAATAGGTATAGTCTAAACACAGAAGTTGCATGGATTTAATTAAAGATGCAATGTTGCACCAGTTTAGTTAAACTAGTGCCACTTGTGTGTTGGCACTTTTAACATGGGTTTAAATTCAAGTTTAGTTTGGACTAGGATTTCAGGTGTGGTGGTAAATCATTTTATCTAGTTTGATTTTACATCTTATTAAAGCAATTACTGTTTAGCTAAGCTGGTCCAGTTAGAAGCCTAGCCTAGCTTGGTATAAATGTAGTCCTTGTTTAAATGAAAAAGTTTTGCCAATTATACCAGTACTATTCCCCTGTGTAGACACTTGTATTCTGGTATAAGTGGCTCTTTTGATTGTCTAGATATCTTCCCAAGCAACAAAAGTCAATGCAAAAAAAAGTCACTTTTATACCAGAATAAGAGAGTCTGCTTGGTGGTTTATATTAGTATAGCTCTTCACATTCACACTTTGTTATGTTGAAAAAATTTGTGTGTGTAAACAAGGCATTTTTTCCTAATCCAGACAACCTAGAAGGCATCACTTAATTAATTTTGATTCTTATTTTGAAGATCCTCTCCATGACCATAACTAGAGCTTTTTAAACATTGGATTTGGGGCACAAGTATGTGGCATATTAAGAAAAGATAATTGCAAGGTGACTTCTTTTATGGTCTGTGTAATCACTTATACAAAAGGTCTTATAGGATCTTGTAGGATGGCCCTACTCTGAAATAAGACACTAAGGGCAGCTGAATGAATCTTGTTAATGGAAGTCTTGTATATTCTGCATAAATCAGGATGGAGAAGCCTGACCAGAAAAATCAAACTTTTCTGCACGCGAAGATTAAATTTAAAAAGAAAAAGACAGGAAAGTAGCTCTCCACCTCTGTAAATTAAGGTAATGTTAATATTAATAATTCATAGCACTAGAATATCCAGAATTATTTATGAAATCCAAATAAATGATGCTACATTTGACTTAAACTAAATGAACTAGGTGGCACTTAAAATAACCCATGGGGCTTACTGGCTGAGCAAAGCAACACTCAACTTGATAGCATTTCTCTGTTTGGCTTTAACACAGTAACTTTTGAATGCCTCATCTGATCAATTCCAGGGAACGCTCTAGGCATCAATGAGCAGAACCCTATTTATTTCGGTGAAAATTGAAAAACTTGAAGGGGAAAATGGGGAGACACGGAGCCACTTGGATCTGGAAGTCAGCCTAGATCACAGTAGTCTCTTTTGGCCTTGGACTCTGAGTGTGAATCTGGTGGTGGTGGTTTTGTTATTGCAGCAAACCCATCAGTTTCAACCAGGTTTGTAATTGTCCATTAGATCAAAGAGCCAATTGATAGAAACCATTAACATCTTCCTGCAAACAGCACCTATCCCACTGTCCCAGTAGATTTTAAGATGTTAGCACCTTGAATCTTATCTTCCAGACAGAAAGAAAAGAAATAATGGAGGGTATGGGGGTCACATAGATCCCCTGCTATGGAGGAAAATGGGGGAACCTGGTATGAGGTAAGGGAAGGGGGAAATGGAGGGGCTTGTTTCCTGGCATGAGGGAGAGGGTCATGGGAGGTATATAGAGCCCCTTGGATGGGCAGAGAGGGGAAGGGGGGATACGTAACTCCTGCTGTGTGGGGTGAGGGTGTAGTTTCAGTAGTTCCTAAAATTGAAGGGGATAGGAGAGTGGCACACAAGGAATCTGAAGGGGAAATGGAGGCATGTAAAGAGCCCCAGGTGTGTTGCAATGTGCTCAGTCTACAAAAGCAGCAATGTGTGAAACCCTATAGTTAATTATCGTTGTATCTTATTGAAGTGTGCAGCCCTTCGGTTTTAAAGATTTAGGCTGTTGCAGTCACCCAAATGGGGTGAGTTCTCATGCATGTCAAAGATGTTACCAGCTTGTGCTCCTTATGAGGAAAATAGTCGGCTGTTAACAGGAAGACACAAACCTTTATTGAAAGTGAACGTAAGTAGGAAAATAACTTGTTTTGCATGAAACCTCCTTGGCAGTTTGTCAAAAGTTCAGAAAAGCGTACATAATGTGGGCAGAAAGTTGCAAACATAATATGTTGCAGTTAGGATAAATGTGAAGCATCCATTTTCAAAGTCTGATTCTCATCGAAGAAGATATGACTAATGAGATGTTGGGAAGATGTTGCTCACAGTGCAGTGGCAAAGATTCTGGCATTCTGCTGTAAAAGATTTGAACGTAAATTGTGCCTAATTAAAAAAAATGGCAAGCTAGTACTTAGTTTTCTAGAATTTAAGTTCATAAGCAATCATTTTTACTTTTTATAAACACTAAACCTCTGCTTGCTATTGTTTGTAGGATATTTCCTGAAATTATAATGAGGAGTTGGGGTAGCTTAGCTGTCAAATGAATTTAAAAAAATAGTATTTGGTTAAGTTAAAGTTGAGAAGAGGTTTTGGGGATTAGAATGCAAAGGTTTTTAAAAGTGGAAGGCTTGGTGAGACTCGCACTCTGCATTTGTAATGTTACTTGGGCAGATTTAAAGTGCCAAACGTCTTAAATTTCTCAATGTAATGATTGGTTAGATTTTCTATGAACATTTACAAGATCCCATGTACAAACCTAAAATACTTGCTTATATTACACTCTGACACATAATTTGAGATGTGAATGGCATGAAAGCGGATATGCAAGAGCTTGTTATAAGGAAGAGGTGGTTCTTAAGTGTTCAGAAATACATAAAATCTTTCTAACTGTGTCATAGAATGTGATAAGCACAGTTGTATAGTTGTAATAAAGTAAGCAACTATTTCAGATTTAAAATGTAACTGATAAGAATCTACTTAGACTTCAAGGATTGTATGATTTTCAATGCTAAATACCTAAATTTAGGCATACAAGTAAGCTGATTTTTTTTTTCCAAACAAGCTGACTATATGCATTTCCCATTACACCACTTTTTTAGGTGTCTGAATATGGACTTTTGATTCTCCCTAGGTATCCAATTTTGAAAATCTCAGCAAATAAATGAAAAGTAACATCCCCTATTTTTTTCAAAACATTTATTTTGCTTTGTGCATCACTTACCATGAGTCTTCTGCTGCTTTCTGGTTTGACTCTGGTCAAAAGATTGTGATACAGGACCCCATGAGTTGTGTGAAAACATTTCAGATTTTAGTAAACAAATATTTAAAAATGCATGTTTGTGGGGGTGGGGAAGAGTTTTAGGTAGAGTGGGCTAAACAACAGAGTGATAAAGGCTGTTAAAAGCAAAAAGGCATCATTTAAAAATTGGAAATAAAAATTGGGAAATAAGATTATTGGAATAGATTGATAAATTAAAGCATGAGAAGTCACCAGGACCAGATGGTATTTCTCAAGGGTTCTGAAGGAACACAAATATGGAATTGCAGAACTCCTAACTGTGGTATGTAGGCTATCACTTGAATCAGCTTCTGTACCAGATGACTGGAAGATAGCTAATGTGATGCCAATTTTTAAAAGAAGGCTACAGAGGCAATTCTGGCATTTACAGACTGGTAAACCTAATTTCAGTACCAGCCAAATTGGTTGAAACTGTAGTAAAGAACAGAATTATCAGACACATGGATGAATGAATGGGGAAAAGTAATCATGGCTTTTGTAAAGGAAAATCATTCCTTACCGCTGGACTCTCTCCAATTTGTTCACATCCTTTCTGTAGTGTAGGGCCCAAAACTGGACACAGTACTCCAAATGTGGCCTTAGCAGTGCCGAATAGAGGGGAATAATCACTTCCCTTGATCTGCTTGCAAGGTTCCTGCTAATGCAACTCGATATGTCATTAGCCTTGTTGGCAATAACGACACATTGTTGATTCGTATCAAGCTTTTTGTTCTCTGTAACTCCCAGTTCCTTTTCTGCAGAATTGCTGCCTAGCCAGTTGGTCCCCAGTCTGTAGCAGTACATGGGATTCTTCCGTCCTAAGTGCAGGAAGGGTGTTATGATAGAGGTCTATAAAATAATGAATGGTGTTGAGAAAGTGAATAAGGAAGTGGTATTTAGCCCTTCACCTAACACAAGAACCAGTGTCACCCAATAAAATTAATAGACAGCAGGTTTAAAACAAACAAAAAGAAGTACTTCTTCACCACACACGGCCAATCAGAGGATGTTGTGAAGGCCAAAAAATGACAATTCAAAAAAGAAATAGAACATATGAATGGTCTGACCCAGTATAGCCAATGTCTAGCTAGTCCAATATCCCGTCTTCCAACAGTGGCCAATGCCAGATGTTTCAGAGGGAATGAACAGAAAAGGCAATTTTCATTGTGTGATCCATCCCTGGTCGTCCATTCCCAGTTTCTGGAAATCAGAATCCCTACTTGAATAGGGGTGTGTGCCTGTTTTTCCAAATTAAAACTTTAAATTAGGCATGCACACAAATTTACCTTGTGTACTGAAACAAGGTATGGACTCTTAAATGAGTTTTTATGGGACCCTGATCTTGATTGGGAGTCTGGGTATTATGATGATACAAATAAATGGTGGCCTGCATTACACTAGCTTATGCAGGAGTCCGCACACTGCACTGGTGAGGATGGTATTGAGAGTCTGCTGATTTGCTTTTTAGTGGTTTTGATGGTGATATATTTGTCAAAATTTTGCTTTTTAATTAAAACCTGCTGTATAAAACTTTAATTTTAGCCTATCTTCCCACATAAAATATTAGACTACCTTTCTTGGTGTTCCCTCTTTGAATATCTCTCCTGCTTTCTTATTTTCATCTGCAACAAATAAAGGCTTCTGTTCTAATCCTTTGAGGCCCTGAATGGCTCCTCCTACACACATCTCTATTTATCCCTGTTCTACCCAACCCTCTCCCCTAAACCTTCCAATATCCTCCCACAGTTTTTCTTTGCACCTTCTTGTATGCTGTCCCTTACATTTGGAATAGTTTATCTCTCATCATTATCATCTCTTATCATATCATCCAGATAACCAGCTTCTCCTTCAAATCTCTGCATTTCTTCTGCTAGATCTTATAATGCTAACCTTGCAAGACTTCTGTGCAAACTGAAGTTTGTAGAGTTACCTAATATATTGTCTGAACTACCCTGTAAACTCTTTGGGGCAGGGATTGTGTAATCTTTTTGTGTAATGCATGAGAACATTGTTGGCATAATTAGAAGCTAGTTCCTTTTCTTTAGCCGTGTCCAATAATCACAATAAGATTGGAAAATCAATGCTAGTATGTTAAAATATTGCTAATTAGTGCTCTCCAGCATGTTTTTAGTTAAAAGTGAAATTATATGTCCTCAATATGCCCTTGCAAATAGAATCCCTAACTTTACAGGCAGAGTTCCAAGAATTGAAAAACTGGTATCTAGCCAATTAGATCAGCTGGTTATTAGCTAATGCCTAAACTAGTTGCCTACTATTTGCCTGCTCTCTGAGACTAAGCAAACAATCAGTGTATAACTAAACTGTTTCCTTGTGTAGTCACCTCTAAAAGGACACACATTTTTGTAACTACTTCTACCTGTGCTTTGAAATCAGTAGAAGAAAAAAAATCTCATCGATATATTGCAGCATTTGTGAATGTTTTGTCACATTGAGGCATTTAGGCCTTGTCTACATTAGAAAGTTTTGTTGGCACAAGTTTTGCCAGCATATAGCCACAACTGTAATTAGACTGCTGTTACATGTCTTCACTGTCTCCATATGTCAGTGGAGCGCATTCACAGTACCAGCTCTTGCATTGACACAGGGAGGAGTGAACTATGGGTAGCTATCCCACTGTGCAATTGCACTGCAGGGCGCTTTGGGAAGGGTTTGCAATGCCTCATGGGGCAGGCACAGTGTCACATGAAGGTTTCTGAGTCCCATCGTTCCATGGGCATCCTAATAGTTTGACAGCTGCTTTTCAATTGCCCTGTCAAGTTGACATTGCTGCACACAAACACAAGAAGCCCACAGAAGTGTTATGAGGGGGGAAGGGATGGGAGTGTGTGGACACATTCAGTGTCCCTCCACACGCTCGCTCTCGCGCTCACACACAAGCGCACACACACAATCTCTAAGTTCAGCAGCCAATCCTGAGGCAGAAGCTGGTGTTCCTTCTCCCCCCACCTCAGCTCAATGGAGATGGTCCACATGCAAGGGAAGCAGGACACAACCCCCACCTCCTTCCCTGGCTCTGCACAGCACATCAGGAGTTACACCCCTTCTTGTAGTGTAGGACAGGCAGGACTGAGTTCGCTGCCACTGGAGTGAGTTCTCCATGGTGAGTTATTTGAAAACCTCCTGGGGCTTAGAAAGAGGAGAGGTGGTGCAGCTGAGTTCAAACTGCTGACCAGAGTGGTCATGATGGGCTTTGAGGGATACGTCCAGAGGCCATTTATAACCAAGGGCAGTGCCTACACTGATGCTTTGTCGCTTAAACTTTTCTGAAAAAAACTCTGCCTCTTGTTGAGGTGGTTTTATTTTGTCAAAAAAAAAAAGGGGGGGGAGGGGGGACAGTTTTGTCGGGCAGAGCTGTGGGGTATTGCAGAGTGTACACCAGCACTCTTGCCGAAAAAAGCTGACTTTGGTTGACAAAACTTTCTAATGTAGACTAGCCTTTACATTCTGAAAGAAATTGTATAAATTCAGGTATTACTCCCATCAGTTATTTCCCTGCATGCATCAGTGAAATACAAATACCAAAATTTTGAGTCTCTGTCCTATCAGATCAGAGTGGAAAAAAATAACTTTTAAATACATTTTTTAAATCTTTTAATCTAATTGACATTTTAAAAGTTTAAATTAGATTCCCTTTAAAATTGGGAAGAAAGTGAGGTCTGAGGTTGCTAGCATGGATGTTTAGTACTTCTTCCTTTGGTTTTCCAGTAGTTAGTAGAAAGTCTGTAAAATCTGAAATTCTACTAAGACATTTTATACTTAAAATCTTCATCCATAGTGAAGAAATACACAGATATAGGCAAAACAGAACACCCACTTACATTTTCCACCTCAGTTTCCTCAGCTCTCTTTTTTGGGCTTACATCAGTGTCTCCGGTGGAGTCCAGGATCCTGTCCCCTGCGAATGAAGTATCTCTCTCTGTCCTTTGCACCCTATTTTCTTTATTCTTCCTTGGCTGGTCCCTTAGTTAAACAAGACACCTTTGCTGTGAAAGCACACCTCTCTGATCCTCTTTCCTGCCCAGACTTCCTGTGTGTCTCTCTTAATTCCCCATACCTATTCAGTCTCTATGGTTTTAAAGGCTATCATCAACACTTTGGGTTTTTTTGTCCTCCTGTTACGTGATTTCTCTCCAAGCCCCAGCCAGGGCCGGATTAACTCTCCTGTGGGCCCAGGGCTATTAGATTTTGTGGGGCCCCTTATGGGCCAGCGGCGGTGCAGCAGTGCTCCAGGGGTTAGGAGCATTCGGGCCAGCCTGGGGACGAGGTGGGCCGGTGCTGTGGCGCGGCTTGGCCAACGGTGCTCCTGGGGCCTGGGAGCACTTGGGCCAGAGGCACTCCGGGACCTGGGGCAGACTGGCCAGCCCAGGGTGGGGTGGGCTGGCGGTGCTTTGGGAACTGGCGTGGATTGGCCAGCCTGGAGCCGTTTTGGGTCCGCACCAGGTGCTGGGGCAGTCTGGCAGTGGGAGATGGGGCCGCTGGGGTGTGGGATGGCCAGGGTAGGTTGGGGTGGGGTAGCGCTGGGGCACGGGCTCTGAGGGCGCTCCGGCACTGGGGGCACCCAGCCAGCGTGGCTTGTGCTCGGGCCGCCGAGGGCGGCCTAGGGCTTGATGGGAGAGGGGTAAAAGGGGCGTGGCATAGGGCAGAAAGGGTGGGGGTAGGGGCTAGCCTCCCCGAATGGGCGGTTCACCAGCCACCTGGATTTATTTTTGCTAGGCCTCCCTTAGCCCGAGGCCCTGGGCTGCAGCCCCTAAAGCTCCTGAATTAATCCGATCCTGACCCCAGCCCTGCAGACAAACTTGGTTGAACTAGTTTCCCAGCTCAAGCAACCCTCGTTAGCGTACCTGTTGTTCAGTAGTCACAGTATAGTTGTTAAGGGTAATCACTTTCATTGTCCCTGGCCTGAGAAATAGGTGACACAGGTCTGACAGAACATGACTGATACCCCATACACTGAGGCATGAAATGATACAGTAGTTTCATAACGTTAGTCTCAATACATATGTTGTACATAGGCAGATTCTCCAAATTGTCACAGTGACTTAAATTATACCTTGCATCTCTGTGCCCAAACTATAGTATAGTTGGAGAAGTTTCTTGTATATAGCTGAATCCCACTAATGTTAGGATCAGTTGTATATCTGTCTCCTAAATAGAACCAAACTTAATCGATCATTTCAGTGGTATGGTACAGGGTTTTTTTGTTAAATCCCTTAAGCTATGGTCACAGTAGAATTAATTGTAAATTTAGGCATTACATTTTTGCCTTTGTCTCATGTTCTATCATATTAGCTTTTCTAAAACAGCCCGATACAATTGACACTAGTTTATAAGTAATGAAATTCCATTTTATTACTGAGTCAAAAGTAGACTTGCTTGTTGGGGTTTTTGTGTTTTTGTTTTTTGATAAGATAGTGTTCTAGATGTAACTGAAGCATGATTATTAATAAGTTGCCAAAATATTGCAATTGCTGCAATTTAGAAAAGTGTTGGCATGTAATCAAATCAATGTTAAATATCTCAGATTTCTGTTCCAGAAGATCTTTGTGGCAGTATACTTGTATTACAAATAATAATCTTGCTTATTCAGTGGGGAGTCTTAGTATGTATAATCTTTCAAGATGCCCAGTTCCACGTTTTCAAGTGTCAAGTTAGAAATAGGGAAGATAGAGAGATTTATCTGGTTTAGAAAAGTTTGAGTATCTGCTTACCTGTATTTATATAGGCCTGTTGCCATCCCACCTTGGGCTGTGAGCTTTAGATGTCACGAACTAAGTAGGGTTGGGCTGGGACAATGCTTAGTAGGTGCTGCAGAAAGACATTAGTGACTCAGTAGATAGCAATTTCCTCTGAATGAGCACTGAATGAATGATTCAGCATAGTGTTGGAGGGCACAGTACATCTTGAGGTGCAGTCTTTCAAGTGAGATGTGAGAGTCCTCTGATTGCTAGTACCATTAAGATTTCAATGACTTTTGTAACCCCCCCCACCCCCCCCCCCAAAAAAAAAAAAAAAAAAAAAAGTAGGGGAGTTCCCAGCCAGGGAAGGTAAAATCATGCACCAGTCTACACAGTTCCAGTTTACTCGCTCAGGACTTCTCTTAACTTAAAAACTAAGATTCAAAACAAAGCAAAGTGACCCAGAACAATCTCCGTGCCTCTGAGTCTTGTTTCCAGGGCTTCACAATTCTGATATCCCTTCTTGCAGGGTATCAGTCCTTCTGCAGCCAGCTTCTTGCTCCCTGCAAGTGTCTATTTCACATGGTTTTCTGACTCTGGGTTGTCTGTCTGCTCCCCTGCCTAAGGAATAGGAAGCTTTATAAGCAGTTTCCTGTAGGTGTAGGGTACATGGCTAGGAGCAGGTAAATAGCTTTACTCCAGCTCCCAGTTTTATAGGGTCTGAAGACCATAACAGGTGCATTGGAATACCCTGTGGAAAAAATCCTGGTCAAATTACCTTCCACCCAATAGATACTGTTTTCATATTTATTTGCATAAGGTATTTGCTGCTTGTTCTAAATGGTTGCATTGTGCTGCTATGTGGTAATACAATAGTTGCCATGTTTCTCTCACACTCCTTTCCCTTGGTGGCTACATTTCAGTGGCAAACAAGACTATCCCTAACTGTAATTTACCCCATGTATTACTTTTGTATAGTTCTGGGGTTTGCTCAAAGGGTGCACAAATGTCAATTAACTATTCTGAACTGGTATACAGTGCACACTTTAGTGACAGCTCTTTCAGCTGTACCAGGCTGATAGCAGAGCTTCAGGAGAGGCACTTGTTTCTGGACATTCATGGAAGCACCAGGTTTTCAGTCATGGCAATCCATGTGACTCCAAGGGGGTTACATGTCTGTAGTTGGAATTGTGGGGTCTCTCTCCTGTACCTGACTGTAGGCATTTCCTCAGACCTGTGAGTACCACAGGAGATCTAGTTACTTGAAGTAATCAAGTAATTGCTATATACTTAGACCCTATGCACAACATGAACATGTGGCTTAACACCAGGATAACAAGCATTCACATATCTTGCTTGCTCTTACAAGGTTGACCACGTCCAATCACTCCACAGCTGCTGAAAGAAACCTTTAGGAAATACCAGCATAAGATGGATGTTTTAAAAAGTATAGAGGACTAAGACCTTTTCTACACAGTTAAATGGGCACAGTCTTCCTAACTTTGTTTAGAAACTTCAGTTAAAATTGGTGCAGCTTTCTCATATATAGAGATGGCCTACAATAATGAAGAGATCATGGCCAACTGGCACTAGTGCTTCTACTAAGTAGTGTCACTTGAAAACCTATTACCACTTCCATAAGTAAACTTAAAAATATTTACTAGTTCTGTTCCGAGGCCTGGAAGATGAGAAAAGGAATCATTTGAGGGCGATGTGCTTTTGGTGTGTTTGTGTTCTGGCATAATTGAGTTTTAAAGTGAAGTTATGGTCAGTCTAGTGGCTACATAACAACTAAACCTCCTGAACAAGTTGGTTTTCTGCATGTAATGAGTCATGGGTTTGCTTCAGTGACAAATAACTCCTCTTACCTTTTATTCCTGCAAACACTTCAGGGCTGAGAAGTGGAAGAAGAATTAACTAAATTACTTTTTCGTTTCTACCATCAACAGAATTAACTGTGTCGGCTGCAGCATCTATATTAATGTTGACTCCCAAGCTAAAATTATAGCTTGACTTTAATTTTTTTAGATCTCAAATTGCTTGCAGGGCTGGCAATTAAAAAAAATACTTTGCTTGCTATTGCTATTGAAGCCATTGAGAGAAGTAAACATAGAACCTCATTGCCATTTTTTAGTCTCTTTGGGGGGATTATAACCACATGAACTATAACCCCATTGCTTTTTGTGGTTGCTACCATCTTGTGCTGCAGAATTTTGTCTTTTCATTTTAGTCTCTAGCCCCTTGTGGTCGTGAAGAAAACCTTTCAAAAGAGAACAAAGTGTAATCAATGCAGTAATGTCTACCTGAGGCTATGTCTACACTGATGGCGGCAAAGTCACCGCCGTCAGATCGACTTACCTGGATCAACTGAGCTGTCAGTGAAGACCCGCTCAGTCAATCCAGAAGTTGATGCTATTAATCCAGCCCCAGCAAGTGGCGTAGCGCTGCGTTGAGAGAGACCTTGAAACAATGGATTTAGGACATGAAATTTACTTTGTTAATCTCTGTGGTGTGTTAATGCAGATGACCAATGATGACTAAAATATCAACACTTAACTATTTGACTGCCTATCAAAGCATGTAAGGAAGGAGAGGAATGATCATATTAAGATAATCTGTGCAATCTGCTTCAAAGCCTTGCCAACACTAGTATTTAAGACACTGGAGTAAAAGCAACAGTCCAAGGTATAGTCGAGGTCCAGACTCCAGAGAAAATAACAAAAAGCAAAAAGATAAGTAAATAAGATTTCAGGGTCTGTTCAAAAACATCTGGAGATCCAGATTTGGCCTGCAGTCCACCTATTAACCCCTACCCTGGTGGGTAATCTTATTCAGAGTTTGAGCACTCATATAAATCATGTCTGTTAGTGGTTTACACCAGGGCAGCTCTACTAGAGCAATTGCATAGGTGGCTGAAATCTCATTGTAGGCAAGTGACCTCTTATTTTGGTATAATGATTGGCTGGTAGTTTGGAGAGGGCCACCCCTTTCCACACCCTTTTCCTTCCTCCCCCTTATCTGACCTGTGGAGCCAGAGTGCCTAAGGGAAGGAGAGGCCCTTACAGAGGTATCATGAGTCCCCACCAAGAGGGTGTCAGTCCCACTGAGTTACATGAGGCCAGGTGGCTGTTTCCAGGGGCTGCTGATCCTTCCTCTGCTGAAGGCTGTCTGCAGAGTCAGGCAGGTCCATCTGAATTTCCTCCTTTCAGTAAATGCAAAGGATTACCAGGATAGTATGTACTATAAAGAATCAAAGCAGTATGCTATAACTTCAGAAATCAATAGTGAAGTGTGTAAAGTATTCAGTGAAAACTGTTCTGTAAAAAGGCATGATACTTCTACTGAGTTATCCCTGAGTGCGCTACTAGTTCCAAACCATAACATACCAAAAAGGTTGCTTTAGAGCTTTACCATTCAAAACTATTTAGAAATCCATGCAGGAGAGTAGTTGCAGCCAGTACAGATAACTATCTTGATAGCAGAAAGACACAAACTTGTCTCCTTTGGAGCAAATTTGTTACACAGTTCAAAATAGCATACCAGAAGCAGTAAATAGAGAAATATATGGGTCCAAAGAATGGAATGGGTTCAAAGAAATACATGGGTCCAAAGAAGGTTTGCAATGTTGACAAATTTGCATTGAGATAGTTATTTGTGTAAGGTGGACACTACCTTTTGAAACTATACTGTGTGGGTTAGAATAAAACTTAAACTGCATTATGGCATCTAACCTCTTAATGGCTGAACTCTAAAGCAGCTATGTATATGGGCAAATCACTCTGTCAGTCCTGGGCAGCCGTAAGTGGGTTAGTAATACAGTAGAGCCTCACTAATTGTCTGTCAGCTGTTAAATCTTTGCTGAGGGTTTGCTAAGACTGTTGGTTTTGCAAAACATATTACTGCATTGGTCATGGCCAACGCTTTTTAAGCTGGTTATAAAATTCAGTTACATTTCTCTGTGGTATGTATTTTAACTGTGTAATTGGTTCCCCAACTGCACTATAGTGAGAATGTATACATAAACCCTTAAACTTGATCAATATTTAGCTTTTCTTTGAAGTACAATGGGAGAGACTTAGGTTCACATTACGTGCACAATTTCTTTTCAGATCCCACTTTCTTGATTACAGGGCTAGCTGCACTACTGTCCCTTTTCTGGTCTCTCCGACTGCACTCTGTCAGGTGTCGGGGCCTTTATCTCAGGATGCAAATCCACAATTTTCCCAGTCATATATCAGGCTCTGTGCTACAGTACTCTTATCGGTACGTCTACACTGCGGTTAAACATTCATGGCTGGCCCATGTCAGCTAACACAAGCTCGCACTATGGGGTTGTCTTATTGTGGTGTAGCTGTTTGGGCTTGGGCTGGAGCCCGGGCTCTATATCTCAGAGCCCAGATTCCAGCCTGAGCCTGAAAGTCTGCATCACAGTTAGTCAGCCCCATAGTGTGAACCCAGGGAACCCAAGTTAGCTGACCACAGGCCAGCCATGAGTGTTTAATTGCAGTTTAGACGTACCCTGTGAATTAACTGTGCTTGCCCAGCAGGATCAACTGAGTTTGGCACTCTGTGGTGCTTCCCTTTGGGAGTCTGTGACCAGTGGTATTATGACAAAACAGCTTTCTTAAAACCAAAGCATTGTTTAACAGTAGGAACACAGCATTTAGATAGGCATGCATAAAGATTTGCTTTAAAATTCTATCTTGCCAAAAGGCTTATTATCCCCTGATGGTCAATGTCACCTACTCCTTGTACATGTACAGGTTGTACGGCTGCTACTAGCAGGTCAGGTTTCTGTATCAGATATGGATTGACTACAGAGCTTCCACTCAGAGAGAGACATCAGAGATGTCTTCTGTAAGATTCTTTAAGTACTGCCAGATATGGCTGAGATTAGCTGAAGTTAAAGTATGTTACACACAGTACCACCTAGTGGCTGAAGAGTATAACATAAGTTAGCATTCCGTCACCTAGGCAGTCCTAACTTCTTCAGACACCCCCAACAGCTGTCTGTCTCAGGATAATTCCCCTGAACAACTCCCCTCTTCCCTTGAGAGAATTCTTTCTTTTTAAATTTGCCACAGTTCTCTTGATATTATGGTTGCCAGGCCTTTTCCTGTTTTTCTAAGAAATGGCTCATCTTCCACCATTTTTTCCAGTTCTTGCTTGTTCTTACAGCTTCCTTTTAAACTAAACTAATATATTTGTACACTAAAGCAATGACCAGGTTAGCATACAGTATTCATAAATTGAATTGGAGCTGCTCTGTAATCACATCCATTTCATTCAAATGAGTACAATATTTTGGGGGTCAGTAAACCAAGTTCAATTTCAATTTGAAATTAATTACTTTTACTTTGTGTTTCTCTTTGTAACATGTGGACTTGGTTCCATAAAAGACCAATAATATGTGCATAAAATATTGTCATATGTCCTAATGGGTAAACTTTGTGTTTCCCTAATATTTCATCTTGGTATTTTGTTTGTATTGGAATGGATATAATTGTGGAGGGAAAAATTTAAAATGTTAGCTTAAATTGTGCCCATTTAAGATGTATACTCTTAACATAATCCTGCTTAAGTCTTTGCATTTGATAGACTGCATTCAAAATAGTTTTCAGATCTTTTCACTTAAAACCATCCAATGAGTTTATTCAGAAACATATGCACTGAAGTACAGCACAGTAATACCTTGAGTAAATACAGTAAGAACTTCACTGGTTGGACAAAATTGTCAGGTTCTTCCTTTATCTAAAATAGTCATAACAGACTAGTATCCGGAAATTACTTGCTAGGAAAGGAGGAATTGAGATGTGTGCAGAGAAAATGTATTTGTTGCCACTACTACTTCTGTTACAGAGCCTTATTTCTTTCCACAGTGTATCTGTGTATCGGGGGAATTGCAGACCTATCCGGTTTGAACCACCGATGCTGGACTTCCATGAACAGTAAGTTGGGAAGCTTTTTATTTCTGTTCTAGTTAGAAGACAAATGCAAAAATTAACCTAAACAACACACACACTTGATGGGCAGAACTTTAAATGTATATCCTTAATTGGAGCTGACCTAGCTATACTCGTCACCATGGATCTCAACCATCTTTGACTCCTAGCTAAAACTAGGCTGTTGACTTGTTTTGTACAGTTGGTCTAGAACGTGGAGGAATCGTTTGTTTTAAGCCCAAAGTCTGCTTTCATTGCCTGCTACAGAGAAGCTGGCTGGATTAGTTCCCATTTGTAGGAAAGAGTAATGGCACAGTGAGGGGGATGTAGAGGAGTACAGGGGAAATAGTGGAAGCTTTTGCCTGTTCAGGCTGGAATATTATTCTGATCCTGAGTTATTTTTTAACCTGTGAGGGAAGGGGAGTCTGTTGTAGTATATATAGTTTTTTCAAAGTGGTTGCCCACGAATAGCCTATGCACATGGAACTATCCTTCTCCCTTTTATAGTAAATAAGTCACTCAATATAAAAACTGTGTGAACGTGCTTTATTTGACAAGCATTAGTTAATGCACCTTGTCAGTGCAATGAACAACAGACTATATAGGCTAACATGCCACACACATTGTTACTAAAAGCATCGTAAGAGAAGCTAACCAACCTTCTTTTGTTTGTCTATATTTCAGTACTGTACTTTGGTTTTGGAACTTTCATTAATTTAAATGTCAGTAAGTGGTCATTGTCAGAAAACTGGTTATAGTTATTTGCTTATTTTGTTTAAGCAAAAATGTACAGTACTAAAGTGCCATTTTAGTCACATCTCAGTTATAACCACACAAATTTACGATTGAATAGCATGCATATAAATAATGCAGTATACACATTTCTAAATTCAGTAAATTAAAGACTGTTCATGCAGATAATTTTTTTCCATAACACAAGTTTGATTATATGGTCTTAGTCACTGAATCAGAATAAAGTAAATGTATGGGGGAAATTCCTGAGGATGTTCTGATTTGTATTGAATATACAGCATTTTTTATACAGTTTTTTTACAGTTTTTTTCAGCTTTTTATCATAATGTTAATAGCTTCTACTCCTTTATTCTGTAGAAAAAACTCACTTTTAAAATGATCTATATTCAGTACGCACATTTGAGGGAAATTAAACGAACTTCCTACTATGTGAACATCCAAAGTTTTTAATTTCAGAAGTACTTGAACATCTATTCTTCATACAAATATGAATTTAAATATAAACTATCAGTTTTTTAGCCTTAAAACTGGTGTCTTAAATGTGTATTATAGTAAATATGCTCTTCATTGTGCTTTAGTTGGTTTTTATATAAATCTGTCCTTCCAGAACTCTGTAACTTTGAACCAAGTCAGTTAATGTGATCTGAAACACTGCTAAAACTGTGGATGTTTATGATTTGCGACAGGCATGTGTGATTCTGTAGAATTGGTGCCAAATGATGTGGGCTGTTTAACTGAATACTGGAATTTCTCAATTAAAAGTTGTAATGGGAGCATATGTGTGTCAGACTTTGGTTCGTTAAATATTTTCTTCACTTTTTAAAAAGTCAAATAAGTCAATTATATTTTACCAGCGATAGCAAGTTGAAATGCTTTGCTGCAATTATAATTTTAGGTGGAAGACAGTGGTCTGCTATTATGATAGATTTGTTAAAATATTAATAGGACTGTACATTAGTGGAGAAAATGTTTGAGCACTTTTTTATATCAGTTAAAATAAAAACCTTGCTTGTCTTCAAAAATATAAGCCAGTCGCTTCAAAACTGGATGCCTAATGCGCACACATTTATGCACACAAATAGAAATGACCTGCCATTTGGCTTCAGTGGAAACTTGCATTGCTAAAAATAAAACCACTTCTATTTAAGTGCCTAAATAAGGATTAGGAATTTAACTTTGAGGCACCTAGGTTTGAAATCTTTGTCCAAAATCAGTTAGTAGCTCAAAAGGTAGAGAGAGAAATTCAGAGAATTTCTTTATCAATAAATATTCTGATAAAGCACAATGTCCGCATAGTTACTAGCATTCAGAAGAATAAGACGTGTGAGAGTCCAGCATAAAATTCATCTCTGAACAAATCAGAACAAGGTGGAATATAATTCAGAAGTAATGCAGTGAAGAAACCTGAAACATTTACTTTGTTCATAAGCTGACACATGCCTCCCATGATATAAAGTACTTGACATCTAAATAACAGTTGGGTGTAGGCAGGATTGCAATATTCTATCTTAATAAATGGAAAGCTAATGTTGGTATGGTAGGGTATTGTTAAAATTTGCTCGGTTAGTGTCTGGTGGCAATCCAGAAAATCAAATATCAATTTGTCTCCTAAATGCTATTCTAGACATACATTTCCTGTACTGGATCTGGATACAAGATTATTGTATCCTCATGATTTTGTCATGTCAATGTCTTGCTGAAGTATGTAGTCTTAACTGAAAATCTGTATTTGACCTGCCTTCAGAGTGATAGAAATGTGGATATATTAGAGCTGGGTGAATAACTGATAATTGGATTTGCTGGCAGGTCCAAAAAGTTTAAAAAAAAAAAAAAAAAAAAAAAGAGAGAGAGAGAGAGAGAAAAGAAAAGAAAAATTGCAGGAAAAAACCAAAACCCCCTGTTTTGGGCTGAATGAAACATGTTTAAATTGACCTGAAACATTTTTTTAGGCATTTTTAAAGGGCTAGATTCACAAAGAGCTGGCAGTTAGTCAGCCAGTGGTCAGGGCACTCACCTGGGGCATAGTAGGAGGCTCACCCTCCTGCCCCAATGTGAAGGAGGGTTTGAACTTGGGTCTCCAATTTCTCAGGAGAGTGCCCTAGCCATGGGGCAATAGGATATTCTGGGGCAGATCTCTCTCAATTTCCCATGTTTAAGGTGTTCTACTTTTTATAAATAGTCATTGGAGTAGAAACTTGAACTTGGGTCTCCCACATCGAAGTGAGTGCCTTAATCATCAGGCTAGAGAGTCAGTCTTACTTTTTCCCTAGCCCAATGACTATTAATTGTCATTCATAAGTGAATGCAGATGTCCCATGTCTCAGGTGAGTGCTCAAGCCACTAGGATAAAAGTTATAAGGGGGCATCACCATCTTTTTCCTGTCATTTTGTAAATGGCATCGAAGTGCCAAAAAAGAAATTTTGGCCAACACTATTTGGTAAATTTGTAGATCGTTTTGTGTCAGCTGAAACGACATGTTTTGTTGTTTGTGGTTTTAAAAAGAAAAAAAAAATTCACACAGCTCTATATCACAGCAAATGTATATGCTGTATGTTTATATGTTTATGTATTTGTTTATCCTTTGAAAATAGCCTATACATTCTCTGCATATGCCAGATAAGTTTAAATTTTAGATCCTGCCTTTTTTAGAGAAATGAATAAATATGGGATGTCTCATTGTTGGTCTGATTTTTCAAATCAGATTTCTGTTTTTATAATTGCACTGAATTGCATGGAAAAAGCATGAATTGCAAGCACTAAGTTGTATCATTGAAAACTGAGATCTGGCTTGAAAATTTGGCCATACAATGTTGACTAGTATCTGTTAGTTGAGTGAGTGCTATGCATTGTCACCTCAAACTTCCAGGATTCAGTACATATGTTTACTTATATTTTTATCATTTAATAACTGTATGGTAAAGCCAGGAGTGAATGGTGTGATGTATATCACAGTAATTATCCAATATAGACTTTTTATTTTTGCTTAAATGTGTATATTGTTGAGAGCTTTTGCCAGACCACTTGTTAATCAGCAGTCCCTACTTGCATGATTCTGAAGGGTCTTATCTGACACTTCTCACTGCATTCAGAATGCTTTGGAACAGAACAGCTGGGCCAGGAATCATGCCAAAATAAAACTTGATCTTACAGGAAAACCATGTGAAATGGAAACAAAGTAGAAATGTGTTTTAAAATAATGACTACATTGACTTACAATACTTTATCAAAAGTCAACTGATCTGCACAACTGAAAGAAATGTATTTAAGGAAAATGAACCTTCAATTTTTCCCACAATAATAACCATCACTTGAAGCAATACAAAGCATATGAGAATGTCAGTTAAAATAGTGGAAAGGCTACAACAAAACTTGGACTGTTTCATGACATGAGTGAAACAGTTCTGTTCTTGACTACCCTCACTTTTACCCAGAAAAACAGTTCTTATATGTTAAACACAATTCTGGATCAGTTCCTTTATTGACTTGTTTGAGATGTGTATTTGTTGCATTGCTTTTTATAAGATGCCGTATCAGTATAAATGATCATGTATAGAAAGAGCGTGGATGTGCTGAAATGCAATAACTACGTTTAGGGTCTTAAAAGAATTTGTTGTAGTTAGTTTTAAAAAAAAAAAAAAAATGTAAAAATGGCTGGAAAGGATCTGTATGCCCATTGTGTGCAACTACTTTGACTACACATACCTGGGAGATGGTCTGAATTAATGCAACTACACCATTTTCCTAGCAACAGCACTCACTTTTGCCAGGCAAAACTATACACAAGTGGAATAAATAGCTACTTTGAAGTCCTTATACAAATTTCTTATCCATCATACATACAAGGCACATTGCACGCACATGGAGGAAGGCTGGACCTGGATGGGGATAGAGTTAATGTTTGAGTGATTGTAACTGTACATTTCTATACGTTCCAACATTTTGGATTTCTTTGAGTGTAATCTTCGTTTTGGACATTAAGGCTTTCTAATGTTTGTATATCTTTTGAAAATTGCAGCATTCTCAAAGGTAAATGTCCTTCTGTCCCTCTTAAAACAATTTATAGGTATTTACAACCTTAACTTCAGGTTAAGTGTTATTGCATGAAAATTACTTACTGGAATTAATCAACCCTCATTGTCACTGGCCAGTAAATATCTGACTACTTAAGTGATAGCTTGAATCCAGTTAATTGAGACTTGACTGATGTTTTTCAGTCTAATTACTGAACTACAACTAAAACGCTAGATTCAGCATCCTTACTTATGCTGAGCAGTAACTTGTTCATTAAGTAATCTGATTTCAACTGAGTTGTTAAGTGCTACTCCTGATGAAAAGGATAGCAAAATCAGGACGTAAATAAAAGTCACCTTGCTAACAGAAGATGTTACTGTGTCTATTCAGTTACATCTGCTTTCCTTAGTGACATTAAATTTTTGCTGTATTTTTAAAAATATGCTGAGATGGGTTTGGGTTTTGACTTGTATGTGGTGTCTCAAACAGCTAACTACAGTTCATATTCTGGACCAAAGTCTCACCTGATTTATACTCATACAATCCAGGCAATAGCAGTTTGCACAGGTGTACCTGAGGACAGAATTTGTCCAGAAGAAACTTTTACTGGTGACGAATCAGAAAAGTACAGCTTAACTCTCAGAAGTTCAGTTTGCAGAACTGGCAGTTTACAAATATATTTTTTTAAACTAAACTTGAGATGAAGTCATTGGAGCCCAAAGTGTATCTCGTACTCTTTTATTTTTAAAATATTTATTTTTTATATTTTTGGAATCTTTTTTATATTTTTAATTTATTATTTTGACACATTTTTATATTTATTTTGACACAGTAATTACAATTCTAATCAATTCTCTGCATCTTGATCTTAAAAATTCTTATTTTTATGAAGGTTACAATTTTTGTATTAAAAATACATTTGAATGTTGATATCTTCTAAAACATGCGTTTATTGAGCCCAGTAATTGGCTATTTAATTTTTGTATATTACTGTTTGGTTACACAAAAATGATATTGTATGAACTTGTAAAAACTTTTTGGCTAATTTGGAATAAAGTATATTAACGAAAAAGCAAATGTTTTGCCTAATATTACTCCACTAGACAAATAACTGCTGGAGAGCTATTATTTTTGAACATACAGAATAATTTAAATATATAAAATAAATTTAGGAGCAAGGGAATATTTCCACTCAATGTATGGATTTGAAACAGACATCTCAATGCTAAAAAATGTTTTAAATGTGAAAGAAAAAGAATCAAGTGATGTCTGCTAAATTCTGCCTTTGTGTAGATAAAACCAGGACTCATAAAATCCACATTTTACAACCCAAAATCCTCGAGTGAAAATAATATTCACAAAATCTTAGTACTTGTAACATGGAAGTTTCTTATTTCGTGCTTGACCCCTTTCCTGGGGTCATGCATAGAAGATTAAACGCATAGACTAACATATGTTCAAAGAATACATTTTTAAAATACTGCACTAAAAACCATTTTTAGTATTCGTGTTTTTGAAATTGCACTGGAATCCATTCTTAGTATGCATATCTTTGAAATGTTGTTTGTAGGTAGAGTGCAAGCAATTTTACCAAGTTAGACCAGTGATGTTAATAAACTTTGTGAAAATATTCATTTGACCACAGCAGATGCTTTTTTTGCATAAATTCTTTATTCTCTCTTAATACAGTATGCGTTTAAATAATAAATTGGAATTAATCTTTTCAGAATTATTAGTGTTTAATTCTGTACCAAACCACTCAGTATATTGATCTTCTCTTCTGCCAGACAGAGACAAGAGGTAATAGATGTCATTACCTTCTGTAAGTGGTGTTGCAGTCTTATGTTCTGTGCTGTTCTTAGTGCACTATTGAGTAGCAGTGTTATCCAGGTAATAAGTTTGAGTCAGAGAATTTCTGTCAAAGTGTGAAATCTCTTGTAATCAATGGTATCTGTTGTTTTACCATAGTGCCTAAGGAGCCCTACTCAGGGACCAACACCTCATTGTACAAACTGTACAAACAACACAGAAAGACAGTCCCTGCCCCAATAAGTTTATAATCTGAGGCAAGATAGACAGAGGAGTACAAGGAAACAGTGGTCAGCATGATAAGCAGTGGCGTCTGCACATCAGTAGCTTAACCACTGTCAAGGTTTTTTGTAGCATCACAGCAAAGGAGAGTTTTGAGGGATTTGAAAGAGAATAATGAGGTGGCTTTGCAGATGTTTACAGGGAGCTTCTCCCTAGTACTTCGGGTAGCATGGGAGAAAGCATGAATATCCAGGGCATTGAAGCTTGTAATGATATGGTCAACAGTCATAGGAAAAAATGAACACTTTATATTTCTATTAAATACACAAACTATGTTTAAAACCATTAAGGTAGCAAAGTCAAGCATTCATACTAGAGCATGCCACGTTTGACTGCCCGAGTAACCTTAATTTGGCCCCCTTGTGTGTATTCATTATGATATTAATTACATTTTTCCTTAGGACTCCTGCCTCATTTAATGCACAGAATGGGTGGTGCCTTTGAGTGCTTGACTTTGCAATCTTAGTCTTTTAACATAGTTTTTGTGTGTAATTTCCTAAGTTTTCTTTAAATGAAAAAACAAATTACATAGTGGTACCATGATGATATCCACATGTCATTAGCACAGTTGGAACTTTTGATTCACCACACAGACCTCAAGTGCTTGAGCTACCAAAGTAATTGTTAGTAGTAGTAGGTTGTCATCCTCTATATGGACCATCAGTTGAGGGGGATGAGAGATACACCTTGCCAGTGGGGGTCTCACATTTGCTGACTCCCAGTTGGAGCGTGACTCCCCATGTTGGCACTGGTTGCAACACCGGCGCACCGGATCTTGTCGTCATCAAGATCGACAATGCCGAGGGGCCATTCTCCAGAGTGCTGGAGCACCCGCAGATCAGGTCATCGCTCCCCTGAACCTCGGCACCACAGTGGAGCTGCCTCGGAGGCTCCCATTGTCTGGTCATCGGACAGTGAGTTGGTGTCCTCCTGGGAGAGCGGCCACCTGGCAAGTAGGTGCCACAAGCATAGGCTGCCGGAACACCCTTCGGCGCAGGCAGCCCTGGGGTGGCCTCAAGGGCAGTGGCCACCCCAATGGCCGTATTGGGGACCTTGGGGGTTCCCTGTTGGACCAGGTCTGCAGTCCTTCAAATCGCTGGGGGTGCAGTCCTCCCCATAGGTGCTGGAGAAGGGCCACTGTTTGGCCTCTGATGATGAGTCAGACCCCCAGGAAGGGACTTCTGTGGGGGGCCATTCATCAGCGGAAATGGATGCCACCTCCCACCGCTCCATTCCAGTCCTCTTCCACTGACGAGGTGGTTACCCAAGGTCACTCAGCGCTGCTGGACAATTTCAGGGCACATCAGGAGCTGCTGAAGAGGGTAGCTTCCAACTTGGGGTTGGAGGTGGAGGAGCTGAAGGAGGCATCGGATAGCTTCTTTAATGTCTTGCCAGCGATCCTATGGCAGACCCCCTCATTAGTGGCCCCAACATCTAAAGGGGCTGAGAAAAAATATTATGTCCTGGCCAGGGTGTTCGAGTATCCCTTCACCCCCACCTCTCCCGGTATCATAGAATCATAGAATCATAGAATATTAGAGTTGGAAGGGACCTCAGGAGGTCATCTAGTCCAACCCCCTGCTCAAAGCAGGACTAACCTCTGCTATATCATCCCAACCAGGGCTTTGTCAAGCCGCAGCTTAAAAACCTCTAAGGATGGAGATTCCACCACCTCCCTAGGTAACCCATTCCAGTGCTTCACCACCCTCCTAGTAAAAAACTTTTTCCTAATGTCCAACCTAGACCTCCCTCCCTGCAACTTGAGACCGTTGCTCCTTGTTCTGTCATCTGCCACCACCGAGAACAGCCTAGCCCCATCCTCCCTAGAACCCCCTTTCAGGTAGTTAAAGGCCGCTATCAAATCCCCCCTCACTCTTCTCTTTTGCAGACTAAACAAGCCCAGTTCCCTCAGCCTCTCCTCATAAGTCCTGTGCTCCAGCCCCCTAATCATTTTTGTTGCCCTCCGCTGGACTCTCTCCAACTTGTCCACATCCTTTTTGTATTGGGGGGCCCAAAACTGGACACAATATTCTAAATGCGGCCTCACCAATGCCGAATAGAGGGGAATAATCACTTCCCGTGACCTGCTAGCAATGCCCCTCCTAATGCAGCCCAATATGCCATTGGCCTTCTTGCCAACCAGGGCACACTGCTGACTCATATCCAGCTTTTTATCCACTGTTACCCCCAGGTCCTTTTCTGCAGAGCTGCTGCCCAGCTCGTCGGTCCCCAGTCTATAGCTGTGCATGGGATTCTTTCTTCCTAAGTGGAGGACTCTGCACTTTTCTTTGTTGAACCTCATTAGATTTCTTTTGGCCCAATCCTCCAGTTTGTTTAGGTCACTCTGTATCCTATCCCTACCTTGCAGGGTATCTACCACTCCCCCAGCTTAGTGTCGTCCGCAAACTTGCTGAGGGTGCAATCTACCCCATCCTCCAGATCATTAATAAAGATGTTGAACAAAACCGGCCCCAGGACCGACCCCTGGGGAACTCCGCTTGTGACCGGTTGCCAGCTAGACATGGAGCCATTGATCACTACTCGTTGAGCCCTATGCTCTAGCCAGTTCACTATCCATTTTATAGTCCTGGTGGTTCACACGGCCAACCAGCGGGATAGGCAGGGTCAGCCGAGCTCCACCCCAAGAAACAAGGACGACAAGAAGTTGGACCTGTTGGGGAGAAAAATTTATTCAACAGCAAGCCTACCGTTTTGAATTGCTAACCAGCAGACACTCCTGGGCAGGTACAGTACAATCTCTGGGACTTGTTAAAGTGCTTTATAGATGCTCTGCCCCAGGACCAGGTGCTGGACTTTAGCACTATCCTGGAGGAGGGTGTCATGGTGGCCAGGGCAGCGCTGCAGGCGTCTTTGGACGCAGCAGACTCGGTGGGCAGGGCCATGGCCTCTTCCATTTGCATGCGCAGGTGCTCATGGCTGCAGTCCTCAGGGCTGTCCCAGGAAGTCCCCTTTGATGGGTCAGCCTTGTTCTCAGACCAGATGGATGCAAAGTTGCATGGTCTGAAGGACTCAAGGGCCACGCTCTGCTCTCTGGGTCTTTATATGCCCCAGATCTCGAGACGCCAGTTCCGTCCCCAGGGCCAGCAGCAGCAGCAGAGGTACCAACAGCAGAGGTTCACGCCCTATGGACAGAGGGACAGAAATAGGGGTCTAGGAGGCGTGGACCAACATCGGGGTCCTCTTCAGCCCCCCAGCAAGGATCATTTAAGTGATCTGACAATCAGAGGAGACAGTTTTGAAGGTGAGCCTGAGGGTGGTGTACCAGTCTGTTCACCGGATCCCTCCCGCCCTTTCCTGAACCACCTAGCTCCCTTTCTGTCCAAATGGGCCAAGGTCATGTCAGATTGCTGGGTCCTTGGTATAGTTTCGGCAGGCTATGCCCTCCAGTTCGTGTCCACCCCTCCCCACAATCCTTCCTCCCCATTCCCCTTCAGGGACCCCTCTCATGCACAACTCCTTGTGCAAGAGGTAGAGGCCCTTCTCAGCATCAGGGCCATAGAAAGGGTTCCACTGGACAGGAGGGGGAGAGGTTTTCACTCAAGGTACTTTCTCATTCCCAAAGCGAAAGGCGGCCTAAGACCAATACTAGACCTGTGTCATCTCAACAAATACCTGTTCACAGCTCTCCCTTTTGGCCTTTCCTTGGCCCCAAGGGTATTTACAAAATGCATGGCAGTGGTGGTGGCACACCTGAGGTGCAAGGGGGTCCAAATATTGCCCTACCTGGATGACTGGCTAATCAGGGGAAAGTCCAAAGCCCAGGTCCAGAGCAGTGCAGGCTGGGCCTGCTAATAAACGAGCAGAAGTCCACATTAACCCCAGTGCAGCGGATAGAGTTTATCGGGGCAGTCCTGGTTGCTTCCCAAGCCAGAGCTTTCCTAACCTGGCCATGCTTCAAGGCGATGTCGGCTATCATCGCTCTCCTGCACCTCTGCCCGATGACAACAGCCAGGCACTGTCTGCAGCTGTTAGGTCACATGGTGGCCTGCACTTACGTTGTCAGGCTGGCTCGCCTAAGACTCAGACCACTCCAGTCATGGTTGACTTCTCTTTATGCCCCGAGCAGACATTCCCTGGACTGGGTGGTCACAGTTCCCCTCACGTCCTGGCCACACTAGACTGGTAGTGGAGCCCCTGGGCAGTGTTGAGGGGTGTACCGTGAGGCACAATTTTCACATAATAGCCTCTCATCTCCCGGGAGTGAGGAATGAAGAGGCAGACCACCTCAACAAGTCATTCTTACCCCACCACGACTGATCACTGCATCCAAAGATGGTCTCTCTGATTTTCCAATGGTGGGGCTATCCCCAAGTGGATCTGTTTGCATCAACATGGAACAAGAAATGTCCACAGTTCTGCTCCCTCCACTGTCTGGAGGCCGAGTTGCTCTCTGATGCATTCCTGCTGCAGTGGTTGGGGAGCCTCATGTATGCTTTCCTACCCATTCCTGTCCCTCACAAAGTCCTGCTGAAAATCAAGAGGGACAAAGCAGATGTTATCTTAGTTGCACCGGCCTGGCTGCACCAGCACTGGTTCAGCATGCTGCTGTACTATCGATCGTCCCCTGCTGTAGCTTCCGAGATGGCACAATCTCCTGTCCCGGGATCACGGTCACTTGCTGCACCCGGACCTGGACTCCCTGCACCTCAGTGTGGAGTCTCCATGGCTGAGCGCAGACGAGTGAGCCTGTTTGGTGCAAGTCCAGCAAATTCTGCTGGGTAGCATAAAATCTTCCACCTAGGTCGTCTGTCGTGCTAAATGGAAGCAATTTACCTGTTGGGCAGAGTCCCAGGGGTTCCCATCAGGGCTCGTCGCCAATACAGGCAATCCTGGAGTATTTGTTGCAACTAAAACTATTAGCCATGGCCTCCCATAAGGTCCATCTGGCAGCTATATCGGTGTTCCATCAGCCTTTGAAAGGGAGATGAGTTTTCTCCCACCCTATGACGATTAGGTTCCTGAAAGGGGTGGAGAGGCTCCACCTGCAGGTCTGTGACCCGGTGCCTCCCTGGGATCTCAAACTGGTCCTCTTGTGGCTCATGGGACCCCCCTTTGAACTCATGGCTATATGCCTTTTACTTCTGCTTTCTTGGAAGTTGGCCTTCCTGATGGTCATTACCTCGGCAAGGAGGGTCTCCGAGATTAGGCTGCTGACCTTGGACCTTCCTTATACTGTATTTTATAAAGACAAGGTTCCTTGAGGCCACACCCTGCCTTCCTGCCTAAGGTGGTTTCCCAATTTCATTATAACCAAGATATTTTTCTCCCCATGTTTTTCCCAAGCTGCATGGTTGGGAGGAGGAGAAGAGGTGACACATGCTAGATGTCAGATGGGCATTGGGATTCTACATCGAGCACACAAGATCATTCTGGAGATCTACACAACTCTTTGTCGCGGTGGCTGACCAGATGAAAGGCTTACCTGTTTCCACCCAGTGCATCTCATTGTGGATAACTTCCTGCATCAAGTTCTGCTATGAGCAAGCGAAGGTGCTGCTTCTAGGGATAATTACAGCCCACTCAACCAGAGCTCAAGCCTCATCTACAGCTTTCCTAGCAAGAGTGCCGGTACAAGACATCTGCAGGGCTGCCACCTGGTCGTCGGTACACACCTTCACATCCCACTATGCCATTGTCCAGCAGGCATGGGACGATGAGGGCTTTAGCAGAGCAGTGCTGCGGGCAGCTCATCCATAATTCCAGCCCATCTCCAAGGTATTGCTTGTGAGTCACCTACAATGGAATGGACATGAGCAAGTACTTGAAGAAGAAAAGACGGTTACTTACCTTGTAACTGTTGTTCTTCGAGATGTGTTGCTCATGTCCATTCAATGATCCATCCCCATCTCCACTGCTGGAGTTGTGGCAAGAAGGAACTGAGGGGACATAGGGCTGGCAGCGCCTCATATACTGCGGCATGTGTGCGGGGCTCCAGGGGGTGCTGGAGCCGGCCGTATGGGTGTTGCTAAAGAGGAGAAAGTTCTGGTAACTGTGCATGGAGGCGTGCACACACCTACAATGGAACAGACATGTGCAACACATCTTGAAGAACAACAGTTACAAGGTAAGTAACCGTCTTATTTCTTCCATTTGAGCCAAAGTGCTCAGGCCAGTCCATTCCTTTGCAAGGTGTAAATCATCAGCTTTGTGTTTGTCTGCATCTATTCAAGCCATGTGAGACACATGTGGGGTTATGACATAGCAAAGTTTCATATCTGTACATATGTATGACATTGCAGGAACCATGCTACCATAACAGTAATGTTCAGTATGTCATGAGCATTCCAAAAACACCTTACATGACATACTTTGCATTAGACAATACAGTTACACTATAAGGATGAACATGAATGAACACAAATCACACTATAAGGGTGTACATGGGGTATAGCGTGTCAAATTCCCACACTGTGTCTGAGCTCTTCCTCTGCTACCCATGTTCCTAGTCTCTCCAGGCTTTTCATCCAGTTTCAGTCTCCCCAGCCCGTCACTGGCTGCTTGTTGTAATCCTCTCTTCTGGCTCCCCATCCCAATCTTATCTGTTCACCATAACTCCTGGTTTTCTCTCTTTCCCTCCCCCATCAATTTCATGTTCCCCTCTTCTCTGGTTCAGCTGTTGTCCTTTCTGCATTCAAATTGGGTAGCTTCCTCCTCTGCTGCTTGAGCATCAGCAGAAGGGACATTGAGAGCACAGTAGAAACAGACTTCCTGCTCTGAGTTCCAGTGCCTGGACCTCACGTGCCCTGTGTCAGCTCAGAGTTGCAATTGCAAGGAAGGTCCTGCTCTGTTCCTTTCAGGTCATAGACTGGAGCATGCTCAGTGTGGATGGAATCTTCAGATTCTCTGTCTAAATTATAGCAAGTTTGTACTAAGTATATCCAAACTGTAATTTTTCAAAGGTCTTGTTCCGTGGCCAAATTTGGATGGATTTTCACAGGGACCGCAAAAGACATCTTTGCGACTGGCACCTTCCTGCCAAACTTCAAATCCCATCTTGAGAGCATAGAGGCACTAGAGCTTTTCAAAGAAAAGGTAGCCAGAATTATGTAACTTAATCAAAACATATCTCTAGCCATGTTTTTGGGAAGGATTCAACTGCTTTGGCTGAAATGAAAAAATCAACTTGAGACAAACACATGGCAGGGAACATTTAAGTTCAAACTGTTAGTTTGGGAACGTTATAAGGGATTGAAAACAGGGTTTTCCAATGAAAAGTGTCAGGCAATCTTAATAATAAGTGGGGCTACTAGCCTCACCTCTAATAATGAAAATAGCTTTTGATTTGATTTAGAATTCAGTAGTTAATCACATGTTTTGGAAAAAATAAAAGCACAGATGCCTGAGGTATTTAACTTCTAAGGGTGGCAACTGCACTTAAAATACTATTCTGCATAATAACTACATTGTTAATTTGAGAGCCAATTCTGCTGTTTAATTTAAACTGAGATAATGTCGAAATGTTTTAATGGCTTGGTGTGGTGGGTGGGTGTGTGACATTGTTGGAGAAGTGGGCAACAAAGAGAATTTAACTATAACATTTTGGATAGAGCTGGGAGCAAGCAATATGAGAATCAGGGAGTTCAGAGGCAGAGGCCATAGTAGTTAGGTCTAGAGATACCTAGGGCATAGGCAAAGGTTTTAGCAGAAGAGCTAGAAAGGAAGGTACAGTTTTCAGTTTCCTCTTAAAAGAGGAAGACTGAGCAGAATTTATAGTAAACATGGTATGGGGAGAAAAAAATTATTTCAACTGTTACAGGGTTTTCAATTATCCTCATTGTTTGAGCTCAGCTACAAAAGTGAAATTGAGTCTTACAGGTAAGGAATTAGTATCCCAGGTTTTTCAGATGGGGGAATCTGAGATACAAAAGTCAAATGACTTCTCCAAGGTCACACGAGATTGGCAAAGCCAAGAATAGAAATGATATCGTGAGTGCCACTCCATTTCATTAACTGCAAGACTATCTTTAGCTAAAAAACAACACTAAGCTTGTGAGCATGGACCAAGTAGTTTATTGAAATTATCACAAAGGGGGGGGGGGGAATATGAGATTTAGAGAATCGGTTAAGGAGTTTCTGTTTTCACCATGAAAACAGAATTCACGTGAATTGGTGGCTGGACACCCAGTAAAAGATTTCAGATGGCTGTAGAAGCGGAACAGTAGGGGAAGTCAGGAGGGCAAGAAGAGTTGTCAGTGTGTAGCTTGTGGCTAAAACCCTAACAGTAGGTAAGATCACCAGTGGATTCAATCTAGAGAGAAGTATTCACCATGATGGAGCACGATGAAGTAGATGGACAGCAGTCGGGAAGTTCTCAAAACTCCCAGGGAGGATTTGTTGAGGAATTTGGTTAACAAACAAACAAGATTGCAGAGGATTCAAAGAAAAGTTAAGGAGGAAATTGTGTCAGTGAGAAAATAGCATGCTACATAATATACAGAACACAATCTCTTCCATGAGGGAAAGACATTGCAACAAAAATACAAACGGTAATCAGAGGGCCATATAATCAATGGCATCTTGCAGTGACCTGGAAGGAACCTTTGTGGCTTCTCGATCAACTGAGTACTGTCTCAACTAAGAACAACTTGAGGGCTGCTCTAATTCACGTATTCTTCCTACACCAGGAATTGCAAGGGGTAGGTTTAGTATAGGCTGGCTGTGCTACAATAAATAGAATCCTCAGCTGATCACTTCAGGTAGCCTTACGCTTGCTTTGTCCTACGGAGTAATGCGCAGAAGCCTTCATGGCCTAAGCATCTAGCTAAGATTCTTTAATTAATATCCATTTCTCTCATTCAGAATAGTTTGTTTCATTATAACTCTACTTGGCCAGTATGCTTTTCCTTAGAAGAATGATGCAGCCTTCTTATGTCCCAAGTTATGTCATGGGAGATATACAAGTGGCTTAGTGCAACTCAGCATTGAGCAGCATTTTTTTAATCAGTCTATAAAATGCCTGATGAATAATAAGGCTAATGGATGTCAGCTGGGTATCTCTTGCATGCTGATGCTTTTGTTTTAAGTGGCTGTTTTTTGTTTTACTTATGACCAAGTACTTTGTTTTGTAACAGGATCCTGATCAATATTTGTCTATATGTGTGTTTTCGTATCTCTTTCTCTAGCATAAAAGATTATGGAGTCTCAATATTCCTGCCTGGCAGAGAACCATTTACTAGTAAAAATGCAAAACAAACAAAAAACCAAAAAGACTTTTCCAGAAATAGTTGAAATCATCATCCTTATTATGAATCATTGGCATATTTCCTTGAAGTTATAGAACACTTTAAAACATAGGACATTCCTAGTACCCAGTCTATAGAAGACCACAGGGTGTACCAAAGAGAGAGATAATTTAATCTTCATTACATTTCATCACACCTCTGCTTGGAGCATTTCCAAAAAATCTGCTTATAAAAATACTTTGTTCATGTAGAATACTGTGGTTTTTATAGCACTTAGCTATTAAGATATTAAGTTGTTTATTCCATAATTTGCTGAAGTAGAGCACATTCATCAAATGTTGTTCTTATTGATCAGAAATGTCTCTTATGGTTTTAATTCAGGGCAGGTGTCCTTGATACATTTACTATATTGATTTAAAAAAAACCCAAATACTACTAACCTTGGCTGTGCTGCACTCCTTGCATATCCACTCACTTTCCCACATTGCTAAATGGAAGGGTAATGCTTGGGGGTCCTCTTCTAGAAAAAATTGAGAACCCCTGATGTGGTCTCCATGCTTTAGTCAAGCAGAACTATTGTTGCCTTTGAGTTTTACTTGAGTAAGGCCTTCAAGATAGGGCTCCTACAGGTGGGTTATTTAGAGTAAGGTTGAAGCACTTTAGGGCAGAATGACTAATATTGCATGCCCATCCCTGCTTTATGTGCAAATGGAGAACTTCAGCCTTCAGGGCTCTCTGTATGACATACTTCATGAACATTAAATCCACAACAGAAAGTTCAAAAACTAATTTAAACTTCGGCACCCAATTACTCATAAGCAATCTCTTCTCTTGGTAGGTTTAATTTTTCAGTAAAGCCTTAATATATACATTTGATAGTATTAAGGTGTCGACACAACTTAAAACTCGACATCTCACTTTAAAATAGATTATTTTAAATCTGAAATTCTACCCTGAGTTTGCCCTGTCCTAAAACAGAGTAGCGTGTAATGTTACAAATTATGAAGTATTTAGTCTTAGCAGACCAAGATAGTTTTTCCATCAGTTTTGCATTTCCTTCCTCTGTCTAATTTGTGCCATAGTTCTAACATATACCTATTTGTGGTTTTAATGTATGTCAGAGGCTTACATAAATCTTCCTCGATTAACTTTCTGATAAACTAATCAAGCTATTAATAACCATCCTACTTTGAGTACCCGTGTATATCATGCCCTTCAGAATCAGGTTCTATGAAACGCTTACATTCACTGCTAATATCTTGGCTAGTGCAGCATTAAGGATGCTTAGTGCTGGTTTGTGCCCTTTCAGAACATGGAGGGGGCCTAAACTGAAACCTCTGAAAGCAGAGTTAAGATTGTGTGGGAGCCACTACCTTAACTCTGGTTTCCGAGTGATGCCCTGCTGGTTTCTATCAGATCAGAGGATGGTATCAGTCCTGAGCACGTGAAGGACAGTGGGGAAAAGGCACTGTAGTAGTAGTGTGCAGGAAATTTTTATGCATTGTCTTAACTAGGAACATCACATTTGATTACCCTGACTGAGATTTGAGTTCTGCCAGCAGACTGCTTAAACTCTCCAGAGCAATAAGATAGCTAAAGCATGGAGGGGATGCATCTGAATACCAATGCATGTGTATATTCTCAGTGGCCACCAGAACTATGCACATACTAGAATGGCATGAAGCACTTTTACATTCCCCTCTCTTGGCATACCTAGTAGAATATCAGCATCTGAAGATGACAGTGATATCCATTTTAGCAGCTCTGAAACTCTATAGACTTAAAAAAAAAAAAAAAAAAAAAAAAAAAAAAAGGGGGGGGGGGGGGCGACACTTTGTTAGATTTTAGAACTAAGTGTTGAGACCATCTAATCAGAATTCCTGCATTAATGTAGTGCAGGAAATAAGCATTCCTGATTTTATCTAGGTGCAGCTTCACCTTTCCTCAGACAGTGTCGTGAGCTCTGGCAACTTGCTACACCCAGTCCCTGCATACATTATAGTTACATTTAATACGCGTGTCAGAGTGGATGAAGGGGAATGATCATATAGAATTGTGTTGGACACAATATGGAAAATAGTATATTTTGTTAGAGGTAGGCAGGTCGTGTTTGATTGTGTCCCAGTACTTATTGCCAACTCGGGGGTGGGGGGCAGAATTAGGGTTGTATTGGAGGTGCAATGTGGGAGATGTTACCTTAACTCCATTTTCTTTTTTGTGTGTGGAAGTTTGTGTAGCTTTTCTCCATGTTCTGAAAGGGCAGCATTAGGCAAGCTTAATTCTGTTAATGCCAAAATAATCC
Source organism: Emydura macquarii macquarii (assembly GCF_026122565.2). Lineage (NCBI taxonomy): Eukaryota > Metazoa > Chordata > Testudines > Chelidae > Emydura > Emydura macquarii. Next base: position 3,099,261 of record NW_027132344.1, read on the forward strand.
GTGAATTTCTCTTTTTTTATGAGGAAGTTGTAGTAGTGAAGTGGACATGATTGAGGGACACCTATGGGTGAAGGGCCCTAAGATGGCTTCCTAGGCACCCTTGATGCCACTCAGCTACAAGTCCTGGCCCCTTCATGCTCTTGGTAGGGCTGGAAATGTCTTGGGGAGGAGAAAAAGTGATACAGTAGTCATTGGGTTATAAGTAACACATGTACGAGCTGGAGGATAAAGGGGGAAGGCTCAGAGTCTCCACACCACAATGGGGCTAGTGTAGTGAGAAGGGGCTCTGACCACACCTCTGCAACATAGGAGGCTTGCAGAAGTGTGAACTGGCCCATTCATCTCATTCAGATGAGAACATGCTTTTGAGAATACCCTATGGAGATGATTTACACCTTGAAACAGTAGGTCTGAGAAGTTGAACTGCCCCATTCATCTCAATGGGTGTTCTCCCTGCAGTCTCAGCATTTTACCTGTGACATGTACCAAAAATACCTGTTCCCAGCTCCCAATCCTAGTCCCAGCACTCTGTGTCATGCACTGATATGCCTCTTCCTAGCTTCCAGCAAAGGCCCAGTCTGTTATGCCTACTGATGCCTTGCAGGAGTTCAGCGAGGCTGTCTTGGCAGAGAACCAATTCTTCATGGCTGGCACTAGATTTTTGGCCTCCCTGGTGTTGTTTTTCCATATGGTGGCCAGTCCCTCCCATATCAGCCTAGTTCACGTCACCATAACTGGCTTCATAATATAATACCGCCTACCAGACTGTCCCAAGGTGGGACTCAGACAAGCAAGTAGATGGCTCTGAGCTGTTGTACTGAATGAAAACCCTGATCTTTTAAGTGTGGAATTTCGTGAATTTACCAGTTGAGATACATTTGGTGAGTTTGGTTTTAAAAATAATATCCAGTATGCTTGTTTCATCAATTTAGAATTTCCCCCTGATAACTAGTTTTTAAGCACTGCATTGCTACGTCACTGGGGGTCCATCAGGAATATGTTGGCTAGCCAAGGGTTAAACAGAAAAGAGTTACAGTAGAAACTCAATTACAAACACCAGAGTTATGAATTGACTGGTTAACCACACACCTAATTTGGAACCAGAACTCCGTAATCAGGCAGTAGCAGAGACGAAAAAAAAAAAAAAAAAAAAAGCCGACAAATGCCAAATGCAGTACAGTACTGTGTTGAATGTAAACTACTAAAAAAAATAAAGGGGAAGTTTAAAAAAAAAAAAAAAAAAAAATTGACAAGGTAAGGAAACTATTCCTGTGCTTGTTTCATTTAAATTAAGATGGTTAAAAGCAGCATTTTTCTTCTGCATAGTAATGTTTCAGAAGTATATTGTCAATTTTCAATTGTAAACTTTTGAAAGAACCATAACGTTTTTGTTCAGAGTTACAAACATTTCAGGGTTACAAACAACCTTCATTCCCAAGGTGTACATAACTCTGAGGTTCTACTGTACTAAATTAACCTTTCCCTTATAGAGGGTGATATTTCTAGAAGGGGAAATGGCTTTGGCTGCTGCCATAGCTCTAACAACTATTTGAATAAAGGACTTATTTTCATTCTCTTTCTCCCCCTCTCCCCTGACCCCCCCCCCCCTCCAAATCTGGTGTTCTCACAAGCATAAAATTTACAATTCATCTTGTAAAAACCAGTTTGCCAGCATATTCATTGGGATTGTTGGGTCATGATTAATAAACTCTGAAAGTCTTCAAGTGGTACTGAAATCTGCTTTCTGTGGCAAAATGTATCTGTGGAATGGTCTTGCCTCACTTGTCTTGAAAAGTGTCTGCCACGTCTCAATCCATGGCTAATGTTTTCTTCCCAAGGTGATATTCTACAAGCCTAACTTCAGTATTTGTTTTGTTTTCTGATTATCACAGCAAATAGTTCGATCTTGCTTGTATACTCTATGCTTTTAATATTTGGCAGGCTGCTTTTGCTCTGAAGAGAGTACAGAACAGCTTTGTCTGCACTTAAAAGGAATTGCTTGTTAATGTTTAAACTGAATATCTGAGTCCTTTCTGCAGGCATGTGATTTTAACAGTAATTTAAGGGAATAAGAAATTAGCGGATCAGATCCTTTTTATTTCAAGTACTCTATTAATCTCTAGCAGGATATGGGGAAAAAATTTCAGCAAGTAGGAGGATCAGCCAAATGATTAGAGTTCTTTTCTTTTAAATTCTTTCTTTTTTTATTTTAAGCAGTCATTTGCACAGATTTCAAGATGGTTTTATAAAGTAGCTGTAATACAGAACCAAACATGCATTTGTCAGGTTTTTATGCATTATCACTTACATTTTAAACATGATCAGGGTAATAATGAATTTTCTTCTCTCTTTGTAGTAGACTTTAATTCACATCTGTTTTGGAGTTGATTAAAAAACTTAATCTAGAAATCAGTTTTACTTATAGATCAAAACTGAATATGTTAAGTTTATCCAATCTGTTTTGTATGTGCAAGTTATTTTATCTTAAAATGAGGGATGCTGGCAGAGCAAATAGTGCAATTTGAAGCCTTGTAAATTTGGTCCAGTTCATTCTGGGTGACGTGATTGGATAATGCCCTACTCAGTTTGTGGAGCTTTGAAAATCATTTGAAAAGGGGCTGATTTATTTTTTCTTTTTTTGTATCTCTGCTTAAAAGAAGCCATTTGGATTTTTTTTTTTGGTTATTAGTTGGACACTATAAAGATTGGTCCAAAATATACCTTCTAAAAATACTTGTACTTGTTATGTTAATTAAAACTTGAAGATTAAGAATCTTAGCTTCTGACAGTGCAGTGATATCTTGTTCTTAATTTCTGATGTACTTCCCATGCTAGAGTGGCACAGCTGATCTCAATTTATCACCCTCTGTTTCCTTGGTCAGAAAAGTAACTCAGTCATATTATTCAGACTAACCATTGTTTATGTTTGAGTGCAGAAGAGAGAGCACACTTCCTTACTACTTTGATCTTGTTCACTATTTTGCTTTCCGTGAAACTGAGGCAAGAGTGCAGAGCTGTACTGTTAATGATAAATTAAGTGACCAAAATTATGAAAGGATAACCTTTCCATTTGGGACAAATTAGGTATTACACATGTCACTGAAGCCAGAGTAGTCTTCTTTGCTTAAAGTGCCTCTTTCATAGGAAGATTTCGTTTAGACTGGCTGTCTCAGCAGCTGCCAAAGGTGATTTTGGGGAAAGAGTTTGTAGACAGCCTCAGAATTCATAAAGGCTCTGTCTAAAACCAGAACATACCTGTTAGAGGGGCTAGACTTCTCTTTTCTTGAACCTAAATGAAGAAGAATCTGAATATCGCAAAAAAAATCTTTCCCGTCTCCCTCATCCTCCAGTTTTCCCACAAAGAAGGGGGGGATGAAAGGGAGTTCCTGCTGAGACACATTATAAACCTTAATATTCAAATGAAATCTTACATACTTCAGAAAAGTCTGCATTTGTTTGAAGTCCCGAACTATATATAGATTGAAAAGAAACCAGAGATGTTCTCAAAAAGGGTCTTTTCCCAACAGCCTGTCCTTTCCCCACAATGAACAGATGTCCATCTCTGAGAATTACTTTTGAGCCAGCAACCAGGATCCTGAAAGCTTTAGCCTCAGCCACCCACTTTGCCAGGTTCAATGTGGCTTAGTACAAGGAACTTACCCTTTTCTTCGGAGGTAAAGATTTGGATAAATTCCACATTCACTAAAACAATTCTAGCAGCTATACGTTTCAGATGTATCGTATGGATGCCATCAGATTATCTTCCAGATTCATAGCTTCAGTTATCAGGTGCTACATGTAGCTGTATTTCTAGAAAGCCAAACAGAAATACAAAGATAGTGTTTCAGTGGAATAAAAATAACTTGTTAGTAACTGTATAACACCTTGACCTTTAACTTCTGTGTGCTTAGTACAGATTATTACTTCATAAGCAGAAAGCATCTTCCAGTTATGTAAGTGATCAGTTAATTGCAGGTTGATTACTTGTTTGACAGTCAGCAAAATTATTCTGCTTCACATTTGGAACCAAAATTGAAAAGTTATAGAAACAATTGCATAATTATACAATAGCATCCGTTAAGTCAACGGGTAATTAGACAAAATTGTTAGGTTGCCAGGATCTTCAACCGTTATAGTTTGTATAAAACTATTGGCTAGAATTGCTGCTGTATGGTACCTACTGTAATGAAAGTGTACACTATTTGAATAGACACAGGCAGTGATTTTAGGGAGCAGTACACATCTGTGGACTGAAGGTAACTTTCAGAGATTGACTGGCAGTAAACTTGTTGGCTTTCACATAAACAATGCTGGTGACTTTTGTGTATGTATTATGAGGTATAAAACAAATTTCTTCAGAATCATTGAAGTCTGAATACAATCATGAAAGCATGTTTTGTTTTGTCAGCACATATGTGCTTTAATAAAAAGAGTGAGTCACAAACTACATAGAAAAAATTGAGTTTGATTTCACTGGTACTGAAAAGCTTGCAGTTGATTACAGAATCCATTCACTGTACAAAAAGGATTAGTCTCTCACTCTCTAGAGCTTCTGCACTGATAGCCTAATTTAGTTACCTGAAGGGCGTTTTAAGAACCTTTGCTACATTGTCCTAAAGATGAAAAATTCAAATAAGAATATTAGAAAATATTATAATACTGAATCAGAAATACTGTGCATATTTGTATGGTTTAAAAACTCATAGACTCTAAGGTCAGCAGGGACCAATATGATCATCTAGTCTGACCTCCTACACAATGCAGGCCACAGAACCTCACCCACCCACTCCTGTGATAAACCTCTAACACTGTACATTCTCTTTATAGTAAACTGGTAGGAAATACAGGACCCAGATAGGGCTGAAAATGATCATTTAATGGAAATAATTTCAACATTTGAGGGTTGCTGATTTGTTTTGTGTTCCTTTTTTCTTTAAGTTGCTTTGATGTTACAAACTTAAAAAAAGAAAGAAAGATGGCTTTGTCTCTGGTTCCCATCTGTCAAACAGTGATATTACTTTACTTCACAGGGGTATGCAGGTTAAATTCTTAATGTTGAGGATGTGTTCAGATACTACAGTGAAATAAAATAAATAATAAAACTACAGAAAAAGAGCAAGCTTGTAAGGAGGTGCTGCTTCTCTTATTACCAAGTGAGACTTTCAAGTATTATTTCATAACGATTTCAATAGGACTTATGTACATGAATTCACTTCTCTGCTATATGTAAATTTGTATTTCTTCTCCCGTCTTCTGTGATATGAAACCCAATAATAATTCTCTCTCATAAAACACAGTAAATGGATTTTTATCCTTTCTCTTTGACAGGCCAGTTGGGATGCCAAAAATGGAAAAAGTCTATCTGCATAACCCTAGTTCAGAAGAAACTATAATATTAGTATCAATATCTGCTACAACATCACACTTTCATGCATCATTCTTTCAAACTAGGGTGAGTTATGCTGCTTTTTAAAATTAATCTCTTTTTTTATGACTGTGAAAACTTATTTCTCTTTGTAATGAGTAGCTCTTGTTTTAAACAAAATTTCTGATGGATATCTAAAACTTTCTGGATTCTTCAGTTCTTTTGATCTCATCCCAGTTACCAAGACCATAAACAATTTTGCATATCTAAAGGTATGTTCAGCAATTAGATATCAAGGTCTGACTGCAGTTGTGACTTGCACACTTTCCTTTATGAATTCTGATTTTTCTCCCCAAAGGTTGCCAAAGTATGTCAGATTGTATGATGCTCACAACAATCTTCACTTCAATTTGAGGACACTGGGAAGCTGCTTTTCCTGTGTTCATCAGTGAATTTTACTAAGTTGGCCAGAGGAGTTGCTAGCTTATGCTGAGATGTAAGGGTACATGTAGTAATACATTTTAAAATTTCTAGGCTTTCTTAATGCTAGTGATATCAGTGATTTAAGCTTAGAGCCTCGGTGCGGATATTTTTACTATTGTCAGTCTAATCCTGTTTAGAACAGACTAACTTTCTAGTGTCGGTTCTTAAAGTAAAGAACAGTTTGGGGTGATATTTCGGTTTTTATTAAGTACAGTATACTAGCTAATATTTGTGTTCTACTTTCCTTTACATTCAAAACATCTCTTTCCAGTGAAGTCATTGCTAATTTTGCCATGAAAGGAACCTGTGTTGAAATCCTTAGGACATTTTAATCTTAGTTTAACAAAGTTAAGCTTGATCTATATAAGGATTGCTTTTCTAGGTTATGGCTTCATGAAAATCCCTACAAAAACTGTCTGCATCTTACATTAAAGCATACCTATCAGCACCCTTCATGTCATTGTTTTCCCTCTTGGCCTTTGCCAGTTTCCTTGAAATATTTTTGGGATGAGCAGTTGAATCTCCTCTCCCTTTAACTTGATCTTTAAGCCCCTAGGTCACTCCGGCTTCCTTGTCCTTTTATGTCAGTCAGTTTACTCTTTTGGCAACTATCAGCAATTTTCTTTGTGGTAATAGTTTTTACAGCCAATTCCAGGGTTTTTTTTTAAAGTTATTTTAATGCATAAGGGAGAAAATTGGAAACAATAAATTAGCAGACACAACTAGATTGATTGTTATGAAAGTTGTAGTCAGCTGTGTTTTACGGTTAGTTGCAGAGAATACTAAGTCTTACCTTTAAGGAAGTCCTCTGTCAGGTAGTTGGTATCTGAGGCTCCCCCCCCTTCTCCCCAGGGTCTGTCTAAATTAGTACAGTAACCTATTACTGACAATGGTGGTCAACTGATCCCCGATGGTTCTCCATCAATTGATGGCTGTACAGTTTGGTTGCTAATGTAGATGGAATCAAAATGGTTTTGAACTTTGACAGACTCTGTCATACCATGCTTCTAAGACACTTCTGTGGAGATGCTGAAAACAATTTGTCCCTGTCTACATTAGCAGCTAAACTGTTTTAAATATCACTTGAGGAGCAGCTGGGGGAGATCCACTGTTAATTTCTCAGTAATGTGAGTCATTTTCATAGTATAAATCAGACCTGCCTGAATCACAAATTGTGTTTAGCTCTGTTCGGTCTCTTGTAATCCAGTATAGCTTTGAGTCCATGTGATGTTTTTATAAGTCAGATATTACCGTGCCCTTTAATCAGATATTAGTCCACAAGTCCAGTTATATTTTAAAGTTCAAACCTATTTTGGTTAGAAATTCAGTATTCAAAAACACATCTTTCAATTTACTTAATTTTGAAAGGGTACAGATCTATACTTTCATCTATTTCAAAAGAAGTCTTTGAAGATGGATACAGAAATACTGTGCATTAAAAAAATTCCTCCAAAAAACAAGTAGGCCAAAAATCTCTCATATACCTTGAAGATTTTTCAAAGCATCTTCAGTTCCCTTTGTGCTATTCGAGCTTGCATCTTTCTTGAAGCAGCTTCTATTAGCATGTTTAACAGTTCCCATTGGGAGTTGGTTTCCTCGCTGAACACAGTTTAGAAAAGTAAAAGTAATATAAAATACACATAGAGCCAACATATTGCAATAACAGGTACAAGTCAAATTAACCAGGAGCTCTGAACTGTCTGTCTGAGATCAGAGATATCTTAATATGTTTACTTCGTTCTTTATAAAGTTAAATCCAAAGATCTGATTCATTTTATTTAAACCATTCTACCTCTTGTAAACCTGATGTACAGTACTTTTGATAGTGTGGATGTGTCAAAGCTCTGCTGATTGTACGTTTTGCCTCGAGTATATGACAAACTTACAAGGGGTTGCACTTGTTGCTAACCCATCAGAGCAGTCTTTTCCAAAGCCTGTGAAGCAGATGAGACAGGCATTGTTCTCAGAGCCAAGAAATTTTAAGAGGGCTAGCACCTGTGTGCTGTTTTGTGTGTGTCTAGTTGTGATCAGAAAACTTTGTGAAAGCTTTTGGGACCTTACCCATGAGATGTCCTTTTTCAGTGTTTATAATTATGATATTTTAACAGTCAGTAAATCAAGTTATGGAAAAATTTGTTTAATAATTATTTACTTATACCAAGTAGCATTGGTTATGGGTGAAATTATTTGAGGATGTAGTAGGAAAAGGATGCATTATCTTGAACTTACTAATAGGTAATTCAAGTCTTTGGCCAAATAAGTTTATCAGTTTGTCTTGTGTTTCATTTCTCAATGAAATGGCAATTCACTTTTATTATTTAAAGGACACTGTTAAGATTATCTTACCATTCCTCCCCTTACATTTTTTAGCAAGTCTTTGTAACTGTTAAAAAAATGTATAATATCACAATGCAGCAGAATTAATATAGTTTGGACAGAAAGAACTACAAAAGATATAAAAAAAGTCAGCACGTGTAATGTTTAATGTGAGGTTTTTCAAAATAAATGTTTTATTGCTGTTTCTTAAAAGTGATGGATGGAATGAAGAGGAAAGGAAAAAAAAGATATTCCCACTTTTCTATCTCCAGTTAACAATAATGAACAAAGACACTTTTAAATTTTAATAGGTCAGTGAGGTGACGGATAGTGAGAATTGGTGCACTAATGTTACACTACCAAAATGGCAAAGATGGAGAATCAGAAAGTGCCTTTTGATGATCAGTGTCCAAAACCTGTACTGTAATCTTTAATGTACAATTATGGAATGCTTTGCTTCTCATTGTTGAATACTCATATCAGGGTTTATGGTCCTAAGGTTGAAGTTTGCATTATTATACAACTGTATGGACATTGAGATTCAATTTTCTTTGCCTGTGTAAAGGTAGAATGAATAGGTATGAATAGTATTTTCTCCTTATAAAATTGACTTTAAGTGTGTTCAACCTAAAAATCTTTGAGAAATTCTAGTAACATTCTAGATTATGGTGTTAGAGACCCAGAAGAATATATTAATTATTTTTAAGTAAGTATGCGTTAATTTAAATCTTGCTTTGTCCCTCGTTAATATTTTTGCTAACATTTAAATGTGCAGTTTCAGCTAACAGTTTCCATTGTGGCTATTTAGTTCAAAGAACGATCTTAAACTGAATTGAAAATCAAATTACAATGAAGAGAAAATAAGACTGATACTGAGTGTGTAACATTAGAAATAAATTAACTGATTTAGTAAAGCCCCACTTACTGTGCCATTCAGTGGCTACTCACTTTCCTTCAGATTCTTCCATTTGTCCCAGAACTGTGTAAGATCTGAGCTTTATTTTAAACTAAAATTGAGTTTCTAGCCTATATAATTACAAAAAAAATTTAAAAAACATTATTGGAGTGTAAAACAATGAAGTGATGTCTGCCTGAGTTGTCAGATCATCTGAAACAGAGTAACCCTAACATGGGTAAATTGCCACATTCATGTCCATGGGTGTTAATGCTGAAACTTAATGTCATTAAATGTCAGCACTTTTTAACTGCTAATAACTTTTAACAAAAACATTCATCTGTTTTTTTTTGTGTTTTTTGTTTTGGGTAGCACCTGCAAAGTGTTATACCAACACAAATGTTGTTATGGTCCCTGCCCCAAAAAACACAACCTCACACAGTGTTCTATTCATCCAAAAGTTCTCCCATAATCACAAGTTTCTTCCCACCAACTTTCATTGTGCAGCTATAAATTATCAGTACTAAGTTTCTGCAGGGTATTGAACATAAGATGTAATGTAACTTTTAATTGTAATTTCAAACTGACCATGTAATGTATTGATTGTATTATTGATACTCACATTCAGCTCAGGTTAAACCTCTTTTGTTTTAAGTGAAATGCCACAGAATTTCTGGTATGCTGCAAAATCCTTTCCATAGAATTTAGGTCAAGTTTGCCATCAAGTACACTGTATGGGTTTCTTTACTATAACAAGCAACACTGTTCATTTGAAAAGGGTGAAGTCCTCACTAATGTTCTTATTTTTCTCTCTGCTTTTATTTTTCAGAAAATTCTTCCAGGAGGGAACACATCTTTTGATGTAGTTTTCCTTGCGAGAGTAGTAGGGAATGTAGAAAACACTTTATTTATTAACACTTCTAATCATGGGGTATTTACTTACCAGGTAAGAGGAAGAAATTGAAGAATAATCTTTTTAACATTCTCAAAAAATAGATAACTATATAGGTATATGAATGTCTTTAATGAATACATTTAGTGGCAGGTATAAAAAGTGTTTAACCATTTCTTAGAGAGGTGCCAAGAAATGGAGAAGAGTGCCATAGAATTTGTTGCCTGATTGTGAGCATTAGTACCCATTAACACCATGATGCTGACAAATTGCTATATGTAAATACCACTATCAAAATCTTATACTGAGCATCCTGTTTGTAAAGTTTCCTAAAGACAAAGGTATGCACTAGCTTACCCATTGTTACCACAAGTTTGTATCTGTTCCATATTGGGGCAGCATTTCTGATAGAATGCTGTCCTTAAGCATTGTGCTGAAAACTTACAAATTAAGGCCAAGAGTCTGACGACACCCCCCCCACCCCCTCCCCCGCCACCCCCAAACTCCATGTTGAATAGTAATGTCCTCCAATAGTCCTCCTAAAGTCAGTGGATTTCTTGTGGATGCTATTCAGTGTGAGCAAGAGTATCAAAATCAGATATTAAATGACTTCACTTATAAGGTTAGCTTTTCTTTGTATATCTTGTATGTACTGTGGAATACAGAAGATTCCTCCAAATATGATGTGGATGTCTTACTGTTAAGTTAGGAGGATAGGATTGCTCAAAAGGCTGGTAATGTGATAGAAATGGCAACTTCTAGGTCATTAGTAAATTGAAGTACTTGCCAGTAGTAAATCTACCATTGCTATTTAGCATATGAAAAATGAGAGGGAAGGAGACATGGTGGTGAGAAAGAAGATTCTGTGTTGGGTTTGCTAAACCAGTTTTTTTGAAGTCTGTATTAAATTCCATAATATATTTTTAAAAAAGTAACTGTGGAAATTATATGCTGGTAATTTTGCTCTTAGTTACTAGAATTAGGATTAGTCATGCAATCCTTAGAGACACAATGGGACAACTTAATATAATAATTCCTATGTGAGATTTTAAAGTTGGGTTCTAGTCTGAAATGATACAGTAAAAAATGAAAGAGAGGAGAAGAATACAGCAGACAAGATGGAAGTAGGTTAAAGTGCTCTGTGTATTTTCTTATAGTACCAGAGCAAGGGAGGTTTCAGTGAAATCAAAGGACAGAAATTTTAAAACTGATGAAAGGAAATATTTTATTTACCACGCAGTTAACCTGTGGAATTCATAGCCTCTTAATTTCATTATATTTATGGCAATCATAATAAAAAAAAGATTAGCTATGCAGAAAATGAGAACATCTGCAGCTAAAATAGATAGGGTAGAAAAATATAGAGGAACACTCATGTTTCTGTGTGTAAGCCTGCCGCTCATATATTATCACTATGAGTGTGATATTAGAACCTATATAGAACAGACAGGAAGTATTGTTGTTTAGGAAGAAATTATAGCTATTCTGTAACTGACCTTTATGGGATGTCTTGCACCCTTGTGAAATATCTGGTAGTGGCCACTGTCAGAAAAGATATTGGACTAGAGAGATCAACGATCTGACCTGGCTTTTGTCACTCTCAATGTTCCATGTTTGTGTGTCAGTAGTTAGCAGAGGTAGCAGATATAGAAAGCATACTTTTGGTTGTACACTGAGCCAATCTGATATGAAATACTGAAAGAAATGTGGACTTCCATGATGGCTTTTTAAAATTAATTTTCAGCGTTAGAGCAAACTTTAAATTGATGGCATTTATTTAAAAAATTGCTGAGTCTGTTTTCTAAAATTATTTATTTATTATTTATTAAATGCCATATTAGTTGCAGAAACTAAATCTTTTTTCCTCTGGTTTAAAACAGGTGTTTGGTGTTGGAGTCCCAAACCCTTATCGGTTGCGCCCTTTTATTGGGGCAAGAGTTCCTGTAAATAGCAGTTTTTCTCCTATAATAAATATACACAATCCCCACAGTGAACCTTTGCAGGTGAGCATCAGGTGACAATTTCATGTGTACATTATTTTTTTACAGTATTCACTGAAATTGGGTTCAATATTTGCTTTGAAATTGCATAAAATTATAAAGTGTTTTTTGTTTAAGACCCTTAAGATCCTTGGTTTTCCCCTTCAAAACTCCTTTTCTGGTATTTTGAGCATTGTGAGTGCACTGTTTAAAGTGCACTAAAGTAGAAAATGCTCATAACTGATTTGATTACTTGATTGTTGAATTTAATATTTTGAGAAGATGTATTCAAAGAATTGTGCAGAATTACAAGTAAACAGGTATGTAAATTTAGGGCCTAACCTTGCGAGTTATAAACACTTGTGTAGCTTTACATAAATCCCACTAGAATCATTGGGATCACTCACAGGTAGAAAATTGAATAGACGTTTTCATGATTTGGGTTTCTTATGTGAAATTACTCTCTGAAGAGGACATTAAAAAGTAGAAAAAGCATGAAATTAGCCAATTTAAAAGCATTTTTTATAATATTCGTGTAAAAAATTAAACTTGACAACCCACTTCAGAAGTTAGTATGTATGCTTAATCTTTGCCTTCACTGGTAATTAAGGAAAAATATTGAAGCAAGCAAAGTGCAATATATTTTCAAAGCAGAGAGTGAAGGAAAGTGACTCGTTGTTTGAATACAGACAAGTCACTTAACTTTTCTATGCAACTGTAAAATGGAGTATAATCATTCTTTACCACCTTTGTAAAGTGTTGAGATTTATAGATGAAAAACATAATGTAAATTCTAAAACATTAAAAAAAGGAAAGGGGAAAAGTGTCCTTAAAAATGACCTATTTGGTAAAGACTGCCAAAAATATTGAAAGTCTGTTGTACACAGTAACTAAAACTAAATTTATTTTCCTCTACTGATTTTTTTTTTAAATTGATGTAAATTGTGTCCTAAATTGCCTCGTGTGTGTAGCTTTTTAAAAAAATGTACAAAAATATCTTCTGAGTTTCTAACATTTAGACATAGTTAATATTGGGAGCACTCATATGATTTCTGTAAATGTACCATCTTATGCTCTATAAATTATGACATACATAGTTGTAGAAACAACGAGAGTCCTGTAGCACTTTAAAGACTAACAAATTTAATTTTTGCAGGCATAAGCTTTCGTGGGCTGCAACCCACTTCGTCAGATGCAAGAAATAGAAATCTGATAGGGGGTGTATATATACATCCAAGGGTAAGGAACAACAATGGGGAGGCTAGGTGTTAGCAAAGTCGGTTCAGTTAGAGTAGATGAGGCCTATTCACAACCATTGATTAGGAGGTGAGAATGTGTGAACAGTGACAATTACTTCTTGTAATGAGATAACCATTCCAAGTCCCTAGTCAGACCCAGTCTGGTTGTGTCAAGTTTGCATATGAGTTCCAGCTCTGCAGTTCCTTGCTGAAGTTTGTTTTTGAAGTTTTTTTTTGTAGAAGTATGGCAACTTTCAAGTCAGCTACAGAGTGTCCTGGGAGATTGAAGTGCTCTCCTACTAATTTATGGATGTTACCATTTTTTATGTCTGATTTGTGTCCATTTATTCTTTTGTGTAGTGACAATCCGGTTTGGCCAATGTACGTGGCAGAGGGGCATTGCTGGCATATGATGGCATATATTACATTAGTAGATGTGCAGGTGAATGAGCTTCTTATGCTGTGGTTGATGTGGTTAGGACCTGTGAGGGTGTTACTAGAGTCGATGTGTGGGCAGAGCTGGCAACGGGGTTTATTGCAGGGATAGGTTCCTGGGTTAGTGTTCTTGTTGTATGATGTACGGTTGCTGGTGAGTATTTGCTTCACGTTGGGAGTCTGTCTGTAAGCAAGGATAGGTCTGCCTCCCATGGCTTGAGCAAGTGAGGGATCATCTGCTAGGATAGGTTGTAGATCCTTAATGATGTGTTGGAAAGATTTTAGTTGGGGGCTATAGGTGATGGCCAGTGGTGTTCTATTGTTTTCTTTGTTGGGTCTGTCCTGTAGTAGGTGACTTCTGGGTACCCATCTGGCTCTGTCAATTTGTTTCTTCACCTCTCCAGGTGGGTATCGTAGTTTTAAGAATGTTTTATGGAGATCCTGTAGGTGTTTGTCTGAGGGATTGGAGCAAATCCGGTTGTATCTTAGGACTTGGATGTAGACTATGGATTGTGTAATTTGTCCAGGGTGGAAGTTGGAGGCATGAAGGTATGTATTGCAGTCAGTTGGTTTTCGGTACAGGTTGATATTAATGTGACCGTCCTTTATTTGTATTGTAGAGTCCAGGAAGTGGATTTCTTGTGTAGACTTGGTCCAGGCTGAGGTTGATGGTGGGGTGGAAATTATTGAAATCCCGGTGGAATTCTTTGAGGGACTCTTTCCTGTGGGTCCAGATAATGAAAATGTCATCAATGTAGCATAGGTAAAGGAGAGGTGCTTGGGGACAAGTTTTGAGGAAGCAGTGTTCTAGGTCAGCCATAAAAATGTTGGCATACTGTGAGGCCATGTGAGTGCCCATAGCTGTGCCACTGACTTGAAGGTATAGATTGCCTCCAGAGCTGAAGTATAGTTGTGGGTCAGGACAAAGTCACAAAGTTCAGCTACCAAGTGTTCCATATCATCATCAGGGAAAATGTTCCTGATGGCTTGTAGTCCATCTTTGTGTGGAATGTTGGTGTAGAGAGCTTCTACATCCATAGTGGCTAGGATGGTGTTTTCTGGGAGATCACCCATGGATTGAAGTTTTCTCAGGAAGTCAGTGGTATCATGAAGATAGCTAGGAGTGCTGGTGGCAGAGGGCCTAAGAGGAGAGTCCACATAGCCTGACAGTCCTGCTGTGAGAGTGCCAATGCCTGAGATGATGCGGCATCCAGGATTCCCAGGTTTGTGGATCTTGGGTAGCAGATAGAATAACCCGGGTCGGGGCTCAGGGGGTGTGTCTGTAGATTTGTTCCTGTGTTTCTTTAGGGAGTTTCTTAAGTAGATGTTGTAGTTTCTTTTGGTATTCCTCAGTGGAATTGTATAGTAGTGGCTTGTAGAATGTGGTGTTGGAGAGTTGTCTGGTAGCCTCCTGTTCGTAATCCAACTTATTTGATGACTATGGCACCTCCTTTGTCAGCCTCTTTGATTATAATGTCAGAGTTGTTGTTGAGGCTGTGGATGGCATTGCATTCTGCATGGCTGAGGTTATGAGGCAAGCGATGTTGCTTGTCTACAATCTCAGCTTGTGCACGTCGGTGGAAACACTCTATGTAAAAGTCTAGTCTGTTGTTTTGACTGTCAGGAGGAGTCCATGCAGAATTCTTCTTCTTGTAGCATTGATAGGAAGGTATCTGTGGGTTAGTGTGTTAAGAGGTGTGGTGGAAATATTCTTTGAGTCAGAGATGGCGAAAGTAGGATTCCAGAATTCACCGCACAATTGTATCGTGTGTGGGGACGGTGGGGCAGAAAGAGAGTCCCCAAGATAAGACGGACTCTTCTGTGTGTTGAGTGTATAGCTGGATAGATTTACAATATTGTTGGATGAGTCAAGGGTATCATAGTTTGGGCTCTTGTGGCATGTAGGCATTTAGATAGTTTAGAGTCCTTTTTCCTCTATAGAGAAGCAAAGTGAATGCTGTAAATGGCCCATCTTATTTTTGTAAAGATCAACCATGTGGAAGTTTCTGTGGAAGTTTAGCCTTTCATGAGATTATCCTGCATTGAGAGAGTTATCTTGATCTTCTCCTGTTTTCTGTACAGAATGCTGATCAGGTGCCTGTTTCCTAAAGTGTCCCCTGTAATTCTCTGAAATCAGCCAAATCTAATTTATTAAAATTGGAATAGGTCCAGCAAAATGTGCTCTTGTGCCCAATTGCTGGTCCATCACACTATAGATCAGATTATAATTTCATATAACTAATGAAACCTCTTTTTAATGTTTTTTTTTGTCACAGGTGGTAGAAGTGTATTCAAGTGGAGGGGATCTCCACCTAGAGCTTCCAACAGGTCAACAAGGGGGTACAAAAAAACTGTGGGTGAGTGGCAATATATTTTCTAACAGATTCTATATTCATTTTGATCTGTTGATTTTCGTTCTTGTCCAGCAGCCATTTAAAAAGTAGATAATGATATGAAAGCATACAAGTGATTACTACTAAACTGAAGTCAGTAGAAGTTGAATCAGGCACTTATTTAATTACTGGTGTCCACTCATATTGACTTGTATATTTTTCTGAAACAGGGAAAAATAGAAAAATATGCAGAGATTTACTTTGGGGTGATGATCCTACTTGAACGTAGTCATGTATAGGATGTCAAATTAAGTATATATGAATATCGCAGGATGAAGGATTCCCAAACAAGAACTTCCAAATGTATATCCTTAATTTATGCATCCATGCATGAAGGCATATACTGTCACCATTCAGATTCTGGGCTTGATTAATTGAAAAATGCCTTTTATAGATGTGTACTGTATCTTTGTTTCTTCCCTATCTCCATTTTGAGATGAGTGGAGCCCTTTTGAGGGAAAGACTGACAAAGGCTTTACTCGTGCTTTTATCCTTCAGTAGGAGGCCCTTTTTAAAAAAAAAAAAAAAAAAAAAAAAAGGCAAAAACCAAAATACATTTCAGCAGCTTAAAGATACAAAATGCAACTGTGATTGCAGTGTGCAAAGTTTATGGTTATTAAACAGTGTATAAATCACCTTAGAATTCTCTTGCTGTGACTGAAAACCTTTATTATGAAAGGAGAAACATTTCTTCCTTGTTTGAGAGGAAAAAATCTGTGTTGAATAAAAGCCTACACCTATAGCTGGATATTTTTATTTTTGATGGAAATGTAAGTTTGCTGTATGTTGCTTTTGTATTAGACTGTGTATTCAAGCTATTTACATAGTATTTGTGCTATTAAAATACTTCTCTTTTAAATATAAACTCCATTCAGTGTGAGTACAACAGGATTCCACTGTTGTTATGCCTGTATCTTTTTCTCATGAGGATTGAAAAATTCTCCTGGCCATTACCCAGAGTCCCTAGAAAATCTCTGTTGCAAGGCAGCCTAAGCCTTCACTCCAACAGAAGAGGACTAAGTGACCTCTTCCTAAGGCACCACTTTCAGTCCCCCAGTAACATTGCTAGAGGTCAGCATGTGACATGCTTTTCCTAGGGCCAGACATGCTGACACATAAATCTGAATGTATCTTTATCCTATGTTGTTGATTGCTGGCTTTTCTTTTTTTATAAATATACAATTGTAATCCACCCCAATATACTGCTAATTCTTTGCAGAGCACTGTCTACTAATAAAAATCATACCAAATATGCCAATTTTGTTTTACACAATATAATTTGCTTGATGTTACAGCCTTATTGGAGCTACTGCATTCTTATTTGTGTCTGTGATTATTTCAAAAGGAAATTCCTCCCTATGAAACAAAGGGGGTGATGAGAGCCAGCTTTTCTTCAAGAGAAGCAGATAATCATACAGCCTTCATTAGAATAAAAACAAATGCCTCAGACAATGCAGAATTTATCATTCTTCCTGTTGAAGTAGAGGTTACAACAGGTTTGTAGAAAAATGCAATATTCAAATTCTTCAGTTTATATTGCTATACTAGAATAAGAAAACATTCATGTTTTTCCTTTTCTTTTTTGTCAAGCTCCAGGAATCTATTCATCAACAGAAATGCTAGATTTTGGTACGCTACGAACACAAGGTAAATTGTACTTAAGGTTTCAAATTCTAGGTTTTAAAAATAAAATTCCTCCAGAAAATAGGATGGTAGATAATATACATAGAAAATATCCCTCATTTACCAATTCTGCACTGATGAAAATTGTTTGTGGAAAGGAATGATGAACCCTAAAGATCCTTCTCTGCCTGCTGAGCTTAACTTGTGCTTGCCTCTTCAGTGATGGGATTATTTTTAAATGTCATTAAAGGAAAACAACTTCTAAAATGCCATTTTAAAGTATATTTTTTCTTCATAATAGTAAATGATCCAAAATTAGTCAAAAATAAACACCTAAAATCAGATAAAATATAAAATTAAAACAAAAAATAACTCTGGTCTGATTTTCAAAGATGGGTGGACACGATTGCAGATGCCAAGCTCATGTGCAAAAATGTTACCTGTGCATGTACATGACCAGTAAAATATGTAGCCACATGCATACGTAAATAATTTGCATGCACAATTTTAATACTGATGGTATCCATGGACAAATTGGGTCTACACAATTGCACACACCTAACTTGAGAACCAGGTGCATACAGTTTTCTTTCTTAACTTTTTAGTGAGCTGTTAGTCTTTTAGGTGACCTAAGGGTTTTGCAGTACTGTACATAAATGTTGAATATATTCTAACTCTGTGATTCCCAACCTTTTTTTCATTTGCGGACCCCTAAAAAATTTCAAATGGAGGTGCAGACCCCTTTGGAAATCTTACATAGTCTGCAGACTTCCAGGGCCTGCAGACCACAAGTTGAAAACCACTATTTTATGGTAACGACAACTTTCATGGATCCCTTAGACATAGTCTGCCGACCCCCGGGGATATGCAGACCACGGGTTAAAAACCACTCTTCTACTTTCATTGAATTTGCTGTTATGACTTAATCTTCATTCATTAAAATATTGGTCAATTGCATGATTATGAAATCTTGGCATGTGTTTATATAATTAGAGATTAAGTGTGAACAGAGGATCTGTTAGTCTTCAGTATGTGCGTCAGAGAAAGCAATATATATAGGTATCAGTCTTATGAGATGGTAATAACTTGCAACGTTGTTAAAAGAAAAAAAATCCATTTTAGGTGGATATACAAAGACACGACTTGTGTTTTTTTAAAAGTAGATGCCATTGTCTCTGAAATGTTACATTACTGACTGATTCTTTTATTTTATATGGAATGATGTACAGGTAATCCTTTATCTGGTGAATATTGGTGCAGCAATGTTGCAGTTACTCATTGTAATGTTTTTAACCTGCTGAGATCTTTTTGATTTAGAAATCAATAACTGAAGTACATGAAATCTACTTAATCCATAGAAGTATAGTTTTTTAAATGTTATGAATAACAAGTTTCTGACTGGTTGAACTATTTTTAAAATAATTTGCATATTGAATAATGGTCAACTGTGTAGAAATTTGGTTGGAAGAGATTCTTTTTTATGTGATGGATTATACAGTAATGTGACATGGTAGTTAATGTGTCTTTGTTTTTAACAGATATGCCAAAAATTTTAAATCTACATTTATTAAATTCAGGAACAAAGGATGTACCAATTACAGTAAGTTTTATTTCCTTTTAATTTCACAAGTGGTGTTTAGTATTATGAGAGAGGAAGAGGACACTGTCTAAGCTTTCGTTCATTGACTTTAACATGATATTGTCCACTAAGGGGTGTTCAAAGTAAAATTCTAGGAAAAGTACTTCGCTTCTTTTCCCTGAACTGGTGTCCCAAGCTTCTAAACAGACCATTGGCTGATTACCAAGATACAGTTTGACATCTTTTGGACGTTGACTCTAGAAAGTTCCACTTAATTTCTCATGTGTTTACCTTCATTCTCAGTTCAGACTGCATGAATACCTTCTTAGTTTTATTTAAGCAGTACATCCTGTGGTTGCCTATATAATGTCTTGGCCACTTGAAGCTTCTCCAGTCACCAGCTAACAAGCAGCAGTAGGTCCAGCAGGACAGATGATGTAGGGGTTAACTCCAGAGCCTGCCATACTCCTGTCCCTCACCAGGCCCAGTGGAAGCCTCCGAGTCATGGGCCCCTCTACATTCACACGCCATGTGAGCATCTCCAGAAACCTGCAGAAAGGTTCCAGCCCCCTGAAGTGCCTACACTTTTTAGCTTGCCAACAGCAGCTTCAGCAGGAGGGGCAAGTCCCCAAGACTTTCCATATCCCTGCCCTCACAGTGTAGCGCTATCCTGAGTTTTGGACTTCATCTGCATTTGCTGTTATGCCATTGATTGTTGGCCCTATCCTCATCCTCCCCATGTCCTACCACCACTACCCTTCTGCTGCCTAGCTTCTCTCTGTCTCTCCCCCTCTGCTTTTTCTTCCACCTCTCTCCAATCTTTTAGCCCTACAATTACACCTCTTCCCACCACTTTATGTAATCAGTTGAGCCCCACTGAGGGCCCTCTTAATAACTAATACAAGGTCTAATACAAAAGTAAAAAAATATAAATCCATTACAATCTCTGTAATAATCTTTGCAACCATATCTTGTTCTCATTCCTTTTATCATCCCCTTCACTCCCTCTTTTTTTTCTCATTTCTCTTTTCTTTAGTTTTTATGCCTGTTTAGAATGGAAGATATTTTGTGGGGCAGGAACTGTTACTTTTGTATTTTGTAAAGTATCTAGCACACTTCATGAATGCAATATAAATTATTTTGCTAGTGATTCTGGTTGCTTGAATCTAAATATGGTGGTGAGTCAGAACCTTCTTCATGCTTCTCCAGAAAAGGCTCATCTATTTGATATGTATGGTATCTGCATAATTGTAGCTTTATATCTGTTCTTGAGAATTAGGAAAGTATTTGATTTCATTTTGCAAGTTATTATAAACCTATTCCAGATGAAATTGTATGTCACTTCCTTACACATTGAATGGTACTTTTTTCTGGCTCTATGCTTACATTATTATAATTTCCACTTTTACAAGCCGTTACCATTGCAAGCATAAATGTTTTAGTACCTTTATAAGTATGAGCTATATTTTTCAAGGTTTTGGACAGGGAGTTATATGTTTTGATTTGCACCTAATTCTTTGGACATAATCTGATAAATGTTTTTTTGTTTTTTTTTTTGTAAATCATCTACTGTATCGGTGTGATATTTATGAGTCTTCTAGCATTTCAAATAGGCTTGAATTTCTATAATTTTGCCAACCAAACTGATTTCAAAGCAGTTAGTGTGGGTATGGATTCTTTCCTTAAACTCTTGTGTTCCAAAGCAGTTCAGAAGCGAGGAACAAGTCTTTTACAAATTTCATGAGAAAAGACAGAGTCTGTGTTTAGCATACATCTAAGCTGGCTGTTAGTGAAGTGGAGTATCTGCAGGATATCCATGTACATGCTAATAGTATTGTTGCCAAAGTTACTATATTCTTTCTTTTGCGAATACATAGCCAGGCCAGTTTAAATATTACCTACTGGTAAAAGCCTATGGAAAACTAGAGACCGAATCACTTTGACTCTTTCTGAATTCTGTAGTTGTTCAAAGAACTTACTTTTTTGTATTTGTTGAGGGAGGGAGGGGTTCTTTGTTTTTATGGTGGAGAGAATCATATTTACTTTCCTGTTTTCTGGATGATATTTAGCAGCCTTTTAATGGTCAACTGTGTGACAGTGTCACAATTTTTCTAAAATTTTTCCTAAATTTAGCTCGTTGGTTATTTTTTGTTGTTGTTTTAAAATGAACACTTAACAGTTCTGTACCTTGATAAGTTTCTTTATTAAACCATTTGATAGCGAGGAGAACAGAACCTTTGCTCCTATTTGCACAGCAGATATTCGAACAGAGATGCTGCTCTCCTTGCATAAAGTACTTGGAAAGTTGTGTTCTTTAGTAGGGGGAGTTTCATGCATGTGGGGAGAGCAGCATGTGGAAGCTAGATCCATCATAGGTAAGAATAGGATTGCTATGGAAGTCATAGATTCTATGACTTTCAGAGACCTCCATGACATTTTTCGCTTTTGCCCCCAGATGCTGGGTCAAAGCTGGCAGATGGCTCCAAGGCGCTGCAGGGTGACCCTGAGTTCTGAGCTGTTGACCTTATTGCTCTGAGCCACTGCTGGTAGCAGAGGGGCTCCAAGCACAACTATGGCAGCAGATGCTGGACCCCTATCTCCCCCTTCCGCTGCAGGGCTGGGGCTCTTATCATTCCCCGCTCCCCCACCATCCCACACACACACTCGGGGTTGAGCTTCAGTGTGTCGTCATTGTCTGTCTGTGCCCATGCCCACACACACACACACCCCCAATCAGCCCCATTTTGTTATGGGTATTTTTAGTAAAAGTCAGGGACAGGCCATGGGTTTCCATGAATTTTTGTTTATTGCCTGTGACCTGTCCCTGACTTTTACTAAAAATACCCATGACAAAATCTTAACCTTAATCGTAGGGATATGAGAGCACAATATACCTATCATGGTATATAACCTTTATCACTTGCCCAGTGCTTCAAAACAGAAATAACTATTTTTCTCCTTTCCAGTCTATATGAGAAATAGCTTGATTCATTTATAGGCCTTTTTAGTTTTTTGCTTATGCTTATCTATATTAGTTGGGGTGTGAGAAACAAAATTGAGGTGAAGCTAAATTAAAGAAATGCTTTTAAAAGGTTAATCACTCTGGGCATTATGTGGTGAGGTTTCAGTTTCTGTGAAAGTTGGCAAGTTTACATCGACCTCTAGGTTAAGGATCCAGTCTAGGGCTTGACTCTCTATTTATGAATCCCAAGATTTATGGAAGGTGGGGAGAGGAAGAGGAGTCTGCCAATTCTTTCACCATAACTATATTGTGGCTTCATTATTCACATTCCCAAGAAGGTATAGGAGGTATAAGTTTTCAAATATGTTGTTGCCTATTGATTGGGCACACAGCAAAAGTGCATGTCATTTTAATAAAGTTGGATCAGTAAGTTTGAACATCAGTGTGGAAGTTTGAGTGCAGCAGTCCATGGCAGATGCAAATGTTGGTGTAGTTGGCTTTCCCTTTTTCCTTGTGTGGTGATATGGCAGTTGCTGTTATAAGATTCCTGAGCAAACAGCTTCTGGTTTAAATAATCAGGGCTGATGGTCCAGCATTCTTAGTGAGAGGTCTTTAGCTTTGGAACGTTTCCTGTGCCCTTTTCTGATTAGGCGCAGATTTGGTGACTTTCCAGGAACACTATAAGAAACTTGTTTTCTAAGGTTTTAATTTTGGGGGGAAATGAGACTTTGTTCTAGATTTAAGGTCTTTGAGGAGGTTTGTTGTTCCTCTCTTTGACTTGTCTTCATTTGCTTTTAATTTTTTTAATCCACCTGGAGAATTTGATGAATACAAATGAAAAAGTTAAAGAATTTTGGACAGCAACAAAATTTAGTAATACAAAGATTAATTCCTTTCAATGAGTTTTATCCACAAGGTAAGCATTTTGAAGAGTAGACCTACAGAGTTTTGGTGCACCTCCAGTGTTGAGTACATGCATTTCTAAATTTGCTATTTCCCTGACAGAACTACATAAAGAATCTTATATGTAGAATGAGCTGTTCTTTTAAATATTTCCAAACTTTAATTGTTGGATATAACTTTTATAATTTCAACGTTGCCTATTAAGGAACAGATAAAAATTAGTGTGCTTCACCCAGTTGAATATGCAAGAGCCATTAAAAACTGTTGTTCTGTGCTTTAGGGGAGGTACAATTGGCCATAAAATGTGAGTTCTGTGCATGTTTACAGCATCTTCAAAGGTTTTTTATTTTGCAACACAGAGAGTCCTTTCCAGGGAGCTGGTAATATATATGATTCATGAATAGACACATTAAGGTCATCTTTACTACACCAGTGCAGATTTGGCAATAAAGCCCAGTACCTCCTAATCCAAATATACAAGCCTCTTCCACTTGATCTAATGGAGGCTATTTGTTCGCTGTAGTAGTATTAGTTGGGCTTGTTGTGTCTGTAATCCAGCCAGTCAAGGACCACCTGATCTAGCAGAGGGCAGTAATATACATATACAAAATTTTAGAAGTTGGCTCCAAATTCCTAATCCCAGAATTTAAATGAAGAAAATTCCAGCAACTTTTATTGAATAACATGCTACTGATATATTCAAAATCCCTAACTACTCTGTTGTGTGTGGTCATTGGTACCTCTACAAATAAGCTGTAGCTAATCACAGTGACAGAACGACTTCCTAACCATGTTCAGTTCATTGACTGTGTCACATCTTTAATACCATTTCCACTCATTTTAGAACACTGAAATGCTGTTAGAATCTGAAAAGTGATCCTGAAAAACTGTAGAGTTCCATGTGTAGTATCTGACTTGCAAAATAATTTTTTGCAGAATACAACTAACGTTTTTTTCTAACTGCCAGCTCTGCAAATTCAGCCTACACTGAGTCAAGCTGGGTTCATTTTGCCTTGTGAATTGTCAATAAAGGTTGCACCCTTTGAAATTTAAATACTTAACAGTTCTGTTGACTTGTGAACCAGAAAAGAATGTAGCTTCTTCTGTAGCTGTATTAGCTCTGCAACATTAGCAACAGTAAAAAGTAGTAAAATCTTAGCTATTAAAAAGTAAGATAAAACTCACTCCCTATGTGTATTGTATCATTTTTTACATAGTCACTTTTCTGCCCATAACTACACTTGGATTCACCTAATATTGTTAGTGGAAAGTTCTGAGTATTACACACTTCACTGGATGTTAACTTCCTGAGTAATTCAGCGTTCTTTGACAAGTTCCTAAGCCTCTTAATCTTACAATGCTATCTTCATTATAGTAAATGTAAACCTGTAAAAAAGCTACAAATTGTGTTCACCTAACCACTTGGTAAAATACATAAAAGCTATGCACTGTATTGGTAGTGGTTGTAAATTTTCAGCAAATTAATTGTTTAATATTTTTACTTCTGTTTGCAGAGTGTTAGACCCACACCACAAAATGAAGCGATAACAGTACACTTTAAGCCAGTTACGTTAAAAGCTTCTGAAAGTAAATATACCAAAGTTGCAAGCATTAGCTTTGATGGTAAGTATTGTTTCTTTGTAGAACTTTAAAATATTTCTAAAGAGCTACTGAAACTTGATGAAAAATTTGGAAAAATACTTCTTCAGAAAAATGTATGTCCTGTGTCAGATTTCCCAGGGAACGGGAGTAATTCCTTCTCATATGTAAGAATTTTGTTAATTTATGTGACTTCAAAACTGATTCATTTGGAAATCATTATGGCATGTAAAACTGTAAACTAATAGTTTAAGTTGGTTAATAGCAGCAGGAGTAGATAAATTCTGAAGTACTCAATCTTGTAAACATTAAAAGAACTGAATAGCAAAATTATTTGGATGCGTATGCAGAATTGTTTAGAATAAATCAAAATTTTCAGTTGACTGTTTATTAAAGGTAAAACAAAAAGGTTGATGGTAAAAAAAAAATGGTATCTATGAATTTCGACGAAGTGGGATACTTTCCTTACACTTTAGTAATAGGAATTTGGACAGGATATATCATTTCTTGGATTTATTTGCTAACATCAGATCAGAAAACTTTCAATTTGAGGCAATCTCCAGAAGATATGAAAATAATTCCATATACCATGACATTCTCTCCAGCATTCTGCAATGAATTTTATGTCTGTTTTATTTTGCAAGACTGGTGTGCAAAATGGGACTTCCACTAGTATTCTTTCCATCAAGAAGAGCACATACTGCTCATAGTGGCGATCGCTTATATCCCTCCAGTCCATTGGAGAGTCTTGGTGGTCCATTTCCTTTTCCAACCTAACCTCACATGGTCAATATTGCCTTGCAACTTTATAGGAAAAAGTGTATAAAACATATGTTTTCTATCAAAGTGTTTGAGGTATCAGAATAAGTCTTTAAGGCATCCAAAAGTAATTACAGTAAAAATATTAGAGGATTTAGTATGTCTCACAGGCTGGAATGACTCAAAATGGAGGTTTGTGTTCAGACATCTTTCATTTTGAGATGAACCAGGATAAAATGTTGGGAGACTCCTCAGCTGAACTATGATCATTGCAACTTTTAAGAGCCTAATACTAAGAACTTTGTAAGAAGACAGTGAAATAAGAAGTTAGGACACAAATTCTAGACTGGCTGAATGTCCCCAGCTTGGGGCAAGGATTTGTCCAGATTTAGAAATTTGAGGAAAAAATTATATAAGGAAGACAAATAGATATAAAATGAGTGTGGTAGGACACTTAAAGTTGCTTAGTGTGAAGTTGCAGACTCAGCTGGGTACAACATTTTGTCTGAAAGACCATTTTCAGCATTTAAGCTGTTGGCTAATGGGTTGGCTTACTGAAGAGATGTATTCTGAACATTTTTCTGATTTTACTGCCCTAATGTATGAAAGAGGTAGGTGTTTGTGGCTTCCACCAGCCAGTATTCATGACTTCATTGATTGCTTTCTTGTGATGTTTCTACAAGCATGACTTTCTGTTTGCTCTGAGACCTGGGAACAATCCCCGAAGACTTCTGTCTTGTTTCAGTTTGAACTACTGAATTCTTGGAAGCACTTTGGTTTTGCTTATTTCTATAGACTTCCAGGTTAAAACTTCCAGTTTTTTTCTTTCCTTATTTAATAGTACTGGATCCCTGTGACTTTTATTTGAGGTTTATTCCATGCCACTCCCTGAAATTTTCTTTAGGGAAAGATTCAGCTTCTTCCCCCCTCATAATCTTATCTCACAGGTAGCTTTCTCTTGTTCACATTTATTTTCCTTGCCACCTGTTAGAGTAACTTGCTGGCTTATTTCTTGTATACTTCAACAAGACTCAGATTGGGGCTTACTTATATTGCACTCTGCTCCCAATAACTACTGGACGAAGAGTTTGAACTGAATATTTAAAAAAAACAAAAACAAAAAAAACTGTGCACAAATATTTAGTAAGATTTTGTCTAAATATATTCAGTCTTAAGAATCTCTCCTGCTCCACCATTTGCAGTCAATTGATACTTTCTATGGAAAGACATTTACTAGTATCTCATCTGGTAGCAACAGGAAAACTTGAAGCAGTACTTTAAAATAAGGAATGTGAAGATAGAGGTCACAAGGTTTTTAAATAACTATGTTCTGATCTGTTCTTGGTGACTAAGGTACCCATCTTCTTATGCATATAAAGAAAAAATGACAGCTTACTATTTTATGTATAAATCAGTGAGATGAGAAAAATGGTCCTCCTACTGGTTTGCAACAATTAGCTTTTAATGGCAGCTTTAGTTGCTTAACAGTGAAATATTAGGAATGAATAAAAGCTATTGATTTACTATTTTATGTAAATAGAGTGATCACAGAACTTTCCTTATTCTTTATCTTACATGTACAGCGTCAAAAGCAAAAAGACTTTCTCAGTCTTCTGGAAAAATAACAGTTAAAGCAAAAGAAAAGAGTTATTCAAAACTTGAAATTCCATATCAAGCAGAAATATTAGATGGGTAAGTCTGCATAAACTGAGTGCTGATTGAAAATTAGACACGTAGAATCAGCTGTCTTTGTTATCCTGTTTTGTGGAATAAAGTTATTGCCCATGTACTCTAATTATGGAGTTCCAGTAGCACAGCTGCTGGTTCTAATTTTTGCTTTCTTGGGATAGTAGATGAGCCAGTGTTACTCAGTAATACATAAGCTAATTTCAAGATTTGGACTCTCAGTGGCTTTCATGAGTCATTTATGTAAATAGCTTACAACTACGTATGTCATATTTTCAGAATGCAAACTTGTATCACTTGCTCTTCATTTCTAAAGTGTTAGAACAATTATTTTTTTGTTTTTGGATTGTCCTGCCACTGTATCCTGAAGCAAGGATGGAGAAAATATAATTCTACAAAGTCAGTCCTTAACAAAATTTTAAGTAGACTTCTGAAAAATTATCAGGAATACTTCTTTTCTGATATCATAAATTAATGATAATCAAATATTCAAAGCACAGTGTATTGTGTATTCCTAGTACTGAAATAGAGGGCCAACATGAAGGGGGAGAGACATTGCTTTTGAATGGATTGTGACTGGATTATTCTTTGGAGGTAAAAAGCACTGGAGATTATTTTGAGGCAAGTTTTAAGTTTTTGACACATTTTTCTTTTTAAATAGATATTTAGGATTTGATCATGCTGCCACATTGTTTCACATCCGGGACAGTCTTGCTGAGTCTGCAGAAAGGCCAATATATCTTACAAACACATTCAGTTTTGCAGTCCTTATTCATGATGTTGTGTTACCTGAAGAAGTAAAAACAACGTTTAAAGTAAGCCCATTTCCAATGAACGTTTTACCTAATATTAAATCTCTAAATGAACTGTACTTTGTTAAATTTTAACATTGGTCTTATTTCTTCATTAATTTAGGTCCAGAATTTCAGCAAACCAGTGTTGATCCCACCTAATGAATCCATATATATTTTTACACTTTATTTTATGCCTTCCACATCATCTGTTCATATAGATAACAATATTTTACTTATCACCAACGCTTCTAAATTTCAATTACCTGTGCGAGCATACACAGGTTTTTTAGATGTAAGTATTTGTTTTTCCTTGAAATATCACCCTAGGTTAAAGAATATCTGAGACTAATTTGATTTCCTTGGTTTTTCTCCATGGTAGCTGTTCAGTTCCTTTGTGATTTAAAACAAAAAATGAACAAAAAAGTAAACTAAATTTTTCTGCCTTTTTCCTCACATGGTTTTTAACATACTAAATAAGTTGTCAGGGGTTGGGTTATGTGCTGGGTTTTCCTCATGTTTTCTCACTTCTGTAGTTTGCTTAATTCACGTATAGAACAAAGTATAGTCCCAGTTTAATGCTTTCACTTATTAATGCATTTGCTGGGGGACTCTGATTTTGAATATACTGTGTATTTTTAAGTGCAGCCATAATGCCTTTCTTAATTTTTCTAGTACTTTGTATTACTCCCCAAACTCGAGGAGCGTTTCATAGATTTTGGCATATTGAGTGCCACAGAAACTACTAGCATTTTATTTGCAATCATCAACAGTAATCCCATTGAGGTAAGAATCAACTTTCTTTAAATTCCTGTTTGTTGTAATAAATATTTGCATCTATGTCATTACTGAGGTTGTCATCTTTGTCTTTTTTAAGATGGATATAAAAAGCTGGCATGTTATAGGGGATGGCTTGACTGTAGAACTCCTGGTTACTGAAAAAGGCAATAGAACCACAATAATGACAAGCCTTCCAGAATTAGAAAATGCCAGTGTATCAGATCAATCTTCAGTAAGTAAGCCCTTCTTCTTGATTCCTTAGTTAAAAGCTGCATGTTGCACATTGACAAAGTGATGATAAATAATGTAGCAATGTATGACTTAAGAATAATTTTCTGTCAGGAAGATATTAGCCACCATGATTACATGGTGGTATATTTTGAATAGAAGGTAAAATAAATTTGTTCATGTGTGGAGTAGTTGTAGTTTAAGGGTAGACTTGATGGGTTGTTGAGTTTCTAAAATAAAATGTTCAGAAAGCTGAATCTTGGTATACATGCTTCCTGAGTCATTGCATAGTAGATATTTCCCTGGTCACTTTCTAGAGCTGAATGAACTTTGTGAACTAGCTATTCATAATAGCTGTTCAAGGAAATGACACTGATTCAAGCAAATAACAGCAGGTTTCACTCTTTTTCCAGCTGCTCTTATGAAATATAAGTGGTACATATGGAGACACAAAGATGGGCTCAGCCCTGAGTTTTATTGTTTACAGAATGTGCCCCCTGCAAGCTTTATGCAAGTGGGTCTTTGTCCGGCTAGTTGGAAGAAAAGGGGCACTGCCTCTTTAAGGGCCCCCTTGCAGCAGGTGGGGAGATGAGAATAAATTTGTGACCTAATTAAACCCAATCCAGGCCTCCAGTTTTTCTTCTGGTGTGGATGGACAAAGAACAGAAATGGTTATTTTTATATTGTTTTAGATTTTATTTTTATAGGCACCTTGCAGGAATTGACTGTTAACCCACTGTCACTGGTGCTGCTCCTACTATTAAATCATAATACCATTGTTAACATTAATGCATGGCAGCCACAAATCCCCACCTTGGTTCTGCTGTTCTTACCATAGTTAAATGCCTCATTTTGCGCTCTCTCATGATATCTCATGTTACAGAAGAGGTGAGGAATTATGCTGGTGTTTTTTTCTAGTCTAGCAGGAGTTTCAGTAAAGCAGAGAGTCCCAGAATGTCCTCACATTTTGAGAAGCTGTATTCTGTTTTGGACAATTAGGTCTAATAAGGGGAAGCCTTAGAAATGTTAATCTAGGTAACACTGTAAATGCTCATAGTGGTTTGCAAACAAGTTTAAAAAACATCTCCATGGGCTGAGGAATTTACAATCTAATTTAGTCAAAATGTTGATTGAATTGAAATAAGTTATTTTGCAATTAATGTACGTATCAGTATATTGAACTTGCAGTTTATAGGTACGTTTCCTAGTAACATTTCTGTTTAAATATATTAGAATAATGTGACATAAAACATAAATTACTCAATATATATTTGTCACTTACAGGTAATACTAGCGTCTGGTTATTATGCTGTGTTTAGAGTAAAACTAATAGCAAAAGAACTTGAAGGAATTCATGATGGAGCCGTACAAATCACAACAGATTATGAGGTATACTTATTGTCCACCTAAATGACAGTGTTGCTGCCATAGATAATGACTTAATTGCTATATTTTGGCTGTTGTTTGAAAGACAATTTATCCTGTTGTGGACTTGTACTTTCTGCTATACTTTAAGGTTTTTTAACTGACTGAGATATTAACTCTGAAAAGCAGTTGGCATATTGTCGCAATAGTTGCTTGTCATATCTGTTGCTGCAAACCACATCTGTAATCAAGTATGAAGTCATAACAGTTCCCTTGATGACATGTCTGGATCCCTGTGGATAGAATACTATATTAAGTATATGTTGCAGTGAATCACAGTGGTATTGTATTTGCTCTGAAGGGATTTTAAAAAAAAGGCAAATTTCACTATGCTTCCCAATTTTCTTCTGGAATCTGTTTCAATCTATTACATGATGCTTCAAGGTGAGTCCAAGTGCACTGGGGCTCAACACATTCTCAAAGCACTGTGGCATGGATCTTTTGATATGATACATTGTGATGACACTCTTAGTGCATCATGTCAGTCATTTGTAGGATGACCAGCTATCCCGATTTTATAGGGACAGTCCTGATATTTAGGGCTTTTTCTTATATAGGCACCTATTACACCCCACCTCATCCCGATTTTTCACACTTGCTATCTGGTCAGCCTAGTCATTTGTGTGAAAGCATAATATCTCAGATCTTTGTCAAAGATCATTGTAGTACTCCTTTTGAGACATATAGAATGTTTTGTCAGCCCACAATATGAAGTCGTACTACTGTCGGAGCGAGATAATAAAAAGTTACTTTACTTGACCTTTTTTATCTTAATTGCTAATATCCACAAAATTAAAATATATCCTATCTCTACAATAAGAGGAGTAACCTTGAAACATGTAATGAGATCGCTTTCATTTTTAACAACATTTGGGCTATAACTTTCAATGTCCTTAAATGTGTGTTGATACATCATGTTATATACTACATTGTGTTTGTTTCTGTGGGTTTATGGAGCCAGGAAGTAGTGGAGCTTATGGTATATTCTGGATGCAGCTACAGAAAGAGGATATTTTAAAAATCTCCAAGGTATTATGTATTTGGCAGAAATAATATTGACATTTGTCTATAGATGCATACATATTTGATCTTTCAGGCAACAGTAAAATCTGAAACGGTTTGCTTGTTTTTTCCTCTGCGTGCACACTTTTCAGTCTTGTTCTGCTTGTGAGGACTTTGTGATATCTATTAATCTTTAATATTACTTATATTCTGATCCCTAAAACAGACATTTGTCTACAACTATATTTTAATGCTTTACCATGATTTATAATGCTTCTAGAGCAGTTTAATATCAACTGCCTCCTCAAATTTGCATTTTTTAAAAAGTAGATTTTAAATGTGAACACAAGTGCAGTATTTTGAAAGATGTTGTAGTTTTTAAGGAAAAACAAAAATGCCCCATTAGAAAATTTGTAACTTGTATGTATGTTTTGTTCTGCCTTATACTGAGTTGCAGATACAATGATAGAATGAGTGCAATTAAGAAAAAGTGTGCTTATTAATTTTTTTCGTGATAAACATTGACTTGAGGAATCAAAATATTGTGCTGGCTAATAAGACTTTAAAATAATCATCCTTGCATTAAACTTTACACACTTGGGTGTCACATCGTTATGCCAAGTCTGTTGGATTGGTTATACGTAAATATGAAACATGAATAATAGAACTTTAGGTTTTTAAGAAAATATGTTGGCATAATTAAAAACAGAAATAAAAGGATGAGGAGACAGACGTGTAAAGATTCTATCCGGGGAATGTGTTTTACTTTACTTCTTATTCTTTCAGATTTTGACAATTCCTGTGAAGGCTGTAATTGCTGTGGGTTCACTGACTTGCTCCCCTAAACATATTCATCTTCCGCCTTCCTTTCCAGTAAGATAATTTGTTTACAATATCTTTTTAGTTATTTTTCCCCCATCTTTTCAGGAGCAACTTCCTTTATGACTTGTGAATTGCTATGCTGGAGGGAACAATTGTGATTATTTAAAAACTCCTACTAACCAGCAGTACAGAAACTCTTATCACCCCAAATACTAAGCACGACACACACCTCACTCGTCTGTTGTTATATTACTTGAACAGAGCCTGAGATATTGATTCCTGTCCCAGACTTGGCTCTCTTTTCAGCTTCATTCTGATGTAACTGTGGTCAGTTGTTTTCCCCATCATTCCTTCCGCATTAATACCAGGAATAAGAGAGAGACATCTAATTATATCAGGTATATCTTCAGATTTCTGAAACCTTCAGAACAAATACTATGAAACCAAAGAAACTCTTAAATTGAATAGTATATTGGCAAATCCAGCTCTTGCTGTCCCACTACAAAAATGGTGGTGTAGTGACCATTATTTCCCAGCCTGGAGATAGGTCCCTCTAATTGGACACTTGACACAGTACAGGAACAGTGGAGCTAGGAAGCTATGATCCTGGATCCACTTGAATCCCTCTGTAGCAACACAATGGCTGCTTGTGGAGATCTGCCTATCTTTCATCTCTGCTTCTGCAGCAATCTTCATGCACTGTACCCAAGAAGCATCTGATTTTGTACAGAGATGCAACTCAGGGAGCAGCCCATTAACTAGATCTTATATTTTCTCCTCGTATGGCATTTGGCACAGCCATGGGATCACATGCAGCCTGGTCCAGCTGTGAGCCACCAATGGATGATCCCTCAGTCTGAACAGCATGTAGCCTTCTGATGAGTAGGGAACCAAGGAAGAGGGAGAATAATTAGTGAAAGGAATACAAAAACTAAAAGTGATGGGGGAGAGGGAGATCAGAGAGGAGAGATGGTAGCAGAGGTGCCTGGATGTGGTGTGAGGAGATACCAATGTAGGATAATTTTATTGTAAGGGTGTGAGTTGAGTAACAGATTTCAAATTTTTGAAAAAGGCTGTCAGCTCACAAAGAGGATAGTTCAGCTGTATAGTTTATTCTTGTTGGTAATCACTGTACAGGTTAAGACAGTGTTTTGTTTTTAAAAAAAACATAATTAATTTTTGCCAAAGAGTTTAATGGAGTCCCAAATTGTCCACTAATGAAAGCTGGGTGTATCTGCAGGACTCCATACATGGGGCTTTGGCATGGATCATTTCTTCCTCCTACAGAATGTGTCTGTTCATCAGGACAAAGCCATGTTGTAAACTATCCCATCATTCACCAGTCATCACTTTGACAAATATTTTTCTTGTTTGTGACACTTCAAGAATTTCCTGAGCCCACAGCCATACTTGGGGCCTGCCAGCCCACAGCTGTGGCCTCACCTCCATTCCTCACCCAAGTTCTGGAACTGAGATATATATAAAGGGTAAATCTTGGATGTTAGTTGAGGGAAGGATATAAGTTTCTAGTCCTCTTCCTTGCAATAAAATCTTGAAAACATAATTTGTTTGCATAGGTCTATATTCTTCTATGAAGGTTGAAAGCTAGTCACTGATCTTTATTAAAAATCACAGCTTATTCATATTTCCCTTCACGTTCACCAGCATTGCCCTTTACAGTGAGTGGAAAAACATGACTACAGGTCTTGTGATTTTTGGTAGGATCTCAAACTAATTTGTGGCTAAGGGGGCAGTAGTATCTAGACTGCCAGAGATAGCAGTAGGGCTGTCTCAATTTCTAGCTATGTCAGTCCCCTAGTGAACATCCGTGATGGCTGTTGGCCAGAAAAGGGAGTATCTCAATGAGTGCCAGCATGATATGATGAAACGTGGATAATATGGGGCGCAAGGATTCTAATCAAGGCTCTGCAAATGACTTAGTTAAATCACCTAACTCTTCTGCTTTAAAATAATTAAATGTTACTTACCTGCTTACAGAGGGAGGGTCATGACTAAAGCTGGTTTAAAAAAAAAAAAAAAAACTTGGAATTTAAAAAATTTTCTGTGAAGCATTTATCTGTTTTTCATAAACTTTCATGAAAGCTTCATTCTGTTTTTTGACCATCTCTGGTTGTGAGGATTTAGCAGTAGTATTTGTAAAGCACTATGTATTCTAAAATTCACCATATACACTCACACCCCAGCAGTAGCTGGGTGCCTACTAGACTCCAGAATCCAATCTTATTGTCCCTTTCAGAATACTTCTAAATGTTTGCAACTATGCACTAGCTCTGTCACAAGCAGCTGGTTCCCCTCCAGCATTAGGAGGCTGGGGCATCCTAAAATCCAGCCCTTGCTGTCCCTCTTTTGGCACTTTTAATGTAAAATGAGTCAGATAAATTTGGGGAGTATCTCAAAGAACCGTCTTACTCTAACCCTCCTCAAAATACTTA
The DNA here is from genome assembly GCF_026122565.2 of Emydura macquarii macquarii. Classification (NCBI taxonomy): domain Eukaryota; kingdom Metazoa; phylum Chordata; order Testudines; family Chelidae; genus Emydura; species Emydura macquarii. Next base: position 3,133,869 of record NW_027132344.1, read on the forward strand.
GGGTGGTATCGTGGTGTGATATGCTGGGGGAGAAGTTGACTCTGTTTGGGAGGAAGTGGGAGGGCAGAATGAAAAACTGCAGGTCTACCCCAAACTGTTAAGGCTGGCTCTGGTGCAGACAACAGGATTAAAATCTCAGTCTGAACTAACTCTGCTGTGGTTCTTGCCAGCCTGGGAGATGTCTGATGGCTGACCACTAATTGTTGCGAGTGGGGAAAATGTATACAGTATAATTTGTTTTCCGTTCCTTTAGGGGAAAATAGTTCATCAGAGTTTAAATATCATGAGTTCCTTCTCTCAGAAGGTGAAAATACAACATTTACGCTCTCTGTCCGAAGATGTGCGATTTTATTACAAGAGATTAAAGAGCAATAAAGAAGATTTAGAGCCAGGAAAAAAATCAAAGGTTGGAGAGTTTTGTATATTACTTATTATTATAGTCAGCTTTTCTTTAAACATAACGTATTGATACTTTTGCAGTTATTGGGTATTTATTTTTTCTACTTTAGTCATCAGAGCTACTTGCTTGATTTAATTGTTCTTGTACGTTTTGCAGATAGCAAATATTTATTTTGATCCTGGTTCACAGTGTGGGAATCACTGTTATGTTGGATTGCCCTTCTTATCTAAATGTAAGTAATTTTAATTTTTTCAATTAAAATCTCAAATTATTCTCCCCCCCCCTTAATATTGAAGTATTATATAAAAGTATGTATTTTTATTTTTGTTTTTCAGCTGAACCTAAAGTTCAGCACAGCTTAATAATGCAAGAAGATGCATGGGATTCTGATTGGGATTTGCATGAGAATTTATTCAGAGTGTGGACAGGAATAAGAGAGAGCTCAGGTCATAGGTGAGTGTATATTTGCCCTGTGACCTGTGAATCACTTGATTCTTTTTGTTTTGTGTTGCCTATTTACAGTATTGAATTCTTGTGTTATGTGATGGGCAAGAAATGGTTGCTAGGTCTGTTCTTCTAAAAGAGACTGAGGAGAGAAAAATTACACTTTTCTCAAGGCGCTATATTTAGCGTAGGTAAATCAACTAGTGTGAATTTATAACTGATCACTCTTCTTTGTAAACTAGAATACTTAAAGAAACTCCAGCTTATGAAGTATCCCTAAAATGGGTGGATGGTAGTGCTTGTGCAAAATAGCTGCTGTACTCCTGTTTATCTAGATGGTCTCCCGTTGCTGTCCTGAGATTGCTACTTTTCAGTGGTGAATAAAGTAATTCTTTAGTTTTATGTAAAGTATTTTTGGATACTTCTTTTTTGAAAGGTGTTATATGGAGATGTTAGTTATTACAAACATATTCAAACTAATGCCTAACTGTTGTGTAGTGCTACTGTGCGCTGTTAAAGCATTTGCCATATTTCATACATTAAGTGGCTACTTTTCAATGGTGGATATGTTCAGTGTCTCACAAGGGTATTGTGCGGATTAGCTAATGTTTGCAAAGTGTTTTTGAGATCCTAGTTATTGTGATAACATCCATTTTTAATTTGGACTTTATTAATATGAAAACCCAAAAAAACTCAACATAGGTAATGAAATATTGCAATAGAAATATATCAACAGCATAACAAAAGTGCCTGACACATCCCTCACAAAGCACAACAGTAACTCTTAAAGGAAGGGTAATATGACCCTGTCAGAATTCCCTTATATTATCCACTTTTTGCAGTTTACAGTAAAGGCTATAATATTTGAGGAAAAGGGAAAGAAATACAGGAAAACATGTATCCAAGTAGTTATGTATACAATGAATGTGTAAAGCCATCTAAATTCAGTTAAAGAAACAAATAATACAGAGAAACTTTAAACAAAGACTAGGACACACTCTGTCCGAATACAGGACAGACCTGACTCTGGTACTGAAGCCCACAGTGTCATAACCGCTCCATCAGAAGGCCTTGTCTTAAGGGCTTAAGACCTACTGTACCCTGGCTTTCTGTCCAATACCTCCAATGCTCCTACCTGTGTACTGAATCTCCACCACCAGCCAATAACTTTTTTTTTTTGAGTGTTGGACTACTCTGTCCCTTACTGGGTGAGAATTTCTCTGGCCTGGTCTGACTACGCAGCACACTTATCCTTCAGTTCCATTTCCTACATAAGCTTGTGCTCTGCACCTTTCAGCATGACAGAGGAGCTTAGAAGAGTGAGTGCACTGAGCAGCCAGGCCAGAGAAGGGACCATCACTGGGGCAAAGGGAAAACTGAGGTGGGGATACAGAAAAGCTTAAGGCCTTAGTGCAGTTAAGATAAATGGCTAGTGTCCTGCCTCAAATTGGAACCAAATTGTAGCTGCATCAGGGACAAACATGTATCCTTAATACTGCCATTGTCAAGCATTCAAATATCATGAATCAGGCCTCAGTAAATTATGATAGCATTAAATCGTGAGATTTAAAATACATAAATTTGAGATTCTTTTCACTAGCTTTCTGATTTGAATATTTAGGACTCACTTGGGTCAGATTGTCAAGATTTTTCTGTGCAGCCATGGGAATTAAAAACTCTTTATGAAACTCTTACCTTTCATTAAAATCATCTGACTCCAGGAGCTGGTGCTGAAGAAGAACATCAAATATCTTGAGACTTGTGATAAAATAGTGTGAGTTGGCATGGCTGTATTGTGGTTCACTGTGTCTCCTTTATTTGTAGCATAGATAGATCATAACACAGTTTGTGAAATCAGTATGGCTGGATTTAAACCAGTATTTAAAAACAGCTAATGTTTCAGAAGTAACTTTGCATATCCTGTCACGGGTTTTAATACTGTTTGACCCTCCTCATGCTGGATGACCAAACATTATTTGAAAAGGATTCAGCAGTGACTGTTTACCCTAATTCCCTTTTTGCGCCACTGTAGTCAGAGCCTAAGGCTACGTTTACACTGACGGCGGCAAAATTGCTGCCGCCAAATCGATCTTTCAGGATCAATTGAGCGGTCAGTGAGACCCGCTCAGTCGATCAGGAAGTCGACTGAGTAAGTCCATTCCCTCAAGTAGCGTAGCACTGAGTCGACGGGAATGCTGTTCCCGTCGGCTCAGTGCAGTGTGAACAGCGCACAGAAGGGAAGCTGAGCAATCGACATCAGTTACGCAAACTACTCTGCATAGTTTGCGTAACTCCTGTCGACTGCCGCCGAATCGTGCGGTCAGTGTGAACCAGCCTTTAGTCGTGGTCTCACAACCATAGAACATGTTCTTTAATAAAAGAATACTCTGATAACTGAAGGAGGCATGGGAAGAACAAAACAAGAAAACAGAATATTTTGCAAAGGTGTGACAGCACAAACAGTGTGGTTGTGTTTTCCCTTTCTTATGACTAAAACGGCAGTAAATACAGGTAAAGCTCAAATGTTTTACAAAAGTTTTACAAAAGTAAAAATATACTGGAGAGTGGTGCATTCCAGAATAATTATACATTTTCCAGAGTGCATGGAAAATTAACAAAATGTTCCTGTCTGTTAGTCAGGCTATTGACATTCCACTATTATAGGGTGGATTTTATAACTTTTTCTAGATTGAATGCCATGTTTGAAGTGGACACAGATCTCCAGAAGGATGTAATATTGAAAATCACAGCCGAACTGGCCTGGCCATCCATACTCAGCTCTCCACGCCATTTAATTTTCCCACTTACCAATACCAACAGCTCATCAGTAAGTGTGTGTGTTAATAGGATTATTTTACAGTGACACAGCTTTGTTTGAAATACGACTTAATATTTTGAAATATTTCACTAAATACACAATTAATATGAATGTAAACTTTTGTCAAATTATTGCTTTTTTATGAGGAGGAACAAATTCTTCTAGAAAACCCAGCAGATGTTCCTATCTATGTTCAGTTCCTTCCTTTGGCTCTGTATTCCAACCCATCAGCTTTTGTAGACAAATTGATAGAGCGGTAAGTATTGTTTGGAATATTTAAACTCCTCATACTTTGATGCCAAATGTGTTTCTTGGAGGGGGGAAATATAATAGCAGTATATATCAAAGGCAGATGTGTTGTAGAGAGAATTCAGAGCTTTAGTATAAATGGGAATTGAAAAAGTAAAGAAACTTCAGTACACTTTCATTGCCAGCCATCAGTTTGGGGCAAAGTTGGTGAGCTAAACAAAATGCTTCAGATTTTCCTCTTTGGAATACAGGGTGGGAACGGAAGAGACCAAGCAAAATAGAAAAAATGAGAGGCCTTTTTAACTGTGTATTCCTCCTCAGTCTTCTTAATATAAATCCTGTGCTTTAGGTTAGTGTTGAAATCTATAAATTATTCAAAAGTTGTTATAAAGGCCATATTGTCAATTGTGTGAACTTCATAAATACCTGTACATCCTATCCCACTGTAATATAGTTTGGTAAGAGGTATATGTTTGTATTTTAGGTTTAACTTGAGTAAGCCAACAAATTTCAATTTGAGGACACTAGAGTTCCAGGTTTCCAGAAATTCTGTAAGTATTTCAAAACACTGTCTTTTATTCAAATATTTTTATATAGCCACACAAATATTGTATAATAAAGATACAGCCATTGACACTTCAAAGTTATGAATAGCATGTGATGTTTGTTGGATATATTAATGGAAATTGCAGAGCACTTTTCCTGCAAGTCTAGTGTGTAATTCAAATTTGACTATTTTTTTGTGTATGTTTACTCTCTTTTATAGAATCATAGAACTTAAAGATGGAAAATACCTGTTGGCTTATTTTATTCATCCCCTTACTGATATACAAGTATTCCCTACAGTATATTCTTGGATGCTAGTTTTAAATACCAAGGTAGTGGGGCATCTGTCACTTCACTCTTTGTTGTAGAATATCTTAGGTTCAAAATTTTTCTGACAGTCTGAATTTTACTTGTGATCTCCCTAGCAGTTGTTCTCCTCTAAAGTATATACACTTATTCTTTTTCCTTCAATTAGTTTAGCTAAGCTATACCTAGTTACTTATTTTAATATCTTCTCATAAATCAGTGCTTTCTTACAGTATGATCAAGGTTAGCAAAAGGTCACTTTAGAAATTTTTCCGTTTTAGGTTTGTATTCTTCTTTTACATTGGTAATTCTTACCCTATCTACCTCAAAGTGTGTCCTGAAGATTTAGTAATTGTCTGTGGAGCATTTTGAAGATGTGAAGCATTATATAATGGCAAAGTAGTAATATTAGTGTTAGCAATGCACGTGAAACAAACCCCTGAATACTTCTATCTTCTGAGGGTTTTAGGAACCCAGGTGGGTATTTTGTGGCTCAGATTGCTGTCTGTTGTTGTTGTAGTGAAGAATAATCCAGTTGTACCACTTTGAAGTTAATAATAAATACAGGATTTTTTGGGCTGTAGAATTTTTGTTTTTCTATTAAAGCTATGGTAGCTTAAACATTAAAAATAACTAGTGTTGCATTTCAACTGATAGCAGAATAGCAGCTGCAACCTGTTTTGGGGGTGTTTTTGCCAGATCAGACTCACATTGACTTCAGACTATTTGTGTCTTATCAATTACATGAAGGGAACTTCCAGTTCCTGGTGAACACTGTCATGAATAAGTGTTTGTATGCTTTTTTTCCTGATACCCTTTAAGTCTGATAGAGAATTAGAAGACTTTAATTAGACTAATCAAGTATTTAAAAAATTTCATCAGGAAGCACATTTTGGTATGAAACAATTTTTTAGAAAATAGTTTGTACCGAATCGGTGAAATCTATGCAAAACTCCCTATTTTTAAAAGTGGTTTGTATTTTTCATTTTCTTAAGGTTCAGCCATTGCAGAGCACTACAGGATTTGCAGAGGGTCTGTCTCGACATTCGGTTTTAAACATAGTTTTAAAGCCTGGAGAGCGAAAATCTGTCAAAGTAAAATTCACTCCAATTCTTAATAAGACTGTTTCATCATTAATTATCATCAGGTATGGTAGGTCTCTGTAAATTGGGTTTGAGTTAATGAGGTTTTTATTTATGTGTAGGTTACACATTTGACCACCTGTGATCAATAAATTGTCCCATAAATTGTTTAAAGATTAATTGTAGAATCTCCAGGGTATGGAATGATGGACTTAGTTTGTATACATTACACTACAATTTACAGTGGTCAAAGGTGTTCAGTTTATACCTCCAATATTCATGTATTGCCCATATGTTTTCTACATTAAGATAACTAAATTGTTTTCAAGCACATCTGTATTTTTATATTGAAAGAAGGGACATGTCAAATACAATTTATTTACTTGTCCTAAAATATTCTTGCTGTGAGAAGTCATGAGTTTAAATAAGGTGTGTTTACTGTTTGAAAGAAACATGTAGCAGCTTTGTAGTTCTATGTATTATGATAACATTTTATTACAACTAAATCACAAGTTTCTTCACTAAGGTTTATTGTACGCTTTGTTTTGGTTACGGCAGTCCCTCACCTGCAAACACTTATTCATTGGAATTGAGTGAGATTACTCTCATATGTAAGGGTGTTCCAGAGTTGGGATGGAAGGTTATAGTTTGTGGACATGTCTGTGGGAGCAGTAGAGTGCATAATTATTTTGCTAAATGTTTCTTCCTTCCCCTGTTCTCTTTATACAGAAATAATTTGACTGTAATAGATGCTATAATGGTACAAGGCCAAGGAACAACTGAAAGCCTAAGAGTTGCAGGCAAACCTCCTGGTCCAGGAAGTTCTTTACGTTTTAAGATCACTGAAGCATTATTAAAAGACTGTTCAGAAAGTGAGTTTTCTATGAAGAGCTATTACACTGAACAGAAAATCTCATGACATCTGATGTACACAATTACAAATATCTGCTGTAACAAGAAAATATCACTTTCTTACTTGTTTTATATTGCCTCTATTAAATGAATATCTAACAAAATATGTAAAATGTGTGAACTCATGGTTATGTACCATGAGCAAATACTTCAATGTACTAGCAATATTTCTTGAGCAAAATTTTTTATTTTCATAATGTCTTGGATATTTTATCATTGTAAAAACGTTAACTAGGAAATGCAAACATACAGTTGAAGGTCTGTCCAATGTTACTTTAGTTTAAAGTGATGGATACTAGAGGCTATATAACCTCAATTTTAAGAGCAAAGACAGACAAACGTTGCAGAAATCCCACTACAATGGCCCTGGATCCCTTGATGGGAGAATAGTCAAACCAAAGCAGCAACAGCTCTCTGTCTTCCTGAATACTTCAGAAGCCCTTAACGTGAACAATTTGGGGTGGGGAGGGGCAGGGAAGTGATAGTGTGATTGCCAAGGCCAGAGTTTCCCAAATGAGAATTAATTCCCTAGCAAGTCTTATGGGAAGGCCCTGCTATGAGGAATGTTCTGTTACTTACTGCTCCACACTCCAAAGCCTACTTGTTAGAGGAGGACTGTGATGACCCTGAATGCCCATGTCTCCAGAAGAATTGGGGCTGAGGAACTAGTCAAGAAGATGTGGCCTGAAGCCTTTGCCAGAGATCTATGGAATTTCTTAATGGATATCCAGACATGTACATGGTCAGACAAACCCTACTCCATTGACTGATGTCTAGAAAACTCAGCTGAAGTTGAAAACTCAGTTCCTACCTCTATACGTGTACCTCACTTTGGTTTTCCACTAGCTGTGTAATCTCTTAAAAGGTCATATTCTTCCTAAAGACACTGACTTCAAGATACTTGATATCATCTATGAGCTTTGTTTTCAGGATGGAAATGAATTTAGTCTTAGAGTACAGATAATGTTACAATACTGTATCTGAAAGTAATGTTTACAGTGTTCAGTTAAATGTTCCTAGTACAGGAACTGTGTACACCAGTAAAATGGACACAGTGATGTACAATACTTATACCACTACATAAATTTTGTTTAGGGGGGAAAAGGGGGAATTTATAAGCAATATTAGGCTCAAAAGGTTAGCTTTCTCTTGTGTTTTTGTGAGGGAATAGAATGCAATGGAATTAGACAACAGCCATTCTACTTGACAGCCACGAGACACTGCTTGCAGAGACCTCTGTTTTAACATTTTGTCCAAAGGTTAGCACTTCCGACCACCCACCATTTCCCTGAAACCTGTATTTCCTAGTGTCACTGTTGGGCTTAGTCAAGATGGTACTAACAGGACTATGCAAGCATTTCTTTTTTAGATCATTAATTTATTGCATTATGCTGGTTTACTACAATCCTAATTGCTTTGTTCTGTATCTTTTTAGAAATGAAATTAAAAGAACCAAATTTCACACTGAAAAGAACATTCAAAGTGGAGAACACAGGGCAGCTGCAGATTAATGTGAAGTCCATTGAAATCAGTGGATATACATGCGAAGGATATGGATTTAAAGTTGTTAACTGTCAAGAATTTGCACTAAGTGCCAATGCCTCTAAAGATATTGTCATATTGTAAGTACGTTGATGTTGAAGAGGGAAGCCATTTTCCTCATGTCGAACATATGAGAATAGTGTTCCGTTAGGAAATGTATGTACAAAGCTGTACTCAGTAAGAAATCAGTGTTGCTCAAATCCTCCTGTTTTTTCTTTAAACTTTGAGTTTCTTAATTTACTTCTGTGCAGATAAAGATTGTGAAACTTCCTTTCCTCTCTCTAAAAGTGGAATGAACTGTTTGCAAGAACTTCTGAAAGAGATTTCACAGCTCAGTGTGAAATTGTATTTACTGGATGCTGATAAAACAATTTGTTGTAAACTTGGAATTGTCTTAATATGTATCCGTTTCTACAATTTCATTCAGGATATCATAGAATATAGACCTAGATCAACGTGTCCTTTTGGTTTATTGCAGTGTGTCCTGAAAAATCTCCATCTCTGTATTATGAGCACTGCTATCATAATGTACAGCATTTTAACCTTGGAGGCTTTGTGTATGCTGCACTGACTGAAACTATAAGGGTGCTTTAATCAGGAGTTGGCTACAGGAAAAGACCCTCTACCCCAAAAAGTTATCTTTGGGCTCTGCTTGTATTTAGTTCTTCTATTGTATACTAATTGATTAGCCTTTATTAAAAATTAATAGAATTTAAGACTAAAGGAGCACTCTAATTATATAGTCTGGTCTTCTGCGTAACACAGGCCATAGAATTTCACACCGTAATACCTGCAACAAGCTCACTTGTGATGGGACTAGTGCATAGCTTTCTAGAAAAATACTCAGTCTTGACTTGAAGATAAAGTGATGAACTTTCCACTTCCTTTGGTAATCTGTTTCATTACTTAATGACTGTCTCTGTTAAATTTTTCATTTTTTGAATAATTTTAGTTTGATTTTTTTCTTTAAAAAAAAATTGGTACAATGGTTGGAATTAAATTTGGATCTTGTTGGTTTAATCTGCTAGATAAATCTGACCTCTGGTATTGGCTTAATTCTAGGCCATAATCTTCCCTCTTTTATGGAATATATTCTTTCTGTTTATGTACTTTTATAGACTGATTTCATTGTCTCAAATTATTTGAAGGATATCCATAGGTACTATTTGGCTAGGGTGTAGAGGAGACTAATAATCATTCTACTGATTCAATCAGTTTCAGCAAACCTTCCCAAATGACAGTCGTTGCAGTCGCTATTATCTTTTTACAATACTAAAAGGATGAATAATGCAAATTATTTATAATTTAAAACTGTTTTCTGGATTTACAATTTTCCATATTTTAAGATTACCAATCTGTATCTACTTGTTCAGGTTTACACCAGATTTCACTGCTTCCAGAGTCATTCGTGAACTGAAGTTCATTACAGCAGGAGGCTCTGAATTTATATTTATATTGAATGCATCCCTTCCATATCATATGTTAGCAACGTGTGCAGAAGCCCTGCCCAGACCCAATTGGGAGCTGGCATTGTACATAATTGTCTCAGGAATAATGAGGTATGAGTTGCTTATATCTGCATAATATACATGGAGTTGTTCGAGTTTGAATCCAAAATACAGAGGGTAGCTGCTCATTTTCATATAATTTAGTTAATTTAATATAATTTTAATATAATTTAGGATACATTAGTATATAATGCAATTCGTAATTGTAAAATAATTTATTATGGTAAACTAGATAAAGTTAAGAACAAACAGGTGCAATCTACTATGGATTTTGTGCTAACACCATGATGTTGAAAATTCTAACTTTCTGTGAAAAACTAGTGCAAAATACCATATGTATTTGCCCTGAACATCCTTGCTAAGATTGTACTCCTATTAACCATGACAATGTGTGATTGTTTATAGCTGTAACTAAGCCAGACTTGAACCAAGTTATGTATTGAGGCAACATTATTAAATATGGCTCCTTTTGGAGGTGGGAAGGCTCCCTTCCACCGTGCTGTACCTTAGGGAGATATGAAGCAATGACTTAAATGAGTTTAGCAGCAAATGCCTTTGAATTATTTATTTTTGTTGCCACCTCAATATATGACAGACAACTGGTGATACCAGTAATGGAATTTCTGAGAACCTGAAAGGGCATTGTTCAGTCATATGTAAAACATTTAAAATAGAGTCCCATCCACTAGTGAAGCTACATAGCAGCTTAAAAATACACCGGACAACAAAGCACAAAATCTTTCAGAAAACATGGTTGTGTTTACCATAATAGGAGATTATTAGCTTTTGAATTGAATATTTATTACACTCCATAGTCTGAACTGTCGCCTCAGATTAGTTTGTAAAATCTGAAGAGATTATAAATAGCATCATATCTATTCAGTATTTAGATGGGAGACTTCCCTCCTCACCTATATAGGATGCTACAAGAAATGGTATTAGTGTTTCAGTAAGTTGCTTTTTCCCTTTAATTAGTATTGAACTAGTCTCCCAGCATAAGAAATACTGTGATGCCGTAAGTGCCTGTGATATATAGGAGCACTTTAGCCAGATACTGTCAACTTGAAGAGTTATCCTAATAGTATTTCCTCTGCAACCCATGGTTAAATATTCATATATCTTTCATAGTGATGCTGATTGCTAAACTTGGTTTAGATTCGTTTGAAGGTATTCAGTTACCTTCTTTATCCATTCCTTCTATTGCCCACAAAACACTGCAAATGAAGGTAAGACCTTATGGAACAGTTAGTTTACATACTTTCCAACACTTTCCCTTTTGAGCAGTAGAGTCTTCATTGTTTTTCTCACCCTAAATAGTTGCTAGCCAGGTGTAACCTTAATTTTAGCTTAATAGTCTGTCACTAGGTAAATAATATATGCATCATTGTTCTAATGTTTGCTGTTCAAATTGTACAGTTTTCTGGGGGATTTTGTATGTGCTTTGTAGTGTTTTGTTAGACTAAGTTACAATATACTTACTGACTCATCTTGTCTTCTGCTTATAATCACAATATAAGTACCAATACCCAGTGAGGGAAACATTCTAATGTGGTTGACCTCTAACATCATGGAAGGATCAAGGGGGACAAGCTGTAGCCCTGAGTACTATATATATATAAATGAACTAGAGGTTATTTGGTGATAACATAACCCATTCACTTTTTCTTGACAAATTCCCTTGTTATAGTTAGCTTTAGCAGTGCAGGAGCTGATCAAGACAGTGTGCAGCCTTTGGGATGAGATGTAATCCTTGAGGTCCTGACTACTTGTAGTGACACTTGTTGCACAAGTGGCAGTGTTAGCTCTAGTGTCCAGATCAAATTCCATTTTGAGTTGTTGGTCTGCCTCCCTGCATTTCCAATTGAAGTGGTATTCTTCATTGCTGCCTGCCCTCTCCTATTACTATTCTGTGTTGTAGTAGCACTTAGAAGCCTGATTGGGGTCCATTTGCCAGGCAGCGTACAAACACATAGTGAGTTTTAGCCCCTGTCACAAAGAGCTTACAATCTAAATAGACAAGACAAAGGGTGTAGTGAGGGAGAGAGATGGACACAGAGGTGAAGTAGGTCATAGCTCAGGTTACAGAAGGTGGATATAGAACCTGGGTCTCCTGACTCTCAGTTCGGTACTCTGCCCATGCTACTTCCCACTTTGCTTAATGTATTCCTTATAGTTGCAAACCGAAACAAAAATAAATTTGTTTTGCAATTTCACTGTATTGAAACACTACTGACTAAGTATATCTAAAACATTGACAGTAAAATAGTAAAAATAAGAACTGAATTATGTAAACGAGAACAGAAGAAAACACGTATTATTTTTACCCAAGCAACAGTGTGTTATACAAACACATGAATGAACTTTTTTTCTTTCAGTACAGTCACTTGATAAAAGTATTCAATGGTCCTTTTAGTCTGCACACTAAATCTGTTGACAGTATTTTAGTCCATCTAGTATATTTTAATTACTCAATGGCATTTTTACCCTAGAATTTAAAATTTCTTCAGTTTTCTGTATATCAAATCAGATGCTAACCTATGTTCTTCACCTCATCCTCGCTCCCTTCACCCATAACCCTGTGGTTTTGACAGGAAACAGTAGCGAAGGCCCAAATTTCGCCCTCTTAAATAGAGTATCGAAGAACTTACCTGGAGATACTATTCTGTTTTTTGATTAATCTATTTTCATTAACTCTTTTGTCATATCTTAACTTTTTGCTTAAAACTTTTTTGTGAATTGGTACTTCATGTCATTCAGTGGAAATACCAAGAAGCTGTCAAAAAGTCTGGAAGGAGAAGAAGAGACCAGGCTGATTGAAACAAATTAACTTTTGCTTCAGAAACTGTTAGAAGTATCTCTAGTAGGAAGAGATAACTAAGTCCACCGGGAAGCTTCCGCTTAGTCCAAGATATGGTGGCACACACAACCATAAGTGCATAACACCTGGCCATAAGTCTCTGCATTAGATTCCTGTTTGCTTCTTGGTGCAATTCAGAAGTTTATAACATTCTTTTAGTGCCATTGGTCTTGTATTTAGTTATTTAAGAGACTGCCTCTCATCCTGTACCCTATTGCAGCAAATACAGTTTTCTGAGAGAGGCTGTTCCTTAATTTGAGTACTCAATGAGCAGTGGCAAGGCACTCTTTGTTGAGGGTTCCTACCTTTGGAATGCAATCCCCTTGGCAGTGTTCCAGGGCCAAAGTATGTTGACCCCCAACGCATATTTTTTTCACATTTAATTAAGGGCTTGTGTACATAAAGGAGTTATTTCAAAATAAGCAAGGATGTGCATTTAAAGCACAGTAGTTATTCTGCACTAACTCCCCATGTGGACGTTTTTATTACTGGATTAAGTTACACTGCACAAAACACTTTTAGTGTAGAATAAGTGTGTCTATCTGGGGAACTAATCCAGGCTATTTCCCCATGTAGAAAAGCCATAACTTATTTTTTCCATAGCTTTTTGTTTGGGGATCACATGTATACATTGTATTTAAACTTTAATTGTAACCCCCCATAGAAATATATGTACATCAAGGAATTAAATAGGTATATGTACCATGCTGGAGTTTCCTCTCTTCAGCAACATATAAAATTGCTTTTTGGGTAATGTTCACCTTTTAGGTTTTGATTTGTTGGCAGAAGATGCATCTTCTTTGCCTTGTAGCATTCGGTCTCATGAACCCTAAAATGACAGCAACAAAATTCATGCTTTTTTTACTTCTGTTCCCTATAGTGTACTTTTTCTCTTGGTAATTGGAACAGCCTATTTAGATGCTCAAGGAATTTGGGAGCCATTCAGGAGGCGCCTGTCCTTTGAGGCGTCCAACCCTCCCTTTGATATGGGAAGGCCATTTGATCTCAGGAGAATAGTTGGAATTTCATCTGACGGAAAGTAAGTACATGCATATATGGATAAGGCCACTTAGAAAGTAACATTTCTCCCTAGTACAGGGGACTAATCAAGGTCGCCCTTCTAACAAAATAAGCTGGTAATGCAGTAATAACTTAAGAGGACATCAAAATAGTGGGTGGGTAGAGGCATTACTACTTTTTGTAAAAGTCAACATTGTAAATTCCATAGTACCTGTTTTAAAAAACCCATAAAGGGTATAATGCACCAGACTTGGAGCAAAAGTTTCTCTAATTAGGGCTCTCTGCTTGTGGCTTTATTTGAAAAGGAAACTTCCACCATCAATATTCTTTCCCACATGTACTGTGTGTTGTTGCTGTGATTTGTCCACAAATGTAAATAAGCAAGTGAATAGTGGATATTAAGCATTACTGACTTGTCAGTTGACAAGGGGTTTTTCATGTTACATTTCTGTGATAATAAGCCAACAACTGTGTAGTTCAGGATTCCTAATTTGATGTAATGACTCTTCTTTTGTAGAGGAATAAACACCTACTATATATTTAAACACACTTGCTCTTCTTCCAGCTTGAATACACTTGGATCGGACTCTAATCACAGTTCCTCCAGAGGAATCTATGGAGCGGGTGGCTCCTCATCACGATCTAGTGCAGGAAGTCATAAGCAATGCAATCCAACAGCACACAACAGTAATAGAAATTCAGCTGATGCTGAAAATGTCAAATGTAAAAACAATTCAAACATTGCTAGTAGGACTTCCATACAGGCAGCTTCCATGCAATCAACTAATAGAGCCGGTCCCCTTATCCTGGATTCAAGTGCTACAGCTCAGAATCACACAGCAGGCAGAAGATCCAGGGGGACAAAGCAGAACCAGCAAACAAACCAGCAGCATGCTCAAGTTCTGTTAGAGCAGCACTTACAACAGCCAACACCTTCAGTGCCTCACCAACAAGAGCAACAGACTGAAAGTTCTTTGCCACAACCACCACTTCTTAACCCTTCACATCCAGAATGTACCAGCAATGCAAGGCACAGCTCAGAGGATTCAGATATTGCTGGTCTTATAGAAACCATGGACAAAGAGTTTGACCACCCAGAATCCCCTTCCCCAGATGTGTTTACAGAGCAGCCCCCATCTCCAGTAGCAAAAAACAAAGGTAATACAATTCTACTTTACTTAATGTTATGGGTGGTGTGTTATGACACCCAGGGAGTGAGATTTGAACAGTAAATGTAAAGGTTGCAGTTTCATAGTGTTGTAAACTACTAACTTCTCAGCTGTACTAGAGCTTCATGCATGATCCTGAATAGGGTTCATACACTTCCTTTCTCCCTCTTTCTGATATTGGCGTTGTCCACTCAACACTGGATATACTTTCTTTTGCAACTTTTATATGAAATAGGTTTTTGCTGAAAACAATTGTATATATTTAGAAATCTTTTTAAATTACTGTGCTTCTGGCTTCAATGTTTTGAGCCTAGTTAGTTTGGGGGGTGGTTGCCCTAGCTCATTATGAAAACGGAGAAATGGAGCACAGTGAATCAATACACTATTGTCAGAATGGAATTCTTCATGCCTAGAATTTGCCGTTGTGGCAGAAAATCCTTGATGTTAGGAGGTTGGCAAGTTAATAAATGGCACTGTTTGATTTTAATTTTTATAAATTTTGTTAATCTGTGTAGGAAGATAGTGTGCCTTTAGAATTGTTTAAACATGCACCTTTTGATTTGTCTAACGCTCTTGAAGTACGTACATCTTGTGTTTTGATTTTAGACTATTTTAAAAACAAATGTTAAGATTAATTGAAATTATCCTCATGCTGTAAAAGTTTTGTTAGTGTACTTTTTGATTACGCTGATTGTCCAAAACCTTTTTCTAATTAGCTACTTGAGTCTAACACACATCTATAATGGATCACCCTGGTTACAGATTTAAATCTAGTATTCTTTTTAGTGGTGTGGTTGGGGTATTTTTTGTTGGTGTTTTTTTGGTAACTCATTTAAACTACATTGTTTCCATGGAATATTGCTGATGCCTTTATACATATTAACTAAAATTCATTCGAGACAGACATAGGTGGGGGGAAGAGAACAGTGGATAGGTTAGAAACCTTGAAATACTGAGTAATCACAACAGATTAAGCAATTTTTAACTTACCTTGTGTTGATGAATAAATATACAGTATAGTAACACTCTTTGTTATGGACAGATGGTATTAAATATTCCTGATGGATGCAAAGTGTTGGCTTTGCTTATGAATGAGGTACATCTAAGGATTCCAACGGGATCAGGGTCTAGAGGAACTATGGAGATTACACTTTTTATTTCTTAAGACTTGGAAACAAAGTTGTGTCTTTTAACAAGTGAATGACTAGTATGATTTAAATACCATTTTCGTATCTGTTTTCTGGTTGTAATAATTCCCAACAATTTGTATATTGGAAGATTATCTTAACATATTTAGGACTAAAATAGCTGTTTCTAAAAATTGTGGGGCCCGGTTATAAGGTTTTTATCCACCCATTTTTCAAGCAGTATGCACTCGAATCACTTGCTATTTGTTCTCCACAGTTTTAGCAGAAGTTTAAATGAAGTTAGAACATTTCACATAAGTTTCAATGAATTATTTATAAGACAGATATCCATTTTTTCTCTTGTAACATTTTTCCTAATTCTAAATACCTTCAGATAAGTCCATACTTCTAATGAAAAACATCCCTTTAGTAGCCTTGATTGCTTCTGCTTGGGAGTGAGGATATAAGAATATATTGGATTTTTTTTTTCTTCTTTGCTTTCAGACAAGCAGTTTTATTATGTTAACTTTTCGTCTTCCCAAACCAACAAAATGTATTTATATATAAAAAGCTCTTCATCCTTAGAAAAGTCTACACAAAACCAGTATTTAGTATAAATTACAGTTTTGAATTATATAACTTGAATTATAGAAGCTCAGTGCGCAATAGATGATAAATTTGTCCATTTTCAATCTCCTAATACATTTTTTAAAAGATTTCTTTATTTAGATATTTGCTTCATCCATTAAGACTTGGATTTTACAAAATTAGGGCCCAGTTAATTCTTCAACCCACTATGCATGTGAGTAACTATTCATGTACCCAAAAGTTTGCAGACTCAGCCCTTCATGGAATAAAATTTATACCGTGGTATCTAGCTAAGGAGTCTTACTTTTGTAAAGTCTTGTGGCAACTGTTTCTCAGTCTATAAACTAGTTCTTCAGTGGTAGTACATTCCAGAAGTCTGAAGTTTATTTGTGAACTATCAGGACCTTGCCTGATTCTGTTACCCTGTAGTATATGAAATTGCACAAAAAACAAAAATGCAGGAATTTATTTGAGAAGTAAAATTTTAAGTGGTATACCCAAGAGCAATATCATCACCTAAAATTATATAACTTCTCTGTATGTGAAAACTTAGGAATGTTAGAACAGACACTTCAGGTTGATTGGACTAAATTCCTATTCGTTAGCACTCATGAAAATGTGTTTTCTTTGGGAAATCCTGATTTGTTTTTAACAGCTCATTAGTTTATTAGTGTTAAATATGCAGTATGACAGCAATTTTTTGAATGTTTGTTTGATTTTGTTCAAATTTCTATATAGGATTGATTAAATACAGTTGAGTCCAGAATGTGGTGTGGCTAACTAGAAAAAAATAAAAATAGAAACATTAGTCCCATTATAGAGAAACAGACCCTTACAGGTGTCTTACAGTATTTTAAAGAGAGTGTTATTAGGGTTATTTGTGTTAAATAATAATTTACATTAAAAAAATTTTTCATTTCATGGAAATATTTCAAATAGTCTTAAGGTTTGCTAAGTCTTAAATCTATTACTTTAAGGTTTGATAAATGTGTGTCTTTACAAAACCTGAATTTTGGGCCAAATTTGACTCAGCTTTTTAAATTATCCATTTAACAAGGTCTCTTGTACATCAACTAATGAAATCTCTGTTGACTTCTTACACATCTGTTGAAGTACAGTCAACTTGAAATCTGCTTTTAAAAAAAGGTAGTTTCATATCCTATACCTGATCTTTAGTTCCCCTCCCAACTTTTTAAATTTTTACATTAACATTTTCCTGAACAGGGGACACTGACCATTTGGGCCAGGTTTTTAATAGTATTTAGTATCTAAACATGCGGTTAGCTACTTGTTGAATTTTCAGAAGCACCTATATGCATCTTTAGGCATCAAAATGCCTTTAAAAAGATATTGTTTTCTAGTTTGTGCCTTTGACAAAACTTTGTGTACAGCCAAAATAACTGGAAAAGAAATTCTCATTCTTTAATCTTAATAACTTATAACAAAAATAGGGTGAAATTTCCTGAGGGAAGTGTAGTTTTTTTAAGTCAACTGTTTCTTTCCAACCACTGTAGGCTGCTAGAATGAACCTTGTTTGACATGTAACTTTGTGTTTTTTCCAACCTTCTCAATTTGATAATTATGAATAGCCCGATCTAGAAGGAGGAGAAGTCAATCATTAGGTTTGCAAAGATATTTTAATATATTTCCTGAAGTTGTCTACTATTTTACAGTTTAATGCTGAAGAACATGTTAAGAGTGTCTTCTCAGACTAGATTTGGATTTAAAATGAATTTGTACAGTTTTTCTTTTAACTTTTATAGCCAGAAAAACAAAAGTTCAGCTTGTAGGTACTGACGGTGCGAGTACAGCTTTGCACAATAAGGCTATCTTCACAACTAAGTGTCTTCAGGGTCAGAACCTTATTTTGTGTAGTACCCTTCATATGGCTTTTATTCCAAAGAGTTTTACAGAATTAAGTATGGCAACAAGCATTATGAACCAGGTTCAATTGCACCTTAAGCAGGCACAAAACTCAATGGAAATTACGCCCATTTACTGAAGAGTTGAATTTGGTCTTCTCTCAAATAAAGTATTCAAAACAAAACAAAATAGAAGTATGTAGACAATATGGCTTATAAATGAATGCATTTAGTTTTATCAGCATCTGAGGAAGATTTTATTAAATGGTATTGTAGTGGATGGCTGGCAGAAAGTAGTAAGGGAATAACTAGAGGTTTTGGTGAGAGAAGCCTGTGGAGCCAGATGAAGGTGTTTTTAAAAACAAAACAAACAAACCCACTCTGCTACTCAAGTTACTCCCTATTGATGCTCTTTGTGGTGTTAACTGATTTTCTTTCTCCAAGAATCCAAGATATACCATAGTATTTTGTGTACCAAGAATTCTGGAAGATTTGACAAATCTGTAGATGATGCCTCTTTGAGCCTATCCCTTCAAGTATATTCTATGAGCTCAGATACCTTCAATCTGAAATGGAGAGAAGCCAAGAAGAAATAAATATTTAAATATAATTAGCCCGTTTATGTATAGATTTGTTGTAGAAACTGGTGCATGATCTTGACTGTTACAGCTAAGTTTATAGATAAATCTCTGGATTATTTTTAATACATTTTTCCTGTTTTGTCCTGTAGTAAAAAACATTCAAAACATTTGGTCTTAAAATGTAGGACATAAAATTTAGTTTTATATATTAAAATAAGTAGCTCAGAGAGAGAAAAATTGCTGAAGACAGATTGATTTAATCTGTCTCCGCGCAGGCATACTTGTTGCATCCTCTCAACCAATCTTGTTACTGTAGTTCTCAAACAAAAAATGCACAACTGAAGTCTGCAGAGTAGTTGCATTTCTCATTTGTCTGTTAAGGTGCTAAAACTTTCAAGATTTCTAAGTGATTGTTGTCAAAATCAATCTTGCATGATGAAATCCTAACATTAAATGTTAAGGAATTCAAACAGAACTCCAGTCACATGTTAGCAAAGAGTTACAAAAGAGAACTATGTATGTATAAGTGGCCAGTGGCTATAGAAGGTGGGTAATGTTGATAGGATCTAGAAGTGTAAACGTATAAGTGTTAGTATTGATCAGAGTTCTTTAGGTTTGACACTACTTGTAGAGATGAAGTGAAATGGTATAAAGACATATCAGCAAAAGTCTGAAGTTGCACTTTTAACCACCATATTACACAGAGAGGATGAAAAGGCAGTCTAATTCTCCTTGAACAAAGAGCTGTAGCTGGCTTGGGGGAGAGATTATTTTTCAGTGCACAAAATGATGCAAAACACTCCCAGTCATGGACTACAGTTACTAATAATCTAGAGCTGCCCGTATCTCCCTAGGGAAAGCGAAACCATTTCAGCGCAAATCTAAACCACAGAAGAAGAGGGAGGAAAAGGAGAGAAGAGGAAAGGGAAAGCAACAGGAGGATGAACTGAAAGATTCTTTGGCAGATGACGACAGTTCTTCAACCACCACAGAAACCTCCAATCCAGACACAGAACCACTTCTGAAGGAGGTACAGAAGTGTTAACGGGAGGGAAGGGTACTCTTCTCATATACCTAGTGGCGCACCTAAGTAGAAAGCATGGCATTGCTTTTGACACACATTCATTTATAGTGGGAGCTACTTCTTATACTGTGTTTGCTGCTACCAAGAATAGTAATAAAAAGCAGCCTGTTTCCAAACCTCTCTGAGAAATGAAGGGATTCTTCCTATATAGAAAAGGGAATTAGAACATGCTTGCATTACTAATTTATTTCATTCACAGGGATCAAATGATGCTAGGTAATCAACTATAACTTGTATTTTGATCAAATGGTCATGATGATGGTTTTGTCTCAAAACATGTGTTGTGAAACAAAATAAAGGAAAGTTAATCGGGGGAATAGAAAACCTGAGCCAGATTTTGGGCATGTTTTTAATTTGATGGATTTGTTGCTGCTAGAATCCTGCTGTTCTTCAAGTGATGTCCCTGTGTTCGTGGACCCCTGCGTTTGTAATCAGAGATTTGTAGTAACAGTGCCTGGTTGGATGGCATATGCACAGTCCCTGTCTCGCACTGCTTCAGGCAGTTATCTGGCGCTGTGCAACCAACAACCTCCTCCACCCCTCCCCAGTTCCTTCTCTACCGCCTTTGCCTCGAGTTGGAACACTCTGTGCCTAATCTAATCAGCATTATCTAACTAATGAACAACTACGTTAGTATGAGGTATAGTTAGCTCTTTCTATTCCCATTTAATTCTTGTTTTTAAAAAAACAGTCTTTTTCCTCAAAAATAGAAGTTAGGTTTCTGTTGTAACCATTACAGTAGAGTCCTAGTTTCCCCTTAAAAGGGGGGAAAACACTCACCTGAGGGGCATACCTGGTTCCCCCAGTTTTAAATGCTGCCTTCCCTGCCGACTCACATAGGAGACACACACATACCGCAGAAGTGCTTGCATTGCCACGGTCTAAAAGCCCGGGTAGGAAAATCGAGACACCTACAACTTAAACTCCTCCTAACAGAGAAGTCTCTCAGACTGGCATCTGAGCCAGAAACAAGAGCCCCACCTGGACAGAAATCTCCATCCACAGTTTCTGAAAGAGGTCCATCTTCCACGGCTCAGACTAAGGAACAACCCACTAAGAAAACTTCAAAAAAGCGGGCTACAACTTCACTGGTACAGGACACTGCCAAGAAATGGCGTTCCCCAAACCGGCAAACCTTGACAGTACCTGCTGCACCGGTTTTCTCCACAGCCGAAGTTGCAGAACCCTCTGGTACCGTGGGTACCGTGAGAGGAAAAGACCCCAAGTGAGCTAGCTCTGGTACCAGCACTCAGGGGAAACGCAAAAATCTCATGCCTCGGCACCAATGAAGCCAACTAAGCACTCTGCACCAAGTGGCTCTGGACCACTGCAGACCATGCCACCACCTTCTACCACAGCACGCGCACCAACAACGATTTTGCAAGCTTTGGTACTGACCTCCAGCCATTCCACGGCCCCGAAGTTAGCAGCACCTGAGGAATTCCTGCACCATGAAGACTTAATCGTCACCGTGACACCCGAGTTTCCTATCCTCAGTATTGAGGTTGTCCCAGTACAGACGGCACTCAATACCATCTCTACTCCACCTCAGTCAATTCCCCCGTTTTCGAGCAATGACGAGGATGAACCTGAGGAGGAAACATTCCTCCCACCAATCTTCTCCTATCCACATGCCTATCAGACCTGACCCACCAGCATACAGGGATTATCATACTGGACCCAAAGAGGGACACTGATCCGGGCAGCCATGGATGCCACCGATGCCCTTTCCATCACAATGGGCTCATTGGAACCCATGGGCAGTATACCCACTGCAACACCACAAACCTCCCAGCCCACCCAGAACGAGCACACATTTGCCCTCACGTTCAGTACCAGGACCATCAGAACCCACAAAGTATGTGGCCGAAGAGGAAGAATAGATTTCTGACCAGGATATGGCCCTAACAGTGCATTTCTCTTCATCTTCCCCTAATGACACTATTATGCCACTCCCTCCCAATACGGGGAATGACTTGAAACAATTTCGGGACTTATATCAGAAAGTTGCTAACTCACTGACCGTATCCCTAGAGGAGGTCCAGGAAACACATGAACTACTGAATATTTCACAGACGGCCACTTCATCCAAGATCACCTTACTCATGAATAGCGCAGTCATGAAACCTGTCAAATCAATTTGGCAGACCCCAACGATTCCACTGATGTGCAAGAGGTCTGACAAAAAATACTTTGTAACAGTGAAAGGAACGGAATTTCTGTTCTCGCATCCTGTACCAAATTCCCTGTTGGCACATGCAGTCCCTGAACAGGGCAGACAAACAACACCCCAGAAACACACCATATGACACAGACTGAAAAAGAGACTTGACCTCTTTGGCCGCAAAGACAAGGCATTACTGGTGAAATATGACCATAACATTCAGAGTTTATGGAATTTATTTCTGAAGAGAAAAAAGAACAGTTTAAGTCCCTTCTTTCAGAAGGACACCTTATATCCAGAACAGCATTATAGATCACCCTGGACTCAGCAGACTTGGCTGCAAGATCCATAGTCACTGTACTAGCCATGAGGAGAGCATCCTTGCTCCATCTCTCTGGATTCTCCAGAAGTGCAATCAGTGGTGGAAGATCTTTCATTCAAAGGACCAAAGTTCTTTGCCATCAAAATGGATGAGTTCATTCAGACTCCAAAGGCCTCTAGGGTAACATTGAGATGCTTGGGCATCTATACACCTAGAACCAAGAAAAGACAAGGAAAATATTACATACCACAAAGATTCCAATCCACTGCATATATACAACATAGACAATATGACAATCAAGGCTGTAAACAGAGGCCTGTGAAGAGATGACAGGTTCTTACTCAAACTACCATGTCTCAACAGTCGATGTCAAGACAGCAACTTTGAAACATTGATGAAAGGCCCAAGAACCCCATATCTTCTAACGCTGGAACTGTCTACCATCTCCCGAATATTTGGAGATTGCCTGGTTCCTTTTTACCCAATCTGGCAAACCATCACAACAAGCAGATGGATGTTAGAGAGAGTTGAGAATGGATACTCCATCCCTTTTACTTCTGACCCTCTACCCATCCTCCCTTCCCGTCCCTCTTCAGGGACCTCTGTCATGAACACCTACTGCGTCAAGATGTAAACCACCTCATGCACCTGAGAGCTGTAGAGCCAGTACCAACAAAATACCAAGGGAAGGGCTTTTATTCACATTATATCCTCAAACAGAAAAGAACAGGAGGGTGGAGATGCATTCTCAATCGGCGACTCAACAAGCACATGAAAACTCAACACTTCAAGATGGTCACACTAGCCACAATAATTCCAGTGTTAGAAAGGGGGGGACTGGTTCTTGGCCCTCAACTTCCAGGACGTGTACCATCCTATAACAATTCATTTGTCACATTGCAGGTTCTTTCAATTTACCCTAAGCCCTTATCACTTAAATACAAGGTCCTACGGTTTGGCCTGTCCACTGCCCCTCAAGTATTCTCGAAGGTTCTAGCCATAGTGACTGCTTACCTACGCAGCAACGGAATCATGATATTCCCATACTTGGATGATTGCTTACTGAAAGCATCCACTTGACAAGAAGTGTTAGAGGCAACCGAAAAAGTGATAACCGCTCTCTTTGCACAATTAGGCCTTCAAATAAATACCCCAAAATTGACACTAACACCACTTCAAGAACTGGAATTCATCAGAGCTTATCTCTCAACTCAACTGAGGCAACGGCATCTCCGCCACCACATTGATTCCTAGCTCTGACCAACTTCACTTCCACAACACTAAATAATCCTCAGATAATAGCCAGGACATGCCTCCAACTATTGGGCCACATGGCTGCAACAACCTTCATTGTCAAGCACAACCTACTCCCCACAAAGGCACAGCATGAACAAATGCCTTACAATGCCAGACAAGGTAAAAGACTCACTGCTTTGGTGGACACAACCAGACAGTGTCTGCCGTGGGGGGTGCCCTTTGTACAGGACTCCCCAACAATGAGCATCACAACAGATGTGTCCCTCCTAGGTTGCGGAGCATATCTAGAGACTTACTCTACCCAGGGTTGTTGGTTACCAACAGAATCCCTATTACACAGAAATCTACTAGAATTACGAGCTGTTCGCAACATGTGCTCCCACTTCCAGCTCATAATCAAGAACAAGACTATACAAATCCTCGCAGACAATGTAGCATGCATGTTCTACATAAACAAGCAAGGGGATATATGTTCACATTCCCTGTGCATGAAAGTCCTATGGCTATGGAACTGGTGCATCACACATAACATCCACATCACAGCATCATACCTACCTGGAAGTCAAAACACTACAGCAGATGCACTAAGCAAGAATTTTTCCCAAGCCCATGAATGGGAATTGGACACACGAGTGCTAAACATATTCAAGCAGTGGGGATTCCCAACCATAGACCTATTTGCGATGGCACACAATGCCAAATGTCCACAATTTTGCTCCAGAGCGAGACTGGGACGTCATTCCCTGGGCGATGTCTTCCTTATCAAATGGAATGCACCCCTCTTATATGCCTTCCCTCCCGTTCCCCTCCTTGCACAAGTGCTTCACAAAATGAGACTAGAAGAGGCCACAGTAATCCTTATTGTTCCATCATGGCCTCAGCAAACATGGTTCCCAAAATGGCAGTGTGTTCCAATCACATACCCTCCCTCTTCTCCCTTGTCTCCTTTCCCAGGACGCAGATCAAATCCTTCAATTGAACCAAGGAACTCTCCACCTCAAGGTTTGGTTGCTCCATGGCTAAGAGGACCCAAAATAGCCTGCTCTGAGGAAATACAGAACATCCTATTAAACTGTCCCAGAGCAACTACCCGCCACACATATCTACATAAATGGAAATGATTTGATAACTGGTGCCAAAAAAAAAATCACACCAGCTTCTGCTCCCTTATACTGGACTATTTACTAGAACTCAAGAAATCAAGCCTTTTTATGAGCTCAATCAGGGTACACCTTTCAGTTATCACAGCATTTCATCCCAGGGTGGATGACTTATCAATTTTTGCACACCCAATCACCAAATGGTTTCTTAAAGGTCTCAATAACATTTACCCAGAGGAAGAATACCCACCCCATCATGGGATCTCAACTTAGTCCTTCATGGTATCACTGGACCCCTGTTTGAACCACTGGCAATTTGCTCCCTCCTCCACCTTTTAATGAAGGTAGCCTTTCTTGTCACAATTGCATCAGCTAGATGGGTTGGAGAAATAGGAGGCCCTCATGGCGGACCCATCCTACACAGTCTTCTTCAAAGATAAAGTTATCTTTAAGACCGCATCCAAATTTTTACCTAAGCCATGCTCTACACTTACCTGGCGATTCAGCAGCAGTTGACGGGAGTTATGCAAGCTACACAGAGTAGCTTGCGTAACTTCCGTCGACTGCTGTGCTTCCCTTCTGTGCGGCGTCTTCACTGCACTGCGCCGACGGGAGCTGTGTTCCCGTCAACGCAGCGCTATGCTACTTGAGGGGGTGGTTTACTAGCATCGACTTCTGGATCAATTGAGTGGGTCTTCACTAACCACTCAAATTGATCCAGATAGGTTGATCTGATGGCAGTGACTTTGCCGCTGTCAGTATAGACATACTCTAAGATCGCCTCCTCATTCCACTTTAATCAATCCATCCATCTACCAATATTCTACCTGAAACCTCATGGGAGCAGCTGAGACTCAGTATTCCATAGCTTAGATATCCATAGGGCAGTGGCATTTTATATACACACAACAAAATCATTCTGGAAGTCTACAAAATTATTCATATCAGTCACTTAACACTCAAAAGAAGATGCTTTATCTAAGCAGAGGGTCTCCTGATGGATTTCTGACTATCAAACTGTGCTATCATCATTACAATCTACAATCCTTAAGGGGGTTTGCACATACTCCACCAGGGCCGTAGCAACCTCGACATCCCCATTGAGGACATCTGTAAAGTTGCAACTTGGGCTTCAGTCCATATATTCGCACAGCATTATGCATTAAAACAACATGCAAGTTCTGATACATTCCTTGGATTTATCATATTATCATCTGCCATGGCTTCAACTCCGAAGCCCTCTCCTTCCACTGGAGGATACTGCTCTGAAGTTATCTAAAGTAGAATATCCACAGGGATCTCACTCAAAGAAGAAGAGAAGTTTACTCACCTTGTGCAGTAACTGAGGTTCTTCAAGATGTGTCCCCCTGTGGGTGCTCCCCTACTCTCCCTTCTCCCCTTTACTTTGGAGTTTCACACTAATAGCTCTGAAATAGAGAATAAATGGAAGGGGGGTTGATTGTACAATGCCAGATAACTGCCTGACACTGCATGAGACAGAGACCACACATGCACGACACAACCGGGCACTGCTACTACAAATCTCAGATTATGAGCACAGGAGTGCATGAACACATAAAGTGGAGCACCCACAGGGGGACACATCTCAAAGATCCTCAAGATATGTCTATACTGATGGCGGCAAAGTCACCACCGACAGATCAATCTTTCTGGATTGATTTGAGCAGTCAGTATAGAGCTGCTCGATCGATCAGGAAGTCGACTGAATAAAACCACCCCCCTCAAGTTGTGTGGCAGCGCAGTGCAGTGAAGACGGTGCGCAGAAGGGAAGCACAGCAGTTGATGGGAGTTACGCAAGCTACTCTGTGTAGTTTGCGTAACTCCCCTCGACTGCTGCCGAATCTTCAGGTAAGTGTAGACTGGGACTCAGTTACTGCACCAGATGAATAACCTTCTCTTTTGAAAGCAAAACTGGTTAAATTCATGTTAAAATATTTAGGATTCAGTTTGATCGGTTTTGCTTTTCAAGACGGTTAGTCATTAATTTGACAGTATAATTATATCACCTTAATCATAAAGCACAGAGGCACTGTAAAATCAGAGAGGAAATACCTTGAATGGTGAAATTGCTTGAACTTGCTATTTCTTTGCTTAAAAGCATCCTTATCTAGTTGAGATACAGAACCATTTGAGTTTTGGGTCATCTATCAAATGCAGCCCAGGTCATCAATAAGAGAAAGTTACCATCCTCTGATGATTGATTAGTGACCTATATAAAATGAGTAATTGGTCTAGCATCTTTTAACAGTCTCATCAAAGGTCTGAATGAACATGGAGTTGGAGCTGCCCTCATGTCTGCAAAAGAGAAGAATGAGGGGAGATTTGATAGCAGCCTTTAACTACCTGAAAAGGGGTTCCATGGAGGATGGAGCTAGGCTGTTCTCAGTGGTGGCAGATGACAGAACAAGGAGCAACGGTCTCAAATTGCAGTGGGGGAGATCTAGGTTGAACATTAGGAAAAAGTTTTTCACTAGGAGGGTGGTGAAGCACTGGAATGGGTTACCTAGAGAGGTGGTGGAATCTCCATCTTTAGAGGTTTTTAAGCTGCGGCTTGACAAAATCCTCGCTGGGATTATTTAGCTGAGGTTACTCCTGCTTTGAGCAGGGGGTTGGACTAGATGACCTCCTGAGGTCCCTTCCAACTCTATAATTCTATGTTCCTAGAATGGCCCCCAAAATCAGGTTTGAAGCACATTAATAGGGTAGTCTGAGAAAGTTTGAACTGCTGCTGCCCATCCTGTAGTAGTTCTGTGGATAAGCAGAGACTGAAATCCTCTAGGAAGATCAACCCAATACCTTTTGATAGACGTTAAATTACTTTCAGGGTAGTGAAATTTTATCATCCATAATTCAGATTGCTCACGGTTACTGATGCCAATTTCTCTCTCTTTTTATTGAAGCAGGTGCCTTCAGTTACCATTCTTAGTGTTTTTTATATTGTTATATCTTGCCTTCTGTAGGAACCAGAAAAGCAAAAGGGAAAACAAGCCATGCTAGAAAAGCATGAAAGTGAAATATTCCAAATAAAACAGAAAGGGAAAAAACTATCAAATGCCAAGAAAGAAATTCCAGCAGATGTGAAATCTAGGTGAGCATAATTATAAGATCGCCTCCTAGTTAGGAAGGCTTTATGCTGAAGGGAAAATGTGAAGGAGGTGCTTTCTATGGTCTTCAAGTCTTTTGGCTGCCAACCTGGCCAGGAAAACCTACCTGTAGCAAAAACAATGAGAGTCCTGTAGCACTTTAAAGACTAACAAATTTAACTTCTGTAGGCATAAGCTTTCGTGGAATTCTATTTCTTGCATCTGACAAAGCCTATGCCTGCAGAAATTAAATTTGTTAGTCTTTAAAGTGCTACAGGACTCTCGTTGTTTTTGCTATATACAGACTAACATGGCTACCCCTCTGGAACTTTCTAACTGTAGCAATGGCTAATCTTCTTTGTCTTCCTTCCTGATGTTGGGGAATATCTGTTTTGTAAATGTAAGGAATCATTTGACAGGAATGTTATGCAACATTGAGATACATGCTAGATCTTGACCAGTGAATCAACTTGAATAATGTGACACTTTAGGTAATGAACTTAATGTAGAAAAACATATGGCCAACATTCCATCAAGAGCTTCTGGCAACTACGTAAGTAAGTACACAGTTCACACATGCGGTTGATATCAGACAGTCTTGGTGGAATTAGTTACAAAATGTTTCTTTGGAGTCTGTTATAATTTATGGATCAGATTCTCAGACCTGGGAAGGCTACTGCTATCTCTCCCTCTTGTCTGTTGCTAGAATGATTCTTCCTGTGCCTCTGCATTAACTGTGCTGTCGGAGAGATTTAGTCTTACTACACCCAGTTCTTTCTGATACTGCTGATTTTAGGAGTTTTATAAAATCACAGATGCCACACCTATGAATTGCATAATAAATGGAACACAGTATATTATCTTGTGTTCCCCAGGGGGTTGTGGAAAATAAATACTAGTCTAGCAGAAATGTATAGTGAATGTATGCACTGATTTCCTTCAAGCTACTTCTGAAAATGCTACTTAATGTAGTCTACCCTATTTCCTTTACCACTATCGTATTTTGTTTGGTTTCCAAATTATAGACAAGTATTTATTAATAAATACTTACATTATGACAGCATCCAAAGGCCCTACTGAGGATTGTGTTGGGTGAGACTCCCCTTGCTCTGAAGAGTTTACAGTCTTAATGTTTGGGGATTAGGAATAAAATATATAGGCAAATGAGCTTGCTGTTGGTTGGAACAGTTTTGTTGTTTTTAATGTTTAACTGGGAGTCGAGATGGGATGATGGGAGTAGCAGGAATTTTTGAGCTAGTAAGAATAGAAAGGAATTGAGGGGAAGAGTGGCAATCACAGCTCATCACCTACCTAGTTGTGACAGTTTTGTAGCCATCAAAGTTCAAGTAAGAAAAAAATCAGTGGGTTCTTGGAGATGTAGGTATATATGGGGCAGCATAATAAAAGGTATGGGGATGGTTTGGAGGAGGAGACAGATGGGGGTGATGAGGAGGGGAGGGATTTAGGTGGGTCAGAGTGCATTGGTGTGTGGGAAGAGAGGGGGGGCAGAGATGTACACAAAGGCAGAACTACAATTATGGAGAACTTAGAATGGGAGGAGAAGCTTGACATTAACAAGGCCAATGCAGAAATTCGAAGAGAAGATGGGACTTAGGGTATGTTTATACCGACGGCAGCAAAGTCGCCACCATCAGATCAGTCTATCTGGATCGATTGAGCAGTCAGTGAAGACCTGCTCAATCGATCCAGAAATCAACACTGGTAAACCACCCCCACAAGTGGCGTGCTGGTGCATTGATGGGAACGCAGTTCCTGTCAGCACAGTGCAGTGAAGAGGCCGCGCAGAAGGGAAGCACAGCAGTCAACGGGAGTTACGCAAGCCACTCTGTGTAGCTTGCATAACTCCCGTTGACTGCTGCCGAGTCGCCAGGTAAGTGTAGACCAGGGCTTAGAGTACCAGGAATAGATTATCTTGGCAGCTGCAGCCAGGCTAGACTAAAGGCAGGGCATGGCATATATAAGTTAAACTCTTCGTCAGCACTTCACCCAGCAACAAAGAATAAATCTGTTGTTCATGTTTTCACTTTAGTTCCTTGGAGTTACCATATACTCCCCCACTGGAAAACAAACAGCGCAAAACCTTTTCATCCAAGATGTCTCTTCAGCACATGCTGACAAATGGGTCCAAATCAAGAGCCTTCCAGAAAACAAGAGGTACAATATATCAGTTGCTCTTAAACAAATATTTTTAGGTTCAGGGGTTTGGAGAATTTGTTAATTTAAAAAACCATTGTATAATTTTTCAGTTTTTAGAGTTCTAGCTTCTAGATCTCTGCACATGGAGAAAGTGCATCCCTTAATGGCTATGGGTTTGCTTTTTGTTTTCTTCTACAGGTCCAAACAATAAGTTAATGGACAGCAGGCCATCAGCACTAGCAAAATTTCTCCCCAGTGGCTCTGGACAGGAACTAGGCAATACCAGCAGTTCAGAAGGGGAAAAAGATTCTCCACCACCAGAGTGGGACTTGGTGCCACTTCATAAAGCAGGCAGCTGTAAGTACAGTTACTGTACAACAGGAGATTAGTGTTCTGCAAAACAGCAAGGACGGTTTGTTGTGATTCTTCTTTAGATCGTCCCATCCTCCCTCCCCACACAATCCTGTTCCTGTTTTTTTTTGTCCTGGCCCCCATTTTGACAGGATGTAGTGGTAGTGTGGAGGTCTGAAAATGAGGAATAGAACCTTGATTTTTCTGCAGTTCTTTAGCAATGGGTAGAATTGTGCAAAAGCTGAGAATTGGAGATGATAGTCAGCTGTATGAATATTCTCCCTATCTGAAAACAATGCACCATTCTTTTGAAATGTGGGCTCTATTTTGTCAAGTCCATTGCAGCTGAGGTTAAAATTAGCAATTTGTGTATCCTAGAGAAGCAATAATGAGAATATCTGAAGTAGCCAAAGAGGAGTACTTCGAGTGCTTGCTGATATCATGTCCATTCTGATTTAGGGGTGTGTGTGCGCCATATGCACCAGTGTTGGAAGTTTTTCCCTTAGTGGTATCCATAGGGCTGGCTCTAGTGCCCTCTGCAGCGGCACCTGTATGTGCTCATATTTATGGCACTACCAGCCCCCCTTCCTCTCAGTTCCTTCTTACCGCCCATGACTGTGCTGGAACAACTCTCTCTTGCTCTCGCAAGTCTCCATTTCCTAGTGGTTCTAACTTTCTAACTATTCCTACTGTATACAGTTTTAAAAGTTGGAGTTGTTTAGTTTGTAAGTAAGTTCCCAGGGTCAGGGCATGTTTAAACCCTGCGCTTTGTGCAAGAAGCCTGTGCCACTGAGCAACCCGCATCAGAGCTGTTTAAAGTGCTTGAGAGAAGCTTATGTCTCCGAGAAGTATAAGATCTGTAAGTGCTTTCACCAGAGAACTAAGAAAGACTGGGACATTAGACTTAAGGCCCTTCCGATGGAGATGGCACTCAGACCGGTATCGGAGCCATGATCGGACTCAGGACCGAGTACTGTCATCGATAAAAAGTGTTCCTCCAGTGTCGGAGTTGACCCGACACCGCTCAGTGTCCCTGATGCTGAAGAAGCGCCAAAAGAAAGCGCATTCAGGGGAGGAGCATTCGCTGGCAGTGAAGCCGGCTAAGAAAATTCCAGGGAAGCTGGAGTCAGCCGGGAAAGGCTCTGCGCCTGCGCAGGCATCAAGCCCGGCAGCTGCGCCACAGCCAACTCCAGAGAGTGGCAGACGCCCACTCCACCTATTGGTCCCCTCCACACCTGAGGCGTTCCAGGCAATGAAGGACTTATTGGCCAGGTCAGTGCCGCCTATACCAAGAGAGAGGGTAGGTCCCCACACTCAGGAGTGGATGCCCCTATTGGGGGTCCGTTGAAGAGGACGCTAGCAACTATGCAACTGCCCCGCCTCCATCAACTGGTTGCCATTCGCCGGCCTCGCCCTCATTGGGTTCTTGGCACTGGTCTCCGGAACCACGCCAAGACAACTTGGGTTCATGCCTGCTGTCTCCGGGCGCTAGGCACTGATCCGTCGAGCGTTGACATTGATCTTTAGAGCCCCAAAGTTCACCGAGCCCACAGCATCATGAATCACCAGCATGCAGGTCACTGGAGCCCCGGCACCGCTCAAGTCCTTACAGAAAGCTGAAGGACAAGACGCAGTCAAGACATGGCCAACACTCTGGCTCCAGACACCGCTCCCCGATGCTGCAATTCCAGCATAGAGATGCGGAGAAGCAGACAGCCCCAGGATATACTTCTTTGGATTTGGGTGAGGAAATTGTAGTCCCCCGAAGGTGCAGGCTACAAAGCCATCCAAGGTTTCCCCATGCCACCACACGTGGGGGGGATGGTCTCAAGGACAATGGACTGGACCCTCGCAATACTGGAACCCATGGGAGTTCCCTCATTCCCCAGTGCCCTACCCACATTTGTCTACGGGAACTTCAGTGCCGTGCTCTTCAAAAGATCCACCTTGGCACCGGCCTTAGATGTCAACTTGGAGCATGAGGAGTCGCTATTGGGAAGTCCATCAGTGATCACCCTGACTAGGGAAGAGACACCAGCAGTCCCTCAGCTACTGGCCGCCTCCTCGTCCTCCCCAGACGAGGCAGTAGCGTTGCCCCTTATGTTGCTTTGCTGGAAGATTATAGGTCACATCGGGACATGTTGAAAAGGTAGCGGCTAACCTGAGCCTTAAGATAAAGGAGTTTAAAGAACCTGTGGATGAGCTCTTTGGCATCCTGGTATCCACAGCCCCTTCCAGGGTGGTCTTCCTGGTGCATGAAGGGGTAGTGAAGCTGGCTAAGGCTTTGTGGCAGACCCCAGCATCTCTGCCCCCCACATCCAAGCGGGCAGAGAAAAAGTACTACGTGCCCACTAAGGGTTTTGAATATCTATACATGGACCCATCCCCGGCAGAAGCAAATGAGCTCTACTGCAAAGAACAAAGAGGCAAAGAAGATGGACTTATTTGGTCCAAGTATTTATTCAACAGCAAGCCTACAGCAAAGTATGTCTAACCAGCAGGCGTTGCTCGGGCAATATCATTTTAACATCTGGCAATCGCTGGAAAAGTTTACTGACTCCCTCCCCCAGTCCTCCAAACAAGAGTTTGAGGCCATCCTGGAGGAGGTAAGACTGTGACCAGGGTCTCCTTACAGGCAGCTTCCGATGCAGCAGACTCGGCAGAGCGGGCAGTGGCCTCCGCGCTATCAAGGAGGAGAGCTTCGTAGCTCCAGTCATCTGGTGTCTCAACAAAAATCTAGCCGTCCATTCAAGACCTTCTGTTTGATGGCACTGCTCTGTTCAGTTTGAAGGACCCTAGGGCCATTCTGCGCTCGTTGAGCCTTTATACCCCGTCCTTGTCAAGGAGACACTTCAGGCTCTCAGAGCAGCAGTGCTTTGGAGGCCAGTCCAGAGGGGAGCTCTATAGAAAGAGAAATAGAAGCTACAAGCATTTCAATTCGCCAGCATCTGCCTTGAAACCAGGCTTGAGCTGTCATTCCTCGGGCAGAAAGAGAAGGTTTTGAAGGTGTGCCCGAGGGTGGATGGCCATTACATCGGGCCGTTTGGTGTTGAACACGGTGGCTGTCGGCTACACCCTACAGTTCGTCTCAATCCCATCCTCCTTCTCCGTCCCTCTTCAGGGACCCCTCTCACGAGTAACTCCTAGTCCAAGAAGTACAAATCCTCCTACAGGTGGGGGTGGTGGAGGAAGTCCCTCAGAGTCTGAGAGGCAAAGAATTCTACCCATGGTATTTCCTGATCCCAAAGGCAAAGAGAGGCCTGAGACCTCCTGAGACATACTGGATTTAAGGGCCCTGAACAAGTTCCTCAAAAAGCTAAAATTTCACATGGTCTCCCTAGTGACCATCATTCCTCTCTGGATCTATGTGACTGGTTTACTGCCTTCGATTTGCAGGACGTTTATTTTCATGTTGCTATTTTCCTGGGCCACACGAGGTTCTTGCGGTTTACAGTGGGAGCACAATACTACGAATTCACGGTCCTACCATTCGGCCTTTCTACTGCTCCCCACGTATTTACCAAATGTATGGCATTCATAGCGGCCCACCTCAGGTGCAGAGGAGAGCAGGTGTTTCCTTACCTGGACGATTGGCTCATTAGAGGCCGCTCAAGGGAACAGGTCCATCGCGACATAGGAATTGTGAGAGATACGTGTCGGTTGCTGAGCATGTTAATAAATTAACAGAAATAGTTACTTATGCCTGTACAGAGAATAGAGTTCACGGAGGCAGTCCTGGTCTCTATTCAAGCCAAAGCATTACTGCCCAACACCTGATTCCAGGCTGTGATGGGACTTCTAACCAGTCTAAGGGCCACCCACTTACCACGGGAAGGGTATGCCTCAGCCTCCTGGAGCATATGGCGGCTTGTACTTACGTGGTCCGCTATACCAGGCTGTGGTTTTGGCCGCTCCAGATGTGTCTGGCAACAGTATAATCCCCATCCATGCACTCCCTGGACAGGGTTATCACGATTCTCTTCTCCCCCTCCCTCACTTACCTTCCTGTCATGGTGGATGAATCCTCAACAGGTGCCCTAAACCTCACAGCTCTAATGAAGAGAGGCACCTGCACTCGTTCGATGTCAGAAGGGCTCTACCCTTCTACACTGATAGGACCAGACTGTTTCATTGCTCTACGCAACTCTTCATAGTGATTTCTGACTGGATGAAGGGCAAACAAGTCTCCTTGCAACGATCCTGGATTACAGCCTGCTTTCGAGCCTGTTACAAACGAGCCTGAGTCATGCCTCTGGTGTCCATGTCAGCCCACTCCACTAGGGCCCAGGCGTCTTCAGTGACTTTCCTGGCGCATGTGGCTATTCAGGGTATTTGTAGGGCCACTACATGGTCATCTATACCTACCTTCACGTCCCACTATGCCATCACTCAGCAAGCTCAGAATGAAGAGTGATTTGGCAGAGCAATACTGCAGTCTTCATGGCTAGGAACTCCTGCCCATCTCCAGAGGCACAGCTGGTAAGTCACCTAAATCAGAGTGGACATGAGCAAGCACTTGAAGAAGAAAGAATGGTACTTACCTTGTAACTGTTGTTCTTCAAGATGTGTTGCTCATGTCCATTCCACAATCCACCCTCCATTCACTCTGTTGGAGTTCCGGCAAAGAGAAACTGAGAGGCTGGCAGTGCCAGATATATGAGCGCATACGTGCGCTGCTGCAGAGGCTGCTAGAGCTGGCCCTATGGATACCACTAGGGGAAAAGCTTTTGGCACCGGTGCATGTGGCGTGCGCACACACCTAAATCAGAATGGATATGAGCAACACATCTCAAAGAACAGCAGTTACAAGGTATGTAACTGTTCTTTATTGGATGGAGTAACTACTCACTGTTACTACTTGCATTTCAGTAGCAGCCAAGGCCACCTCATGCTCCGTTCTGTACAGACATAATAAAGCTGTCCCTCTTCCAAAGAGCTTACTAAAAAGGCTTTGCAATCTCATTTCCCTTCCCTACAATACAAACCAGCTTTGCCTGAGTCTTTCCTCCAAGCTGTATCCCAAAACTGTGTATAGATGTGAATAATACAAGATGAAAGCATTCTGATGGGACCAGGGGCAACTTTCCTCCAACATAAAGCCAAATAGTACATCTCAATCAATCATGTAGTCAGACTTTTACGGCTGTGTTCAGTTCCAACTGATGACTGATACTTCAGAGCAGGGTGTGAAACCAGAGAAACAATTGGCTTTATGCCAACAGTGGAGGCGAGGAAATTGTGAAATGCAGAGTTCCTGCTTGACTTCACACACTCAGGAAGATCTTTGTCACTGCTGGCACACATTGCTTTGGAAGTAAACATGTGCCTCTTGTAGTGATTATATTAGCATTTGTTTTTGGTTTTCGCTTTCTTGCCTCTATATATTCATCTTCCCTGGACTCAGTGTTTCAGCCACAAAACATTGTAAGATAAATGGGGAGCTCTAGTTCTGATGTAGGTGGGGGCAGAGGGTGGGGTGGACATGGTTGCACTTCCTTGGTGTGAAATGAAAAGGAGCACCATTCTTCATTGAGTGAGTAGGCACTAATGGAGACCATAGGAAAAGGTGTTGGAATAGTCAGCGTGAGAGGAGCTAGTAGCATGGATGAAAATTTCAGCAGAGGTGGAGCAAAGGCAGGGATGTGTAGAGGTAGTGATTGCCAGACATAGGTGATATGGTAGAATAATAGTTCCTAGTCAACGGTGATGCCAAGGCTACAGACAATGGAGAAAAATAGGAGATTTTAAATTGAGGTAATGGAGTCATGTTTGAAGATGCACCTTTCTCTGCCTATTCCATGCTTTTCATATCCTGTTTAACTCACTTCGTAAATACACTATCTGCTGTTGTTACTCCAGTTCACTATCCCAAAGGTACACAGCCAAACAAATTCCTATATAGGGTCTACTGTCTAGTCTTGCAACAATTTAATTAGCAACTACATCTGTGTGAGCTTTATGTGCTGCTGTGTGCATAAATTTTTTCACTGATGACTCAGAAATCTCCTGTCATAGATTAAATCTGGTTCTGGATCTAGTTATGCTTTTTCTGCATTAATTATTAACCTATAAATGATTTAAAAAACCAACAAAAAAAAACAAACACTTTTAAACAAAGCTGTAAGAACCTGAATTGTGAGTGGGTTTCACTTGCAGAATTGTTGGAAAACTACATTTTCACAGAAGATTGTTTGCCTCATGTTTTAGCAAAAATGACAATCAGCTTTTTCACCTGACTGAAATCTACACAGACTCCCAGGTGTAAGGTCAGGTGTGCACAATTTGATAGTTTATTAGCAGAGAATTACAGACTATAATACAATTAGTTTTTGCTGAATCTGTCATTAGTACAACTCCAAGACAGCTTTCCTTGGCCCAGTTTTTTGAGATATTCGATTGGTTGATACTCATTTCACTTAATTCTCCATTTTCTTTCTACGAGAATTTGATATATGAATGTTTGCTACATTAATATTGTTATATGAATATATTTGAATATAAGAATTCTGAGAATTTGAGCAGGAGGTACAGTAAACAGAACTTCAAAAACGATGACAAACTTCCTTAAGAGTAGCTCATGTGGTGAAATGAATACTATGACCTTTTTTGCTTGTTTTCCTAGCTACCGACAACCTTTATAAACTGTCTCTGCAAACTCTCAACGCAGATGCTTTCTTGAAACAACGACAGACCTCACCAACTCCTGCCTCTCCATCTCCACCCCCTGCATCTCTAGCTTTTGTGCCACGGAGCACTTACAGTAGTATTGTGAACAGCAGTTGCAGCAAGTAAGTTGAAATCTCTACTTTGTGTTAATTGCAAAGACTTAAAACTTGCTTATGTGCAGCTCATAGAAACATACAAATTAGAGGTGGAAAAAGACTTGTCCGGTTATCTAACACATCCCTCTGCCAGTACATTACTATTTTAATGGGTTTTATGCATCCCTTTTAATACTCTTTCCCTTTCCTGTACAAGTGTTTATGATTCTTGATTTAAAACACCCTAAATTTGTTCTTCTCTGTACCACATGCTTTAATTTTGCAGTGAGTTGGGATTTTTTAACTTGGATTCTTCAACTTGTCTGATTGGGAAAATGTATTATCATAGACCACTGCTTGAGGTTGAAATGCTGCTGCTGAAACCTCTGTATCCATGATTTTACTGTGATTCTTTTGGAAAGCTGAATATGAATTCCTCTAACATTTGCATTTTAAGCTATTTGAGTTTTGTTGAGCAAACTGTTAATTCACTTTAAGGTGATAAGAAATGATTGATTTTTCCAGTTTTAATAATCTTAATACATACTCCAGTTAGCCATTGCAATGCTGGCTGAAAATTATCCAGTTGCTTTCTTCAAGAAATCCAGTAATGCCAGTCTGTTCAGCATGGACGTTCCAAAATTCTTAAACTTCCATCGTCATCCCCATTATCTCCCTTTTGTAATATTTCCCTTGGGTTAATGATTATTATTTATCTTTGCATGAAGACTAAGAGCAGGCTTACACTTAAAATGCTGCAACAGCACAGCTGTAGCATTTCAGTGAAGACTCTACTATGCTAATAGGAGAGCTTCTGCTGTTTGCATAGTTAATCCACCTCCGTGAGAGGCAGTAGCCATGTCAACAGGAGAAACCCTCCCATCAGCATAGTACTGTCTACCCCAGGGGTTAGATTGGTATAACTGTCACTCAGGGGCACACCCGTGAAAGATATAGTTATACCAATTGTAAGTTTATAGTGTAAACTTGGCCTGACGTCTTTTCGGTTTTACTGGATTTACCCAGTTTCTTAATAAGAATGATCACAAATGTTCCCTTTATCCAGTAAAAACCCAATATAATTATGTAGACATACAATCATTTTAATACTTCCATTTTATTACTTCCAGAGTCATCCATTTAGAGGACAGTGGTATTTTAATTATCATACTCTTATCAAACTTAGAAGAAATAATATTTCATGCTATACATATAACAATAGAGAGAGTATCTCAAACCTGTGCAGTGCTTTTAAAAGCTCAGGATCCTCCATGTAACACAGATAACTGGGAGTTTGATGTAAAAATTCCTGCTAATCTTAATGGAAAAAACAAGAAATATACTTCTAAATCACCTCTATGTCCTAATCATCTGATTATCAAATGTCAACAATTGCATATAATCTGTTTTTAAAAGCATAAATTATATGGAATTGGCTGATTCTTCTGATTGGTGCTGTTCTGTTGTAGGCTATTATAAGCATATGGGGGAAATGGTAAACCATGTTTCATTTTCCCATAAAGCTATATTTCCATAGCCCCACAAATGTTGATGATGATGTAGCCATGAAAAATAAATTCCTTCCTGCATTTTCTGTTGTTAATGAGTGGTATAATCTCCATATTTCTCCTTATAATGGAAAAATGTACTGCCCTAAAGAATAAAAACATACATATTTTACTTCCTGGGCACAGTTAATAATCTTACTGACTCAGTCATATATATGTATAAATAAAATTTAAAAATCCAGTAGCTAAAGTTAGATCCTCTATCCTGACTGTTATAGATTGAACCTAAGTAACATTAAAATAGTGACTTTTCTTAAATTTTTTACTTTTCCGTTAGATTCACCTCAATATTTGCAGTATTCCCTGTATATCTATGGAACACTGAAATATTGAGGTAATGTTAAAGAACATGGTTAATCTTTTAAGTGTGACCTTTATACTCAGATTTCATGTAACTTGATTTTTCTCAACATTTGGTGGCTAAAATATGGCTGCATATCAGCAGTCTGACTATCTTAGAGTAGTAAAACTAGAAAATAGGCTTGTTAACTGAGCCAGTGCTGACTCGATAAAATTTATCTGCTTGTTTAAGAGCTCTTAAGGCCTTATCCAGTGCCTATTGAGATCAGTGAAATACTTCCATTAATTTCAGTGAGGATTGGCAGTGGCCCTTAATCAGGGGTAGTTAATTTTTTAAAAAATAGTCATTATTACCATAGTGCTTAAGAGCATCAGTCATGGACCAGGAGACTCCATTGTGCCTAGGTGCTATAGAGACACAAAACAAAGAATGTTCCTGCCTTGAACAGCCTAAGTATACAGTCTTATATAGTCTAAGTATAAGATGAGATATTAGATGGATAGATACAGAGACAAACAGGGGAAAACACGATACAATGTTGATCAGCCTGTACAAACCAGCCGATTAACTGTTAAGTTTTTTGTAGGCATCATTTCAAAGGAGAGTTTTTAAGGAGGGATTTGAATGAGGATAATGAGGTAGCTTTGCAGATGTTTACAGGGAGCTCTTCCCAAGTGTGAGGTGCAGTATAGAAGAAAGCACAAAGGAGAGTCTGATTGAAAATATAATAAGTGGCTAATGGAGGCATTCGCTGACTGGAGGCGGGAGTCAACATTTCGATACTTAATGGGAGGTCATAAGTAATAGGCTGGAAATAGGCTCTGAAGGCCCTTGAAAATGAAGACATGAGGCTTATGTTTGGTGTGAATGAACAAGGGGAGCAACAGGAGAGATCCAAAGAGAAGGGTGACATGGCCAGAGCAACCAGCCATTAATATGATCTTTGCAGCAACGTTCTGAATGGATATCAACAGGGCAAGATTGCATTTTTTCACGTCCAGAGAGAAAGATTGCAGTAATTGAGATATGAGATGAAAGCATGGATGAGAGCTTTAGCTGTGTGGATGGCTAAGAAAGACAATATCTTAGAGTTGTTATGCGGAAAGAATGTGCAGTATTTAGATATAGCCTGGATGTGAGGACTTAGACAGAGGTCCAAGTTGAAGATGATGTCCAGAGTACAAGGCTGAGTAACAGGCAGGAGGGTGTCCAAAGTGATTGTGTGGGTGTGGGTGGGGGTGTGTGTGGAGGAGGAGGAGGAGGAAATGGGGGTAAACATGAAGAGCTCTGTCTTCTCCATGTTGAGATGGAGTGGATGGCTAAACATCCAGAGATGTGAGATGCAGTCCAAGATTTTAGTTTGGACAGAAGGAGATGGGCTTGGAGTAGAGAGAGAGATCTCTGAGGAGTCAGCATAGAAATGGTAGTCAAATTTGTGTTTGTGGATGAGATTACCCAGAGATAAAGTGTAGAGGGAGAAGAGGGGTCCAAGGACATAACCCACAGGAAGTTGGAGGGGGAAAGAGGATCATCCCAAGAACATACTGAAGGAACAGTTAGAGTTAAGAGAACCCAAAGAAAAGAGCCATGGAAGCAGAGGGAGTACAAGAGTCTGTCGAAGGCAGTTGACAGGTCGAGGATAAGGATGGAGTACTGGTTCTGAGCTTCAGCTAAGAAGAGGTCCTTAGAGAGTTTGGCAAGAGCAGTGTCAGTGGAGTGCAAGGGGTGGAAACCAGACTGTAGGAAGTCTAGGATGGAGTTGGAGGAGAGGAATGTCAGACAGCGAATGTAGACAGCACATTCAGTGATCTTAGAGATGAAAGGGAAAAGGAAAGATGAGGGGTGGGGAGAGAGAGAGAGACTGGGAGAGACTAAAGCATGCTTGTATTGTGGAGAGAGAGATCCAAGGGAGAGTAAAATGTTGAAAAGAGTAAGGGAAAGGGATAAGAGTGAGCAAGCATGAGGGACATCGGGGATGAGATGGGGTTAAAGGAGGAGAGCAGCTAAGAAACTTCTATGATTGACAGGAGAAGGAGTAGAGAGTTGTTGGAGAGAAATGGGAGAAGGAAGAAAAGCCAAAGGGAGGGGGAATGTTGTGTATTTTTTTCAATTTACTTTTGGAAGGAAAAGGTTTTTTTGTCTGGCTTTGATTCTCAAATTAAACCTCCAGTTAATCAGTTTCCCTCTCAAGACTGGCTGCCCCTTCCCCCTGAAAACTGCTAATTTTCTCCTGAATGTGTTATGAACTATAAAAGATGCCCTTCCTGGGCCCATGCTCCAACCCAGCCACAAGAATGGCTATGAACATCTGTATACTTGTAAAGTTGTTGTTTCTAGCAAGAACCAGCAGAAAGAAAATGGATCGTTCCCCCTCTATATCTACACAAGAGCATGGTGGCGCTCAATTTGTCCATCAAATCTGGGCTCAGAACCTCCACTGGTCATCGGTCTCTGAGCAGGCAGTGTCACATCAATCTCTGTGACTTGTTCACCCCTCAGTTCTTCAAGGGGCAGACCTGCGAGCTTATCTGGAGGATCTTTCTCCGAGAGTAGTGCCATGAGAAAAAGTCTGCCACACTGAACACCCCGTGCCCTGCAAAGGCTTCTGTGGAGGCTTCAAGCAATCTCAGTGCTATACTAAAATCCTCATCTGCTTCCATGGCTCGGTAACAGAGCCCTTAGAGCCACTGAAATTTGGCCAAGAGACTACCTATCCTAAGCAATCTACAAAGAAGGCAGTACACTCTTCTTCCATTGCCTCATCAGTACTTGGACCATCTGTACAGTAGTCCAGTCAGTCCAACACTCAGTACCTAACGCCTCTATGACCTGGGACTCATTTGGTTACCATTGCTGGCTCACCCAGTACCACAAGAGTTCAGGTTCTCAAAGGACATATTTATTTCTCAGGAGCCTGAATCTCCTCTGAGTTCAAGACTCCTGGTACCACAACTGGCATCATCCTGTTACCTCACCTTCTGCCGGGACTGCCTACCTCCCCAGTACCAAGACGTTCTGAAAGATGGACGGTTACTCCGTCATCTGCTCCTCCACCAGACTGTGAAGAGAAAAGTTCTTCATATTCCCAGATATCTATGCAGTGTTCTGCTGACTATGTTTGACCGTTGAGTGATGATTCCAGATTTCTACCATCAAAGCCCACCAAATGCGACCTGGTGTGACCAACCCAGGATGTCCCCTCACTCTGGTATGGTCCTCCCCAGTGAACATATTGG
Source organism: Emydura macquarii macquarii (assembly GCF_026122565.2). NCBI lineage: Eukaryota > Metazoa > Chordata > Testudines > Chelidae > Emydura > Emydura macquarii. Next base: position 3,176,285 of record NW_027132344.1, read on the forward strand.
GATCCCTGGGCTGCCTACTGGCAACAGTTTTCTAACGCTCCCATTACTCATGTACATTGTCCTAGGCAACATTCTCCAGTTCCTTCTGTTCCTCCTCAACCATGTCCAAGACAGGATGACACATTCGAGGACCAGGAAAGAAGAACTGACAAGGAAGCTACTCCACAGTCTAATATTTCTTGTTCTTCTCTGAATGAAGCTGTCATCCCCCCACCATCTCACATTTACTGTTTCAAACAGTTTCAAGATCTGATAGTTCCCATTAGAAGTAGTGCAGGAGACACAGCACAAGTTGCTTGATATCTTGCACACAGTCGTCAGCATGGATAGCTCTCCCTATAAATGAAGTACTTATAGAACCTGCCAAGTCCATCTGGCAGACTCCTGCTACTGCTCCCCGACCCCTCAGCAGCTCCTCAAAAGACCAAAGAAGTATTATGCCCCAGCTGGGGGGATGGGAGTTTTATTTCCCTCCACCCCAAACTGAGTTCTCTAGTCATAGGCAACACCTTTCAAAGACTACTCATAGACTTTAAGGTCAGAAGGGACTATTCTGATCATCTAGTCTGACCTCCTACACAATGCAGGCCACAGAACCTTATCCTCCCATGACAAGGACCACAAGTGTTTGGACCTTTTTGAGCACAAGAGTTACTCTTCTGCTGTCTTGCAATTCTGAATTGCTAACTATCAGGCGATTCTGGCAAAATACAATCACATTAATTATGTGATGTTTATCTCATATTGAACATCTACCACAAGAGCACAAAGAAGTTTCAAGCCATCATTGAAGAAGGGCAGGTCTTGGCTAGAACAGCTCTGTAAGCTTCTATGGTGGCTGGTATAGCAGCTCTTTCTACTGCTACAGCTGTAGTAATGTGCAAGGCATCATGGCTTCATGGCTCCAATCCTCAGGATTTCACAATGAAGTCCAGAACATGGTAGAGGACCTCCTTTCTGAAGGTCTAAAGTTATTCAATTACACCACAATGATCCACTGCTTACTTTGAAAGACTCCAGGATGCCTCTTCATTCGCTGAGCATAGGTACACCTGCAAATAAAGAAGCTTAGTCTGTCTCAGATGGTGCAGAGAACACATCCTTCTCAATTTTTCCACTTTCCATAGATCTGGGGTAGTCAGTAGGCAGACTTGTGGGCCAAATCCGGACCACCAAATGCTTTTGAATGGACCCCAAAATCTTTTTATTTACTTATTAGCATTATTGTTACTATTTTTTTATTATTTTCTCTGGAGTCTGGACCTTGACTATACCTTGACCAAGAAATGTGAACCTTTACAAAAAATAATTGACTACCCCTGCCATAGATCATCAAAACCACCTAGGAAAACACCCAGTTTTCAAAAGGGAAAATCTTCATCTGCTACAGCAAACTCAACTCAGCAGCTGATGAAGGCCAAATGTTCCTTTTGACTCTTCGATTGAGGGCCATGAACACTCCTGCAAAGGTAGAAGCACAAGGCATTTGGTGAAGCACACTGAGAATAAAAGCCTTCCGTGCCCAGTGGAAGTTGAGTTGATGTACGCATTTCCCTCATTAACTGTAGTAGCAAAGGACCCCAAACAGCTCATGAGAGAACTTGATGATCCTCATTGCCCCATTGATCCAGTCAAATATGGTTCTTGACTTGTTAGGAATGGCAGTGACTAATTCTATTAGTCTAACTGGCTTGTTACATGTAACCTGTGAACCTTACTACATCCCAGCTCAGGATAGCATGGTTCTTAAGAGGATAAAGATGTGCCTAAGCATGTGTCTGAAATCCTATCTACTCAGGAGTCTTCCAGGAAAGCAAACCAATGAAAGTAGAGGGACTTTCTTTCTTCTTCTGTCTTGGTATGTGCTACATATCTCATCTATAAGATACATTTTGGAGCCATTCAATTTCATAGCCATATAGAAAATAGACCAGTTTCTCTGCAGCCCAAAGTCATCAGTTTCATGAGGGACTTCATTGCATTTAAAACCTCCCACTGAAAAGTCCCAGGTGTTGTAAGATATTAATGTGGTATTTAGGAACTAATAAAAGTTCCCTTGAGTCACTAGATACTTGGGATGTTCAGGGTCTTAAATTCCACCTTAATTAAATCAATCATCCATACACCTTTCTTTGTAGGCCTCTATGCCTTTCCCAGTAAGGCTCTTCTACAAAAACTAAACATAAACAGGTCCAGAAGTTCTAATCCGTAATGAAACTTAAAGCCATTTCTAAGGGCTCTGAAGTTTTCTGTTTCATTTTAACCTAATGCACTAGAGTATGCTGTCTCCAAAAGCCTTGGTTAAATGGCTGGCTGCATCTCTTATTTTTGTTCTTTATAGACATGTTGTGGCATGGTTAGTCAGAGAGGAGTGTGTGCCTGTGCCCCCAGCATCTGATAATCTTTTAACCGTGAGATTTGGAGGACAGCCAAGTGAAGTTAACTGTGTGCATCTATGAGGTGTTATTGCCTGGCCTGTCTCACAGCAAGTTTGTAAACTTAGCCCATCAGTGCTAGAGAAAATCTCTGAACTAGGAGTGCTCCTGGTCTCCCACTCCACAGTAGCTTTATTTTCTGAAATAGCTTTCTCTCTTGATGTATTTTATTCCTCCGGTAAGTAACTTCTAAGATGGGGTTAATCTGAAATAAAGCTTATTCCTACCTTGCAGTATATTTGCTTCTGCTGGTACTCGTATCTTTTCTGTTCATACAGATATAGTTATTTCTAAAAAAATTTAAGAGAAATATTCTGAAAATTAAGTCTCCAAGAGAGGGGACCTATTTTTGCTGGCATCTTTTGAAAATAAAATTATTTACCTGATAACACTTGTTTGCTGAAGACAGATGTATTAGATCATTACTCCACTGAGCACCTCCCTTCAGAGCCCAATCCATTTGATTTTTTTAAAAATGTGTACACCTCCACCTTTTGCTTACAAAGCAACTGGAGGCACCAGGGTTTAGAAATGGTTGCATTGCAGTGGCAGAACATGACACCTCCTCCTGAAACCATTAAGTTTAGAATCCTAAGCTACAAAAAGTTCACTTCATCAGAGCTAGAAGCCTGGACCCAAATCTGGTGATCTATTGCAACCTTTATATTCAGAGAAAAAGAATTACTTGTAATTTTCCATTCACCTACCTTTGTCCCCCATCACAACTCTAGTTCATCTTCCAAGGAGGTCCTCCATATCCTGTAGGAAGCCAACCCCTCTTGCCTTTATTTTCTAGGTCCTGCCTAACCAAATTTTTCTTCCAGATTAAGAAAACTAACATGTTTCTGCTAGACTCCATCAATGCTGCTGCTTGGAGCCTCTATATTTGTAATCACTCAGTAGTAATTCCTTTGCTTCATTATGTTGTCAGACTATTGACATCTGGTTATTCTAGTCACAGATCTAAATGTCAACAGGGTAATTAAAAACTGGGCTTTGGGAAGTAGTGAGGTATTGTATTCTGGCCCATAATGTCAGTAAGCTATTTCTGTAATGATTTTATATTATAGTTAAATACTAGTCCTGAGACCTTCCTTTTATATTAATGTGCTGAATCCCAATGTGTGGGGTTTTTTTGTTTTGTTTTTTTTGCAGTGAAACAAAAAACCAGCAGCTTAATGGTACCAAACACAATTTGGCAAAGGCAACCTCTCTCCCTGGCAGGAACGGAAACCCCACATTTGCTGCTGTAGCTGCAGGTTATGACAAGAGCCCAGGTAATGGAACTGTTTTGGAGTACATTAGAACCTCAAAGATACGAACATCTGGGGAATGGAGGTTGTTTGTAACTCTGAACAAAACATTATGGTACAGTACCCTGCAGTCCTTGTCTTCCAGCTGATGCTGTAAGACATCTCTGCAAAGATGGCACCTGGCAGCACTGTCTGGTTTGCACTGCCTGCCCTATTCCTGTTTCTTGCTTTTGGGTTGAACTGGCCAACACCTTTTGGCACTACAAGCCCCAGCCCTCAGCTGCCTCTCCCTGGGGCTTGCTCTGCTCAATGCACTGCTTGCCGTGCTCCAGAGGCAGCACGTGGCAAAGGGCAAAGCTTGAGCCGCATGGGTGCGCACAGGCTGTAGCTTTAAAACTCCAGAGCGCAGCTGACTCCCACTCTAGCTCCAGGCCAGGCTTTGGCTGCAACCTTCAGTTCCTTGCAGCATCAGCAGTTCCCTGTGGCAGCTTTCTTTCCTGGGCTCAGAGGGGTGGTGGTGGTGAAAACAGCTTCCCCATCGATAGAAGGGGGTGAAACAGCGCCTTAGGCTGACAGGAAACAGAGCAGACCCTGCACTGTTTCTGCTCTGCATGCCAACCTTTAAGATGCAATACCGGCACAGTACAGAATTTGCTTCTCCTCCTCCCCCCCCACCCTCCCCTTCCAGTTTCACATGGTATTCGGTTGACCGGTCAGTTTGTAACTCTGGTGTTCGTATCTTTGAGGTTATACTGTAATATCTATTGCTGCAGTGTTGAATGATGTTCTTGTATCATTTCATTGTTTTACTCAATTTGAATTAATTGTTTCAGGTGGTAGCGGATTAGCAAAGATTGCACCAAATAAAGCAGATGTTTCTAGCAATATCAGCATTTCTCATACACCTGCTGACAGTGATGGCTCTGACAGGTAATTAATACACTTTTAAAAACCACCACCCCTATAAAAACCCTAGGAAATACACATGAAGTCAGCAGAGGAATTCTCTGCATGGCTAGGAGGAGCTCATTCTGGTTCCTAGGAGCACTTTTTTTAATCTGAGGTGAATACTTCTAAACAGGAGTATCATTAGCATGTCCAAATTTCAGAACTATATGGCAAAAACAACGAGAGTCCTGTAGCACCTTAAAGACTAACAAATTTCTGCGGGCATAAGCTTTTGAGGGCTGCAATCCACTTTGTCAGATGTATGAAGTGGAAATCACAGACAGGAAGTGTGTGTGTGTGTATGTATATACACATCCAAGGGTAAGAAACAACAATGGGGAGGGCAAGTGCTAACAAAGTCAATTCAGTTAGACTAGATGAGGCCTATTCACAGTCGTTGATTAGAGGGTGAGAATGTGTGAACAGTGACAATTACTTTTTGTAATGAGATAACCATTCCAAGTCCCTGTCAGACCCAGTCTGATTGTGCCAAGTTTGCATATGAGTTCCAGCTCTGCAGTTTCTTGCTGAAGTCTGTTTTTGAAGTTTTTTTGTTGAAGTATGGCAACTTTCAAGTCAGCTACAGTGTGTCCTGGGAGATTGGAGTGCTCTCCTACAGGCTTATGGATGTTACTATTTTTTGTCTCTGATTTGTGTCCATTTATTCTTTTGCGTAGTGACGATCTGGTTTGGCCAATGTACATGGCAGAGGGGCATTGCTGGCACATGATGGCATATATTATATCTAGAACTATATGGGTTACTTAGAAGTAGGGGAATCATGGCATCTGATTCTTATCCTTTCTCCAACTCTGTCATCTTCCCTATCCAAACAATACGGAATCCACTTGGGTTTCTCAGCATCTTGAGGCGCGTGCAGTAGGTTCACCTGATGTAGCCTATAGGTGGAATTCCTGACCATGGAGCAGGATAACCAAGTGCATTGCTGTTCCTTTCCTAATTTAATCTTGAGGGCAGGAATGATGACTGCATTTCTCAATGTTGAGGGCAGATGCAGCGTGTAGCCAGGCTAAATGATACTCCCCAGTTGGCATGATCTCTTATGCGAAGTGGGAATAAATATCTGTATCAATGTGGTTATTAGATTAATGGGCAAGAGGAGAACTGAGTCTGAGGGAGGATGTTTGTCATATAACAGTTATGGAATGAGAACTAGATGTCAACCAAGCTTCTGCTTTTCTGACCAGTCTTCTCCATGCTCCCCCCATCACCATCCCACATGCTTGTTATTGATCCCAATTAACCTATCTGTTTTTCAAACAATTAAATCCAGACCTACAACCTTTGTGATTGAATAGCTTTCTTTCACTCAAATAATTTAGAACTTAGACTTGACCTGTCTGGCAGAGAATTTCTCCTAGATTTTGACACCAAAAACTTCTGAGAAATTGAGCAAAAGAGCTACTGTCAAATATGCAGGTGTGATAACTCCATCAGCTGTTAACTAATCTGCTCTGTTTCCAGAGAGGTTTATATATTGTAGGAGAAATCTAAATGATCTGAGTGCAATCATGGTGAAAGGAGTTAGGTTTTTTAAATTTTATGTTAAAATACTCGGTCATTTCAGTTCTCTTTCTACATGGTATCCTATTTATTACACACAATGCTTATGTACAGCACTAAGTTATCAATAATTATACTATTTCAGTGTTAACTTTATGTATTGTTCCTCCCTCTGTAATATTTAGTTCTGGTTTGTGGAGTCCCATCAGCAACCCTAGCAGCCCTGACTTCACACCCCTCAATTCATTCTCAGCATTTGGAAATTCTTTTAACTTAACTGGAGGTGAGTTATTTAATTCTAAAATTAGAAAATAATAAACAGTGGAAAAATTATTTCTCCATATTGGAAATATAAAAATAGTTATTCAGTTTTTTGGTATAAGAAGAAAGACTGTTGGTGGAATAGTCTAATATCGAAACCCCGAAGAAATATTTAGCATCTTATTATTGATATTCCTTGTGCTGAAACTGTAGCCAGAGTAACATTCTGATTTTGATTGTTGTAAAGTGGACAAAGAAAGGCAACTGACGTTTGCTGCTTCACTTGGTTAGGAACAGAAAGTAGGCTGAGATTATACTCTTATTTGAAGCTGAGAGTTTCAAATAGTTTTCTGCTTTGAAGTGTTATGAGATCTCAAATTTATGCCATTGGGTCTTGGCTGTGTTAGATTGACTTCTCTTGTGGTAGTATGGTGCTTTTTTTGAGTACTGGAAGGAAATGCTGCTTCCAGAAATACTAGTTAGCAGGCTCATGGGAGATCAACAGAAAGGTAACTAGCAGTGGGAAATTCTCCCTATTCCTCCCCCAACAACATGCCAGTATTCAAATTGCCAAAGCCGGAGGATATAAAAGCTGTATAAAATAACAAATGCTCTAGGGTAGCTGGGTAAGGAGCTTCTGTTTTCCTTGTCTCAGAACAAAAGAACCAGAGGATTTTCAATGAAACTGAAAGGTAGAAAATTCAAAATTGATCAAAGGAAACACTTACATTCAATTCATAATTAGATTGTGGAACTCTGAATCTTACTAAATTCTTGGTACCACAAAATGTCACTGAGGCAAAGTGGGACTGGAAGTTTATTTGGATAACAACACTGCAGAGTTACAGCAATTAATGGAAACAGTTTTGGAACAGATACAGACCTCATATTTCAGGGCTTAAATCAATCTCGACCTGTTGGGGGTCAGGATGAGATCATATGTGCCTACTGTGGGGTTCTTGCACCTTCCTCTCAATCACTTGGTGTTGGCCACTTTCAGAAATGATAGTGGACAGGATGGACTGTGAGACTTATCCAGTATGGAAGTTTTGACTTTTTTTATAGCAGTGAAAAAAACTCTTCCATTACAGCTGTAACTGCAAAGGGTAATGATGCAAGTATGATGCCTGAGAGACTTTTTCATCACTTTAACCTCTTCCATTTCTGGGCTTTATTAATTTGTCATTAAGAATTCCTGACAGAACTTGCCAACACCGATGTACTTTGTAAGGGTCAAGGAATCCCTGTTCCTAGCACTAATGAGCTAATATCCAGTAAACCATATGTAGTGAGTGTGTTACTTTTTCAGTAAGTATGATCTTGGTTCCAGTAAATTGTCAACTGTGGACAGCAAGCTTCCAAGGTTGCACTGGATGAGTTATTCAGATACTCTATCTGGCATAGCAGATAGGATCTATATTTTTTTGTTACATGAGCTTTCTCTTTTTTCCTGTCTTTCTCTCCCTGCATTGGTATCCACAGCACTGTGGAAAATCTTACACTATGATACTGTGTTTTTACATTTTCTCTGTTTGTCTTCATGTTTATTTTCTTTCCTTCTTAGAGGTTTTCAGCAAACTTGGACTCCCTCGACCTGCTTATGGCCAGGATATGCAGCGAAACTGGAGTGAATTTAGTAACATCCCTTCATCCATCTGGGACTCTTCGACTACAGGTTCTGTACCCTCTTGGCCAACAAATTCAGGTTCCCCAACTCACACAAGTGCAGTAAGTACACAGGCTATATAATCTTTTTGCCATGTGACATCAGTAGTATTTAGAGTCTTTTTGAATTGAGTGCTGCTGAAAGTTCATCCAATCTTCAAATGAAGGGCTGAGAATGAAGAGCTTACTCATTCACCATTTTAGGTAGTCAAAATAAAATAACTGTTGAATAAAAACAATTATTAAAATCATACTGGTGCTGTAGAAACCATTGAAAAAGATTACTCACCTGTACATAGATCAGTGCACATCGCTTTACACAAAATACTGTCTTATGGCCAGTCTTACAGTAATGTTGCAAGCACCTGGAATTTTTATAAAGCCACTTGTATTTGGTACCAATGCACTTCCAGCATTGCACACACACACCCATAGTGCTCCTCTCTATCCTGCACCGAAAGCCTATCACCTGTCAAGCTACTCCTTCCAATTTTATGCACAGTTAAGAACAGCCAAGGTGACATTTGGCAGATCTTGATTCTTCGCGGTAGCCCCATTACCTCCCTAACCTCTAAATCACTGCAGTCCAAGACACATGATGCTTTCATACCCACTCTTCAAGAGTCACAAATTTATCTTAACTCTATAACTTAAAAGCAAAGGCCATAAAGGCAGGGGAGAAAAAATCAGAAACTGAAGAATAAACTCTTTGATGACCATTGACTTTAAAACACAGGTCTTGCATATAGCTAGAAAGAAGAAGACAAGATCCTACATTCACACAAGTAGTAGTAGCTCCACACACTCATCCTCACACTCTGTATTTTACTCACTTAGTATGGAGAATCTGACATTCAGGAGAGCAATTGGGAAGGATTTTTGTTTTGAACTGTATCATCACACATTTTTCTCTTACTACAGTTAGTATTTACAGCATATGAGAAAATAGTTTGTGTACAGTTTCCTCCCTGTTTCAGTGCAGCATTTACCTCATAGTAGGAGTTTAGGTGGTGTAATACACACCCCTTTTTGTTAAACCTTAATCGTTTAGCTCACCATTTAGTGACACAGGAGAGATAAAAGTGTCACTTTGATAACACTAGCATCCTCTGTAGCTACTACCTATGTCACCCACCACAATTCCCAGGAGTTTCCTTTTGCTGGTGCATAGGTTATTTGTGCATTAGTTTCCAACAAGTTTTCAGATAGAAGCAGGGATGACACTTCCATTCCTGGGGGAAAAATGCGTATATAAAGAGATTAAACATTCCAGGTGAAAATCTTGAGAATCAAAATTCAGGTTGTTGCTTTTAATTTTCAAAAATGAGTGTTGATTTTTGCCCTCAAATGGAGAATTCATTGGTATGTAATTTTTTAACATGCAGAAACTTACTAGACTTTTATCCAGGCATCAGAAAGCTCAGATATGTTGAAATTCAGTGCATCTGACAATTTTATAACTAAACATGTCTGAGCTAAAAGAAGTATTTGTTTGAAAGCTGCCAGACAAAGAGCAGTGACTAAGACTGTTGGTCACAGTTATAAACCTGTTGTTAATGCAGCATTAATTTTTCTATACTGCAGTCAATCCTTGGCAATCCCAGTGGCCTGTGGTCTTCGACCACCACTCCATTCAGCAGTTCTATTTGGTCAAGTAACCTCAACAGCACCCTTCCCTTCACCACTCCAGCAAATGCATTATCTGTTATTGATCTCATGGGTAGTGAAAACTCCCCTGCTCCTCCTCCATCTACTGCTGCCAGTGTTACTAACCCGTCTGAAGACATGGGACAGGCCTATAATCCATGGCGAATTTGGAGCCCTACAATTGGCAGAAGAAGCTCAGATCCTTGGTCTAACACTCAATATCCTCATGAAAACTGAAATTAAGCTCTACGAAGGGACTTTTATCCAGATCATGATACAATTCTGAATATGCCATTTTTGAAACATCATTTTCAGGCTGTTATTACGATTACTTTTTTCTTCCCCTTTTGCAACACAGTCATCGTTTTCTCCTTTTAAAGTCTACCTTACAATTATGATAGTGTGAGATCAGAGTTAAGCTTGAAGAAGTCAGTCTGGTGACAAACCAAACTTCAGCTAAGATTTGTAAATCAGAACAATTTAATTGGTTTCATATTTTATCATCTGCCATTCTTTATAGAGGAGACAATTTGAATTAGAAAATGGTCCCAGCATGCAACAATTTTATCAAAGTACCAGTTTTGGTTTTTAATTTTTTTCCAGTATTATGCTCCGAGATCTAATTTTTTAAAAAAGCACCTTGTGCAAAAAAATGCAGAGTATTTTTTTAAAATAAGGCTGTCTTTGTTAACACAGATTCTAAGAATGTAAAAACATTAAGAGCAAAAATGGCTGAATGTAAGAGGATTCATTCTGTTAAGACTATACACGATTTCTGTGCTGTTTGTACATTTGTAAACCTGAATGCATTTGTAGGTTGAACTGAAATGCACATAGCCAAGACTTGTGGAAGAAACAAGATACCTTGTGCATTTCTTACAGATACAACTTTGGGTTGTACTTTAAAATAAATAATGCTTTTTTCAAAAACTGTCTATATAGTATTTCTGTGCTCCAGACTTAGTACACTTGCATATGTACAGATTTGTTTGGCTCTAATGGTGTCAGGACAATTTTCATTCTGTGCAAGTGGACTTTATAAGCTGGAACCCCCTGCACATGAAAGACCTTCCATTGTGGGCTGTTATTTCCAGAGCAGTGGAACTCTGTTGGTGCAAGTCACCTACTTGGAGGTTTGCTCGGTAGAAGAAAGTATAAACTTTCTTTTGCAAGCCAGCTGCTGTAAAGTTTGCTGGCAACAGGCTGAGTGATAGCAGTTGCTGCTAATCTGGCAATACTGCTTTCCTGTCAGTCAGTGAGTCACTAGACAGCAATTCTAGGCACATTGTTTCCTCCAGAGCTGTGTCCCTTGGGTCCACTGATCAAGTTCACTCCTGTTGCTTTGATAGTGCCCTTTGCCAGCAGCGAATCAAATATATTCTGCACACAGTGCTTCTTGGGGATAAGAGCTGCAGACTGCAACTGGTAAGACATGTAACGCTGCTAGGAGCAGTGTGCATGCTGCAAATGGTACAATAGATTGTGTTGTCACCCACTGAAAGAGGAACTTTAGAAATGGAGGAGAGGAATATAAGAAAACCTGGGAATTCCCCGATGGTAGTGTCCCGGATGACAGCTAGATCTTTGAGTTCACCAACCATTTTTTGTATATAGTGTGTTCTGCTACCTTTTGGAAGCTAAACTAAAACATTTACAAGACAGCCTGTTACCAGCTCTTTATTTGCTCATTCTGTGGACAAGAGCCACTGACATGTCCTAGCATATTTTCTCTAAGCCGTCCTCTAGCTTGTCTCAGAGGAAAGGGAACAACAAAACCTTCATGTGTTAAGTATAGGGCAGTTAAAGCGCTATATCTTTTTTCTAGCAGGCCTTTGGAAGAAGGTCTGAGACGATTTAATAATGAGCCTCCATTTACAATAGCTTTTAACACAATATATTTACTAACTATTCAAAATATCAGCAAGCCTTGATTTATTTTGACTTTATCTGGCTAAAGCAGCCTTAAATGCTAAATGTGACATCAGGAAAATTATTCTGCTGCTTTAAAGAACTGCCTCTCCAAGTTCTGCTTCTTAGTGTGAGACAGGAATATGCATACAACTCTTGAATTTTGGCGCTCAGACATGAGCCCTTCCCTGTGTTCTATTGCTGCATGGATAGAAACTAAAGCAAGAACTCCCTCCTGAACTCCAACTATACACAGCAGCAAGTGTGAATCTGCAGAAGTCACAAAAGAACCTAAGAAACAAAAGTATAGGCAATTTTACCTTCTTGAGAGAGATCCCACACACAAGGTTCCTCTCTTGAAGAGTGAAAAAACTGAGGAATCGCTCCATGTTTTTTTTTTTAAATACTCCTCCTAGTTTTGATGAAAGCTCTTTGGTTTTCATAGCATCATAGAAAAGTAGGCCTGGAATGCAACTTGGGGTCATCTAGTCCAGCCCTCTGTACTGAGGAGAATCAAGTATATCTAGACTATTCCTGAGAAGTGTTTATCTAATCTGTTCTTAAAAATCTTCAATGACGAGTATTTCACAATCTCCTCTGGACACGTATTCCAGTATTTTTAAACTACCCTTAAAGTTTAGAAAGTCTTTTCCTAATAGCTAACATAAATACCCCTCCTGACAGATTAAGCTAGTTACTTTGTCCTACCTTCAGGGGATAGGGAGAGCAACTGATCAAAAATAAGGGCTGTTATGAAGACTTATCAGGCCCCCGTTCTGTTTTCTTTTCTCAAGGCCGGAAAAAAAAAAAATCTGGGTGTGTTCAAACCTTTCCTCTAGGGCAGGACTCTCTCCAACTTGTCCACTTCCTAAAATGTGGTGCCCAGAACTGGACACAGCTGTCCTACTCTGCTCAGCACTCATAAGGCCTTAGCTGGAGTAATAACTCATTTTGCTCAATAAAATGAGGCAAAGAAGTATCAGTAATTTGAACTAATTTGTGTATGTTTTGATACACAGTTGCTAGAAATTTCCCACTGTTGCTCAGAAAAAAGGAGTTGTAAGCACAACCTGAAGCCTGATACTTCATCTAAAGTGTAATAGTCAAATGCTTCATAAGAAGCAGACAAACTCTACATATAAAGATGGATGCTCTGAATATGAGGCACCTGCCTTAAATCTAATCCCAATTAATTCATGGGGAAAAAGACCAAAATAGCATCCAGAGCAGCGGCAGACGAAGTCCTGTGAGGAACTTCTTTGCTCACCATAGTCAGAAAAAAATTCTTGAAGGAAGTGAGGGAACAGCTTCTGGCCAATCACCACAGCCTTTGTTCCATTCCATCTGCTGACTTAGATGACCAGAAATATAAGACCTTGGGCAGTTCTGAACCTGTCTGCCTCTGGAGCTGAGATCTGAAAGTGGGAAACATGTCTATGGTATCTAGAAAAATCTTTTCTTTAAAGAGGGCTATTGCTAGTTAAACCTGAAGTATAGCAGAGCTTTTGGCTGTACTGATAGGACACTAAAATGAGAAGTACCAATAGAGATTGAGAGCTGGGTAGAAATAAGAGATTAAACCTGAACAAATGCAAATTACTGTAAAACAGCTATAGAATATTCTATTCCATAGGTGGAAAGCAAGGACTGCCCAAAAAAGCAAAGGAATTTTGGGCAAGATCTAACTGCCCCAGAACTACCACTGTTCCTGTACAGCAATGGAGAGAGTACCTCAAATACTGCATTCTATCCAGGCCCCGCCACCACAGAAATGTTGTCAAATTGGAGAGAAGTCAAGGCTAATTAACCAAATTTAACAAAGGAACTAAAGAGAATGTAAGATCATAGATGAAGTACAGAGCACTTGACCAAATATTTGTGTGCAACCCAGAGAAATTGTTCAGTGTGGCCTAAAAAGTTAAACTTGGGCTGAGATGAAACTGAGCTGTAGAAAGCTTACAGTGCAAGAAACTATCTTGCATTGGGACTGGCACTGGCCAGGATGACCTAATAGGCTCCATATACACAGATCTAACTCACCTATAACTGTGCTTCACAAGGAATGCTTTCACTTGAACTGTACCTTCCCTAATTGCCAAATAGTATGGTATAAACCTGCATGAGAGTTTGTGTTTTCTCCTCAATGTTAGCCCATTCCCTGCCTCACACATTGACTAAGGTTGGCGTATGCTATATAGCTCTTGCTGCAGCAATGTCTATTGTCTAAAGCAGGGTTCTCACAACAATTTTTTTGGTGGGCTCGGGGTTTGGCCACCAACTCCTTCTGGTCGCCGCATTGACAATTTTTCCTAATCTATACTCAGTTAACATTAGGAAAATCAAATAAACATGCACATATACATGTCCAAATAAGTAGTTCTGGGTTTTGATGCATCAATTGTGTGGATCAGACTATTAGGAAAAGCTGAAGAGCTCTGAATAGAAAGGATGCCTCACTTACCTTTCAGGTGAGTGGGATGCAGGAAGAACTGCAGTGCCTGTCAGGTGGCTCGAGGGAGTTACTTGCTCTTCCCTGCAGAGCAGCCAGTCTGGCTACATGTGCAGCCGCTGCCCTGAGCCACCTGACAGGAGGCAGGAAGGAGGCTGCTTTGTGGGGGAAGAACTGGAGCTTAGGGAGGGGGGTGCAGGTCACTTGCACGGTTGCAGGGAGGAGTGGGTGAATGCAAGGACCCTGGAGGCAATCGAGTGGCTGGCAGGGAGAGAGGGAGGAAAGGGGGGTGAGTGCCGGAAAGGCGAGTCGGGACCCCAGGCACTGGCAGACAGCTAATGGCTGGTAGGAAGGGGTGTGGAACCTGGGGCAGGGAGGGGGTCACTTACCCCTCCCTCCCCAACTGCTCGTGGGCACACAGGAAACCCCCTGGTGGCCGCATTTGAGAACCGTTAGTCTAAAGAATGCTGCCAACTGCGGTGGGGAGAATATTCTTTCCCCCTTACTGCTTCTTGCTTCAGAAGACTCCTTTTCCTTTTTGCTTTCTAGTTATTTAACCATGTGCATCTAGTTCATAGAAGCAGGCTTGACCACAAAATAGAATTTTTCTGGCTCATACTCATGCCTCCCTTTTCTAATTCAAGACCAAACTGGGGCTGGAAATCCTTTTTGAGCTATTAGCTTTAATTTTTTCTTACTGCTGCTCTGCTGACAAGACTGTGGGTCCTTAACAGGGTGTTTATGTACAGTTCTGAAATTAGAAAAGGAAACTATTTTGTTTTTCACTTCAGCAAGTTTCTGACCAGTTTTACTTTCTGCATAAATAGTCTGTGTCTTTTGCTCCATTCTTAAACTCTTGTAACGTAACCAGTGTTATAATAACTCAGTCACTAGTCATTTTCCAGGGGCCTGTGCCCCCGGGGGGGGGGGAGGGGGGCGGAGAGAGAGGTTCCTTGCTGGGAGACAGAGCCAAGATAGGGCTCTTGTCTGGAGTAACTTGTTCTCTTAGTGCAACTAATCATCTTCTCACTGTCATCCCAATCCATCATATTCAAAACCCTCATGCATGAACTGGGTGGGAGAGATTTTTTTGTATACATACATATGCACAGGTCATATTAGTTTTTAGCCTCTAGCATAGACGTGAACCATTTGTGTTTAAGCTTTTTTTGCTCCGGTAAGCCTGGTATAGCTAGGCCCAGACCTGATCTTTAGTACTTATGCTAAGTTTTATACAGGCTGCAAGTAGCTGAAGAGGCCATGACAGCTGTCTGAATCATGAGGGTGCTGGGAAGCCCAGGCCCTGTAACCCATGCAACAGCAGGAATGGAAGTGATGAGCTAGGATTTCTTACAAAGCCCCACTGTCCTTCAAGTATCCTTCTGCACCAGCTTTACGGCCACACATACAAGGCATCCCAATGTCAAGGAGCATGTGGGTCTGTGTTCATTTGCACCTGTGCTAGCCAACTCAGTGGCCCAGAAGCTCATTAGCCTGTTTTAACTGAGCAGCAAGCATGTGGGCCTTAGCTAGTACAGTATCAGAGCTGACAGTAAGAGGCCATATTTATTAACACTAATGTGCATGACCGTGCCATTCCACTCACTCATTTTTACTCTTCTGCATTCCAGTTATTCTCTAGCTTCCTTCAGTGCAATTTGTTTAACCTTTCATTGACTCCATTTAACCCTCTCCATTCCCCATGCTACTTCTGCCTCTGCTTAAGATAGTCTTCTTCCTTTTGCCTTCTGATAATCCTCTCTCATCGCCTTGCCTTGTCCACCCTTCTTGCTTCCCCTTTCCAGGTGTGTGGCAGGGGGCTTTGATCATCATGAAGACTACAGTGATCTTGGCATCAGTGCAGGCCAGACGATGATGGCAGTATCTGAGCTGCCTGTCCTCTATGCAGGGAGAGGCAGTAAACTACCAAGGGGTTGCAATTAGGGGAGGGCTGTAGGATCCAAAGGTGGTACCACTGCAAAATGACTAGCGTCATTGGGGAAGCAGCATGTGATCACGTGCCCTGACAGCCTCTGGAAACCGGAAGAAAACTTAAGTAGCTATAGACCTGGCCAAAGTAACAGTAGTGTTACCTCTTATGTGGTTAGACGTGACTAGCTGGGATGTGGCTCTGGTAGGGTTTCTGAGCCCTGGGGGTTTTCACCCTGTCTCTTCCCCTGACCTTGTTCTCCTAATGTGACCTAATTTCACTCACTGCCACTTCCTAAATTACTCATGCTAGAAGCCAATGCAGTGAAGGCAACAGGTATGAGGCAGAGAGAAACAGGCAAGTTTGGTGGCAATAGAAGGTGAGGGGGGTTAAGTGCTCTGCTTTTTAATAGAAAGGAAAGAGAAATAAAGCTTCCCTCAGTCCAAAAGTCTCAGCAGGAGGATGCTGTTCCTGGAGTAAATGGTCCTTTATTAATTAGAGACTCCCTATAATTAGGCCAAGTGCAAGCAGTGCTGGAGACTTCTTACAGCATGTAAAATATAAAATCTAGGTCCTGTTCTTACAAGTGCACCAGAGGCTTTAGTCAGAATTTTGAGGGAGCTCAACCCTGCAGGGCCACAGAAAGGTGACTGAAACTGCACCATGTTACTGCAGTGGGCTGCTTCTGTTTCCAGTCATAGCTATTTAGATGACTGAGGGGAAAGAAGGATTTTTACCACTGTCAGCATCACAAATCCCACTGCACTGCAAGAACAAGCTAGAGTGTGTCCTACATCAGCAAAATTCTCAGCCAAGTTCTGCTTCTAAAATCTTTACTATTGGTGATTGTGTGAGGCTACAAAGAACAGCGTGATTTTCCCTGCAGCACCTAAGCTGAGCCAACATCTGAAATCGTTCTTCTTCTGGCATCAGCTATAACTGGCACAGAGAATAACCCCACTTTCAACTAGAAATCTACCAAAGGGGGCCCTTTCTTGCACCTGCAACTCAAAATTGCTTTGCTAGAGGCTGCACATGTACCTCTAAGGGCCAAATCCTGTTCTCATTGAAGACGCTGAGAGCTTTGCCATTGACTTTACTGTTTGCAAGATCAGGCCTTCAAAGTCCAACGGATTATGAGAACATCCAGCAAGAGATTTCCTCACTACATTGCCTGGCACATAGAAGTACAGAATCATGAGCGTTAAATTCATTAGTGCTTGTAAAGTGACTGGACAGAGAATGCACGGGAAACGGTATAGTTCAGATAAACTGCGAACAAAACAAGTGAGCATGTGTAATGTAAATAACAAATCCAGGTTCTGAATGTTTTAGTGTGGGTGAAAGAAGATTCCCTTTTCCAGGCCAGATGAACTCAAATTGTAGAAAGATGCAACATGGATTTTTCCCTCTCAGCTCACAAAGCACACAGTGGAAGTCTGATATTCCTTAAGCAATGTCCAAGGAGATCAGGTCATTAGAGTTTGTTTTAAAACTACAAATTTTGGATTCAGGTCCTCACCCTGAGTTTCAACTGATGCTTGTAGCCATTTAAAATGAAAACAGAGCCATCCCTAAGATGGGTGGCTTGGGGCAACTGCCCCGGTCACAAGTTTTGGGGCCCCCCCCGACCAGGCTGGAGGCTCCAGCCCTCCCAGCTGGGATTGGGGACCAGGCAGAAGGTGGATGGCTGCAGCCTACCACCCAGCTGTGTGACAGACCAGGCAGCTGTTGCCAAGGTCCTGGCTTTACCCTGGGACCTGGCAGGAGCCAGGCTCCCAGGCACTAGTTTACAGGGGAGTGCCAGGCCAGCCTTTTACGACACACAGCAGCAGCTGCTCCTCAGAGTCTCCGGCATGCCTTGCACCCTACGCGTTGTGAAGGGCTGGCCTGGTGTCCCCCGCAAGTCGGGGGGAGGCCACCCTGTCCGAGGCTGGGACAGGAGAGGCAGGCACCGTGCAACAAGTAATTGCGGGGGAGGGCGGTGGGGCAGGGAGCCGGCGGAGACTGGCCAGAGTCTCCACCGCATGCAGGAAGAGGTAAGCAGCGTGTTCCTGCTGGCCCCCAGCCCGCCGGCAGGTACAGACCACCCCGCCTCCTTGGGGCAGCTGAAGGGCAGCACTGTCTTGTGGGAGGCAGGGACCCCTCCTGCCCTGCACAGGGGGAGGCACCAGAGACCCAGGGTATGCCACTGGAGCCAGGTAGGGGGCCCACGCAGTGTGGTTTGCCCCAGGCTCTGCATCCCCTGAGGGACAGTCCTGGGTGAAAACTAGGCCCATTAATCATACGCTACGAAGCATAAAATCTATCTTGTGCAGTTATTAAAAGAATAAGAGAAGAATATTGCTGAAATCAGAAGACTGCTGCCAGACAACTGCAGCAAATCAACATTTTACTGTACTTTTCTTTGTGTTTCTTATTGGAGCCTCTTTGAGAAGATTCATTTATCTAGTCCCTAGGGCAGTAGAAACCACACTGGCAAAATTCCCCCAGACTACCAACAATTGTGATTAAATCAGTGATTTGCAAAGCACAGCTTCTCTAACTCAACAGATTTGAACAATACAATTAATTTCTTTTCTGCAGCAAAGAACTAGAGAGCTCTAAATATAGATCAACAGCACCACCCTGTGGCTTAAGTCAATGTACTACTTTGAGATGTGTCAGTTTTCAAAGGTCAGTTACAATATATCAGCTATAACGCAGTCAGAGAGAACCCATGCAATGAAACAGTATTTACATTTTGTGTTTGTACAGTACCTAGCACAATTGGGTCCTGATCCACAATTGGGGTCCTGTGAACTACAATGATACAAGTAAATTGTTACTTCCTGTAAATATTTTACCATATACTACTTTTAGGTCATTATCTCACCTAAAGCTCACCCTTACTGAGGCAGAGTGGTAACACAGTGGCTCACTGCTCTGGGTGACCTAAGCAAGACATCATATACCATATACTACTTTTAGGTCATTATCTCACCTAAAACTCACCCTTACTGAGGCAGAGTGGTAACACAGTGGCTCACTGCTCTGGGTGACCTAAGCAAGAGACCATGATACAGACCTTCTGTTCTGTATATGTTTTATATCACACATTACCAAAATATTCCAATCCACTGTAACCCCCTTCTATTTCTGGGTTACTTGGGAGCCGGCAACACTCACCTGTGTGCAAGGGCGCTAAGGTTGTTAACAACAAAGGAGATCCTGAGTATCCCAGCGGTGATGTAGGATAGGTGGGAATCCTCTATCCACCCCTCTGCTGCAGTCCCTTTACTTTTAAAGGAATTTAAAATTGGCGGTGCCTCCACCTGGCTGGCCCCTGCACACGCTTAATAGCGGGCCTTGGGAGCTTCCAGGACTAAACCTAGTCTGATGATAATAATAATCTGAGACAGGTCTAACTTAACAATTGCACTTATGCAAACTAAACATCCAATATACTTAAATTAAGGTTAACACAACTTTACTTAACAAATTAAAGAAATATGGCATAACAGACTGCAACTAAACATCACTATTATATTAAATCCACAGGGCAGCTGAATAAACCAATTAATACAATTAGTATGAAAACAAATGAAACTTGTCTAAACTTCCATTTACACTGCCACTGTGTACCCCACCTGCAGAGTGTACACTCCCCAAGAGTTCAGAGCCCTAACCCCTTGCTTGCGTGGGCGCGCTTGAAGATCTGCAGAAGACAGCACTCTGTGGGTTCGGTGTTCCAGTTCAGCTCAGTTGTCACGCTGGAGGTTTGGAGTTGGCCCAACGAAATGTCTGCAGTCCTGGCCCTGCTTGAAAAGACTCTCCCTCTGCCTCTTCTCAGGCCTAGTGAAAGGCTCTGTGCAGTGCCCCTTCCCTTACACGCCCTGCCCCAAACAACATGCTGTTATACTGAAGTGAAGTGTAAGTGCTTTTGTGTGTTCTATCTCTTTGAACTTAACTTCTCTGAGGGGGGGGGGGCACTCACACTACCTCCACTGCAGGCCCACCTCAGGCAGCTCTAGGCTCAGTCCCTGCCCTGGCTTGGCCAATGCCACCAACCTCCGAAGCTTCCTGCTCGAACAGGCTCCAGCAGGCTCTCAGCCGCAGCTTTGGGACCCCAGCAGCAGTCAGCAGGCAGCAGCAGCTTTGGGACTCCAGCAGCAGGCAGTAGCCAGCAACTTCCAGCCTCAGCTGCACTCCACCCTAGCACCAAAATGGAGTCCCCCACATGCTATTTCCTGTCCCTCTGGAAGGGGGAAGTGTCTCTCCCCTCTTCTCCAAGGCATCATGGGAGTTGTAGTCTCCCAGGCTCTTCCCAACTGTAAACTCCCAATCAAGTTCCAAGGCCCCTGAAGTACAGGGTGCCTACACCACTAACAAGCAACATGATTACACACCTGTTTTATTCTCTCATCCTCTTTTCAAAAGGAGAAAGCAGATGCAGTGAAGTGTCTTGTATAGGCAACATCTCTTTGTATTACTACTTTTAATATAAATATACCTGTTGCTATGTGTTTATAGTAAAGAAGACAAGGTCAAGGAAGTGTGCCTGGCACTTGGAGCAGGTGCTGGTGAGGTTTGTGATCCTTAGCTCCTGGGGGAGTGTATTCCATGGTCTCAGATCACCCAGAGAAAGTTCTGTCTCCTTCACAGATGAACTTTACTCTTATTGTTGAGAATTCCAAAGTGTCAGAGGAGTATAGCTGTCAACCACAGTCTTCATCTCAGAGCTTAGACAATCTTTTAGATATCCTGGGGACAGGCCACGGAGTGCTTTGAAAATAAAGACTCAGACCTGGTATTTGATTTGAAATTCTACAGGAAGCCAGTGTAGAAAGCAGAGGACAGGTCTGATATGTTTGTGGTAGCCGCTGTTGCTGAAGATACATGCTCCAGTGTTCTGAACTAACTGGAGTTTGAAGACTTAAGGCCCCGGTATATCTCATTTCTGTAGTCCAGCTAACAGTTGACAAAAGCATGAGTAACTAAATCCAGATCTTCTTCCACCAGAGTTGGAAGGAGTTTCCTAGCCAACTATAGAGGAGGTGGCCTGTCCCTCCCTATCAGTCTTGGAGGGAGGCCATGCTCCCTCGCGGCTACACCTTTGTGAGCAAGCTTTAGGCAGAGGGATTAGCTCTCTACAGTCTATGGCTCAAATCCTTAAGCGGGGTGAGGCAGGCAAGCAGTCTATGGCCAGAGGCCCTCAGGAAGGCGGAGCTAGCAAACAGACTATTGTCCCTGGCCCTCAGGCAGGGCGAGCCAAGTAATCTATAGCCTAGAGATGCTTCACAGGCCAGGGTGATGTTGACACCTCAGGGGTTGCGTGGCAAGGAGAAGGGAGATGCAAGCCCTCCTAACTCCACCGCGTCCCAGCCCAGGGGCCTGATCAGTGGCAGAGTGTTCCGCCACTGGATCACTGGGGCTCCAGCCAAAACTCACTGACAGGTGCTCGAGCCCAGCCCAGCCTGATCTAGATCTGCTACCCCTGGGCTATTTCCTCCATCCCTGTGCCCGTGTTCCTGTAGCCAAGGGTCATCAACCGCCTTCCTGGGGTACATCACCAGTGGCAGAGCAAGCAAGCAAGCCCTCGCTGTCAGGGCTCTCCTACTACTCAGGAAGATTGGGTGTTTCCTTGAAGCAGCCAGAGTCCTCACTGGCTCTTCCTTCCAGCAGTGGGCAGGAGACATCCTTCTCCTCCAGCGGCTGGGCCCTGACTGAGCTCAGCTGTGTGGCCTGCCCTTTATACTTCCTGTTCCTGTTCTGGCTCTGCCCCTCTGCTTCTGGCATGGTGGGTGTGGCTTCCCTGGCTCTACCCTCTAGGGATTGAGTGGCAGTCCCTCCCTGTCAGTCTCAGACGGAGGCCATGCCTCCTCACCACACACACACACACACACACCCTCAAACCCAGCTTCCGATCCTCTGGGCTTGCTGTGTCTGCCTCCCCTAGCTGTGACAATGCATGAACATTACCCTATTCCTTACCAGCTCGGTGTTGTACCATGAAAGTGAACAGTTCGAGAGCCAGATACCAGCACTTCAGCCAGGCATTGTTATCTCGCATCTGTTGCAGCCATTTCAGGGGTGAATGGTCTGTGACCACTGTTGATTCTGGACACTTTGTGATCAGTGCGGATACCAGTGAGACACAGTACACCCGATTTGCAGATCAATAAGGTTTAATGTGCAAGGTTTTCTATAAATATACTAGTTAGATACAAAGCCTAAAATTAACTAGAATATATCATACTCACTAAGCCTGGAGAGCTAAGCAGTTACTCAGAAGGCTGTATACAGGAATGGCTTTCTTCAGGGGCCCCACCAGGGAGTCAGTGGATCCTCTGGTCCAACCTGCAGCACCCCCCGCGGAGTCAGGTGTTGATGGAGCGCCCCCCTTTGGCTAAGTGGTGACTACTTATACCCTTCCATAAACAACCTTCACCTAATCATTTCTCTCTCATTATCATATATGCTAATTGTGATACGACCCATGCCCAGGGTTGCCAACTGATAATGCCAAGGTCAGGGCAGGCTGCAAAAGGAGAGCAGATTCTCCCCACACTGGTGGGTGACACTGAAGCCCAGCTTCCCAACCAGCCATGAACTGCTTCTGATTACCCCACACTGGATATCAAGAAGCCAGTCCACAAATGCCCACAGCCCCCTTTACTGCATTTCAGCTCCAGGCTCCCAAATCAGCACTAGGTCCAGCAAAGAGACCAGTTACTTAAACTCTCTGCTCTTTGCTAAAAAGGTTCCCACTGACCCCAAGGGGTCAGCCCCAGCACCAGATCAATATAAGTTTGGATCTTACCTAAAATACCACGCTAACCGCCAATCCTTTAGTATCTAAACTAAAGGTTTATTGTAAAAAGAAAGAAATAAACCATGAGAGAAATGTTAAAGGGTTAAAGTAAATCACAGATTGATTAAAAGTCCATATACTTCAGGTTTCTGGAAGAAATGTGGATTTGCAGGCTTGTGTAGTTCTCTCTGGTATACATCCAGTACCTGGATGGGTCTAAGTCCTTCGGTTCAGTTGCAAGATGAATTGGTCCAGAGATAAATGTAGGTCTGCAGACTGGACAGGAACAAAGACAAAATGGTTTCTCTGGCTTGATCTTATAAACCCCCTCCTCTGGCCATGTGGCCTGTGGGCAGTCACAAGACCCAAAATGGAGTCCATAGTCACATGGGACAGTCCTGATGCTTCATCAGGTAGGCTGCCTGCAATGGAGTCCATAGTCACATAAGCAGGTTCTGGTGACTCAGTGGTGATGCTGGCTTCTCCCTCAGGGCCCCTTGCACCTGGGAATGCCTTAATGGGCCATTATGCAGGCCATTGTTCTGCAGCCTTCCCATCTGGGGTGTTGCCCAGGCAGAACAATTTGAAATACAGATATCTCAAATACATCTATAACTTCCATTTCAAATATTACACATGAACGTAAGTATTACTATCTTACTTAGAACATGATAACCTTACTTGACAGTACTTGACATGGCATATCCCACATGGATTATTATGATTCTACCATACTGATGTGACACAATATACTAAATGCCCCCCCTCTCAAGCCAGTCCACACGACATTAATAACCTACATTGGGTTTCCACCCTTAACTACATTCCATTCTCACCATAACAATTGGGGTCGTCAAAACAACATCTGGTGATAGGAGGGGCAGAGTAAAAATATGCCCCGTGGCAATAAAAAAACATACCCCCAGACATTCAAGGATAACTTGTTGTCCCCATCAGTTATCTATGTGCAGCTGCAAGCATACAGTATCTGTATTTTGCCTTATTATATGCCATGCTATGCAGAAACTGAGACATCTATAAGGTTATTCAGTCTCTGCCAACTGGAAGATGTCATGGTACAGGGGTCAGAATAGCCAAGCAAGCAATTGAAGCTATGCTAGGCTTGTAGGACAGTGGTCAAGCAACTCAAATTGTACTGGGCCTCCAACAACCACCACAAAGGGGCCTCCCAGGAGGTAGTACAAAGGGCCTTGTAGAAAGGGCTCCTGCCCGGTCTGGTCCTGGTGGCTGTTCCTCAGGCCCAGGCTCGGTGGAAGGCCACTGCGCCCTCCACCAAAGGGGGATATTAGCATCCGCAGACTATCGCCCCGGCCCTCAGGCAGGGCGGGCGAGCAAGGAGCGGTGACCTCGAGTCAAGTGGGCAGGAGACAATATTCGCTTTTTGAGGGTGTCAAGGATAGGGGGGAGGGGAGAGGGACGCAGGCCCACCCAACTCCATTGCGTCCCAGCCCAGGGCCCTAGCAGTGGCAAAGGTGTTGCCACTCAGTCGGCAGGGCTCCTGCCGCAACACGCCGATTGGGCTTACCCCTTGTACAGCCACGCCTATGGCTGTCCCTGGGCTCCTTCCTCCCCGTATTCCCTGGTACCTGCATCCGCCGGGTCGCCGGGATACACTGCCTGGGGTAGACCAGCCAGTCCCTCTTCGTCCATGGGCGGTAAGGCAGGGAGCTCCTCAGCGAGAGGAAGATCCTCCAGGTCCCATGGCTTGGGGTAGGGCTCAGCCTCCGGCAACTCCTCCAGGTCTAGTCCTGTCTCCGGGGGTTCGGTGTCCGGCAGCTCCTCCAAGTCCGGGCCAGCTTCCGGGGGGAACTCCCAGCCCTCAGTTTCAGGGATCTTGTCCCAGTCACTCCGGCCCCGAGGCTGGGCCCAGTCCTTCAGACCTGTAGGCCTCGGCCAGTCAAGGGAGCCCAGAGGCCCGATCCAGGCCTTAGAGGTGGGCCTCGATGCTGGGAGGCGGTTGCCTGGGGCAGAGGCCCGGCCCGGTTTGGACCTTCGCTGCAGCCAGTGGGACAGCACATCTGTCTCTGGAGGCAGCCCTCTCCCTTCTGAGCCACAGGGCCTGCTTTTTGTAGCTGCAGTCCTTACTGAGGCTCCGCCCCCCTGCTGCCGGGTTGGCCGGCTGGCAGAACCTATCGGTGGCTGGCTGCCCAGTGGCCAGGCAGACTGGGCTGCCGGCCTGTTTAGGGCCTGATCGTGCCCTTGCAGCCCTTCCTCGGGCCCAGGCTCGAAGGAAGGCCACTGCGCCTTCCTACAGGCCTCCACTGCCCATTTAACCGCTATGGCTTCTTTTTCAATAGTGCTGTTATTGAGCACTTGGGAACAGCTTCCAACTGATGTATAGAATCACATGCTCCTTGCCATCCATATTCTGTGAGAAGACTGTACTGAGTCCCGCACTGAGGCGTCGCTTTTAATGACAAAGCTGCGGATGAAATCGGGATTGTATAGAACGGGTTTACAGCATAGCTGGTCCTTTAGTGTTTGAAATGCCATCTCACATTTGGGGGACCAGAGTACCCATTGCAGTTGGTCCTTCATGGATAACCTGTTGGGGAGCTGCATTCATAACAAAGCCAGGGATAAAACACTGATAATAGCTGATGAGTCCCAGGAATTGGCTAACCTGTTTTTTGGTGGCGGGGGGTCTGGATGGTTTGCACTTTCCCAACCAGGGTGAGGACCATTCCTCCCCTATACCCCAGATAGGTTGTCTCTTGCCACCCGATTCAGCATTTCTTGGGGTTCGCAGTTAAGTTGGTTCCTCTGAGGGGTCGGAGGATGGCCACCACCTGGTTCAGGTGGTCTTCCCAGCAGCAACTATATATGGCCACATCATCTAGATAGGCCACGGCGTACTCAACATGGACTTGTAGAAGTTGGTCCGTCAGCTGCTAAAACATCGCGGGGGCACCATGGAGGCCAATGGGCATCCTGGTGAATTGGTAGAGCCCATTGGGGGTGGCAAAGACTGTCTTCTCCTTCAACCCCGGTTCCAGGGGGATCTGCTAATAGCCCTTGGTCAGATCAAGGGTCATGATGTATTGGGCCTCCCCTAGATGGTCCAGTAGTTCACCTACCCAGGGCATCGAGTAGGCGTCAAACATCGAGATCATGTTGATCCTCCAGAAGTCTATGCAGAACCGACAGGTCCCTTCTGGCTTGGGGACCAGCACAATGGGGCTGTGCCAGTCACTTGATGATTGCTCGATAACCCTGAGGTCCAGCATGCCCATACTTCCTGTTCTATGGCTTCCCACATGTGGTGGCAGGAGGAGGCAGGTCATCTCACACACCAGCTCACTGAGATTTGTCTGGATGGTGTGCTGGACCAGCATGCTCTGTCCAGGGACAGTGGTAAAGATCTTCGTGGATGCATCAAGTAGGTGCTTGGCCTGCTTCCTCTGCCCCTCGGTGTCCCCAAGTAGTGGCTTGGCCAGTTCAGTCTCCCCAGGGAGCTGTGGTCCCAGCTGAGGCTCCAGGGGAAAAGGCATAATTAGGAGTCCATCCCTCTTGCGCCATGATTTGAGGAGGTTGAGATGATAAATTTGTTTCTTCTTCTGCTGATCAGGCTGGCAGATATCAGAACTGGGCCAGCTTGGTGGAGTACCTCATACAGACCCTGCCATTGTGCTAGTAGCTTGGACTCTTCGGAGGGAAGCAGGATGAGGTCACTCTCCTGGCTTAAAGGTCCAAGTGTGCGTTCCCTGATTGTAGACTCAAGCCTGGGCGACTTGAGCAGTCTAGAGGCTCTCTTTTGCAATGGTCGCAGCCTGGGCCAGCCATTCCTGCAACTGCAGCACATATTACAGGAGTCCCTACGTTCAGGACAGGTCTTCTCCCGTGTCTCTCGCACCAGGACCAGCACCCTCCGAGGTTGGCACCCATACAGTAGCTCGAAAATTTGGTGGAGGCCTGTGGGACCTCCCTGATGGCAAGTAGTAGAGGCAGGAGCAGTTGGTTCCAGTGATGTAATTCCTCCAGGGGAGACTTCCTAAGCATCCCTGTCAAAGCCCTATTAAATTGCTCCTCAAGCCTGTACATCTAGGGATGGTATATGGAGGTTCAAAGCCTCTTGATCCCCAGGAGATTACATGCTTCACGTAGGGCCAAACTTCACCTCTCGACTCCTTAGTCAGTGAGGGGCTTTTAGGGTACACCCACTTAGGCAAAGATCTTTAGGAATTCCACCGCGATGGTATGAGCGGTGGCATTCTTCAGGAGGATGGCCTTGGGGAAACATGATGTAATCCATAACTACAAAAATGTAGCAGAACCCCGCAATACTTCTTTCCCTATCAGATCCATGGCAATCTATTCAAAGGGGGTCCCCACCATGGGAAAAGGGACCAGTGGGATCTTCGCCACTCTGGCCAGGGCCACCAACTGGCATTTGGGGCAGGAAGCACTATAGCCTCAGACATCCCGGTAGACACCCAACCCAAAAAAAAACTAGGTCAGGACCCAGGTGGCCGGCAGCAGGAACATCATGGGCTAGGCGTAGCCTGGCAATGACACTGGGTTTGGGGCCTCCTGATCAACCCGATACAGCTGAGCTTGCCTGAGTTCGAACCAGGGCCAGTGCTAGAGTTGTCGTTGGTCTGTCACCACACCATCCACATAGGTTAGTCGCTCATATACTCTGCTCAGCGTGGGGTCCTCCCACTGGTTGCGGCCAAAATCTGTTGCCAGATCTAGGATGGGTCTTTCCCTCTCTTCTTGGGTTGGTGTATACTCCTCTTGTGTGCTTGGAACCTCTATCTAGGCTGAGGGGTTACCTGGGCCTGGTTCCCCCTGCTCTGTTTTGACATCGGCAGGGAGCTCCCCCTCCAGGTCGCTGTGCTGGGTGGTCCTCGAGGCTCACATTTCTCTGTAGCTGCAGGAATTCCAGTCAGTCCCAGCCAAGGATCACTGGGCATGGCAAGTCTGGGGTGACTGACACTCATGGCCATTATCCATGTCACTCCATCTATCATTAGGGTGAGCTGGGCCATTGGGTAAGTCTTCACGTTGCCATGAACACACCGAAGGTGGACGTGCCCTAAGATTTGGTTGCCTGCCAAGACCAACCACCCTTGTACCATGCTTTATCCACACCCGGAGTCCACAAGGGAGCACAGAGGCTTCCCCTCGGGGTCTATGAGGACTGTCACCTTCACGGTCAGCCATTGATGGGCGCAGCCTTCCCGTGTAGTCTTCAGCAAATGAGCAGTAGGTGTCCGAATTGAAGTAATGTCAAGGGCATCCAGAATGACCATCTTCACAGCCCAATAGTTGTGGTCCTCTTCATCCAGAAGGCTCTGATATGTGGCCTGGGTTGCCTCTGTCAGGTAAGGAGCCAGGAGGGTGGCCCACTGGATCAGGGCCCACCCAGTGGTTGAGACGATGAGCTTGACTGTTGTTAAGAATGCCTCCAGATCATCATCAGGTCCCATCTTCGTGGACGTGGAAGCAGCAATGCGGGGGCCACTTGGGTTGTTGCACCCCTGGGGTTAGGCCCAGCAGGGCTGGGCATTAAGGCATTCAGCTGCTGTGTGTATTGCTGCTGCTGTTCTCATTGGGCTCCCAGCTCTCGAATGAGCTGTTGCTGCTGCACCTCTAATTGCTGGAGCTGGGTGGCCTGTTGCCAGCTATTGGCCCACCACTTCACCAGCTTATCGATATCCATCGCAGTGTCAGGCATGAACATGTTCAGCCCCCCCCCCCCCTTGGTCTTAGAGGATCAGTGTTGCCCGCATTCTCCACCACGTGTAGAGGAGGTGGTCTGTCCCTCCCTGTCAGTCTTGGAGGGAGGCCATGCACCCTCATGGCCATACCTGTGTGGACAAGCTTTAGGCAGGGGAATTAGCTCTCCAGTCTATGGCCTCAAGTGGGGCGAGGCAGGCAAGCAGTCTAGCAGGGCAGGAATGCAGAGCAGTCTATTGCCCTCAGCCCTCTGGCAGGGCAGGGCAGGGCAGGGCAAGCAAGCAGTGTACAGCTCAGGAATCCTTCACAGGCTGGGATGAGGCTGCCACCCCAGGAGTGGTGTGGCGGGGGGGAGAGGGACACAGGCCCTCCCGATGCCACTGCATCCCAGCCCAGGGCCCTAATGGTGGCAGAATGTTCTGCCACTGGATCAGCAGGGCTCTCGCTGAAACTCACTGACAGGTGCTCGAGCTCAAACCCAGCCAGACCTAGGTTGGCTACTCCTGGGCTACTTCCTCCACCCCTGTGCCCGTGTACTTTTGGCCAATGGTCATCATCTGCCTCCTTGGGGTATGTCACCAGCAGCAAGACCAAGCAAACCCTCACTGTTGGTATTGTCCAACAGCTCAGGTGGGTCGGGTGAGTCCTCGAAACAGCTGGAGTCCTTGCCGGCTCGTCCCTCCAGCAGCAGGCAGAAGATGTCCTTCTCCTCCAGTGTCTGGGCCTGGACTGAGCTGTAGGGCCCGACCTTTATACTTCCTGTTCTGACTCCACCCCTCTGCTTCCAGCGCAGTAGGCGTAGCTTCCTTGGCTCCACCCACCAGGGGTTGAATGGCAGTCCCTCCCTGTCAGTCTTGGAGGGAGGCCATGCCCCCTCGCTACAGCAAGGAAGATGGTAGAAAACATAACTCATGGATGCTGCATTGTGTGAGGTCAGCATCAGTGAGGAATACAAGAATGTTCCTAGACCAGTGTTTCTTAACCTGGGGTTTTAGAGGGGTCACAAGTGCAGAGCTGGTATTGGGGGTGGCAAGAAAGGCAATTGCCTGGAGCCACAGGGGCGCCATGAAACTAAGTTACATGCCTCAGCCCCGTGGGGGTGGGACTCAGGCTTCAGGGGTACAGTAGTTTGGAAAGGTTAAGAACCACTGTCCTAGACTAAGATTGACTTGACCAACAGGAGGTGTGTATCTTCAGCCAATGTAGACTGCACCATAGGTGTTCAAAATACTTTCCTCTGCTCATCAGCAACATCTCTGTCTTGCTTAGGTTCAGCTTTAGCCAGCTCTTCTTCATCTAAGAGCTGATTTCATCCATGTATTGGGCCATGTTGGTTGTAGTGGTGTGGTTGTATCTGATGAAGTATAGGTAAAGTTGTGTATCATCTGCATATTGCTGTCCACCATCACATTCTGTATTCCCAGTAAATAGGCCACTAATATCAGGGTCAGGTGTATACTACCGCTTAAGTCAATCCCATTTACATCGCTCAAGGGTGTGAAAAAGACATCCCGTTGAGCAACATGAGTTACAGCAAGTTAAGCGCTGTCCACACTGGTGCTATATTGGCGGGGGACTCTGTCCCACTGACATAGCTTCCGCCTCTCGCAGAGGTGAAGTAAGTATGCCAATGGGAGAGCACTCTTCCATCAGCATAGAGTGTCTTCACCAGACGTGGTGCAACTGCACTGCCGTAGTGCTTCTAGTGTAGACCTGCCCTAAACTGTTGTGGGAGATGCATCAGTTCCATAGTTTTAGTTTTTCTATGCACAGGGAGTGAGACCTGGCACCTCCCTGATGGTTTATGTAATACATGCAGACCATATTGTCTGTCATGACCCTTGCATGCATGTCTTTGATCAGCGGAAGAAAATGAGCACTTACATTTCTGACTGCTCTGAGTTCAAGCAGGATGATGTGGAGGCATGTCTTGGCTAGAGACCATTTGCCCTGTATTGTACGACCACTGAAATGCCCATCCCTTCTATGAGGGATGCATCAGTGGTCAGGATTAAAGATGGGGAAGACTGAACAAATAGGATTCCTATACAAATGGTTACCGGGTCCCTCCCCCAGTCCAAGGATTGCTTGATCCTGATTGACATTGACAGTAGTGTATGTTGTCTGTTTGTCCTGTAAACCAAATCAAACCATGCTTGGAGTCATCTCATGCATAGTCTGGCGTGAGCAATAATCAATGTGCCCATGGCTATGTGCCCCAGGAACTGGAGGGCAATGTCTGACCAAAATTTGGGGGCTGGACTGTACTGTCTCTATCAACAAGGAGAAACAGAAAAATCTGTGATGTAGGAGGAGTGCCTTCGCCTGACTGGAGTCGAGGTTGGCTCCTATGAATTCTAGCTTCTGTACAGTGTTAAAGTTGACTTTTGCTCATTGATCTGCAGGCCCAGATTCTGAAACAGGTCCAGTGTGGGCTTAGTGACTCACTGGACCTCTGCAAAGGACCATGCCTTGAAAAGGCAGTCATCCAGGTAAGGATAAATATGATGCCCTAAGAGCATAAGTTGGCTGCTACTACCTAAAGGACCTTGGAGAATTCTCTGGGGGTGGAGGAGAGGCCAATAGAGAGTACTCTGTATTGGTAGTGGTCTTGGCCTAGTGTGAACCTGAGGTAACGTCTGTGGATTGGTATGATCAAGATGTGAAAATATGAATTTTGGAGTAAAGGGCCGAGAACCAGTACACTGGAATGATCATTAATAATGTGACCATCTTGAACTTCTGTGCCTTGACAAACTTGTTGAGTGCTCTGAGATCCATAATGGGTCTCCAACCTCCCTTTTTCTTTGGTATCAGGAAGTAATGAGCGTAGAAGCCTCTGTCCATCAGGTGTGTGGGCACTGGCTCTCTGGCTTTTATGCTGCAGAGGTAATTTATCTCTTGATGTAGCAGGCCTTTGTGTGAAGGGTCCCTGAAGGAGGACAGGGAAGGGTGTTTTTGTGGGGGGAGAAGAGGAATGAGAAATGAATCGAGTATCCATCTTGAATGATCTCCAGCACTCATTTATCAAAGGTTATCCATTCGCAGGTGCTGCAGAACAGGGCAAGATGGGATTGGTGGGGTTTTCTAGCATGATGTGAGGAGAGTGTTCTATGGGCACCTCAACCAACCTGTCAAAACTGTCTCTTTGTAGAAGGATGCAGATTGACCAAGAGTTTCTTATGCTTTTCTTGGACCACTTCCAGAGATATATCTCAGCAGAGTGCAACAATTTAAATCAAAGCAATTTAAACCACAATTTAAATCAGCAAGCTGGAAATGCTGTAAGTAATCAATTTTTATCATTGTACTTTTATAATTTTTAGTTATTTTCCTAAAGAAAGGTTGACTCATTAATTGGTAACCATTAAAACATGTTGATTTGGAACTAAATATAGCCTTTAGACTAAATTCGGTACTACTTTTTGCTAACTAGGAGGCTATACTATACACACACATACATTTATGTAAGCAAGTATATATATCTTAACTTTCATTTATTCAGATTCTTTACATTTTTTGTTAGAAAAATGGTGAATGACATTTCTTATTTACTAGATGAATAATTTCTTACTTGTGATTTGTGTCAAGCTCTCTTTGAATGTAAATTCAAATTCCATTAAAATGCACGAAGTAGCATTTTAAATTATTTTTATTCAGAAAACTAGCTTAAATGTGCTGGATACATAAGAAAAAAATAAATTTATCAAAACATGTTTTGCATTTATAACTGATTTATTAATCAAAGGAAGTATTATCTGTAGCTAGTGAATTGAACTGATTGCTTTGACTATTATGTCCCTCAAGATTTTAGAACTAGTAGCTCATCCTCACGCACTTATGCTAGCTACCACAGGAAGTAAGAAGGAACTGAAAGACAATTGGGCCTCCACCCTTTATGCCCATTAAGGGGGTGATGGAAAGGGGCATAAGGGCACCCCAAGCACAGGCATGGTCCCAATGAACACTGCTGGCCAAAAGAATCCAAATCTCACATGCAAGGATGCATACACACACTATGTGGAATCCATGTGGACAAACACTTGAAGAAGTGGTATTACAGGATCAGTTCCAAAGACTATCCTAGCAGTGATCAACTCAGTGGCAATGAAATTATAGGGCCTTTAAGAAAAGGGCAGAGATTTTCACATAAGCCAGGAAAAAAAATACATATAGGATTTTTTTTTAAGGATCTAGAATATTACTATTCCAATGATCGATATGGTGAGACAACAAACAAGGCAAAAATGACCCTACAACAGCAAATAAATTCTTTATGGAGGAGAAACGCCAAGGGGGTGACCCTATCCTATACCAGCTGATGATTGTTAAGCAAGACCTGACACAAAGATAAATCTACTCACATATATTTAAGGGACTGATTACCTCGAGCCTGTTACAAACTTGTAGCACACGAAGTACATTTTTGCAGACATTTTCCAACAGAGTGTTTCCGTAACAACAAGTAATTCTCAGGATTTCAACACTGGGAGATGCCAGAGCCATCATTATAGCTCGAGCATCATCGACTCCACAATCAACATCTATCAACAGCAACTTCTTTGTCATTTTTGAAATACCTACAAAAAAGTTACAAGCAGATTAGACAACTAACTTAATAACTAAGATTACGTTCAAGTGGAGAAAACATATTCTAAAGATATGACTACAGTTTAACTGGGTTTCAGTTCAAACACTGAAGGTTATTTACCAAAACATTTTTTTGACAGACTTGTATTTTATTCCAGTTCACATCTGAATTTTTTTTTGTAATATTTTTGTACTCTAAAGATGCACCCACCTCTATTTCAAAAGAAAATGTCAAGAATCACTTATGCTGTAAATCAGCAGAAACCTAAAATGAGCAGTTAACTAACTGAGGCTTCTGAGAAGTTTTCATATGTTAACTACAGCATTTGTGCAAGTAACTTAAAAAAAATCAAATAAATAAAGCACTACATGTTAATCCACACCCGATTACAATTGAGGAAATTGTAAATTACCACCTAATACCAAAAAAAAAGATTCCCTCAGGAGAGGTAAAGAAACCCCTATGATAACCCAGTTCCTGTTTCTCTGTTATGCTTTTACTGGGTGCCTCAGTGTGGGTGTGTCACACATGCCAGCTGGGCACATCTTGGGGAAAACTCTGCTCCTCTGGTCTTTTAGTTGATTCTCATTTTCTTGCCCAGCTCCCATAGGGTTCCCAAATAGAGGCCACTGCCGAGGATGGAGGGGGGAGGAGGAGCTGGAGGTGGGTACAGCTGGACACGCCTATTAAAGGGGAAATGGAGGGGGTGCTGGAGGGGTGTGTGCGCACTGGAAGGAGGTATTTGGGGAACACAGGAGGGGTGTGTGTGTGTGTGTGTGTGCGCGCGCGCTGGGAGTAAATATTTGGGGGGTACTGGAGGGGGCTGCGTGCCCCAGAGACTCACACCCCTTCCCCCCCCCCAAGAGCCCATCTGCGGGGCTAGAAACCTGCACCTCCGTCCCCCTAGAGCTCCAGAGGGAGAAACAGCCTGATGCTGGTCAGACTGGATGGAGTTTCCTGTGGTGATTTTAGTGTTAGGCTGTGTAAGGCCAATGCTGGCAACTTCGCAAATCATTCCAACAACTGTGGCCAGGAGCAAAAGGGGAAAAACTTAAGTTGCCATGTTCACGACTCAGCTGTAACGTTCAAAGGAGGAAGGGCTAGAGAAACTAACATTGTAAGAATCTAAAATAGTTTTCATCCCGCTTAGTTATTTTGTTCTAGCTACCTTCTTCCATTACACAATTAAAGGGTGACCATTAGTACCATGTTGACAGACAATCTGCTCTGGAACCTTATAAAACACAGATTTAAAATGCAAATAAATCAGTTAAGCATGGCCTTTCCTTCTCAAAACGATACCTATGCTGTCCAGTCATGTTACTTCTCTTCAAGGTGATCTTACATTAATTCTCAACAATATCCCCACAACTGATGTTAAATTAGCATATAGTTACCTGGTATGTTTTGTGCTCCTTTTCAAATCTGGTGTTATGTTTGGTGCTTTCCAAGAGTGTTGAAATTTGATATGGAAGTAGGGAACTTTATAACATTTCAGTTAATGTTTCATAATTAGCTGGAAACAAGCTGTGTGTGCATAGTGTTGTATCTGAACTTGAGACTCTGAAATTCCACTGAATATATTTGAAAGCTGAGACCTTTGTACTTCTGTTTTCCTGCACTATAAAAATAGAATTCAAATAAGCATCAATCCTACCATTTTCTAGATTTCTTTCACAGATTCAGGGCTTAATTTTGCACTCTCATTAATATTACTTTGTATTGCAGTAGGGACCCAGGTCCAGATTATGCTGCACTACGGGGTGCTGCCCTCATACAGAGTTCATTGCCAAGGGGCAGGGAGAGCCCATCCAAAGGCCCCAAATGAGATTGGGGCCCCATTGTGCAAGCCACTGCAGACACTGAGACAGTCCCTGCTCACAGGGGTTTGCAATCTAAATAGACAGAAAGACAAGGAGTGAGAGGGAAAACTGAGGCACATAGCCTTGGCCAAAGTAGTACAGCAGGTCAATGGTTAACCCAGAAATAGAATGCAGATCTCCTAACTTCCAGTGCAATGCCTTAGCCATGAGACCACACTTCCTTCTCTTATAAGACCATCCCAGTTTTATCTCCCCTTTGCTAATGAATAGGTTTACAAAACAATGGTTGAGATTTCTTTTGCAATTTGAGCTTTCTTTGGGGAATTCTGAGGTTTTTAACTTGCTCCATTTTTATAGCTAACAATTTTATAGTTTTAATTTTCCTCATGAAATTAAATTTTGGAAGATTTGTGTTTATCCTTTTTGCTAATTTTTTAATATCTTAACCTCATTTGTTGCTATGGCCTCTTAAGTCGTCTGTGCTTCACTGGGATGAATTTAAAATTGTGTGGTCTGATGCATTGGGCCAAGAACCAGGAACTCAAGAGTTCAGATCCCAAAACTGACTGACTTCCACAGTGATCTTAGAGAGGTCTCTTACTCTTTCTGTCTCAGTTTCTCCATCTGTAAAATGAGGATGAAAATATATTTTGGATATATTTATCATATCACATTCAGAACATTTGGAGAAGATGAAAATATCATATTTTCTTCCTTTCCAAATTTTCTGAGTGTTCATAAGTTTCAGTATCAGCACCAGTACATCACAGTCTGTACCTAATAATAGGAAATGGTTATTTTTAATTAATAAAACTATTTTCATGAGGCCAGAAGCCTTTTATACCTTCCTTTATTATAAGTATTTACATTGGGATGTATCCAGTCAGTGCTTATCCAGATGATATAGCCTGAAATTCTAAGAGACATTTTAGCTTCTAACTCTGTGATAGTGTCCCTGATTTTCCAATGGTTTCCCTCTTTGAGGTTTGTGGTTCACACACACTTACTTGGTTAGCTAATGCAGTCCGAAGATCTGTTTCCACAGCAGATTGATTTTCTCTTGGATATTGTGCCTCCAAGAGAGGCTCTGAAAGGATAAAACATTAAGTATGCTGCTGTCAAAAATAACTGTAATTATAGTATTTATTAAGAGTATTCACAAGGCAAACATAATACAGTACTGGAAACATTAAACAAAATTATCATAAGAAACTACTTTACTAGACAGAATACTACAACATTATGTATGCCATTGGAAAACTTTGTTACAAGATACCGTGAAAGATAACTCAATAAAACAAATAAATATGTAAGCTTAGTAATAAGGACCTGATTTCTTTCACAGGAGCTGGCAGACCTGCTTGCCCAATATAAGAGCCCAAGAAGAATCTCAGAATCTTTATTCTAGGAGACTAAGATTGGCTGAACCCCTTATCTGGTCAGCTGGCTGACTCTGATATATCTTAAATGAATCTCTTTGGTATATACAAGTTTATAGAACCATCAGTTACGGATTTCGTTGTGTACTTGGATTGTCAAGCCACTGGAAAGCTTCCTGCTTTACACCCAAGGAGTGTAAAAAATTAAAGCACTTGTGAGGGACCCTTTGTTAAGAGAGTTTTTTTTTACCCCTTTGGGTAGTTTTCATATTCTGTAGTTTTCAATTAATTCAGTCTTGTGTACTTCAAAACCTCTTGACTTCACTTGAAGCCAATAGCCCAGGCAGAAACTTTTGACCAATTGCAGTTAATGAAAAATTCACTTCTTGACTCATGAGTTTAAAATTAGTTTAATTCTCATAAAAATGAGGGATGAAGAAACACGAGAAGGTGGAGTGCGAGGAAAAGCCATACTGACACCTCCAAAAGAATCAGTCAAGGATCTCTGTTTTGTTAAGAGTGTAGATTCAGACACAGTGGGGAGCAGAAAGATGGCAAATCCTAAGCATTAGATGTTGGCAGAAATATGATTCTGGAATTAGTATTCATTAAATTAAATTACAAATTGAGGTGGGATTTCTGTTCCTTTAAGTAATCCCTGCAATACATCATGAAGACCGATAAGCTTATTTGTGTCCATACTAAATGGGGGATGTGATTATTACAATAGTTGGGTTTGTGATGACTGGAGAATCTCATGGGGAATTACCTGGTGGGTGCAAAGCTTGTGGACCTTTTGAGACATCTACATAGACTTACGTACAGTGCTGGGGAGAAGCTAGTGATTGTGGTACATGCAGGTACCACTGACATAGGGACATGTAGAAGAGGGGTCTTGAAGGCCAAATTTAGGCTGCAAGGTAAGAGATTAAAGTCCAGGACCTTCATGGTAGCTTTCTCTGAAATGATTCCAGTTCCAATAGGGTCATCTAGAAAGGCAGAACTCCAGAGTCTCAATGCATGAAGGAGAGAATAATGTTGGATGGAAGGGATTTAGGTTTATTAGGAACTGGGGAACCTTCTGGGAAAGGAGGAACCTATAGAGGAAGAATGGGTTCCACCTAAGCCAAAAGAGAACCAGTTTGCTGGCATGCAAAATTAAAAAGGTTGTAGAAGAGTTTTTAAACCAAGGACTAGGGGAAAGCTGACAGGTGCAGTGAAACACATGGTTCGGACAGAGACAACCTTCCAGGGAGGATTTATTAAAGGGGATACTGTATATTCCAGTAAAGAGGAGAGGATAGAAGTTGATAGAGTACAGGTAGGAACCGAAGAGAAACAGTCAAACAAAAAAAGTCCAATTCAGTTACATCACGTGAAGGCTAAATATTGACGAATGTTGTAAGTGCTTGTTTACGAACGCTAGACATCTAAACTTGAGTGCCTAGTATTAAATGAAGATAGGCATCACAGAAACTTGGTGGAAAAATGATAATCAATGGTACACAGTAATACCAGTGTACAAAATATATAGGAATGACAGAGTGGGTTGTGCTGGTTGGGGAGTGGCACTAGATATCAAAGAAAGCATAGAGTCAAATATAGTAAAAACGTTAAATGACTCAAACTGTACCATAGAATCTCTATGGATAGAAATTCCATGCTTGAATAATAAGAGTATAACAGTCGGAATATACTATCGACTACCTGACTAGGGTGGTGATGGTGACTGAAATGCCCAGGGAGATTAGAGAGGCTACAAAAACAGAAATCCCAATAATGATGTGGGATTTCAACTATCCGCATATTGTCTGGGTACATGTCACCTCAGGAAGGAATGCAGAGATAAAATTTCTAGACAGCACTAATTATTGCTTCTTGGAGCAGTTAGTCCTGGAACCCAAAAGGAGAGAGGCAATTTTAGATTTAGTCCTAAGTAGCACATAGGATCTGAGCCAAGAGGTGAATATAGCTAAATAACTTGGTAATAGCCACCATAATGTAACTAAATTTAACATCCTTGTAGGAGAGAAAATACCAAAGAAACCCACCAAAGTAGCATTTAACTTCACAAAGGGGAACTACACAAAAATGAGGAAGCTAGTTAAACGGAAATTAAAAGGAACAGTCAAAAGAATGAAATGCTTACAAGCTACATGGAAACTAAATGTATATGCCAAATAAAAAAATAATAAATAAAAACAGCAAGAGGACCAAAAATAAATAAATAAATAAAATGCCACCAAGGCTAAACAACAGATTAAGAGTCAGTTAGAGACAAAAAGATATCCTTTAAAAATTGGAAGTCAAATCCCAGTGAGGAAAATAGAAAGGAACTCTGGCAAGACTAGTGTAAAAGTATAATTAAGCTGGCTAAAAAAGAATTTGAAGAGCAACTAGCAAAAGACACAAAAACTAACAGCAAACTTTTTTTTTTCAGTACATCAGAAGCAGGAAAACTGCCAAACAACCAGTGGGGCCACTGGACCATTGAGGTGCTAAAGGAACATTTAAGGAAGACAAGGCCATTGCAGAGAAGCTAAATGAATCCTATGCACTGGTCTACGCTGCAGAGCATATGAGGGAGATTCCCACATCTGAGCCATTCTTTTTAGGTGACAAAACTGAGGAACTGTCTTAGATTGAGGTGTCAATAGAGTAGCTTTTGGAACAAATTGATAAATTAAATAATAAAAGTCAGCAGGACCAGGTGGTATTCACCCAAGAATTCTGAGATAAGTCAAATACGAAACTGTAGAACTACTAAGTGTGGTATGTAACCTGTCACTTAAATCAGCCCCTGTACCAGATGACTAGAAGATAGCTAATGTAACACTGATTATTAAAACAGGCTCCAGAGGCAATCCTGACAATTACAGACTGGTAAGCCTAACTTCAGTACCAGGCAAATTAGTTGAAACTATAGTAAAGAATAGAATTATCAGACACACAGATGAACACAATATGTTAGGGAAGAGTCAACACGCTTTTGTAAAGGGAAATCATGCCTCACCAATCTATTAGAATTCTTTGAGGTTGTCAAACACATTTGGATGAGGGTGAGCCAATGGGTATAGTGTATTTGGCCTTTCATAAAGACTTTGACAACATCCTCATCAAAGGCTCTTAAGCAAAGTAGGCAATCATGGCATAAGAGGGAAGGTCTTCTTATCTTTTAACCAGTTACTGATCCATAAGAAACAAAGAGCAGAAATAAATGGTCAGTTCTCACAATGGAGATAGGTCAATAGTGGGGTCCCCCAAGGATCTGAACTGTGACCTGTGCTGTTCAACATATTCATAAATGCTCTGGAAAAAGGAGCAAACAGTGAGATGGCAACATTTGCAGATGATACAAAATTACTCAAGATAGTTAAGTCCAAAGCAGACTGCAAAGAGGTACAAAGGGATCTTACAAAACTGTGTGACTGGGCAACAGGTGTGCGCAGCACATTTCATTAGGGTGTACACATTTTCATTAGGGTGTGCACCCAAGGAATTTCATTGCAAACTCAATTCCACCGGCGGGCTGCATTTGAATTACCCGCCGGCGGAATTCTCGCCACATCCTAGTCTCCACTGCGAAATATCGCGAGCAGCAATATTTTGGCGGCAGATCGCGGCAAAATCTCGCAGCTCCTTCTTCCTCCTGTCTTGCCATCCACCGAAGAATCGTGCGCCCGCCGCTCTTTCAGCAGCAGATGGCACCGCGGGACACATCATAAGGGGCCGTATGTTTGACACCCCTGCATTAGGGTGTGCCTGAGCACACCCCATGCACACGCCTATGAAAAGGCAGATGAATAGGTAGCAGGTTTAAAATAAACCTAAGGAAGTACTTCACACAACACACAATCAACCTATGGAACTCATTGCCAGAGTATGTTGAAAAAGGCCAAAATTATAAGTGGGTTAAAAAAAGAATTAGGTAAGTTCATGGAGGACAGGGCCATCAATGGCTATTGGCCAAGATTGTCAGAGACATAACCTCATATTTGGGTGTCCCTAAGCCTCTGACTGCCAGAAGCTGGAACTGGACAAGAGGAGATGGATCACTTGATAAGTTGCCCTGTTTTGTTCATTCCCTTTGAAGCATCTGGCAATGGCCATTGTCAGAAGACAGGATACTGGGCTGGATGGACCATTGGTCTGACCCAGTATGGCTGTTCATATGTTCTTATCACTATAAAAATGTTATAATCAAATAATTACAGAGTTAAAAACACATCAAGCATAGTAATCTTTGATATTAACTTCTGTTTATTTCTCTCATAGGTTTAAATATAAAAAAAATGGAATGTAACAAATTATGAACCTGGAGTTATATACAAATAATAAATAAAATTCCAGAAGGAGGAAAGAAACCCATGTAGTTCCTACTCAGCAGTAAGATTTTTACTGATGCTTTGATAAACACATCAAAGATGCTTCCCCAAGCTTATGTGAAGTAACAAATTTCACCGAGGTGGAAAAACTAAGTATACATCCTAATAATGCACATTTTTATTTTTGAGGTAATAGAATTACTAAAATAAAATACATTTAAAAGGATACATGAGGTGGTTTTCAACATCAGGATCTGCTACTTTCTCTCTGTAGGCTCAGCATTTGTACTAGCAATTCTTTTGCTTTCCAACTCCAGATTTCCTACCATTATGATTCAACTCCCAATGTACTCCCTTCACATTCAGCCCATCCTTCTTATAAGACAATCCTCAATTCTACAGAGACCACACACCACCCCTAAGATACCATTCTCCCCATTCCCACTGAAGCCTCTTTTAAAATGCTATAGTCCTCCCATGATCTCTCTCCCTCCCACGGAAGCCATTTGAATTAATGAGCACAGATGAGGAAGTCTTGAATTCTAATCCTGGCTCTGCCACTGACTTGGTATGTGGCCTTTAGCAAGTTACTTCACCTCCACATCTCAGTTTCTCCATTGGTAAAATAGGGATAATTATACATACAATACCTATCTCATTGTGTGGGGTGAATATTAATTAACTGATGTTTGTAACATATTTTGACTACGTCAAGTGATATATAAATGCTAATTTATTCAGTGCCTACAGCTACTGGCACTTTGTGAGCTGATTAAATAGATCATTTTTTCAGAGCGAGAGCTTCAAATTCCCTATCTAATGAGCAGGACTTCATTTTGGTTCAAATGATCCTGATGATCATTTCAAAAACAAGGATGCACATATAATCCAACACACACAGAAAGAAGCAAATACTTAATTGTTTATACAGTAGTTGGCACAATGGGAATCAATTCTTTCTGAGGCCTTTGGGTGCCAGCGTAATACACATAAATAATAATGTATAAAACACCTTAGTTCATACATATTGGTTGCAGAAGCCAGAACTTGATAATAAGCATCTTGATATTGTGGAAGGCTTAATACAAGAAAATACAGAGACTTTCAGTTATTTATAAATGGAATACTAATGTTGATATGAATAAATACAATAAAAATGCCAGTAATGTTTTGGAGATGTCAAATTTTGCAACTGCATAAAGGGGAAAACAGGGACTCTATCTACACAAATAATAATTTAAACACACAAATTAGAGATATTAGCTACCACAAATTCCATGTCTTCCTAGTATAATTTCCCGATAACACAAGCTCCTAAGTATATACTGCAATTCAAAAATATAGGAACTATACATCAAATAATATAAATCTTAATTTAGCAAAATATAAGACAAAAGTCATAAATCCACTAGGGACAGCATTATACAACTAGTCTGTCATGTCATCAGCCACTGAGAGCCTCAACATAATAGGCCACAGACCCATAGATCACTGTTGTACTACCAAATGGAAATTTGAGGAGCGGAAGAATAGGATTACATGGAATGCAAGTTATAGTGACATAGCAAGAAAATTGTCTGCAATTTAAAATAATTTGAGAGAGCAAGTGAGCACAGTTAAACTTGTACTGAGTCTTCTGAGTCACAGTTTGAAGATTCTTCAGCTCCCACAGCCTCTTGGAAAATGCATGATGATGGCAATGGCGTAGCCAAACATTTTCTCTCAGACACTGGCAGGATAGGAACTCACCTTCAATAATCAATGAACGAAATCTCCTCAATGGAGAAACAATATGGTTATTACAAAACACATTTAACCAATATAGTGAAATCCAGGTATCTTCTCTAAATCCCAGAAATTCATGAATGTTTTCTTAAGAGTAACATAAGCAAAAGTTACATATAAAAAAAATCTACACATTACTTTGATTGGAAATCTTAAAGAATATTTCTACTTTTTTTAAACAAGAGCTGTGTATTTCACATGAAACCTATTTTATCATGGTTTCTTATGTTGCCCATTCCAAACTGCATCAATTTAAATTCTTTCTTTTATCAGCACGAAGGCACTTTTAAAATATATTTTGAACTGGTAAAGGATTTCCGTTAAGCTGTTTATGCCTTCAGCACTATACAAAACCTTTCTGAAGTGCAATAAACATCCTTATAAAGAAGGCCAAATTCTGTCTTTGTCCTATATGTTCACACAAAAAAGCAGTGGCCAGGAGGAGAATCAGGAGGAAGAAATGTTACCAGTTCTGTTTCTATGCCAACCGCAGCTCAAGAGTAGTGCTCCTAGGAGAGGTTTAGGTCTTGATCCAATGGTGGTTCCACAAACCTCCCACAGATCAAGAATACTCCTGCTCTTGGCAGGAATAATCTGTAAGGGGAGATGCATACATGGCACTGCAAACAGGCAACATTTGACTCTAATAATTTCTCTTCTTTTCTTTTTTCTTTTTTTTTTTAAAGCCAGTCTTTTAATGAGATGATTTCCCCCCAGTCCATCAAAACACCGGGGGGCAAGGAATAAGTAGCACAGTTTACTGAAATGAATGAGATATTTATGTATTTGATCTTGTAGGACTGTTTATTAAGTCTGAACTACTGTCTCAGGAGATTTTTTGAAAGAGCATAACTACATCAAATGGTGTAGTTCCATTACACAAATTCTAATGAATAAAACAATTGCACCATTAATACACTTTTGTAGTAAGTTTAATGCATACTGTACAATATGTTATACCTAATTTTTTCTGTTTTCATAATTCCAGTTCAATAAATAATATTTATGCTATTGTTTTGATGGGAATACGTGCTAAGAATTTGCATTAATACTGTGCAGAAAGATAATGTGCAATGGGTGAAATTCTATACTATTCAGAGGGCCAGCATAAGGCATAAGCACCACTTAGATCCCACTTAAACTCTAGACTGAGGGCTTAAGAGGTTCATCAGTCTTGTGTTGTCTATCTGCACAGAGGTGAATTACATCCAACCAGAATAGGGCAGCTCTTGTGTTTTACAGAGTTCTCTTGTTCAGTTGTACATGGGGCATATTTTTAAAAAGCAGGAAACAAGGCCAAAGTAACTAACATTCACCTGGATGGTGAGGAAAGGGACTTGTAAGCAGAATGTTTGTACTGTGTGAACAATGAATGCCACTTTATTTAGCGCAGGGAAGTAGCAGAGGAAACAGTGAGGGATCAAATAAGTACAGGTCTTCCGGGAAGAACTGACTGCAGTGGAAGCAGGAACAAGAAGAGATTCTATATAAATAGAAGGGAAGCAGAGTGAGGATGGACTGGGAAATTATTAGAGAAACTATGGAGATCCAGGAAGAAAAAATTCTGGTGGCATAAAGCACCTCATTCAGCTTGTTTGCTAAATGTCACTGTGAAGTCTACCCTGGACCAAATTTGCATCTGGTTTAACTACACTGTACACCATAGAAGATTGTAGACATCATTGTGTTTTAGCAAGATCTAAAAATGAATAGCTACATTTTATTCATATAAATGTGCAAAATATATCCATTCAAGACCAAATGCTTTCCCCATTAGATAAAAGTTATCAGACAGGTCAAATTTGGAGTCTAAGACCTTGAAAGTATAAATTGATGGATTTAAAAATAAGTCACATCTCAATATTCTTGTCAGTTTTTTTATTGTTTTTCATCCTAAAGACTAGCACATTTACAGCATACATGGATTGGATGAACTAGGAATATATAAAACAGTAACCATATGTTTATGATATATTAATACTGCCCAAAACCAAATAAATAAAAATATTTCAGTGCACAAAGCTTGGCAAATACAATTGTGTTGGGACAAAACAGTATTGTATTATACAATAATTTTACATATATAAATGAAACAAAAGGCAACTGTGCTGTGGGTGCTTTCACAGAACATACACAGAACATACCTGGCAACATTTTTTTTAACCTTAGTATGTTTTATAATTTAAAAATGTACTCAAAAAGAATATTAGACAGAAATTTCATTTTACAGTAATCCTTAATATCTTTCCTGTGCATAAAAGCTTAAACTCTCATGTGA
Source organism: Emydura macquarii macquarii (assembly GCF_026122565.2). NCBI lineage: Eukaryota > Metazoa > Chordata > Testudines > Chelidae > Emydura > Emydura macquarii. The sequence continues at coordinate 3,220,982 of NW_027132344.1, forward strand.
AGGTTCCTATATGATTTTAAAGTTTCACAGTTTTTCTTTTTAGATGAACTGCTCAAAATCTTACTGTTCAATATGCCCTTTAAGCAAGCCTATTTAGGTGCATGTAATAACTATGTTGTATATATAAAATATTAGCCAGACAATGATGCTTTACATGAAGTATATAGAAATTGGAATATTCTCCACAAAATAATGCAGTACTTAAGTTTGGTGTTCCACCGCTTTAAAAAGGTGAGCAAGAAGCATGCACATAAAGAGTTTTGGAATTCATTCAGATTAGGAGTGTATACAAAATAAATAAAGGTCACTATAATTTAGAGTGGATTTAATTATTAAGAACTCCAGAATACTAGTGATCATCTCTAAGAATTGTAACAACCCTCTTGCATTATTCCCCCTCAAAATTGAACACCGAGTTCCAGTGTAACAATGTTAGATTTTTTTATATATATATTTAACTACATGATTGAAAATATATGAAATAAACTGGTCAACTAAATGTCACCAGTGAGAAACTCAAAGCTCTATAGAGTATAGATTACATAAAAATAAATGTGGCATTTAATAACAGAAGAGGGAGTGCAAGTTTAACAGAATTAATGGAATAATATAAATCCAAAGGAACCCTACTGAAAGTTTTTTTGACATATATTTATTTTACATGTTTTCAAAAAACAAAACCAGGTTGTTTCATTAAGGGAAACAGAGCCTGTGGAGTTCCCAAGGATTGTTTTTGCTGTAGCTATAAATTAATTATTCAAAAGAGGGACAGGATGTTTAATACTTTTTAGCAAATTCTAGACATACGCATATCTTACACAACATTCGCAGTTTTGTTTTCCTAGAAAGACTGAAATAATAATAAAAAGCTAGTTCAGCAAAACAGTCTAACATGACACACTGCTAAATGTTGAATTGCAAAAAGCAAAACGTGGAAACTACGGTACTTAAAACCCCCAAATTTATAAGGGAGCAGAATGAATATGATTGATAGACCAGTGAGAACACAGACAAACACCAAGACAGAGAAAGAAATAAGAAACTGTCACATACATACCTGGTTCTTGCTATTCTGTTATGAACAAACTGACCATATTTTTCATTCTAAGACCTACTTCCTTAGAATCCAAGGGGGAGGGAGGACTTGAATATTGTGTACTGGGCTAAATGTTGCTAGGGGAAGATTAATCCTGATAAAATTTGGAAATTAATGTTTACATTATTTTTTTTAGAATGTATACCCTTTACAGAGACTATTTTCAAGGAGATGTGTTGAACGTTTCTTACTGGATGCTTATCTGGTCACCTTAGTTATGAGATGGAACAAAGTATGAGATTTTAATACATTAACAGTTACTTTGTATCAAAATAGGACATTGCCAGATTCATCAGAAATATGTTAAAATAATCATAATCCCTGCACATTATTCTGACAGAGCTCAGCTGGGTAAAGTGCAGTGCTAAACAGAAACAAATTTTTGTTACAGAATGATTGGGCAATGGTGGGCATTTATAGAGCTTTTTTGAATTGGCAGGTATTGAAAATATCATCAAACAAATTCAGATACTAACACTATTGACCTGGAAGTAATATAAAAAGCCATTGGAGAAATGTGTTACTTTTTAATGCACAGTACCATGAAATTTAGTAATTTGCCTTTTATACTATAAGTTAAATTACTATAATTGGAGGAAAAAAAACTATTTGAATTTTATAGTACTATGTATAAGCACTAATAACTAATCAAGTGCAATCACACAAGTGTTTTAAAAATTTAAGTTCCAGACGGGTAGCCATGTTAGTCTGTATACAGCAAAACAAGGAGAGTCTTCAGCGAGGAACTGCAGAGCTGGAACTCATATGCAAACTTGACACAATCAGACTGGGTCTGAACAGGACTTGGAATGGTTATCCCATTACAAGGAGTAATTGTCATTGTTCACACATTCTCACCCTCTAATCAACGGTTGTGAATAGGCCACATCTATTCTAACTGAACTGACTTTGTTAGCACTTGCCCTCTCCATTGTTGTTTCTTACCCTTGGATGTATATATATACCTCCTACCTGTGATTTCCATTTCATGCATCTGACGAAGTGGGTTGCAGCCCACGAAAGCTTATGCCCGCAGGAATTTGTTATTCTTTAAGGTGCTACAGGACTCTCCTTGTTTTTAAAAATTTAAAATGTTTCTGAAATCAAATAAGGTGATTGTGGGTCCAATCCTGTTCCCACTAAAGTCAGTGGGAGTTTTGGATTAAGTTGGAGCAGGATAGGACTTCATGTCAGTATCCGGTCTTGTACATTACTAACTCCGTGTATGAAAGATAGTATTATATATATAGTAAAACATTTTAAGCTCTTGACTTTTATTGTGCCAATGTTCTTTTTTAAAAACTAAATATTTGTTGTTCAATTGTAACAATGCATTCTACACTTCTCAGACTGTCCAGGGTCTAATTACTTTACTATTTACAACTTTAAGGTTTTACTCTCAGTTTTAAAAAGTATTATGAAAAGCTTACTCTCAAGTCAACTCAGTATAAAAAGATGTTATGTGAAACACCTGCCTAAATGCCATTCATAAAGTACTTGACCACCCTGGAGGTACCAAGCTATTTGCATTTAGATAATTATTCAGTGCTACAGTATTTGTGCATCTTGCATGCACTGAAGGCTATTTAAATGGGCAGAAAGTCATCAAGCTAATCTCAAACTAAGATGTCAGAATAATCTTCACAGATTCCAATTCAATAAAATAACATGCTCAATATAATCTAGTGAAATGTACAAAAATTGTTTATCTGGTCTTGATGACAAATTCATACATTAAACTAGAGTGTATCCCCATGTTTTAATGGAACAACTAATTACAAGACACAGTATGCTTATGTTTCAACTTTTCCATAAGTTCCTTCTGGAGGCCTGTAATGCTTTGGGAAAGCCTTCAGTTGCAGGGAATTAAATGCATACTTGCGACATCCAACATTCTTCATTGTATTTTCTCTTCGACAACCCTCACTGGGGAAAAAAACAAGCACAAAAAATGACAGCAGTAAAAAGGAAAATAAATAAATAAAAGACTTAAACTAAGATGAAATGAACTGGTTATTCCATAGCACTGAAAAAATTGATTAGTTTCAATGGGTGTTTGGATCATTTGCCATTGCAAATATTAAAAATGGAGGATCATTAAACAATGCTACTATGAAGCACATAGAATGGACATATGCTATGTTTGATTGCTAGTTTTGCATTTCTAAAAAGCAGCAGTGTATCTAATGGAACAAACTTTTTATATTTGAGATGGTTTCATGTATTTCAGGGTACTTTTACTATGACGTTTAAATGCCACTTCCTTGCACATGGGATCCCAAAAGACTGATGAAATACACTTCTGCCAATGTTAGTAAATTAAGTTGAAAAAGAAAAACTGCTGATCTCTGAACAGAATTTTTATAATAATTTTATTGTTCCCTGTATGCCTGTATTATCAAAGCTTACTTAAAGAGTAGAACAAATACAAAAATAATTATTTTCCAAATAACGTTGCATGCATAAATTAATTTGAAAATCAACAAACTGTATTAGCGGAATCTAAATCCTGAAACGGCAGTTTTGTAGATTGCCTCCATGTACATTCATCACCTTCATCGTACAAAATTGTTCAGAGTTTAGATTGCAAACCTTTCCTAATGTTGCTATGTAGTTGTCCCATACTACAAGGAGACTCTGTGCTATAATGAAAACTACCCTAGCTATATGTACTATGGTTCTGAAATCTACTGAAAAGTCCCTTTGATTATATGCAAAATCCTTGTTTTCCAAAAACAGTCTTACAAAGAGGAAGCACTTTTTTTTTTAAATATAGGTTATAAGTTAGATTCTTGTAAGAATTTTTTCTTCTCTCTCTACTACACAACATAAAAAATGGATAACGATAATGGGTTAATGCTCTAACTTGATGGCAAAATGTACACTACACCATCATATGGCTGAAATGCTATATTATTCCTATTTTAAAGACAGATGAAAGCAGCATGTAAGATACCCTGGGTAAACTATAGGGACTTCATTTAAAAGGTGGGTTTGGGTTTTGTTTACTTTTAAAAAATCTTCTTCCAACATTGGCTCATGCTCATTGCTGGGCTTATATGATTTTGGTTAATTAAACTGGTTGTAATTTTACTTGTTGCCAGTTTTAAATGCATTTAACATTCTTAACTTTGTTTCCTCATCCACCCTATTTAAACTTTGAGGTCTGTCTACTACAAATGTACAATAACTATTTTTTGCGCCATGGATTTCAATATGTATGTTACACTGTTATTTTATGTCTTTACACAAAATACTGCAAAAGTTGTTACAGTCAATTAAGAGAGTGAGACACATTGCGAAAATTTTCTGAATATATTTTCACATCATGGACTTGAATTGCTTCAAAGGAGCCATTACTGTGTATTGTGTAAAATACACTGCCATGAAGGATTTGCTTTCAGTTTCATTCCTTTTCTAGGACAAATTGTTTTTTAAATAATTAGTAAATAAAACATTAAGTTTAAGTGTCTGACAGTCTATACTATTACGTTCACCTCTTTTACAAGACTAGAAATATGCCTTGTAAGGTATCATTTGAAAATTCATAATCTGTTGAACATCATTGTCCTGGTAAAATGTGTGTATCAACACTGTATGTAATGTTATAAGATTCTGCTCTATAGCATTGTTATAACATGTTCAAAAGTTAGAAAAGCAGGCCCAAACCAGACAAAGACACACTGACACGCCAGCCAGCTGTTAAAGAGCTATTACTTGGTTAAACAGCCATTCTCCAGCAATGGGAAGGTGTGAATAAGAAATTTACATTCCATCACAGGGATGGTCAGACCTCATATCCACAAGAGATTACTTATCAACTGCACCCCCAACTGGTGCACCCTCATAGAGGGGAGAGTGGAATAAGAAAGACAGTGGCCTCTCATTTACCTCTCTCCTTCTTTATCTCTCTGCTCGTGACATCAATGACTCTCCAGGAATTGATTTAAAGGGCAAGGGTCCCAGGCTGAAAGGAGACTCAGCCTGTGAAATTTATTGCAGTGTATGGTTAGCTTTTGCTTTTAAGTTCACTTAGCTTGTGAAGTTAGGTGTTAGCAGGCATTTTACCCTTTTGTTTTCTTTTATAACCAATCCTGACTTTTATGCATCATTACTTGTAATCACTTAAAATCTATCTTTCTATAGTTAATAAATTTACTTTATTGTTTTATCTTAACCAGTGTATTTGGATTAGGTTGTGTGGAAAACTCTATTTGGGATATCAAGGCTGATGCATTATCATTTTAATTTGATGAAATGATGGACTTCCTATGGGCTTGTACTGTTCTGAAGGGTACTAAGCAATACAAGATGCCCATTTCTTGCGGGACAACACAGGGACAAAGAATTTGCAGGTACATCCTGTATGTAATTCATGAGAGACTGGTGAGCATGCTCAAGTGACTTGGCTGGGAGTGACTTTGCATGCTGAAGGCTGTGTGAGCAGACCAGGAATGGATGTTCTGACAACAAAGCAGTGTAAAAGATACCTCAAGCTATATAATTAAAGGGACACAGCTGTTCGACAGTCCAGAACGTACCCTAGGTAATGTCACAGTGGTGCAGAGAGTAGCAGGGTATATGCACAGCTTGTTGTTATGGGTGAAGATTGCACTTTAAGCACTGGCGCAGTGATTTTAAGTTAGGCTCAAGAGTGGTGGCTGAAAACAGTCGAAGAAAGATTACCGTTTTGTTGTTTTCTGTTTGCTTATTTCGAGAAAGGGAAGTAGGAACAGAAAAGCATAAAAATGAGCAACAATGAAGCAAAGTTAGAGCTGGTCAGATTGAAGGCAGAAAAAAAAGAGAACGATCATCCACATCAGTTAAAAGAAGCAGACATAAAACTGAAAATGAAGGAGCTGGAGATGAAAGAGAAAGCTGGTGATCTGGAAGAAGCAGTTCATAAGCGAGCCATGGAGCTAAGGCAACAGGAGACCGAGGACCATAAGCAAGCCATGGAGCTGAAAGAACTGGGAGCTGAAACCCAGAAGCAAGCTAAGGAAGCTGAAGAGGCATTCCATAAGTGAACCATAGCGCTGAAAGGCACAGAGGCTGAGGAGAAGGAAAAAGAGAGGAAATACAATCTGAAAATATCAGAGAAACAGAAACTGTACCCAGGGACACCAGCGATTCCCTCTACTCAAAGAATTCTCAACTAAGACCAACTATGCCCTTCATACAAACAGACAGACTGGATCAAGGAGCATTTTGCTACTTTTGAAAAGATGTGTCCCTGAGAGTCCCCATCCTGACTGCAAAATTGTCTGGTAAGGCTTGAAATGTGTTTAATGAAATGCCAGTTGAGGAAGCTTTGCTATATTCTACGTTTAAAGAAACTGTTTAGAAAAGGTTCCAAATTACTCCTGAGGTGCATAGGGCAAAATTTAGAAGTCTTAAAAGAAGTGCTGGCATGAGTAATAGTGAATTTGTTTATAGGATGTGTGACTTAATTAGATTAAACAATAAAGGGAAAAGGTACTGAAAATTTTGACCAAGAATATTTCTTGAGTTTATGTAATGATGATATAAAGCAATGTCTGTGGGATAAGTCTGTAAAATCTGTAACAGAGATGGCTATTCTGGTTGACAACTTTCACCAAGCCCAGTCATCTAATGAGCGTAAGCCACAAAGATAGGGGTACAAACCTGCGGGTTAGGGGATTCCCATTTTACCCTGGGAAAAAGGAGGGTGGTTGGGAGGCTAGATGCTCACCTTCCCAGAATAATTCCTTTCCTGATAATTTCTATCACAAACATTCTGTAAAAGGTGAGGAGCCCAGAAGGTGTTATCAGTGTAACTCCAGTGAGCACCTAAGAGATTGATACCCTAAGCTAAAAGAAACCAAGCCCCAGCCTATTCATGTTAATGCAGCTATCATTAACATAAAAACCACTGATACAGGAACCTCAGAGGCACCTACAGCTTACCTGACAAGTTTTGTGGAAATTTGTCCTACAAAGCCAGATATGGAGCACATTAAGGTTGTCAAAATTAATGGCAGGAAAGGCTTAGGGTGGAAAGATACAGGTGCACAGAGTTCTCTGGTTAAACAGTTCGGTCCAATAAGTTGCCTGGCCGAATGGCAGAGCTTGCGTTAATAGAAGGAACTTGGGTTCCTGTGCCTTTAGCTCTGGTTTATGTGGAGCAGGAAGATTTGGAAAATGATTTGCTTGTGGGGGTGGTAAATGATAGCCCCACTGACATGCTTGTTGGGAATGATATTTTTTTATGTGGCTAAGGCTGTTAATATGGTAACCTGCAGCATATGGGAATATTGTACTGAGACTCCATTGGGAAGTGCTAAAAATTCAGAAATTGCTGAGGGAGGAAGCTGTGTGCTTCCAGCTGAGGCTGGTTCCTACAGAGCAGTGAAAGGCAACACACCCTCAGAATCAACCGTGGGGGGAAGTGACGCCTGTGACTGAAGGGACTGTTTCAATTGTTAACTGCCAGCATTTTACAGCTGAACAGAAGATGGATCCCACTCTAGAAAGCATAAGGAAATGTGTGCTAGAAGGAGTCCCAGGAAGGGAAAATGACAAGAGATTCTTTGAAGAAGATGGAAAGTTGTACAGAGAGGCTTCTGTGGGGAAGAACAAAAGCCATGGGCCGCCTTATAAGCAGCTAATTGTGCCTTCCCCGTACTGTCTAAGCAGATCAGGAGTGGATGTTCTGACAGTAAAGCAGTGTAAAAGGTACTCCAGGCAAGAGAATTAAGGGGACACAGCTGGTCAACAGTCTGGATTATACCATGGGTAATGTCACAAAGTCACAGTAGCATGAGACACAAATCAGAAAGTTAGGGTATTCATTGGTAAGTTTAGCTCTGTTCAGAATTCATCCCATCATGAGCAGTTATGGCACATGTCTGAAGTGAATCACAGTGATGGTATTGCAAGGGCTCCCACCCACAACTTCCCGTGAATGTGAAGGCAAGATAGTATGTGATAGAATAGTCTATCTCCCGTGCCAGATCTTCAGCTGCTGTATATCAGCTGAGCTCCATCAACTTCAATGGAACTATGTCAGTTTACATCAGCTAAGGATGTGGCTTATTGTTTGGAAGTCATTGTTTGAGTGGAAACAATGATGACTAGAAATATTAAATTCACGTGTGACTTTCTTTTAGGTGACCTAATAGTGAACATAAATCCTTATTTCATTACTGAGATTCCTAGCATAACTGGATGAGTTGGTAACAAAATACTGTACCAAATGGAATCAAGGTTCCTTAATTTTATTGGCTTTATTCCTACCTTTAATATGATCTTAAATGTGATCTAAAATATATTTTGATATGTGACCACAAAGGCATAACATTAATTGTTATTTTTACCTTAAATGTACGGGGTTATTTTTACCTTAAATTTAATATATTGCACCTTTACCTGAGTATCTGTCTACATTTAATTAAATGAATGCAAAAACTCCTACCCAAAGGTAACCAGCTGAATTATAAAGGTACAGTATTGCCCCTTCATACCACCAACCAAAGTTACCAAAGTGTATTCTAAAATGTAAAGAATGGAGATCTTGTGATGGTTAATACATCTCCACTAACGGCACTTGTGTTTATTAAACTTTCATTCATATGACATAACAGTCATCTCCTCATTGGGGACCCCACACAAGGACTTGGATTGAGCAAAGTGTTAAGTCCTCCCATGAAGTGCTGAGCATACTTAACTCGTACTGAGTTCGCTGGGAGTTCAGGGCACTTGGCACTGTGCAAGATTGAGACAGTAGTGAAGAACCAGAGTCTTAACTTAATTAGGTGATAGTTTTTGTGAAGAATTAATTTTTTCTGGTAGGGGTATGAGGGCAGCATGCGCTAAGCTTTCCAGCTCTGGAGACCTGAGTTTAAACATAGGCTAAGTCACAAACAAAGGATGAAATCTTGGCCCTAAAGAAATCAAATTGATTTAAGTAGGCCTCAGGTTTCACCCAAAGTGAGACTAATTGGCTTCTTAACTTAGAGTTAGATTTTGCAAGACGATGAACATGTTGGTCCCCATCCAGCAAAGCATTTAAACATGCTTAATTTTAAGCACATGAATTGTCCCATAGAATTCAACGGGACTAGTCATGTTCAAAGTTGGAACATCACACTTGTTGGATTTGGCTAGTGTGCTCAGCACTTTGCAGGATCAAGGCCTTTGTCAATACTGGATATTTGTTCACGTAATAAAAACATAGAATTTGGCACAAAAAGCAGGCTGTTCAGGGGACAAACAAGGCTGGAATCAGAAGAGTGTGAAGATTAGGACTGAGATGCAGTGGCAGAGTAGTTTATACCTCCCACCAATCGGCTTTGTATTTTCCATTGCTGGCATGCCATGGTTTTAATTTAATCAGCAATAAGCTTTCCGAAACTCACTCCAGTTTTTTTTTTTATAAAAATAGAATATAAATTTCAATACATTCACTATTTTTTTTTAAACACAAGAGGATATCTGGGGTGGGAGGGGATGGAAACCAGGAGACATTGTACCGTACAATCTGATTTGGTGAAGACACAACAAAAATATGGCTATGTACTTTCTTATTTAGTTATAACAGGAAATTAAACATTTCCTGAATGTAGGACTCTATTCTAACCTCAAAATTACATACCTGCTTTTTCATCTTGCATTATTACCTGTCAGAAATCCTTCTAAAAATTAAAATTAATATAAATGCTACATCTACCTAGGCTTTCTGAATGCTGCTATGTGTCTATTTGAGCTAATTACAATAGTAATGATAGAAATTACATATTAACTCACTGTCATCTATTCACCTACCTAAGTCCTTATGTGGCTTCTATAACCATAATATCTGAGCACCTAGAAAATATTTAAGAATAGAAATAACAGTAACACTTTGTCTGTTGTCACTGTCACAAAACCCAAATGCATTAGCTTTGTAGTTCAATGTAACCACATGCTAAGGGAGCTAACTAATATACTTTTTTATTGCCTGGTATGGTATACTGAATGTCGACAGAGTTAATGTATAAGGTATTATCCTGCTTCAGAATTCTCTCTTTTTTATAGTTTAACAATGGAGCATCTTTCCCCAAGGAGGAATAAATGGATAATGGATCATTAGCAGCCATTTTTTTACTACATACTTTCCTTTTCTGTGAGTCATTCACTTAAATCTGTTATAAAATGCATACCTGTAAACATAATGAAATAATATTGCACACAGTACACTGCAATTCTAATTATTTTTTGGAGTGGGTACAGTATGCTATTGAAATAGATTTAAACATGAGAAAGGAACAAGACTATGGGTTCTGCAAACTGTTTACTACTGTAATTTAGCGATTATACTTTGAAATGGAAGTAGAAAGGTGTCAGATGTATTTATTTAGGTACGTCTGTTATAAACCCGACCTATTTATTTTAAATTTTTTCTTCATACCTCATAAAAATGAAAGGCAAGGTTAGCATACACTTAAAGATTATACAAAAAGATACAAATTCTTTTCAGACAGAGTTCCTTTCTCTGGAATACATGAAACAAGTAACACAAAACTGTATATATGAGAGAGACTCAGATCTGAATGCAAGAGAAATATTTGGTTAGAGAAACTGATCTTCAGGCCAGCTAAAGTAACGAGGTAACAGCCAACTTCAGACTATGTTACAAGCACTGAAAGCATAACAATAGTTTAAACTTTCAATACAATTCCTCTTGATAAAATAATTTGATGTATATTTACAGTTTAGTACAATATAAACATAAAATTGTAAGGCATAATAATAATTATTGGCAGACAATGCTATGACACATTCCTTTGTCCAGCAGGTATCAGGTGGCAATACACATTCAAGCACTTTTATCTATTTTTGTTTTGTTTTTTTTAAACTTGTCTTCATTTGCAACGTAATCTGGCCACCAAGTATGCTATGCTCAGAAACAGCCACACAATCAGTAAATTGGGGCTCAGAGCTAGTAAAGGAATAGAGTAGAGAAGGCTGGGGTCTAGCCTGAAATCTCGGATGGGCACCAAGCCACTCAAGTTCTTCTGGGTGACTATCTCCCGTGTTCCAATGCTGTGAAAAGGAAGAAGTTTGGGAGAAGGGAAGGGAAAATAAAACAGAAAGGAAGGTGGACATGCAATGAATGTATCAAAAGAGATGGAAAAACAAGGTGACCAAGAAATGAAAGGAAAAACATGGAAGAAGCCACAACAAAATCAAAACATGGAGTAAAGGAAGAGTGGAGTAATGCCAAAAAAATCACCACAATTACAGATAAAAGGAGAGAGAAAGAGAATAAAGAGAGAAAAATAAGAAAAAAATACTGTAGTCTACTGAAAATAAATACATGTAGGTTGAACAAGAATGGTTTTCCATGTTCATTCTCTCAATTGGCCACGCAATATTCCATGCTGCCTTGCCATGCTTCCACATGCTGCAAAGAAATGGAGCTCCAAAAAGCAACCTGAACATGAATAACCATTATAGTATTTGACCCTTTCAAACAAACTTCAGTGTGAGTTGCAGTGAATTAATTCAACAACCTCTCACCTGTATGTTACAATTCAACAGATCAGTTATTTTGCTTCAAAATATTCTACTTATTCTCAAAATGCTTTTCAAAAAGCTTTTCAAAACACACATTTGGGCAAAACACACATTTGGGCAGCGTTTCATTTTTGCGTGTGCAGACATGGGCAGTGGTGGGGAATCTCCAGGTCTCAGAATAATCGTCTCAAGATGGACCTTCACTGCCCAAGTTGTTTTTGAGCGAAGAGGGACAACAGCAGAGAACACCTGTCCAGGTTAGCTGAGGTTTCTCAGTCCATGCTCTTCATTTTGAATCACTGTTCTGTTCTTACTACTGTCCTTTTTCAATGTACAAAGGCAAAGGGCCCTGATCCTGGGAGGTAACAAGCACCTCTGTGCAAGGTGCTGAGCAACCTCAACTCTCTTTGGCAGCTAGTAAGATCTCAGAAACTTCCTGGAGGTCCCTCAGGTTAGCAGGAATTAGTTGGGTAGAGGAATATCTTAGTGTCTCTCTAACTCCTGGAAAGAGAGCAGGCAAAGGAACATGCCCAAAGCAACTTCCCCTGCTTGACCTGCTGGTGAATGGTGATGGTCTGAGGAGGAGTGTATATGAGAAATTAGAGTATGAAAAAGTGAATGTACTTGGGATAAGTGGGTGGAATCAATATGTATTGGGGTACAAAATAAATGGAGAGAGAAGGTTGGGGAGCGGATGAAGGGATTTGGGTGTGAGCAGGGGAGGCAGTGAATGGACAGATAAAGCTGAATGGAAAGTGTGATCAATGCTGGAAAGAGATGCAAGACAGAATGGATTGGGTGAGGGACAAGGCAAAGATCTTTGATCTTGGAGAGGAAACAGAATATGGGGAAGGAGAGAGAGAGAGGACAACGTGAGGATAAAGAAGAAGGAAGGAGGAAAGAAGAGACACTGAAAGTGACAGGAAGACATACATCAAGGTAGAAAACCGAAGAAGAGAAAATGAAGAGAAGGATGGGAAAAAAGAGAAGAACAAAAGCACAAGAGACTTAGGGCTTTTCTACACTTGAAATGCTACAGTAGCATGGCTGTACCACTGCAGATGTACCACTGTAGCGCTTCAGCACAGACACTACCTACCCTGATAGGAGGGGTTCTCCTGTTGGCATAGATAATCCACTGCCCCGAGAGGCAGTAGCTAGGTTGACAGAAAAATTCTTCCATCGACCCAGTGCTGTCTACACTGAGGGGTTAGGTCATCTTAACTACGCCACACGGGTGTGGATTTTTCATATCCCTGAGTGACATAGTTAAGCTGAATTAATTTTCTAGGGTAGACCGGGCCATAGCAAGTCACATCTTTACCAACTCATGTAATATAAAACCCAATACTACTGGCATCCAGGACAGTTAGACTTATCCCTGGCTCATGCAGACACTCCTGAAGAGCAAAAAATGCTACCTTTGGAATGTACTAAATTGTGACTAATAGTATGTTTCATTTGACAAAGTGAAATGTTCGTAGGGAGAATAACTCTAGAAAGGAAAGGGAGAAATGGAGGAGGAAAGTTCCTCACTAATCTGGCACTTGCATGTGACCTAAGTCTGAAATTTAACTCCCAGCCAAAAGTTTGTCAGCCACTGAGGCTGTAGGTTATAAATTACACCATGCCATGCATATAAGAAAAAGCTAATTGTAGAATCAATAGTTCAACCATGTGGCATTATGCATTCACCAAGCTCACAGTACTGCAAGCAACAGTTAATATAATTTTTCTTAGGTTTTCAGTTTACCGTGAATGCCTGAAAGTGACTTTTTAATTAATCTCATTACTTTTTCAAAAATCAATAAATTTACCTAGCTACTGCCTCTTGAGATTAGCAATGTGTGAAATGTGAAAGAGTTCAGATATCTCTTTTAGCGTTATATGCATAAGAAAAGACCTAAAGATATATATTTTTTTAAAATGGAGAAATATATTTTTCCTGAACGCCTAACTAAAAACAGCTGAATGGCTTTTGTTCAAAGTTTCAACAACTACAAAACATTAACCTTTGGCCTAAGAACAGGCACAGGGAGCATTAGCCAAAATTAAACAGGCAGGAGGAAGTTATGAGTATGTGAAAATGGGGTTATACTAAACATTGCATTGCACCCTCAGCTATGTATTTTGAGAGAGATCATTTAAAACTTTTTTACTGCAAAAAGAAAGAAATGTCTTGCCTCTCTTGAAAGAGTGAAATATGCGGTATCCTTAATTATTGTCTTAGTCTCAACTACTGTCCAAGGCCATCCAAGTTAAAGTGACTGGATGTTTCTGCTTTTATATACAAAGAAAAGTCAGTGGGAAAGATGAGAATACATTTTAATTAACATTAACAATCCAACAGTTGGGCATCCAGGGTCTGAGTCTCCACTGCCTTGCACTTTGTGGAGTCACTTAGATGGTGTGGCCTAGTAGACAGAGCAGTAAATTGGGATTTAAGAGACTAGGTTCTTCAGCTTTCTTCAGCTACGCTGGTGGGGTGGGGAGAGCCCGGTTCCGCCCTCTGCCCCGGGCCCCAACCCAGGTACCCTGTGAGAAGGAGCCTCAAACTACTTAGTCCATGAGAACTACTACCTTCCCTGGGTCACCTGTCCGTGGCCCCCCTGCTCGTGGTCTGCTTCCTGGAACCGGGGAGGAGGGTTGTTCCACCTTCTTCACCTTGAGTCTCTCGGTCTCTGTGATCCTCCCGTTTGGGGTGAGGTTCCCCCACCTCAACTCCTTCACTCAGCTGCCTGAGTGACCGGGTCCTCCTTCAGGCCTCTGGGCCTACGACCCTCGGCCCCACCCATACGGGCTTCTCCTTAGCTCCCGTACCTGGTATTGTGGCAGCAAGAGTAATAGTACCAAGCTCTGTAGCAGCTCTGCTCCTTCTCTCAATTCCCTTCCAGCTGCCCCCATCAGCCTGAAATGGAGGCTTTTAACTGCTGTGGAAAGGTCCTTAATTGGCTTCAGGTGACCTAACTGACCTGGAGAAACCCTGGCCCAATTACCCAGGGAATAAGGATTTGTTGAGCCTGGGGCTAATATATATGCCTCCCAGCACCCTTCTATAGCCCTCAGGTCTGGCCCTGTCACAATACATTATCATGTATACACAACAGCTGTAGAAAATACTTTACACATCAGATGTACTGCTGATGTATTTAAAACATAATGGAAAGAGATCGACTTTGTTTAACTTCTCAAAAGCCCCACAGCATTGTTCTACATTTTAGGCTAAATACAAAATTTCACTTTAAAAAACAGATCCATTTCCCTCCACGTTTCCTTTAATGCAGGTTAGTACCACTGAGAAGATCCAACCTAGCAACACCAAAAAGGAATTATACTGCTGAGGATGATTAGATCCAAATATCTTGGATGTCAGTCATATTTTGATCTCAAGGTGTCTGACTTTATTGGCCTTTTATTTGTTATTGTGTCCAGAATTTCTGCCATGTAGTACTTTGTAATATTTTTATGATTTAAGTACTGTGTCAAGATATCTCAATTTCTAACATCAAGGGATAACTAGTCTCTAAATGCACAGGTTTCATATATACCATGAATTAATCCACTATCTAAGTGAGAGAAAGAAAGACTACTCGCAACCAATCAAATCTAGGAGTGAAATCATTAAAAAAAAATTATTTTTACCAGAGTAAGAGGCTGTAGCAGCTATCACATGAAGCATTTTCTTGTAGGCAACTGAAGATTAAGAAAGGGTCAAATAGCAAAAACATACAGAAAGGATAAGAGAATTGAACACTTTAGAGAATTTGGTGAGAAGACAACACAATGCAGTACATTCAGTAAGAGTGAATGTCAAAAACAAGACTGAACAGCATTGTTGAACTACATCAATAGAGACTAAAACTGGATTTCTTATCCTTTCTTTTGGTATGTGAAATACGGAGTTTTCCAGCAGTGCTTGAAACAAGGCATTGAACAACAGTAAACAGATTATTTTAGTATTTAACTCTGCAAACACGTCTGCTGCTTCAGAATACAGAACACTGTTAAATTGATATGACTACAGAACACTGACAGTTGGATGGAGTTTGGTTGCTGTATCATGAAACACTCATAATGACAATTTGCCCAGTGAGCAAACTGTTTCACTGCTAAGGAGTAAGCATAGCAAAACCAGTGAAACCTGCAGATGCGTATCCTTCACATAAGAAAGAATAGAAAGGTCATATCTGAGAAAACCTCCTGATCAAAAACTAAATTAAAAACAGAGCAGCACAATGGCCGCCAAGGGAATGCCACAATCATGCAACTTTCAAAGGCGCCTATCTTCTATGCTCAACTGGTAGCTCAGCACTGACAGTCTGCTTGGAAGTGTTCTCTTATGTGCTTCTCTGAACACTTCCAATACATTGCTGAAAACGAAGGTTAAAATTGTTTTTTGCCCCCTTAAAGAGCACCTGGTGCAAATTTGGCAATAATCAATTTTACTTTGCACAGGTCAGCGAATTTAAGATTGAGTGTGATTTGACAACCAGCTTATATATAGCCTATAGGGTTTATTTTACTTTATTTTTTGATGGAACTGATCCTTTTCCAAAAAGAGACAACCACTCATCTGCAGTTTACACGGATCCTGAATTAGGAATAAGTGACTAGTGAGCAGTCCCACTCTTACCTCCTCATGCACTCCAGTGCCTGGGTGAAGACCTGAGGAGCCATTCCATATTCATGCTGCAGGATCAAACACTGCTCTAGGGTCACTGACATGGCTGTCCTGTCCTTGGCACTTTTACAACTTGTAAATCGAACACCGTTTAGTCTGCGGCATATCTATAAGTGGGATATACAATTAATCATTTCTTCTTTGTGGGAACTCTGGCTAAGAGAACACACTCATTTTCCCCCTCCACAGTACCCATGTAATACAAATTGCATTTCGAATCAGCTCACATTTTAGATCTCTGATATCAAAAGTCTTAGTATTAGAGGCGGCATGATGGAACCACTGTACCTTTAGCTAGTGGTGTTGTGGGAAAAAGTTATTTCGGAAAGACATTACTCCAAGATGGGAATAAGATTTCTCTTTAATTTTGGACAAAATTTTTAGATAGTGTTTTACATTTTTAATCTAGTGATTTCTGTCTGACATCTGCTTGTCAGACTGGTCTCTATTATTCTATAGGTCAGTGGAGAATGGTGCAAGAGTCCATGTGGAAAGACATCTTCCAACAAAACACCATCTAACACTTATCTAAATAATTTATTGGATTTAAAAGTGGATACTTTCCTTTCCCACCTTAGAGACTTGAGGTAGGGGCCACTTAAACTCTACTTCCGAGAGAACTGGGAAATTTGAAAATATAAGTTAGAAAAATAAACTTGAAAGAAGAAAAGGGAATATATACTGTCTCAGTACAAAATAGATTATCAGAGTGTGGTGATAATTAGAATAATAAATACCTCAGCAGCTTGCCAAAGAATATCAACATTCTTATTTTTTCTTGCATGTACATTCTGTCCCAGAAACCTTAACAGTTCAGGCAGGCACGTCTGACTACGAGATCGAGGTAGGCCTACAAAATAAGAACAACTTCTACTTGTTAGTGGCCATTGGTTACACAACGATAACTTCTCAGGGCTGAAATGAATGGTTACATGTACTAGCTAGAACCTCAGTCATTTTCTCTTCAACCCATTAGAGCTTTACAACAGCCAAGCCAACTCTGAGATGCTTAGCACAACTAGCAATCCAAATTAAAGCTTCATTTAAAGCTAAACTAAACTGCATATATTTTCAGGGGATTTCAGTCTCTGAGAACTCAGAATCCGACTGCAAAGTAATCACACAGGAAAACAGCATTGGTTTACTATCCTATATGCTGTGTGTCAAAGTGGTATTTGTTTTAATATATGGCACAGTAGGATAAATAAAACCATCCATATTTCCCCCCTCAAGAGGCTACAGGGGATTGCACCTGTCCCTGCAAAAACTCTGTAGATCTCATTTTACATTCTGGCCCCCCTTCAATGTCCAACATCACAGCACCAATTAACTTTCAGGTTCCTGTCAGCATCACGCAGCTGGTCAGAGAAGCCATTACTGAGTGAAGTGAGGCACTCTCCCTGAAGGACTTAGCATGCTGTGAATTAGCACAGAACTCACATTAATTAGGGTCTTTGATTAGACTCCTAATGAAGGAAACTGACAGCCCTTCAAAATGCCATGGAAATTTCAATGATCACCTCTCTTCATAATTCAAATGTTACATATCATTTAGTACACAAGTATCAAGGCACTTTACCGCAATTATTAAATAGATTTTTAATGTAGTAACCACATTGTAACTTCCTAAAGCTGCAACTGGATAAATGAGGTGATATATACAGTTAAGAGAATTATCGTGTGACAAAATAAACATGCTGTGAACCATGTGGTTCACCTTTTGGACCATGTTTCTTCTTTCAGATGGCAAGGCAAGGCAGCAGCAAACAAGGCAGCAAACAAGGCAGCAGCAAACAGTGAGAATAGGCACTCCTATGTTGGTCTGCCCTGCTGGCTCCCTACATAGAGACTGCCTGTTGTGGGGAGGGTGTACAGGCTGTCGCCCCAAATGTTTCTCAATGGGCCAAGAGGATGAAATGGAGGAGAAACACACTTCATATCCTCTCTCCAACCAAGAATAATTCAGGCTTTGTCTTATATAGGTACCTATTACCCCTTACTCCCTGTCCAAATTTTTCACACATGCTGTCTGGTCACCCTACTCAAATCATTTTATGGAACGTTATCTAACTCTGCAATGCCAACACAGTTTCATCACTGTTTTTGTGCCACTGATGCTGGAGTATTTTCAACATTTAAACAATTAATTTGATACAGATTGGTCAGCTATTTAAAAGAAAAACAGTAGGTCTACCTGCTATAAATTACTGATTACTTACAATCATCAGGCAAAACTTCCTTGAACTGCTCAAAATAGGAATTCAACCGAACTAAACTCTCCATATTAATTATTTCTTGTAATGAAGTGTCTCCAAACCTTTAAAGATGAGAAAAGAGCACAACATAAGCCCAGAGACACCTTTTCTCTTCTGATATTTAAGCATGAGACGGTGACTTAAAGATTCAACCTGTGAAATTCCTGGAAGACCAAACTGCTACTGAGATAATGATGAGCGCAGTATAAAAAGCTAAAGAGATTTATTCCAGGAATAAAATTATATATAGGTGCATACACACACAGGCTATGGCAGTTAATACTTAAAATCTTGGTTTCTTTATCTTTCAACATTAAAAGCCCATTTATTTGGAAATTTAAAGTTAATTTGGCTTAGGTAAATACCATCTGAAACGTTTGCTGAGAAATTTTGCCCTGTTGTCTTACCAGAGACAGATAAAGAAGGTACAAAATAACAATGATCAGGACTAAGGAGGTGGCAATAGTCACTGATCCAAAGACATGTGACTGAGAAACATGCCTTTATTTATCCAGCATTTATTTTCTTTTATGACAATAATGCAAATGTATACCATCATCGCAGAAATGTATTTCCAATAGGGTAAAAGATTATCTAACTTCGGTTAAGCTTGAATTTTTGTGACTGAATACATACTTCTCTGCTAGGGTTTGCTGCTCGTTGATTCCTACGTTGAAGAGAACAGGTTGGACCCTCAGTAACATGCCGCTCTGAATCTCCCGGGGCAACGAATCAAACAAGGTGCTTGGCAAAGGAATTCTCACATTAAATCCATCGCTTCAAACAAACAAATGGAAAATATTACAATTGAGACATTTACTTATTGATCTGTATTTTTAAAAATGTGACATTTCTTTTTGCAGAGAATAATAGCTGAACATATAGCAAATTACTGACAGGGTATCAATCAAAATCAAAGACATGCTAGTGCTTTTAAGCTTGGTACTGGTCAGAAAAGAAATCATGTTAAAAAACCAAAAACCTGCAGCACTCCGCTCATGTGTGTTGCAATTATATGTGCTTACCTTACTGTCAAAAACTAGTTTTTGTTTAATTTAGTACTGCAGAGCTCACATAGCACTGGGAGAACAAGTTGTATTTTAGTGTGCCTCTCACATCAACAGTTTTGTAACTTAGATTTCAAAATCTTTATTGCAGATGATGATATAGAAACAAGAAGAACCCACTTCACGTACAAGCCCCAGAGTGAATTTGCAGGACTGGCATTTATGGGCTGGAGGGTGGGAAATATGTAAACTGAGCAATTTGATAGGGAGGTCAGTGAAACAATAACTATGGAATTTTTGCAGTAATTTTTCTGAACACAATGACACTTGAAAAAGCTTTCAAGCACTGTGTTAAACAGCCTATGAAAATATCATTAAAAAGTCAGTCTTTCTTATGTGGAAGGAAAAAAAGAGCTGTTTAGGTCAAATTTCCCCTGAGCACAAAACTAACAAAAATTACACTTTGGTTTTAGAAATGATGCTTCATTCTCTGTAGTCTAATGGAAAGCAAAAAGACATGCTAAATTTCTACATTTAATTACTCCTATATCTTGTTTTGCCCTTGCACTGGCTTAAAACAACATCTTTCCTGTATTTTTTCTTCTCTTATTGGACTAAAAATACATCAATTAAAATCAGAACTAAAATGTAAAGCAAGTCATTCAGTTCAGTGAGGGTCCCGCCCTTCCCTAGCTACAACCCCAATCCCGATACCGGCTCCCCATGGGCAGATCAGATCCCTGCATTTGTGCAGAGCTCCGCTGACTTTAATGGAGCTTTGAATGGGTACAAAGATCTGCCTGTATTGTGCCAGGAGCAGGACTGGGGGCTAACTGACTAAATGGTGGTTGAAGTGTCTGATTCAATGTATTGTTCTGGCTGTGTGAATGCTTTGCTCCCACCAGAATAATGCTGTTAATTCAAATAGACTTTTTATTTTCTGATCTTTTTAAACTGAGATGTCAAAATGCTTGAAACCATTATGATTACAAAAAGCCAGGACAACTTAATATTTACACATGATAATATTTTTGTCATCTTTCTGGCTTCATTTTGTTATGCACTTTTCAGGTTAGCTGTTTGTAAAGTAAAACAATAGTAAAAATTCATCAACACCAGCTTCAAAACTTTTCTGTTTGAAAGTGTTGAGATTGAAAAATATATCCTGATACTGGCTATTTTCCACTTGAGGTTCAAGTATATTTTCTCCTTCCCTTCTTCAAGTCCCACTGCCCCCCTCCTCCTCTGTGGGTTTTTTATGGTTTTTATGTGTGTGTTTGTTTCGGTTTACCGATTTCCTGTAATGACTGGCAGCATGTCAGCAGATGCATTTGATGTAGCCTGAGTTACTTTAAAAGTTACATTCCGCAAATCCATTATTCCCAAATTCATGTCCTCCAGCATTGCCAGTTCCTCACCTAAATCAAGGAGAGGAAAAGTGGATTGCAATAATTACCTTCCATGAATAAACAATTGTCTCTTATCCAGTCTCAGATACACACTTGATATGACTGGGGTGCACCAGCATTATGAAGAAATTGTGTGGGCTAAGAAATTAGGATACTCTTATCCCTCAACTGGATCTACATGGGTAGCCCCTTGCATCCATGCTAAAAACTTTTGACATCACTGAGCCTCCCACAAGGATAAAGACTGGTCAATATTGATCTGATTGCAAGACTGGGGTCTTAACTGGCTTTATGACTCATTGAAGATGGAAACACATCCATGGCTACAACCTTGAATATACTTTATGATTTTTTTCCATTGATAAATAATGTTAGTAAGTGCTTCAGAGGCTGGTCATATCCATAACTATGGTATTTTGTAAATTTGTCATCATTTCAAAAAGCATTCATTCCATACTGCACTGTAGAACAAGTGGATACTGGATTTATTCATAGAGTCATACAACTAATACTTCTTCAGTCTCTCTATATGTATTTAAGGAGGTTCAAGGAAGTGCAAATTGTATTTCTTGCGAGTAGTTCTTCTTAGCTTGGTTGGAGTTTAATTCTATTTCTCTCCAAAAAAGAACTAGTATGATAAAGTAACCAAAGTCTTTTATTTTATGAAATATAAACCAATGAAATGAAGGAAATACAAAGCTCATATTTCAATAGCTGAGTTCAGTTAAAAAATTCCTTTTTGTTGCGGAACTGCAAATTATTCTAAGTCCTACACACTCATTTTGCAACTGTGACCTATATTAAGCTGAAACTGTCAATTCATAAATTATGTTGCCCGCTTGCCCCATCTTTACCATATGTGCTCAAAAGGCTCTCAAATTGTGCCAGCAGACCAATGGTGTAGAGCTGCCTCAGGAATCCATTATCATGCAGGCAGTTCCTCAGCTTGATAATGAAACCGCAAATAAGAGCTGTCAGCTATAGAAAAGAAGAAATACAAGTGAAGAAATACAAAAGTAAATAACTCTAGACAATGTCTCTCTAATCCAAAATGAAAGCATCATAGTATCTAAGAGATGCTGTAACATCTGTCAAACTGCTATTCTTTTCCTTTAAAAAATGACATTCCATCCTAACAGTTGAAGTGAAATATTAATAAAAAATGGGAAATTTTATTAGATTTAGGGGAACACTGACATCATCCTGCAAACTCTCCACAGATGGGATTCCTGTTGACTTCAGGTCTGCTAGTTTTCTTCACATAACCAGTTGTATTAGAATCTAAGATTTATTAAATAATCTCCAAGATTCCTTAGGAAACAATTTCAATCACAGGTGTAAGAGACACAGCTAGTTTTAAACCTGAAATTTAGTTTTCATATTAATAACAGAAATTATTCCACTGATATTTAAAAAAAAATTGAAGGATACAATCCCTGTTTTTATTATGCAAACATTTCCCGGCTGTGTTGTGAACCACAGAACTCCTGCTGACTTCAGTGGAAGCAGCAGGTGCTGAGCACTTCCTAGGATCAGGCCCTAATATTGTAGTGAAGTCTTTATTCTGTGTTTGTGACAACACAGTCATTTCCAAGGCAACTGATTGATGCCACTAACACAGGATTATGATTTCACTGCAGAATTAAGCAGAAGGAGATAAGTTTGATTTATAAGGGAGAAAATTTCTTATTCAAAACACAGATCTTGTTAAGAGCGGCAAGTGGGTTACAGAAATTGCCCACACTATGAATTGTTTTTTCTATAAAATACGCTCTGAATTTATCCCTATTTGGAAATTCCTTTGGGGTCATTTAGCCTGAAAAAGATGGCTAAGGGCTGTTTGAAATATTTAAACGAGGTAATAGTTACTGTAAAATTAAATTTGATGATCTGAAGCCATTAGACAAAGCGTAACTAGAGCACAAAAATTTAAAATCAGAAGGAATATCTGTAAGGAGAATTTGAGGGTGTTTTGTTCTATGGCATACACTGAGTTAGCAGAATGAACCTCCACTGTAATTGATGTCAATTAGCACTGATGTGTTTAAGCAAAGACTGTGACCATGACAGGCCTTAGAATAATCTACTTGCCCACTCACCAGTGGCAAGTTGTCAGCTTTCCCTGGCGAATAGGAGCTACATAAGTATCAATTACTCAAAATTTAAGCTTTTATTTAAAATGTCATGGCTCACAATTGTAGCAAATGTGAACCAATACTTGGACTTCCAAAACTGAACATATCTACCTGAGTCAGCAGGGAGATTGCTCCAATACCTGTGCTGCTGTTCCTGCCAGTGACATAGCTACAGGTGGGGCTCGGTGAGCCATGGCCCACCCATTTTGAAAGCAGGCCCACCCAATCAGATTTTAAGCAATTCATCCTGCGTTTTTATCGGCCTCTGTAAAACTTTCGCTTGTGACACAAGGCTTGTGCCTACCCGTGTCAATCACAGGCCCTGCCAAAAAATCAGTTCTGGCTATGGCTCTGGCTTGCTAAGAGTTTTGCCAAGCGGCAGCTGAGCAAAGACTAACTCCCATCAAGGTTTCATTTCTACTATTCGAAACCCCAAGGGCAGCAGTAAAACTAACAGTAATAATGTCAGTTTCACTCTGCTGTCCTTTGGGAAAGCTAGAAGAAACCGCAGAGACAGGCACCGGAGTTATTCATGGAGGGAGGAGATCCTGGAAAATGGAAGCCTGGGGAGGAGGGCAGAAGCCAGAAAGTAGTGAAGAACCAACAGTCAGGAGGCTACGAAGTGGGAGAAGAGAGTGTGAAAACTCCTTCTGTCTTTCAGCAAACAGACAGGTGGGAAGCCCTTCAAATTTATCAGAATCTACTAATCAGAGGCTGACATGAAAGTCTGGGCCCCCAAGCAGGGTCTAGTGACAGCACTCAAGTAGAAATCCCAGCACCCTCACCTTTCCAAACAGTTGGGGTTATAAGCTCAACTTCTCTCTAGCGAATTACCTTAAAGCCATGTCTATACTGCAATCAGAGGTGTGACTGCAGCTCAGATACGCATAGCCACTCTAGCTTAATCTAGCTAAAGATAACAGTGAAGACATGGCAGCAAAGGCTGCATTGCATGCTAGCAACACGAGTACATACCCAGAGGGTCCAGAAGGGCTTGCACAGTGCATGCAGCCATGTCTTCACTGCTATTTTTAGCTGTGCTAGCTAGATTAAAGGGAGTGCATGTATGCCTACCGAAACGTCAAATAACACTTTTGACTGCAGTGTAGATATAGCCTTACACCTTGTTGGTTCCCTCCTCTCCATATCCGTCCACTGATGTCTAATACATCTTGAAACCCTGCTGTAAGGTAAACAACACATTAAAAGGATATTTGTCAGTTTTGTGCTCGATGCAGGCAACAGTCTATTGGGGATTAGTAAGAAATTTTTTGCTGATCTTGTTTTCTTCTCTCTCCATCCCTTTTGTTGTTTGTTTTTTGCAGAACTGTGTTTTTGTCTAATTTGTAATAATTTAAAAATATATATATATTTTAATATTTTTAATGAATATTCAGGACAGAGATGGCAGACAATTTTATTAGCATGTACCTATATGCAGTACTATTTCCCTATGGCTATAACTGAACAGCACTGTATACAAGAGGGGAGGCTGCATTTAATTTCTACAGTGTTGTTAAGACTGTAGGTCTAAAAGATCATTATCAGTTCTAACCACATTCATTTCTCAGACTCTTAAAAACCCACCACAAGTCTAATTGTAATCATATCATGCAACTTCCTTACTTACAGTTTGGCAGAAGACAACATCCCTGCGATACTGAAGCCCCAGGCATAGAGCTATTGTAGGAGCACTATCTTGCATTAACAAAAAGACCATGGCTTTCTTTGCCTTGTCACTCATCATGGCTACACAGTCTGTGAGTGTTGTCAGCAAGGGGTAAAGAGCCTCACTCCATTCACCTTGTTAAAAATAAAAAATAAGAGAAGACATTTTAAATACTTTTATTTGGAAAAATAAAAAAATGTTAAAGCCATTGTCCTAAGAAACTTTCTGTCTCAATTTAAGGTAGAACACTATTGATAACAGGTATTTAGCATAGTCAAACAGCAGCTTATTTTTCCTGGTTGGCCCATTTATTTCCAGTGCTAGTCAGTACCATACTGTAGTGTGCTTAAAAGAGTTATTATTACAATAGAATGATAAAGAAGGATCTCCTGTGTGAGGCTAGGGTGGTGGATAGTCATGAGCATATAATAGCTGCCATATTTGCCTACAGAGAGTAGGCAGCAGAATATCTGATTTGTAAAGCACTATGAAAGGATATATATTTATATATATAGGGGGAGAGAGAGACAAATTGCATTCTATAACAGACATGCTGTATAGCTAATCACTACTGCCCCTTTGTGTCAAAAAGGCTTCTCCTAAATCTATTTTATCCATCTGTGGTACTTACACAGCCCCCAGCACTTGAAGTATCTGAGCACCTCACAATCTTCAATGTATTTATCCTAAGAACACCTCTGTGAGGTAGGGAAATCTTATTATCCCCATTTCACAGCAAGACTAAGTGATTTGCCTAAGGTCACATATAAAGCCAGTGACAGAGCAGGGAACTGAACTGAGGTCTCCAGAGTCCCAGGCTAGTACTCTAACCATTGCACCACCCTTCCTCTCAAACTTGTTTACTACAAAATCCCATTAGTTCAGTTTTTCCATTATTCTACTTCTCCCTTTCCCCGCCCCCCCATCTTAACTATCCTCCAGTTTTTTAAAGCCTACTTTCACCATTCTGTGAAAAAAGTTAACCAGACATGGTGTCAAAACTTTTTCTCCATAGTACAAGACAGGGTAGAAAGGTGTTCTGCTTTTGGTCTTTTTTAAAATAGAAATTTAAAAATGGAAAGCTGCTATTTAAATCAATTTTATTTTTAACATGCAGTACAGCCCAGACTAGCCGGCCGTACCATACAAGGTGATGTACAGATCACAATCTTGCAAAAACAGGGTCACTTCAGGCCTCTGACAGGAAGCTGTTGAGGACTTCAATTGATGTCTATGGTTAAAAGCCAACAACAATATACATTTCCCTAATAACCATCCAAAGAGGGAAGTTATGGAAACTTGCTAACCGAAATATCATAACTGACAAGTCCAGCAGTGCTGTGCTTTTAACGACAGATAGATAATCTAATAAACTGAGTGAAGGGAAGTTATTTGGCTCTGTTCCACTGGATATAGTTTTCTTACTTTAATAGCAGGAAAGTTCAAAAAAGCTAATTGAAAGAATTACAGCTTATCTTTTATTCTCTATGATACAGTTTTTCCAAAATAATCAAATACCCTAATCTGAAACTGTGAACTCTCAGAAAGCAAAATACAGATGATTTTAAAGACAATGATTCTCTTTATTTGTTTTACAGAGCTTTGTATAAAAGGATAAAAAGAACGGAAAATATCTTTGCGAATGCAACCTTTCCAACACATGAAAATATTTCACTTTTTAAATAATCCAGGGGGAGTTAAAATTCAAAATTATTATATGTTTTTGTCAACAAATCCATTTTAAAAACATGGATACCTGTTTTAATCAAACTGTAAATCAGAAGCATTATAAAAACAGAATCCACAAAGATAATGCAATTCTTGGATTTTTTTCCCAAGGTTCAGCTGTAACGTGCGATCTCATGTAACGTGGGATCTCATGGGTCTGTGGGAGTGAGCTAACCTTTCCTCTACTGGTATATTTTATTTATGGTTTGGAACATCAATACTAAAATTCAAATTTTGTCATTTAACAAGTGTGACATTGCTTTTCCCCCTAATTTGATAGGAGAGATGCCACACATGTAAATTAAAGAAATCTGACAGCAGCAGCAGCAGCAACTGACTATAAACAAAGAGGAAAGGAATAACAGACAGACTCACATCAGGACTGGACAGTCCAGTGGCAGTTTTAAAATAAATTGTCTATAATATTCATACATTCACTTTCCTCAGTCAGGTTTTTGTTTATTTTTTCATTAACAATATTCTTAACAGGATTTTATTGTTCCAACTATACATTCTATAAAACAGATCAAACGTTTTGAAACACCATCAAATACTTTAATTCTGTTGGGACAACACAATCCACTTGAGCTCTGCTCTTACGTTTTATGAAATCACCAGAACACTTTAATGGCGACATGGACTCTATGGGCAATTAACAGGGTGGCTTGCTCAGGAAGGGCTGGAGGGTTGGGGTCAACCAATTCCGATTACTAAGGAGCCACAACTGGGTATGGATCAGGTGTTTTCCCTATAAAGAGCAGCAGGAGGCTGCAAAGCGCAGATGCTCAGGGAGATCACAGCCTGCTAGGAGTGAGCAGGTGCCAGCGGAAAGTCCTGCGATATGGGACTGACACTACAAGAGGAAAGGCCTGGGAATGACCTCACGAGATTAAAATGGATGGATTTTGTTTTGGAGCTCTGAGTTTTACTTTTTAGTTTATTTTATCTGAATAAATCTAGACCCCAAGAAGGGGAATTGTGAATGGACAAAAAGGATGTGTGAACATGAAGGCCCATAAGCGTGACCCCAGGTCACAAAGGGGTGCTCAGGAGGTGCCTGAGCTGGTGATAGGCAAATCCATAGCTAGGATAAATCACTGTAGTCAATAATAGCTTTCAAGTCCATGGGAGGCGTGGAGCAGGGGAGGGGCCATTATACTGATTTACAGCAGCTGAAGATCTGGTCCAAAAAATTCAAAGTTGCCATTTGTTTATTTTGTTTGTAAACACTCCCTTTTATCAAAATTTCTAACTTATGTTAAAAAATCGCTTCAGACTGAAGGCCAAATCTGAGAGTCCTCATTCAGAGACAGCTCCCATGGAAGTCAATGGCAGTCTTGCCTGGTAAAGGAGATCTGGATTTGGCTCCATATGTCTTCTCTATTTTTCTTATTGCTGTTAGGAAGCCAGGAGGAAGGCCTGAATGGAAAAGACCTCCAGGTACATTTTGCTTTCCATAGGGAAGAGCCTATGGAAATAATGAGATAAAAAGAATGCAGCCAAGGCAGAAAAACACTGCATAAAGGAGGAAGAGAAAAAGCTTTTATAGTTGAGAGGCTTTGATGACGGGACACGGAGCACAGATATTAGATACTGAAGTGATCTATTAAGTCATATAGTAGCTCCTCTCAGGACTACTGTGTGCATGTCCTATTTCTTTTGTCCCTGGAAAGTCTATATAAGTTAATGTGCACACACAGAGGTGTACTGGGCAAAAGTATTTTGTGTGTGTTTTTTTAAAGTTCATATCTTCCTTTTCCACAGCAATAAAAAGAATATAGTAGTAACCGCTCTCTCTATCTTTAGTGCACATTGGGTCTTTTAGGGGAAAAATATCACATTTGTATGACAGTCTGGGACAGGAAGCTGGAGGCCAAAAGGAGAAAACAGTAGGGCCAAGATTTAAAAAAATAGGTGCCTTAAGGTAGGGTCATATATCAAAGTACTGAGCACCTGCAGCTGACATTTAACTTTTATTCATTCGGGTGCTGACCTAAGTGTTTAGACCCTTATTCAGCAAAGCAGTGCTCAAGTCCATCCATATTAAACAACACTGACTTCAATGAGAGTTAGATACATGCTTAAGCGCTTTGCTGAACTGGAGCTTTAGAGCATGTCTACATTGCAAAATTAAGTCAACCTAACTTACGTCAGCATGCAGTTGCTGCAGTAACTACATCACTTGTACATGTCTACATTTTGCTCCTTAAGTCAGCTCCTCACCAGGAGTGGTTGCACCGATTTAACTGTCATTGTGGGATGTTGTGGGATGGCTTCTGAAAGCCAGCCACAGTCAATGTAAACAATACAGTGTCTACTCTGACACTGCGTCGACCTTACTACATTGACACTGACTCTACGCCTATCATGGAGGTGGAAGTAAGACAGTGTAGAGGGCGAGTTACATCAGCGGGAGCAAAATTTTACTGTAGATGCTTACAGAGTCTCGACGTAAGCTGCCTTGCATCAACCTAACTTTATAGTGTAGATCAGGGCTTAGTTACATAGTTTTAGGTATCCAGTTTTCAACTTGATGGCCATAACCAATTTGCTTCAATTTATTCCTCTGTAAAAAGCAGATACTTCTCAGCTACATACCTCACTGGGGTGTTACAAGATATTAATACTACTACTGCTAATAATAATGTTTGTATTGCATTTTGAAGATTAAAATCACTGTGTTGTCTTGGCTACAACAAGAAATAAGGATACACATACACAGTGTATAACGAAGGAGAATTTTTACATACTCCAGATGTGGTGCAAAGAGATGAAATCTGCTTGGTGGTCAATTTAAAGTACATAGTCTTCATTACTTGAAGATTTTATTTGTCCCAGAAGAAGTGAATGCTGTGTCAGGTCAGAAATTAAACCTCTGCCCCATCCCCAAATTGATCTCCAAAGGGAGAGAGAAATCACAGTTGTTTAATATCAGACAGTAGCAATATTTAAGCAGAATAATTTAGAACTTGTGAAGTCTGTGGTATAATGAGGCGAGAGGAAAAGAGGCTGACAATGAAATTAAACTATTTCAAATTTGCATTCTGAAAGTTAGGTTTGCAGTATCCTACAATGCTGTGGCTTACCCATAAAGCAATTACCCTCCATCATCCAATCAGATTGCTCCATTTCCTAATGCCTATTCAGAATACTAAATTTAGCACCCAATAAATGGCATTATCCATTGAAATCAATAATCAGACTCCCATTGACCTCAATCGCCTTTGGAACAGGCCCCACTTTAAAGCTTCTCAAATCAATTTACTAGAACTCATCAACTAGAGAAACTAAAGGAAATGTCACTGAATATTTCTCATCTATCGAGATGTAAAGCTACCAGTCTCTACAGTGAGCCTGTTCCAAATCTGTTTAGGAAATAATAACCCATCAGATTTCAGCATGAGACAATATATGTTTACAGAAGTTAAAGGATACTGGTAGCTATTTTGTTTTCCATGACTTCCTCCTTAGTGTTCTCTCCTACCATATTTGTATTTGGTAAATAGGGATTTACTGGAAAAAATACTTTTCCTAGCACATCCTTCCAATGCAGTGTTAAATAACTCATCAGCAAAACACTTGTTCCATTGTTAAATACAAACAAAAATGGCAATTTGCAGAAGCCATGAATGGAAAACGCACATACCTGAGCTGGACTCTTCAGGGGGGGGGCTGCAATCTGCACAGAAATGGAGGTGCAACATGCATGATTAAGGAGCAGCAACATAGTCTCAACATAAGCAACTCAAATGCTCAGTGCAGGGTTCTCAAACATTTTCACAGAGTGGACCACAACTTAACAGAGATATTGTCTCATGGACTACCTCTCCTCCCAGCTTGATTATGTGGAACATCTCTCCCCAATACACATGATCACGTAATAATCATGTGGCAACTACAGCACTTGTTTACAGGGAAAAATAATATTAGGCAAGCATTTTTAGCTGCTTTTTAAATTTGATTTGGCAGTTGAAAAGAGGGAGGAGAAGCCAGTACCATGTGACCAGCTTGCTGTCTGTGGACCATCAGCAAATGTTCCGTAGACCACCGATTCATGGACCATAGTTTGAGAACCACTGGCTCAGTGCAATTGTAGAATAAGCTTGCAGTAAGGCAGCTAAAACAGAACAGCAAAAGACCAGCAATAAATATAAAGTACCAGAGAACTTAACAGAAAGTGACATTAATATACTCAAACTGCAACAGTAAATATAATCACTACTCTACTATTTCGCAATATTTAGTTTGCGTTGTACAATTTATAAATCAGTTCGTTCTGACCAGTATTGGGCATAGATGAAAAGCCCAAAGCTACTCCCCTCTGAAGCTTGTGGGAGTTTTGCCACTGACTTCAGTGGGAGGACTGAGCTTTCAGACAGGACTATAGTCAAAGGTTAATAACCCCAGTCACAATGTGACCCAACATATTGAATATTAGGTTAGTAGATTAACAAAACTGAAACTTGTGTCACATTTATATCAAGAGTTATTGGTCAAGGAAGCAGATAATAGAGGAGAATACCAGATTCAAAAGCAGTCCAGAGGACTACCACTTGAGTTAGAAGAACTACTTTGGATAAATAAAACCTGCATAATATTCAGTAAAGAAATTAGCATATCCCCCAAAAATCATATTTTAAAGTGACTATCTCAGTCTATTCCAACGTTTTATTTCTAAAATATTTCTTAGGCTTTCTAGATAGTCTCCCCTTGCACTGTTTCAGACAATGTCTCCCTTCACATCTATTCACCTTAGAACAAGCATGGAAAAGACTTTCAGTAGTGCTTTACCATGCCACTTTCAACAGGTTTAGAACTGGTTTTTTTTTGTTTTTTGTTTTTTTTTTTTTTGGGGGAGGAGGGGGAAGAAGGGGGAAAGGGGGAAGTTGTTTCTTTAATACCAAATTAGGATTAATCATCACTAGCCCAGGGTCAATGGTTAACTAAATTAAATATGTTTCCCTTACAGGTACTTATGGAGCAGCGGGTATTCTATCAGTCAAGGAAGTGTGATACTTCTGAGGGCTTGTTTTCACATACAGTGCTCAAGCAGCACAGCTGCGCCACTGTAATGCTTTAGTGCAGATGCTCCCATGCCAATGGGAGAACTTCTCCCGTCGATGCAGTTAATCCACCTTCCCGAGAAGTGGTAGCTATGTCGATGGGAGAAGCCTTCCTGTCAACACAGTGCTGTCTACACCGGGATTAGGTGAGTATAATT
Organism: Emydura macquarii macquarii; assembly: GCF_026122565.2. Classification (NCBI taxonomy): domain Eukaryota; kingdom Metazoa; phylum Chordata; order Testudines; family Chelidae; genus Emydura; species Emydura macquarii. The sequence continues at coordinate 3,252,701 of NW_027132344.1, forward strand.
ATTCACATCCCTGAGCAATATAGTTATACCGGTGTAGGTCTGTAATGTAGACCTGGCCTTCTTAAGACTGATGAGTCATCAGAGGCAATTACTGGCAGGTCTTGTAATAGGCCTCAGGCCATTCAAGGAGGGTTCAGCCAATCCACAGGCAAACACCCACTCGGGTGATTCTAAGGCAAGTACATAAACTCCTAAGGGAAGCAGTTTCTTTAGTCTGCTCAATGTCACTACCTGGCTGGGAATGCTCCTGTTGTCAGTAGTTTCAACAGATGCTCCTGGTAGCCCTTACACCTGCTCCAGCTGCGTCTGTTTCCACGCTAGTCAGCCCCTACCTCAGCCTGCATCAGCTCCTGCCTCAGCCGGCTGCCTAGCAACTCTGGCAGGAAGAATTTTAAAGGTGCCATGGTCCTAAGTTTTGTGACTGAGCCCTGCACCACTGTTGATATTAGTCGTGGGAAACTGCTTCTGACATCCAGAAAAACAAACCAAACCATGCATGGCCTGAAGATTTAAACAGAATAGGTGAAATCCTTGTCCCACTGAACTCAATGGCAATATTCTTATTGACTTCAACGGGGCTATAATTTCACTCAGTTTTGGGAACCATCCTGCTCCCGGAAAACTGAAAGGATATTAGTAATTGACTTTGATGAGTGCATGATCAGGCACTTTATTTGCAATGGCTCCCAATTCATTTCTGGGTACAATTCAACCGCTATGGAACAGCTGGGGTCCCAGGCTACGTCAGAAATTGCTTCTCTCTTCATAATATTATAGCTGGGATCAATACTCGGGTTGACAGATTTGTACAACTGAGACACGGGCAGAGCATTCCTGGCAGAGTGCCCACAACTCTAGAACTTGCTGTATTCCTTGGGCTAACAGCATCCAAGTTCATGGACCTTCAGGGCATATTTACTTCAGCTATTTCTGATGGTATGATTTAAGTGAGCAGGCTATAGGGGTTTTTTGTTGTTGTTTTTGGGGTGAGGGTAGGGAAGAGTTCCAGATGGCTACCGATATTTTCTGCGGAACAAAACGGTAGAGAGATGCATCTAATTTCATTTTCATATGAAACGAATGTTAAGATCCAGAGTAGAAGTGGGTGAAGCAATATTAAAATCTGCAGGAACAGTTTTAAAGAAAAAAGCTGTTCTAAAATGGTTTTAACATAAATCTGCCTGCATGGCCACAACTTCTGATCACATTCCACCCAGAGCTATACCAGCTTCTCTCTAGTTCTTTTAATTAAAAATCCAAAAAGTGTATTGGAAAGCTTCAGGTTTCAGTACTCTGAGTGTTAACACTGAAGGTGTTAGTTATTAACATGAGACACCTAATGAGTTGAGCACAAGGGTGCACACTGAAATGTATTGATTCATCAAGATACTGTTCTCAGCCAATAAACAGCCAGGAAAGGTTCGATGAGTGAATCAACAGAATATATTGCCACACACATTTGTTACTAGATCACGCTAAAACAGAGCAATACATTATTAATAAAATGCTCTCTATTTAACATAATATGATCAATAAATTAAAGGAGTTTACTTTCCAGATCTTGTCTGCTATAATACACTCGTGTAAGCAGTCTACTAAGTAGTCTTTTCTACAAAATAATTTAGTTATATTTACAAATTACATTGAATCCACAGATCTTAATGGTATATACATTCACATGTTCCCTTCATACATATTATTTAAGCAAATATCAACTTATGTAGTTGTTTCTGATGCTCAAACAGTTGAAGCAGAAAAAAAAATACTCAAAAAATTCTAATATTTTGGCTTAGAAATAAAAATATCCAGAAATGTTAGGATATTCTAGAAAAAATATGGCAGTCTAGAACATTCAGCAAATCATATGCAATAGACATTCAATTCTATACTAAATGCTGTTAAAAAGTTAATTTTTAATACAAAGGATTTTTTTAGTTTTTAAGTTAACATCCCCCTTATTGTACAAAAATATTAATCATGGAATGAACATGAAGTCACAGGCATGCAAAAACAGTGGAAGGAAGAGCCACGAAATACCAGAGACTATGAAACATGAAGATGTTCAAAACCCAGATCACCTTTTCTAAGACCAAACACTACTTAATCTGTTCTATGAAAATGATGATCATGAAAACAGTGTTTAAAAAAAAAAAAAAAGACAAGACATGAAAATAAAGTCATTTTGAAATTTTATGAAAGACTGGGAAATTTGTAAACCTAAAATGGAGCTTCAAAATAGGATAAGTTTAAGAATTTCTCTCACTCACACGCTTAAGGCATTATTTACTTGCAATATATTTAGCACCAACTGAATCTATAGTTTTAATAGTGTTATTTAATTTACAGCTGCACTGGTAAGAGAACGGACTAGAATAACCTTTTCATTCCTATGTTTTATGCTTCTGCTAAATCAAATCTGACTGATTATTTTGATACCACATATTACCATAACTTTGCTTAAATGCTTGAGCCAATTTTAAGGCAACCTTACCATGCCATTACTTTTAAATAGCTGCAGGCATTATTTTCAGTGCGTTTATACATGCTAATACACAGACAAGCTCACAATTATAACTGAAGGCTGATCCAACTGCTACTGAACTCACTGAACAGGTAGTTGGATTGGGCCCTATATTATGACTACTCCAGAAAACCACACTGGTGGCAGGGTGGTTAAAACTTGCTAGCAGCCCCTCCTTCCCTCATGCTTCCTCATGGGAGACAACCATCATTTGGAGTGCAGCAGGAGTACTACCAACAATACTGACAGCCCCAAGCGGTCAGTAAGTCTGTTGGGGTAGGAGAAGCCTGGAGAATTGCTCTAGTGGAAGGGTGACAGGGAATGCACACTACACATTTTCAACAGCATTGCAGAGGCCACTAGTAAGTGTGCTCTGCCCTTCCCTATCCCCCAGGGCCCATGAAGGCATTCGTCCATTTTACAGATGGGTGAACTGACACTATTACAGCCAAAACGTTCCAACAAAGCTGTCTGTATGTAGCCACATAAATCCATATTTAGTCACATAGGTCAAAGTGTCTTGATTTTCAAAGTCTCATTGCCTGCAATGGGAACTACAACTTTGGCGCTTCTGAAATTCAGGCCTCTTTGATTTAGATGCCTAAGTACAGATTTAACAGCCTAACTTTTAAGGCACCCAGACTTGAAAAAATAACCCTAAGTGACCTGCCCAAGGCCATTTAGCAAATCAGTGGCAGAGCCAGATGTAGAATTCAGGAGTTCCTGGCTCTTAGTCATATTCTCAATCCACTAAATGCTGCTGCCCTTCATAAATAAATGGCAGAAACAAGAGCATGTTGTCCTCAGTCATCACCAGGTCACCACATTCATCTGAGAGATACTGATCTGCTCATCAAGTCCATGAGTCTGAGAATAAATATCATACACATCTTAAAAACCCAATGCACCTATCTGTTCTTAGCTCACTCTTCTGGAACCTCTCATCCAGCTGTACTTCTCTTCCACCTTTCCTGCACTCTCACTGGCATCACCCTGGCATCTCAGCCGTGTCTATTAACTTTGTACTAGAGCATGGGCCACTTTCATGTTTTATATTGACTTTTAAAAGGTACACTGGAATAGTCCTGATGCAGCAGGCAAACTGATACCAACAGAATAGCTATGTGCATAACTGACAAGGCCTGACCTATATACTGAGTATATCAGGCTATGGTGTTTTCCAGATTCATTCTACTCATCTGAAATCTGGAACCTCAATTCTCAAAATGCCATGGGTGAAATTGTGACCCCACTGGAGTCAATGGGAGTTTTGCCATTGATTTCAGCGGGGCAAGGATTTCACTTCAAAGCTTAGCAACTCCAAACTCACCCAGGCCCCTTTGTCCAGTATCTTGTTTAATTAAAACATTTAGAATTTGACAGAAAGATGAATAAAAGGGATTAAGAAACACACCAAAATACAGCAAAGCAGATCCAGAATCTGTCATACGCACTTGTGTTTCTGTGAGAATGGCATGCAGAGGATGATATGGTTGAAGATGGTGGTGAGGATGATGAAGATGAGGATGAGGTCTCATCTAAGCCTTTTGGATTTATCCAGTATGCACGAGTATCCCGATTACCTTTCTTACTAGTACAGCTGATGTCACACTGGAAAACATCTTCACAGCTATCACTGTGCAAACGCTCTTTCTGGAGAAGTTTGTCCACTCTCTGAATAATGCACTCCAGACTTTTGTCAACATTCAACCAAACTTTTTCCTTGAAAGAAAAACATCCCCTTTTCAATTAAAAAGATCCCAGCATTAGATGACAAGTACATTTGCAAAAAAAAAAGAGATCTTTTGCCTGCTGTGGTTCTAGCCACAATTGCTTAGGAGTGTTTGCCCTTTGCCATTGGAATTTATACATACATACTCCACAATATAGCTACATAAATTGAAGTGACACCCATGTGATAAACTGCAGGGTTGTGTGATGAATCTGTCATACAATTCTGACTCTTAAGACATCTATCTGCTCACTAATCTCTCTCCAGGAATTATTTCGACTTCAAATATACATTTTTTTAAGCCATCAACCTAACAGGGAAAATGTTTCCTCCTCCTTCTGCCAAATGTGGAATTTTCTTTTCAAAAGTTACACCTGCTTGAGGCCCAGAGTGGGTAAGATTTAGTCCTGTGCCCGTGAGAGTTTTTCTATCTCTAAAAAATGTTACTTTCAATTCCAGTGCCTTGTGTTCTTGCATAACTAGAAATGGAACTTAGTATCACCAGAAAGGGAAGATCCCCAGCTTCCCAATGGGATCCAGCACTGACTTCTAGCCTTAAAAGGGCTAGAGAGAGCATACTTTAAAGCCAGGCTATTTTTAGGTACAGAAAGGCTATTTTAGTTCATTTTAAAGGGTTTTTTTGTGTCTCCTGTTTGAATCCTGCAGTTGGACTCATTGGCTAAAATTTTCAAAAATGGCCTCTAATTTTGGTGCCCAATTTGAGATACCTTAGGCCTGATTTTCAGAAGTGTAGAACACACACCTGCCACTTCAGCTGAAGTCAATGGGATCTGTGGGTAATCAGTAACTCTGAAAAATCAGCCTCCAGGTCTCCTAAGCCTGGCACCCAGAAACTGATTTTCAAAGTCACAGGCTACTTCTAAAAAAGTTAGCCAAAGTAACTAAGGTATCTGAATTTACAACTGAAGAGATACAAAAAGTAGTTCCCGTAACAAATTTTAAAACTAAAACATTCCTAAAAGTTTTTCCTGTAACAGAGGCTGTGGTATAAAGATTTTATTGACAATCATTTGGGATCACCTGTATAACTCATTTGGAGTAATGTGGCCATCCCAAACTTATGCTGATAAAATCTTTATACCAGATCATCATGTATTTTTATATGTAGCTGGTGTCTCTATATACATCCACACACTGTACATATCTGAATATAAAAATACATGATACTGTGGTATAGAGGTTTTTTATATATACGTACACATCCATAATTTTTCTCTCACAAACAATATTATAGCAGTAATGTAAAATCAATAAGCCATCAGATACAGAAGAAAAAGTTTACGTCATTGTTTTGTGATGTGTCTTGTATCAAATATATACTTGTAACTGAGTAAGAAAACAAGTTACTGTAGTGCAATATTAGTAACCTAATGAACTTTATGGATTTCATTTGAAGGCTACTGAAGGGATCAGCCCTATGAGAGTCTATTTTGGAGGTAGCTCTGAAATGTGTTTTGACATTATTTCTTTTTTCAATATTTCATAGACTTAACCACTATTCTAATCAACAGTTTTAACTAAGATTGCAAGCACTTCTGTTTCACTTTCTACTACACTACACTATTAGGACACCTCAGTTCTCATTCAAATTGGCAGCATTATGTGAAAAGTCATTTAATTCTTGGTGGGACCTGTTTTAAAAGGCAGCTCATAATTAAAACAGAGACGGACGTGTCACGTAAATATTCTGATTAAGAAAACCAGGAAAGCCTCTGAAAAGCTATTTCTCATAATTAATATATAAGAGTATAATTGAGAGAGTTTTATTTTTTATGGTTTTTTGGTTTTTGCTGTGTGTGGAGGTAGATAAAGGGACACCCTGCACGATGTTTCTTAATTGTTTCATTAAAAAGAATATTCAATTGACTCTCAACATAGAACTGACTTCAAGATAGCCAGGTGGCTCAAGTGACTGAGGGCAAGTCTATACTTAAACACTGCGTCCGTGCACCTGCGCCACTATAGTGCTTAAGTGAAGACGCTCCTACGTAGTTAATTCATCTCCCTGACAGGTGGTAGTTATGTCGATAGGAGAAGCTCTCCCACCAACATAGCACTGTTCACACCGGTGCTTATGTCGGTGTAACTTATGTCGCTCAGGGGAGTGGAACATTCACCCTCTCTGAGCGACATAAGTCATATCGACATAAGTGGTAGTGTGGATGTAGGCTAAGCTACTGTAGCTAGATCGAGCAAAGCAGTCTTTCGTCAACTTAGTGGAGAATGCACTGGGTGTTAGGTTGGCATAGCTATGGCACATAGGGGTTTGGATGTTTCACACCCCTGAGTGCCATAGCTACATTAACCTCAATTTTAAGTGTAGACCAGGCCTAAGATATGCAGTGATGTGCTCTGAAACAAGACTTGTAGATATCTGTGACCAGTGGTTAGTAGCTAACAGGCATAGGGCGAGGGAATAAAGGAATACTAAAAGGGAAAAAAGGAGATGACATCAGCAAGCCTCATCCCTTCATTCAGCAAACCTACCCATTCCTCTTCATGCCAATCCACCTGCAGAGAAGATCGGCTATTTCTTCCCGTCCATCTTGCCACAAGGGTGTCTTGATCATTTCTTAGCATCACTTGTTCCCCCTCTCCAGAGGTTGGAGATGCTTTTGAGGCTATATAATCTGGCCTTGCAGCATTTAGTCCATGTATTGAATTTGCCAATAACTTGCAATCACAGACCGTGACAAGCTGCCGTGTCTAAAAATGATAAAAAACAGGATTTTAAAACATTTTCACTTTTAAATTCTTGTCTACATTCTTATTTTTCATTTAAAAAACTACCCTCATATTGAGTTTGTGCTGCCTTTTAAAACTATTTTACAACAGGGCCTTAAAAGGCCATATAAGGAAGCAAAAATGAGAAGTGTACTTTTCAAAAATGTGTACTGACATTTTAGGTCTACACATGCTGAATACTTAACAAATACCTACAGTTCCTAGTGTGTCTAACTAGAATCAGCACTTTATTTTCTGTTAAGTGAAACAGTCTTAAAACAATTCTCAGGCATCTTTATACAGTATACAGAAACTGGTTTCCTCTGGTATGGCAATGTCGCATCTAGTTTAATACCCTGTCTCAGTCAGTGGTTAATGATAGATGCTTCAGAGGAAGGCACGAAACACCCACCCCTCACTGTGCAATACTGTATCCTGCGGGGAATTTCTTCCTTATTTTGGCAAATGACTTGAGCTCTGTAGTATGAGGTTGCTGATCCCTGTACCTTTCTCCTAGGTAACATAACTTCAGATACTATTCTTTTTCACCTGCCTATTTTTTTTTTAAACTTACTAAACTATGTGCCTTGAAGCAGCAGAGAATCCACAGATCAGATATACATTGTGTATACAAGTATTTTCTTTTGTATATTTTAACTGGTTGTATTTTAATTTCATCACATACATTCTTGCGTTATGTGAAAGATTACAGACACCCCAAGTGTGTATATAGTAAACTAATAGTTGAATGCATACACTGTCATAGGATACTGCTTATTTATTACCTATAATTTCTTAGAACTCAATACTACAACAAAAGAGCTCTACAAATATGCATTTGAAACTTTTTCACAGGGACAAGAGCATTCTGATTTCCTGTTCAATCCATTTTTATTTCAAGTATTAATTGAACAGCATCACTACAATTTGTCTCAAGTTCATGTCAGTAGTATTCCTTATTATACAAATAAAACAATAACAAAGACACCTTGTGGTGTTCAGATTTCTTCAGGTTCCTGAAGCATGATAGTTTATTCAGAAATGAGCTCAATAAACCAGTGAGTTAGAGAGATATAAGTAGGAAAGTCAATTTAGGATTTTCATCTCTGGGATGTTGTGACTGGACACATGGCAGAAGTGATGGGAAGAAAGCCAGTTGGTATCACTCTTCTCTCAGTCCTCACCACTCCAGCCATAGGAAGTGGAGGCAGGAGTGAGTGGAAGATAAGAGAAAACCTGAATAAAAATCCCATCTGGACTTACCTTACAATTGGGACTGGGTGTGGCCACAAAAAAGACCACACTTGGATTTTTCAGGGAGCTCACAAAGAAGGGGGCAGTTCAGAATGTGTCTCACTTCACTTTTATTAATGATTTTGTTTTGTTTTGTTGTTCTCATACCTTATCTGCCAAAATGGCAAGTGTTCTTTCAAGGCCATTAGCTGATCTATCCTTGGCAGCTCTTGAGAGCCTTTCAGCATAGTAACTGACTTGAGTTTTCAGGGTGTTGATCTGCGCAATAATTTCCTTTGCTCTAATAATGTCCTGTGGTATGTATATTATAGACTGGGAGCTTGTTGAAGTGCTGAAAAAGAAGAAATGATTTTAAGACAATCTGTCAGAAGGTAGAAACACTTTAGTCACACTTCTTCATGCTGGAAAAGGAATTGCAGACAACAAAATTTACCTAAACTAACGATTAACCGTGGAAGATCAATGGAAAATGATATAGCAGGAACACTTATACCCGAGTGCCTCTGTATTTAATGAAAAAACATTCAGATGCAGAATTACTAATTACTTATTGCAATTGACTGTGCTCACAGCTCACATACCAGAGGGACAATTTTCTGAGAATGTGTATGGCAAATTTTGCCAACAGAGGCAGAACCACTGTTTTGTTAGGTTGTTTGCTTCCCTCTCCCGCTTCCCAAAACACAGCCATTTTACACAGTCACATCTGATACCTCCTTGCCAGGTTAGGACCTTTAGCCTTGTTGGCACACAACTATACCACTTTAACTACACCAACAGAGTTAAAGTCACCCTAGTGTGGACACTGTTATGCTGATACCAAAGCACTTACACCAGTATAGCGTATTCCTAGATGGGCAGGAGAATAGACTACGCCAGTAAATTGCATCTTTATATCAGCATAACTGCATCCACATTAGGGTTGACCCATTATAACTATTCTGGGGGGAAAAACACATCCCAAGTGGAACAGTTATACCAGTATAAAGTCTCTAGTCTCAAGTCTCTGGAACTTGGGCTGCAGGGCTATAAAATTGCAGTGTAGATGTTTGGGCTCAGGCTGGAGCCCTGGTTCTGGGACCCCATGGCCCCTGGGACCCCTTGGGGTTTCAGCCAGAGCCTGACTGTCTCCACTGCAATTTTATACCTCTGTAGTCCAAGTCAGCTGACATGGACCAGCTGCAAGTGTTTTATTGCAGTGTAGACATACCCTGGGACAACCAGGCCTTTGTCTCTGCTCAGGGCATGACAAGTGTCCTTTCCTATTCTGGATGAAGTGTCAAGTCAGAGTTGCCTTAACTGGCACCTGTTAATTTAGTTCTCTTTCTACTCACTTCTTCCTGCCATTAATGGTTCACTATAGCCACTGGACAGAAAAGTACCTATTGTTAGTGTAAATGCCAGTGTTGTTTGTGGACAAAGCCATATTGAACATAAGAGAGAGCCTATTTTACCAGGTATGATCGCCTCAAATCACTCTCTCTGAGGAATCTGAATTCGTTTGTTTTGGGGGAAAGGGTGGGAGGAGTTAAGTCACTGATAGGGAACCTATCTTAATTTTTAAAAACTTTTGCAAGGAAACTAGAGTAATGTATATTCACTTTTACAGCGTGCGTGTGAGATACTGCAGGAGCTTCTCATGGGGCACATATAAAAATCAGTTGCCCCAGAAGTCAATCTGAAGGCATTTTCATAGATAAATAGATTTTAAGGCTAGAATGGACCATTCTGATTATCCAGTCTAATCTCCTTTAAAAGGGTAAGTATCACGTTTGAAGGATGTAATGCAGAAGTAACCCCTGAAACAGGCATCAGCTGTGTTCCTCCAGTCACACACCTTTCTGCAGGAAACAGAAGGAGATCTGATTCCCAACCCTCCTATCCATACATGAAACCAATCTCCTTTTTAAGGACTTTTACTGCATATTGATTCAGACTACTCCACAGTGTCCAGTATTATTGCTGACAATTCCTCTGAGCAATTTCTTTCCACTATAGTAGGGTTAACATGCAAAAGATGAAGTATTTGGCAGGAAGGCCATGCAGCATGTTCAGAGTAGACTCGTATTTAAAAATAAATACATTTCCCTGGGATGGTTAGAGGAAAGAAACTATTATGGCATGAAGTTCACATGTATTCATTTTCCAATCTGCAATCACTCTTTCAAATGAACAGCTATCATTCTGCATTTGTAAGCTATATGCTCAATAGATCCTTATCCTTAATGTTTAAAAAAATAACCCACAAGCTGCATGTCACTAGATGTATAAAGCGATAAATAAACAAGCTGCATGCTGTGGTGATTTCGGAAGAGATACATGGTCTAATCTGAAGGACTGATACAAAACCCACTGCAGTCAATGAAAGTCTTTCTATTGACTTCAGTGGGCTTCGGATCAGGCCATAAGAAGTAAGTTCATAATAAATAATAATCAGCAAATCAACTCCAAGTACTTTAGTTCAGAGCAGCAGCACTGCTTCACCATCAAACTACTGAATAATCTTTCACTTATTCCCCTATAGGACTAAACAAAGTAGGAATAAAATTAAGGGGAAAAAACTGCACAAGGGTTAGGAACAAATGTTTGAGTGCAGAGATAAATTTCAAAAATATAAACCAGGCCCACTGTGTCATCATAAAGGCTTAAAATTGTGTGTTATCTCTTTCAGTAAAAGTGAAAGGTTCAAAACCTGTTCTGTGCAGCTGTCTCTTTTCCCCTGTTACGTATTTTTCACTAGAAGTAAAAGAGGAGCAGATGAATACCCTGAATTATTGTAATTTGCAAAGTCTTCTGACTTCATAAAAATCAGAGAGAGTTATGGCGTTAGCTGTTCATTACAAAATAAAAGTTGCAGTTGGAAGGACAAATTCATTCATATATCATGTTCTACTAAGCATCTACTGTCACTTAAAGCATAATTAATGGTGTTATGATGCATGACATTAAATAAATGCACATTTAAAAATACACCAATCTTTGCCCCCACGCCCCAAAAAAACCCAAAACAAAAACTCTCTCCACAAACTCTCAGAAAAAGAAAACTCACCAACATTCCTCATAACTGCTAAAAAAACAAAACCAAAATAAAATTAGCAGATTGTTTGCAAATATTGAAAGCAGAAAACAAAGCAAAGTAAATCTGGGAAAATATTTTAATTGTTTAATATTTTCAACAAGGCATGTACATATGATTAATAAATTTGTATGCAAAATATATGTATACTGCAGAATGACAGGCAAATGTGTTTTACTCTCTCTGCGTGCTGTAAGTGTACAAGGAACAATTTTGCCAACAAGTGAGAAAAAGCAGACGTCATCTGTACATAACATGGAACATGAAAAAGATGGAATTAAATTCTGCTATACTGGTTTGTATAGCAGCAAAGAAGTCCACACAAAATGGACATCTGACTGCCACTTGTTTTTCTAACCTATTAATAGTGGTTTTTATTCTCCTCTTCAGATTACATCATCCCTAGAAATGCTAATGAGAGCTGTATGTAAACAAGGAGAGATTAGACTCCCAATACATTTTATTTAGTTATCAAAACATGCTCTACAGATTTTAATATAATGTGATAAGGCACCCAAATGATGGGATCTTCCTATTGACACTCTTGGCCTAATGACATTCAGAGATGCATACATTTTAAGGACACAAGGGACCATTATGATTATCTAGCCTTATCGTTGATATAATACAGTCCACAGAACTAACACTGGCTACAGAAATTGACTCTGCCACTGCAGATTGACCAATCAGTCTTACACCTGAGATACAAATAGTTTTTGCATTTACCAAAGTGAAGGTAACTTTTGTTACCGATTTCTTTTATTTTTCATAGTATTTCTGGCTCCTTTCTCCAAAAATTAAACCCCGATGCTTGTTTTATGAACAATTTTATGGTTCTGGTTTTATACATTAGGTTTATGATATGATGCCTGAATTATTCAAATAGGACAAACCCTTTTGAGTCAATGCATTTGGGTTTTTCAAGTTCCAGGCCATCTCATTTTTCATTCTGCTTGCAAGCCTCCAAATGATCAGAGTAAGGAATGCTCCACAACAGTGATGCCTGGTTAAGTTGTGAGGATGAAATACAGTGAGTGTACTTGATTTTCTATGTTCTGATCAAATATATTTTAAGATTATCTTGGTAGGTACAGTATTTGTCCCTGCTTACTCTTCTATGGTTTGGAGATTGTCTTAAGTCTTATTGCAAAATTGATAAAAGTATGCTAAATTAATGTTGTAATAGGAGATACTCAATAGACTGAATAAGGAAACTTAGGGACGACAGAGGAAGGGCCTGTAATTTGTGCTACCTTCTGGTAAATGATATTGCCATCAGGAAATCTACTCTCCAACACAGGAACAGAGGACCTGCAACTTTGTGAAGGCCCAGTAGAAAAATGCAGGATGGAAATGGAGGTTTTTAATAGATCTGATGGAAAAAAGACATCAATGGTTTAGGTGCTTAGATACCCCAGTGATGAGGACCCTTTAAGTAACTAAGCAGACAGATACAGAATGCTTCTGAAAGCAGATTTTGGTATCAACAACATAAAGTTCAGCCTAGCCTATTGGACTTATAGTCTTTTCTGGTCCCATTCTGGCATATCCTGTGTGTTGATGCACTTATAGGAGGCAGTTGTTAGTATTGGTCTCAATATCATTACATGTGCTAGTCTGACTCTAAGGTTTCAACTGGCACTGCTAGTAGGCCTATCCATTACCAAAATTAGTGCCACTGATGTTACGATTCAGTAGCCTCCAAAAATACTGAAATGAGGTTGGTGTCCAGACCATCCCCTCTCTCCTTGTGCCTTCACACCAGCTTGGACTCCCAAGCTGGCCCATTAACAGTTCCTTGAAGCCGCACTACAGAAGTTTCCTTTTGGCTGCAGCTGCTCCTGTAGCCCCTGCAGGGGGGTTTTGCAGTAGAGATAATGCAGCCCAGAGACATATTATCTTTCTCTTGTAAGCTCCCTGGGCATATCTACACTGCTGCTGGGACTCTGCCTCCCAGCCTGGGTAGAAAAGACCCATGCTAGTTCTACTCAAGTTAGTATGCTAAAAACAGCAGCGTGGACACTGTGGCACTGGCAATGGCACGGGTTAGCCACCCAATCCCTTGGGTCCTTACCCAGTTGGCTAGCCTGTGCTACTCTCTATGCTGCAACAGCCACACCTCTATTTTTAGAGTGCTTGCTCAAGCAGAACAGGTGCAGGTCTGTCACTCAGGCTTCAGAGGCATGCTTCCCGCTGCACAGCAAGAGATGTCCCTTGAGGCCAGAAGGGACACCTCATGCGTGTTCCCCTTCAGCAGGCCTGGCTTTCTCAATTTTGCCTCGTTCTGTAGTGTGAATGGCTAACCCCCGCAGAGAGGCCAATGTGAGATCCGAAGCAGGGGGCATAGTACCACAGAGGTGACTGATCCCTTCTGCAGGGAAGAAAGGGAGAGATCAATGTATCCTCTCTAGGCATGGTGATAGGGGGAATATAGAGAAACCTGGAGCAAGTGCCCCCAAAACTAAATTCAAGTTGTTAACAAGAAGCTTGCCCTTGAGGGACTGCTGCTGCCTCTCAGGGAGTGTAGAACAAGTTGACTGATCTCTCTTTGCATGGAGTCCTGAAGCTCTAGGGGAAGGGTCAGAGGTGGACAATTCCTGCGTAGAATGGGTATGTCTAAGCATGTTGTACTTTTGGTTTTAGGATATTAGTAAAAGATACAGGCTAAGAAAATTAGTTTAGCCAACTTCTCATCTGACTTCAGAAGGTAAATTAAATGCTAATGCTCAGTTCTTCAGTTAACTAGAGTCACACATTAGGAAATAGCCTAGGACAAAATTTGCTTTGATTAATCTGGAAAATGCTACCCAGATGTGCTGTGGAAGCAAGCTCAAGGGAGTGAAAGTATCAAATGTAACATACTTAAAGAGATTCTAAAGATACTTTGTACCTCCACAACCAGACAGAACTTAAACTCAACTAAACCAAATTCAACATTTAAGTTGTTCAGTTTAGCTTGTTTAACAACTGTCCTGTAATATTAAATATTCCATAAAAATAATTTGAAAAGGAACTATCAGTAAACAAACAAAAACAAAAACAAAAAAAACAATGGAAAAACTGTTTGTTTTTCTTTATCCCTCTTTGAAAAAGCAGAGCATAATCTTTATAGTATTTGGTAGCACTTCCAAGAGAAGATGCAACAAAAACATGGAATGTGATGATTTTCCTAAGACTGGAAATTAAGAAAAGGCAGGTGGTAAGTTTTATAATAACTCTTCTACTTACTGTTTCTTTGCCTCTTCAAATTTATGCAGCTTTTTCCGTAGACCCCCTGATTTAAAGCCTTGACAGTGAGCTGCTGGCGCTCCTATGGTCACTATGTCGTAATTCTGATCTGGATGGATAAAAAACACTTACAGATGAAAGTTTACTATTTTTACTTTGGTTAAATCTGTGGAAATTCAAACTATTTATAGGCAATTGCTCAAATACGCCTGTCAGAGACTGAAGTCTTCAGACCAATTTTGAGTGTTAAAAAGTTTGAACTATATTAGTAGCCTTGAGGAGCTGCCATATGCTACAAAGTAAAAGACCCATGTTAGAAACTTGGACCCGTGTCTTGTTCTGGAAGATCTACAGAGCCAACATTCACATGTCTGGAGATGAGGAAGGATTAACCTTCATATCTGTCAGCCTATCATCCCTCCTATACACAAGGCAGGCATGGGTCAACAAGTGGATGGAGCTGAACATTAAATGAAAGGAGAAAATTAGGTCTTTTACAAAGAAGCAAGCTCAACCTAAACAAGTTAGTGTCTTTTTACACGTCTAAAGTGCTGAGCACATGATGGCTCCTCACAATTAAATTAAACTAAAAGAAATAATAGGGAGGGCCTCTGATGTCAGGACAACCAGAAAAGATCCTGGTGGCTCCTAAAACCAAAGGTGAAAAGTTCCAGAGGGGTAGCCATGTTAGTCTGTATACAGCAAAAACAACGAGTCCTGTAGCACCTTAAAGACTAACAAATTTCTGAAGCCATAAGCTTTTGTGGGCTGCAACCCACGAAATGCATCTGACGAAGTGGGTTGCAGCTCACGAAAGCTTATGCCCGCAGAAATGTGTTAGTCTTTAAGGTGCTACAGGACTCTCATTGTTAAAACCAAAGGGGATCCAGAAGCTTAATCCAGTAGATAAAGCATAGGGATGGAAGGCGGAGGACTTGGGTTCTGTTCCCTGGCTCTGATACCGATCTGTTGCATTACCTTGGACAAGCTGATTTGCACTTTGATTTTGCCATCTATAAAACAGGGGCAACAAAACTTACCCTACTTTAGTAAAATGCTTTGAGATCTAAGGATGGTAGCCGCTATTAAAATCTTAAGTATTATCTGTACTGCACTGAAGCTGCACTGGTTTGGGGAAAACTTAGTTGTGGATGATGGAAACCCAAAAGAGAGAATAATGTGTACATACACACAGACACGAGAGAGAGAGACGTACCTGATCCTGCTTCATCCTGGACTCTCATTCTCTGTATGTGTAAATTTGTGGGCACGAATTCTAATTTTTTATCAGCTTTCAAGCTACTTGCTTTAAATGAGGGACCTGAGAAACGTAACAGAAAAATATTTATTCTGTATCTGCCCTATAAAACCAGGACCAACTGCCAGTGTCAAAATACCAACAAAAGTGGAACGGGCTTCTTTCAACACTTGTGGCACATTAGCTGGGACGTAACACTGACAGAAAGTATGACTTGCTGACAAGCGGACTTTTAGTTGTAAGTATGTTCGCAAAGCACATACTGTTAGCAACCAATGCCACGCACCTGCCTCAACACCTGGAGGAACTAGATGGTGCCAGCAGCAAAGAGGGCTGCAGAGAGGGAGGAAAACATTCACTGAGGGCACCAGTTACATTATTTCCCCCTTGGAGTCTCTGGCATTCATTGGCCAGTCAGGGCCAAACTGTAAGATCGCAAAAGTGAAGGGACTACATATGGTTAATTTCAAATCTGCTTTCAAGATCCTGTGACTAACCCTCTGGTACAGGAAGACACAGTAATATTGGGGTGGAAAGGCCTATTAAACACACACCAATGCATAGTCAAATATATTATCTTCATTGTATGTTTATGGAGCATGGTCATTCTGTACACAAGTGCTGGAAAAGCATACAAGAATTCAGTGGAAGAACCTGAAGAATGTCTTCTTTTAAAAAAAAAATACTAAAAATCTTCTGTTTGGAAGGGTTGAAGAAATCAATTCCATTAGAATATTTATATCAGAAATAAGCAAACAAACAACTTTTCTAATGCTCTCCATCTCACTCCCCTAACACTATATTCACTCCAACTCCAATTATGAGTAGTTTATACACTGTATAGTTCTGCAAAATTCAACTGAACTGGAAGATGTTTACAGTTGAGGCATACCAGGTCCTTGTAAATGGATTATTTTATTTATTAATAATAAATATCATCCCTAGCTACTGGATCTGGTGGAGTACAAATATTAATCTAAGAAGAATGAGTTGAAGTTAGATGAGTTAGATATGTTCTTCAGCCCCAATTCAGAAAGCTATTTAAGCATGTGCCTAACTTTAAACACATGCTTAAGTCCCTTGCAGAACTGGGGCCAAAATGACTAGCGAAACAAGTTTATGTTTTAGTACTACTGTTTTCTCTTACTATTGTGGATCCTTGGACTCAATTCAGCAAAGCACAGACTTGACTGTAAGCATGGGAAAAGTCCCAGTGATTTCAATAGCATCATGAAGCTTAAGGTACTTTGTTTGATGGAGGCCTTAGACAAAAAGGTAAATATGCAACAGTGTCAAAGCTACAGATGAATTTAATGTTTACAACAGATAATTGCTCTGTTGGTCCTGATGATCCATTACGCACAGACCAATACTAGTTCTGTGTTCAGTAATTAATTTTGTAACATATTTTCATCTCCACACATGCCTGCCCTTCCAACATGCTGAGGAGGAATGCACACTGCAACATTAGCATTTGTGTACACTTTCCTGGGGTTTGGCTTTATTCTCATTGACTGGTCACAATTTTTTGAACTGGAATATCTCATGAAGATCACCCTTCCTACCATTGGTCACTACTGTCCTATGCTTTCAGGGTGAAATTCTTCTCCTGTGCAGGGAGGCCTATGTACCCCTTAACCCAGTGGTTCCCAACCCGTGGCTGGCAGGGTCTTTCAGAGTGGCTCGTGGCTCCCCTCCCACTGGCTGCAGAAGGGAGCTGCTGCCTAAGTACCCAGGTGGAGCAGGTTGCTGGTGCAGGCTCCTTCCTGCAGCAAAGAGGATGGGAGATCAGTGCTACCCTCCCCCCGGCTGTAGCAGAGAGCACGGCAAAGCACTCCGCCTGGGTCTCTAGGCTCTGGGATCCCTGCTGGAGCCAGAGGGAGGGAGGCACTGATCTCCCATCCCCCTGACTGCAGAAGGGAGTCACTACCTAGGGACCCAGGTGGAGCACACGATTTCCCTGCAGCAGCCAGGGGGACGGGAGATTCTCCTCCCTGAACTCCTTCCCTCTGGCTTCACTGGGGGAAGGGAGAGGGGCTGCTGGCAGAAACTGGTGGCCCTTCAGGGTTGGTTAAAATTATATTTGTGGCCCTCGAGCCAAAAAGGTTGGGAACTACTACTTAACCCTTTAAAATAGGACTTATGTGATGCCTAGAACTTTATTCTGGCTCTCTGTACAGAGGGGAATTTCACCATCAGTGAAGACACTGTATGTTAAAACAGCACCCTGGAACTATGAATGAACACTATTCTCTTCCACTGATGTCAACAGGGAGTTATGGATGTAGAATACGAGTATAATAATGGCCCTACATAAATACTTAAAAGTAAGGAAGGCATAAAAGTGAACAAAATACACCCAATCATTTCCCCCATTCTGAATGAAAAGCTGGACTATTACTAGGGTAAATACAATTACATAATTCCTCCATTTGTGCATAACTCATATGGTTATAAACTGCCTCATTTCCCATTTAGTTTTATTTGTTTTTTGAAATAATTACACACACACAGACAAACTTCTGAAAAAAGACAAAACATAGATATCAAATAATTCCCATAATACTTTAGAGACAGCTAAGCATAGAAAAAAAATACTGAGCAGCTATCAAACTAAGATTTGGGAATTCTTGGAATAAAAAAAAAAACAACCCAAAAAACACAGGAACTGCTTGCTTCTGCTCCCCCTAGGAAAAAGGATAAGGAGATGGGGCAACGGCCAACCCCATAACCCACCAACAAAGTGGAGTCAGTGCACTGTGATGGGGAGAAGATTATTTCCCTCCCTCTTCGACCCGCACGAAGGAGCAGCGCTATGTTATATAAACCTAAACTATATAATAATGTTATATTATTATATGTATAAGATATATTATTAATAATTTTCAAATTCTGAATATATAAGGAGTCAAAATGTATTGGGGATTTCTGAAGCCAGTTCTTCACCTACAAAAAGTTAGTTCCATTTTATGATTAAGCTGAATCAGTGCACCAGACTTTGTATTATCAGATACATATACTACTTATCATTAGGTATACATATTACTTATAATTAATGACATGAAGTTTAATGGAAAGTAGTGCCACAGAAGAGAATTCAGGTGATAAAATTAATAATTTCCTGGGATGATAAACTATTTCAGAAATAACAAGAACAATTTAATTTAATTCATTTTTAAAGAAATCACAGATCACTTTCTTTTCCAGATCTCACTCATTCTCCCCTTTTGTATGTTAAGTCCCACAAATAACTATATTTATAAATTAGCTTCTTTGTACAATCACTATAGAACTTTAATAGAGAGTACAAATATTTTGTCTTTACCAAACCAAGACTAAAATAACATTTTTGGTTCTGAATCTTTGTCTTAAAAAGAAAGTAAGAAGCATAACTGAAACATATTATCAAAAATAAATCTTGCTGACCTTTGTATTGATGCAAGTCAGTTAGGTTTTCCTGATAAGTTAGTATAATTGTTTGGTACTGAGTAACTATTTGTCGACGAAGACTCTCCCAACAGGGAGACAGCTCTCCCAGCTCTTCTAGTTCACAAACCCTACAAGAAGAAAGATAAATGTCTTCAACTCAGTTGTACATTGAACAAGAAGAAAAAATACAGGTGATATCAATACAGCAGACTCCTCAGCCAATGCATTCTGAATTCCATCAGAAGAGTTCCAGGCAAAAGGGAATGTTTCAAAACGTACCTCCCAATACACCAGAATGAGCAAAATTAATAAGACTAGTTTCTTTCCATTTATCCAGAATTTTCAATAAGGGATAGATCCCATATGGGCCCCTATGTGGCCACACGGGTGAGCAAGAAGCCTCCGCTCTTCATTCTGCTCTGGGAAGAACAGGAACTGCTTGCTTCTGCTCCCCCTAGGAATAATGATAAGGAGGTTGGGCCATGGCTACCCCTTGAACCCACCAACAGGGTGGGGTCAGTGCACTGGGATGGGAAGCAGATTACTTCCCTCTTCACCCCACATGCAAGAAGCAGTGCCAAGGTAGGTTGTGCCGCAAAGCACCAAGAATTACAATTTTCTACGGTGCTACTCTTGGGTTTGTGCAGCTCTTCACCAACCCCACTGCAGAGTGGTGGCTTCGAGAAGTCATGGTCTAGCCCAATTTATGTCTAATTTTGCAAAACAATTATTGGCAGTACAAAACCATGAAAAACATGAATAGAAATGTCATCAATATCTGCTGGATTTAAAGAAACCGTTTAGGCAAAGAAAACAAGTTGTTTTAGTAGGGACGGACAAACAAACAAACATGCATATTTAGCATTTCAGGAAGTAACTCGAACACTTTAGGCCATCTGCTGAGGACTTATGCTCTTCTATGTGAGTACAGTAGAACCTCAGCGTTACGAACGCCAGAGTTCCGAACTGACGGGTCAACCACACACCTCGTTTGGAACCGGAAGAGCACAATCAGGCAGCCACAGAGAGAGAGAAAAAAGCAAACACAGTACGGTGCTGTGTTAAACGCAAACTACTAAAAAAATAAAGGGAAAGCAGCATTTTTCTTCTGCATAGTAGTGTTTCAAAGCTGTATTAAGTTTAATGTTCAGTTTTAAACTTTTGAAAGACCAAGCATAACATTTTGTTCAGAGTTACGAACATTTCAGAGTTATGAACAACCTCCATTCCCGAGCTATTGGAGTCTATGGATGAGCTATTGAAGTCCTCAATTAGGCGAAAAAAACTCAGGGTCTCTGGCCAATCTGTCCTGGGGGAAAAATTCCTTCCCAACCCCAAATATGACGATCAATTAGACCCTGAGCACGTGGGTGAGACACTTGGGAAAGAATTCCTTGTACTAATTCAGAGCCCTCCCACTCTAGCGTCCCATCTCTGGCCATTGGAGATATTTGCTAATTCCAGACATGGATGGGCTATATGCCATTGTATGCAATCTCAGCATACCATCCCCTCCATAAAATTGATCAAACTCAGTCTTAAAACAAGTTATGTTTTTTGCACCCCCTACTCCCCTTGGAAAGCTATTCCAGAACTTCACTCCTCTGCTGGTTTAAAAACATCTAATTTCAAACCTAAACTTATTACTGCCAATTTACATCCATTTGCTCTTGTGCCAACATTAGCCCTTAGCTTAAATAAACTCCTCTCCCTTCCTGGTTTTTATCTCTCTGATGTATTTATAGAGAGCAATAATATCTTCCCTCATCCTTCATTTTGTTAGGCTAAACAAGCCAAGCTCCTTAAGTCTCCTCCTGTAAGGCAGATTCTTTATTCCTTTGATCATCCTAGTAGCCCTTCTCTGCACCTGTTCCAGTTTGAAACTGTTCCAGTTTCTTAAACATGGGAGACCAGAACTGCATTCAGTATTCCAGATGAGGTCTCACCAGCACCTTGTGATGATAAGATTTCCCCTATCTCTATTGGAAATATCTAGCTTCATGCATCCTAGGATTGCATTAGCCTTTTCCACAGCCACATCACAATGGTGGCTCATAGCCATTCTGTGATCAATCGATACACCCAGATCTTTCTCCACCTTCCTTGCTTCCAACTGATACAACCCGAGCTTATAGCAAAAGCTCTTGTTGTTAGTCTCCAAATGCCAGGGCCATATTATCCATTAGGCACAATAGGCACAGTGCCTAAGGCCTACGAAACTTTCAGGGCCTACGAAAAAAAATTTTATATATCATTTTTTATTTTTATTTAAAAAACTATTTATTAATAGCTTAAAATCAAATTAGGGGGCCTACGAAGGCAAGTGTGCCTAGGGCCTACAAAGGTCTTAAAATGGCCCTGCTAAATGCATGACCTTTCACTATTATATTTTCATCCCATTTTTATTACTCCAGCTTTCAATTTTGTCCAAATCTTCTTCTATGATATTCCAATCCTCCTCTGTATTGGCTATACCTCCCAACTTTGTGTCATCTGGAAATTTTATTACTCCAACTTTTTGGGCCAAGGTCATTAACAAAAAAGTTAAATAAAATTGGTCCCAAGACCGATCCCTGAGGAACTCCACTAGTAACTTCCCTCCAGCCTGACGGTTCACCTTTCAGCATGATCTATTGTAGTCTCCCTCTTTAACGAGGTCCTTACCCATCTTTTGATTCCTCTATTAATCCCCATCTTCTTCAATTTTACTAATCATTTCCCTTATTGAACTGTATCAAATATTTTACTGAAATCCTGGTACATTAGCTCTACTGCATTTCCTTTGTCTCTTTGGTTATCTTCTCAAAGAAAGAGATCAGACCTGGCATGATCTACCTTTTGTAAAACCATGTTGTATTTTATTTCCATTTCCCTCTACGTTCCTAAATACTCTCTCTTTCAAAATCTGTTCTAAGATCTTGCATACAACTGAGGTCAAACTAATGGGCTTGTAGTTTTCCACATCACTTTTTTCCCCTTTCTTAAATATAGGTACTATATTTGCAATTCTCCAGTCACAGGGTCTGACCCCCAAATTTATGGATTCATTAAACGTTTTTGCTCTTGGGCTTGTAATTTCATGTGCCAGTTCCGTTAACATTCTTGAATGGAGATTATCCGGGCTTTTCAGTTTGGTCCCAGTTAGCTGTTTGAATTTAGGATCAGGGGCTCAGCCCACCTCTGACAGGCTCCATAAGCAAGGAGACCATTCAGGTTCACCTGGGACTAACTCACTCACTGAGTAAGTAGGAGGTAGGGAAGCACCCGGGCATGATAAAGAAACCTAATTCCAGTGGGGAGGGGACTAGAAAACAGAGGGCCCTAGGGAGACGAACAGTCCCCAGAAAACAGAAAGAGAAAGTTCCGAAGGAGAGGGCTTTTCAGGGGGGTACCTGATATGGGAACTCATTAGGAAAGGAAACTAAGGAAGAATGCTGCTACGTAGGAGTGACTCCAAAAGGAAGAAGCTCTGAATAACAAGTGTCAGTGGAACCTGGCCCTCATGGAAGGGCTTCATCAGGTTGCAGTAGAAACTACAGATCAGTGATATGCTGGTCCAAGGAAAAGTTGTCATAGTTTGACTTCTGTGGGCACTTTAACCCAAGAGGAGAGATCCTTCCCCAGCTAATGACAAGAGCCTTGGCTCCAGAAGAGGGTTCTGGATCAAGAGGGCCTCGCTGGTAGGGTACCTGGACATAAGTGTGATTGATGGACTAAGGTTAACTCAGCCTTCTCCACCTCCTGCTAGAGATGCTGGAGTGGAGGCCTATCTTTATAATAGTCCACCTTTGCCTTAAATAAACTAGACCACTACAGGGGCACTGCTCAATACACATAAGCCTCACTGGACTTATGGAAATCCCACCAACGGAAACTGAGGCAGAGACATAATGGCAATGTTGCACCAGTCCACCAGCGGGTGCGCCAAGGGTGAAGGGCTTCTCCACAAGCAGCAATTGTTATCACCCAAGTACATTTTAGGCTGCCACCTCAATGTTAGACAGGAGCGACTATATTGGAGTGCCATCTAAAGCTGCATAGTATTCCTCGAGGTGTCAGTCCAGAGAAAGTAGAGAGGAATACCTGACTAGATCTAATGTATCCTAAGGGTACATACTATTAATATGTTTTTCAGCCCAAATTATACTTTAGAAAATAAAATATGCTATAAAATATGCATAATGAGATTTTCTTTCTGCAAAAAACCTCAGACAATAATTCATCTTAAAGAGAATTATTTATTAATTAAAAAATATAGAAGATACTGGCTCAATAAGAAAACTTCCATCTGATATTCTGCATACTTTGGAGAGTAAAGGTAGCCAAAAATGCCTTTCATCTAAGAGCCCGTTTTTCTTAAAGTACAGAAAGTCATTTTCACCTCTAAGCCATACAGTTCAGTGTTTAAAAGCTTATATGACTGGTATTTGTTATGAAACTGGAATTGGTCAGAACAATCATAGCACTTCATTACTTCACAGCACATACAGTCTTATACAAGGGAGTATCTTGTCCCTGTTCATTCTAATTCTCTTCTGTTACATTTAGGCTTACATTTAGGTTTTTTGCCATGTCCATCACCCTGATATCAAAGCTCCTTTAAAGGAAGCTATGCAACATTAAACCATTACCATGAATGTATCTCATTTTACAAATTCACACTTTGTGATATATTGGGAGAAAGTGGAAAAGAAACAATGAAATCCAATCCAATGATGTACGAGTATTTGTTAAAATATATATGTGGTGTCAATATTAATTATTATTAATTTTATTTTTAAATAAATTATTCAAGGAAAAATTCTGAAACAGGCCAATGGAAAGTACATATACAATCCACATTTTGAGTGAAGTTTATATGTTGCCCCATTTTGAAAACATTGCATACAGCTCAGAAGGGAAGCCTGATTCTCCTTTTTCTCTTTAAAATTAGGAATATTAAACTTTTATTTTTCATATTATCTCTGGGTACCATATGCTTCTAGTCACAGATGAGGTTACAGATAAAAGATTGAAAAGCTCTATTAGGTGTCCCTCTTCCAGGAGCCGTATTTATTTATTTTTATCTATTTAGATTGAAATAATTATTTAAAAGATGCCCATCTAAAGGGTCTCAGCACCATAACAAATCATTAATAATACAATGAAATCCCAGCAGCATTAAAACAATCTAAACGAACTCAGACAGACAGACATCTACAGAAACTTTACTCCACCATTGTAGGAAGCACACGTTTGGATCTTTCAAAAAATCTTATCAAGCCATAGCAGCATTGTTAACTACAGCATATTTTCTACTGCTTTGTCCAGTCTTAAATTACCTTAATTTAACTGAACACTGGAGAAGTGTCAGTAAGATCATCACTGTATACCTTGGGTAGGTCTACACTGCAGTTAGACACCTGCAGCTGGCCTGTGCCAGCTAACTTGGGCTAGTGGGGCTCAGGCTAAGCGGGTATTTAATTGCAGTATAAGACATACCCTGGGCATACATCCCAAGCTCTGAGACCTTACCACTAAGCAGGGTCCAAGAACCTGGGTTCCAGCCACAGACTGAATGTCTACACTGCAATTAAACAGCCCCTTAGCCCGAGACCCACTAGCCCAAGTCAGTTATAAAAACAGGTAGATATTAATGTCTCCTATTATAGGGCACAAAGAACGCTAGTTGCCAACAATGGAATAACTACTTAAGGGCCCAACTCACATTCCTGGTGCATCTAAAGACCTCTGGCTGGATACCTGGAGGATGCAGTATTCATTGCATCAGGTGGGTAACCTTCACTGGCAGACCTCCAAGGGAGCTATAAAAGTAACTTAAAACGCTCTCACTGGAACCCCCAGAGAAGATGATAGCAAGCCCTCCATCTATCTCGGTATTCATATCCCACTCACCATTGCAGTATCCCAGCTGGTACGTATGAGATAGTAACACCCACAGACACATCATATTGTGTAGCCTTTTTACCTTTCAATTGGACTAAATAATGCTTGCTGCACCAAAATACTTAAGAACATCTATCATTAAAAATGTACCTCAGCATTCAAAGATGCTTTTTATAGAGCTGCGCATTATCATCGGAATAATACACTCTCCACAACACCACTTCTGTTATCACTTTCCACTTATCCAGACCATACTGTTAAGTTACTCTATGGGTCAGATCTTCCTCTACATATACACAGGTGTGAATCAAGGATTTAAGTCAGCTCCTGAGCTGGTGTAAAATGTCACAGCTCCATTTGACTTCCACTGAGCTCTGCTGATTTACAACTGCTGAGAATCTGGCCCAACAGAGTTAAAGGAGTGTCAGACACTCCAAAGTGAGAGAAGTATCAGGCTTGTGCAAGATACAGTTCTTGGGCAATGTAGTGGTGACTTGAAGGTATTGACTTTGTTAACAATAACAGGGCAGCAACCAAGTTGCTGTCGTCACTATTTCTGCTGCAGTCTCTTTGTTGTAACAATTTATACTCTGGCAACTCAGCAAGAGATGCACATCACTGATGTATTACAACACGTAAATTTGTTCACCCTGACCTTGCTGCATCTTCTTCAAGCAGAAGCTTCACAAACTGTCTGGGGATGTGCAGTGACAGTACACTCTCAGCCATCTGCTCCAAGATTCTCAGGTGGTTCCCATCAGTTGTGGGGAAACGATACATCCGACAAATGGCACCACCAAACACTAAAATATTAAAATCACAATATGTAAGTGTGTGGTTTAAGTTCAGTGTTTACAAAGTCTCCCTCGCCCACCCTTATATTAAGCTACATTGACTAGATTCAATATTGTCTGCTTGTAAAAATCCAATTTAACTCATCCACCTATCTAGCTTTTTCAAATATGATTTTTATAGGATGAAACTTTCTATTCACAGTCAAAGAAAAAACCCCAAAGGTATTCAAACATTTTTAAAGGAAAAAAGGACAATTAACTTTTTGAATTCCTTCACATATTGAATTTTCCCCCTAATACATAAGTTTTGTAGGAGAAGGCGGGACTGGCCATGGTAAAGGAACGTCATGGCAAACATCATGCAAGATATTTTGCTTCATAAAGTATTGTTGTGCTACAAAATGCTGTAGTGCAGGTGGCAAAATAAATTATTCTTATGGGTCTCAATTCAGCAGCCAATCCCTATTCAGCTTCAAACACATGCTTGAGTGCTTTGCTGAACTGGAGCTATGATGGAGGCAACAAGAGATTAGCTCTCATCAATACTGTAAACACGCTAAGTATAGTAAGAACTGTCAATACACACAGTGCAAATATATTAATCTGATTGTAGGTGGTCTATCGATATCTGCCCAGTTAGCTGCTTACCTGATTTTAGTAACACATCTTTCCTTAATGAGGCATATTTGGATCTGATTCCTAAAGATTCTGTTAAACTTTCATCAACTGGCAGCACAGTCTAAAAGACATAAATAGTAAAATCCATACAATGTAAAACCTCAACACCAAGTCAAGCTAAACTGGTGAGACTCAACATAAAGACATAAAGGTAATATTCAAAACAGGGAATGTTTAAAATAAATATTCCAAATGTGTTTATCATGGACAATCACTATCCTGATTGCAAGCTGAAATACTAAAACCATCTAGTGGTCAGCTCTTCAGAAAAGGGACCCAGTTATTTTATTTGTACTGCAAAGTGCTGGCACACTTCTGAGTGCTGTAAAAATTATGGGCTGGATCCTCAGATGCTGTAAATTGGCATAGCTCCATTGTCTACATCAATTTACCGCCCAGCTGAAGATCTGGCCTAATAAATAATTATGATAATCCCATATTCTGAACACAATACAGGTATACAGATTATATGACTTCAGATGTATTCACAACACAGAGTGTGCAGCACTAAACATGTTCTCTAAGCAGACAGGCAACTATAAATATCTGCTCAATAGAAAACACAGTGTTACTATCAGAAAAGATACAGATTTCAGATAACAGTGTGGTTTGTTCTTTTAAACTATTTGACCACATATTTCTACTTCACAAGCTGCCCATTTGGAACTTCTGGAAATGTCATTTTCTCTGACGGTTTCCAATCATCTAGTTTATGGGTTTGTTTCATACTGCCTTCAGAGTCACAGGTGCACATCATTGAATTTCTTGTAAAATCATCTACTTACCATAGACACGCATCATGAACAATAGGTGTTGGGGTTTGTTTTTGGTTTGTTTGTTTTTTAAGGCATGCAATAATACAAGCCAGTGTAATTACGAGAAGATAGAAGAACTGCCCTGTCTAGTTCTACGGATACATTCCCATGTCACCACCATTACAGGAATCTAAGATTTGCTTAGAACTTTTAAAGACAAACACATGGCAAGAACTCACAGCATTACAAAAAAAGGGTATATTATAGGGTTTGCCTCAAGTATTTCATCAGCATTAAACTGTTTGTTACAGATTAGCCACCTAATATTTGTGCAATGTTTTTAAAATGTAAAGGACTATAAACGCTAAGTAGAATTAGTAAGTGACTGGGCAGAGGAGGAGGCAGTTTGCAGATATAACATTATCTATAACATTGTCTTCAGTAATCCTACACCTATCTGAAGATGATACAACGCTCACACTCACCCTCCCATTAATGGTGTCAGGAGATCTTGTTACAGGAGGTTTTTGGTCCGTTTTTTCTTCCATTTGCCATCCTATAACTGTGATGTTACCAACACGATCACTTTCAGCAGACCTGCAACAAACACTTTGAGTTGTTGTTTTTTTTGCAAAGGGATCTGTTTGTCAATAGATCAATTACTACTACACACAGCATAATGATCTGTGAACTTACTGAACATTTTAAATTAGGAAACGTATAACATGTAGGTACTAGTAAACCTACTTTACATGCCAGATATTAAATGACACCATTAGGAAGACATTCATCTCATTCTGCAAAGGGTCTCCTAGCCTTATGTGATCTTACTGTACCATATATGGTGCAATGCCTAAGCAAAATGGGAGAGAGTTAAGAGGATAGTAGTAGAATAGTCTTTATTTTGTCAGTTTAAGATAGATTCTTAATGATATTTTATAGCTGTCATTTGCATTTAACAATGTGTAACGGTGATTTAAACAAATAACTGTTACAAACAGTGCTAGAAAGTAAAATGAAAAAAGTACACAAGAGACTACAAAAACAGATATAAACACACATATAGCAAGGCACTTGTGGGGTCAAGTTTTGAAAGGGAAAAGATTGAACAGATATTGCTCTGCATTCTAATTACATTTTTTAAGGGTAGTGTGATAAGGGGAAGAGAGAGACACACTCACCCACCCTCTCCCAAACAATCAGACTGTTTGGTTTCAATTCAATAATGAGAGAAGAATGCCTAATTCATTGATTACTCGTGATATAGCCTACATAGAACTCTGAAAAGTCCTGCCACCAGATTCCTCTTCCCCAAACCCTCTCTTTTCCATAGCTGTGACTAAAAAGCCTATTTTGTTGCAATCTGTGTCTTTTCTGACTCAGCTCCTTACTGCCTTCTTGCACATGCTCTGTTGCCAAATCCTGTTGATTCTTCCTTTATAACATATCACGTGGCCGGGGGGGAGGAAGGGGAGATCAGTCCATCTCCTTTGGTCCCTACTATTAAAAGCCTTGTCTATGCCTTAGTCATCTCTCCCATTCACTTATGCAACCTCATCTACGTTTCTCCCACCAATCCCTTCCAGGACATTCAATCTCCAGTCTCTCTCTGACCATGTGGATCCCCTACACAGATTCCTTCACTGGTTTTCCTTCGCCTTCCACATCATGTTCAAGATTCTCATCTTCACCTTTAATCCTCCCTAACAATACCACCTACATTTACATATTTGAGCTCAGTTCCTCCTAACTTCATCCTGCTCCCTTCATTCTGCACAAGCCCCTCCTGCCTAATTTCTCCAACACTTGATTTCAGATTTCCATGCTGACCCGTCGGGGTGGAATAGTCTCCTGGTTCTTTGGCACCAAGCTACAGTTCCCTTCAAGACACAGTCGTCCCCTGAAGCTTTTCAACATTAATCAACTCTGAATTATTTTTTAAATAATATTAAAGATATCTGCACTGCTTTCAGACTGGTTCTTCCTATAGCTAGAGTATTGTAAGAACAAACACACTGAAGTCTGTGAGATGCTCAGATACTACAGAAATGGAGACCATATAAATACTTTACATAGATAAGTAGAGAAACAAGGTGAGTGAGGTAATATCAAAAAAAAATTGATCCAATAAAAGATGAGAGAGACATGCTTTTGAGCTTACAGACAGCTCAGTAGCTAAGATATCCCATGTAAATAAGACAAGCTTCTGGTTTTCCAGGGTCTCTATCTCACTCACTCTCACATGCCCTAGGTATCAGTATAGTTTTGCCAGTGTGTGTGTACTGTGAGGAAAAAAAATTACACTTACGGGTACACTTTCAACTTGTGGAATTAAAGACAACTCCCAACAAACAATTACAGCATTCTCATTCCTTGTTCCCTGCATGCTTTGCCACCAAAAATCAATTCCAATGTTTGAAAAGATTCTTGTGTTCTACCTGTTTTAGACATCACCCAATATAATAACTGATTTTCATTAGTAGAGCCCTTGCACTTTGAACACTTATTTTTAATTAAAAATCAAAAACACAACATGCTCACAGGCCCTACTAATCTCAGGGTTAAGAATGTTGGTTTCTAATGGAAGGATACTGCAATACAAACCTTAGTGTTAAATGCAATCTATGGTTCTTCTCCTGAAGTAATTCCTTTACAGTGAACACTCCAGAACCCAATAAATACATCTGAAAAGAGGAACATTATTAGTATGGAAATTTAAAATCATAAAACACCTGTCCATAAGCACAAGTAGCGTACAATGATTAAACACTACATTTATAAATACAAATTTAAGAACAAAATACAAGCTTGAACAACAAATATACAAACTACCCAACCACATCCAGAAAGCATAAAAAAAAAAAAAAAAAAACCTCACTACCTTGGGGATTTTTCCCTTAAGGAAAACAAGACCTTCTCTTTCACTGGGGTTGAAGGAAAGGAGTCTCCCAACACACACAAGACGGACCAAATGTCATGGAAATGTCTGCGGTCTTGTATAGAACAGGTATGGGGGTGCCCGTCACCCTCTATGTTAATGGGTCAGAGAACAGGCTCAGTATTTCCATCTAGGAAATAACAACAAATGTCCTGACCGTGCCTACCCCCAGATGCCTGTGGGCAAGATGGAGGATTGGGTAGGACTCAGGTTGATCAGGGAGACACATCATCCTCCTACTGACCCCCAAAGATTCCTCAGCAAAGACACTACAACCTCAGACTGTATTATCTATTCTGCAGAGCCTCCTCACTGAGACCCTGAGGCAGCCACAATGAGGGGGAGTCCTAGCTCTGATGGAGCCACAGTGCCAGGGAGTCATGGGATGGCAAGCAATGGGGGCCTGAGCCAGTGCAGAGGCAAAGGGTCTGAAGGCAGCTGGGCCTGGCCTCCTGCAGGCCCAAGGTGTTAGGTTTGAGGCCTGAATCTATGGCTTTTTCTGTGGGGAAGAAAACCCTACCCTCTCAATGGGGCAACACGGGGGCAGGAGGGAAGAGGATTTCTGAGTGAATCCATGTGAAAATTCCCTCCTCCAGAACCTTCTCTTGCTCTTTTTTTCTGCAGAAGGGGATGAGTTGAGTCAAAGTTATTAGATTTTCTTGGACTTTACTTTATTGGTGGGTAACAGACACATCAGAGGGTGAGCATCAATCATAACATTCCTTTCAGGCTGTCCATTACTGAGGTGACATGCAAACAGAGAATTAATCCAATGCCTCAAGCATATAAATTCAGGGGCTGATCCAGAGTATCCATATGTCATAAAGCAGATTGCATGGTTGCTTTCCTGAAAACATCTTCTCATATTTTTGCTTCAGAAACAACCTTCCATTTTGCAATTCAGGAATTTCCGAAATGCAAGACTGAGGTGTCAAAAGGTTGCAGGGATTTTGATGTGAAACTCTATATGCTGCTAAACAATGATAAAGTGGCAATGCTAAGTATTTTTGGGACAGAGGGTGCACAACATTCATACTGAAATGAAAAAGTACTCAGAAATCATGGAACTTCACCCCACCCCCACTTTTCATCAAAAACTTGAAAGTAGGCTCATTTTTTAGAAAAAAATGGCTAAAATAGGGCCCAACTGGGGGAAAATGGCTTTGCATGCAGATTCCTGGGTTTTTTCCTTGTTTTCAATGAACAGCTGTACAGAAAAAATATTATGAAGCAAAATTTGGGGTTTGTGGAATTACACAAAGACAAACTGCAAACATTTTCACATAAAAATATTCAACATTTAAAAAACAAATTTCACACAACTCCAATTTGAGGCCAATAGAGACTTTATCATTCTAATTTGGAACACAGAACTGTAAAGGAACAGAGAAAACAAAGATGGCAACTTTCACTTAAACGTGTAGGATACACCAAATTAAGAGCTTTGCAGAGGGCCCCAACGTAAGGAAAGTTTTCATCATACATGAGATAAAAATCCAGCACTTTAGTTTACTTTAGAGCAACAGAAACGACGGAAGGATGATTATGCAGGAATACACAAGTGCACTTACTGTTCCCTGAGATCTATCTTTGACATCGTACACAGAAAGTTTGATTTGCGTCATTTGATTGATAAGAGAGTCTTGAAAAAAGGCAATACTACTTAGAAAGATAGGATTATTTGTTCCCTATAATAATAAACAAAAAAGAGGTAATATTAATGCAATGTGATAAATGTTGAAAAAATATACTGTTATACTGGCTTCAACCTTAAATTAAGAGCAGTAATACACCACTACTTACCTCAATAATCTCTGTCTGTGCATGCTTTGTCCAGAATGCCTGAGGAGGTGTAGTGACACTCACTGCTACAAAACTATTTGGTTTTCGATCTAGCGATGGTGTGAGCAGCTCACTGCAAACTTCAGAGGTTTAAGAATACAATTTTTAGAGTCATGGCCTTCCTGATTTTGTTCCAGAATTCTATAGTTCTCATAAACATGTATTATACAAAAAGTGGGAAAACCATGAAAGGCCAAATTTTCAGTATGCTTCTATTTTGTGCCTAGGTATGATACCCACATTTGTGCATGCGAACAGCAATTGCACATGAAGGTCAGGTAGTCAGCAATTACCCACTATGCATATGCATATGCAAATGTGGGTGTTTTTACACACAAAGATATAATATGCACAAAACTGGGAGGGCTGCAATTTAAAGCTAGTCTCTCCTAGGGGAACCATTGTGGGAAGTTGGTGATGGAATCATCACCCTCACCCTCACCCGTCCTTCCCCTCAGGCACCACTGTTCATAACGGTGCAAGAGGGTATTTCTCCAGTGGAAAATTGTTGGGCACGGTGTGCATGAAATAAGCCTGCATTCTGATGGACTCTTTGCTCAATAGTATTTTCTCAAGGGATATCATTGGGAGTGCTTGAATACCAACCATGTATCTACATTGTAAACAGAAGTAGATGGTCCAGCAAAACAAGAGGGCATTTTATTTCTCCTAAAAAATTATTGTACTTCAATTATTTTAACTTCTGGGGAGGGGGACATGGAAGAGGAATCTCCTTCCAAAAATGTTTATGTGATTGCCTTCTACATATAATTAAATAGAACTTTAGTATTAAGGCTGAAAATCCATGTTATTTCCAGTTGGAATGCCATCATTATGCCTAGAGAGACAAGGTGGTAAGGTAATATCTTTTACTGGACCAACTTATGTTGGGGAGAGAGACAAGCTTTTCAGTTTACATAGAGGTCTTCTTCAGGACCTGAAGCAGAGCACTGTACAAATTCAAAAGCTTATCTTTCTCACCAACAGAAACTGATCCACTAAGAGATATTATCTCACTCACCTTGTGTCTCTAATATCCTGGGACCAACATGGCTACAACAACACTGCAGATATCATTATGCCTAGATTTTCTGCATCATGGTCCAAATTATGACTGAAGTTTGGTGGAATGGATGTATAGCGTTAATTCTAAAATTTGACTGTGCTAGGCAAACTCTTGATGCAACCTAAATAGCGTTGCAGGGCTGACTACTTTTCTATTTTCTTTGCTCAGTTATCAGAGAGTAGCTGAAACCGTAAAAAAAGTGGAAAAAAAGTAATTCAAATTTTTTGGAATGACAATGGCGGATTCAGATCCAGTATTAAACATACCTATTACTGGTTTCCAATTTTCACTTAAAACCCACTGTCAGATCATAACTTTCAAACTTTCAGATTTCAAACTTTTGTAAATCAGTTAATCAGCCAGGAAAGTGCTCCACAAACAGAACTTTTGTATTTTCTTTGAGAAGCTACATATCTCCTAGTCTTCCGGATTAACTGATGTACAAAGAGGTCAAATGATTTGCCCAAAGTCATTCAATCAGTCACATTTTTAACTATGTTAGAAACCAGGACACTTATGGGACCCATATTAACCACTTAACTGTGGGAAAGAATGTATTATTGATAATGGATAACCATTGGAAAACATTCTGTCCTAAAATATTCCTCATCCATTTATGCAGGTGTGAAATTTTTTTTAAAGGTTCAGAGTGATAAAATGAGACTGAAGTGATAATCTCAATATCAGATCCATTAAATCTAAAAGGACCTGAAGAAGTTTTAACTATAAACTTTCAAAAGTATAGCATTGTTTGTTCATTAACAGTCTACCATACTATATAGCAAGACCTTTTTACAGAAAGCAGGGGAAGCTCCATACAAATGCAAGTGCACATCCCTCTCAAAACTTGTTTAAATGGTAGCCCTTTCCATATTAACAAGGTAAAAAAAAATAAAAAATCAACAGCAAATCCCATTAAAACCAAAAATGGTTTTTAAGAGTCATAAAAACTACCTACCTAAGCTGAACTCTAAAATTGGCTCATCTGGATCCTGGATGTTTCCTGTAGAGCAGAAAAATTAGTACTTGAGTTCAAGTTACAGTTAGAGAAGGGAAAATTTTTAGGGAAGAAGTTATATTTTATAGAAAATTTTATGCTGACTTTTTTTTTATTCAATGAAGCTTGAAAAACTACCTTAAAATGTTTCTGTTACATTTTCAAAACCTAAAATGCCACAAATTCAAACAGATACTATGCCATTTGATAAAAATACTTAAGGCAATGTTTATGGATTTTTAAATGCCTAAGTTCCATTTTCAAAAGTGACAGATACTTAGGATTCTAAATCTCATTGAAAGAGAGACTGAATGAATAAGCCTCATCTATACTAGAAAGTTGAACCACTTAAAAGATATCAGGATAAGTAAAATGGTATAACTCCCCTAGGTGGAAGCAGGTATGAACGTACTTACACCAGTATAGCTATTCCCTAACAGGAAGGGGAATTAGCTATACCGCTATAAGGCACCTTTATATTGGTTAACTGCATCCACACTAGGGCTTCTACCAGTATAATCATATGAGTTTAAAAAAAAAATCACATCCCTAACCAACATAGTTATATTGGGATAATATTCAAGTGTAGGCCAGGCCTGAATACACTTCGAAGCTGTTGAGAATTTTACCCAATGCCTAAAGTGAAGGTTACCCAGACAGTTCGTGCACACACACACACACACACACACACACACACACACACACACTTCCTCTCTTCCTCCGTTGTTTTGCAGCTTTGTTTTCCTTTGGCTTGTTCAATGATCATGTATGCCAGTATCCAGTCTAATCTATCCTTCTCCTCCCCCACTTCTAAATCCTTGCCTATATAAAATAGAGCAAAATCAGTTTTTAAAGAGTAGCCTACTGGTATCTGAATATCAGGAAAATCCCTCCATTGCATGCACTGAGGATAAACAAATAAACTAAACTAAAACTTACAACAAATAAAAATTTTTTGAAAAAATAACGTCAGTATGTCTGAAAGGAACATGTGGGCACAAGGTGATGAAAAGGTGCTTACCTGCAAGAGACAAACCTAGCATGTCAGAGGCAACGTCAATAGTGGAGGCCCGTTGCACACTGCGGGATTTTGCACCATGGCGGGGGCTGTGTTCTCTTGCTGTCATTTTGTCATGAAGAACACGTCCCTTCTTACTGCTAGACGTTAGTGATTTGTCTTGCTGAAGTATCAGAGTGCAGCAGATTGTCTCCAGTCGCTATTCCTCTAATATCACCGTGCTAAGCATAACCAAAACAAAAACAAAATGACCACTGTCAACTCATTTTAACAGTGGCAACAATATAGATTTAAAATTACCTTAAGTAACTCAAATGGAAAGCTAAATGCTGAAAAAATGCAAGATAACTTAATTCACATAATTCATGCTTCTATAGGATTTTTAATGAAAACTATCTACTAATATTGTACAATTTGCAAAAAAGGCTTTCTGTCAGAGATCTGGCTCAAGAGATACCTATTAGACAAAGGGAAGAGGGCAGCTACTGTGTTAGGTTAAATTATTACATCTTTAATGAAGTTTGGTGGTCCTCATAACCCTTGGGGAGTGAGAGTAAATTTGACAGATCAAGCTTCTCTCTGTAGAAATGAAACTATAAATAAAGTCAGAGGGAGAATGGCCAGCAGAATATAACAAAGAAGACAGAAAATGCTGTGGTTAGCAGTCAACAAACTCTTTCGTTTTAGAATCAACCCCCATTAAAAGAGGTATACTTAAAAAGATGACAGGTCTGGGATATTTTACATTGCAGCATTGTATCCTGTTGTTTGTAAGGTTAATTGTGAATAAACCTCATTACCATCAGACAATTTATTAACAATATTAATAATCATTACATTTTTATAGCAAGTCACATTCCAACGGCAAATAATTTTAAAATGAAAGAGAAAACATTTTTGTGCACAATGAAGCTGTTGAACTCCTTGCAATATGATATAAAAGAGACCACTAATTTATAAAAAATAATGCCAACATTCACAGTGCACAATAGACAAGATAAACCCAAGGGAGCTGTGATCGTCTTCCCCAATGGTGCCAGAAAGAAAGAGGTGTGGATCAGTACAGGCAAGGAGAAAAAAGTATGTCCTAAAGTATGCTTGGTTTGGTTACGTTGATTAATTTAAAGGTTTCCTCCCTTCCTCAGCTACATTAACATCACAGATATGAAACTTTTGTATCTATTTCACAGTGGTGTTGTGCCAATTCCTTCCATTTAGGAAGAGCAAAAAGAAAAATATAAAAAATGGAAATGCAGTGACTGTGACCACATATGCATGATTCTTGCTTCTAATGCCTCCATAACACTTCATTCTATCATAAAACCTTTCAACCACTCTGGACACCAAAGCAATGAGACAAATAATAAGGCCAATATGTGTGAGCATAGAATTAACTAAAATTTTAAAACAGGAAATTCACTTTGTGGTGGATGGAGAGGAGAAAATGTTGATTATCTGCTCCCAAAACTAGCAGATGGGCCATCCTCTAATTCAATTCAGAATTAATAGCTTTTCTCTCACACAAGAATTTATGCATCAAATGAAAATGCCTATAAATCAATGGAGTAATGTAAATCAATTCCAAGTGAAAAAAGGAAAACTGATTAACCAGGAAAACCAAAAGATGAGAGACTTGCATGCTTCATCCCCAAAAGTGTTAGCATACATCACACCTATACTCTTACCATATTGCATGACAGTCAGCAATTGAAGCAGATAGTTTTCCAATTCTTCTAATTCTTATGATGGTTAGTGAAGAGCCAGTCTTCCCAGAAGAGTATTTAATCTCACAAGATTTGCTCAAGTAGGAATTCTGTCATAACTCTTTGACAGCTTCCAAATGCTCACGCTCCCCACCAATTTGTTTTCCTTTGAATATTAGATTTTAGCTGACTACTACTTTACATAATACGATCCCTTAATGGTGACTAACTCTATTAACCTAAGTTTTGTAATGGAATGTAATATTGCCAAAAGATTGTATACGAAGGGATCTGGGCACAGTGCCATAAAAGAACAAATCATACAAATAATTTAATTTTGCAGATAACTAATATGTTCCCATGACAGTAGGTCAAGAAAAAGCTTGGATAGGAGGTAAGGGAGTCTGTGCAGCACTTCTCCAGGCAAAATCTCTGCAACTGTTGGCTCCCTTAAAAGGGATCAATCTTCAAAATTGAAAGAAGACAAATTATCTTCGTTTTCAAGCTAAAGAACTCCTGTTTAAAATGGTATCAAGCATGATCATTTTCAGAAAGCTTACGGGCGCTTGATTATTCATCGAATTTACAAATTAAACAATTTTAAAAGATCCACTTGGTGATACATTTTTATTTCATAGGTGACAATTCATACTGAGCATACTCACTGAGGGCTGTTTTCCTCCTGTGAGAGAGCATGGTTTTGCATTTCTTAAAGTCAGGTCCAAGTTATCATCTAAAAATAAACACAGGCGTATTTATAAATGTATGCACTGACAGTTTTATGAAGACTTACACCATTTCAAAGTGGTATTTTATCAAACAATTGCATTTGTACTCCTAATTGTATCCCATTCCCTTATTCCTAGAGTGCTACATATGTGCTTCCTTTTTGTGACAGTTTTGCTGTGTAATATATTTTCTAGAAGATTTAGCAAAAGCATGTAAGTTTGATAGACAACTTACTTCCACACAAAATTAGTAAGGGCAACAGCCAGTCATAACAGAAACAAAAAGTAATAAGCTAACACTAAAGGGGAACTGATTTTCAAGTCAGCAGCTGATGAGTGGATGGGACAACAGAAAGAAAAATATGCTAACCTGTTTACACAAAAGTCTAGAACTATACTGTAACCATCTAACTGGCAGAATGGGAGAGGTGGGTTTTTATTTTTATTTTTCCCTACTATTCTTGCTTTTCTATAGCTAAGTCTGGAATCAAACCCACAACTTCTACAATACTTTGTGATGGCTGGCAACAAGCATCATGAAAAGAAAGAGAAAGGAAATTATTTATCAATACATCATGGATAACTGGAGGTTTATATTTGTTAGTGGTTCAGTTTCTACTAAGTAAATTTAAGGCCCTAAAAAGGAGAAGAGGGAACTAGATCACTTTGAACCCAAAGGAGTATGAAACTCTCACCACAGAGACGACCTGGTGGTCACAGTGAGGGCAGCCAGCTTCAGCCATGTTACTGAGCATGTTCAGTACAAACCAAGCAGCAAATCAGGGGGAGGGACACATGACCCCGCATGTCCCCCCACACATTGCCTCTGCCCCACCATACTTGTTAAGACATCTTGTAAAGGGTACACTATGATGAAAGTGGACTGGAAAACCCTCCCTCTAAATCCTCTGCTTTTACTAGTGTCCAAGCAGGCCATGTCTACACTACACATTGTGGTTGATGCAAATTGTGGTTACGTCGGCGTACAGCCACCGAAGTTTGTATAACCACTCAGAGGCGTGCATGTTTGGCTGCTTGCTTCAGTGCTGCACATAATCACTAGGGACGCTTGTTTCGTGGCAATGAATGCACAAGAGGCAGACCCAGTGTGCCATGCGCAGCTGTCCAGCAAAATGCCTTTTGGAAATTTTTGCAATGTAGGATAGAAATGACTCGTTTAGGGATCTTTGGCAGCTAGGGGTCAAGTTCCCAGCATACAACTTTCTCCATCTCATCATACCATCCATCACATAATTTTTGCACCTTTTTAAAAAAAATCCCACAAACCCACATGGCACTTTTTGGTCTCGGTCATCTCTGACAGAAGCATAGAGCTCTGCACTATTCCCATGAATGTTCAAATACAGGACACACAATTCACCTGTATTTGCAGACCTGCTGGAAATACTGCAACAACCAGGGATATGAGGATTTCTTTGAGGACAGTGTGCTGAGGAACATAGCAAAAAGCAATATGTTTGTTGGTGGCATTCATGGAGCAGCTGCAGATGGTGGAGTGCCACTTCTGGGCCCCAGAAACAAGCACTGACTGGTGGTATCACATCATAATGTAGGCTTGGGATGATGAGCAGAGGCTGCAGAATTTTCAGACACGAAAAGCCACATTCCTGGATTTGTGTGCCAAGCTTGTCCCAGCCCTCCAGTGCATGAACACCAGAGTGAGGGATGAAATGACTGTACAAAAGCAAGTGACACTTGCACTCTGGAAGCAATGCCAGATTGCTACAGGTCAGTGGGAAATAATTTTGAAGATGCGAAATCCAGTGGGGACCGCTGCCATACAAGTGTGTAGGGTCATTAATAGCCTCCTGCTATGCAATGTGCAGGACATAGCGGATAGATTTGCAGCAATAAGATTCCCAACTTGCAGGGTGAGAGGCAGCATATATACCCCTATTTTGGCACCAGCCATCTTGCCACAGAGTGCATCAATATATGGGCTAATTTTCTATGGTTATGCAAAGACCGACGGATCACCGGGGATGTTTCACCAATAACAATGTGGGCTGGTCAGGGAAGGTGCATGGATGCTTGCATCTTTAAGAACACAGGACTATTCAGAAAACTGCAAGTGGGGGAGAGAGTGGGGCGAGACATTCTTTCCTAATGCGTCGATTACCACTTGCATTATTGAAATGCCAATAGTGATTCTGCGGGATTCAGCCTACCCCTTGCTCCTCGGCTTAGCCACCTCAATAGCACCAAGGAAAGATTCAACCAGCAGCTCATCAAGAGCAGAATGACTGTTGAATGAGCTTTTGGTAGACTGAAGGGACGCTGGTGATCCCTAGATTGGACCTCAGTGAAAAACATATCCCATGGGTATAGCTGCTTGCTGGGTCTTGCACAATATCTGTGAGGCAATGGAGGAAAAGCATCTGACAGGTGGAAGGTAGAGCAGCTGTCTGCTGGCTTTCAACAGCCAGACACAAGAGCGATTACAAGAGCCTAGTGTGGAGCTGCATGGGTGAGGGTGGCTTCGAAAGAGCACTTTAACGGCCTGCCACGGTAGTGTTCTGTGCTGGAGTGTTCGCTAGGCTTAAGGCTTGTGATGGAGATTGCATTCCGTCATATGAACAATTCTGACTACCTCTGCCTACTAACAGAGTACACAGACTCCAAAAAGCCGATCTTTCCCAGATGCCATATCAAGCACCCTACTACACCCACCAAGGATGATCTGCCCGGGGAGCAAAGGGCCCCCTCCCTGCTTAGTTGTATCCTTGCATGTGCCATAGGTTAAGACTTAAGAGCATCAACTCCAGAGCCGTGATAAGCATTCCAACAGTCTGAATGATCTTGAGCAAATGCAGGTTATCTGTGTGCCCCAAATTCTGACCTTCACAAACAAAAATTAATGTCCTCATTTCCTTCTCAACTGCTTTGCAAGTATAAATCACTCACAGTTGTTTAGTCTGCTCTGGTCTTCACAACCTTCTGGAAAATAGCTGACTAAACCATGCCTATGAAACAGCACACAAAACAGCAAAGACCAATCCCTTTTCATCCTGAAACTCCCTCTTCTTTCTTAGCCCCTAGCTCCCGCCGACAGGGGTAACCAAAATTCACACATAGGCAGGAGAAGGAGACCGCTCCACATATAGTAAAAACTGAAATCAAATAAGAAACCCTACTTTCCCTCAACCCTCTGTTTCTATGCCATTGCACATGCTCTGGCCACAGAGCTACATGGCAGCGTTGCGGGAGGGGCAGCGACAGTTTAAAAAAAAAAAAAAAGGATCTCTGCCACTGACTTACATTCATGAAGAAAACAAAAGAGAATCTCATAACCATTAATAGCCTATCACTGAGGCCTGAACTCTTACAGATGGGTGCAAGCACTCAATGCACTGTCTACCAATAGCTTTGTCCAGCCAAATCACTGCAGATCACCA
Source organism: Emydura macquarii macquarii (assembly GCF_026122565.2). Classification (NCBI taxonomy): domain Eukaryota; kingdom Metazoa; phylum Chordata; order Testudines; family Chelidae; genus Emydura; species Emydura macquarii. Next base: position 3,293,765 of record NW_027132344.1, read on the forward strand.
CATTATGACCAAAGCGTTACATATCAAGTGCACTTGTGGACCAACCAAGAATGAACAAAATAATTCTGAAAAATTCCTAGCGGTTGTGAGGAATGTAAGGGATTTATCATCATTTCCATGAAGGAGTTATGGAGTGGTGGAGGTCGTGGTGAGGACTGAACTACAGTAATTTTCACAACTGTCTGGACTTCATGAATGCTTCCATTGCCACACTGTCAAGTCAGACTAGAGAACCTGTTTCTGTCCAACGTACTTCGGAAAATCGGAAGAGTAATTCCAGCTAAAAGGCTCTTTCAAATCGCTTCCTGGGAAAAAGACTCCCGTGCTCAGAGACCATTTCACCAATTTGCAACGAGTCAATGAAAGGCACTGTCAAAGTAGCTTGTAAAAGCAAGCATTCAGACCCACACTTTGACCACCTGTAGGGCAGTTGGCACAAGAGCCAGTTAGGTGGCTTTAAGCCAGCTGAGAGTACCTCCGCACTAAGAGAATTCTCACCCACCAACTGTGGCCAGATTCCAGCCTTTTTGCACAACTTGCGCAACACAAAGATGCTTTATCCTAACTGAGACATCGGTCCTTTGTGTATTATCAAGGGAACCCCTCATCTACTGCTAATTAGCTCAATGACACCCTCTTTGAAAAGAGTTTTAAGTCCCATGAACCAAAAATGTCACCCCAAATAGTGCCCGAGCAGGTACCAACCATTCTCACTCTTTAAAACTTACCCTGGGATTATGCTAAAATTGAGTGCTTGTGGGTGGCAAGAAGCTCCGGTGCTGGAGGGCAGGAAGTGCATTACAGTAAATGAATAAAAATACATTCATGCGGTGTGGAAATCCCCCAATATATGCTTTCACTGACATTTAGACTAAGTGCCATTTCAACTACAGGAAGAGGTTTTCTTCCTTTTCCCATACCCCCCTCCACTTACTTATATATATAGCCTATAAATCACTCAGTTTTTCTTCTTGATCCTCCCCCAAAAGTTGTTAGAAGTTTCAAGAAACTCAATTATCTAGAAGCTAATTTTAATCATGCTGTGATATTTGGGAGCATTTAACTGGAAATGGCAATTTAGGCGATTTAATTAGTCAGCTCCTTGTGTAAATGAAAACAATTTGTATATATATTCACAACTGAAATATAATCAGCAGATTCTCTTTTTAAATTTTTTTTCTCTCATTGATTTAATTTACTCATGATCACAATATTCCCGTTTCTTTAGTTCTATCTCCATTAATACAAAATATGTACGCCTACATCTGAAAGCAAGTATTAATTACAGAAATAAATAGCTTGTTAAGCAGAGAGATTTGTATGCAATAACTAGAAAGAACAAAAAGCATGGCTATGTTCTGTTTTGTAGAATTTCTATACAGCTTTATCAACTAGAGAGAACAATGCCATTAAAACCAGAAGTCTTGCTACAATATAGTTAAAATTCAACAACCAACCATTTTATTAAAAACAAAAACAAGTCAGTTTTCAGCTTACAAATGTATTTATCATTTAAATGAATCTTTACCCTCTTCCCATGAAATATGGAGGCTACATTCAGATGCAGTTTCTGCTTCGTGGAACCATTTCTCTATGATTTACAACCCTGGGCTATCGGGCCATCTAGGACCTCTTTCGGAAATCTATTGTTGTATACAACTTCAACTTGTATCATTCAAGAAAGAGAAATGCCCGCTTCCTCCTTGGTGTAGGCTGCTACACGCACATCAGGCTATGTTCAAGTCTCTCTGCTGACTCCAGGTCAATTTCAGATGCCAGTCTCAGGCCTTCCTCCTAATCTTCAAAGCAATTCATGGAATAAGACCCAGCTACATAAAAAACCAAATTCTGATCTATGAACTGCCAAGACACTTGTGCTCCTGTGATCCAAAGCACAGCACATGAAGCCCAGGACAAACTGCAGGAGAGTTGGTAACAAAACATTCTCAGTTGAGGGGATCCATCCAGCTAGTGAACAAACTTTTAGAGTCTGACTGACTTTAGGAAACACTGCAAAATGTTCCTGTTCAAAAAGCCTTTCCACCATAGTAAGGAAGACAACAATTACCAAAACAAACAAATAAAACCTGTAACAAACAAACTGACAAACCAACCAACCAAAATAAACCACAGAGTTATTACTCCATAAAAAGGAGGCAAGCCATATGCTTCATGAAGTCCACTAAGGATTTCATTATTGTTATTGATTTTATGTGGAAGGCACTCAAATTGCCTCCCATTTCAAACAAACAAGGGGAATGAGATAAGGGGGAGACAGGAGAAAATACAGAGAAAAAGCACTAAAATTAATAAAAATATATTTGTAAATCAGAAATTTGACGCTCATTTTGTTGAAATGCAAGTGTGATTTACAGCAAAAATCAATCTATCCATCCATAACAGATTCTTTTTAACCACTCAATATACTAATGAACCATATTTATTAAAACCATTTTATTCTGATCACAAAATAATCCAACAATCATGATATCAGTTATATGTTGATACTAATCTCTTAATTTTGCACATATGTTTAATGTATTTATCTCCAGGTTCTGCCTTGTCTTGCTAGTATACAGTAAGGCCATGACTCTGCAATGAGACCCTGCACTAGGGACATGGGAAAGTAAACCCAGGGTTTAGCCCAGTACTGAGGTTTGCTGAATGGAGGGACAGACTGCTGAATCGGCACATAGGTATGTTAGAGTGTCTCACTAGTTTTGTCCATTTTACATGGCATTTCTGGGTCTTACAATGATTCTACATTTATTTTTTAAATGTCTAAAAAATGAATATACATAAATATGCTGGAGGACAAGCTTAAAATATGTGATTTCTCTATGGGTTTCATCCTCCTGTAACTAATTGACCCTGAAAATGAAGCAATTAATTAGTTTAAAAAAAAAATTAACACTAAAAAAAGGAGCTATATTCCACAATTGTTATTACTGGGATTTATGCAGTGTAATAAAACTATTTTATGGCACTAATATAAATATGTAAATGCATTTTTTCTGTCACCTTTTAATTGGTACTTAAGTTTAACAAGTTTCAATAAAAACCCCCACACATACAAAACATAATGAAATAAATGTTTGTTATATATAGCATAAAATACATACACTGCTGAAACAATATTCTTAGACTAGCCATTTAAGAACAACTCATAAGTACAAGAATATTAATATAATAGTACTTAGGATAAAAAAAATATTTTACTACAAATATTTCAAATATGATGCAGGCATTGTGTGTATTAGTACCTAATATCATCACTGATCTAGGGTTATGCTGATGTCTTTCTGGTGAAATAATTGTTTTGGTTCCAGAGGTCTGTTACCCTTTTGTTGCTTTCATTTATAATTTCTGGCAAATTAACAGATATATGTGTTGAGATATAAAGAGAGCTGCAATTGCAAATTTAGTATTTTGTTAATTTCAAAGTATATTTTGCTGTAAAATCTGTTCAGGCGACATTCAAACAGTATGCATGGAGTCCTGATTTGGATGACATCATCCTAGGTTTGGCAAACTCATCCTGGCTATTCACAGTTCTGGCAGACCGTGCCAATTGCCACATGAGGATTTGCTTGTTTCTTTGCTACAAGGCCAGCCTCCCACCACAAGATGGCACAATGCAGACCAGGTAAGCAGATAGCTGGTGACAGTCCACAAAGATCTATTGACTCAGTTTCTCTTAGGTGTCGCTGGTGGTGCCTGCACGCAGAGAGGTAGTGGGCTCACAGGCAGAGAGGAGGGGAGGAGAGCATTTTCCTCCACTGAGATTATGTGATCAGGAAAGAAAAGTACACTGTTTTCACCAGTTTACCCTTTCAGGATCTTATTGGGCAGGTAATGGAGAGAGGTAAGAAGCAGGGGACTGACCCCTCCAGAGATAAAGAAAGTAGGAGATAATGCCCCAGAAAGTTGCAAGTGGCGAATGGGATCAAGCCTGCTTTTCTCCCCTGAATACTCGATGGGGGGCTAGAAGGCCACTGGGTTTCCAGAAAAATACCAAGAATTTCTGGCATAGCCAATACTAGCCTGGGAAAAGTATTACTGACCAGAAGCCTGGGACAAGTAGCAAGTGCTATCTGAGCAAGTGAAAGCATCAGGTTTCCTGACTGCCAGACAAGGACACAATGGAAGCTGAATGACATCAGGCACAGTTGCGAAGAAAAGGTGGGCTGGAAGGGCTGCATGGGAGTGAAGTGAAGAGAACTGAGCTGCCCCTCAACAAATGGGAGAGGGGTCAGAGCAGAGCGATAGGACTGAGCTTCTTATCTGTACGCCATAAGTAATGCCTTGGGAGCAGGGCCAGGTACGCTGCTGAGCATGCCTGAGGCCACGCCTCAGTTTGAATGTGTTTAATAGAGCTCTGATGAAAGGTCTGTGGGAATGGGAATCATGGAAGAGACTGTTTGGATCTGAGCTTCTCTGTTATAAATCAGGGAGTTCAAAGAGCTCTTTGCCATAAGAGCAAATACTTTCATTTTCTAGCCACGCCAGAACAGCCATGTAACTCTTTTCAAAGCACTGCAAATTTAACAACCCCCACTACAGGTCACCGTCAGAGATTGAATCCAAGACCTCAAGCACCAAAAATTCAGTCCTAAACTACTTGACCTAAACTAGTAACTCTATTAGCAAGTGCTAGTCATAGGCTCTTATCCTCTATGTGAACCATCCACTAGAAGGGAGTATGACACAATTTAGCCAGTGTGTTACTCAAAATTAGCTGCAGTAGCCACAGCTGGAAATCAAGAGTATAACCTGGAGAGAAAGAATAAAAACTATAGACCACAGCTAGATGGTTCACAGGCAGTTATATTTTTGACAGAAAAATAAACAGCAATGTAATTTGCTACCCACGCCAGCATAGGTTTTATTGTAAAATAAACTACAATGTGGTAATATACTGCTGAAAAAAACAACTTGATTTATTTCAGGAGAGAGAGGGCTATTTACTAAAACATTGTTACAGCCTTTGGCAATTGCAAACTTAGCTTCTACCACCACTGCCAGGTAGTTTAATTTCCTATATCAATCCTTGACTTTAAAGACATCAGTAAGAAAAAGTAACATATCCATAGACTTGGGCGATTTAATAAATACTTTGAAAAAATATCAGACCATCTCTGTTTGGATTTTGGGTTTAAAAAAAAATATCAAAGGCTGAAGCAGCAGACGGTAATGCCAAAGACATGGACTAAGTAAGTAGGAAATAAATGACACACAAGGAATGCTAAGGAATAGGAGGAATTTAAAACTGCATTACTTGAAGTAATGGGAGCTCTCAAGATGGAATCAAACCAAACGTCAGAAAAACATTTAACATGTTTTGTTTAAATAGTTCTCCAATATAACTGAGTCTGGACTCCACATATTTCCTGTATGAATATTGTTTTCTTACCAGTCTTCCCATATGGATTTTTTCCCCTTCCATTATGGAAGCTTTCAGAATAAATTGTAAGCTTTGGATTTGGCCAAAATGAAGAACTATATCTATTTGATAAGGTGTGATTTTACACAAGGCATCTATTGTAGAAAATATATGTACTGTAGTGGGTGTGAAGGTGCTTTCCCTGTAAAATAATGGAAAAGGATTACGTTAGATAAGAAAGCTTGTAAGGGATAGCAAGAGTCTTTTGAATTAGTATCTACAGAGTTTACTGTGTGAAATCAAAGAAAAACATCTGAATGCCTGTAAAAGGATAAAGCTGTGTGGTAGTTCTCTCTAAAGTTTATTCCTCCTTATTCTTTGAGATACTGCAGATTAGAGTGGTTTATTCAAGAGGAGGGGGAGTGATTTAGTGTGTGTGTATATTATATTATTTGCCTAGTGCACTAATTCACTTAAGAGCCAGACAGATAAACAATTCAGTCAAAAGTCCAGAGAGAAAAATTAACAGTCCTATACATAAGGGCTACGGCTTTCAAACTTCTTGAGTCTAGGGCCTCTCTATCACTGTTTTCCAAAATTCATGGCCCTCCCCCTCCCACCCATGCACCCATAAAAACAAACAAACAAACAAAACAAACCACTGTTCTTCAGCACCTAGTCCAAGTCGCTGCCAGAGGCACACTGTCCACACAGCTATTTTTAGCATGCTAGTTCGATCTCCAGTAGCATGAGTCTATCTATCTGAGGGGGGAGGCCTGGTCCTAGCAACAGTATAAATTTACCCTCGGTGTCACTCCCTTCCCCTTTCAAAAAAAATTAAAATACAGGAGGAAGCAGAATTCAGTGACCAACTTTCCTCTGAAGCAAGGAGGAGAACACAGGGGCACATTGTGTGTGTGAATTTTGGCCTGGTCTGCAGTAGAAGGGTGACCCACTGCTGAAACCTGATATCAAACATAGCTTGATCTTTGTCTTTGGTGTTCTGCTGCACTGTTTGCTGACAACCGTTATCAGCAACAAGTCATTTTATTAAAGTGGAGACCAGAACTTGGTGTACATTTTAAGCAGCATTTTTAACCAGGAATTGCCAATCCCATTAGTATTATATTTCCATGGTCTAACAATTTTTGAACAGTTTAGGGTTGGCAATACTGCTATGTACAGGCTCCCACGGTTTCACTGAACTCAGTCCTGTAAGCAGACATTGCATAAGAAGTCCTTACAGACCCACAATTTGAGAACCCCTAAATTAAAGAATGATAGACATAGTGTGCTTTAAGAACTAGCCTCTGATCACGGTGTGATATTCTATGCACTTAGCATAATATATTTGTATACACTAAAACATGAAGTGATTCCCCGCACACAGCCACCACATAACCCAATTACACGCATCTGTGGCAAATGAGATATTGTTATGCCAAATATCATAAACCCATTTTATTTTATGTCATTGCCTGATGAAAGGGGATTAAACAACCTTGTAGAGGTTGAAGTGTTTGATTTTTTTCTAAAAATGAGATACCCACTTCTATGAAGACTAAACTGTAAAGTGATAGAACTATCTAGAAAGCTGACTAACTCAGCAGGGCATGATTCAATTCCTATAATAGCCTGTTGTAAGTGTTATAGGAGTCACATAATCACTGTAGCTAAGACTGCAAAATAGTTTCAGTTATAACCTTCTGTTTTCATATGCTCATAACTTTCCAAAACTTTCACCTTTCATTCTGAAATTTTCCATGTTTGGTGTCTATCTAAAGGTGAATTTGTTTTTGGAAAGTGTGAACAAAGTCCCTTCTGGGGATTTTTGACTTTTGTAAGGGAAAATATAATAATGATAATCATTTTTCCAACTTAAATAAAAAAAAAAGTGAAAACAGCTATATTTTGAAACTGGGCAATGTAAATGAGGCTTAATGAGGTTCACGTCTGTGACCAATTATTAAAAAAATTGATTTGATAATAGTGTTATCAGTGATAAAAAGTCATTGCTGAGAATGCTCAGTTGGCATCTAAGATTTTCTTTTTTTAGCAGAGGCTAGAGAAGTCCTCTCCAACGTTGCCAACCATTCACCTTAAAAAATCATGAATCACGCCCCCCAAAAAATCATGAGACTGTCTCAAAAATTATTACACTAAAACAACTAATTTTTGTTTTTTGGTTTGTCTCCTGATTTTAACTTCTCCCACATGCGTGCGAGTGTGAGAGAGACATACACTGAGTGTGTTGTTAACTTTCACAAATTTAGTTAATAAGGTGTTGGCCCATGTAGCATAAGTTCACTGTTGAGCCGTGCTTTTCAACCGTTTTTGGACTCAGGACCCATCTGTAAACCTTGATGGCCTGCTGTAACCCAGAAATCCATGTGGACATGCCCCCAGACTCAATTCCTCCTCCTCCCCACAGAGGTCCACTGAAAGGGAGGGCTCCAACTAATATTTCAGATTCTCTGACCAGATGTTGCTGATGGAAGGTTTCCTTAGCCGTTAACTGGAGAAAGAGGCAGAGAGCCGAGATAATCCTAAAACACACACAGCCCTCCTCATGGCTCATAGGAGAAAGGCCAGGAATGAGGTGAATTTAGGGAGCCGGGGGGTGAATCTGGGAGTGTACTGAAGAAGGAATTGGGGTTCTGGGAGAAATGGGACAGGAATTGGGGGAAGGATATGGGGAGAGGGGGTGGCAAGCCAACAACTCCCCGAAAGACATACAACCCATGGGAGGCAGAGGGTAAAGGGGTGGGAGGATTTGGAGTCCTGGAGTAAAATGAGGGGCTGGAGGAAGGAGTTTGGAGGCAGAAGGGGCCCAGATGGATGATTTGACAGAGGGGGAGTCGCCTGGCTGATAGGAAGAGTACATGGGTCCAGACAGGGAGGTATAATGGGAGTTTGGAAGACAGGGTGTTGCCTGGCTGTGGATCAGGGGAGCACATCGGAGCGGGGGAGGAGGGTTCTTTCTGGAAAATGTGAAACCAATTGCTCTCTCTCGGCTCATGTCCCACGGGGCTGGTTGGGCTCAGCTCCCCGCTCTGGGCATTGCAACTTCCGGGGACAGCCAGGCCACATTTGTGAGAAAGGTTTTGTGACCTGGTGCATGGAGTTGCAGTGCCACTCAATCAAATTTGGCCGGCCCGGCCCCTGGTAATCATGATGGGAGGGTGGCTGGGCCAGATCTGAACAGTGCTGGAATCCAGTACACCAGGTCACAACACCCAGAGCGGGGAGCTGAACCCAGCCAGCCCCACGACTCTTCGATGTATTCTAGCAACCCAGTTTTGGGTTGCAACCCATGGGTTGAGAAACCCTGCACTAGAGGACTCGGTGGAGCATGGAGCTAAATTGTATTAGCTATTGTACACACATATGATAAGAGACAGATCTTGCCCCAAAGACTTCACAGTGGTGGGTGTGATGTAGGAGCTGTTAATGAGATCCATGAAACTTATCTTCATATAGGGGCCGCAAATATATCCATTGGATGGGAACAACTTTTACTCTCTGCTGAGCTGGGCTGGATTCAAGCTGGTGATCCACAGCTGAAAGACTATAGCTCATCAGCAATACCCTGAGGCAACCAATCTTTCCCATAAGTGCTAGTATTAGCACTTGAAGGAGGCTTACATTCTGGAATGAGATGTTTATTGAATCTAGTTCTGACCTTTTGGAAGCTAATCATTGGCAGACTTCAAACACAGGGATGTGTGTAATGAGAATGGATGAAGCCCGTTTGAAGTTTAGATAAATGAGTAGTAACTTTATAGTAGATCACTTTCAATTTTTGTAGCCAGAAAAAAAAGATTTAGGATCAAATTTGGCTCTCATTACAACAATGTAAGTCTCAGTGGTCTCTCAAGGACCTAGTTGGAGCTATTCCAGGGTCTTATCTGGACTGGGGAAGTGAATGGCACATTAAAATGGTTAGCTAACACCACTTAGCTCCTAACATAGACAGTCATGTTTTAAAATGTACTAACTGGGAGTGCTCAGCTGTAGGGCCTACCTAAACAGCTATAAAACACACCTTATTAATCTAGCCTAGCCATGCTCAAGAGTCACTCTGTTGTAAATGAGGATAGGGTTTGGCCCATGCTCTTTGACTAATTTTTCCCTACCCAATCTGGCAGATTATAAACAAGGGTACACTGTAGGAGTTAGCATTTTACTACCTGCTACATTTGTGTTCTTCACTCCTTCTGAGGTTTAGGCCATATGTACCTGGCCGTTGGCACTTCTCAGGCAGCTTCACAAACAGGATTTTTTAACTTTCACATTTAAATGTTTAATTTTGGTTATTTTTAGGGAAAACAAATTCAGGACAGAAAACATTTTATTCATCTTGTACTAGATATTTTAAAATTATTATATTGAATTACAACATCCTACTTCTAGTGAAGGACGCAGCTGGCTATAGAATGGTCTTTTCTTATCCTGTGATGCTCCTATTAAGTGCCTTTAAAATATAAAGTGAAATCAAAGATTTATATTAGTGAAAACCAAGAACCTGCATGGTAGTTATGAGGAGGGTGAAAGCACAGCTTTAAAATAAAGTGTGAGTATAAACTAACTTTCCTTTACATTGGCAGAGGAAGAAACAGAAAATTCTTGTTGTTTGATGCCTGGCCGGGCCTCCATTGTACTACAGTAAAAGATCAAAGTATTCAATAACATTAGTTATAAACATAATCTGGATTACCATTAGCTACATTTCTCCATAAAGCTGAAAAATATCAACAAACAAATTTGATAAAGCATGATTATTGACCAGAAGTGTTCTTAATGGAATATGCCAATTTAAAAATCACACTTCATTTCTGTACCATTATTTCAAACAACACTTAAGGGCTTCTCTACACAGAGAAGTTGACTGGCAATTTTTATGCCACTATAGCTATGCCAGTATAACTCCCCTCTGTGCACACACTATTCTAAAATAAAAGTGACTTTATTTTGGAACAAAGTCCACTAATTCACTTTTTTTCCTGGAATAGAACATCCACGCAAAGGAATTATATTGGCATAACTATAGTGGTATAATTATTCAGTGACAGCTATGCCAGTCAATATTCCTGTGAAGACAAACCCTAAAATAAATTATAAATTAACCACATTAGAGAAAACCAAAATTTTCTCTATTCTTCCAGTTTATTTACTTTCTACTCAGTGTTGTTAAATGTGCAATCAGTCTAACAGTTTTGTTTGAGTGGGTCTTTCATCCAGGAACATGAGGAAAACATGTTTTAAATAGGAAAATATGACTCCAAAAGCATAAAAATTAGGAAGAGAGCGGATTAGCAGCAGTAGTAACTATTTTTTTTGAGTGACTATAGTAGATTTTTAAGATGATGGCATCCCACAAAATAACACAAAACATACAATTAAATAATAATTCTGATTTCATTAACATGAATGTGTTTATATTTAAAAAGCCATCCAAAGTGTTCTATACTTGCAGATAACATACCTCAGATAACTCAAGATGGTCTATAGGATGGATGATTGTTAGATGCCAAAAAGTGAAATGCCTCCCACTTCTGGTTCCTTGATTCCCAAAGGCTCAAGTGTGTGGAGCAGCTCTCTAGCTTCAAATAGAGATGCACCACCACATCGCAAACTTATTCTCAAACAATTCCAATGGCTCCCCTCCCAAGAGCCTGTCAAAACTGCCCTCCTTTTTGTAAAATCTTCCATAGATTTGTACCTCCTGTCATCTGTGCCGGATACTATGATGATATCTACAGTATAAAGGATCTACCTAGAATAGATTAGAAGATGTTAAGGAATTTGATTCAAACTCTCGTATTTACTCCCTCTTCCTCATCTAGCCCTTCCAGATTTCCAATCACTATTTCTCTGGGTATGTCTACACTGCAGCTGGGTATCTGCTTTCCAGTGCGGGTATACTGAAATGCGCTAGCTAGCTAGCGTGCTAAAAATAGCTGTCTGGTCTCAGTGGCTTGGGGTAGCCACACACCCAGGGGGCATCAGGTGATATTTTTAGCATGCTAGTTCAAGCAGGCAGAGCTAGTGGGAGTCTCTCTATCCTTGCTGGGAAGCATGCTCCCAGTTGCTGCGTCGATATTCCCATAGAGTGCTTTCTCCCCTAAGCAGTACCTTCTGGAATCACCCCATTTACTCTCCATCTGTTTTCAAATATCTGTAACTATCTCTTTTCTCCCTTTCCTGGGTATTTAAAATAAAGGTGGAGGGAGAGTGACAGTTTTATTTAACTTTGCAACTATTATTTAACTTCGTCAAAGCATCTGGGGATGAATATAGGCAAGGCACTATGCAAAACAAATCTGAATTGTAATGCTTATGGCTCAGACATAAACAGCTTTTCTTCACGAATGTTGGAAAATGCCAAACCATATTGTTTGGATTTCATAGTTGAGTCACAAAAGAAACCCCAGGATGGAAAAGAAATTGTATAATACTGAGAGTGTAAATGGCAACTCAGCCAGTGCTGAAATGTCAGCTTTCAAGCTATTACTAAGCATTACACATATCAGAAACATTTACAAAAGACCAGTGTAAAAGCATCTCAGAATTACTTTTCAATGATTATTTACGGGTTTTAGACTTATTGTCTACGATCTCACCCTTGGCCTGGCAAACAATTCAACCTGCTGAATGACCTAAAAGCGTTTTATACTATACTAGTCAATAGATTACAAACTAATTGTTTTCTCCATTCATAATCCAAAAATATGAAGTAAGAAGGCAAGAGAGGGAGCAATGATAAATATTTTAATGTTAAAAACTACTGCTTGGGTAGCCATTGGCCCATATGGTGGTGGTGGCAGCTTAAAACAAACAAACAAAAACAAAATCTCACCACCTATAACTTCTTCCACCTATAACAAATTTAAATCACCCTGAAAAGCCTGCAACTTAGATGCAGAAACTTACACAGGGAAGACTCCCTTGCTCTTCTGCTGTTTGGGGGCTTTTCAAAAGGAAACAAAATCTCAATAAGAACTCCATTAACATGGTGTGACCTTTCAAGGAGAGCTGAGTAGGAAATGTTTTTCCCATCCTGCAAATATTTTTGAGTTAAAATTTTTTCCTGTCTCGAATCAAAATGCTAAATTAAAATCTCAAATATTTGCAAACCAAAAAAACATTTCTTTATCATTTTTGGGCAAATCAAAACGTTTCCTTTTTGACCATTTCAAGGTGTTTTAATTTGGAATATTTGAAAATATCTTTTTCAGTCTAATTAGCTCAAATATTGAAAGAAAAAGTCATTTTGAACCAGAAAATAGGAAATTTTTGTTTAGAAAATGTCAAATCAAAACAGTTAAACTATTTCAAAAGTTTTTTCTCCTCCACTTTTTGTTAAACAGGGAAATTCATTGCACCCGACCCTGTTTTACATGGTTTCAGTTTCAACAAATCAACATTTTTAACAAAAAAAAAAAAAATAAAAATCCTATTTTCTAACCAGCTCTAGTTCCAAGTAAATAAAGATATTTGTATATCTTTCCAGAGTCAGCAGTGTAAACTTGGCCACGGGGAAGGGTTTGCTTTGTTCAGAAGCACTAGGTACTAGCCATTGCTAGAGAACAAGGTGTTAAACAGAATGGATCTGTGGTCTGACCTGGCATTGTATGTCTTTCCTATGTTTCTATACACATACCTCCTCCACCATTAAAATTGTAATTTTTGGATTTGATTATAACAGGAACAACAAACAAAAGCCCACAAGGAGCTAAAAGAATAAAATACAGTGTTTTAAGAGATTACAAATGGTTTATTGCAATAGCACTGGAGTTAGTAATTTGACATTATTTTTAATGCAATTTTAGTGCAGATCTTTTCTTTCACACAATTGTAATTTACTCCTGCAACAGAAATCTTGTTTCCTTCTCCTACTATTACTAGTCTCTGAACACAACCACAATAATATTCTTGTAAAATGGCCTACGATTGTATATTGAAAGAACTAGAACAAAAAGAATCCCAAAAATCTCTCGCAACATATTCATAAATGATCTGGAAAAAGGGGCAAATCGTGAGTTGGCAAAATTTGCAGACACAAAATTACTCAATATAGTTAAATCCAGAGCAGACAGTGAAAAGCTACAAAGGAATCTCACAAAACTGGGTGACTGAGCAACAAAATGCAGATGAAATTCAGTGTTGATAAATGCAAAGTAATGTACATGGGAAAACATACTATACATACAAAATGATGGGATCTCAATTAGCTGTTACCACTCAAAAAAGTGATCTTGGAATCGTGAATAGTTCTCTGAAAATACCTGCTCAATATTCAGTGGCAGTCAAAAAGGTTAACAATGTTAGGAAAGGGAGAGACAATAAGACAGAAAATATCATAAAACCACTATATAAATTTATGGTATGCCCACATCTTGAATATAGTGTACAGTTCTGGTCGTCCCATCTCAAAAAAAGATACATTAGAATTGGAAAAGGTACAGAGAAAGGCAACAAAAATGATTAAGGGTATAGAACAGCTTCCATATGAGGGGAGATTAAAAAGACTGGGATTATTCATCTTGGAAAAGAGACAACTCAGGGGGGATATGATAAAAGGTCTATAAAACCATGAAAGGTGTGGAGAAAGTGAACAAGGAAGTGTTATTTACTATTTCTCATAACACAAGAACCAGGGGCCACCCAAGAAAATTAATAGGCAGCAGGCTTAAAACAAACAAAAGGAAGTACTTCTTCATACAATGCACAGTCAACCTGTGGAACTCGCTGACAGGGGATGTTATGAACGCCAAAAATACAACTGGGTTCAAAAAAGAATTAGGTAAGTTCACAGAGGATAGGTCCATCAATGGCTTTTAGGAAAGCTGGTTAAGGATGCAACCCCATGTTCTGGGTGTTTGCCTACTCTCTGACTGCCAGGTGCTGGGACTGGATGACAGGGGATGGATCACTTACTATTTGCCCTGTTGTGTTCATTCCCTCTGAAGCACCTGAAATTGGCCCCTGTTTGAAGATTGGTTACTGGGCTAGATGGACCATTGCTCTGACACAGTATGGCCATTCTTAAGTACTTATGTTCAAATGTCCCACTAAAAATAGTTTCATATTAACAGTGAATAGGCCCTCTTTATAGTCCCTTTTTGTTTACCTATATTAACATGAAACAATTAAAGTCCGCAATCGCCTCCTGCCCATGATAGTGTACACTGTAGAAGAATATATTTTAAAAATACTTTCTTAGAAACTAAGTCCTCAAAAATGTTAAGGCTACATCACGTTTTAGACTAGCCCTTCTTGGGTTCTATGCATCCTATAGGGAGAAGTATAGCAAGAGTCACACTAAGATTTTCTATATGGATGTCACAGAACAATATTAGTCATAATTCTCTCAAAATGGCCATATTTTTAGTTTTCAAAGAAAGAAGTTTCATGGAAAACATTTGACTAGGGACATAATGTTCTCTCAGTCTCTCAAATTTGTCTATAAAGTACCAAAAATAACTTAGCACTCTTCATTTTTATTTTCTACATTATACAAGATATACCTAATTAGAAAATTTACTATGTAAAAAAAAATACTATAGGAGAACAACCCTAATGGGACACAGCAACCTTCCATTTTGCAACATGAACAATCCAGTAGAGAGTTCAAGAATTGTTAGGCCCTATGTAGATGAGAAAAAAGGTGGTTTTTAACTGCTATTTAAAAAATATTAGTACCTACTATAAGTTGTGTTTAGCATGATGAGCTTACGTACAAATAAACATACTAAAAAAATCTACTCTAGATGCTAAGACCCATATAAACAGCACTTAAAACATGTGAGATATTTTTTATTAAAATCTTTTTCCCAATCTGGACAGGGCCTCCGGGGGAAGAGAAAAAGGAACCAGCTTTCTGGCAAAGAAAGCAAATCTCAATAAGTGTGTGTGCGGTTTTGTCCTTATCTATTTTCCCCATTCATTAAGGGCCCAATCTTAGACACACTTACTCCAAAATCTCCTTTTAGGTACGGTCTACAATTAAAATGTATATTGGCATAGCTATGTTGGTCAGGGGTGTGAAAAAGCCACACAGCCCCTAGCAACATAGCTATGTCAACAAAACCTCCAGCGTTTCCTTTGTTTCTCTCTCCCCGCAGTCTCCCAGTCCAACTACAGTACTCTTCCTGCAGACCTCACAGAAGGAGGTTCCTTAGGCCTGAACATCTCATCCTCCATTGCATCCTTAGGAGCAACAGCTCCTCTTGTCTTGCTAGAGAAGCCCTGTCCCTGGCAGCAGCCCAAACTTGGAGGACAGCGGTACTACATGTGCACACTCTCAGGCTGTTGTTTACACAGGTTTCAGAAATAACAGACTATCTTTACTGGCCAGAAACAAAAAATGTGGAGCAAAATTAAAAACAAACAATACAGACAAACTGTTCCTGGGACAGAGATCCTAAATATACATTATTTAAAACTAGTAAATGTAGGATGACAATAGTCCTTTAACAAACAAACCTGAAAAATTACTCCTGCATCATCTTTGATTCTCATTCTCAGCACTGCCGTCCTAACAGAACATTTTTCTTCCAAGCTACTGACAATTCAGTCCATAAACAGTGTTTCTACTTTACTGTGGCATTTCACAGAAGGACTCTGAGATCATCATGTACTTGTTTCCACAACAGAACAATAAACACTTAGTATAGTTATGTAATCATTAATTATCAAGAGAAAAAGAAAAGACATATCACTCTCTCCAGAGCTTTCTTCCAAAGATTTTTACAACCTCAAAGACTTCATGGGCTTGGAAAACTCACCAAGTATCCATAAGCCTTGTCTACACCAGCACTTGTGTCGACAAAACTTTTGTCACTCAGGGGTGAAAAACACCCCCCCCGAGCAAAATAAATTTTGTCGACATAAGTGCTTGTGTAGCCGCATTATGCTGGTGGGAGAGCGCTCTCATGCTAACATCATAAAAGAAAAAAAAAATGCTAAAGAAGCGGCGGTAGCTATGTTGGCAGTAGAGTGTCTCCCGCCGACATAGCGCTGTCCACACAGGTGCTCATGCTGGCAAAACTTATGTCACTTAGGGGGGTGCTTTTTCACACACCTGAGTAACAGAAGTTTTGCAGGCATTAAGTGCTAGGTTTTTTTTAAATATTTTCTGGCTACTGAATTGCTTGTAGAACATATTGGGAGACTGGGAGGGGAGAGACACAGAGAGAGAGAGGAAAAGAAAAAGAAAAGAAAGGTGGGGCCCTAAGCCAAAATAAAGTGGAAACTACGTTAAATTACAAAGAATGAATATAAACTACTAACATAAGTATGTAGGGACAAAATTAGAAAGGCCAAGGCACAAAACAAGATTAAATTAGCTAGAGACATAATGGCTAACAAGAAAACATTCTAGAAATACATTAGAAGCAAGAGGAAGACCAAGGACAGGATAGGCCCATTACTCAGTAAGGGGGGGGGAAACATTAACAGAAAATGTGGAAATGGCAGAAGTGCTAAATGACTTTTTTGTTTCAGTTTTCACCAAAAAGGTTAGGAGCAATTCAATGTCTATCATAGTGAATGTCAATGAAAACTAGGTAGGATCAGAGACTAAAATAGGGAAAGAACAAGTTAAAAATTACAAGTTAGATCTCTTCAAGTCACCAGGGCCTGATGAAATACATCCTGCAATACTCAAGGAGCTGACTGAGGAGATATCTGAGCCAATAGTGAGTATCTGAAAAAAGTCATGGAAAACGGGAGAGATTCCAGATAACTGGAAATTGCAAATATAATGCCCATCTATAAAAATGGGAATAAAGACAACCTGGGGAATTACAGACCAGTGAGTTTAACTTCAGTACCCAGAAAGATAATGGAGCTAATACATAAGCATCAGTTTGCAAACACCTAGAAGATAACAAGGTGATAAGTAACAGTCAGAATGGATTTGCCAAGAACAAATCATGTGAAACCAACCTGATGGCTTTCTTTGATAGGGTAACAAGCCTTGTGGTAATGGGGAAGTGGTAGACATGGTATATCTTGACTTTAGTAAGGCTTGTGATACTGTCTCACATGACCATCTCATAAACAGACTAGGGCAGTGTTTCTTAACCTGGGGTTTTAGAGGGGTCGCAAGTGCAGAGCTGGTATTGGGGGTGGCAAGAAAGGCAATTGCCTGGAGCCACAGGGGCGCCATGAAACTAAGTTACATGCCTCAGCCCCGTGGGGGTGGGACTCAGGCTTCAGGGGTACAGTAGTTTGGAAAGGTTAAGAACCACTGGACTAGGGAAATACAACCTAGATGGAGCTATAATAAGCTGGGTGCATAACTGGTTGGAAAACCATTCCCAGAGAGTAGTTATCAGTAGGTCCCAGTCAAGCTGGAAGGGCATACTGAGTGGGGTCCTGCAGGAATCAGTTCTGGGTCTGGTTCCGTTCAATATCTTCATCAATTATTTAAATAATGGCATAGAGACTACACTTACAAAATTTGCAGGCAATACCAAGCATTGGAGGAGTTGCAAGTGCTTTGGAAGATAGGATTAACATTCAAAATGATCTGGACAAACTGGAGAAATGATCTGAAATAAAAAGGATGAAATTCAATAAGGACAAATGCAAAGTACTCCACTTAGGAAGGAATGATCAGTTGCACATATACAAAACAGGAAATGACTGCCTAGGAAGGAGTACTGCTGAAAGGGATCTGAGGGTCAAACTATAGAGGACCACAAGCTAAATATGAGTCAACAGTATAACATTGTTGCAAAAAAAGCAATCATCATTCTGGGATGTACTAGCAGGAGTAAGGAAGACACAAGAAGTAATTCTTCTACTCTACTCCATGCTGATTAGTCCGCAACTGGAGTACTGTGTCCAGTTCTGGACGCTCCATTTCAGGGAAGATGTGAACAAATTGGACAAAGTCCAAAAAAGAGCAACAAAAATGATTAAAGGTTTAGAAAACATGACCTATGAGGGAAGATTGAAAAAACTGGATTTCTTTAGTCTGGCGAAAAGAAGACTGAGCAGGGACATGATAACAGTTTTCAAATACATAAAAGATTGTTACAAGGAGGAAGGAGAAAAATAGTTCTCTTTAACCTCTGAGGATAGGACAAGAAGCAATGGGCTTAACTTGCAGCAAGGGCGGTTTAGGCTGGACATTAAGAACGACTTCCTAATTGTCAGGGCAGTTAAGCACTGGAATAAATTGCCTAGGGAGGCTGTGGAATCTTCATCATAGGAGATTTTTAAGAGCATGTTAGACAAACACCTGTCAGGGATAGTCTAGATTACTGGTTCCCAACCTGTGGCCCGGGGGCCCAAAGTGGCCCCCGGGGGCTTTCAAAGTGGCCTGCAGCTCCCCTCCCACGGGCTGCAGAAGGGAGCTGCTGCCTAAAGACCCAGGCGGAGCATGTTTCCGCGGGGCTAAAAGACCAGTGCAGGCTCCTTGCTGCAGCCAAGGGGATGGGAGATCAGTGCTCCCTTCTCCCTCGCTGATGCAGGGAACATGGCAAAGTGCTCCACCTAGGTCCATAGGCACCGGGGTCCCTTCTGGAGTCAGAGGGAAGAGAAATCAGTGCTCCCCTCCCCCAGCTCCAGCAGAGAGCAAAGCGCTCTGCCAGGGTCCCTAGGTGCTGTGGTTGATTGACATCTCAAAACTGTGATAAAAATGTGAGAGACCAACAAGGAATATGGAGTTAATAAATTAATAAGGTGCTAGATCTCTTTTTATCTAATCTGACTACAAAAGGGCTATATTAATCCAGTGACTGAAAAGAAGATCTCTCTCCATGATCCTTGTTCCTACAGTTTAAAGTAATATATTTGGAATTTTCTGTTATTGGCTGATATGAAAAGATCATATTCCTTTCCCATTCATCCTACCCCACTGGTAAAGAGTATGCTTAAACAAGACACATCAGCAGTGCATCTATTCAATCACGCTTCATTTTTATGGGCAGTAAACAACAGATGAATTTGTGTTCCAATTGATTCAGTTAAAGTACATCCAACTACCCACTTTAGGCATTTTGTAAAGTGCCAGTCGCTATGACATGGTGTTAATACATATCACATATCATGCAATGAGATACGATCGGCATCTCTTCTAACAGTCAATATTTCCCATGCTTTAAAAAGCCACAGACAAGCAGGCACCAATTCAGACACTTGTTTGCATTTTCTAGGATGCAAAAATGTTCTTTGTATGAAGAGACCATTTTTAACCTTTTACCCCTTTTAAATGCTATTGATCCACCTCTACAAATTGACGTAAAGTTTTTGCAAAAATACTACTAAATACAAATTAAACCTATTCTTATAGTCAGTTGCTTTAAATGTTTGCAGTATATTTTTAAAGAACTTTAAACAAAATATAAAACAAAACAACAAAATGTCAAAATTTGGGTCCAAGCCTGCGATCAAAGAAGACTGCGCCACACGGTCATGCAGGACAGCTGGATGTCATGGTTAGTCCTGCTCTCACTTCCTTGGCTGGAAGCATTTCCAGCTCCACACAGAGGGATGGTTAAGAAGAAAAGGAGTAAAGACAACAGCAAGTGCCTTATCTTGTTCTGCAGTAATCACTTCAGCTAATCAAGGGACAGCTTTGGCAGATTCTGAAAGGAGCTGTTCAGGGGCCCCATATCAGATTTTGGGGCGAGAGGGAAGGGACAACTTTAACTGTGATTCCACCGGCTACTTAGGCACCTGAAAACGCTAGGGTTTTTTTTTTTTCAGATAACTTAGAAATTAGCTGACAGGAGCACTGTATCTAATTCCTATATAAAGAAACACGATTAAATAAATATTAGACCCATTTAGCTCTAATATTAACATGTTCTGACATCTTGTGTCAAGTCACTTAAAAGACACTGGTTAGGTTTAAAATGTTAATGTATATTCTTACTCTTGAATACAACAATTGAAACAACTGTAGAAAAATCTAGATAACTTTCTATCATTTAGGCTACTTATTTTTTGCAATTCACCAAGCTTGGAACAGATCATTTAACTTTTGGAAACATTCTACAAGGGCAAGCCCTATGAGTTTACACTGCACCTGCTGGGGGCTCTAAGGGTGTTACCATACTACAAATAATAGACTAGAAACTGATTTTAAACAGGAGTGAAACTGACACTTTCAAGTCACTTTCACAGTATTGCCAACCCCAAATGCTCAAAAATCATAAGTCAGGCTCACCAAACTAGAAACTTACTTTTTCTTTAAGAATGAAGGCTGAAATCATCACATATCCACTTGACTCCAGGAGCTGGTGCTTTAAGGAAAACATAATCATCATGAGACTCATGAGAAATGGCAATACTGCTTTCACTTCTGTTTACAGGCTAGTTACATTCCAGAAGGCTCTAAAATACAACGCTACAGTGATTGAGCTGCAGTTCGCAGAGGAGAATATTTAAAACCAAACACCAAGAAAATTCCACATTTTAAAGTTGAGAAAAAAATTGAGTCTTCTGAGGTATATCAGGGCTACTGCAAGCAGGAAAGGAAAATAAACAGGCATGGAGCTCTGGGCAGCTCTTCCTCTTGAAAAAAAAGTTGGAGGGCCAAATCTTCCAGTTCTTAATCAGATAAAACTTCTATTGCCGTCAGTTCCTCCATTCATAGATAGTAACATGTGCTCAATAACTATATACTTCATACTTAAATATCTGAGCCATCTTATCCAGGATTACACATTGTATACACATTGGCTCAGGGATTACATTTTCTGGCATATTCTGAACAGTGCTGAGCACACAGATGGTACCCAGTGAATAATACAAATCAAGAACTGACAAATGTAGTTGATTAGAGGCAGAATTTCTTCCTTATCTACAACTCTGAGAAAAAAAACTTATTGGAGAAAATGTTCACAATAAGTTTGTTTCATTTTATCTGGCAAATCATGTCTCACCACAAGTTTATCCTAATAGAGTACTTCTATATTAGATATAGAATGACCCACAACAGAAACTTCCAGAACTCACACAAAAATCATTGTGCTCGATCACATTTTTCAGAAAATTTGAAATAACAGTTTTTGACTCAAGTTGGCATTTGTGAACCTCCATCTGACAGCAATCACCTTTCTGAGAAGTGATATTTGGGATAGCAGCATCTGAATTCATTGCCTCTTTCAAACAATCAGGACTTGCTTGTTAAGAGGTGACCTTTCTGTGCATGCAACATTGCACATGGAAACACACAGAGAATGTCTACACTTACAGCAGCGCTTTGTGAAGACACTACTTACATCAATGGGAGAGCTTCTTTCGTCAGCGTAGGTATTCCACCTTTCTGAGAGGCGGCACCTATGTCAATGGGAGAAGCCCTCCTATCGACACAGCACTGTCTGCACCAGGAGTTAGGTAAGTATAACTACATTGTTCAGGAATTTCCATACATCTGAGCAACGGAGTTATACCAACATAAGTTGGTAGCATAGACCAAGCCTCAGGCACACATTTTTCAAACACTAATAAACTGTGCTGTGGGTGTTAGAGCTTGAAACGTGCATGTGCTAGTTTTTGTATGTACAAAGTTACATATGCACAAAAGGAGGGTGGTGTGAGATCCCCACTGGAAAAAAAAACCCCAAAACAGCTACAATTTTCAAACTTGGGTGCCAGAAGTTAACTACCTAAATCCATAATACTATGGAGGTACCTCAGTAAGCTCCAGTTCAGGACAGCACATAACTACATGCTTAACTTTAAGCACATGCTTAAATCCTACTGAAGTCAATGGGACTTAAATACATGTTGAAGTTCTTTTCTGGCCTGAGATTTTTAAGAGGCCTGAATTTCAGAGAGAGCGAACACTGGCAACTGTCAATGACTTCATTGTGAGTTGCAGGTGCTCAGCACCCCTCAGAAATCAAATCACTTAGTGAAATGTCTAAATATGAGTTGGGCACTCAAATTTGAAAAATCTAGTTCAGGTCTTTAATACTCAACAGCCATGCTACTAGAAGGCATGTTCTAAAACCAAAATAAGCAGAAATCTCTTGCTAGAAAAATACAATCATGGGTGGGTTTGAAAAGTGCAGTAGAAACCCTTACATTTAAACAGCTTCCAACAAGTATTTTCATAGACATTGGACTGTGAAGGTGGTCTGTAGATAGATTTGGATTAAGTTTCGATCCTTCAATATGCTGCAATTAAACATTTAGTATTGTAATGACAGTAGCGATCCCATTGCAGAATGTATGTATATGACCTATAGATAAAATAGGAGTAAAATAAATGGGTTCTGGAAACTTTGTAACCCAATTATTGCAGTATTTTTACACTGAAAATGAACAATGGAAATTAAAAAATCAAGTGACTTCCACTGAAGCAAATTTAAATGAGGATAGAAGAGGGATCCAAATAATTTTAATTCCTTAATAGAAGAGTTGTATTTAATTTTAGGAAATCTCTCATAGACTTTTCATGCTGAACACAATGCAGAACTTTGCAGAACGCATTGCAAGTTAAAGATTTTGTCAAAAGAGACTCAGATCAGCGTCATAAAGGAATATACAAACAAGTTTATCCTGATCACACCCTCATACTCAAGGCATTTAAATTATGCTTCTGATCTTTCCTTCCCAATCCTCTTTCTCTTCTTTCTCTCTGTCATCCACTGCACCCCCTCCATGTCATTAGAGGCTTCTCTCCAGTGATTGGGCTTTCCCTAGGCTTGCAGGTGATGGGGTTAAATACTTAATTAGTTGTGCTCTGCACCTGGGAGGCGACTGATTAATTGCCTCTTGCCCAGAGGAAGTGGAGCTAGGCTGTATAAGGAGCTAAATTGGGGGGAGGGAGGAGGAGGACAGGCGCTGTGAATTGTTAAAGGTTTGGACATATGGCAGCCATTTGGAAGGGAACAATGAGGTGCAGTAAATGTGGAGGAAATCATTTATATGAAAACTATGTAGAAGAAACAGATCTTAAAGGCAGCAAATACGGGGGGGAAACACAGTGCAGCATATAAAGGATGTGCAGTAGCAGAATGAGTTAGAGAAATAAAAAAAATAATAATAATAAAAAAAAAGTCAAAAGTATCATATATGGAGGCTATCAAAAGGTAACCACTGCAGAAATTAGAAAAAGAAAAACACACAAGAGAAAAGATGTAGATGGACAGCAGAACACATCTCTACTCAGAGAGGAGAATAAAGGGAATGAGAGATGATCTACTGATTGCAAGTGAAGAGAACTTTATACCATTCATTATAGAGGTAATAAACTTCACCTTGCAGACACAGAAAAAGCGGAAAGGATTAAAATCATAGCAAAAGCAGCAGAAAAATATCTAAAGATAGACAACCTCTTGATTAGACCGCATGCATGCAATTTTAAATGAAGGCAATAATACAGCTTAAATAACATGGTATTGAAGATCTTTGGCTGGAATGTGCATAGTTTAATAAAAAATGGACAGGAATTTAAGAAAGCCATCCTTGAAATAGAAAAAAGCCTGATGTAATGTGTATGCAAGAAACATGGCTCATAAGTAAACTTGTGTTCAATTTACCAGGATATGATATATTCTGGAGGGATCAAGGGGCTCCTGAGGTGTGTGTGTTTCTGTATATTTATAAAAGAGGGACTTAGCTACTTTACAATAGATGCGCAGAAACTAAGTTTTGAATCTAATGCTACTGAGATTCCCACGCAAAACAAAAACACATATACGGATTTATAATATTTATAATACATGTAAAAATTAGTTATTTTAGAAGTAGAAAAATTAGTTAATAATGTAAAAAAAATTCATAATTTGTGGAGACTTTAATGGTTACAATGAGCTGAGGGGAAGTGAGAAAACTGACCTAACTGGTAAATGCTTAGAACAATTTATTGGTATGCATAAACTGGTACTATTGAATACAGGAGCACCTAGCAGATTTAATTCAGTGGATGGATCCTTTTCTGTTTTGGATCTGGGAATTGCAAGAATAATATAACTAGTAAAGGCACATGGGAAATTCATGAAGATGGACTGGGAAGTGATTACTTCCCTAAGTTTTTCTGAGTATCAAGGCTGAAGAAATGTCAAAAAGGCAAAAAGAGTTCCTACCTGGAATTCTAGAAAAGCTGAATAGGGCATTTTCAAGATTAAATGTGATGAATATTATGCAGTAACTGTACAAGTGACAACCTAGAGAATTCTATAACAAGGCAATAATAGGAATTATAGCAGCAGCTGATCTGGCCATCTACAAAAAGAGAAGTTACTTACTGTAACTGATGGTTCTTCAAGAGGTGTGGTCCCTATCTCGATTCCAGTCCCACCCCCGAGAAGAGGGGGAGTTTGTGGTTGGTGGCTGTCATGAAGAGATCCCATTGTGGTGTGCCCCATCGCTGGAAGATGAATTGAAGAGCCGGGTCATGCAGTTCCTGCTTGTGGTTGCAGTGAAAGGAGCGGCTGAGGGTGTCTGCAAGGTCATTGTCTGTCCCTGGTAAGTGGGTCACGTGCAGTATGACGTGGTTTCTTAGGCACCAGTTTCACTGCCGTACCGCTCTCGACAGGGTGACCTGGCCCTGAACTGTTTGTTGATGAAGACAACTGTGGTCATGTTGTCCGAGAGAAGTTGTATGTGTCTGGATTTCACGAAGGGAAGAAGTGTCTGACAGACACGTTGGACTGCCCGTAGTTCCAAGGATGTTGATGTGCATGTGTGCTTGTCTGGGGGACTAGAGGCCATGTGCCGTAAGGACCTGTACATAGGCGCTGAAGCCTACGAGGGAAGCATCTGTGGTGAGTGGTGCGGGGTATTGGGGAGTTGAAGAGGGTGCCCGCCATCACTTTGGATGGATCGCACCACCAAGATAGGTACTGTAGGAGGAAGGAGGGCCATTTGTTGAAATGGTCCCTTTATGGGTCGTACACCAAGCAAAGCTGTAATTGAAGGCATCTCATGTGAAGGCGGTCGTATGGCATGATTGCAGTGCACACTGCCATATGTCCAGGAGTGAAAGACAGTGACGGAGGCATGTGCGTGGGCTGCGCTGTAGTTACATAATTAGGGAGGTAGCGGCAGCAGAGAATCTAGGCCATTGAGCCCACTGGCATTTGGCACGGCGAGTAGGATTGGTAGGTGGGCCTGGTGGGGTATCGCAGCCGGAAAGACAGCCAGTTCTGGTAGTGAGCGGGGGACAGATCACAGAGGTCACAGGGTGGCTCAGGAGTCATTAAGAGAGTGCAGACTCTCATCGGTTTTATCACTGAATAACTTTTGGTTGTCGAATGGGAGGTCCTCCAGAGTGGTTTGGACCTCCTTGGGGAATCCCAATGTCTGGAGCCATGAGTCTCTTCTGAGTACCACCTCCGAGGCGAGGGAATGCGCCACTATGTCCACTGTATTGACTACTGCCTGGAGGGCAACCTTAGCCACCAACTTGCTCTTGTCAATGAGGGATTTAAACTCAGTTTGTCTGTCCTCCGGAAGGGAGGCTTGGAACTCCACCAACTCTGAATATGACCTGAAGTTGTACTTTGCCAGTATGGCTTGATAGCTGGCAATGCGGAACTGCAAACCTGAGGAATATACCTTCTGCCCAATGAGTTCAGGCTTCTTGGCTGCTCAATCTGGAGGAATGGTGTGGAAATGTTGCTGTCTGGTGTGTTGCATAGCCATCTGTGCTACTAGAACGTTAGGTGGTGGGTGAATGAAAAGAAAGTCTGTATCCTTGGCTATGACAAAAATAGCGCCTCTCCGCACACTTAGGTGGTGGGGTGAAGGATACTAGAGCATGCCACATTGTCTGGGCTAGTTGAAGGATTGCCTTATGAATCAGGAGCTCTATCCATGATGGACCTGCAGGCTGTAAAATACCCAAGAACTCATCCTGGGGGTCTTTCACATCCTCTGCTGTGAGACTGAGGGCCATCGCCATTCCGCGTAGGAGGTCCTGGTGTTGCCCCTGATTGTCTGGTGGGAAGAGGACAGGAGGAATAAGCGCCTCATCTGGAGATGACGATGCCCCAGTCGGTACCACTGGTTCTGCGGGCACAACAGTGCCCTGTGGGTCCTCATAGACAGAGGGAGCATACTCCAAGGGGGGCCTACGTTGCAGGGGAGTGCTGCGTGTCCACTGTGACACTGGCTGGTTTAAAGAGGCCCTTGAGGTGTATTCAGGAGCTTTGATTACTCCCTTCTACACCAATCTCATGTTGGGGGTGTCACGCTGGCTGGATTGGGGGGGGGGGGGCATTTACTATATTGTTTAACATCAGTATGTTAAAATCATAATAATTCATATGAGATATGTCATGTCAGGTACTGTTAGAAAGGCTATAATGTGCTAAGTAAAATGATAATGTTTATGTTCATGTGTTACATGTGTAATGGAAGTTATGGATATGTTTGCTATATCTGTATTTCAAATTGTGCTGTGTCTGGGCCACACCCCAGAAAGGATGGCTGCAGCAATAGCCTGCTTAATGGCCCATTGAGAAATTCACAGGTACAAGGGGCCCAGGGGGAGAAGCCAGGGATATACCTGATGAGTCACCAGGACTTACTCATGTGACTCTGGACTCCGTTTTGGTTCCTGTGAAATTCCACAAGCAGCAAGGCAAAAGCCAGATGACACAAATGGCAAATGCCCAAGATCCATTTTGTCTTTAGTCTGTCTTTCAGTCATCACCTACCTCTGGATCAACTCATCTACTGAAGCTCTGAAACAAAGGACTGAGACCCATCCAGATACTGGATGTATACCAGAGGGACTATACAAGCCTGCAAACTCCACAATTCTTCTAGAAACCTGATATATATGGACTTTCAAATCATTTGTATGTATCTGATTGCTTTAATCCTTTACCATTTCTCTTATAGTTTGTTTGTTTCTTTTTATAATAAACCTTTAGTTTTAGTTACTAAAGGATTGGCTGGCAGCGTGGTATTTTGGGTAAGATCCGAACTTATATTGATCTGATACTGTGGCTGAGCCTTTGGGGTAAAGAGCATAGAGTTTAAATAACTGGTCTCTTTACTGGATCTAGTGGCTGACTGGGAGCCGGAGACTGAAATGCAGTAAAGGGGGCTGTGTATATTTTTGTTTTGGCTTCTTGGTAACCAGTGTGGGGAATCAGAAGCACTGTTTGTGGCTGGTCGGGATGTCTGACTTCAGTGTCACCCACCAGTGCTGGGAGAATCTGCTCTCCTTTTGCAGCCTGCCCTGACCTTGGCATTTTCAGGTGGCTACCCTAGGCACAGATGGGTCACAGCCACAATAGGGATCCCAATGATGCCAGAAGGGCCAGGCATGTTGGATCTTTGTGGCAATGGCCCACTCGGGTACCAGAGACACTGCTCCGCTGGAGGTCATATGATGGTAAGTACATCTGGAGTTGGTATTGTGGGCTATGTGCCGGTGAGAAGGACAAACCCAGTTCCGATGACCACTCCAAGTCCAACTGTTGCTCAAGAAAGAGCGGAGCCCTTGGGGTCAGTAGGGCATGTGCTGTCTCCCTTGGCTTCCTACGATGTGCAGTGCGTGCAGAAGCAAGTGGTTCGTCTGCTAGAGATGAAGGATGCACAATCCCCAGCGATCTATCTAGGTCTGTGAACTAGCTGTGAAATGGCTGGAGAGAATATACTGATCATGTGTTAAACAAAAATTTTAGTATGCAGGAGATTATTGCAGCCATTAGTAAAAGGGAAAAATACAGCTCTAGGTAAAGATAATATAAGTAATAAAATGCTTCAACACTTGTCAGAAGGGAGTCTAAAGATTATCTTGAGGTTATACAATGATATATGGGCAAAAGGTCCACTCCAATATAACAGAAACAAGCACTGGTGATACCAATTAAGAAACCAGGTACGGTACATACAAGCCCTCATGCCTATTGCTCTCACATCACGTGTGGGGGGAAAATGATAAAATGTAAGACTAGTGAATACTTGGAGAAATATTACATTACAACTACAAAGTGGTTTCAGAAAAGGAAGATGCACAGTTGACCATGTAGTGAGATTAGAAACAGGCTACAAAGAAGCATAAGGACTAAGAACTTTATGATAAGAATCTTCCTGGGCACTGAAAAAGCATATGACATGCTATGGAGGGAAGGCTTCTTATATAAATTAGACAAAATTGGAATGGAAGGGAGAATGTTTTCGTGCACCAGGGACTTTTTAAGTGACAAACTATACAAGTCAAAGTGGGAACAGCTTTATCAAAAACCTAAAAGCTTACAAACAGAACTTCACAAGAGAGTATTATCAGCCTTATTTTGTTTCACATTATGATAAATGACCTCCCTGAAAGTTTGCAGATGGGAATAGGTATTTTCTGTTTTGTAGACGGCTGTGCTGTATGGACGAAGCATAAAAGACTTAAAGTAGCCATGGAAAAGACAAATGAGGCACTCGAGAATTTCCAAGTGGGGAAATGATTGGGGATTTAAATTCTCACTTGCAAAAACAAAAAAGAAATGCTTTTAACAAAGAAGAAAATTAGAGAGGAATGGGACTTATTTCTTTATGGCAAAAAAATTCAAATAGTTTAAAAGTTTATGTTCCTTAGAATAGTGTAATGTAATAAATGAATTTCAAAAGATAGTATCATACAAAGAAGGATGAACTTACTTAAAAGTGTTATGGAAACAAATGGGAGGCAGATAAAAAGATATTCATGATGATATATAAAACCAGCTTAAGACTATGGATGCCAGGCTTTGATTCAGCCTCATAAACAACTCTTAGAAATTTGGAACTGCTCCAGACTCAAGCTCCACGATTGGCATGTGGCACAATGATAACACCACCAGTGTGTGTGCTACAAATAGCCACTGGAGAAGCACCTATAAATCTAAAGATCAAACTACTAGATCTAACCTTATGGGAAAAAGTAAAAGGGAATCATGAAAATAGAAGTACACAACAGATTTATGAGGACTCCTAGGAGCTTAGTAGACAAAGTTATATGGATTTCCACAGACTTCCTCATACTATCAGGGTAAAAGAATGCATTAAAATGACACACAAAAGGAAAAAATGAAAAATCTAAACATTTTTGTCATTAGAAATTGAATTAAACCTGGACAGTTTTTCTTTCATTTGTGGCTTTGGAATTGTATGAAAAAAACAAGGGAAGGGAAAAAACCCACACTTTATGACCAATGCAATTTCTGAATTTATTTATGAAAAATGGGGCCAACTTTGTCAAGTCTATGCACATAGATCAAAAGTTGACAGCACGGGTAGAGTGGGAACAGCCTTCTGTGTTCCTAGTTTTAGAATCCAGAAATCTAAAAGGCTATTGAATTATGTGACCGTTCTGATGGCTGAGCTAATAGGGATAATGTTGGCATTAACCTGGATAAGAGATGTGTGACCAGCTGCAGCCGTAATTTTATCTGATTTTTGTCAGGCATAATGACAACCAGAACAGTGTCTTCAGAAAGCAGACGTGCCATAATGAGTAAATTAATGTTCCTAACTTGGAAATAATGCCAGCAGGTATCTGTGTAACAATAGCATGGATTTCAGAGTGCGTTTCAGAATACCTGGAAATGTGATGGCTGGCAAAACAGGAGGGGGGAAGAAGAGAGGGGGAGAGACCCAGGAGAGGAAATAGGAGTTCCCTCTCCCTGGCAAGGGTCTGGAGCCCATTAGTTTGGGACTGGAGGAACATTCGGGGGGGGGGGGGGGGGGGTCTAGGCCAGTCCCCACGGGAGGCAGGGAGGAAGCACCACCCAGCTTCGCTCTGGCCCCAGTCTTAGCTCCAGCCCCACAGCTCCAGAGTTGCAGCTCTGCTCCCGGCCCCAGCTCCCGACCACAACCCTGGCTGCTGCTCTGGCTCCTGACTGAAGTTCCGGGGGGAGTGGGAGGAGCCGCCAATAGATTCCATTACAAGTAAGGGGCAATGTGACAGAAAAAGTTTGGGGACCACTGCTCTTGGGTAATAACATTCATCCTTTCAGATCTCTCACTACTGCTAAAATACTGGTTGACTAGCTTGACTACCATCGTAAGAGTTAGATGGAAATAACCTATCGGGATGTATTATTATAAAGTCAAGTGCCTCAGACCATGTACCAACCACACATGCAGTTACTGCACTTACGCATGCAAATCATGTACTGTGCATGCAAATATCTTAGAGCTAACAAGGGTGTGGCCAACGTTTTCAAATTTGGGTGCCTAAAGCTATGCATCTAAATCTACATTTAGGTACCTAGATAAAAGTGATCTGATGTTCACAGGCACTGAGCATCTCCAGATTTCAATGAAGTCAATGGGAACTGCAGGTTCTCAATACCTCTGAATATCTGCCCATTTTCTGTAGGTGCCCAAATACAGATTTAGATGCTTAGGTGTAGGCAAGTTCTGGGCATTGAAATTACATAATAGCTCTGTAATAAGGTCTGACATGTTTCATGCAATCCCTCCCATCTTTTTTCTAGTGCTCTTGCTTTTGGGAGAATATTCCTACCTCAATCATTCCATCTTGCTAACTGGCTTCAGAGCAACTCTATGCAATTTTGCTTCCTCTCTTTAATTAATGCAACAACTACTTTTTAGACACATTAACATTTTCTAATTTCTGTTGCCCGCTGCACTCTGGATAGCTCATCCATCACTCCCCTGAGGTTGAACAATAGGTATATTAGCTAGAGCGCACTGATTTGTGTGGGTGGGTGGGTGGGTGGGTGTATGAGTGTGAGAGAGAGAGAGAGAACAGCTGTAACCAACACTTTTTTTCCAGATTTTTGTCTAGTTTGTGTTTTGCCAGATTATTTTTCATCTATGTTCCTTTTCTTTTAAATATTATTTCATGCTCCTCATACTCTATTATGTGTCCTATTTAGTATGATTACTTCATTCTATGAGATATACCTAGAGTACTAATGCACCTATAACATTGTCCAACTTGTTTGATTCACTTGAATTGTTGGCATCAAAAGGTTTTTTATTCTTTAAAATCCCATCAGAGATGGGGTTATTAAGTTACAATGCATTTTCCATGTGGTACACCTTTGTATGCTTCAGAAACAAAGCTGAAATGTACTAGCGTTTTATAGGTTCTTGGACAAGGCAAGAGTTACACAAAAAAGGATTAAAAACCTACTTAGTCATGCTCACTGTACATTTAACTTTGGTGTATGCACATGTATACTCTGTTCTGTGTTTTCAATATATGTTGCCCTTTGTACTGGGAGGAAGAAGAGATAGGAAAACATGGGAACAGGAACAAACTATTAAATATGGTTTGTCAAAAATGTATAACCTGCAATAACAATTGGCATTATGTGTGTATTATATTTAGAAATCTTCAAGATGTATTGAAATAGTTGACAAAAATGTTTTAAAGATTCCTGCTGTTCTATTTACAAAATCTAGGGCAAAATCCTGGCCCCACTGGCTTCAGCAGGTCCAGGATTTCACCCCGAGTGAATTACTTACTCTCCCACCCTTTCCTTTGATTACATTGTACTGTTCTCCAGTTACATCAAGATGTGCTTTATGAAGGCAGATGCTTTACTGAGGCATCTCCCAAAAAACTGATTTAGCAAAAGGCAAAGACTGCTTCATAACGGGGACAGTATTGGCATGAATTCTGCTTAGCTGGAATGTGTCATGGAGACATTACTCAAAGTGTTAAGTAGTGCTAAATATGTGTAAAATTCTGAGCTCCGATCTTCTAATGCAAAAGCTGCTAAATAAAGATGAAAAGAAAAACCAAACACCAAAGTGTGATGTTCCCCTCTGCAATCTGCACTGGTGTATTGCTGTTTCACCCCAAATCCCTCATTCTTGTAGCCCATCTTACCATGTTCTGCTGTGCGACACCTCCCCCCCCCACTCCTAGGTCAGCCCACGCACAGCCTACAGCAGCAAGCTGCTCCCAGCTAAGTGAGTGAGTGCTTCTGGCCAGCCACTCTTGGGGTTATGCACTGGTATGACCCCAGCAAACACCCCCAGTCCCAGATGCAACCCTGGGAACTGCCATCTTACAATGTTCAGTGCTACCCACTGCACCCTCATTGGTTTGTCAATTTATCAAAGAAATTGATATGCACCAACTTTGTCACTTCAAATGGAGCCTCTATCACATCTTAAACCACATTCACTGCTTTAGGTAAAACAAAAACAAATTCATTAAGGACAGAAAGATTTTATGTGATTATAAGTCAGAGGATCAAAAGTAAATAAAAGGCAAACCGCATTCTAAACTAAGCTTAACCTTAGTCTTAGATGATTCTCACTGCAGGCTAGGTGGTCTGCCCCCAGCCAGGCTCTCCCCTGAGTCAGTACATCAGTTCCTTGGTGGTGGTTGCAGATGGAGATGGAAGAAGAGAGCAAGAACAGCAAAATGTCTCCCCTTTTTAACATGTTCCTTTGCCCCCCGCTGGGGCCTCACCCCCACTTCCAGCGTCAAGTGACAATCAATGTCCTTGTATGGCTCCCTCCATACTTGAGTCAGTGAGTGTCCCTTATCGACGCTTAGGCTAGTCCACTGTTCCTGGAAGAACTGGTTTGCTTTGTGCATGCCTTAGTGAGGTACGAACTGCCTCTCTGCCCTTAGAGGGTTTTGACTGAATTTGCTTCAAGCTATGAAACACACCTTTGGGAACGTTACATAGCAAAGCCTCATAACCATACATATGACATTGCAACAGACATATTACTATAACAATAATGTTCAGTATGCCAGGAGCATCCCAAAAACATCTTACATGACATACTTTGCATTAAACGATGCACAATCACACCATAAGGATGCACATGGGGATGCAGTGTGTCACACAAGTACTATTCTATTTTTGCATTTCAAAGTCTTTTCAAACTTATATTTAAAAGGCCTCTTCCCTTTGGCTCTGATCCGGCAATGAACTTCAGATAGATGCAAGGACCTGCCTGTGTGGACCTCGTTGTAGGATCAGGGCCTTAGCTGAGAGAAACACTTCATTAGGACAATATGTTATCCCCACAGATATGTCCCAAATGCAGTTGATTCTGCTATTGTTCCCATTTTCTTATACACTTCTATGACAGGGTGTAAAGGGGTCCCAAGAGGGACTATAGACGGCTGTGATGCTCTGTTCTAATTTCATCAGTAAGAAGCACTGCTGAACTGGATGGTAGTGCAGGATGGCTCCAGGCCTTTTAACGTAGAGGTTGTCAGACAATGATTAGAAGAGGAAGTAAAGATGAAACGAATAACTTGTTTTACTGCAATTCATTTTAATTCACATACAGCTGTAGTACTAAGCTAAGGAGTCTGGCAATGCTTCCTGCTACTGGCAAATACCACCACAAAGACCCCCTTTTAAGACCCAGAAAGACTTACATATCCATGCAAATTCCCAAAATATTTTTCGTTGAACTGTTCTGGATATACTATAGGGAAAAAAATTATATATAAGCCTATGGAGCATCCAGTTGTGCATTGTATCTGCATTTGTTAAATTCCCGAACTCAAAATATTCACTAGCTATTTGGAGCCCAGATTTAAGTACATCACTAATAAGTCGCCTCTCTGGGCTTTCAGATCATTGCCCCAACAGTCTGTATCAGGACATCTTTCTGATACAGGCAGACCAGTTATGGGAGGAAATAGTGGATTCACTGACTGCTGCAGAAGGTGCAGTTTGAACTGCTAAATAAGCCTTCTCCCCCACCTACAGAAGAGCCCACCCTATTGCTCAGCACGAGATGGGGAGGGAAACTACAGGGAAGCCATTACTGAGCACAGCTCCCTCTAGGCAAAGCAGTTCTCCAACTTATTCATGCTGTGCAGAACTCCATAACAGGGTGCTCTGCCATCCTCTAGCCCAGTGGTTCTCAACCAGGAGTATGTGTACGCAGAGGTCTTCCAGGGGGTACATCTACTCACCTAGATATTTGCCTGGTTTTACAAGAGGCTACATAAAAAGCACCAACGAAGTCAGTACAAACTAAAATTTCATACAGATAACGAGACTTGTTTATACTACTCTATATTTGACACACTGAAAGTTAAGTACAATATTTATATTTTAATTGATTTATTTTATAATTATATGGTAAAAATGAGAAAGTAAACAATTTTTCAGTAATAGTGTGCTGTGAAACTTCTGTATTTTTCTTTCTGGTTTTGTAATCAAGTAGTTTTTAAGTGAGGTGAAACTTGGGGGTATGCAAGACAAATCAGACTCCTGAAAGGGGTACAATAGTCTGGAAAGGTTGTGAATCACTGCTCTAGTGCATAAAGCACTAAATTAGGAGTCAGGAGACCTGGGTTCTGTTCAAACCTCTACCACTGGTCTGCTGTGTGATTTATATCGTAAGCTCTGGTAGGGCAGGGACTGTCTCTTATGGTGTGTTTATACAGTGCTTAGCACAATGAGGCATCCCTCTCTTGTGTGGTGCCTCTAGGTGCTACTCTTAATATTAATAATAATAATAATGAATCTGCCTTCCCTCCAACTCCTCAATTTCTCATCATTTGATTCTGAGACTGTTTCATTCTGTGGACCACCTCAACCAGCTCTGCCAACACACAGGTGGTCCAAGGAACACAGTTTGAGCACCCATGCACTAAGACTATCCCTGTGCTTATCATAGTGAGCAGGCTGCGGCAGCGTGGGGAAGTAGGCAAAGACAGAACAAGTGTTGGAGCAGAATGTCTTGCAGAGATGATGATGGAAGATGGAAGAGATGGTAAAGAGCACTGAAGGGAGGGAAAGGAGAGCGCTTAGCAGGCTGGAGGCTCTTTCAAGGGAACTAGATTGCAAACTTTGGTCTTCCAATGAGGACTGGTTTGGTTTTTTTATTTTAACTCCTGCAGATTTTCAAACACAACAAAACCTTTGGTAAGGATGAAGAATTATCCAGAGCATTAAATAGCATAGATTGTCTACACCACGAGAATGCCATTGAAAGTAAAACCTAGAATTCGTGGGATGCAATGTATTTATCTTTTTCCCTTCAATTAATCTTTAAAATTTTGTTATTCAGCACCCCTAAAACACTCACCATAGTAGTAACCACTAAAATGATGTTACGTTACCTTACTCCATCTTCAGCTGTTAAAATCCAGCATAGGCATCCAGACGCAATTGGTCCTTTTTAAATAAAACCTGAAAGATAATAAGAAAAAGAATCTCTGTGTGGAACCATAATAATAGAAGAAGAATATGGAAAATAACTTTAAAATGAAATAAATATATGGTCAAGACCACAAACTTATCATTCCCTTTAAAAAAAACTGAACCAAAGATGACTTTTTTTCTTTTATAACTTCATGTCTCAATAACTGGAGAAGGAATCTGGAGTGGGGACCAATTTTGAGTAAAGAAAGACTGTTAAGATACAAAGTGCAAGAGAAATTTCAGAAGCCACGTGTTGTTATTGTAAAGTCTTATGCTTAGAGACTGTGGTTCATGTTTCCCTTATTCTATAAAATATTAGTGAAAATAGAATACATATCTAAACAACAAGATTCCAGGAATGCCACTCTGCGTGTCACTCTGAAGCCTAATATATCTATAGAGTGAGTGTGAAGCAATGAAAACAGCTACAAGATGAGGGCTCTTTTTGATAAGAATATCACCAGGCTGAATCACCACCAGATTTTGCAATCTGTCACCATCAAATTGTTACATTCTTAGCCCTCCCTCTTGACTTTGTGAATCACAACAGTGTGATGTACAGCTACAGTAGGGTATGGTCTCTATGCCATGCCAAGAGTCCTATACCACTGTGATATCAGAGGTAACTCAACCAATCACCACCATACTTCACAGCTAATTTGTATGCAACAATTTAATCAGTCATATAAAGGAGAGTGCACAGATGGTGGATTATATGGCCAAATTATCACATCTGCGTGCCCTACTTTCACCTGCAGAAAACATAAATCTCCCAGCACAATCCCAACTAGACACAAATCAACACAACCATCCATGCAACACAACCAATAGCCCCAAATATCACAGAATGTCCGTTGAGTCATTGTGAAGCAATGGAAACAACTGCATGCATGGTCGAGAGCACCTTTTGCAGAATATCAAAGCTGAAGGTTTCTAGCTGTCAGAGGAGTGATGTTCTGGGACAGTCTTCCAAAGGGAGCCATGGGGGCAAAAAACCTAACTGGCCTGAAGACAGAGCTTCATAAGTTTATGGAGGGGATGGTACGATGAGACTGCCTATGATGGCATGTGGTCGATCAGTGACTGCCATTAGCAAAAAATCCCCAATGGGACACTAAACGGGGAGGGGGTTCTGAGTTACAATAGAGAATTCTTTCCCAGGTATCTGCCTGGAGGGTCTGGCCCACATGCTCAGGGTCTAACTAATCGCCATATTTGGTGTTAGGAAGGAATTTTCCCCTGGGTCAGATTGGCGGAGACCTTGGGGGTTTTTCATCTTCCTCTGCGGCATGGGTCACTTGCCGGTTTAAAACTACTGCAAACTGTGGACTCTTTGTAATTTGAAGTCTTTAAACCATGATTTGAGGACTTCAGTAACTCAGCCAGAGGTTGGGGGTCTATTACAGGAGTGGGTGAGTGAGGTTCTGTAGCCTGCAATGTGCAGGTGGTCAGACTACATAATCACGATGGTCCCTTCTGACCTTAAATGAGTCCATCACCAGGTTCAGTCATCACTGGGTTTTGCAGTCTGCTCCTGACCAATTTTTAAGTTCTCACATATTTTCAGATTTTACACACAACTTTACGGATTATACTGTGCGACAGCACAGGCTTTCAGTTACTAGTATCTACTAAAAATGCTTTTAAATCACTATTAAATTCAGCAAGAATACTGAAGAGTACTTTCACCCCACAAAAAAGCCAAAAACAAACCATGGTCCCAGAGCCTGGGTCAACTGACCAAGGCTTATGCTATGGGGCTAAAAATAGCTGCTTAGATATTCTCACTCAGGCTGGAGTCCAGGCTCTGAGACCTTCCACCCCCACTGAATTTCGGAACCCGGGCTCCAGCCCAACCAGGAACATCTACACACCTATATTTAGCCTCATAGCATGAGCCCCGTGAGCCTGAGTCAGTTGACCCAGGCTCCAAGACTTTCTGCGACAGGATTTTTTGCTGGGTAGACATACCCTACATCTCAGGTAGGAGGATGTTCTTGTACGGATGCACCGACATCATTCCATTGAGGTTAGGTCTGCACATTAACCCACACGTGCTTGGCAGCTGCAACAGGCCTGGGCCATCCAGGCAGTGAGCCAGCCCAGTGCCTCTGCTGCAGGTTCATATCCCCAGTTTCCCTGCCTGCTCACTGTCAGCACAGTTTCGGCGGATCCACAGCTCCAGTGACTCACCATGGCCCCAGGGTCCCTCCTCAGAAGTGGGTTCCCCATATTGAAAGGGGCTCCATAGTAAAGACAACTAGCAACTGAATTGGGCCTATTGACTCATTTTGCATAGACCACCAAACTGTTTGGGGTTGAAACAACTGTAATTCACCACAGACCAAGCTGGAATCAAGCCAGGAGGTAAAAAAAGATACAGTTTCCCACTGCCAATCCCCAGACCTATTCAGACTGCAAAGGAAGAGCACTTTTACAAAATATGTTCCTGTGTCTGTTCACACTGAAACTAATTACCGCTGAATCACCTAAACAGTAGAAATGTTAAAGCTCGTATCTTATAAATCGATATTCAAGACGCATAATCAGGAACTCCTCTAACAAATCCTTAATGAAATCCCATAATTCATCTGTCCAAGAGACCCATTCAACTTTAATGCCACACTTTCCTATAGATCTGCAAACCACATAACAGGAAAGGCAGGTCCTTAACAGCCTCTGGTTCCATTTCCACTGTGACTACCCAGCATGCACCATACTATGATGATATAGCAATGAAGGAACTGCCTTGAGCATAGAGTCAGCTCAACATTGAGTCTCAGATAAATATTGTCGGTCTTTCATACACGGCATGAGAAACTAGAAACTCTGCCCTGTCAAAAAGGAACAGGAATTTACCTGAGCCTATGTGGGCTGGCTCCTGCATCAGTGTTGATTCCCTAATAGCAATGACATCGCAGCATGATGTATGCTGGGACATCACAGTGGAGCTGGAGACAGACCCAGAGGCAGCAGCTTCAGAGGAAACTAACTAGCCTGATAAGCAGGGCATTCATCCCACTTTGCTGAAGTACAGTCGCTTCCCTTTAAATGGAGACTCTATTCCTAAGCAAGCGATTGTGCAATATAATAATCTGTTATAAAGTCCCACTGGAATCAGTGGTGTGAGTGTCATACATTGGCAAGAACTTCGCAGAATAAAAACTAAGTAAGGCATTATCGCACTAATGCTGCATCATACTGAATGTAGAATATGGGGGAGTCAGATTAGCACCTTTGTTATCACAGCTTGACATCTTTCCCTGCCTCCCCATATCCAGAATAATAAATGCCAAAAGTCTTAACTGCCTGTGAAGGAACCAGAAAATCATTTTATGAATTAAAACATTTTATTTGAAGAACAGAAAAAATTCTTCAATTTGACATCTTTTATCTTCAGGACAATAACAGCTAAGATATTTCAGCTGAAATATTGGAGCCATATTGCAGCACTATTGCATTGTAAATACATTTTTATACTGTGTTGCTATGTATACTATTTTATACTATGCACACTGAGAATGCTCAATCAGGGCTAACTGCAAAGAATAGAGAAGATGATCCCCCAGAAAGGAGGTTTCTTTCTGTAACTGGAGATTCTTCAAGATGTGCGGTCCCTATTTGGATTCCAGAAGTGGGTGAGCATGCTCGCCAGGCACTAGAGCCAGAACTGTTTGTAATAGCACTCGTTGACCGCACATGCGTTGTGCATCGGCCATGTGGTGCAGCTGAGGCTTTAAGAGGCTGTGCAGGTCGACGCCGCTCCAGGTCCCTCTTACCAGCAAACAAGAGAGCCTGCAGCAGAGGGGATGGAGGGCAGGTATTCGAATCCAAATAGGGACCACACATCTCAAAGAACCTCACATTAGGGTAAGTAACTTCCTTTTCTTCCTCGAGTGATGGTCCCTATATGGTTGCCAGATGTAGGTGTGTAGCAAGCAGTGTTCACCGTGGAGGTGGGTGCAAGCATTCACAGGAAGTCACAGTCTGGAGGAGGCACGGCCAACCACCGCATCCACCGCCGCTGCTGGGGTGATGGAGCAGTGAGTGTTAAAAGTTGTGGATGGAGGACCATGTGGCCGCTCTACAAATGTCTTGCCACAGTACATCCATGAGGAAAGCCAACGTGGTGACATGTTCCTGCGTGGAGTGGGCCGTGACTCCAGGAGGCAGAGGAACGTGAGAGAAAGCGAGGCATTCCTCGATGCACTGGGAGATCCATTTTGAGAGGCTTTGCGAGGAGAGGGTGTGGCCCCAGCAGCACTCTGCAATGGCAAGGATGAGTCTCACCTGGAAGGTGTGGGTGTGTTGAAGATAAAAGGTCAGGCACCGGCCATAATCGAGAAAAGACAACGTGTGCTCTCTGGGAAAGGTGTATGGCTTGGGGTAGAAAATTAGAAGGTGGATAGGCTGGTTGAGGAGAAACTGAGTGGCCACCTTGGGGAGAAATTTGGGGTGCAGTCAGAGGGAGACTGTGTCTTTGTGGAAGACGGCAAAGGTTGGATTGTTCATTATGGCCACCAGCTTGCTAACCCACCTCACAGAGATGATGGCCACTAAATAGATCACCTTCATAGAGAGGTGGGTGAGAAAGAAGGTTGCAGGGGTTCGAAGGGCGGCCGTGTGAAGGCAGAAAGGACAAGATGAAGGTCCGAAGATGAGGTAGGCTTCCGCACCGACAGGAAGGCATTGAGTAGGCCACAAAGGAAGCAGGTGGTGGTCAGGTGAGTGAAAGCAGAAAAACTGTCCAAAGGAGGGAGGATGGCACTGAATGCTGCCAGATGGACATGGATGGAGGAAGGGGCAAGGCCTGACAGCATAAGGTGGAGAAGGTAGTCAAGGAGGATGGGAATAGAGGTGGAGTCCAGAGGGTAGTGATGGAGGTGTGCCAAAGTGGTGAAGTGCCACCATTTTGCTTGGCAGCAGGCCTTGTAGATGGTTGCCTGCTGTGCATGAGGACATCATGCACTGGTGTGGCACACGTCCTGTCTACATGCAAGCTCCATCCAAATACCAAGCCATCAGATGAAGCGGGCTCAGGTTGGGGCGCTGCAGATGGCTGTGTGCCTGTGTGAGGAGATCCAGGAGGTTGGGGAGGCAGCCAGGGGCAAGCAGAGAGATGAACCAATATTGGTGGGGCCAAAAGGGGAGCCACTAGGATGATCATTGCTTGATCTCACCGCACCTTGCACAGGACTTGCAGGAGCACAGGGAGTTTGGTGGTCCAGGGCAGGAGAAGTGTGTCACCCTGGGAGCCCAGCCTGAGGGCTCCTATAGAGCAGAAGAGAGGAAGTTTGTGGTTTGCAGTGGTCATGAAGAGGTCCCAGTGCGGTGTGCTCCAGTGGCAAAAGACAGAGGAGCGTGGGGTCGTGCAGCTCCTATTCATGATTTGCATAGAAGGATCTCCTGAGAGTGTCCGCCAGAGAGTTGCTGGTGCCTGGGAGATGCACAGCATGAAGGGTAACTCTGTGCCTGAGGCATCAGTTCCAGAGTTAAAATCCCCCGTACAAAGGAAGGAGGAGAGGGCACCCCCCAGCTTGTTGAGATGCACAATTGCCGTTATGTTGTTGGAGAGCAGTTGAACATGCCGGGATCTGATAAGAGGCAGGAACAGCCAACAGGCAAGGCAGATGGCCCACAATTCGAGATGTTGATATGCATCTGTGCCTCCCTGGGCATCCAGATGCCCTGAGCAATATGGCCCTCCAAATGCGTGCTCCACCGAATGAGCGAGATGTCTGTGGTGAGAGTGGTGTGGGGAGTGAGAGGAGCAAACAGAAGGCTGGCCAGGACTCAGGATGGGTTTGTCCACCATGTGAGGGAAACCAGGAATGGGGGGGGATGGGAGGAGGAGCAGGACTGGCTTGCCCAGATGATCCACCAACTGCAGTTTGTAGACTGACTGGAGCCACAGCTGGAGGCAGTGCATATGCAGGCGGGCATATGGTGTCACAGAGGTGCGGCTGCCATGTGGCTAAGGAGGAAGAGGCACTGGCAGATAAGCAGACACGGGGTGCAACGTAGCTGTGCAATGAGAGAGGCGAGCGTAGCCAAATGGTCCGTTGAGAGAAAAGCTCAGCCCGCAAAAGTGTCCAGGTGTGCCTCAATGAAGGTGAGCACAGGGGTAGTGTAGGACGTCAGGGCCACCTCTCTCTGTCCCCCTCGCTGTTGCACCTAAAAGACAGGCTCAAAATGGGGAATTAGCTGTTTTGGGGCTCCAGCCCTCAGCCAGGCAAGTACACAGTCTATCACCCCTGGCCCTCTGGCAGGTCAGGGCAGAGCTGACAGGCAGTCTATGGCCCAGGCCCTTAGGCAGGGCAGGGCAGCTCAGCAGTCTGTGGCCCCAGGCCCTCATTCCTCCTGACCTACAGTGGGGTAGTTGCCAACCCCAGGGAGGGGCATCAGAGGAGGCAGGGGGTTGCGTCCAACCCAGGGCCCTAACAGGGGCAGAAGGTTCTGCCACTGGGTCAGCGGGGTCCCAACCAAAGCACACTGACCAAGTATCAGGACACAACACAATCAGACTATCGTCTGCTTTCCCTGAGCTACTTCCTAGCACTTCATCATAGGGTACCGTGCTTTCAAGGTCGTCGGTCTCCTCGGAGTAGACGGCTAGCAGCTGCCCCAGCAGTTCCTCGGCAGCCCAGATGGCAAGCTGCTCCAGCAGCTCCTCCTCAGCCTTGAGGCTGTAGCGCTCAGGATCCAGCTCCAGCACTGGCAGGGAGACGCCCTTCTCCTCTGGTAGCTCTAGCCTAACTGAGCTCTTCCTTTATATTTCCTGTCTTGCCCTTCTGCTTCCAGTGGGGAGGATGTGGCTGTTCTGGTTCCACCCACCACAGGGCAGGTAGTTTGCCCTCCCTCTCCTCTAGGGTGGTCTGGAGCTCCTTAGGAAAGCTGGAGGATTGGAGCCAGGAGTCCCAGAAGAGCACCACACCGGATGCTAGGGAGTGAGATGCGATATCAATGGCTCGACCAGGGCTTAGAGGGCCATCTTGGCAACCGGCTTGCCCTTGTCCAGCAGCGCCTGGAAATCATGCTGCTTTTCTGCCAGGAGGAAGGCCTGAAACTCTGTCAACTTGGAGCATGAGAAAAGATCGTACTTCGCCAGGAGGGCCTAGTAGTTGGCAATGTGGAGACCCATGGAGGAATAAACCTCGCACACCAGAAGGCCCAGTTTTTTGGCCTGCCAGTCTGGAAGGGCGGCCTTGAAGTGTTGCTGTTAGGCGCGTTTGGTCGCCCCGTGGATCACGAGCGAGTTGGGGGGCAGAGAGGTATAGAGGAAGTCCCTACCCTTCGAGGGAACAAATTTCGGCACACTTTGGGGTAAGGGCACAGGAAGCCAGGGTGTGCCAGACCAACTGAGCCGGTTGGAGGATGGCCTCATGAATAGGAAGGGTAGTGCACGATAGCCCAGGTGGTTGCAGGATATCCAGGAACTGGTCTTCCACCTGGAGGTTGAGAGTATCCACCATGCACCGAAGCAAGTCATGATACTGGCAATGGCCATCCGGAGGGGAAAGGGAAGGCGAAATGAGTGCTTTGTCTGGAGATGAGAAGGCTCCAGTGAGAACTGGTGGTACCGGCGATGTCCTGAGGTTCATTGTAAACAGATAGTGGGGCGTGCGGGCAGAGAATGGCCAGGCATACGGGTTCCCACGCACTGGCAAGTCCCAGGGGTATTGGAACCACACCTTGGTGGAAGGGCTGTACAACAGGTACAGTGGTTGTCAAATGAGGATCCAGGCTATAGGACTGTACAGGGAAGAATGAGGGGCCTGGCTCAGAGGATCACTCAGACTCCAAGGACAGGTCCAGCAGAGGCGGGGCCGTTGGTGCAAGGTGGAGCAGAACAGGGCCTAAAGGAGCCAACAGGAGAGGTTCATCCACAAGAGATGGGACCCTCAAGACAGCATCAGCTTGGGCGTGGGCATCAGGGGAGACAGGCAACTCAACATCCATGAGAGTCTGGAGGAGGCTGGAGGCATCAACGGTGCCAGAGGTAAAGGTGGCAGACCAGTGGGCCATGGCTGGAGGCGGTGCCAGCGGTTCGCAGTGGTGCTTGGATTTATGCTCCGTATGAGGCTTCTTAGGAGACAAAGAGCTGGGTCGACACGTGGCTCAGGCAGGCAACACTGTGTTTAGATGCGGTCCCTGTTGGGTAGCTGTCCTGTGCCCATGTCCGTGCTTCTTATGCTCATGGTGAGGCTTTGGCGGTTGTGGAAGTACCGTGGGTGCCGGTGCATGGGAAGGGACCAGGGGAGCGCTCACCGGTGGTGATGGGCGCCACGCTGGCAGATCCATCAGACCCAGAGCAGATTGCGCACGTGGCTGCATAGCCTCCTCTGTCAGATGTTTGAGGAGGCTAAGCTCTCTAGCTTCACAAGTCTGAGACAGGAACAAGCAAACAGCGGGCGACAACACATGCTTTGCCGAGACAATAGATGCAACACTGGTGCTCGTCGCTCACAGAGAAGGAGCATAGGCACGAAGCATAGCTTTTGAAGCCGGCTTTCTGGGACATAATCCCTGGCAGGAGGAGAGTGCCCCGCGTGGGGAAGAAGTCCTACAGGGAAAATTAACTAACTAACAATGGTGGTAACTATATACAACTAGAAAAAATATGCACAAAAGGGCAGTATAGTGAGGGAGACAGACAGGGAGGGACTGCCACTCAGCCCCGGGAGGGTGGAGCCAGAGAAGCCACACCCACCACTCCAGAAGCAGAGGGGCAGAGACCTGACAGGAACCAGAAGTATAAAGGGCAGGACCTACAGCTCAGACAGGACGCAGCCGCTGAAGAAGGACGTGTCCAGCCTGCTGCTGCAGAGAGGAACTGGAAAGGAACGTGCTTATCCTGTGGACCCACTGGAGCCGGTGGACAACCCAGACGGCGAGGGCTTGGTGGGACTACTGCTGGCAATATACCCCGGGGAAGCTGACAATGACTCTTGGCTGCAGGTACCTGGGCACAGGGGTGGAGGAAGTAGCCCAGGGGTAGCTGACTTAGGTCTGGCTTCGCTCGCATTTGAGCTGTTGTGAGTGAGTTTTAGCTGGATCCCCGCTGACTCAGTGACAGAGTATTCTGTCACTGATAGGGCCCTGGGCTGGGATGCAGTGGAGTCAAGTGGGTCTGTGTTCCCCTCCCCACTTCCCACACCACCTCTGGGGTGGTTGCCTCATCCCAACCTGTAAAGCCTCGGAGGCCCATAGACTATTTGTCTGCCCTGCCCTGTCTGAAGGGCCTGGGCTATAGACTGCTCACTTGCTCGCCCTGCCTGAGGGCCTGAGCTATAGACTCCTTGCTCGCCCTGACCAGGGCTAGGGACTGCTTACTTTGCCTGCCCCACCCTGACCGA
The DNA here is from genome assembly GCF_026122565.2 of Emydura macquarii macquarii. Taxonomy (NCBI): domain Eukaryota; kingdom Metazoa; phylum Chordata; order Testudines; family Chelidae; genus Emydura; species Emydura macquarii. The sequence continues at coordinate 3,338,575 of NW_027132344.1, forward strand.
GGGCCTGGGCTATAGACTGCTTGCTCGCCCCGCCCTGCTTGAGGGCCCGGGCTAAAGATGGTGGAGAGCTAATCCCCGGTATAAAGTTTGCCCACACAGGTATGACAGCAAGGGGTCGTGGCCTCCTTCCGAGACTACCAAGAGAGACCAACCACATCCTCTACAGGCAGGAAAAGATGGACAAAGTTCTCTTAGCAAGCTTAGAGCACTAAGTAACAGGAGTTCCGACTCTGGCCATGCGATGGCAAGAGGGAACTAGAGCAGTATTGACCCAGCTTCTTAAAGTCTCGGACACACCATGCAACCCAAGCACGTGCAGATCAACAGACACAACTACAAACAGTTGCAGCTCTGGCACATGGCGTGCATGCGCACCCACATCTGGAATCCATATAAGGACCACCATTCTAAGAAGAACTGGTGGTTTATTCTGATAATTAGATTCACAGAGCCAGTAACAAAACAGCTTCTCTAATACCTTACTGGTTACCAAGAAGCTAAAATACAGTTCCCTTTTAACAATCCAGCCTTTGGCTCCCACCCAGACAGCCAAGTCTATATGGTGAGGATTACTTAAAATCTTATTCACTATATATAAAGTTCTACCAATCCCAAGAGATCAGACTCGTTACTCACCAAGTCAATGAATATTTCAGATCTTACCCAAATATATGCTTAGAACTATTTCTTATTACCTAAAGTTCTTAAGTCAGTTTCATAGCAGAGATGGTGAGCTGCTGATTTATAAAAGTCCTTCTAGAATCAGTTTCATAGGTTATAGTTCAATAGGCAGTCCATGTGCAGAGTTGGTTCAAATTCTTCCATGGGAATTTGCAGGGATAATCTAAAGTCAAACTGGAAACCTCAATCCTTAAGGCTTAGAACTTCCCCTGATAAAGTTTAAGCAGATTTGAAATAAAATAGGATCAGGCCCGAAGTTTCCTTTATAGTTCTCTAACAAGCTATGATAGCTTCTTGACACCAGACATGAGAGCAAGCATTCCTTGGATGAAAAACAGGTAATGCACTTTGCTACTCTGAAGTAAATCCCTGTTTCCTAGGCACACACCAGTAATGACCTGCATATAAGGCAATTAGCCATTCAAGCAGTTCACAGGCAGTTTTACAATGTGGAGTCACAAATTTCAAAGAGAAAGGAAGACAATAATATTATTACACTGCCAGTTCCAGCTCAATTTTAATATTCCTTTTTGATCTCTGAATCAATAGAATACAGTAATGAAACATTACAGACAGGAACAGAAGTTACAAGCTAATTAGATCAGCTTGTTAAACTTCTAATAAGATATAGTTAAACACAGACAAATACAATTAGGATGTATTTCTAATTCCCGAATAGAGGTTTACATTTCAACTTCTTAGTTTACTTAGCATGGCTTTGCTAACATTCTTACAAGAAACAGCCCTGTTTACCATTTCAGTACTTTTGTAGTATGTCCTTAAAGGTTGATTCTGGGTCACTCAGCCTGCTGGTTGCTTAACTCTCGCTGGCTCAGTGTCACAGCTGCACATAAGGTTATGAAGGTAATAGGTACACATACTCAGTGGGCATTTCTCAAGCAAAATTTAGCCATTTTGAAAAAAACATTTTAAACAACTTAGGACATCAATTCGATAAAACCCACCAGCGGCCTCTGATAAACATCAAGCTCTTAAACGTTTGTTACGTTTGGGGAAGACTCATACATAAAAACAATTAACATCACTGGCTTTATGTGAAACTCCAACTAAAAAGTATTAACCACTTTGTGTTACTGTTTATAAACACAGCCTATTATGTAGGAATTTATGTTGTAGTCATCATCATGGTATCAAAGTGGCTTTTACAGAATGGTAGCTGTCCACATGGGTGGCCTATACAAAGACCTGAGTTTTCTTTCTCTGTCAAAGGGGCAGGCAGGATTGTCTAGAACTTAATTTCTTACTTCTAACCTTATCTGACCTTCAGGTCACACTGCAAGAGATTTTTAACTAACTCTAGCTTTTGGAAAGAAAGGCTCTTGATGATGGCAGAAGTTTACGCAGGGGTGAGGAGTATTGGTGGTGGTCAAGTTTGGTCAGGAAGATCCAGTGGGGTGACCTGCTAATATTAATTGATTTTGTTTTTGTTAGTTACATCAATCACAAATGCCTAGAGGGTCAATCAGCTGCCTTTTATACTTTTAAAAATCTAAAATAAATACAAATATTCTTATTTTTTTTCTCTTTCCCCACAGTGAGAACAGGCTGGGTAGGATGAGGTTTGGTATTTTTCCTATCAAGACAGACAGTTCCTATATACTAAAATAGTTATTTATAAAGGAGAGACTGAAAGTCACAGTTAGCTACAGTCATAGGAATAGGTGCTCCAAAAATTAAGATGCCAAATTATAATCCTCTAATGGACAGTGCCACAGCTTAGCTGCAGGACATTTTATATGTCACCAACACTTAAAGTAGACAAGTCACTACTGACTTCATTTAGAAATAAGGAGTGTGGGATACAAAGGGGATAATGGAATGCACTGAATCTAAACATTCATTACATTTCTAAATGGCATAAAATGTGCTGTCTAACATTTTTCTCCGGCCAGACTCTTCCAATAATGAATAGGGTTTTAAATAAAGGAGTATAGTACATTTAACATATAACTCCACTTGCTTTATTGGTAAACAAAGACAAGTTGAGCCAAATTACACTTGCAACTAATGCAGACTATTATCCAGCCAATGACAGTATGGTATTGTAAGACTGGCAGTAAGATCCAGTGGACAGACCACAAGACCGGGAGCTAGGAACTCCTGAATTTTAACCCCAGCTATGCCAATAACTAGCTCTGTGGCCCTGCTCAAATCAGTTAATTTCTCTGGCTCATCTTACCAACCGCAAAATGGGGATAATGCAACTTACCTACCTCACAAGAGGGTTGTGAGGACGAGTTAATGTTTACACATTGTTCCAACAAAAGAAGGACACTAAATGCATCTAGCTGAGCACATGAACCTTAAATTTCACTCAAGTTACATCTAGACTAGAAAAAAATTGTCATGTTTAGAAATGTGTTGGCTAACTCTATTTTAAACAGGATTTTTCACTTAGCGTAGAAAGGGCAAGTTATGTTTAAAAATGTCGTAGCTAGTTGTAGTCAACCGTAGGATATCTCCTATTCTGAATTGTACTCAAAGATAACATTTTATTATTTATTATTATTAAACTGCATTTTCTGAGCACCTGCATGGGTGCCCCCATCTTGTGACACAATTACAGCATGGATACAATTAAAAAACAAAATCTAAGTCCAATTCCACTGTGCTTTAATTCCAGCTGTGACCAATTTAGAAGACAACCTTCACTGCTTATTTTTCCATTCATTTGGGGCTTTCCTATTATTAAGCCAGAGTAGTCCAATGTAATTTACAGCAGGAAGTAGAATCTAGTTGGCCACTGAGCCTCGAGGAAATCTCTCCTGATTGACACCATATTGTATTATTTATAATTAAATTGCTTTGCAATAGCAATATGACATGGCAGAGTATGAACATGCTGTCTCATATTACACCCAGACCTATGACTTTTTGAAGACATTCTGCCTTTGGCCTTCTACATTAAGAAGAAGACAGTGACACATTAAAAGTTTCTTCATGCCCTGATGTGTCCTACTGGTTAAATTAAAAGTCTATGGAAATTGGCTTGCACTCTACTTAGGAAGATAGATAAAAGTCCAGTGCTTGCTGCCAAATTTTGAGAGCCGTTCAAGTCCCTCACTGTGCGAAATATATTGTGATGCAGATTTCTTAAGATTCCCCAGCTGACATGACTGCAGACTCTCCAAGCCCCTCACTGAAGGTCTGGGAGAGAAATAAACTGCTCACATAACCATTAAAGCTATTGTGCAAACAGACAAAAGCACAGTTCTGAGCTGCAATGGCCAGCAAGTCTTGCATATGCCATTAGATATTGCAGCACATGTGGCATGTGACACCACCCACTGCTGATGAATCCCCCCAAAGACAGGCACAAAGAGGTACATTTACTATTGTGGGAGTGAGTATTTCTACTGAATATTCTCCACTTCTTCCTCTTTCCCTCAGCCACTCACTCATGCCACATCCCACAGATCAGATGCAACAAAAGCCAGTCTCTCTCCTGGAAGGAGCATGCAAGTAATCACTTTTCTTTGTAATAAATTGTGTAAACACCACTGAAGAAAGTCTGAAACAACCCATGATACTGTGGGTGGTTTTGTTCCCTTTTGTACCCTGACAACAAGCTAGTTTATTCCAGCCCTTAGTGAGTGGTGCAGTACGGCTCCCCTTAGTGGCCTGCTCCTGCTCATATTCTTACTCCAGCCACAGGGTGGGAGAACTGGCACTACCCTCCGGACATGCCAGCCTGTGAGCAAAGAGGGGGAAGAACCTTGGCTCCACCCTACCCCCTTTATCATCAGCCAGAACAGCTGGCTGGCCACACAGTGGAGAGTAAAGTGCTCTATGAAAATGGGTGAAGTAGCCCCAAGTAATGGGGATGTAAGGGAGAAATTGTCACTGTATGAATCATTATTCTTTCCCTGGTCGGCTCCTCAAGCAGTGTAGCTACACACTGACCCTTACTCAGGGTGGACTGTAAAGTTACAATCTACCCCACAGGGAGTTTCCTGCTAATACATTTTAAGTGCTTGTGTTTTCATTAATCAGCCTACAAATTTGGACAATGCTTTTCTTCCCTAGGTTATAACTCCGGTTTGGTTAGGTTATAACGCTGTCTGTGATCAGCAGCTGAAGGGAGGCAGGATATTGTTACCGTGCTCTGTCCCCATTCTCTTTATCGTTTCAGAACCGGAGCCCATTTTTAAAATAGGCAGTAAAAAATGGGGTTTTTTAAATTATTTTCCTGGGAATTTTTAATTTTACTGAATGATCATCTTGTTATAAAGAGGAAGGTGATAAATTGTTCTCCTTAATCACGGAGGACAAGACAATGGAGATATTGGTTAGACATTAAGAAAAACTTCCAAAGTGTCAGGGTAGTGAAGCACTGGAACAAATTACCTAGGGAGGTTGTGGAATCTCTATCATTGGAGGTTAAACAAACACTTGTCAGGGATGATCTAGAATAGATAATACTTAGTCCTGCCCCAGTGCATGGACTAGATGACCTATCAAGGTCCCTTCCAGTCCTACTTTTCTATGATTTCTATGATCTGTAACTTGCCCATGCACATCCCTACTAATGTTAACAATCAATATTCATGTGGCTCCTGTACACAAAAACATGCATTTAGAAAAAGGAGCGAAAACATTTTCTTGGTCCAACTCCCACGGAATGATTTCATTCGCACTTGCATTAAATACAGTACTTGTACTTCAGCTGCAGTAAAATTCATTTCAGCTCCCCTTTTGTATATTTTGGGATGAAAGAAAATGCACAGTCATGGTAGCTCCTTCCAGTAAGTACTTACACACCTCCACAACTCATCATATATGAAGTGCACATGATGTCTAAGGCTAAGATTTTATCATGGGTATTTTTATTCAAAATCACAGACAGGATGTGGGAAATAAACAAGAAAGTCACAGAAATGTGCACACAGTAATGCAGTTTTCACTACATCAATACAGAACTTTTAAATGGCCTATTTAAACCTCATATAATGTTGAATACGGACAAGATAAATTGTTAGAGTGTAAAATGGTCATTTACTAACAAAGCTTTCCACGATTCTGAAACAGCATGTTGTACATCGCCAGCTTGTCATCTTTGACTGAGCGTCTGTCATCTTGTAAGACATCTTTGTAAGACAAAAATAATCTCTCACAGTTCACACTGTTATCGGGCACTGATAAACACCTCAGCACTATTACGGCCAGACTTGGAAAGCAATCTTTGAAGTTGCACCACAATTCCAGAATGTCAAGGCACTTCATTTCAGAAACGGCACTGCTGTAGCTACAAAACTCGGCTTTTGCCAACTCATTGTCTTCAAACATAGGAATAGACTCAGATACGTTTAGTGATGCAAGATCAAGAAGTTTGGCCTGATTGGGATCAAAAACGCGGCAGGCTTTAAAAAAAAAAAACAGCAGCAGATTGACAAAATCGTTTAGAACAGTCACATAGGTTTTGATTTTATCGCTGTTTTCACAAAGGGCTTTCTTGGCCAGCAGGTGGTCAGTTGTGCCACTGAAGGACTTTGTCCAACTAGCAAGATCGGTCAAATCACTTGCCACCTTATGTGATCTGATTTCTGGTTTTTCATAAGCTATGAGAGTTGCCATTATTTTTAGTGCAAACACTTCAATTGCTACAATATCTGTTTTTATTTCCGTTGATTTACTTAAAGAGGCCACATCTGCAACAGATGAACTACAGCTTCACTCCCACTCGTTCCATTAAAAAAAAAAAAATCCATATAATTCAGCAGTTGGCTGGTATGAAAATGGACATCTGCAAACCAGCTGTTCCACTGGGTGATTAACAGGGTAGGTGGAATTGCAGGCACTTTGCCTTTTTCCTGCAACAATTGACAGAACCGTGCTTTGCTGGTAGGGCAGGCAGTGAATACACGTTTATAGCAATGACAAGTTCATTTACAATGACAATTTCATTTACTTTCACAAATGTTTCTCTCCAGGTATCACCCACTAAGCTGAGAAGATGTGCAGTGCATGTTATGTGCAGTGCATTCAGAAAAAGCACTTTGAGGCTTCGTTCCCAGGTTTTGTTCATATATCAGCACTCTTAGTGACAATAGTGACTTTATCAAAAGGAAATCCCTATTTCTGAATTGTTTCCACCACTGTATCACTCACAGTTTTAAAGTTAAGAGTCTCCAAACATACACAATCTATTAGCAAAGACTTCATTTCCAAACTATCTTCCCCTTGTCAGCTTGAAATGTCTGTAAAAGACAAACAGGGCACTGCCAGGATATTCACTCTGTAGCACCCTTCAGCATCAGTTGTTTCATTTCCTACAAGGCTAATTCCAAAACATTGATTCAGCAGTTCTTTCAGGTCACTTACATGTCTTTCAAAAATTTTTGGCATGTTCTTCGGAGATGATCCGAAGTAGGTATAACACCAATGTTTTTCACGGAGCTTTCCAGATAGCTTTTCATAGCAGGGTTGTCTAGAAGATATAGTGGAATGTTAATGATGCAGAAAGTCTCTGTAAGTCAGTAAACTTCTGTCCTACGATGCATCTGTTCTTCGGTCTTTACAGTAAATAGCTCGCTCACTGTCTTTTGTAGTTCAGCTTTCACACCCAGACCCGATTCAAGGTCTTATGCCTTATGTTTATGCAAAGCACTTTCTATATGTTTGTCACAGCTTCCTTTTCGCTTCTAATCTACAGCAATATTACATGCTGTACAAAACATCGACCCGCCACTTTCATTAAATGTTCCCTTTGGTTGGGCATTTATTACTTCTATGCTTAGCAGTGGTTTTTGCCACTCTGCTCCTCAGTGTACTTGGCGTTGTCATTTTTTGCTCTCAGCCAACTAAACCATATGCACGTGCTCCTCATGCTTCACTGTTCAATTACAAAAATTCTTATTAGCTAAGCAACAACCAGGACCTAGACCCCCCTAAGTGCTTCAAGAAATGATGTTTGTGATTTAATAGGTGGCTTACTTCCATCATAGTCAGTACAATACCCAGTGCCTAGAAACTCTAATTATGTGCCCCCTACTAAAGATCTCATCTTTCTGGAGCTTCAGTTGGGTATGGAATTCTTCACTCAAATTGTAGCGTTACATATGCTTTTAGACAGCCACTGCATTTCACTGTTTCCTTTAGCGTTGGAGAGAGATATATAGATATATTGTATATAAATCGTTTGCATGATCAGTCAAAGTCTGTAAAGCACTTTGGGATTCTTCGGGTAAAGATGAGCTCTATAAACAGAAGTTATAATTTCTGTACCCAGTTAGTTCTGAAACGTCACTTAATTTGCCTCTCCACAATGACATCTAGCTCAAGGAAGCAGAGGAAATACCCTTTTGGTACAGATATTACTCATACAGTATTACAAATTCTAACACTGGCCACTTTCCATACATACCACTGTCCATTTACTATTTAAACTGATAGCACAATTTCCTTGAACAGTAGTTTTTAGAACTCCATCTGGTTTTGTCATTTGTTTTTTTTTTGAAAGTATTGCATACCTGAGAGTCTAAATTACATGTCACCTTACTGCATCTGCACTGGGAAAACAGTAATCATTTTTCTGTATACATTTTTCTCTGTACAACAACAACAGTAGTGAAAATCTCTGCGCCTTCCACAAGAACATATCTACCAATGTAGCTGCGCCAACACAGGTAAACAATTACTAACTTTCCTAGCATATACACCATTATGAACCATTGCTGCTAGTGAAAATATGACTTCTGGGATTAAAGTCAGATCCCTAGAGCCTGAAACGTGACAGAAGAAATCTTTTGGACCATGTTATAGTTTAAGAAGCTCAGGATTAAAATATATTTGTCATCTGTCACATGGGAATTTACTCTAGTTGCAGACTATTTAATGCCATCTAAGTCCCGGGTGTTGATAAGTCATTCTGATAACCAGGGATATTTTCTAATCTGAGTCATTGCCCAACTAATTCATGAAAGTTCTTAAATTCCTTAGTTCACTTTTACCTGTAACATTTCTACGATCAACTCTGTGGCATTGCTAAATACTAACCAGAAGAGAATCTGAATTAAGGATTAAGTGACTTTTTTTTTTTTTTTTGGTTAAAGTTACGCACACAAGGTCACTCCCAATCAGATATGACAGTGGTTCCCAACCTGTGGCCCACAGGGTCTTTCAAAGTGGCCTGCTGCTCTCCTCCTGCTGGTTGAAGGGATCCGCTGCCTAAGGACCCAGGCGGATCACATTTCCATGGGGCTACAAGACTGGTGCAGGCTCCTTGCTGCAGCTAAGGGGACAGGAGATCAGCACTCCCCTCCCCCTGGCTGTTGCAGGGAGAACGGAAAAGCTCTCTGCCTGAGTCCATACCGCTGTGGTTCCTGCTTGAGCCAGAGGGAGGGGAGTACTGATCTCCCGTCCCCCTGGCTGCAGAAGGGAGCCACTGCCTAGGGACCCAGTTGGAGCACAGGGGGCTACAGGATGCTTGCAGTTTCCCTGCTGCAGCCAGGGGGACGGGAGATCAGCAAGGAGGCAGCATCCTCACTGAACTCCTTCTGTCTAGCTGTAGTGCCTTACGGTTTGGCCTGCATTTAGCAGGCCACCCACTGTAACTTAGCTGCCAGGCCATTTGTTTCAATGTGTAGTGACAGTCACTCATCTACACTAGTGCTTTGTCTGTGAGTGTGTGACATACTGTGAGTAATTTGTAGGTGTAAAATAGTGACTGTAAAAATGAGCACAATAGCATCAAAATGTTTACTTTAAATATGTAGCGATTTGTAGTCCTTTATGGTATATATTCATCAATACGTTTTTTATGAGTTGATAGACTGGTGGCCCTTCAGAGCTGTAAAAATGATATGTGTGGCCCTCAAAACGAAAAGGTTGGGAACCACTGAGATATGACTTTGTACTTTACCACTTCACTGCCATCCTTTGAAGCCTGAAGAACAAACGCAAGAGGTGCTCTGCTACTTTAAAAGATGAAGTGCAAAACTAAAATGAAAACTGAGTGAATCCCAGACTTCTGCATTCTACCTGACGGTAGGGATCATTCAGCACAGAAACAAGTAGTCATGAACTGAAGTCCCAATCTCACTTAAAGAGAGTGCACTGAGCCAAATTCATCCCTGTGCTGGCTCTGAGGTGGCTATGGAAGGCGAGGTCAGCAGCAGCTCAGTCCTTGAGAGGTGACCAAGCTTGTACTCCCTGTTCCCAGGGCACTGTGAGCCTTGTTCAGTCAGGGAATAGGCATAGGTTTTGCCCTAGCAATGCTTTCTTCCATCCCCCCACTTCCTTCTCTTTCCCCTTCTCCCCCTCCTCCAGAACACCTCCTACGCAGGGGACTTATGGAGAGGAAGCACAAAGATGGCAGAACTAGTTCAGTACGTGGCAGAAAGGCCCCTAACTTATGCTGCTGTTTTATGACCTGTTTTATGGTCCCTTTCCACTATGCCAGCACAAAGGAGCCTTAGGGCAGTGATGACCTACCAGGATACCCCAGGGGAGCAAAGGGAGACCAAGCTTTACTGGCTCTTTGCCCCCCTCCCCCTTCTTTTAAAGCCCAGGGAACAGCTCTAATCCAAACAGGCAGCTTTATCAGGAGACCAGGAAAAACTGTAGAAACAAAGCAAATACTTCTGACTCTCCACAAAATAAGTTACTGTAAAGCAGTTAATTTGGTTTTCTACAGTTTGGCACCATGACTAATTAGTCAATTAGAAAGAAAATTAGATTTTTACAAATGAAATGGTTCAGAATTACAAACAGCACCATACAGGCTGGCCTGCTCAATCCAAGAATTTCATTTCCATTATGAACACCCAATTTCCAGTTGTTTCCCTCTCACCCCTCCTAAAAAAAGTGTGTCTAAAGCTACTAAACAAACTCCCCCATCTCACATACACACCAACAATTTTGAATTAAAAACAAAAATAGCACAGCTGTTTTGAGCCACAGGACTATTTTTAGTTTTATCTAGTGACTGCAGAGACACTGTTTTCAAAAAGTCATGTATCACAGAAAATGTGTTTCTAAAGCACATCAATCACTTCCCCCCATTTTGGGGGAGGAGGGGAATAGTAATTTCATTTCAGTAACTGGGCTAATGTTCCTCAAAGGTCTGAACCAGTCTCTTTAGAAAGCCTGGGCATGATTATGGGTGTTCCAAAGTACCTGGGAGAGCTAGTATAGGGGATAAACAGACAGCACTTCTCAGAATTTCAGGTGTCGAAGAATTCAGGAATTTAAGTTTGGTTTGAGGTGCTTGTGTTTTCTCCTTGCTCCTCTCCTGGTTTTTCAGTTTACTCCCAAGGCAACACCCATGTTTTCTGTGCAAAGTATTTCCCCCCAGTGATGGGAAGAAGCAGCACTTGGAAATAAATAACTGAAGAGTTGTGGGGTGGAGGGGGAGCACATGCACATGAAAATGACTCTTTAGCATGGTGGTTAGAATACTCACCTGAGAAGTGGGAGACTCAGGACCCACTCCCCCCTGCTCCAATTACTTTTCAAATTACTTATCCACAATGCAATAGCTTCAACAGGCGATACTGAGGGAGCCCCAGCTCAGAATATCCCATAGCTCAGTAGTTAAGGCACTCACTTAGTATTTGAGCAGTAACCTATCGCTTCTTTTCTCCTCTTCAGGCAGAGGGGGAACTTGAACTGGGGGTCCCCCCACTTCCCAGGTATCCTAACCACTTGGCTAAAAGTTACAAGGGAGGTGGGACCTCCTCTTCCTCTGACACACACGCCCAGCCAGTGTGTGTAAGCTCACCTATGGGGGCCCAATGCAGCAGGTGAGCTCTGAACATGCTGACTGGATTGGTGCCCACTCGTCAGTTAGGAGGTTTGTGAATCGCTCTGGGGATTAGACATTTGAAGCCCTGGTGTTGGTATTGGGCTGCAGCGAGCATGTGCAGAGGCAGAACGGACACCTAGGGAACTTCTACTGCAAAAATGTAGACACCTAGGGCTGGTTCACACTGACCGCGCCATTTGGTGGCAGTCGACGGGAGTTACGCAAACTATGCAGAGTAGTTTGCGTAACTGACGTCGACTGCTCAGCTTCCCTTCTGCGCGCTGTTCTCACTGTGCTGAGCCGACAGGAACAGCGCTCCCGTCGACTCAGCGCTATGCTACTTGAGGGGGTGGACTTACTCAGTCGACTTCCTGATCGATTGAGCAGGTCTCACTGACCGCTCAATCGATCCTGAAAGATCGATCTGGTGGCAGCGATTTTGCCGCCGTCAGTGTAAACGTAGCCCAAGTGTGTTTAGGTCCCTAGAGGGCTCAGCAATAGCTGAATAGAAGGACTGTAAATCCCAGTGGTGTCTGATTCTGGGATATAGGCACTTAAAGTGGCAGTTAGATACCTAAATCCTTTTGTGAATCCAGCCCAAACTGTCCAAGTATCCCCGGGGGGGGGGGGGGGGCGGGGCGCGGCGGCTGTTTGGTTTTTTTAAGCTTCGTTCTTTTTAAATCGATGTCCTTTTAGGGGTATTAAAACAAATCCATTAGAGAGAGCCACAAGATAACCAACAGCCCTAGAGTTAACATAGGACTCTGTGGCACTGGAAAGGGGCTCTTCTACGGTCACAGAAAGCAAGAAAAGTAGGGTGAAGAGAGGCTGCAATTCAGGGCCACTATCGTCATTTATACTAAATATGTACATTACATTTGTTTTGAAAATGTTAACCGCTAATAATTTCAATCTCAGTTGCAGTATTGAAAATACTGTACAACTCCCACTGAAGTCCTTAAAAAAGGATACTACATTTTTTTCTTACTTAGTTTACAGATTGGAACTATATAGAATACACATTAACATACTCATCAAAACTAAGTGCACATATATACGTGCACATACCCCCTCCAAAAATGTGGAGAAGTCTGAGGAATGTTTTCCTTATTTCAGTCAGAAATGTGTTAGGTTCACCTTCATAAAATGATAGAAAACAAATTAGAACCTCATTAATTCACAGCAATGACAGAAAAACGTGAATCAGTAAATTTTGTAAATTTGCAAAGTAAGCAATCAATCAGTAAGAAACAAGGATAATGTAGCACAATTTTGAAAATTGTAATTTACGGTGTTTTTAATTGTAACATTTCCTAATACACAAGCAAACAAGGCATGGTATCATCTGTAAAAATAAGTGTGTCTTAGTGGAGTAAGACCTCATTATGGCACCTCCTCTGCTAGTAAATCTTTGAGAAATTAGGACCATGTGTCACTTTTGTACAAATTATAAAGTATGGAGATTAATGCAGTTCTCCTGTAGTCAAAAGTGAGCTAGCAAGTGGCTATCTTTCTAAACCATCTTCTTTCTGAGATTAACAGCATAACACAACAGATGATCAGGCTGCAGTAGATTATCAAGAGCAATTACCAACTTCATTGTAAAGTGCAACCTAACAGACAACAGCCTTCTAAATCTAAAATATATAAAGAAATATGCCAAAAGCATAAAACGAAGTTGAACACGACTGTAGCTGAAAAGGAAAGATTAACAGGAGGACTTCTGAAAGGATGGACACTATATTTCAGACCAACACTGATGAAATACAGTAACCTGTTATGAGGAGTACAGCCAAGACTCAGGATTTAGTAGGATTCCACGTGAGGATTATTAGCAATTTTGGTATGAAACAAAAACTGTAGTCCTTATAATGAATGCCAACTTAAAAAACCCACTACTTTCATCACCTGACATATTTGAGCTAAAGAAAGTCAAGCTTCTGAGGCTGAGGACTAGCACATAGAATCATAGAATATTAGAGTTGGAAGGGACCTCAGGAGGTCATCTAGTCCAACCCCTTGCTCAAAGCAGGACTAACCTCAGCTATAACATGCACTATTCTTTGCAAATAACCACAATTAGAGCAGTGTATATGGTAAATGTGTGTTATTTGGGGGTATAAAAAAGGGAAAGAGAAAAAGCAGCAGCTGGTGATATTATTTTAAATTAATCTAAGCACTCTTTACATTGAGGCAGTAAAGTACAGATCACACCCAGCAGCATATATGCACAACTTTAACATGCAGGGTAAACTAATGATGTGATCTGAAATGTAAATAGTTGTTATAGTGATCCTTGCAAGGCCTTTATTGATTCTGGAACTGCAGGAATTCAGAAGTCAGCAAATCTGGTTTTAATGCATGAACTTGAACTGTAGTGCTTTCCAAATAACGGAGAGAGTACTTTGTAATAACTCTCACTGCCCTAATATATAACAGCTCTGCTCCTTTGAAAGAGGTCCTCTATCTTTAACATGGCTGCCATGCATTACATAACATAGGATGCACTAGTGAATGAGTGTATCATTATTTTGTTTTGCAGAGCACGCACCACCCGTTAGCCATAGGATTCTCTCTATGCCATTTCAAGCAACAGAGACAATGCTTTGCAAATAAGGCTGCAAGGATCAGCATCTTCTGAGGAAAAGCTATGCGTATGAAACTCAACCTTCGCAAGCTTTCGTCTCCCTTTTCCCATCTCTCTCCCTCTAATGAACAACAGGCATTCTTACCTTTTTAAAAAAAAATTACGAACACAAACTGATCCTGCTCAGCAGAGCCTCCCGACTTTCGGCCATGCCTGCAAAAATATCTTGGCACAATTGTCTCCTGCAGCAGGTAATCAATATCAGCCTGCTTCTTTTACTGCCAGAGCTGCTCCATCTGAATTGTAGCTAATGTGAAAACGGACAGCGTGAGTCATATCAGCGACTCACAGCAGATGCAGAGCTGCAGGAGGAGTTTAAGTTTCAGTGTTTCTCACATACATGCAAGCACATATACACACACACAGCCTGACCTAGCTCTATGCTGTTTCTTTCACAAGATGTGTGAACAGCTTCAATTCCCACTGCATTCATTTACTACATCAATTCAGCAGAGTGAGTTAGTTAACTGCAAATTCATGATTCCACTTCTTTCCTCACCAGAAACATTATCTTTATTTTGAATACAAAACATTGTTGTGCAAACCTTGCCAAACTGTGCAAACGTCTACACATTCACAATACATACAGTAACAATACTACAGCTACTGAATGTATAATCCTGGCAAAGTCTCAACACAAAACTGTGAGGCCAGACCAGTAACAGAGAAGATGGGGGGTAAAAATTCAAGTAGCCCACAAGAATTTTCTAAACACAGAAAATTTAATTAGGGTGAATTTCCCTCATCTACATAAAGCCCAATCCACCATGTATCTACATAGCAAGGTGCCAAGGGGAAAGCAGATTTAGGGGGTGTGAAAATCATTGGATTTATCTATATATTTCTAATGCAGTGGTTCCCAACCTGTGGTCCATGGGGTCTTTCAAAGTGGCCCGCCGCCCCCTCCTGCTGGCTGCAGAAGGGAGCCGCTGCCTAAAGACCCAGGCGGAGCGTGTTCCCGCGGGGCTACAAGACCGGTGCAGACTCCTTGCTACAGTCAAGGGGATGGGAGATCAGCACTCCCCTCCCCTGGCTGTAGGAGGGAACAAAGTGCCCCACCTGGGTCCATAGGTGCTGCAGCCAGAGAGAAGGGAGATCAGCGCTCCCCTCCACTGGCTCCAGCAGAGAGCAAAAGTGCTCTGCTTGGATCCCTACTGGAGCCAGAGGGAAGGGAACACTGATCTCCCATCCCCCTGGCTGTAGAAGGGAGCCACTGTCTAGGGACCCAGGTGGAGTGCACAGGGCTACAGGACATGTGCGGTTTCCCTGCTGCAGCCAGGGGGATGGGAGATCAGTGAGGAGGTCCTCACTGAACTCCTTTCATCTGGCTGCAGGGGTAGGGGGGGCTGCTGGCGGAGACTGGTGCCCCTTCAGGATTGTAAAAATAATAGCTGTGGTCCTCGAGCCAAAAAGGTTGGGCACTGTTCTAATGCATCAATCACCATAAAATCTATAGGCAATTTTTCCTCCCCAGCCTGGAACCAAGAAATGGGGCTATGGTGCTGCTCATGCACCCCCCACTCCTATACTCCAGCCACTCTGGCTATCTGTATGGGTGTTGGGGTGACAGGATCCATGAATGGGCAAATCCCATGATCCCTGCTATGGCCTGCCCCCATCACTGCCCTCCATGCTTTCTGCATGGTGCTGGCACAGAGAGACTTTCCACAGCACTCTAGAAGAGCAGAGGCCCTTGAACTGTGCGTCACCTGCGCTGCCTCAATGCAGGACTTAAGCAGCAAGGAGGGCCTTACTCTGGTGAATTTCGCCCTGGAAAGTACATTTTTTTAAAAAGGCACCAGCTGCATACAAATAACAATGAGGTCCAAATTTCCAAAACACACTGCTCTTCCCCTTTTACACCTTAGCTACCAATCTATTACTGTGCTGGAGCCGGTTTTGTTCAACATCTTCATTAATAATCTGGAGGATGGGGTGGATTGCCCCCTCAGCAAGTCGGCAGATGACTCTAAGCTGGGGGAGTGGGAGATACGCTGGAGGATAGGGATAGGATACAGAGTGACCTAGGCATGATCTACAGTAGAGAGTTTTGTCAACAAAAGTCAGCTTTTGTCGACAAAACAGTGCTAGCGTACACACTACAGGCACCTCCCTGCCAACGAAACTGCCCTGTTTTTCCGACAGAATGAAATGATCTCTACAAGAGGCGTAGGACTTTTGGCAGCAAAGCTAGTGCGACACAGTGTCAACATAGACATTGTGTCCCCTTAGAGCGGTGTAGGGGCTGTCATACATGTCAATTTCACTGTTCCCCTAGAGAGCTGCTGCCGGGCTCCAAGCTAGGGCCCGGAAGGCTGCCCCCACAGACAGGACGCAGGTTGCTGCCACCCCACTGGGAGGCCGGGACACTGGAAAGCTGCCAGCGGCAGCCACCAGGCTCCCGGCTGTGAGTCAGGATGCGGGCAAGCCGCAGGAGACTTCCCCCCCGGCTATGAGCCAGGGCACGGACTGCTGCCGCCCAACTCCGAGCCGGGACACTCGGCAACTGCCGCCCCGGCTGCAAGCCCGAGACTCAGGCATACCAGCGAACCCAGAAAAGGGCTGCTGGAGCCCGCTCCCATCTCAGAGCCGTGATCGAGCGGGACACAAGGCTGCAGCCAGCTCCCAAGAGTGGGGGTGAGGGTGCGGAGAAGTCTCCGCACGCTGCCCTAGCTCCCGGCTGGGATCAGGAGTGGGGTTGGGGGACAGCCCACAGGGAGCCTGTGGACTCCTGGCAGAAAACTGAGATATGGTTCTCTCAGCTCCCCCCACACTGCCCCTTAGGTCGGTGGAAGCGCTCCTGGTGAAAACACTCTCCATCGACGCAAGGAGAGCCGTGTGGACATCAGCCACCGCTACTGGCTGAAAGTCGACATAAATATGTCAACTTATTTTTCAAGTATAGACAAGGCCCTAGACAAATTGGAGGATTGGGCCAAAAAAATCTGATGAGGTTCAACAAGGACAAGTGCAGAGTCCTGCACTTAGGATGGAAGAATCCCATGCACAGCTACAGACTGGGGACCAACTAGCTAGTCAGCAGCTCTGAAGAAAAGGACCTCGGGGTAACAGTAGACAAGCAGCTGGATATGAGTCAACAGTGTGCCCTTATTGCCAAGAAGGCTAATGGCATATTGGGCTGCACTGCCAGCAGATCGAGGGAAGTGATTATTCCCCTCTATTTGGCACTGGTGAGGCCACATTTGGAATACTGTGTCCAGTTCTGGGCTCCCCCACTACAGATAGGATGTAGACAAACTGGAGTGAGTCCAGCGGAGGGCAACAAAAATTATTAGGGGGCTGGAGCACATGACTTATGAGGAGAGGCTGAGGAACCAGATTTGTTTAGTCTGCAGAAGAGAAGAATGAGGGGGGATTTGATAGCAGCCTTTAACTACCTGAAAGGGGGTTCCAGGGAGGATGGAGCTAGGCTGTTCTCAATGGTAGTAGATGACAGAACTAGGAGCAATAGTCTCAAGTTGCAGTGGGGGAGGTCTAGGCTGGATATTAGGAAAATCTTTTTCATTAGGAAGGTGGTGAAGCACTGGAATGGGTTACCTAAGGAGGTGGTGGAATCTCCATCCTAGGAGGTTTTTAAGGGGCAGCTTGACAAAGCCCTGGCTGGGATGATTTAGTTGGGGTTGGTTCTGCTATGAGCAGGGGGTTGGACTAGATGACCTCCTGAAGTCCCTTCCAATCCATATATTCTATTATTCTATATCTGAGCTGGCATTTTACATCAGGGCCATCATCGTACTGCCACAATCCTCCTTCAAAACATACACAGACACGTTCTTTTGGGAAGCCTGCAGCTCAATAGCATAAAGTAACACATAACTATGGGACAACTAGAACAGTGTCATCAAAACCTTTCATTTTTGGATTTATCTTTTCTTGGTAGGATGACTATTCTTTAAAGCAGAACCTGCTGGACAAGATAATGGTGCCATTAAAATTTGCAGACCTGTGTATCAGTCCTTTTATATAAACATCCTAGACAGTTTAGAAAAAAAGGCATTTGGTTTCTGTCAAAGCATTTACATCAGGAGATCTTCCCCCAAACTCAGTAAACATCTGACTGGATATCACCCAGACAAATAGACTTTCACTGAGGCTACTCACTGAAGAAGCAACACTCAAGAGCAAAAACCACAAGCAAAGACTAAGAGCTAGTATGACCAAGAAAACAGTGCATTTCCTTACAATAAACACTAAAACACTAAAAAGCAAGGAAATCATGAAATAAAGAAACATTAACGTCCAACACAATACTCATCTATAAGCAACACTCCACTAAACACACGACATTCAACCACATCAACACACTAACATGTTTAATACACTGAATTTCAGTTCACTATTACTATCCTCCCCCTATGCACACAAAGAACTGAATCGAACCCATTTCACCAATGTAGCTATTTGAACATCTGGTAGCAGCGAGCAGTGGTGTTAGTTTTCACAGGCTCCCTTTTGTGGAAACCTGGTCTTTGATCAGAAAGAGCATCTACAATTACACTTGCTTTGTATGTTGAATGTACAGAATGAGATAGATTATGATTATCCCAGAGTAACTGCAAACATATCTGAGTATAGGGCATCTGAACACCTAAAGAGAGCAGCATATGCTACAATATGGGGATGGGGAGGAAGGAGGGAACTATGTCAAGGAAATAAGGAAAGCTTAAATAGTGTCTGAAAGCGTTCCCTTTTCTCCTCCTTTTTGTTTTAAACATACAGTTGGGGGGGAAGGGAGGGGGGACAGAAGAAAATGACACGAGCCTTTGTCCACTGCTACCCTTCCCCATCCTCTGACAATTACAAGTAAACCACAGAAGGAATTGTTGACCTATCATGTTCATTACAAGCTATATTTTCCCCTCCCTTGAAACTTGTTCTCTTGTCCTGCGACTAAGATTACTGCTTCTCAATAAAGAATACCAAGAGATCTCCAACAGCAATGCTTTTGTCCCTCATGGCATAGCTGTGAGCAGCAGAGACCAGACCTAACACCATCCTCAAGATGCCGCAATCAAAACAGCCAGTGGGGGTTAATAGGATAGCACAAACACTCCCCTCTCCCAGAATGGGTCTCATCACCTCTGCTTTCTGTTAGGCTAGGGTGCAAATTAATGAATGCTAGAATTAAAACTCAGATTTACGTGTGGTTGTAGGGGAATCATTTTATGGAACCACTAGCAAAAAGTTAAAAAGGATGAAACAAAACAAAGAAATCAAATTTATTTCACTGAAACTCTGTTGCGGTTGCTCTTAAGAAGCCAATTGTTTTTCACTGTTTAGTTCGACAAGTGAAAAGCACTTTTGTCACAGAAGTTACTTAGCTGGATGAGACATTTGAAGAAAAGTTACATCTAATATCCCCCCTGGATGCCAGACCACAGTACAGTAAGCTCATCCTCTCTCCCTTCTTCCTGCAGGACTGCTTCCCAGTTCTTTGGCCAACAATCACAGTAACAGGAGAGGAGGGTCCTTCAGTCCTGCTGAAAACCCTGACCTTCATTCAGATCTCCTGGCAAGACATGCTCCTGCAAAGATGAAATTTCTCCCTCTCTCACCCCCAGATAACACAAGACAAGTTTGCTTAGTAACAAAGTAGAACTCCTATCTTGTAGAGTGATTTAAAGATCACAAGTTCAACATGCTAATTAGACTGACACAGGAGTCTCTAAACACAAGGATGTGTTTAAAACAGCTCAGAATACACAGGCACTTTAGTTCTAGCGTATCTCACAACAATCAAAGTAACTTGTGTTCCAATATAGTTGTTCACTGCAGTGCCATAGACACAAACATTAACGATCTCCATGTTATATACTTTTCTCCTTTATGCCTTCAGATGCACAGTGCACCAAGTACTCCATGGAAGGACATTTCTATGGCACTATAGATATAAATCATGTGGCCTCCATATCAATACGCATTAAAGAGTCATTGGACTCTTGAAGGTGTGGCCATTAGCTTGGCATAAACAAGGAGTTTTAGAGCAGCTGATGCCTTATGAAAAACAATTTGATTTGGAATGGTTTCCCCCCCTAGAACCACTATTATCCTGAGGGATGAGTACAGTCCTGGAAAAGCTGTAAATCCCTGCCCTGTTTTTTGGATTTATTCTGAAAGTGAATCCCTGGGAGCCCATAGCCAGCTCGATGGCTTTCTTTTTCCAACTGAAATGGCACATTTGAGTCTAGACAATGCAGCACAGCACGCTCAGATATACTGTTTGCACTGGAACGCAAGCTATTGAAGTCTGATAAGTAACTACCAGGCCTCTATGAAACATGAATTCAAATGGAATCTACAAGTGGCATAGTAAAACTGAGCTGCCTCCAATGAGAGATTTTGTGTAAAAGGCACTTCCACATAATATAGACTGAGTTAATTATCCTTCTCCTTTTATCTTTCAGAATTACACAATCTAATGACCTTCTGTAGTATGACCTACCATTGTAGTATCTACGCAGTTACTAAACTAATGAAATCTGCACAGTGAAGTCCCTAGCAGAACACATGGATTATTCTTCACATCTCCCTGCTTAAAATAGGCTTTCACTGGGGAATAACTAAAAGGAAGAAAGAATAACTAGAAGGAACTGGCTGGGAACTCAGAAACTGAGAGGTTTCTGAGTGACTTGCTCAAGGCCATACAGGAAGTATGTAGAAAAGCCAGGCATTTAAACCAGATTCCCAGCGTCCAGATTCAGTGTCTTAGGAACAAGACCATCAGTCCTTTGGTTCAGTTTCAGTCAAGTGCTTTTCCTTCAAGTGATTGTTCCTTGTGGACACTGTGATATACTTGTGATGGTGTTGCTTCTGTGGAAAATTAATTATATAGCTGGGAGTATTGTTGGCTATGGAGTCTGTTGAATCTAACCTCTCCAAGTGATCAGTTGTAGACACTGAAAAGGAGGAGCTGCAGACAGATCCTTGAGGAGCTCTTCACGTAAGCGTTCTTGAGGTAGAGCGGTAGTTACCTATCACCACACCTTGGGGCTTGATGGGGATAAATGACTGGAGTTATTGTACTGGTGTGCCATTTAATTTTAGGTATGTCACACAGCTGTGTCAGCAGCACCTTCTGATCAACTCTGTTAAAAGTTACAAAGAGGCTGACTGCTATGGGGACTGAGAAAGGGCTGATATCCATTGCCAGGAAGGGGTCACCTTTCAGGGCTACATGGGTTGTCTCCTTGCTATGACTCACCTTTTAAATATATTTTCCCCCAAAAGAATTCAAAGCTACACTGAAAAGAGACAACAGTTACAATAAGCCAGAACACACTGTACACAGATCTTAGAGAGAAGTACTTTAAGTGACCTAATCGTCCATTTCCTTTTTATACTCTCTATTAACATACCAGGAAAGTCCATCCCACTTCAAGAGCAACTTCACTGAATTGTAAAAGGAATATATAGTGTGTAACAAAGATACAAATGATACAAGGGTGCAGTATGGACAGAAAATATATCATGACATGGAATGCATCTCACACAAAACTTATTTGCTCCTGCAGCTCATTGCCTATCTAAAATCAATCCTGTGACAACTAACCTGTTCCTGTGAAACAGTCACTGATTCTAAGCGGGCAATAAGCAGCAGGAACAGATAGCTTTGTCTTTGCTGCATTTCAAGTCTTGACATATTTTCTGTCTACTTAGCTCCCGTGTATCATTTGTACCTTTGCCACTCATTGTACTCCTTTAAAAATTCAATAGTGAGTCAGACTCAATAATCCTGTTCCTATGCAGGCCTCTGGTAATAAAAAGAAACAAAAACTGTGGAAGAGGAGTAAAGAAAAGGTTTTTTTAAACTCTATTTTTGTAACATAAAAGTTTAAAATACCCTGGCATCCTACCTGTCTTTGTAAATTATCAGCACATTTTTAAATGATACAAAAAGATAACATTTTTCAAAGCTTTCCAGAAGGCTTTGGCAGACCTATAAAATGTCCACATAACTTGTTGGTCAAAAGTGCTTTTAAAAAGAACTTTAATACTAAGGGTTAGATTGTGACTTGGGCTGCGCACCCACACAAGGGAGCAAAGAAGAGTAATAACTTCCTTACACCCACCATGCAAGCCAGACACTGAGTATAGATACACAACAGTCGTGGAAACAAGTGTCTGCTACTTCCACCCTACCAGAGCAGGTGCTGTCTGCATGGGTTCTCCTCTTGTTAGGATTCCTACATTAGTCCATGGTAAGCACAGTCAAAGTATATTGGGCTTTTTCATTCCTTAGTTGTAAACTAATTATTTTATGTTAAATGTACACTCATGTAGGTAGTAAGTTTTTTGGGAAAGGCGCTGTCTTTATTAATTATACTATTAAAATTATTATTATTATTATTATTATGGTCGTCATTAGGTCTTAAGTACCGGACTCCACCTCTCCCATTGTTCTCAATGCACCTGGATACCTATAAGTTACCTCTGTGTTACCTATTTTCTGTATTACTGCATCTGAAGAAGAGAGCTAAGTCTCTCAAAAGCTTATGTCTACAAATATTAAATTTGTTAGTCTTTAAAGTGCCACAGAACTCTCGTTGTCTTTGCTGTATACAGACTAACACAGCTACCCCTCTGGAATTATTATTATTATTATTATATGCGTATGTTGAGTGCCTAACAATGGAGCCCTGTTCCCCAATCGGGGCCCTTAGGTGTTACTGGAACATAACATAATATGTTTTATTACTAACATCAACAATAATTTTCAATCTGCATTTGGCTGAAAACAAGCATCAGTTATAAGAATAGAACCTCTGAAGCTGAAGTAAACCCTGAAATATGTTTAAACCTGTTCATGAACCTAATGTAACAATTGTTAGATATATTTTTCTTAGCAACCTAAATTATCATTCAAATTTCATAATTTTGGTTTTGGCAAGATGATTTTTTTTTCTTATGCTTTGTTCTGAGCAGATGAAGCAAATAGTTTATTTATGAGAGGCAGTCACTGAGAGTTGAAAATTAAGCTAAATCAAGACAAGCAAAAATAAACCTCATGGCAACAAAGACAGTATTAGCCAGATGAACTGACAGACTCCGCTGTAGTTTCAGTGTATGGAGTTGAAAGGCAATGAATGCATTAGCTGAGTGTGAAGATTGCCCAGAGGAGGGGTAGAGTTCCCCAGAACATACCTGATTGCAAGTCTAACAGGTGCTGGCCATATGGCATCTGCTTGGCCCATATGTATCTACCCATTTCCATGTTCTTTAATGTTAATATCTATCCATGTTTTGTCTAGACAGTCAATAAGATCTTAATAATGTATTAAACACTATGAAACTTTTCCAATTAGCATCATACAATGTGTCTATACCAAATCTGCCTTTTTATTAATTTCCTCTGTTAGGGCTGATCTAGTTCCCATTAAAGCCAATGGAAAGACTTTGTCCCTATCCTAAAGACTTAATAGAATGGATTTGGAGATGTTGGTAACCTCAAATTGTAGCTTTGAATAACAGAGGCAGCATCTCTGAAAACCATGCCTGATCTTCCCAGCTGCCTTGAATAAATAATTGTGTTCTAGCTTGCTTTAGATGAAATTACACTTCCTTAAGTGTTTGTGATACACGCAAAGATCAAAACAAAGCATGTTTATTTTTATCTACAATTGTCTCTCTACCTCTGTCTCTGACTGATGTGTCCAATGCATCTTTTCTGACCAATCTTCAGCACTTATACAACTATTTCAATTGAAAAGCTATATTCATCTGTGAATCCTAACAAAAGTGAAAGTCAACCCCAAGAGTGAATTCATTTTGAGTCAAAGACATGCTATTGTGGGTTTTGAACATCACAATTCCATGCACTGTTGAACAATGCTAGGCTCTCGTGAATTGTTTACATGCACCAGTTCTGTTCATTCAGTGAACACTATACATTCTGTGAGTTAAGCTTCCTGTGTGCTCACAATATAGGACTTGTAAATCTTATGCTATTTTGTGTTATACATTGATTGGTAGGTTTTTCGTATGCCAGAGAATGCACCATTGTTCATGCTAGAAAAGGTATACATAAATACTCATTTGTTCGCCTTAAGTACACTTGCTGCATTGTGTCAATCAAACTGGAAAAAAATGAACCAAATGTTATGATATTTTGCTTTGTCTTTTCATGGGTCACGTAGTATCTAACGTACTCGTCTCTTTGGTTCACCATCACAGTTTAAAAAAATATTTATTAATATCAACCAAAACACCACACTTAAATTTGTACAATACACACCACAGAATACCAGGCCCTGTTTTTAAAAACAATATTTTTCAAAGAGTACATAAATGGCTTTCCAGTTTTCTTTCCAATAAGCAATTCCATTCAAACTTATTTGCATTCTGTTGTAAATTTAGGGCAGGTTAAATTGTGCTACTATCTGCCTAATAACACCTTATTAACACATATTTAAGGGTCCAGTTCTGCTACGCTTACCCATACTGGTCAGTACCTTACCAGGCAAGCAGTCTCATTGACTAAAGAGAGAAAAGGGTGACATGATTGGGCCCTAAATGTGTGTTGGCTAGTAAAAAAATTTAAAACGATGAGTCAAAATTATTAAAGAACAGGTTTTTCTCTCTCTCGCTATCTCTCAAGTCTATTAGTTCCCCTCTTAAAAAGAAATTCATGATTCAGTCAGTTCATTTGGTAAAATTTCTGTTACTAAAAGTGGACCAGAATCTGCCATTCTTACTCATTATGAGTAGTTAGTAACTTATTTCTCAAATCAGTCCCACTGAAATCAATGGGCTCTGTTCACAGAATAAGGGACTATGCAGTTTGGATAAGAGGGTATCAAAATCCAGCCCTGTACAAGCCTGGGGAGGGAAAGCTTATTAAAAATGTTAATAAAGAATACTAATTTCTTTATGATTAATCTAAAGATTGACATTCAAAACATAATTGACTTTAGATCATTTGGGATTTTTTCCAAAATTAGGCAAGTTTTAAGGGAAAAAAAAACAAAACCCTAACACTGACTTCACTAGACAAAAAGTGTCACCTCTGCATTGTTAATGTGATTCCCAGAAATCCTCAGGTGCCATGTATATTTGTCCACAGGAAGGCCAACTTTAGGCCCAGCCATTCAGCACTCAACTGAAACAGATCAGACAACAGGAGGATAAGAAAATAGCAATATAAATAAAAGATAGTACTTCAGAGTAAAGACAAACCATTTAAAAAACTTCACATTAAAACAATCCATTTTAATATTTTCCCATGATTAAAACAATGTATGTAAGTGGCTCAATCACTACCTTATTTTTGTTTCCCAAAATGATGGAGGCCTCATTATCTGGGATGCTTACAGTTGAATGACACAAAACAGTAAGAATATACAGTGCAGGGAAACAATCCAACCCTGGCAGGAGCTGGGATTAGGTTACTTTAAAAGTCTTTTCCACCTCTAAATGCCATTATTATACATAGCCCT
The DNA here is from genome assembly GCF_026122565.2 of Emydura macquarii macquarii. Classification (NCBI taxonomy): domain Eukaryota; kingdom Metazoa; phylum Chordata; order Testudines; family Chelidae; genus Emydura; species Emydura macquarii. The sequence goes on from NW_027132344.1 coordinate 3,364,121, forward strand.
TATCCATTAGGTTTTCTGTCAATTCAATCCTATGAGGCAAGTTAGAGGAAATGCTGAAAAGCTCCTTACTATTCATTTAGCCATCAGACCATTCTAACTCTGCAGTAAAACCATGAGGATAGCTCTACCTGTAAACTTGGTTTAGTTCCGCCTGCCCAGGCCAATGAGAATACCTACAACAGTCCTTCACTTTAAAGTGAGGCAATTTGTGGTTTTCATTCACTGTCACACTAGTTGGATCTTCCCTGAATTCTACTTATCTTTGGTACTTACACAGTCCCCATTACCTTTGTGTCTGAGCATCTCACTATCTTTAACCACAACAGCCCTGTGATGCAGGGAAGTGCTATTGTTCCCATTTTACAGATAGTGTCTCTATGGCACAGTTCCCTAACAGACTTCTCCATGGTCACACAGGAAGTTTGTGGCAGAGCAGAGAATTGAGCCAGGGCTCCTGAGTCCCAAGCAATTGCTCTAATCACGGAGTTATCTTTCCATCAAGATGATACTAGGCAATTGCTTTTTGGAAACAAAAATAACTACTAATTCACTATCCAAATTCTGCAAAGCTGGTTCCAAATAAGTTTAGGATTGCTTTGATAAAATGCTACCAATACTATGTTGTCCACGTGGACTAGCTGAAAGTCAGGAATGTCACCATGACCTTTCTTTTACAGGGTGTCACTGTGATTGTTCAGTTTCCTTATGGATCATTATCTTTAGGTGACAACCCTTACCACTGCAGCGTATAATCAGATACAGTCACTCACATTCTTACAAAGGCGTATCTAACGTGTCTTTGCTAGCCGTAGCTTTTTGGGAACATTCAGGAAGTGATTTCAGAAGTCCCTGTGGAAGAGTTATTGAAAAGAGATGAATGTGGATGCAAGATCACTTGTGTAAGTCTGGGGGAACTGAGGAGCAAATAACGCAGGGATGTTCTAGTCAAGACACCATCCTCACCTTGATCAAAATATCACTCATTCTCTGCATCTTTTCTTCGGAAGAAATAACTCACAAACCCTACAAGAAGGGACTTCTCAAATGAAATACAGAAACATTCTTCTTGTTGATTGTCAGGTTCATCAAGCTTGAACGGATGTTGGCAGAGACACCATTCTGAGTAGGGAGAAAGATGATGAAAGCCTTCCTGTTTTCTATAAGAATGACAGGTCTAACAAAAAGTACATTCTTCCCCAAATTTTGCTCCAAAACCAAATTACCCTGATCTCTGTTCGTTATCACATACAGGCTGCAGCACTCCTACACTATTCAGCTAGGAAGTTACAAGTGGATAAGCATACAGGAAGTGTCTGAATCACAGTGCAGCTTCCTTTGCTATCATGATGCACAGCATGCATTGTACAGCAGTGTAAGCACCAATCAAAAAATCCCAGCCTGTTTGAAGAAACTTTTCTATGGCTTCCGCCTATGCCTATGGGAGGACTCTGAAATTACATAGATTGTAATTCAGTCTAACAATTGTGGTTATGATGAAAAAGGAAACTGATGCAACATTCAAAGTAAAGGAAGAACGGCTAAGATACTGTCACATATCATTTTTAAAGAGTTTTTTTTATCCGGTTTAAAAAACACAAGGCCCTTACAGCAGCCAGCACTTGTTTTGCAGCATTCTTAGAAAGCCTGCCTGTTTAGGAAGCGCAGAATAAATTGAAATGTTACAAATACTACTCTCACAGCAATTCAAAGAACCCCACTTGCACCCAACTATTACATAAGTGAGCTAAGAATTTATTTCTATAGATCAATGGTTCCCAACCTGGGGGGCGGGACTCCCTTGGGAGGGGTACCAAAGATTACAGGGGATCCATGAGGTAATTTAGCCCCACAAGCTCCACACCAGGCGCAGCCCCCCCCAAACCCCATGCTGGTCAGAGCAGAGGAGCAGCCTTGAGCTCTGCACCTGCAAGAATGGAGAAGCAGCCCCCACAAGGGAGCTGGCCCCCAGAGCTTCGGGCCAGCTGGAATGGAGGAGCAGCTCCTCGCCCAGCCCCAAGCCAGTTGGACGCCCGACCGGAGAGGGGCAGTCCCACGCCAGTGAGGGCTTGGAGCAGCCCCGGCCAACCTGCCAGAGCCTGCCTCCATTACCCTCAGTCCATGAGGGACGGAAAGAGGTGGGGCCACCCGGGGCGTGCAGTGGTGGCCGCACCAGGGAAGGCTTAGCTTCTCACTCGGGTAAGAGTAATTTATTATTATTTATGTAATTTAGTGTTGTTATTATTATTATCATCATCATCATCATCATATGTGTTTATAGGGGTTATATGTGTTTATGGCCAGTGAGGAGGCAGGGCAGGGCATGTTTTACCTAGTCTTAACTAGTGGGGCTTTCACCCAAAAAGACTGGGAATCACTGCTATAGATTATGCTTTAGCCAGTAGCTCAGTAGGATTTGCCAATGTATGTATTTGTTGCACATTTTTTCCACCTCACCTTTTCTTTCCCACCCCAAAAACCTTAGTGAGGCAATTTAAAAAAAATGTGAAAACCCCCCACTGAGTCTTTTTACAAAACCACACAGAATCCAAAACTTCATCATCTGTGTAAGAAATATCATCAATTATAGCTTCTTAAAGGAAAGGGCACAATCATTTTTTAACCCACAGAAATAATTAGATGGACTTTGGAAATAGTTATGAAAACAACAGGTTAGGGGCACATTTTGAGTTTATTAAGTTTGATGATGTTTATTTAAAAGCTTATCCAAACCTATTAGCCTGATGTGCCAAATCAGTATCCAGTAACAATCTGCAATATAATTGTTAAAAAAGGGGAAAAGAAAAATATGCATCCCCTTAATAAAAGTTTGTCATTAAAAATATTTCAGTACAAAGGAAAATATATTAAAAAGGAAACTGCAAAGCCAAGCCAGAAAATCTATTTATTCTACCCACAAATGCTGAATGCCCCCATTAATCAGGCTAAGAGGAGCATTTAGAACATAAACAAGTAACATTACCTTTTAAAATTCTATAAAGGTCTTAGATTTTAAACGTCAAAATTTTGAATGCAATCTGCCATACACTCCCTTGGCATCAGTTGGAGAACTATTATTAGAAAGAACTTAAAAAATGCCCAAGAGAGAACCAGAGGATACATATACTGAAATCATATACTAAAACTAGACAGGAAGAGGCCAAAAGAGGTGACAAAATCATGAGGAATAAGTTGATGTGCTAAGGCAGCCTAGATAATAGCCAGTCAGACCAGCTGATGAAAGGAAGGCTCAGAATAAGAGTAGATATAAACTGAGAGGAGGGATTTGACAATGAGCTATGGGATGTTTCTGAAAGATGACATGCAGAGCAGGAAGTAGAGGTCAGAGCTTGTCAACCAAGTCTTTCAGTCAGGCAAAAAAGGCCATCAAGGCGAAAACCAGGAATCCCACTGCTTAGACTAACACAACAAGAGAGCAAGCTCGAAGGCAAAGGGCGGTTGGGCCCAATGAGTGGTCTTGACAGGGTGGAGGTTACCATATTCCTGAAGAATAGGAAGGAGGTTAATGGTATGGTGGGGGCTTAGTAGTGGCTGTGTAGTTTAAAAAGGAATTGGAGAAACAGGAAGGCAGATTGCTTGTGAAAACAGGGACTGGGCAGGAGATTGCTTAGCTGTGTTGTGTAAGTGGAGAGTGATTGGAACGATGTTAATACAGCAATAGCACTGTGAAGCAAAGAGAGAAAACAGGTGGTAAAGAAGGACAAATAGAAGGGCAAGAGAGGCTGAATATACAGGAGAAGGGCTGCAAAGACAAACTAGATAAGATTAGGAGAGAACAGATACATTTGGGAGCGGGAAGAATGAATAGGTAGGTATGTTGATAGGAAAAAGGAAGGCAGCACAGGACAATGTTTGGGAAAGGGTCCAAATAGTCTTGCTATTGGTTTGCAGGGTTTAGAGGTGAATGAACAGCTTTTGGCATGATTAAAAGTTGGAGTTTGATCAATAAGACAGTGGATGAGGGAGGATTCCAACTCCATAAGGTTCTAAACCAAGGAGGTCCAAAACCCTTTCCCTAGCATGGAACGTGTCTCAATAGAGAGACACCCCCATAAACTCATCTCCCTTCCCATTCATAGTCATGTAATATCTTTGTGGCTAAAAGAGCAATTGCTTACATGGGAAAGTAACACTAGCAAAGTATTCAATGTATGTTAACCTCTTTTAATACGATTTAGAAAGCAGAAGAAAGCCATATAACCAACCATCTATCTAAGGGAATCATAGATTGGGAACTGCTAGTCTGAACTATACCTTAGAAACTGATAAATACATTGCAAAAGCAGCTGCAAATTGCTAATACATAGGTAAGCAAATCTCCCATGATCCCAGTAAACTGTTCCCATTATACGGTAGCTCAGCTATAGAAAAACACCTGCTTGGAACGGTCATTCGTCCCTGCAGTTACTGGCTTTGGTTCCTAAAACATTGTGACCTCCTTTAAAATGGTCTCACGAAATATTTTGTTGTCATTGATTGGCTGCAATGCGACTTTTCAGAATTGTCAGGCTTTAACTGTAAAACAGCTGGAGTGGCTTTAAACCAAAGACTTATTTAAAAATAACCTTTCAGTGGTGTTTGTTCTGTTATGCAATGAGTTGGACAAATATTGTCAGAATATTTGCCCTTCGAAAATCTAGCACAAACAAAAACAAGAGAATGAAAGCCTAATTTGGGAAACAGCTGCATATGGAGACGGGACACTAATTGGCACCTGAGGCCATAGCATCCTATTCTGGGTTAAAATCAACAGGAAGAAAAAGGGGATTCAACTAATGCTGGGAGGCCACTTCATGGAGTTTCCACAGAATGCTTCAATTTGTGGATTGTAGCCCGGAAATGGCATGGTCTCCAATGCCCACAGAATTCAGATGTTCAGAGGGGAAAGGAGCTCCACTCCCACGAAGCCTGAGGCTTCTGTGATGCTCTATCACCAACCTCCTGAACTTACTGGCAATACAGCTCTCTGAAGCTGCCACACCCATGCACTTTTACAGTGCCAAAGTAGTATTAATGTCTGCCAGAAAATTCAGATGAAATTCAGCTTGTTTCAAAAGAGACATGCTGCACCCAGAGGCTGCTCTCCAGCCCTGGCCTCTTAATATACTTTCACCCTCTTCCCCTTCAACTGAACCCTGACCAGGGAGCTGTCATAGAGGGGCTTTCTTTAGCTCCTGGGAAGAAAGGTGTTGAACCCAGGAAGAGGGAATATGCCACAGAGTTGCTGCTTTCCCCTTCAGTAGGTTTTGGAGACTTTACTCCCCTTTTTGGTTCAGCATAGGTCCACTGGTCTTTTGCTTGCTAGTAACATAAAGGCTTGGGGGTGGGAAGGGAGAAAAACACAACATTAGCAGGAATTTTGTGTTCAGGTCTCAAACAGGGGTTGCCTATTTTCTAAAAATGAATGACAACCATATCTGACATGAGGTACAAGCATCTGATTCAATCCCAGTGGATTTAGAGAATAAAGCATCAGAGTGAAGATTTGCCCTTTTCTTGTATTACCCTCAATGAACTGTAATTTTTTATGTCAAACAGGTCAGACTTTGTTTCAAAATAGCCTAAAATTAATCCTGATGAGACATGAGCCATTGGATAACTTCCATGGAATGCTCTGCTATTCTACTGGGGACAGCACAGAGAGCAGCTGGTATTAAGCATGAAGTCTCTAAGCTAATCACTAAATTGGTATCAATGTCCCAGCGTGCCTCTAGTATCATTTATATGAATAGATGTGAGAGATTTAGGAAATTAGTGTTACTCTCCCCTCCCCCATCCTTATCAAAAGCAAAAGACAGGATCCACTGTTCACACATAAATGATGGAAGTGACATTCCTTATTTTAGAAAGAGACAACAAACAGTGTTAAGTCCTCTGGAAAATATTTATCATACTAAGGGTCAGATTCAGCATTGAAAATATGGCCCATTTCCCACACCATGGAGGCTCACACATGGCCATTAAACTGGGATTTAGTGAAATCTCTAAAGGCTTCTAAAATGTGGTATTATCTGTCCAATCCCCCAGAATAAAACTCTAAGCTTTTAAGTGGTAAAAAGGCAAAATGAAACCAGTTAGTTAGAGCAAACTAATTAATAAACACTTCAGAGGACTATTTTTCATGGTACTGCACAGTTCAACTCTATCATGCCAAGTCTGTCATCTTTGTCACCTTTAGATGATTAAAATAGACTTGCCACAAAATTATGCACAGCTGATTACTTACCTGAAAATGTGTCTGCTGGCAAGTGCAACTTTTAGAAGTATAGGCAGAAAACAGAATATTCTCTTGGCAGTCTTTAAAGAAAGTAAACTTTATGCTGAGGAAATGACAACTACATTTACAAGAATCCTGTAACGACCAGGAGACTCTTTACTTAGAACAAGAGACTTCACAGCCTAGAAAGCTGTCATTATTTTAGGACTGGATTTATCAAGTACAGCAAATGTATGTTTACATTTTTGACACAGGATTATATTTTTGCATTGATGGGTGTCACAGAGTGGCTGCCCCATTAAGGGGAGATGGGCTCAGGCCCAACCGTGATATAATTAGCTCATCTCTGAGATAGGGAAGATCAAGAAAGGTGTGAGTAGCGGGTCAAATGAACCAAACAAGTCTTCTGGAGAAGAGAGAGCTAAACACTGGCCAATGGGACTTTCAAGTGATAAAATAACAAGTGATATCAGTCTCTCGTAGTCGTCGTCAATCAAAGATACGTTTTAATGAGCCTGAGCTTCGAAAAACCACTCGCAACTGTAACCGGTGGCATAAGCAGAATCCTCAAAGCTATCTGCACATTAGGAAAAGTGTCCATCAGCTCTGAATCATGAATGAATTGGAGAACTTGGAGTGGAGAGTGCTTCCCGTGTGGCAAAATGTAATGGAAGTTGTCCAATTCGACATAAAGATCTGTATCACTGATGTCCAAACATTCCCTACGTGTCAGCGTCTGGTGAAGGTCCATACAATTGTTCAAGAGCATTTATCTGTCTGCTAGCAGCTTACTAAGGTCATACAACCCCCTTTCCTTCCCCCTCCCCCCACAGGTCTTTTCATGTGTCTGAACCTTTCTTCAATGGACACTCGAGCAGTATCAACAAGTGAGCAAAAAAACTCCCTCTTGAATTTTTCTTCCAAGCTTCCCATGAGGTGATGGGTGATGTAACCAAACCATCTTTTCTTCCAATGAATATGAGTTTCCTTGAAGACAGGCTCAACTCCTAAGTTTTCTGCCATTTCTTTGGCAGCAGTGATGGCATCTTCAAATCCGTTATCTCTGTAGGGCACAACGAAATCAAGGCAGATTTTCATCAAAGTGGTAGTGATCACGATGTCCACTTACTCAGATTGTAATGCCTTGCTTACAAGGTTTATTTGGAACAGAATATCATGCCAAACCACAACTGAGACCAGAAATTTGAAGTCAGTGATCTGGTTTGCCAGGCTTTGCGCCTCCTGTAGGATTCTGGCCTTGACTTTACTCAACTGCACCAGTTCCATCAGGGTGTCATAAATTTCAGTCATTTCGTACCTCACTGGCTGTACGCTGTCAATGCGGCTCTCCCAGCAAGTGTCATTTAGCGGTTTCACGGTCAGATTTGTAACATTGTTCGTGAGGATCTTCCAGTTCATAGCTGATACTGAAAACGCAATGTATATCCTTTGCAGTACTCAGAAGAGAGGTAATAAATCTAAAGACAACTACGCGGCATCTGACACAACCAGGTTGAGGGAATGGCAGCCGCAAGGCATGAAGAAAGCTCTTGGATTCAGAACAAGGATCCTTGCCTGGACGCCACTGTTTCCTCCCTTCATGTTCACATGTCCTGAAGCTTTATTTTATTCTCATTCAAAACGTTCATAAGCAGCTCAATTTAGGCCTTTTCCAGTAGAGTCATCCACAAACCAGAAACAGATAAAGTGTCCCTTTACTTGGATACAGCCATCTTTGTTGTCAACAAATCATACTGTAAATGACATCTTTTCACTGTGACTAATGTTGGGAGTTGTGACAGAGTGGAGGGTGGTAAACCCCTCAGCTGCCTCTGTCACCCCTAACCCAGTGGGCTGGGCTGAGGCAGTTCAGGTCAGCGAGGCCAAGAACTAAAAAGGGAACAGGCAACAGCTGACCACACTGATTAGGCTAAGCCAGAGCCCTGACTAATGAGGCAAAGGGGGGAACATCTGGCTACCTTGCCAGGGAGGATATATAGGCCAGCTCAGAAAAACAGGAAAAGGGGGGAGGCATGGCCAAGCAGGGCAGGAAGGACTGCAAGTCTGTCTGTCTGCCTGCTGGTCAGGAGGGGTAAGCAAACCTGAGCCTCTGAGCCCCTAGAGTGCCTGGGGCAGGGACTGGGGAACTGACTGTGTGCACTATAAATAAATGAACACGGGTGACTTCAATGCAGATGGCTGAGAGTCCTTTGTACAAGGGGAGAACCCCGAGGGCCAGGAGGGCCAGGCCATGTGGCACACCATAGGAGTGCAGTCTATTATTATGGTGTAGAACTTCGTTTTGCCTAGTAGCATCTATGTTATCAAGCACGTTCCTTGCCATAACATCAATCAATTCATTTTGAATTATTTTACTACAGTAATTCTTTACGAATTATTCTTCTTTTCATGTTGCTTCAGAGAATCAGCTAAGTTACGCCAGTAATTGTACCCGGAAAGTACAAGCAATATTTTGGCATTCTTGTCAAATATTTTGTAACAAAAACAGAACACTTTGTCTGTTGATTTCGAGTAAACTAGCCAATGCCGATTCAGTTTCTCACCATTCTCGAACACTTTTTTGCAGTGTGACTTTGAGAAGTGTCACTTCTGCTCATTTACTGGAAATGTCATATCCTTGATTTTGCCCAGCCCATTCAAAATTGTACGACCAATATCGACAGAGTTTAGGATTGCCAGCCATAAAGCATGATCTGATGTATCGATTTGTGGTGGGCAATATTTCTCACTGCTGTTGCTGTCATCATGCGAGGCTGATTCTTCTTTATAACTTCTCTCCTTTTCATGTAAACCAGATTTTTCTTTGTCATTACTCACGTTTTACGTGAGCCAAATTCTTCTTTATCATCACGCTCCTTTATGCCGCCAGGAAAACTGGAGGATTCTCCATCACTTTCCTCATATTTCCATTCCTTATCTTCAGTTAAATCTGCTAATTCCTTAGTAATAGGACTTCCATCATTTACGCTTGGCTCTTCAATGACTACTGCATTGGAATGATCGCTACTACCTAAAACCCTGTCTATGTTGTTCTGTTTTGGATATTTTCCCATCAAATTTGCCCCTTGCTGCAAACTAGATTGCAGCTGAGCTTTTCACTTCCTAAACTGACTCCTGAAGGCTTCTTTGGGGACATTTTTTATTTTCTATAGGGAAAAACTACTTGGGAGAGCAAAAATCTATGTTCCGCAATTTTAGAAAGTCATCAAACATTACATATTAAGAATGGCAAAAGAAGTAACAGTATTTCTTTTATATTGTTGCATAGATAGGGGTTTGATAGATATCTCTGGCATTTCATTAAATATGTCTTTTATTAGTCAGTACTTACACTCTTCAAGTCTTAAAACACAAATACACAACAAAACAAGGTTCACAATATTGCAGCTGGGCTCTCACTTCACTTCAGTTCATTCTTATATCTCACTGACTGTCTGGCAACACCCCGCCCCTTCTATACCTATGAGGCATGGCTGACAACATTCTAGGAGGTTCAAGGAAAATGTAGTTCTCAGAAAGTCTGGAAGGTTCCATGAGATTCTACAAAGGTCCAGAACATTCTAGGAGGTAAGTGAAAAATGAATCCACATACGGAATACCTGAAACAATTTACTTCAAACATTCTATTTTCCCATTTATCACTAACAACAAAAACAGCACCCCAAGCCTGGCACCCCAGGTGGTCACCTGGGTCACTTGCCCCTAAATCCGGACCTGTGGGCAGGATCCTCCTCCATTCAAACCTAAGCTCAGGGGGCAGCAGTGATAGGATATACCACTCTTCTGCGCTAGAGGCAATGTAGTAGCAATGTCAAGAGTTTCAAATAGTATGGAGCAGCTGACACTGGTGCAATTTTATTGCAAGTCTTGCAATATTTGATGTTTTTCTTAAAGGCTCAGTCCCTATAGTTATGTAATTATGAAAGAAACTCAGATTTAATTTTAAAAAAAGTAAGTCTCTCTCCCTCATGGTTGTGCAGAAAAGCTTGAAAACATCATCCCTAAAGGCTCAGGCACCGTAATGCAAACAAAAGGAACCCATATGATTTTTAAAAAACATGATTTTTACACCTCTGATTCATTATTTTTTCTTTTAAATGGGGTTTGCAATACTGCAGTTGTTCCCAGCTATCTTAGAGTTCCCTGGACTGGAATACTGCAGAAGCACTCCAGCCCATACTTGCCAAGCATAAGAGGAAAGGAGCCCTAGCTGCTACACAAGGGGTGCAGTGCAGGTGTGCTGCATTACTGTGTTTCTGCTCTAGCCACTGGTGCTTTTGGTCTCCTGGTTGACCTGCCAAGTCTTCAGATTTCCAAACCCTCCTGCAGGTCTGTAGGGAAAACCCCTAGCTGAGATGGAGAAGCCTCTCTGATTGGCTGCTTTTCCACATTCTCCACAAACAGATGAATTGGCAACCTGGTCAGCATTGCCAACCACATAGTGAAACTAACTACAATCTTGTGTCATGTAAGAGTGATGATTTCCTTACACTGATTCACCGCACTACAGGATTTGTTTGCTCCTCCTCCACTTTCTTCATATGTGAATTTATCTGCTAATTAAAACAAGCACATTACAGTTCTCAGCTGCACAAGGTCAGTATAATTTCTGAAAATGAACCTTTGTTCTCTCTTTCTAACCAGCAGCCAGACAAAATTAAATTCTAATTTACTATCATCAATGATTCTAGACAGATGCATGAGGTAGAATGGGTGAGTACTTTTTATTTTTCATAAGCTACAAGTGATCTGGCAGGCTAAACATTAAATCTTAAAAGGTTGATATGAGTAGGAGACTGAGCAAATATGGCAGATATCATGCAGTAAATACGTGTGTATCAAGGCTCACCTCCCACCCAACCCACATAACAGCTTTATAAAAAACAGTATTTTATCCAAAGAACATTTTAGAAAGTTCCTCATCAATATTAGGCAAAATAGTTTGTAAAAAAAGATAACTCTGGAATATATGCACAGCTGCATTTCATCTGAGGAGTAATGTTAACATCTCAGACTAGGAAAGCTAGTCAAAAGATCAGGTGTTGCTTCGCATTTGTGACAGAAAAGATAAGTCACAAACCTGATGATGCAGAATAGCCTAAATGCATCTTTAATAACTTACATAACTTATTAAATAACTGAATAAGGTACACTGTTTACATATCATGCTGCTGTGGAAGCCACAAAGGAAGATAAATCTGTTGACCTACAATACAATCCAGGGAGAGACTATTACATCACATAAACAAACAACAATGCAACAGTTGCAGTGATCCCGGTAATAAGGTCATTCAGAAGACAAGTGAATCAAAGATTAAACTCAGACAGCTATAATCCAGTATTCTTTTGAACAACAAAAGAAACTTGTCATTCACTGCCACAGATTCTCCAGCAGCAAACCACCATCTTAACAGGATGGAGAATTCAAGCATCATTTTCAGTAGAATATAATAGCTGCATGAGTAAGGTCAATTTTGCCATTTAATCTAATATTTATGCAGACAAATCAATGATTCATCAGGCTCTTCAAATAAATATATTAGGTAACCTTCTCGGCACAAATTTGCTAAAGCAAAATAAAAGCAAAAATGTCAATGAAAATTAGAAACAATGTTGTGTTTTATTTTAACCAATTAAAATTATTTGAGAGTGTATATAGTACATACTTTCATTATATGAATGATACAGATATTGTATCACATTTGAGCATACAGTAAAATATTTCTTTTTAAAAAATGATCTTGGAAAGTACCAATGAGGTTGATCCTCCATTAAAAAAATCATCACTTCTCCCTTAGAAGCTGATTGGAAAATGGTCTTGAAAGACTTCCCTTGACCTAGGACAGTGGCTCTCAACCTTTCCAGATTACTGTACCCCTTTCAGTAGTCTGATTTGTCTTGCGTACCCCCAAGTTTCACCTCACATAAAAACTACTTGCTTACAAAATCCGACATGAAAATACAGACATGTCTCAGCAACTTATTACTGAAAAATTACTTACTTTCTTTTTTTTACCATATAATTATAAAATAAATCAATTGAAATATAAATATTGTACTTACATTTCAATGTGTTGTATATAAAGCAATATAGACAAGTCATTGTCTGTATGAAATTTTAGTTTGTACTGACTTTGCTAGTGCCTTTTATATAGCCTCTTGTAAAACTAGGCATATATCTAGATGAGCTGATGTACCCCCCTGGAAGACTTCTGCATACCCCCAGAGGTACGTGTTCCTCTGGTTGAGAACCACTGACCTAAGATATGGTTATAGCATGGAGCACCATCCAATTATTATTCTGAAGAGTGCTCTCTGTTCAGTGGCTCCTGTCCTCTGATTGGCTTCTGTCCTTGGAATTCCATACCCGTATATCTGCAGACAAAGGCACCTCAACTTCTGACTTCCTCTCATTCCAACTCACTACAGTCTTTTCCAACAGTTTTCTGATTTGTCTTGGGGAAGGTTCAATAATGCTTATCATCCCTCCAGTTAACAATAATTCCTTTAGGAGGAGGTTCTAATATTCTTACACTGAGTAATACACTGACTTCAGTGGGACTAGTCATGAAGTAAGATACTATTCAACATGAATAACAGTATCAAAATCTAACCCTTGTAAATTAATATGCATTTAATATCTAGGCTTAGGTAGAATGACAGGGTGGGAAGGATCCAGATGCCCGAGGTCAGTATCTGAACAGGGAGCTCTCAGGGCAACTGACAATCAGAGAAGAGAAACAGGACATGGGCAGAGTTTTGTGGAGGAAGGGGGGAGAAGAGAGATGTGAGGGGGCATTGCCCCCCCAAAATTTATAATGGCAGGGAGCAGGGACCAGCTGGGAGACGGGCGGCTGCATCCCGCCTCCCGGCTGCGCGCTGGGACCAGGCGGTAGGGGGCTGCTGCCGCCAAGGTCCCAGCTTTGTGCCGTGACTAGGTGGGAGGCAGGTGGCTGCAGGAACCAGCCAGGAGGCAGGTGGCTGGTTGGGGCTGACTCTCAGGTGGGCCAGTGTGATATGGGCTGGCAGCTGGGAGCGCTTGGGCTGGCGGCAGGGTGGGTTGGTGTTGTGGCACGGCGCAGGCTGGCAGCGCTCTGGGAGCGCTCAGGCCAGCAGCGCTCCGGGGGCGGCTGGCCATCAACCAGCCTCAAGTTGGGGTGGGCCAGCAGCGCTCCGAGTGCTGGGGCGGACCAACCAGCCCGGGGCCAGGGACAGTTGGGGCAGCACAGCACTGGGGCACAGGCTCTGGGGGCGTTCAGGACGCCCGCCACTGATGCTGGGGTGCTCCAGAACTGCAGCCACCTGGCTGGTGCCTGGTACTTGGGCCACTCAGGGCGAGCCTGGGGCTGTGATGGGAGAGGGGATGGAAGGGGTAGGGCTTCGGGCGGAAGGGGCAAGGCTGGGGGTTAGCCTCGCCGAACAGGAGGTTCACGAGCCGCCCATGGTGGCTGCCCCCCCAAATTAAGTGGTCAAACTCTGCCTATGGAACAGGATATGCTTAATCAATGTATGATTATTTCTCCAAAGTACAGTCATTTTGCAAATCAGGCCTCTTTATTATATTTCCTGCATTCTGATTATCTAGACAAAATATAGTTACAGGTCCTTGTGCTCTGATTGGCTAAGTAAATTCCCTTTCAACAATGAACATTATGAAAATTGCTCTAAAATGGTCTGAGAAGTTTCTATGATGGCCAACCAACACACATGCATGTGACGTTCCCCTGGTGCAATCTGGACTGGTGTATTGCTGCGTCACCCCAATACCATACTGCTGCAGCCCATTTTACTCTGGTCTGCTGTGAGAATCCCCACTCCTGGGCTGTACACACACAACTTCCAATATGTAAGCTGCTCCCAATTAAGTGAGTGAGTGCTTATAGCCAGCCACTCTTTATATTATGCAACAGAATGATCCTGCTCAATACCCCCAGTCCCAGATGCAACCCTAGAAACCTCCATCTTACAATATTCAGTTATGCCCACTGAACAATGTAAACTCATATACGTATGTCAATTTAACAAAGAAATTGATATGCGTCAGCCTTGTTTCTCCAAGTGGAGTCTTCAACACACTTCAAACCAAATGCACTTTCTTAGGTAATACAGACAAACACATTTATTAACTAGAGAAAGAGTTTAAGCGATTATAAGTCGAAGCATAACAAGTCAGATTTGGTCAAGAGCAACAAAAGCAAAACACATTCTAAACTAATCTTAACACTTTCAGCAACTGTACAAACTTAGGTGATTCTCACCACAGGCTGGCTGGCTTCCCTTCAGCCAGGTTCTCCCCTTTGATCAGCACTTCAGTTACTTGGTGGTATTTGAAGATGGAGGTGGGAAAGAGAGAACATGGGAAATGTGTCCTCTTTTTATAATGTTCCTTCCCCCTCTTGGGCTTTGCCCCCCACATGGACTCATTCATACCCTGAGTCAGTGAGCATTACCTCATCATAGTTCTAAACTGGCCAAGAGAAGGGAGGTGACTCACTTGAGAGACCAATTGATCCTTCTTTAATGCCCAGGCCAGTCCTTTGTTCCTGGAAGGCTGAGCTGGGTTTGTCCTATACATGCCTTGAGGGGTGTGAACCGCCCATCTGCTCCAGGAGAGTTTTGCCTGGATATGTTTCAAGCCATGAGGACACATCTTTGGGAATATTACATAGTTAAGCCTCATAACCATACTCATAAAACTGCAACAAAAATATCACTCCAACAATAATAGTATCTCATGAACAAACCAAAGACATCTTATATGACATACTTTGCATTAAACAATACACAATTATACAGTAAAGGTAAACATGGGAGTGCAGGGCATCACAATGCAGAACACCACACATAAAGCACAATATAGTGAGGCCTAATTTGTCTGTACTCCAGAGTTTTGTTTGTTCTATCTAGAAGAAGTGAATCACATGTAACGGTATATGTATAAATGGGAGTAGGGATAGAGAAAATCCACTGCAAAATTTAGTATACTTAAAAATCCTGCCTAGCAACTGTTTCCTTGTTCTCCATGTTTAATACAGCACAAGTATTTACAATGTTCTAGTGGAAGGAGAACTCAAAAGACTTTTAAAAGCAAAAACGTTTAACTGTGTTAGATCTCAAGTGATTATAATACGGTGAAACCAATAAGCAGCCTTATGTCTCAAAAGACCACTCCTAAGTACCTCCAACATAAGGAACATAATTCTGCTCTACTTTTACTAAAGGACTGATTAAGAGACTAATTTTTTGATGGTCCGTTGGGTGGTTGCTTAAATTTGCTTTAAAATTATTTCACTGCCATTCTTATAGTTGTACTGTCTTCTGATCAACCTTCCTCCATTCCAAAAGAGAAAAAACGAGAGATAAAAATAAAAAGCCTCACACTTAACCTGCAAGACTCCTTCATCATTTCCATCACCCTCTGTACCAACACTGAGTGTGTGAACTTCATCTGTGCAAGACTATCAATGCCTTGGACCAGGGACTAGTCGTGCCTTAGTTGCTTGCACTGTATCAAAAACGCTTTCGCAACTAAAAATGACACTTAAAATTAACAACGCAAAATTAGTCAGATTTGTGTAAGCTGTATAAATATTATTTCAATAAAAAGTTATAGATACTGGTTTTGCAAGTGACTCAATTGGGCCGTTGAACTTCTGTGGAATTCCTGACTCACTTTGATTTTGGCTAATTGAAGAACTGTCCTGACTCTTAAGTTTTTACTTTGATCCAGATAAAACATTAATTGATTATCTCCTTTTCACAGCTAGTATGGATGAAAATTTTAGACTATCACTCCTTATCAGGCATGAAGGGACCAAAGTATATGTATTTTTTTTCTACTTCTTTTAATGAATCTAGGTATATACTTATTTTTATTTTAGTACATCAGGGTTGGAGATTGGGTTATTGTCGGAGCTCTAACCTTGCATGGTTTATTTTGACCTGAAATTCCTTATGTTAATATATGCAGATGAAGATATATAATGATAATATAAGAATATAATGAAGATGAAAACTGTTAACTATGTACTAGAAGGGCATTTTACTATTATTTCCCTCCCCCCATATGCTTTGCTTTATAAATTGCAATTAGTATCCAACCCACTCCTGCACTACAAAAGTGAGGTATAAGGACAGAATTCTATTCCAGTAGGTTTGGCAGGGCACAGTACAATCTGAGAAAGCCAGCGGGAATAGAGGTAGAGAGAGGGCAGGAACCAAGGATTGAGGGGAGGGACAGGGCAGGAGCTGACAATATTTTTCCGGTTCTTCCACCAGCAAACATAAACCGGAAAGAAGTAGCCCTCCGATACTTAGTTCTCAGACAGCCATATAATGTTAGCCATTTTAAGTTTAATTTTTTCCTCCTTGATTAAAACAAAATCTGGTAAATCCTAGTAGTATTTTCATTTCTATACTTGACTTGTTATCCTGCACTGTGATTGCCTTCTCTCTTTTAAATGTTCCAAAGATTTACATTCCATCAACGAACAACAGTCCAGTTAGTACTTGGGTTTGGATGGACCATTTAAATGTTCTTTTATGTACAACATAATTATGCCCTCATATTTTCACACCTGGAATGATGGATGCATCCTATGCATATAAATATGATATAATCATTTCCTTCCTTCCCAATTATGTTTTGACTTAAGGTTCTGCATTTGTAGCAGCAACTACTAGATACAAACATCACAGGAAATAGTTATAAGAATTTCAATGAAAATCTGCATTTTTAGAGTACTTAAAACAAAATGGAAAGTAAAGCATCTATAAACTGAAACAGCTGTTAAAGATCCAAAATCATATGTAGAGATTTCAAGAATACAGAAAGTCAAATACTCCTCAGACATCTTCTAAGACATCTTAGATAAACATTTAGGGCTGCAGGATTGGCCCTTAAAATATAATGAAAGGGTCTGCATTTCCTGTGCTACAGAAGACATCTATGTCTGCTTAAAACGTCAAGGAGTGAAACTTGATTATAGCTCATGTGATTTACAGGTTTAATTGCCTGCAAACAATCATGACTGATGCAACCCACAATAGGAAGTCAATTAAGTAAATTGCAAAGCACATAGCAATTGCTAAATATAAAGTAAATCAAGACGACGGTCTAGAAAACACTAAGAAAGCCTCCCACTTCTTACATGTTACCTATATTTTTCCTGTAACTATATTTAAAGATGCTTTTTCTACACCAGTCTCTAAGCCTTTCACAGCACTAAGGGCCTGATCTAGATGGGAATCTTTTCACTGACTTCAATGGGAGATGGGCCATAACAGAGGAAAATAACCCAGGTTAGAAAAAATCAGGTGTGACCTGCTCAGTCTCTGGCTTTAGTTGTTTGTGGTACAAAACATCAGGAGCCCTGCACAAAGAACCCTGAAACTGATTCTTATCAGATAAAGGAGGAGCTGATTTTCCAAGACACTTTTATTTTATAATACATCTGTCATCATTAAGTCTATGCATACATTGTGACCTACTTATGATCTTGCAACAAAAAATAACTTTGCAATTAAGAAAAAATCTAACTGTTAGAAAAATTAAATTTGGCATTCTGTCTTGCTTTTCTCCATACTTCCCATCTTCTCAGTTTCCTTCCTTCCTTCCTCTCCATTATTACCTTGATAAGCACTTGTTATGGCCACTAACGCCTAACTACAGTATATTTTTTATCCTAGAGAGGTACGTGCACATAAACACTCAAAAGCATTATTGTGTTAGGCAAATCAAATCCGTAGATACTTATTCTTATCTGTTCTAGGATAATGGATCCAGCATACTAAAGATTTTTCTTACAAAGGCTGCCAGTTTTGTTTTGTCCAGCTAGAAGAAAGCAAGCTGTTGACAGATCAAAAGGAAAAGGAACTTGTACTCCTTTGCTATATTTTTCCATTGTTTGGAGAAGGTGTCTAGGTAACACACTGCATGGTTGCAGATGTGAGCATCTCTTTTACGTCAATGAAATTAAAAATCCATTTTTAAGCTTAACGGCAATTCTGCCCCAACAAATAATTTACTTTCACTGTCTAGGCTGTTTTCTTTTTGCACTTCACTTTGCTTGTGCGAGGAAAACAGATTGGTCATTACCATTTTTAGCTTCGTGTGCATTAGTACAATTTTGCTGTCTTAACATTCCCAACACTCCCAAGAAATATTTTCACAAAAACCACACGCACAGAAGTTTTCCATTGCAATTACAAAGCACCACCTCTCTCATATTATTCGGTATAACCATACAAACATTTAAAACATGTAAATAACGAAAAATATGGGGCCTAAAATTAGTCAACGTCATCCTATTCAAATAGTCAAAATGTATAGCAAACCTGACTGCTGACTAGTAATGTCTGTCACAGCCATCTATGAAAGCCGTGCTTAATCAATCAGTAGTGCTAGAAATCCTGTATTCTCAGCTCAGCGCTGGGAAGTGCTTTGTGCCACTTACTACCAACCTGTCCTATTCAATCCGGTCCTTCTTGGTCAGAAGGCTAGTAGCCATGCACGCACACATAGAATGTGTGCATATACATACACATATGGTGGAAATGGGCATGGTGACGGAGAGGAGAACCTGAGGACACTGACAGGGATGAGTGCTCACACTCAAACGAAAACAAGTGAATTCTTACAATGTTCACAATGGTATTTTCAGTATTTTAAAAGACATTCACAGAAGAATATAAATAAATCCACCCCAGCCAATGCAAGCATATAGCCTATATTAAAGTCTGTCACCCTCCCTTTGCACATAGCCAAAAATTAGATCTGGGCTTTTTTTTAAAAAAAGTCAGATGAATCTTGTAGGATTTGTTTGGTTTTGTTTTGTCTGTGGGAAAGGTTTAAAACATTTCATACATTTAATTTATTTTCACCTTATCACATTGTCTGGAATTTTCTCTGCAACGTAATTGTAATTTCAGGGCTTTATTGGGTGGGTGGGTGGGTGGATGGTAGAAGAGGATACAGCAAAGAAACATAGTAACATACAGAACAAAAATTCGGAATGGTCTCAAAAAAATAAGTCCCTGAAACTAGATCAAGCAATTTACATTGTGTCTGAAGTAAAACAAACCTCACTTGAAGTGTCTCAGATCCAGAGTATAGAATGAATGCTTGTCTATTATAAATTCCATATCTGCCTATAGTGGATCTCTATTATTAATCACACAAGAGAATAAAGTAATCCTCCCTCTGCCTATTTAATCTACAGATAATGTGTCAATCCCCTTCAATAATATTTCTGAAGACAAACAAAAAGCAATTTCACTAGCTCACAGACTACATTTCCCAGGCATGGTTTTTAGAGGCTTCTCTTTCACCATGAGAACATCACAAATTCAGGCACAAGAGAAACAGGAGAAAAAGGTCTCTCTGATCACGTATGGCTGAAATGTAATTTTACACCAACTTAAGAAATTAGTTTTTCCCACATCCTCTCAATTTCTTCTTTCACTATATCTAAAGACTGTTTTGCTTTCACTCAAATTCTTTACTAAATTTGAAATGAAAACAGCTCTGAAACAGTGAACATGTAAAAATAGGTTTAGAAAATGTTCTGAAAATATCTATGAAAATGATGGTTTAAATTACAAGGCATAAATTAAAGCCTGATGTAGTATTTTCCTCTCAAACGGAAAATAAACATCCTCCTATTTTCAGTTCACTGCTCATCACTTTACATTTCTGAAATAAGAAATAACATTTGAATCATGACTATGTCATTAAAGTTTTTTTTTTAAACTATAAAAATAGAGCACCAAAAATAAACAGTTGGCCCATAAGAATTTTTTAAAATATATTTTTTATAAGGGAGAAAAGACAGTCCCTACCCTAAGACTTTTTAAAGTATTTCTGTTTACTAAGATTTATTACTGTCTTTTATTATTACTATAGAGGCAAGGTACGGTCATTTAAGAATAGCACTTTAGATTAGTTTTTTTATTAAAAGGTGCATTGATCAAATCATCATAACATCAGTAACAGAGGTCATATTTCAGGCCTTGTTGCAAATTTTAGAATAAATTGTTTTCTGCAGTGACATGTGTAATGTGAATGTCAACTCTTCAAGCTTGTCTACACAAACACTTAGTTCACTGCAAGATGGGATGTGAATCTATCACATACTAAGGCCTGGTCTACACCTAAAATTTAGGTTGACCTACTTACCTACCTATGTCACCAAAATTCACACCCAAGAAATGTAGGTAAGATGACCCAAGCCTCAGCATAGACACCACTAGGCCAATGGAAGAATTCTTCTGTCAACCTAGTTACCACTACTGTAGGGTGTGGATTAACTGATTAACTACAGCAATGGAAAAAACCCTTCTGTTACTGCAACAAGTATCTACACTAGAGAGGAACAGCTGCAGCACTGTAGCTGTCCTGATATAGTATCTGTAATGTAGACATACCTGAAGTGTCCACGTGGACTTTGCTGCTGCACACTTAAAGTTCCCAAGTGCCCTTTAATTTACTCCTGTTTCAAAGAGGGATAGATCAAAGTGTATTGAGCAACAGCAGGGTCCACACAGTGTGCAGCAGGCTAACGTGGGGTAGATTTACACCCTAGCTTGCCACAAACTAAGTGTTTATGTAGACAAACCATTAATAATTTAGAAAATTTTTACATCTCACAATCTTAGGATTTGGCTACACGGGGACACTCAGGAAAATTAATCCAAATTCACTGAAGATGTGAATTTAAAGTGGATTAGTAAAACTGCATTGAACCCACATTTAGACATTCTCATTCAGAATATAAGTGGCCTTAATTCAGTTTATTTAAAGTTACTTACAAATATTTCATTCTTCAGAACTGTCAATCCAGCATCTTTCTACTAAATTCCCACACAAAGATTCATAAGAACATAATAGCCATACTGGGTCAGACCAATGGTCCATCCAGCTCAGTAGCCTGTCTTCTGAAAGTGGCCAGTGCCAGATACTTCAAAGAGAATGAACAGAGCAGGACAATTAGCAAGAGATCCATCCCGTCATCCAGTCCCAGCTTCTGGCAGTCAAAGGTTTAGGAATGCCCAGAGCATGGGACTGCATCCCTGACAATTTTGGCTAATAGCCATTTATGGACCTATCCTCCATGAACTTATCTAGTTCTTTTTTTAACTCAGTTATAATTCTGGCCTTCACAACATCCCCTGGCAACGAGTTCCACAGTTTGACTATGCCTTGTGTGAAGAAGTACTTCCTGATGTTTGTTTTAAACCTGCTGCCTATTAATTTAATTGGGTGACCCCTGGTTCTTGTCTTATGTAAAGGGGTAAATAACACTTTCCTATTCACTTTCCTCACACTATTCATGATTATATATAGACCTCTATCATATCCCATATTAGTTTTCTCTTTTCTAATATGAACAGTCCCAGTCTTTTTAATCTCCTCATATGGAAGTTGTTCCATAACCCTAGTCATTTTTGTTGCTTTTCTCTGTACCTTTTCCAATTCTAATATATCTCTTTTGAAATGGGGTGACCAGAACTGCTCACAGTTGTAACGCTGCCTGCGGTGACTCAAAAGCGTGAGTACCAACCTCAGTGCAGACTGTTAGGAATCAGACCACAAACCCCAATTGGTTGTGAATGCTATACTTAGATTTCACCAACCAGTTATCAAGTGTAAATTCCTCAGGCACTATAACAGCCTAAACATGGAGTCACAGACAGTCCCCTTGGGTACTCTGATCTATCTTGCCACCCAGGTGAGCAAACCTTTGTGACAGATGGTCCCTTACACCAAGAATCACAGCAATATCCAGGTTACTGCCAGTCCCAAAGTACCAGTCGCTTACCCCAGGTCACTTACCCCACGTCACTTGCACCTTAAATCTCACACCAGAGACAATGCTAGTTATTAATCCTATAATAAACTACATAAAGTTATTAAATAGGAAAAGGAATTGAGAGAGTTATTTACTAGGTTAAAACAGGTAAACGTAAAAAGGTAATAGACACTTCTATAATCAGCAAGCTCTATATGTCCCTTAAGGCTAACTCAGGTGAAGCGGCTGGGGATCTTTTGCTTATGCCCGGAACAGCCTTGTCCCCCAGAGTCCAAGCAGCATAAAGATAACTAGTTTCCTCTGTTTGGGATTTTATCCCCCTTCCACTCTGAGCTGCAAACTCAGCTGATGGGAGGAATCCACCCGCATGACTCATTTTTATGGGAAGGATAGCTAAACAACAATATTTTGTCCTCTTCAATGTTCCAGAATAGTCTGGTGTCGATGGACCTTTCCTGTTGAGAAGGCCATAATACCTTTTGTTGCAGATCAGCATTTTAAACTCATTAATGTCTCTTTTTCTCGTCTGATGATTTACATCGTCAGAGAGGCTCACAATACAACCATTCAGATATGACCTTACAATATGGGATGCAGATGTTATAAGTGAGATTAATGCATACAGCAACTCACTAGCATTCAATGAAGTCTAAACACTAAACATGTTCTTATAATTCTAACACCTATTTTAACAACAGTAACACACAGGTGAGCCAGATTGATTCCAGCTATGTATTTGTCAGTATTCCACTGAGCCATGTGGACTTTGGCACGAGCTGGCACCTGGTCTGCCAGTGTCACAGCAGTATTCAAGGTGTGGTGTACCAAAGATTTATACAGTAGCAGTATGATATTTTCTGTATTGTTATCTATCCCTTTCTGTTAGAATTTTTGACTGCCACTGAACACTGAGAAGATGTTTTCAATGAACTATACACAATGACTCCAAGATCTATTTCTTGAGTGGTAACAGTTAATTAAGAACCCATCATTTTGTATGTATAGTTGCAATTATGTTTTCCAATATTCATTACTCTGCATTTATCAACACTGAATTTCATCTGCCATTTTGTTGCCCAGTCATCCGGTTTTGAGAGATCCCTTTGTAACTCTTCACAGTCAGCTTGGTCTTAACTATCTTGAGTAATTTAGTATCGTCTGCAAACTTTGCCACCTCCGTTTACCCTCTTTTCCAGATCATTTATGACTATACTGAATAGCATAGGTCCCAGTACAGATCTTTGGGGGATTTACCTCTCTCCATTGTGAAAACCGACCATTTATTCCTATCTTGGTCTTCTATTTTTTAACCAGTTACTGATCCAGGAGAGGACCTTCCCTTCTATCCCACAACTGCTTACTTTGCTTAAGAGCCTTTGGGTGAGGGATCCTGTCAAAGGCTTTCTGAAAGTCAAAGTACCACTGGATCACCTTTGTCCACTTATCTGTTGACACTCTCAAAGAATTCTAATAGAGTGATGAGGCATGATTTTCCCTTTACAAAAGCTGTGTTGACTCTTCCCCAACATACTGTGTTCACCTATATGTCTGATAAATCTGTTCTTAACTACAGTTTCAACCAATTTGCCTGGCACTGAAGTTAGGCTTACTAGTCTGTAGTTGCCAGGATTGCCTTTGGAGCCTTTCTTAAAAGTCAACATTATATAAACTATCCTCCAATCGCCTGGTACAGAGGCTGATTTAAGTTATAGGTTACATACCACAGTTAGTAGTTCTGCAGTTTCATATCTGAGTTCCTTCAAAACTCCTGGGTGAAAATATTGCTGTTAATTTTTGTGCCTTTTGCTAGTTGCTCTTCAAATTATTTTTTGGCCTGCCTTATTATACTTTTACACTTGATTAGCCACTGCTCCTTTCTATTTTCCTCAGTAGGATTTAATTTTAAATTTTTAAAGGATACTTTTTGCCTCTACCTGTCTCTTTTACTCTGTTATTTTGCCATGGTAGCATTTTTTTGCCCTCTTTCTGTTAGTTTATTTTTTTATTTGAGGTATACATTTAGTTTGAGCTTCTATTATGGTGTCTTTAAATAGTTTCCATGCAGCTTGCAGAAATTTCACTCTTGCGACCATTCCTTTTAATTTCCATTTAACTGGCTTCCTCATTTTTGTGTAGTTCCCCTTTTTGAAGTTAAATGCTACTGTGGTGCTTTTTTTCCCCTACAAGGATGTTACATTTAATTACATTA
The DNA here is from genome assembly GCF_026122565.2 of Emydura macquarii macquarii. NCBI lineage: Eukaryota > Metazoa > Chordata > Testudines > Chelidae > Emydura > Emydura macquarii. Next base: position 3,388,395 of record NW_027132344.1, read on the forward strand.
TGGTTGCTATTACCAAGTGATTCAGTTATTCATCTTTTGGACCAGATCCTATGTACTACTATGGACTAAATCAAGAATTGCCTTTCCCCTTGTGGGTTCCAGGATTAGCTGCTCCAAGAAGTAGCCATTAATGGTGTCTAGAAATTTTCTCTCTGAATCCCATCCTGAAGTGACATGTACTCAGTCAATACAGGGATAGCTGAAATTCCCCATTCTTACTGGGATTTTTGGTTTTGTAGCGTTCCTATCCCCCCTGAACATTTCACAGTCACCATTCCTGTCACCATCCTGGTCAGGTGGTCAGTAGTAAATTCCTAATGTTATACTCTTATTATTTAAGCATGGACTTCTATCCATAGTATCTATGGTACAGTTCTATCTATGGTACAGTTTGACTTATTTACAATTTTTACTATGCTTTCTTTCGTATATATATCTCTCACCAGTGCAACCTACTCTCTCATTCCTATATATTTTGTACCCTAGTGTAACTGTGTCCCATTGATTATCAGCGTTCCACCAAGTTTCTATGAGATCTCTTATATCAACATCCTCATTTAATGCCAGGCACTCAGGTTTACCCACCTTTGTATTTAAGAAAACCCTGCAATTGGCATTTCTGAAAACAAGGGCTTACTTGCTGGAAACCTTGTCTGCAACTGAGACAGTGTGAGAACCTTGAAATCTGGTTTCCATCAGGTTTAGTAGTAGCCTAACAAGAAATACAACCTCATGACTTAAATTCTTTCTGAGTTTTCAAAATGATATACACCCAATATAATGTCCTGTGTTGGCCCCTTTATGTAAAGCCAAGAGAATAAAACTGGAAAAGAGCAGATATTTGCATACTTTGATTTATTTGCTGTTTTCCTTCCAGATTAAGAACATAACACCCCTGCCACCAAGACTCACTATAGCAATACTGATGTAACAAGTTCCCTACAGGGCTGGATTAAGATAATTTGAGGCTAAAGGCCTGGGCTGCTGCATTTTGGATGTTGTTGGTGGCCTCCTTCCCCCCCAAGCAGAGGGTCTCAGAGTTTACACCTCCCTGAGATGCATGGAACAATTTACACCTCTCAGGGCTATTATTTCAGACTGTCTGCAGACTCAGGCAGATGTCATTGCATTAGTTATGCTCAGGTCGTGTTTTCAAACTTTTCTTCACAATCACAAGGGCTAGAAACTTTAATTAAAAAACATAAAAACAAGCTGAGATAATCAGACCCTGATCAACTTTAAATTTGGAGTCAAGTTCCAGGAACTCTGTATTTTCCTATTTCCCCCTCTTATTTGCCCTGTGCACAAAGTGAGAAAACCACTCACAACGTGAGCAAATCTCCACTACTGCATAGTACTTTTCTGGCAGAATGAGCAAAGCCAAGGAAAGAAGTAGAAAAGGCAGTGGGTCATAGTCCTAATCAACAATATTGCCATCTTGTATTAAAAACCTAGGTCAGCATGGTAAAGGAGCAGACAGCAGAAGACTTTCCTTGATTCACTTTTTACATTAAGATTTCCAACTGAATTTCCATTTCTAGCTAAAAGTAAAGCATAGAAAAGTAAAATCTAGTGGCCTGCATATGGAAATTCAGTTAGTTTAGGAAACAAAGCAAATTCTCTTACTTTTACTACCAGGATAGCTCAAATGCGAACAAGTGGAGCAGAGATGCTCAACTTTCTACCAAATCTGAAAAAAGCAAACACTTCTCCTATCTTTTTTCTTCTGGGTTTCAAGACTCCATTATTTCTATATTGCGAGTCCACTATCCAGACTGACAGGGTTCTGTCATCTTCACTCTAAGGCTATGTCTGTCTACACTTGAAACTTCTGAGTGAATAGCAATGTTCAGTAAGGGTATGATTTTTTACAACATTTCTGTACTTGCAATTATTATACCAGAAAAAGAGTGTTTTTGCCAGTATAGTTTATTTTATTTGGGGAACCAGCATAAGCTGTGTCTACACTGGGAGGATTTGCCAGGATAGCTATCCTAGTAAACCTTTTCTAGTGTAGGCTAGGCCTGACTGCTAGGTAGCAGTGACAAATGGCAGCTACACATTTCTGGTGCCTTCCGGCATCTTCTGTGTCCTTCTCTCCTTCCTCCATCCTTGCCAAGAAGAATTTTCTTCACCACATCCTCTGTCTTCAGTAGCAAGGGTCACACAACATTGCTTCTCCCACTGCAGGTCAAATCCCACTTCTTTCCCTTTTTCCCCACTGTTCAGATCTGTTCATCTCTCACGTCAACTCAAAGATTACCCCTTGCCCCCTCTTACAACCATGTGCCTTCTTCAGGTCCCCACTTAGAACCCTCACTTTTCCTTCCAGTCCCACTCTCTATCCACACATCCTACTCCTCTCCACACTCAGTTTTTAAACACTGATATGTATCAATGTTGATGCATATAAATGGAACACAAATATTAATACATATCAACATTTAAAAGCTTAATATGGCAGGAGAATAAGGGGCTTTGGAGGTGTCTGGGTACATGGGTAGGAGAAACTTGTTGAGCAAGGAGGAGATTGAATAGGAGTGAACAGGGATTTTTGTGCAGAGGAAGCTATGGAAGGGATGGGAAATGGGACTCTGACAGGGGACATAGGAAACAGTGTGTCTGTGGGGTGGGGACACTGGGGCAACAAAGGGAGGAAAATACATATTCACATGAACAGCTACCAACATTGGTGACTTTCAGTACTGATGAACACTTCTTTAAACACTTGGTATAACTCCCCCGAAATGGAAATCTCCATTATATACTGGTTGAAGTTGATCGAACTGATGTTCCACAATCATTAAAAAACACCACCACCACAAACAGGAAGTATGTAGCTGCATTCTTCTTTGAAGCCTACAACCATTATTTCATCTTCTTCACATTACCTCACCCGTGTCTCCTGCCTCCATGCAAAATATCTGTCCCTTAACTCTAACCTCAATTATCAAGACTGAAAAATATAATCGTATCTTCACTCATCACATCATAGATACCTGTTTTACAAACAGTAACTTCCCATAAAGAAACTGTATTGCAAAGTATTTCCACTCAAAAAAAAATCTCTCCATTAACAGTCATTCAGCACAATACATTTAAACACATCTACTAAATATCCCCCACACAAGCCTTCAACTTCAGAGCAGCATCAATCATGTGTTATACAAGAGGTCACTCTAGATCAGTGGTTCCCATTTTTCCTCTCACACCTTCCCTTACCAATAACAGAATGTGTCTGTGCCCCACCCCAGGCTGGCAGCAGAGTCACGGCTGGGCTGGGAGTGGGAGGTCAGGAACAGCCAAGAGCGAGGGCCAGCGGCCAAGAGAAGGACCTGGGGGCAAGACCGGAGCAGAGCCGGGCGCAGGGCGGGGCTGAGTGACACTCCCTCCCTGCCCCCTCATAGGGGCTGGGATGGGCCCTGCCGTGACGCCATAGACTTCCTTCACGTCCCCATGAAAGGCGTGCCCCAGAGTTTGCGGATCACTGCACTAGATGATCACAATGGTCCCTTCTGGCCTTATAACCTATGAAACATTCTCCATCATTAGAAAACGTTCTTGTTTAACCATGCTACATGGTCAGAGTTAAAGATTGCCTGTTTGCCTGGACATAGGGGAAAGAGGCATGTGAAGTAGGTTGTGGATGTGGGCAAGATAAATAAAGTTATGGTTGTGGGTTTCAAGGGATAACTTAACCAGGGCCTTCTTGGATTTTTAGTAGTTTTGTTGGTACAATAGTCACTTGGGAAACACAACTGTTTTTAACTACTTACTTCATTTGTGAGAATTAATCAGCTTTGCATATTTTTTTTGCCCCTAGTCGCTATTTTTTTTAAAAAAATCATGAGAAAAGCAACATCCATTTTTCCATGATCAATTTTAAAACAATGTAAACAATGTAAAGAACAGATTTAGTGTCTGGACCAGTAAATTTTTATCCCAGTTTTGCCATGCTAAACATATTATTTACACATCACCCACAATCAACATCTGATTCTACAGGTATCTCCACAAAAGCCAATGTAGGAACTCTTACTTATTTCTGTTGCTGCTTCTGAAGCTATACCAAATTACTATCTGTAATTCTGATTCATTATGCTGATACTCTACCTATATTTCCTCTAGGATCTCCTACCTTTACATTAATTAATATTTGCACAGTGCACTAACATTATGCATTGTTGAGCATTATTACTTCAGTTACTTCCAAACTTTAATTTACAGTAGGTCAATCCCTTCCCCTTTTCATTTTCTTTCTGAACACTCTAAATCCCTCAATACTGAACTGCACAGTTGCTTGCACTTTCTCAGCATGTTTCTATTAAAACATTGCCACTAAAATTCTCTCTGCATTCACAGTTCCAGTTCCCCTGTTTTTTATTGCCTTGCTTCTTGCTCTTGAAATTATATGAATACCATAGCAACTTCCTTTGAGATTGTACTCCCGTAATTCTGGAGGATCTTTTAATATTCCCTCCAAAACCGCACTATATTACTAATTCAAATTAGTCATTTTATCCCTGTCTTGACCCATTCATCTTGTTTCATCCTGTCTCTCTTTCCTGGCTTTTGCATGAACTTTATTTATTTGCCCTTTTCTCCCACTCCATTAGTTAAACTGCCCCACACAGAGGTCTCTCCTCCCAGCCAGCACACTGTTCAGATGCAGCTTGTCCCACCTGTATAATGTAAATTAATCTTTTCCAAATAGAACCATAATGCCCAATTCTTAACCCTTCAGACGCTGCAGGCAGAATTGCATTTCTCAGAAAATTATATTGATGGCCCCACTTTTTTTCCCTTCAGGGATTTGTGTTTATTTCTTCCCTTCCACCCCAAAATGGCTTGGCACACTGATTAGGAGGGATGAAGGTACTCACCTTCCAGAGCCCATTGAATGTTACTCTACAGACAGGGATTGGCACAAGGGAAGGTGAAGTGCTTCATTTCCCTCGTGGCTAGGCAGGCTGGCTCCACAGCGCTCTCAGACCAGAAGGAGAAGGGCAAAGGCAAACATAGCTTTATACCACCTCTGGGTTCCCCCAATCTCTGGGGCTCCCAGGGGTCAGTTTGACCCCTAGCATAAATCAGAGCTGTCACAGGCTCAATCAGTTTACAACAGCCTGGTCCAGAATCTCTCACTCAGGGTCCCCAAATTGTTCTACTCCTGAAGGGTCTGTTCTTTGATGCATTCTTTACTAATCCCTGAAAACACATTCCAAGATTCCCTGACAATCAATATGGGTAGAAATTATTGCCCATTCCCTATTCCAGATCAGCAGCTTGTACACAATCTTGCATCATAAACACCTAAACTTTAAAGTAATGAATCATGCACAATTCAGTCACCACTACAGACTATATGAATCTGCACATTTTTAGGCACCCAAGAAAGGTGGATTCTGCCCATCCTATAAAAGGGACAAAGGCTTATACGCTACAGTGATGAGCATGCTAGAAAACCCAGAAATGGACAGAGTTGATAGAATTCCCAACCTTTCCTCCATATTCAAGAACTGTTATTTTAGTGTTGCCTCAGCTCATAATTTTACTGAGAGTCGCACTATATTTGGGGGTTTTCTTAAAACCCAAGATCCTGGAATCATGCTATTATGTGAGACTCTCAGCTTTCATTTTAAAAAATAAGCCTTTTGGAACTTCATGGTTGTCGATCCTGCCTGTCCCGGCCCTGCCTGCCAGGTAAGTGGAGCTGCTCGCTCCTCAGCAGGGCCTCCTAACTCATCATAGGGCCTCAGAGCCTGGCCGGAAGCAGTGACAGGCCAGGGTGACAGGCTCCTGGCACTGGGGATAGGGAGAGGCCTGCAGGGAGGCACTGCCTGACAGGCTGGTGCTGTGTCCCGGGCCTGTGTCAGTTGTCCTGCCACAAAGCAACACTGCCCCCCACCTTGAGAGTGAGACTACAGGTACCTCCTCCAACACCCCCTAAATGCCCCCTCCCAGTACACACACCCCTCCTTCACTCCCCAAATGCCCTCTCCAGCACCCTTCAACTGTACCCCCCTCTAGTTCCCCCTCCTCCGGCAGTGTCCTTAAATATGGTAACTCTCTAAGGAATTATAACCATCTCTTATGGCTTATTTGACCACACATGCACCTACACTTTGCCTTCTTCATACAAAAGCAGATCACCCAAGAGAGACCAAACATGTTGTGTGGGTTCTAATGCACTGCAGCTGAGGGATATTACACACTTAAGTGGCTAACAGGCATTATCTGGTGCTGGATTTGAATGCACTATTTCCTTTTAGCTACGGCAATTCTGCATCACAATACATCAGTTACAAGTGCAGTAAAGCTGTCTGTTAAAGACAAGTGACAGAAAACTATAAATTAGAAGAGGTGAGTTATTCCTGGCAATATGCTGTTGAGATCAAAGAGCAAACTTCCAGGGGTTAACTCAGCGTTGTGCCAGAAGGGGCTTGTGGGAGGCTCTTGTTAAAATTCTGCCACTAAAATGAAGGACAGTTTAGGAGGATCTCCTTATCCCTTATGAACTCTCCACTGCCTCCCTCTCTCCCTTCTGTGGACATGCATGCCTGCTATACAAGGTTTATCAAAGACTGGGGAACAAGGGGCACAACACTGGGCTTGGTTTGAGTCTGTCTGGGGAGAAAGAGACAAAACTCCCCATACATATAAAGGGGGAGGGAGAAGGAGGGGAGGAATTGATTTGCATCCACGTGTTATTGGTTAGGGGTTTTTTTGGGGGGAGGGGAAAAGAGGGGAGCGTTTGCAGCTACCAAGCCATTTAACCCCAACATGCTGCTCCTGGAGCCAGTGCGGTCAGCCCCACCTCCTTTTGTCCACCTTGGAGAGTCAGATGAATAATGAGAACATCCAGAGTTACTACTCCTGGAAAAATGAACCGACTGATTAACTGACTAATGGGGGCCAGGGAGAAACTTCCACTATAGGCAAATTATGACCTGCAGGGAAGTGCTATGTGCAGGGCAGCAAAGATGTAATTCTCCCACAGGGGGAATCTGTAAATTGCCTTGGAGCATAGCAATGGAGGTAAAACAGGAAAATGGCGCGTGTCTGTGCTCCTCTGTCATGTGTAGCCCCCTGACATTTATAAAAGTCTCTTGGCTAAGTAAGAAATAAGATTTATTAGAAAAATGTTGGCTGTCACCTGCTGCTGCTCCATAAGTGGGGAAACAAAGTAGTTTCAGATCACAAAAAAAGGATTTAACGTGTGTGTTTGAGGAGGAAGATCAACACCAAACCCCTGACATTCCAATGAGGAAGTTTGTTTACAAAGCTTATGTCCTCCATCCTATCTTCTTCCATTTGTGCCCCACTTATGGTCTTCCCCTGTACCTGCCTCACACTGAGTCCCTAGCGTAGCTTTTCTGTAGCAGCTCTGTTGTGTAGGAGATTGGCTTCAAAAACTCTTCCCCTCTCTAGCTGCTGGCTTTATTGGCTCATCAGCTGTTCAGGGGCAGACCAGAGGCCCTTGCTCAGAAGGAGTCTATTCTCCCCAGGCAGGATTATCCCGCTTGGAGATAACTGGCATTGTAGGAGCCACTGAAAAGCAATGCAATTCCCTGCACCTACATACAGCTAATTTAAAGCTCTAGCTGAGCCTGTGATGTTTCTATAATGGCTTTATTTATGCTCTACCAAATCACTGATAAAAGTCTAGTCGTGCTTTCTCATGAATGTTGATGCAGTTGCTCATTTTGGGCTCAATATTACAGGGTGCTGAACACCTGAAGTCCTCCTGACATCAATAAGTTCCCACACACAATGAGCCCTTTACCATTACCAAGCTACTGCATTATGACCTGCTAAGAAACAGAATTACTGAACATTTTATCCAGTCAAAACAATCTAATTCATAAACATATTGTGTGTGTGTGTGTGTGTGTGTGTGTGTGTGTATTGTGTTTTTCTGACTGAAATTCTCTCAAATTTTAATCAGTCAACAATATGAATTAGGGTTGCCAATTTTGGTTGGATATATTCCTGGAGGTTTCATCACCTGACAAATCTCCAACTAAAGATTAATTCCTGGAGACTCCAGGATAATCCTGGAGGGTTGGCAACCTTAATGTGAGTCCACCCAGCAATCTCAGCACAAGATTCATTTAGTACAGGATACCATTTTTACATTTCTTCATTAATTACAATTTGCTGCACTAGCTTTTTCTATATTATATAAACAAGAATGAGACATCCTTCTGGGCACAACAGATTGCTCTCTCATGGTAGGAAGGCTTCTTAGAAACACAGAGTAGTAGCCCGACATTAGCGTATTTAGTACAGAACACTTTAGACTCTGAGACAGAGATCACAAAGTCAGGTAGAAAGCAACATGAAAACTTGATCTAGGCTTAACATAGAACTTTTCACAAAATGAAGCAGGAAATTTGAATTTAGATCTTGTGTTGAAGGCCTCTTATTACAATGTAACATGTTACTCAGACATCCCTCCAAGACAACGTTCATCTCTTATTTATACACACATGATCTACTTGGTTGACAGTCACATTGTTTGGTGATCTCGATGTGAGCTTGTGAATCTTCTTGTGCTAGAAGAGACAGTCTCCTATCTTTAGGCTGTTTGTGCCACAGAGATTCAAGAGCTGTTTGCCCTATCACTTTGGATACCTTCTGCTGATGTACCCATAATACATCCCAGTCAACAGAGCCATTACCAATTTGTGCTTTGAAGCTGCCTATCGACTTGATGTCATGGTTAGGGACATCATCACATACTTGCTGCACCTGCTCATAGAATGTATCCTTTTCACTGTTACCTACTGCATTTGTTGATGCATATACTCAGATTATTGCACACTTGACATGTCTTGTTTGCAACCTGGCTGTTATTCTGTTGTTCACGGCTTCCAAGCCAGTAGGGTCTTTGCTGTGATGTTATCCAACATAATTATACCTCTTTTGTCCATTCCGCCTCCTGAGTACAGTAGAACCATTTAACCAAGCCTCCATTATCCGGCTCTCCATATTAACTGAACCACCAGCCACCCGGGACTGACAGTGGCGGGGGCTCTGGCTTTCAGCATAACAATACATACTGTCACCCGAGGCTGACAGCCTGAGATCTTTCACCCATTCTCCAGTTTACTGGGATTTTTGGTTATCCAATCTGGTCCTGGTCCCAATTAGATCGGATAATTGGGGTTCCACTGTATAATATTGTAGCACCATCACACACCATCTTGCCACTCCCTGCACATCCTGTCTCACCGACACCAAATATGGTCAAATGGTATTTCTTTCATTTCTCACATAATCTGTGCCAGCTTTCCCAGACTATACAAAGTACATACATTCTCTGTGCCTGCTCTAGTTACAGATTTGGTCATTAGAATTCAGTATCATGAGATCTCAGCTTTCTTTCAACTTTCACGAAGATTTGCCATACTTGGGTTTTGAGGCTCCATTTCAGCGAAAGACAAAATAACAAATATGAGAGTAAGGGAGCTGACATAGCAGGACATGGTAGAAAATATCAAAATAAGGATATCAAAGAAAGAAAGTACCAAAGAAGGCTCAGGTGGCTGCAAATTGTACACCCAATAGCACAAGGGAGACATGCTGTTGCTAACCAATGGCAGATGCAAGATACAAAGAAGACAACAAAGAAATAAAGAGAAGATGTAGGCAAGATAGAAGTGCCTGGGTTCAGGAGAAGGCTGAAGAGGCAGAGGAAACAGCACAGGGTGGGAGGCTTCAAGTGGCTCTATAGAATAGTGAAAGACTTCTTAAGAAGAACCAGACAGTCACAGGTGATGCTCACCAGGGACTCACATGGACAGTTGTTGAAAATGCATGACGAACAAGCCAGACAATGGGAAAAAATTTCCATTTCATATTAAACTGCCCAGGGCAGATGATCATGCTTAGGTTTAAGAGAAATACCAATACTAAGTAAGAAACAGAAGAGACAACAATAAAATCCCATTAAATTAAACCAGACATCAAAGTCCTCAAAGATCCTGGGGTTGACAAAATTCAACAAAAGATACTAAATGCAGGAGTCAAATTCTGACTGAGTAGATAATCAAACTCTGGAACGAAACACTGGTGAAAGAACAAGTGACACAAAACTGGAAAGATGGTATCACTGGGGTGATCATACTCCCTGCATGAACCAGGGAAGTACTGTATTGCTACAAACATCAGGCAAAGTATCCGGTATCATTATGCTGAAAAGAATAAAGTAGATAAAATATTATGAAAAGAACCAGCTGGGTTCCGTCCAGCTACATCATGTTGTGAACAGATATTCACTGTTTGACAGATCATCGAAAAAGCTGCTGTTTTAGAAAAGCCCACCTTAAACAAATTTATCGACTGTAAGAAAGCATTCAATAGTGTCCACAGAGACCCGGTGGAATATTGCTTACTAAGGGATTCCAGACAAGTTGATTAACATAATAATGAGTTTATATGATGGAAGCAGATGTGCAGTAAGATCGGATACAGGCCTGGGTGAGTTGTTCGATATTGTGACTGGAGTTAAACAAGGGTGTGTGCTACTATCAATCATGCATTAGCAACATATGGCATGATGAAGCAGGCAAACAAAAGGCACCATGGATGAGGTAAAATGGATTAGTGAAAAGGAGTTACACAACTTTGACTTAGCTGATGACACTGCTTTCCTAAATAGAACATGGAACAGAATGATTGCTTTCACATATCAGAGGTAGAACAGGAAGCAGCAAAAACTGGATTGAAAGTAAATGCAGAGAAAACCAATATTATGAAAGTAGGAAACTGAACAACAGATGCAAAGGTGTATGTGGATGGAAAAGAAATAGAACAAGTAGAAGAGTTCTGTTATCTGGGGAGTGGGATGACATTTGATAGTGGCTGCGATAAAGATATTCATACAAGATAAGGAAAACCAAAATCCACTGTTGGAAGGATGAACAACATTTGGTCAAACAGAGATCTCCACACCAAACTAATGGTCTGATTATACCATGTGATTGTGCTGAGCACGCTACTGTATGGAGCAGAGACTTGGCCAATGACAGTGGGTGATTAACAAAAAAAGATTGGAGATTGTCCATCACAGATGGCTGAGAACGATATTACACATTTAATGGAAAGACAAAGCAACAAAAGTGAGAGTAAGGAAGCTGACAAGTAGGACATATTAGAAAATATCAAAGAAAGCTCAGGTGACTGGAACATGTTTGCTACATGGAGAATGGGAGACATGCTAACAAAGCATTGAACCAGATACCCCAGGGAGGAAAGTGAGGAAGGCCAAGGAAGAAATGGCAGAAGAAAATGACAAAGGATATTTAATGCATTGGCAACACCTGGGAACATGTATCACATCTAACAAGTCACTATAGTTAATGTAGGAAATGGATGTGTCAGCAGCACAGGAGGAACTAAGGTCTAAAGTAAGCTCTCTTAGCCCAGCATCTTTTGAGCAAAATAAATCATGCTTTGTTTTGAAAAACCTGTTTCTGTATCACTGCAAACATATACTGTCACATGCTCCCAGACGAAAATCCTTGCAGGTGCCAAGTCCATTGGGTCTGCTAAATGACACCGTTGGCATTGAGGAGAATGTAACCCAGAGGATCAGCCAGGCAGCAGTTGGATTGCAGGGTTCCACCCCAAAGAGAAGCAAAGGTCTAGACCTGCCACTTCAAAGGAGTGCACTCAGGGGACTGGAAAAGGGGTCTCAGAAGGGACAGCTACTAAGTGATTGGAACAGCTACTGCTATCAGTTACTCCATTAACTCAAGAAGCAGAGGCCTGTGTGGTGGATCTAAAGATTCCAACCATCAGAGGTCCTGTGGGGAAAAAAAATAGTATGAGATCATGTAATTAAAGACCTTCCCATAATCCACAAGAGGGCTGAGGTAAGGTTGCACAGATACTCTTAATTCTGATATTGCCTGACTCTTGAATGTTTGACTTTGCAACCTTAATAATGTTCTAGTAACATAGGCTTTTTTTTGCATGTGATAAAGATGTAAGTTATCACAAAGGATTAAAAAACAGGGTCTCTCTGCCACCATTGTGAGTTGGCTTGCTTGCACGTACAGCCCTGCCTTCTACTAAATGGAATCAGAACTCCTCAACACTGTAACGTTCCCAGAATCCTTGAGCTCTGATGATAGGGGCCTATGATTTTGTGGAAGAAACGAAATTCTAATCCTACTGTCCGCCTGAAGTTCCCAGTAGACATAAGGTGCAATATAATGATAAGCACAAAGCCCAGGTAGCCACAATTTTATTCAGACCCACAGAGCAGGGTGCTCCCATGCTACTGGCTTCCTGCTCCTGGTTTCCAGCAGTTAAACTGGTTTTAAAGACAGCTAAACACATTATTTCTCTAGTAATATTGTTTTCATGTAACTGTCTATTGGATATTATGCGATTGTGAATAAAAGTGTGATGGTCCACAAAATCAGGATTGGAAGGGTAGCATGGCCACAAAATAATCCCCCTTTTAAGATATAATCCTTACTAGGAAAGGGTTCAAGAAACCCTGTAGCAACTGCTGTTGTGGGTAGTTTTCCAAAACAAGGCCAGATTTTATAGAGTGCTATACATAACATTTCCACAGGATTTGACGTGAGACATTCTTTTAATAAATGCTGTAGTGTTTGTTTAAATAATATTGATACACAGAGAACTGCCAGCAGATCTGGCAACACACTAGCACTTATCAGCTTCCACCTATGGTGAAAATACAGCTTTTAGATGACAGAATTCATATTGAGTCATTTTCACATTCACTGAAAGCTACATGAAGAGGCCTTATAATGAGCATTTCAAAACACCAACAGAAAGTTTTTGCATTAGTGTCAATTCTAGCTGCCTCCAACATCTAATTTCAAAACCAAACCACTGCGCACTACTGTCCTTCCTTCCAACATCTTCTGCACAGAAACTGCCTTCTAGATATAAACAAATTAGAATTTTAAAGTGCTTGTCCCTACATGTTCCCCATTAAAAGTTCACAATATTCATATAAATGATCAAAATGTGTTTTGTTTTTCCTCAATAAATGTTTGGTCATTGCAGTAGAAGAGCTGCACTCATTGTTAGGGACAGACGGACAATTTACATTACCAATGGGAAGCTGCATATTTAAAAATGCAAATTAAAGCAATATGACGTGTTTTTCCTAACGGAGATACTCTAGCTCAACCGGACATCATGGACTTGATGCAAGAATTATCGGGTGAGGTTCTATGGCCTGTGCTCTGCGGAAAGTCAGACTAGATTATCAAAATGGTCCCTTCTAGCCTTAAAGTTCTATATAATCCACACTGTTGGGCACCAATAGTGAGCTCAGCACTATACTGTGCATAAAAAAGACAGTTCCTGCCCAAAAGGAGTTTATAGTTTAAAGATTAGATACATAGACAAGATGCACTGAGAAATCCAGGAAAATGGGACAATTTATTTTTCCCCTCCCCTCTTTATAAATTCAATTATTGTGGGCATCGGGGAAGCAGTATTTTTTTAAGTGTGATGTGAATAAAGAACCTAAGAAAGATCATCCCATGCATAATGGACAAATGCAAAGATAGCAGAGGCAAGGATGAAGAGGGCACCAAGGTAGGCACATATAAAAAAGCCTGATAAAAAGCTGTTGATGCAGTTTGCTAATTTTAAAATCTCACTACAGCTCCCATTCTTAACAGTTACTTGTGAAAATACTTACAAAGCCTGCATCCACCCCACAGACCAGCAACAGTTAATGCTTTAAACGGAAGCGATTTTGAGCCATATGACCACAAAGAGACAATACCTCATCAATAGTAAATAAGTACTACATTTTTCCCTAATGCAAGAGATCTAACTGTGAAGACTGAGTAGCAGAACCCACTCTTGGGTAAATCTAATAGCTTTCTGACTGTTCTTACTCTCAGTGATTTATAGGTTATGCATTAGAAACTTCCCTTAAGGAGAAATGCCAGTCACCAAATTCAATCTGTGTGTTACATCTTAGCTATGGAGCTGTACATATTACAGAAAAGCTCACTTATATGGAGTGATCTTACCTTGCCAAACAACTTATGCAAATATAAGATTAGTATTTGTTTCTTAGTACTAAGAAAAAAAAGCAAGCAAATGATGCACTGTAGAAGTGTTCGCAAACAAGCAGAGACATAGTTCAGAAGTTTAGGATACGATGTGGTATTTGTAACTGCTCATCTACAAACTGCCCTAACTCATTCTAAATATGCTGCCCAGCAAAGTTAGGATCAACTCTAAAAATAACCATGTTTTAAAAATTCTTGTTGAGTCTTTGCACACACATTGTCCAGGATCAGCCAGATTTTAGGGTGCAAAGCATAACATGTAATTATTCTTAAAAATGCTAAACATAATTGTATTGAATATGGGGGGACATATAATTTTCCCAATAAAGATGAAGACATCTGTGTTTGTGTGAGCAGCAGATACCTTTTTCCCAACTGCTCCAAGACTCTGACTCACTCCACCCCTGTCTAGGGTCAAAATTTACCCTCTTCCTGTGTTTTGACTTTTATTAACAACCAAACAGAAGAAAAAGTCTAGTCTAAACCTGCTTCTAGGGACCCTAATTCAGGGTTGCTCTATGCTCAGATCCCTCTGTCAGAGAAGACCAGTTTAGAAATCTGCTTCATCTCTTTTTATTCCCTCCAGGCTTGATATTCCTGGCAGAAGTTGTGGAACTAGGCCAACTTCAGCCCCTCTGCAGGACTATTAACCCTTTCCTACACTGTCCACCCCATCACACATTACAGTCTCCAAAGACTCCACTGTTGAGCACTGAGACACACAGACCATCAAGACACTGGCCATAATTCTCCTCCCACAGTTTCTTTTCTCTTTCCCATATGCCCCATTACTCCTACCTCCCTTGTCCTTCATTTCTTCTCTCTGCTGGATCTGGTCTGCTGCCCTACATCTGTCTGCAACAAGTGAGCAGAACTGACAACAATTAGAGACAGTGTCAGCATGACAGAAATGCAGGACATGGCTAAGAAGGTGGCTGTCATGATAAATGCAAGACAACTGAGAGGTATGTATTCTTATCAATATGCAAGACACCACCAAATGTCCCTCTTTTTAAATAAATGTATCCCATCTCTTTACTAGTCTGTCTTAATGAGATTTCACTGTTTATGAGAATAGTATTGATTATCTGGATAAACAGATGCATGCACCCTGCTATCCAAGGAAACTTCAGCTACATAAATATACTTATTAATGCATTATGAGTCACCAAAATGTGTGTTATAGATCAGGTTTACACGTTTAAACAAACAGTTTTTCCACCTAAAGCTAAATTCTCCAACTTGATTAATACTTGGAAAAAACGTACTGGTATTCTTTCATATTTAATAGAAGTTGTTTATTTAAGTAATTACTATGCTTCTTAGAGCTCAGTATCCCACCTTGTTCATTATTTATTAGTATCTGCTAAACAGCATGGGTGCTAAGAAATCCAAACTGGCAGACATTTAGTGATGGGTATTCAGGGGACTAGAAAGGGGAGGAAACCCTCTTCTTAGTTAGAATATACCTTCATTCTATCTCTAGCTTCAGATGAGTTTTGAAAGTGCTAACTAGTATTTCTGGACAGTTGTTAACTTCCTTTCCTCATTAAGGCAAAGAAAAGCACATGCCTTAAAGGGAATGAATGGAAAGAGGAGCAAAGCATGCTCAACCACTCTGCATTGATTGATCCAATATGATTAAACCTTAATTTTCAAGAGGAATGAGGGACAGCACAGAGACAAGAGCTAGGCAGGTGCCTGAGGAGTTTGTTTGCCTGTGTCCTGTTCAGGGTAACTTAATTATAGAGTCATGCAAGCCATAAGAATCAGCTGTATCTGTACCATCCTTCTGCAGCCAAAACGAGCAATGTCCTCTTAGTAGCTCCTTTTATTTACAATGCTTGTCCATCTCTCCCATTTTATTTGGCCTATCCTTCACTGTCAGTCTGATTTCTTCTTTGTCTCTTTTCATTTTTAACTTTCTTTCACATGATTTGAAGACTGTGAGGAAGAGCTTTCCAAATAGGTGAGGCAGAACAAGCAAGAGAACTAGTTATGGAGGTGACGGAGAGGCAGCTGTGACTGCAGTAGATGAGTATGAAGCTGGAGACACAAGGCGGACTGACAAGAAACAGCACCACCTTGTCTACGATGAAGATTAAACCACATTGGTGAACCAGCACTAAATATGATTTAAAAACAGTTCAGGCTTACACAGTTTAAATCTATTTCCCTGGTTATTGTGGACCAGGTACAGCCATTCTAAAACTTTTAAAAAATGTTAATCCATAACATGATTTTTTAAAAATATGGTTTCTAGTTAAGAGCTTTTAGTTAGGTATACGGCAATTAAATAATAAATCCAGGGAAGAGGTGACACAGCTCACCAATGGATAGACCATGGGAGAAGAGAAGAGAAGATGTGGTCCATATGGTGCTCAGTGAGAAAAGAGCATGTAAAATGCACATGCAGTTTAGAGGCTCACACGGCATAGTAATGAATCATTAATCTCAGGTGACGGACCAAGGGCTGTGGGTGAGATTCTGTACTTTGCATCTAAGTGGTAGATCAATGGAGGAGAAATAGTATTTTCTGTTGAGAATAGACTGCGGAGGCTCAAGAAGGATCTTTTAATTTTAAAAGGTCAATTGTAGGTCGTATCTATTTGAGATCCTAAATTAGAGGTGTCTGGTGTTTTTTTTAAGCTGTAGGCTGACCTCTTTGCAATGATGAAAGAGGCAGGTCTCCCTACTAAACTCAATCCCTTTAAAAAGCTAACCAAGATAGAGTATCTGGGGTTCCAGCTCTATCAATAAGTAGATCCCACTGTTAAGATGTTTCCAAAATTGCACCTTTTTCAGGCCAAACAGTGGAGCAAGGAGTAATTGGTACATCATTATGAGTATTAATTAATGAGTACATTAAAATACTAGTGAATGGCTTACCATAGCAGCACAAAGGAGTCATAGCACTCCTTACTAGGGAATCTGAATCCACTTATACATGTAGGCAAGCATAGCTGGAAAAGGACAGCTTGTCCTTCTTGTCCTCCTTCACAGAAAGTCAGTTTTAGTACAGCGGTATGGAGATTACAAGGGAGTTCATGGTGTATATAGTAACTGGAGAAGGACATTCATCTTAAAATTCACTAGTCATCACACAGGAAGAAGGTGAGCACTAGTCTTTTTTCTTTTTTTTAAACCAAAAGCCATTGGACATAGCATCTACCAGGAAATCCAGATTGCACTTGACTACGTTTGAGGGATGGCTGAGGATGCGGATCCTTAGGTACTGCAGGGAGGTTCAGACACTGACGATTCCGTGACTCCATGTGGCACTTAATGAGGCTCTGACAAAAAGGTACAATCCAGTTTGCCACATTGGACAAATGCTGATCACCAAAGGCTCAGTGGACATTTAACACAACTATTGAAACAGGGGCACACTTGTCTTTTGCCTCAACCGAGACAGTACTGATCAGAAATTAGGACGTTTGTGCCTATAGAGGTTGAGGCCTGTGACTGATCCTGAGCAGGTTTTGGGGCGATGGTGGAACTGAGTGAGGGACTTCTTTTTAAAAAAAAAAAAAAAGCCAGCCCCATCCATTGAATGCCCCCTCCACATGTAAGCACACAGCTGACAACTACTAGACATGATTCTATATGAATTAGGGGATGTAGGGGAGGCGGGCACTGTACTGAGAAGCTACCATTTCCAGGAGATTTGCCAGACTGCCTGCTCTGGATTGCTCCTTGGACCCGGACCCACAGCTCCTAGGTATCTCTGATATCTGAGTTCTAAGAGATGGACTTCAATAATTATGGCAGGTTACTCACCCCATGTCTATGCTTACCAAACCAAGGCAGACTGTGGACAATATTTGGCAAAAGTATTTTCTGAGACTAGAGAATTCTCCCAGTCTCTTACAATAAGTGTTGATCAAGGATATTGGGCAGTAATATTTACCTGGGCATTTGCAGTATTGAGACAAGGGCAGTTCATGGGAATGTAGCTAGGACTCTTCCAGAGTATCTCAAAAACACCTGTCAGGAATGGTCTAGTTATTATGTAGTCCTGCCTTGAGTGCAGGGGACTGGACTAGATAACCTGTTGAGGTCCCTTCCAGTCCTACACTTCTATGATTCTATATGAATTAGGGGATGTAGGGGAGGGGGGCACGTGTTTCAGCATTTCTGTACTGAGAAGCTATCATTTCCAGGAGATTTGCCAGACTGCCTGCTCTGGATTGCTCCTTGGACCCAGACCCACAGCTCCTAGGTATCTCTGATATCTAAACGAGGCTTATGCCAGTGATCTGTGCACCCGATCAAAGTCTGTGTCCCAAGACAGCTTTAGTAGTATGCAATGAAGGAATTAGCTTGCTTGCCACCCATATCCTAGGATCCTCATATTTCAGTGCTGAGATCTAGTTCCCCTTTTTCCTTCAAGGCTTTTATCAGGTCAGGCAGATTTTGCCTCCACTTCTTGGGCAGCCTAGGATTGGTCTCCCAAAGCCAAAATCTGTTGTTCAATCTCTGCGATCCACACAGTCAGACCCTGCAGCGTCATCTGAACTGTGCCCAGAATTGACTGCACGCTAGTGATGTCATCAGAAGTAGTTCCACACCACTGAGCCTGCTACGAGGCTGAGATTCCATTCTCTGTGTGTGTTTTGACTGGTAGAAGTGCCACAGTTGTTTGTCTCAACTCTTTTGATGTTTTTTGCTCCATCAGAAATTTGGAGGATCTTGTTGTCATCCGTATAAGTTCAGATGCATCTTAAATGTGCTGTAGAAATTTTGAAATAGGTAAACATCCAATTTGTAGAGGTCTTGGTCACAGAGTTCAGAATCAGGCAGCCATCTTCCTTCTAGAGCTCAAATGACTCCTTGTAATTATTTTTTTTCATTTGTATGCCCAAAAGGTACTAGTGCACATTATGGATTATATTAAAATGTGATCATTAAAAACAAATTCACTCCAATGTAAAGCTGTCATATGTCAGTCTTTAGGAAACATACATAGCACAGGTGCAGTCAGCGGAAAATAGAGTTCTGCAATAGGATCTAACTGAACCTGGTACTACTGGCTGGGTGGGGAGCAGCAGCAAACTCTATCTCTAAACTTGAACTAGCTTCCCTACATAAAGTGCCAGAGTTTAAAATTTAAAAATACTGATGTTTATACACATGTAAACGTCTATTGCATTTCCACATCAGTCTCAGCTCCCCTCCAACATTTAACACTAGTGTTTAGTTTAGTGAGACACTGGGAGGGAAATAATTGGGTTATATTCCCCTAGGAGTTCTCAGAAGCCAAGCAACCTGTTGAACTGAATCTTCAAAAGCAAAACAGAGCTTAACAGTGAGCTTTTAAAAATAGACTTTGAGACAAACACAAGCGTAAAGCTGTTTCCATATGGGAAAAGAGAAAGTCTTGTTTCCAGGACAACCTGCACTTTTAAGCTCACCTCAATTCACATGACTGAATTAAGAGTTTAAATCAAATGCACATACAACCGACTCTGTATCATTCCCAGTGGTTTAGAAAACCAAAAACTATTAGACAGTTCTCCACTGTTGATATACTCTGGTCTTGCACATGGATAAAAAGTTTGAGATATGTACAAAACAAGTAAGCTTCCTTTTAGGACTTGTCTGCATGTGGAAATTGACCAAAATGGTTATTGCAGTACAGACTATTCCAGAACAGCCCCTAGGGTAGACACTCATATTCCAGAAGAAGAATTCCTTTCCATTTTAGCTTAATCCACTTTCAAAGTGGATGGTCACTCAAATTTCATACTCCCTCTCCATAGTCTTCTACTCCACCCACCTGGGCCTATCATTACTTGTCAGGTTCTTTGTCCATGTGACTATAATGCTGGTACTGTGGCCTCTTTCTGTCCCTTGCGTGATAGCTTCACTGGAAAGGCAGAGATCACAAAAGCCCTCATGGCACTCCATGTACAAGCAGGCAATTGGTTTGCATGTGGGGGCTTAGAAACTCACCTGCTCCAAGTTTTTTTTTTTTAAACTTGAGTGATGGGAAACTCCTCCCACTCCAAGCACTGGAGTAAAATCAGGTGGAGCTCCTAACCCAGAAAAGTGTCACTTGCAAAGTAGGGGGACAAGGCAGGTGCAATACACTTCATACCATTTTGACCCTAACACTTACTGCTAGCATCACAGTACTCCTGTGAAAATAGACAAACAATTTAGATTGTAAATTCCTCAAGTGCAAAAGACCTTGCCATCCTGTATTTCTGTAACCATCATGTACATCAACAGCACTACACAAAATACTAAAAGAGATGTCCATGCTAATGTCAAAGCACAGCTTCTGTGATAAAATACCAGAAACACAAATACAAAAAAACGACCATGCAACTGTCACATAATAAACAAATTCAAATGGATTGTTGACAGGGTTAATTACACAAATCAGTTTTGTATCTGTTTGCAAAATAGTCATTTATATGGATCTGTTTTTTTCTCAAAAACACCACACTCTTGGCACATCTATTTTAAAGTGACAATAGTAGCCCACTTTTCAAGACCAACAATACAAAAACATGCTGTCGTGTAAAAAATTTAACAAAGCCTATGAACAGCTGGACTAATAAGTGGCAAATTGTAAAATAAATAAATAAATAAATTGAAATTTGAGAGAGACCCTGACACTGCCCTAGTAAGTAAACACTAAGCATCACTGCCTGTTCAGAATGGATACTGCATATGAACACCTTAATCCATGGGACTAAGTAGGGACACTCTACATTCCCCTTTATTTGGGTAGAAAATGCAGCACAGCGCTGGACTGATTCCTAAATTTACAAGGAGCAGAAAGAAGCCTTGGGAGCATCCTGCGAGGCCCGCAGGTCACCCAGGCTGCTGTAGCTTGAGGGGCGGCAGCTGTTTGCACATCCACCCAGACCAGAGCTGATTGTATTATTTACAATTCAGGCTTGGCTTTGCTCCCTCCCTGCAAACTGAGGCTCTCGGTTTCTGCACCGGCCAATCGCCAGGCGCAGACACGACGCACGCAGAGCGGCGGTCGCATCCCATCACGTCCCCGTCCCCCGCCCGGCGGCGGACTGGTCTGTCTGTCTGTCCGTCCCTCGGTCCATCCATCGGGCACCAGGACCGCATCCGGGCTCGACGCCGAACCCCCCGCCCCGCCCCGCGCGGCCCCGGCCGGGGACATTGTCTCACCCCGCAGCAGCCGAGCCGAGCCGGGCTGACATCACGCGCGCGCTGCCCCCAGAGGCAGCGACTGAGCCCGGCTCTCCCGCCGCAAACCCGGCCCGGCCACGGGCGGCAGCCCCAGGCACCAAGGGCTGAGCTGAGCTGAGCTGAGCCGAGCCGAGCCGAGCCTCCCCGCGCCACAGAGCGGGCTGGCGGGGCGCGGTCCGGAGCAGGGACCGCTGCACCTTCCCGCCGCCCTCTGGTCCCCCCAGGCTGCGCGCCCTCTTCCCTCCGCCCCCGGCATCCGCAGGCGGCGACAGCCCGGGGAACAAGCCGCCTTACCTCCGCCGTCCTCGGGCAGCCGCTCCCGCTGGAAGCCGACTCACAGCAGCCCCGCTCGCTGCTCCAGCGGCTGACAGACAGACAGGCAGGCTGGCAGACAGACACCCTCCCTCAACCACCCGCCCGGTTGTGACGGCACACACACAGCAGCAGCCGGCCCGGCCCCTCCTCCCGCCGCCGCAGCAGCAGCTCGGCCCCCTACAGGGCTGCTCCCGCCAGGGCGTGCACTGCGGCAGCGCAGGGACCCGGACGCGCAGCCGCCGCCAGGGGGCCGCGGAAAGGCAGGTGCCAGCCACGCGGGTGGGTGGGTGGGTAGGTAGGTAGGTAACCAACCCTCCACCCCAGTCAGCTGCTCTCCCCTCCGGCCTGCCCCCTGGTCTCTTGTGCTTCCACCTGCTGCACGCCCAGCGCCGGCCAGCGGTTCCAATGCGAGGGGTCCCTGCTTGCCTGGCTGAGGGCTATCAGTGCAGTGTTACCTAGAGACCTGACGCTCAGCTTTTCCAGACCACTGTACCCCTGGCAGCAGTCTGAAGTGCTGTTAATTCCCCCCACGAGTTTCACCTCGCTTAAAAAACACCTGCTTGCAAAAATCAGACATAAAATACGAAAGCGTCACAGCAGCTAATACTGAAAAATCGCTTGCTTTCTCATTTTCACTATATAAACATAAAACAATTGGAATAAAAATATTGCATTTATATTTCAGAGTCTAGAGCGGTGTAAACCAGTCTGTGTATGAAATTTTAGTTTCCAGTGACTTTGCCCGTGATTTTGATGTAGCCTTTGGTATAACTAGGCCCAGAGTCCCCAAACTCCAGGCTGCATCTGGCCCACTGACACACTTTGACCAGCCCATTTCCCCCTCCCGGCCCTGCCCGTTTCCCATGTGGGTCCAGCACATCGCTCCCAGCCCCAAGCAGCGCTACGTGGCTGCTCCCCCCTCCTCCGCCCCCAAACAGCGCCAGGCATCAGCCGCTCTCCCCATCCCAGTCCTGCTCCCTCCCACGTGACGTGGGCCCAGAGCCCTGGCCAGGAGCCACTCCCAGCCCCAAGCAGCACCACACAGTGGTCGCTCCCCCCTCCCACATGACGTGGGCCCAGCTGCTCCAGCCAACGCATCCAGCAAGACTCAGTGTTGTGGCCCGCGCAACTGAAAGTTTGGGGACCCCTGAATTAGGCAAATAACTAGATGAGTTGATGTACCCCCTGGAAGACTGCTGCATACCCCCAGCGGTACACATACCCCTAGTTGACAACCACTGACCTAGAGCCAGTAAGGTGCTCCATGAAGTACAAGATACAAAAAGAGTTGTTCCCTGGCCCAAAGTGCCCTTGGCACATTCAGTGAGCATACAGTATCAGCAACCGCACCCACAGGATGTGGCCATCCAACGCTATGAACAGTACTGCCAACCTCAAACTTTCAGAAATGAGTCAGCCTGATCCACACCCCAAAAATTAATTGGCTGAAAATAAATGTGTGTTTTTTTTTAATTAAGTTCTTTTTTAATTTGTGTTCTAATTTTGGAGCCTTCAGGGTGCAGTCAGTCACATCTTGAAGTTTTGCTTTGCAACCATATAGGCTAGAAAGTTACTTTACAAAAAAATTAAAGCAGAGGTTCTCACCTAATCACTTGTCTCCAGGAAGCTGGGCTTTAAGTAAAATATCAAATATCATAAAACCAGCAATAAAACCACACGTGTTGGCAACAGGAAGTCTGACCCATAACTCCAGGTGTGTCATTTGCTTTAAAAAAGGACAAAATAAGAGGCATTCAAAGAGACACAGATATTTAAGTTTTGTATTAAAATCTTACTGATTTTCTCTCCAATTTTTGTTTTGATTTAAACATTTCCTACAGTTTTTGAAACATGAGCATCTGAAAGCAAAACTGACCATTTCATCTCTGTGTCCAATTTAAAGTGCAAAAATTAACTAACAACACACGTAGGAAAAAGAAAATTATATTTTGCTGACTTCTATTGAAGTTATGTATTTTTAACAAATTAGACAAGGATTTAAGATGAGACATAGCTCCAATGTCTCTATAAAGTAAAGAAAACAAGTCCCAATCCTGCAAGAAGCAAGTCTCATTCTGCACACATGGACCCTGCATAAAGCCCCACTGAAGTAATTGATGATGTGAGTGGGCAAAAGTATTTACTGATTTTTAAGAGGTTATAATTCAGGCAACAGAAGCAAGTAATAGAAGCATATTTCCTATCTTCCCTCTTACGTGGCCATGGTCAGCTGTGCTGCCCTCATAACTAGAGCACTTTCCAAACTGCATTTATTAAAAATACTGAATCAGGAGTTCTGATTTACTTAATTTATCAATCAATTTATACCATGTGTCTGTCACTGTAGGCCAGAGGCATTCAATCTGTTCAGCTAAGGGTGAAATATTATTTTGAAAAGTCCAAGGGGCGACGATTGATATTTTAAGGCAAGCTTTCTGCCTTATTCTATTTCCTTTGCATAGCTCAGGGAATACAAATGGAGGCGGTGCAGGGAACATGTCACTTAAAGAACACTGGTTAGGTTTAAAAATTTAGTGTAGATACTTAATCTTGAATACAACAATCAAAACAATTGTAGAAAAATCTAGATTACTTTCTGTCATTTAAGCTACTTACTTTTTGCAATTCACCAAGCTTGGAACAGAGTCATTTAACTTTTGGAAACATTCTATTAAGGCAAGCCCTGTGAGTTTACACTGCACCTGCCTGGGGCTTTAAGGGTGTTACCATGCTACAAATAATAGACTACAAATTGATTTTAAACAAGAGTGAAACTGACACTTTCAAGTCACTTTCACAGTATTGCCAACCCCAAATGTTCAAAAATCATAAGTCAGGCTCACCAAAAATCATAAGATTGTCTTTAAAATCATGATATGTAAAATAATAGTTTTGGTGTTCTTTTTATTTGCCTT
The DNA here is from genome assembly GCF_026122565.2 of Emydura macquarii macquarii. NCBI lineage: Eukaryota > Metazoa > Chordata > Testudines > Chelidae > Emydura > Emydura macquarii. The sequence goes on from NW_027132344.1 coordinate 3,412,885, forward strand.
CTGCTTGTTGAGCCTTTATGGTGCACTAAGGTCACATTTTGAAGCTTTCTCTAAGCCACGAGGACCAGAAACTTACTTTTTCCTTAAGAATGAAGGTTGAAATCATCACATATCCACTTGACTCCAGGAGCTGGGACTTTAAGGAAAACACAATCATCATGAGACTCAGGAGAGTTGGCAACACTTTCACTTCTGTTTACAGGCTAGTTACTTTCCAGAAGGCTCTAAAATACACTACAGCGATTGAATGCAGTTCTCAGAGGAGAATATTTAAAACCAAACACCAAGAAAATTCGACATTTTAATGTTGAGGAAAAAAATGAGTCTTTTGAGGTATATCAGGGCCACTGCAAGCAGGAAAGGAAAATAAACAGGCAAGGGCCTCTGGGCAGCTCTTCCTCTTGAAAAAAAAGTTGGAGGGTCAAATCTTCCAGTTCTTAATCAGATAAAACTTCTATTGCCGTCAATTCCTCCATTTATAGATAGTAACGTGCTCAATAACTATATACTTTATACTTAAATATCTGAGCCATCTTATCCAGGGCTACACATTGTATACACATTGGCTCAGGGACTACATTTTCTGGCATATTTTGAACAGTGCTCAGCATACAGATGGTGCCCAGTGAATAATATAAATCATGAGAATAATCATCAACTTTATGGACTCTGTGTATGCAATTTCTGTTCTTTGTTCTGGAATTGGCCTTAATACAGCTGAAACCCTAAGAATGTGAGGCATAAACACATCTGATACTCATATGACACTTTCTCATTCCTTCCTTTTCTCAAATTTGGAACAAAAAATTACAAAACAAAATGGTTTTCAGTTAAAATGTAAAATTGCACAGTAGCTATTGCTCTATGTCTCAGCCTGGGGCAGAATCTGCCACCTCTTGGGGGTGAAGTGATCTCTCTCAGCTGATTCTCATTCTCCATCCTTCCTGACCTCTGTGCTGCTTTTCATGTTGTCAACCATGACGTCCTTCCCAACCACCTGGGATCATTTGCTGGAGACTCAGAGAACTGGCCTGCTTGATTTTCCTCCCATCTATCAGAGTCCTCTTTTATTGCATCATGCAGCAGAGAGATAGGCTGGGCCAGTGGATAGGGAGCTAGCCCTCAGAGACCTGGGTTCTACTTCCCCATGGACCTCCTGTATGACTTCAGGGCCAGTATCTTACGGACAGAGTTTCAAAGATTTTTAGGCACCCAAAGATGCAGCCAGGCATCTAGTGAGTTTTACAAAGCACCTAACCTTCAAAGCGCTTTTGAAAATATCAATAGGTGCCTAAAGACCTTTAAAAATCTGGCCCTTACATATATCTGTGCCTCGGTGCCCCATCTGTACAACGGGGATAACCGCACTGCTCAATCTCACAGAGGGCCTCTGGGGAGAAATAGGTTAGACATTGTGAGGCAGTCAGATACTACAGTGATGATGCCACATGCTATCCCTTCCCTTGGTTTTGGCCCCTTCTTTTCACCTATCCCCTTTACATCTCTTTTCTGAATGTAACTTTGGCTGTATTTCTTCTGAGTTCCCTGAGTTCAGTCTTCAAACTAACCCCTCCCACCGCAGAGAAATTCCTGTTTTACAGGTTCATCTAACAACTTCCAGATCCTTAATTTAATTACCAGCCCTTTCTTAATCACCTTGTCTCTGTTTATGAACAAAACACTGACTCCCCGCCCCAGGAGCACAAGCTGGGAGCAGCACCTCTCCTCTACACAGCTGCGTTAAGAGCTCCTTCTGCGGCTAGGAGGTATTCCAAATTTGGCGGGGGGAGGGAGGAAGAAGCCCCCCTGTCCTGCCTAAATGGCACCCCTATTCAGTTGGCATGTTTATTTACTGTTTCTTTCTCAACTCCTGTTAGATCCTATTAAAGAGAGCAACAGTAAAACTAAGAAACATTTCAATTCGGGGCTGGCTGATGCCTTCATAAATCATTCAAGATTTAATTGTGTGATTGAGCTCACAAAAACCTTGATGGAATTACTTCTTTCTGTCTCTTGCAGCCCATTGATTATTCCCTATTCATTAAGAACAGAGAACATCAAAACTGTCATCAAAAACACAGCTTCATATGAAAAAAACCCTAAGAAATATTTATTAAAATACTGCAGCAGAAAAGTGTCCTAAATACATCACCTGCTAGTGACCTCATTACAATCACTCAGAGGGGTGTCCCTATCTTTAAGCAACATCTTCTTCTCCCTTTAGTATCTATGAGAAATGTTATTAATCAACCTATTTTAAGTCCTGAAAATAAAGCATACTGCAGTGCAAGAAACAACTCTCCATATATGTAATAGTTTTCTCAAAAATTCTCATACAGCAGTGAGCATCAGATCATGAGGAGACATTATATCATGGACAAAATTAGAAGATTTATTCCGGGCTAGATTTTCAAGAACTTCAGAATTGTTTGACACTGTTCTGGTTGTTTGCAGTAAAGCCATGCCAGCACCAGATAAAACAAAAACAGTTTGAGAGACATTTAGAACATGGGGAGACTGGGAGGAAAGGGAAAATAGAAAGGTTTAAAAAAGTTGTATTTATATTTTAAAAAATAAAAACAGGGCTATATTGCCAACTTGTGGTTTCTGGTTTACTCAAACTTCAATTGTGGCGAATGATGTAACTCAAAAACCTCATGTTATTATATAAGCTACACACAAACAACATGTGCACTTATATTCTTTGTCCACACCCCTCAGGTGCATCAATTGCCAGAAATGTGCAGGCACTTGCTATAGCTACACTGCCTGAGTTACATTTATTGTATTATGAATACAAATATTTTTTGTAATTCTTTTCAACTTAATTTTCACCCCAAAAATTCTACAGGTGGATTTTTAGAAATTGATTCTTTTGGTGCTCAGAAGGCAGCCAGCCAGTGAAATCACCATGTGGTTTTACTCTCAGAAGTCTGATCAGGTTACAAAAAAAAAAAAAAAAAAAAAAAGGCTTTTAAAAAATGTCTATTTTAGAAGCCTAGATTTTGCTCATTCAACCAGCATTTTCACAGAACTTAAAATGAAAAGGCAGAAGGCAACCAAGGGAGAAACATCTCACTTCTTACTTTCATCAGCTGAACAATGGAACTGTCTATTTCCAAAATATATACAGACTTTGGGAGGCAAAATGCTCTGAAATTTAAGACACATTTTATAAAAATAGATACTTTTTCTATTGGTTGTCCTTTGATGGGCATATCTTAAAAAAATGTACACATTGGCTAAATAGTCCCAAGTCCTATGGCACACAATGAAGACCTTTGCCAACCAGATTTGTGTTTTCCTAATTCATATTTTATGGCATGGAAATAGCTTACTTCTCATTTACCCTGTACGTAATACATGGTCATTTACCTATTAAGATTTTGTTGTGGACAATGTGCTTAGCGCTGAGAGCTAAACAGAGTTAAAGCAGTCCCTGCCCTGAAGCGTTTACATCTAAAGGATAGAAAATTGGGCCCCAATCCTGAAAATACTTCCATATAATGAATCTAGTCTCACACTTGCAGTTATGCAAGTGAGTAAGTGTTTGCATGATCGGGGCCATAGACAGAACACTGTGGGAAAACTAGATGTAGTGATAACCCCTACATTTGCTTAAAATTTATAATCTATGGGTGGGATTTTCAAAAGCATGCAGCATTGCCTGACAAAGCCCTGGCTGAGATGATTTAATTGGGGTTGGTCCTGCATGGACTAGATGACCTCCTAAGGTCCCTTCCAACTCTGCTATTCTATGATTCTATGACTCTCCTCCTACTGAAGTCAATAGGAGCTAGCCTAGTGATGAGTGCTTTAGAAATCTGCATCTTAAACTAATTCTTATTACATAATGACATTATTACTGTCACATATAGTGGAGATAAGTGTACTGATTCTAAAAATAAACAGAACCCATATGGACCCATTCAGCTTTTCACACTCTTTTAAATAATAAGATTATAAAGTATTTGGTTAATTCATCATTACCACAACTACCATCTTCAGGTTCTACACATACAAGTTCTGGCCGGGGAAGGAACTAACAAAATACAGCAAAAACATTTCTTACAGTATTTATCCTAATTTATGTATAGGGTATTACTAAATTTAAATAAGTCATAGGACTTAAACAAGGATCAAGAAATTCAAAAGACAAAACTAATATTTATACAAAGGTCTTTGTAAAAAAGAGAAAACAGACATAATGAATGAATTAAAAGAAAAATAAACTTTGTATACATCATAACTAATGGTTCAAATCAAACATGGAAAGTCATTTATAATATTTTTATAAAAAAAATGTAGAGAATTTAATAAAAATGTTTTACCTAGAAACTTGAACAGCTCTCAGCCATGGCAAAGTGGTTCAAGTCTCCTGGGAAATTATGTAATTAGGCATATTTTTAAACAGGATATTATGTTATGCAAGATTAGAATGTAGCAATTCTAGTCTCTTGAGTAAATCTGCATTTAGAATAATTTAAAAATGCATATTATATGCAAGTTTCTCTGATGCCCTAGAAAGTCTAACAGACAGTTCTGGTTCCAGGCTGTGAAACTATGTCAGTAAGTAGTCCTGTTCTGAATAAAATGCAAATGAAACCCCCATGATGGAAAATAAAGGTAACCTCAAGGCACCAAATATGTATTTAGGAAGTACTGAAATCTCAAATAGCAAATATTTAACCTTTAAAATGTAACAATACAGGTCAGGTCAACCTTATAATTGAAAATAAGATAACAGTTACCTACTCATGTTCTGCCAGAACTATCTGTGGATGATGTCCAGATGAAGTTCATGCCATTGATCTTAAATTAAGCTTGAATGCCTGGATTGGTGCCTTGGAGACTGCCTCTCAAGTTAGGTGCAGTCATCTAAACTAAAGCATGAGAGAGATGGTGGCACAGCACTCATGTGAGAGCCCATGACTCTGCAAGTCTTATACACCACTCCACTGACCTGCCACAGCTAAGATTTGATGAGCTTTGATATGTGACAAAGCCTTATCTTCTCCCCCACCCAAGATTTTCCTACAGAATAAGGGAATGAGGAGCATTTTGGATTAGAATGTTGAGGCACATGCCGCCTAGCATTGTGTCAATTTATTTCATAGGTTTTGTACATATAGGATAGATTAGCACATATTAAACACAGAGGAAAACGCCTAAGAAAAATTGTTTTAAGTGCTTGCACAAAACAACCAAATTTTATCTATTTCAAAAACTAATCAAAAGTACTTGGAATAATTGCTTTTAAAAAAGTCACTGTTTATCATTGCAATTAGGAGGCCATTTTGGGGGCCTGACTTCCAGTTAGCAGTGTGTGTATGAACGATCCATCAGAGAAGTTAGGTAAAAAGTGTTATTTTTCACCTTCCACTCATTTCCTAACTTACATATCAATGTTCTTGTTTACTAGTCAAGTTGGCTAAAATTACTTTGATTTCCCCATTTTAAGAGTTAAATTATCATTTTTTAGGCTATTTTGATTGTAAAGGGCTCCAAAAGAAAGTTTCCCCCACACAAACAAGCTACTTTTAAACTGCTTTAATGTTAGCTGAAAATAACTATCTAAGGGTATATCTAATTCGATTGAATATTGCACAAAGCTCATTTTTGGGCTAGTTCTTTTTCACATTTCATGAATCTCCTTGCTTTGTTTTATCTTGTGTTTAGAGACATTTCTTTTTTATGCTCAGAACGACTTGATGAAAGACAGAATTTGATAAAACTAATGCCTCCAATATTAAATCTTTCATAACTAGAACATGAAGAGTTTCACAATATTTCCTCATACCTCTATATATTTTGGGTACAAAAACTCTAGAAAGGGAAGGTGCTCTGGTTGTAGAGTTCAACTATTCACAGCAGAGATGTTTAGGGTTAGGGCACCAATGAAGCTTGGTGGACATTTTGTTTGTTTTTAAAGTACATGTCCTTTAAAGAGCGCTGTATTTAATAACAAACACTTCAACAGTTTCACAGAGTTAAGTATGGAGTATTAAAAAACCTTTTTCAGAAATTAGTTCTTGGGTAACCATAAGTTTTGGTTACAACATATTTTGTTTGTGCCTTATTGTGTTTTAACTACTGGTATAAATCTTGTTTTGTTACCAAGACAGAACATGGCTTAAATAGAAAGGGACAAATTGCCTGGTTTGGTCCCCCTGGAGCTATACTATATTATGAACAGAAATAAAGACAGGGTGTCAAGGAACCCCATTCTCATGAATAGTATAAGAAAACTGAGTAGGAACTTTAGGCTCAATAAACTGCTCAAATAATGCCAACTAACCACCTATTATTTGACAATAGTCAAATATTGTAGGTGGCTGCCTACATTTTTATTGTGTTATCATGCCATTCTTTAGAACTTGGTTTTATTGTGTTTTGCATTTCTAAGCTGAAATAACTGAGGTAAGTAATTTTTTTGTAATTAGGAATAAGTATCTGAGCTAAGCCTATTAGAGACAAAGTATTTACTGTCTTTTTTTACTGTTGTTATTGTTCTAATACATTAGTGCTTTAAAATATTTGACCAGTCAACTGACCAATTATTTTTGGATCTGTGAAATGCCCAACTCTAGGCAGCATATATCATAAAGAACATTTTCCAATACTTATATGTTAGAGATAGATCTGGCACTGGGAGGAGACATCCTTGATAAAAATCAAACAACATTTTTTCTCTCCCCCCATTTCTTGTTTGGTCTTCCAGTTGAACTACATTATGACATGAAATTACACAAACTTGTGAATTAAGTAGTGCAAAAGGAACATGTGGAAATGATGAGAGTTTAAAAAACAAGTTTACCATATAAAACCAGTCATAATTTAAATGAACATGAATTATCATTTGAAAATTATACATCCATATATGCATTTTAGAGTACAGGAAGGAGTAAGAATGCAAGAATAAGAAAAAATTTAAAAAAATATAATTTATGGCACATCATTAATGTTTAATACAAAGTTAAAAAAAAAATGTGATGTTGAATTGTGGCCAAGTGTGTAAACTAAATTTGTTTGGGTAGTAAGGGAGAAGTCCAGCATAACCTCAAAGGAATCTGGAGGCTGTTGTTGGCAAAGGCATTCCACACTATGATAAGAACAGCCAATATCTCCTCAGCTGCAGGTTTGGGTAAAAAACCATGACATTTAATTACTCTTAAACCTAGTATGCAACTCTTCAGCTATACAATAGTACTAGTAAAACTAGAATACTCTTTAAAACGGTGGTTGTTTTTTGAAAAGAACAATCACTTTCAGACAGACATCTTTGTCTTTTAAGAGTAACCCAAACTTTATTCTAGCTCTTCAGTAGTGAAAGGCTACAGTGTATTACAGTGTATTAATGAATTTTGCAACAACCATCATATTAAAAGGAATTTTGTGGAATGAAGAGATGTTGTCACAGGTCTTGTGGGATTGGACAGGTACCAACAGCACTCTAATAAACTGGCACAACTCACTATTGAAGCTACTCCCTTCCCTAGAGGCTAAAATGTACATTTCACAGTAGCCCTGCCAGTCTGGGAAGAAGAGCCCTATCTTAGGTTTCTTGCATGATACTGTAGAACATTACTCAAGCGGCCTACCAATTTCAATCATTTTATAATATTCATTCTGATGTTTTATGATTTTAGATAAAACTACAAATCTGAAAACTGAAAGGAATTCTCAATTTCAAAACCAACTGACTCAGCTAAAGATTGCTACAACTTATTTTGGATTTTGCACAGTTTATTAAAAACGTATTAGGGCGTTCACATCACTCCAAACTGCCGGTAATGCTGGTTTTCTTTTTAGTATTTAGGTGCATGTCAGCCTCAATCTATCAGTGTTCTTCAAAGTAGCTATTTTCCATGAGAATGTTTCATGACTGGGAGGATGTGGCAGATGTACTCTTCTTATTTTAGTCTCTGTGTTTTGCTTAAAGCACAATCCCACATGCTTGGCTTTCTTCATAAAGGCTTCAGTATCCCTTCCTTCCTCTGAATCTTGCTCTGCCATCCAGCTAAAGATTGAAACATAATTAAATCAACATATTGCAAAATACTACTATTAGAACTGCTCAGAAGCGCCTGTGCATTTCTGGCATTTTACAAACAAGTGCACAGTAAAGAAAAAGTCACTAAAGAGAAGAAATGTCTCCATAAGAAGACATAGAGCTAGTGTGACAGCACATGGGTAGTACTGGAATAATATAAAAAGGAACCTACAGAGTCTATAAATATGGGTAAAAAATAAAGTGAGATTTGATTTAGGAAAAATGCAAGCTAATATCTAAGGGAAATAATACATGGATATCTAATGGATTTACTTACTGTACACCAGCATTTCCTAACAGCTGAGAGTGGATAGCTGCTGTACAGTAGATCATTTTTAGCACCACTGAGAGTTACTTAGGCAAGAAGGGCCACATTATTTGGGCTTGGCATAGCTCCTCTGAGCTTAAATTGTCTGCCTTCTAGGTTGCAATTACTGAATATTCTTGAGTCCAACAATAATTCAGCTAGTATTTTTTACACACTTAAATTTGAGAAATAACTTACTACTATGAACAAAATCATTAACTAGAATTCACTGCTATAGCAGAGGAAAAAATTAAGGAAACATAAGATTGACCATACTACATCAGTCACCATACTGTTGCCATCTTTAGGGAGAGGAACGTGTAAACTCCCTGCCCATTCGTGTATCTAATTGCTCTCACAGGTGCACATTTTATTCTCCACTTTATTCTTCTGCGGATTGTCTATGTCCTGAAGTATGAGAACTGAAAACCCTAATCATTTTAATTAGTGTAAATATTAAAAGTACTTGTATGCAGTGTATAATCCTTTTAAAAATGTTTTTTTAATTTAATTATTTGCCTCACCAGAACTCTGAGGTAGTAAATTCCAGAATACAGAATCTTTTTAAATTGCATTTTAAGTTTGTTGCCTTTTAATTTAATTGGTCTACAAATAAGTCTTTTTGTTCTTATATCATGGGACAGGTTAAGCATAAGCACAAAAGGAGCCCTTTCTATTATATTCCTATTTTAATATAATTTTTTCTCATTCTTCCTTTCCAAACTAAATAATCTAGTCTTTTTGATCTGTCCTTCTTACAAATTGAGCTACAATGTGAAATATTTGAAGAATGTTTGCAGTGTTCTTGTAGACATGCTGGAGAGTAAATAATATGTTTGAAGACACTTTTCTCACTTATTTCTAGATTAATTCCATTTTCATTTCTAGCCGAACTGAGGCAGTTTCCCCTGGAGAGGGGTGGAAGGCTGCGAGACTAGAGCAGCAGAGTGGGATGAAAGAACGTAGGTATGTTTACGTCTACATCCCCTCCTTAATCTAAAATTAAAATCAGGGTTTATTCATTATATCGCACAGTAACATGTTAGGTAAGACCAAAAACAGGCTATATGCCTTCATGCGTGGAATGGTTTGAGATTAATTTTGCTCTTTCTCCCGTTTTAAATTTTTTTTTTATGACAGCACAGGTCAAACATTTCCACACAAGAAATCCATAGTCAGTTTGGGGAAACTCCTTCTTTCCTTATCAAGGTAGATGTATATAACAGACCTTTTAACTGGGTACTTGAGCACTAACTCCCCAAAAGGAGTACTCAGTCATAAAACTGACTTATCTCCTTAAATTAACAGTCATCCAATGATTACCTACGTACATTACACTAAACTCCAAAACTTGAGGTGAAAATCAGAAGTCTGTAAGCACAGTAAAAAGACCCTTCAATGCATTTCCTCTTAACTTAAACCAGGGGTAGTCAATTATTTTTTTGTCAAGGTCCAAATTTCTTGGTCAAGCTATAGTCAAGGTTCAAACTTCAGAGAAAATATTTTTTAAGAATGATGATAAGTAAATAAAAAGATTTTGGGGTCCATTCAAAAATGTCTGGTGGTCCGGATTTGGCCAAGGGTCCGCCTATTGACAACCCCTGACTTAAACCAATGTCCTATAGTTCTGTTTCTTCCAATAACCTTAAATAGATAAGATTAAGATATGGCTAATTATCAATCTTGAATATTAAAAAGCTATTTCATCTACTGATCTTTCATATTTAAAATAATCCCAATTTTGTTAAGCATCTCCTACTTTTACTGTACCTGTCACACGCTGATCCTTCTCCAATTTAAATATAAATATATTGTTGGTTTATATCCATAACCAAATCATTATTTTGCTTGAGCGCAAAAGATGTGCTACACTAAGATTCACAAGAGTTAAGATTTATTAAGGACCAATTACAATTATGACAAGTAAGGAGCTATTCATAGAATCATAGAATATTAGAGTTGGAAGGGACCTCAGGAGGTCATCTAGTTCAACCCCCTGCTCAAAGCAGGACTAACCTCAGCTATATCATCCCAACCAGGGCTTTGTCAAGCCTCAGCTTAAAAACCTCTAAGGATGGAGATTCCACCACCTCCCTAGGTAACCCATTCCAGTGCTTCACCACCCTCCTAGTAAAAAACTTTTTCCTAATGTCCAACCTAGACCTCCCGCCCTGCAACTTGAGACCGTTGCTCCTTGTTCTGTCATCTGCCAACACCGAGAACAGCCTAGCCCCATCCTCCCTGGAACCCCCTTTCAGGTAGTTAAAGGCCGCTATCAAATCCCCCTCACTCTTCTCTTTTGCAGACTAAACAAGCCCAGTTCCCTCAGCCTCTCCTCATAAGTCCTGTGCTCCAGCCCCCTAATCATTTTGGTTGCCCTCCGCTGCACTCTCTCTAACTTGTCCACATCCTTTTTGTAGTGGGGGGCCCAAAACTGGACACAATATTCTAAATGCGGCCTCACCAATGCCGAATAGAGGGGAATAATCACTTCCCATGACCTGCTGGCAATGCCCCTCCTAATGCAGCCCAATATGCCATTAGCCTTCTTGACAACCAGGGCACACTGCTGACTCATATCCAGCTTTTTATCCACTGTTACTCCCAGGTCCTTTTCTGCAGAGCTGCTGCCCAGCTCGTCGGTCCCCAGTCTATAGCTGTGCATGGGATTCTTCCTTCCTAAGTGGAGGACTCTGCACTTGTCCTTGTTGAACCTCATTAGATTTCTTTTGGCCCAATCCTCCAGTTTGTTTAGGTCACTCTGTATCCTATCCCTACCTTGCAGGGTATCTACCACTCCCCCCAGCTTAGTGTCGTCCGCAAACTTGCTGAGGGTACAATCTACCCCATCCTCCAGATCATTAATAAAGATGTTGAACAAAACCGGCCCCAGGACCGACCCCTGGGGAACTCCGCTTGTGACCGGTTGCCAGCTAGACATGGAGCCATTGATCACTACTCGTTGAACCCTATGCTCTATCCAGTTCTCTATCCATTTTATAGTCCATTCATCCAACCCATACTTCTTTAACTTGCTGATAAGAATACTGTGTGAGACAGTATCAAAAGCTTTGCTAAAGTCAAGGTATATCACATCCACCGCCTTCCCTACATCCACAGAGCCAGTCACCTCATCATAGAAAGCAATCAGGTTGGTCAGGCATGACTTTCCCTTAGTGAATCCATGTTGACTGTTCCTGATCCTATTCTACTTAGTAATGTCAATCTGATTCATTTCAATGGCATCTTCTTCCTCATCAGATACTTTTAGAAAAGAAAAAAAACAAAACATTGGCAACAAAGGCTAAAAATAATCAAACCAATCACTTACCATTGACCTTTTGCACTCAAAAAAGGTAATCTGAAATTTTCTGCAGTGTCCTTCCTTCAAGCATTGTCTAGGACTTTTTCCTTCCTGTCACATGAAACATAAGAGCATAAGAATACAGTGTATTTCTTCAGTGGAAAGGACACTACAGACAAGGTACCATTAAAGAGTCCCATGCACACTGTTTATACTCTGTCCAAGGTCCTTTAACTTGTCTTCTTTGCTATTGTAAGTTCCATGTAAGTGGACCTGACAGTTGTGAAAGTCCAGATAATTCTCCCCTTCTTCCCCATACCAAGACGTGCTTGTATCAGTAAAATGAAGACAAAAGAATAATCTAAATAGATACATGTATTTTGAAGGGTTTTAGATTTACTCAAACTGGATTTAAATGTAATTCTAAAAGCAAGCTATTATCACCAGAAGACAACAACAAAAAACCAGTGGTAACTGCACTGGTGAAAGGCATCAACTATACACCCTGGGAGACAGAAGTTTTCTATTTACCTACACAACACATACAACATAGACAGCAGCAAGGCAAGCTTCCCTAACATCCTGCTAATGTACTTCAACTTTAACAGAAGAAACCACCTGTCATGCTGGTTAGATGGCGGGGTGTGTGTGTGTGAGAGTATATGGTTTAACATCAGTATGTCAAAATCATAATAATTCATGTGAGATATGTCATGTCAGGTACTCTTAGAAAGGTTAAATTGTATTAGGTAAGATGATAATACTTATGTTCATGTGTGAGATATGTAATGGAAGTTATGGATATATTTAATATACCTGTATTTCAAATTGTGCTGCCTGAGACACACCCTAGACAGGATGGCAGCAGGACAATAGCCTGCTTAATAGCCCATTAAGACACTCACAGAGGCCAGGGGAGAAACCAAATATATGCCTGATAAGCCACCAGAACTTGCCCATGTGACTCTAGACTCCATTTTAGTTCACATAAAATCTCACAAGAAGCTTGGTGAGGGCCAGGGGGTATATAAGGCAGAGCCCTGAGAATCCATTTGGTCTTTCAGTCGGGATTCAGCTTCAGATACCAACTTGCCTCTGGATCAAGTCATCTGCAACTGAAGCTGTGAAACAAAGGACTGAGGCCCATCCAATTACTGGATGTATTCCAGAGGAACTATATAAGTCTGCAAACTCCACAATTCTTCTAGAAACTTGATGTATACGGACATTCAAATCATTTGTATGTATCTGATTGCTTTAATCCTTTAACACTTCTCTTATGGTTTGTTTCTTTCTTTTATAATAAACCTATAGTTTTAGTTACTAAAGGATTGGCTAGCAGCATGGTATTTTGGGTAAGATCTAAACTTATATTGATCTGGTACTGTAGCTGACCCTTTGGGGTCAGAGGGAACCTTTATAGTAAAAGAGCACAGAGTTTAAATAACTGGTCTCTTTACTGGACCTAGTGGCAGACTGGGAGCCGGAAACTGGAATGCAGTAAAGAGGGCTGTGTGTATTTGTATATTGGCTTCTTGATAACCAGTGTGGGGATTCAGAAGCACTGTTTGTGGCTGGTTGGGAAGTCTGACTTCAGTGTTACCCACCAGTGCTGGGAGAATCTGCTCTCCGTTTTACAGCGTTTCCTGACATTGGCATTTTCAGATGGCTGCCCTAGGCACGGAAGGGTCACACCACCTTTAAAAGATGAAAGTTTTCCTTCAGTCTCTAATTCCATTCAATCCTCAGGCCCCTATTCAAGTAGCCAGCCTGGGTGCTAATTGTAGTGGAGCTTTCCATATGAACTTTTTGTTTCAATAAATTGAAATTTTATTAATGGCATAGAATTTCTAACATAACTGTTTGACTTTTGATGGAAAAAAAATTGTCACACTACCACACCTGAAGATCTGTATGATCAAATTTTAACATTTCTATTTCAATGAATACACATGGTACCATTTTTCCAGCTCATGACTGCACACTATAATCTAACCCAATGTGACACTTTCTCAGGGTACCCAGAACTGAGAGTTACCTTTTGGCCCCTGCCTCCAGTGAGGGAGAGAGACTTGCTAGTGCTTAACAGGGTATCAGATCTCTGACACTTCCAGCCTGTTAGCCCACCCAAACACTCTCCTCTGGGCAATGCTAACCCTGAATTTGCTTGTTAACTATAGGCATATCCTAGTCCTTGTGACTCTCTGAAGCATTCCCCTGTGATATCCAGCCTCTCACTGGCTACTCAGAGGAATACCAGGTTTGCTATCCCCAAGAGGACAGCACACACACCAGCTTGAGTCAATTGAGGATTAACTCCTATAGAACATCACAACACTGAGATATATTTATTATCAAAGGTTAAGATTTAAAAGCTAGTAAGGATAATAAAAATAGATTACATATAAAACAAAAGTCATAGCATGCTTTCTAGAAATTAAACTTATCTTAGCAGGCTAACCTTCTGCCTAAAGAATTGTATCTCACTCAATATGCCTTCTGCAGTGTTTCCAACTAGAGTAGGTTGGGATCCTGCTTTCTGAATGAAATCCCACTGACCAATTACTTCCTCAGTTGCTGAATAAAGAAGTGTCCTTTTGTCTGCTCTTATATCCCCCAAATTCATTATTTTTCCCCAGAATCAGAATACCTCCCTCCCATCCCCATGAGATTTATTCCCTTGTTTGCTGACTTCATGTTGACTTCACATCCCCATACTGACTTTGTATGCAAACAGGGCTTCCGTTGTATTGGCTTAAAATGCTTAATTTACATTGTGAACTGAGGCAGACAAGTCATATACATCCTTTGTCTGGCAGATACTTGTTTGTCAAGTATGCCTTGATTCAGACTGTAGGAGCATATTTCCTTTATAGATATAACTTTTTACATCATATCTGTACATACATTTCACAACAATATTAATTGAAAGCAGTGTGCTAGATGTAGTGGGTTTGTCAGGCCTGTCAAGAGTTACTGTTACAGAAAAGGGAACCCTTTACCAGTCGGCATTGACAGATTCTTAGGGTCACATATACCATCTCTTACAATGGTTCTGTTTTCACTTTGGAAGTGCTCAACAAACATTAAGTCTAACAATACTTTTGTACTATTCCCCACATTTTCCAGAGAAGGAAATAAACACAAAAGTTAATAGCCCAAATGCATATAGTGAAATCCCCAGGATTACAATTTTGAATTCTTTCTTTCCTTGGCTATTTGTCTGAGACAAATAATATTTCATTAGTTTCATCACCATCATGTGCAGGTTGGTAGATTTTCATCAGGCTTTTCTACTAGTTTCAAGTGTAGGGTGGGTGAACTCAGCTACTGACCTCTCCGAGGTTTTTTGCAGTTTACTGTAGACACCAATGCCTTCAGTTGGGTAGCACAGATGTAAATAAAGGCATGACTTCAATTAATTGACTTGCACAGGCGTAAATAGTTGGAATGGTTCTGCCGATGGTAGATGGGGAGGACCAGCATCCAGCTCTTCCCTTTCAGCAGTGCCAACTCCACGGGGCTCGGAGAAGCAGGGATTGTTTCAGCTATGTCAGTCCATGCTGGGATTGACTCGCATAGGGAGTCGATCATATGCAAAGAGCAGCCAGCGTCTCGCTCCGCTGATCACTTTTCAAAGGCAAGCCACGCTCAGCACAGCCACGAAGACCCAGCCACCTTGTAGGGGCAATGACTCTGTGGGACCATGCGTGAGTGCACTGTAGTGTCATGGCCTAGGCTGCAACCCCAGGTAAGAGTGAAGGGGCTGCCCAGCTACCGCCATTGACTCTGCTAAAAGCAAAGGGAGCCCCTCCGCTCTGCCCCCTCCCGAGAGCTCCAGGGCTTGGCTAAACCATGTTCCCCCAGCTTCCCCGTATCCCCTACCCGCATAACACAGGGGATCTCCAGCAGGTCCCGCCCCCCAGGGGGCAGGTCCCGCGCGCGCGCGCCCCCCTCCATGACGGGGGATCACCAGCGGGTCCGGGGCGCGCGCCCCCCCCCCATGACGCAGGGCGGTCACCCGCGGGTCCCGCGCGCGCGCGCCCCCCCCCCCCATGACGCAGGGCGGTCACCAGCGGGTCCCGCGCGCGCGCCCCCCCCCATGACGCAGGGGGTCACCAGCGGGTCCGCGCGCGCGCGCCCCCTCCATGACGCGCGTCCCGCGCGCGCGCCCCCCCCCTCCATGACGCAGGGGATCACCAGCGGGTCCCGCGCGCGCGCCCCCCCCCTCCATGACGCAGGGGGGTCACCAGCGGGTCCCGCCGTACCTGTCTGACGCAGGCGGACTCGGACAAACACTGCTTCAGGTCTTCCCGCACCCCCGCACAGGCCCGCCCGTCCTCCTCCTTATCCTCATAGTACTTGGGCATCGCGGCAGCCGCCCAGCGCTCCCTTCGCGCCGCCCAGCGTCAGCGCCTCACTACAGCCGCACCGCCCGCCCTCAACAGCGCACCACAGGACGTAGCCATCTTGTGTTGGCCTTTGACCCTGGCCGGCGCTATAGCGCAGCCGCCTCTGCTCTTTCCTGCCGGGACGGGAACTACCCTACCCAGCATGCACCGCGCCGCAAGGTCACATGCGCTAGGTCAGGGGGCGCGCGCCATCTCCCGTCCTCCGTCGCGCTACGTTGCCGGAAGCAGCTGGAGTTTGCTGTGGGCGCGCGGCCTGCGGGAGCCCCTCGCGCCGGGGGTGGCTGGGCGGGGCTGGAGCGGCAGGAGCTGAGGTGAGGTGACCGCGCGGGGACCGCGCGCGCTGCCTAGTCAGGGCGACCAGGCCGGAAGGAATCCCGCCTGCGCCACAATTAAACTGCCGGCGGCCTGGGCTCGAGGCGGAGGGGCGCGGCCCTGGCCCGGAGCGCTGCGGGTCACTCTGCGCCCCGGCCGCCGGCGGCACAGGCTGGGGAGCCGGACGGGGAATCCCTGGTGGGTCCGCGCGCCTGCGCAGCCGGAGCGGGGCCGGGGGCCGCTCTGGGGGGAACCGGGGTGGGCGGAGAGTTGGGCGGGGGCGGCGGGAAGTGACTGAGGGCGCCCCCTCCCCCCCCCCGTGCCCGGCGCAGGGGCAGCGCAGCAGCGCGCTCATCTGGCCGGGGGGCGGGAGACCTGCTGCGTTCTCCGCCCTGCTGCGGGCCTGAGCCGGGGTCTCCTCTGCCGGGCGGCGCCGCGCAGCGGGTGGGTCTCGTCCCCAACTGGGCTGCTGAAGCTGTGCCCGCTTTGCGGGAAATACTCGCAGAGCCGCAGCCCGGGAGTGGCGGGGAGAGCAGCTCCGCGTTCAGGGACTCACCCAGGGCCTGTGCTGGTGGATTTACTGGGTCTTCTCCTAGGGTGACGAGAGGCGCTGATTTTATAGGGACAGGCTGGGAATCTGGGGCTTTTTCTTATATAGTCACGTGTTCCCGCCCACCCGATTTTTCACTTTTGCTCTCTGGTCACCTTCTCCTGAAGGATCAGAGATGGCCCTGGGTGGACGATGGTCGGGTTGGTGTCTCAGGTAGTTCCCAGCATTGCCTCTTTCTCAGGTGCAGGGTTCTTACATGCTCAGGGTCTAATTGATCAGTGCATTGGGGTCAAGCAGGAAGTTCCCCCAGGTCGGATTGGCGGTGACCTCAGGGTTTGGGGTTTTTTTGCCTTCCCTTTCAGTGGGTGAGAGTCACTTGCTAGGATTATCTGGGTAAATCTCAATCGCTTCCCTGCCATTGCAGGGGCCTCATGCGCTGGTGCACCTCAGTCCTCCTGTTCTCTGCCTGTGACATATAATAGTCTAGTCTCCTGTGGGCTGTAATACTTTGGTTTAATTTTGGTGGTTCGATTTAGTGTAGGGTTCTGGATGGTGGTGGCCAGTGATATACAGGAGGTTGAGCTAGATTATCTGATGGTCCCTTCAGGCCAGGATTTAAATTCTTATATTTCCCAGAGGCACCCCCCCATTCTCTGTGGGGCTCAGGGCTTCAGCCCCACAGACCCCCTGAAACCAACTCGTGGCCCCCAGTTGAAAATGGCAACAGCA
Source organism: Emydura macquarii macquarii (assembly GCF_026122565.2). Lineage (NCBI taxonomy): Eukaryota > Metazoa > Chordata > Testudines > Chelidae > Emydura > Emydura macquarii. The sequence continues at coordinate 3,430,552 of NW_027132344.1, forward strand.
TTAGGCTGGAGTTAAGATTTGAAAATATTTACCAGAACTCCACTCCGGACTACTCCGCCTGAATTTAAGCCCTGCTTTAGGCCCTTAGAGTATGACTCTGATATTCAGAGATCTGAGTTCAAGACCCTGTTCTAATGACTATTTACTTATTAATACAAAGTGGAACAGTTTCAGCAGGACACATTGAGAGACCCACCCCAGAATACCCAGTAATCAGTCATTAGGGTACTCATCTGGGACATGGGAGACCTGGATTCTCCCCACCTCAGGCAAAGGTGGAATTTTGAATTTAGGGCTCCCGCAGCCTGGGTGAGTGCTCTACCCACTGGACTGAAGTTTATAAGGGTAGACACTATCATCTCATCTTCATTTTGTTTTGTTTTGTTTGTTGTAAGAAAGGGCTTAGGCAGGAAGGAGGTTCATGGCTTTGAATCCCAAGCAAATGGAGGTGCCTCCCTCCAGCCCAGAGTTACATGCCTGTATTTCTTTGAGGAGTGGGGCATTGTGAATTTTTATCTGAAATGATTAAAATATAATGCAGTGTAACATAGAACATCTTTAATAGTAAAAACATTCAAGGGCAATTATAATACTGTACATTTATACAGTAGAGTGCTTTGTTTTCAAAGCATTGTACAAAGGCTGTCACAGCACCCCATGCAGTAGTCTGGTATTATCTCTGTATTATAGATGGAAAGGGGAGGGACAGAGAAGTTACGTACTTTGTCCAAGGCCACACTGTGAGTTAACAGCAAATCAGGGGTATGTCTACACTGCCGGAGCTGCATCGGGCTCCACGGATTGATGCCGTGGGATCGATTGAGCGGGCAGTGGAGACCTGCACAGTCAGTCCTGGAAGTGCTCTCCGGCCAACACAGTAAATCCCCCCGGAAAAGAGTAACGCCGCATTAAATGGCGGGCATTTCCTGTCGAGACAGCACAGGCAAGGAAATGTTAGTGACTCGATGGGCCATAAGCAAGCTACAATAAGTAGCTTGCGTATCTCCCGTCGTCCGCCGCTGGCAGTGTAGACCAGGCTTGGAATTTGAATTTATGTCTAATTGGTACCAATCCCGGTGTGCAGGTACCTAGACCATGCTGTCTCAGTACTCTGCTTTTTAGGCAGCAGACTGGTGAATCATTTAACAAACATGACCAAATTTTGAAAGGAGCTTTTCTCTAGCTTACAGTTTTACATGTACAGTCTTGCTGGCACAATTAATAGTATTTAGCCAGCTACTTGCCTGATTATCCTTGCAAATCAGATGTATATCTATAAGCCATAATTAGCACTGCATAATTGAAAACACTTTTGATTCTACATCTGCTGTCATTTTTAAGATTATGCAAAGTAAATTAATTTTAACTTGTAAAATCTTTCCTTCAGAAAAATGTTGCCGACCACTTCAATTAATTCCCAAAGTCACGGCAATGGTGCCTTAAACTCGAGGGATGCAGCAAGGCATACAGCAGGTGCAAAACGCTACAAATACCTGAGGAGGCTCTTTCACTTCCGCCAGATGGATTTTGAGTTTGCTGTTTGGCAGATGCTCTACTTGTTTACTTCACCACAGAAAGTTTATAGAAACTTCCACTACAGGAAACAAACAAAGGACCAGTGGGCAAGAGATGATCCTGCTTTCTTGGTATTGCTGAGTATTTGGCTTTGTGGTGAGTCTTTTTCTATGAACAGCAAAAATGAAGTGGGAAAGAGGAAGACTTGGGCTCTAGCCTAAGATTAGGGAGGCCTGGAGTCAAGTCCTTATTGTGCCACAGACTTCCCGTGTAACCATGGGCAACTTACTTAGTCTCTCTGTGCCTCACTTCCCCATCCTTATAGGGGTGTTGAGCATAAACCTGTTAAAATACTACAGTGATAATGGCCGTATAAGTATCCAAAAAAGAAAATATCTTTCTCTTTTCAGTCAAGTTGCTGGAATGTACCTTCACAGGGTTTTTGTCTATAGAGGCCCTTAATCAGAATAAAAAAGGAGCTGATAAATTATATGCGCTCTTAAAGATGACAGTAACCATTTAGGAATTAGAGAACCAGGGTAAACTGCAAGGTCTAGCTCTGTCTAGAATCCTCCAAAGAGTCTTCTTTATGTTTATTGTAATCAAGTCTTGTCTCTGTTCTATGTTTCAAAGTATGCGGGTTTCAGTAATTGTAAGTGTCATAGCAAAGATGACCACAGGAATGAATGACTGTTCTTATTTCAAAAAAATAGCTGAACATTTGGATGATTAGAAAATGGGATGTATTATTATGTGTATTACCATAGCACCTAGGCACCCAAATTGTAGACTAGGACCATTGTACTAGGCACTGTGCAAACACAGAACAAAAAGATGGTCCCTGATGTTGAACCCAGACAAAGTACCCTTTACACAGAGCTCTGTCCTTGGTTCCTTTCTTGTCACCCTCTATGCCTTATCTCTGGGTTATCTATCTAAAACACAAAAACGACTATTTCTGTGCTGAGGGCTCACAGATCTACCTTTCTACTCCAGACGGGTCTCTTTCTGTCCAAACTAAAACCTTAGACTTTCTCTCTGACATCTCTCATGGATGTCTAGCTAACAGCTCAAGCTAAGCATGGCTAAAAAGCTCCTAATTTCCCTCCCCATATCTCCCTGTTACCTTCTTTTCTTGATCACTGTGGATAACACCACCATCCTGCCTGTCACCCAGACCAGTAGCTCAGGCATCCTCTTTGACTCAGACCTCATTCTAGGTTGTTACATCCAGGCTATATCTAAGATTAGGTCTTTCTTATCCATCCATCCATACAGCTAAAGCTCTTGTCCAAGATGTCATCTTATTGTCTCGATTACTGTAACATCCTTCTCTCTAGTCTTGACAAATGCAGTCTTGCCCAACTCCTATCCATTCAGAATGCTGCTGCAAAGATCATTTTCCTCACCTGCACATTGACTACATCACCCATCTCTTTGAATCCCTCCACTGGCTGTCTCTTCACTGTCGTATCAAACATAAACTGCTTGTATTCACTTTTGAGGCTTTTCATGGTCCCCAGTCTACCTATCATCTCTCATTCACAATCAATCTCTGGATGCTCACTTCCACTCTGTCTGGGATGCTGACCACCACTGTCCACTACTCCATTGTTAAACTTTCAAACAAGCACCTCCGTGCTTTCTCCCATGCTGATCCACATGCTTGGAAGGAGTGTTCCATAAACATCAGCAAAGCTGTGTCATTATCCATTTTCAAATCCCTTCTCAAAACTCTCCTTTGCCGTGATGCCTAAAGAAACCTTGACAACAGTTAGGCTGCTTGCATGGTGAGACCACTGCCTATCATGCTGACCAGTATTGTCTCACTGTTTACTTGCAGTCTCCGTATTTATCTATTTTTCGTCTCTTGGCTCATACTTAGATTGTAAGTCCCTTGGCACAGAGACCCTTTTTGTACGGCAGCTAACGCAGTGGGTTCTGGTCCACAACTAGGGCTCCGAGGTGCTTTGATAATACAAATAATAATACAGTGACCAAAGCTGCAGTGAGACACTGTGGACTTAAGCCATCACAAATCAAAAGAGAACCTCTTGTGTGTCAGCTTTAGTTCAGACGGTCTTTTAAAAAGCAACAGTGAAAACACTACATCTAGTCCTTTTTTGATATGGCACTATACTTGCAGTCATAACAAAGCTGTTACTTCTGAAATTTGAACGTTCTTGTGACTGGATGGGAAATATTTCTTAGATCCATTTGTATTTCATGGATGTTTTCCTGAAGCTCCCAGAGGGTCTCCATAAGCACGTCTTATCTGTACTCATTTTCATTTAACTAAAATGGACTGGAAATCTGAATGCCAGTCTGTGCTCAGCTGACATCTGAGTCTCCCCAGCCAGAAGACCATGCACTGTCACGTGGTTTTGTTGTAACTGAAAGCACTGTGTCTTCAGCTCTGCATGCTGCTCTTACACTGCACTTCTATATAACAAAGTATATTCTTCAAAAGAAGGCTGTAAATTTAAAAAGGTGAGATTAGTTCAGTGGCAGTGCTGCGACACACTGAATCTAAGCCAGCTGCATTATACATAAGTGGTATTTATGCAGCATTTGAATAGAAAAATGAGCTGCCTTGCAGAAGATCTTAAGAGTGAGGAGGAATAAAGGGGGAAATGTTGGGATTTTAGGAGACCTCCTACAAAAAGTTAACCCCTGGAATGTCAAAGTCTGAGACATTGTTTGGTGATGCAGCATCTTTCCAGCTAGGAAGGATTAATCTTTTTTTTTTTTTTTTTTTTCTTCTTCCTTCCCCACCCAGTGTCTACTATAGGATTTGGATTTGTGTTGGACATGGGATTTTTTCAAATGATAAAGCTACTTCTTTGGGTTGTGTTTATAGACTGCGTAGGTGTTGGGCTTCTAATAGCAACTTTAATGTGGTAAGTAAATAATTCCATCTGTTGGTGTTGCTATAGGGCAGTTGACAGTTCCCTGCTACTGGGCCATTGTACTTACATCTGTAACTATATGGCTTTGCTCAGAAGAGAGGGTTAAGAGTTTTCACTGGCTGTGAATAGAGTGCTATTGTTGGGAAAGAGCATTAGAAAACTTGTTTTTTTTTCTCTTGACCTCTCTGCAAAGAAAGGATAATAAAAGGAGATTTGTCACAAGCATCCCTCAGTGCCTGTTTTCCTGCTGAGTTGGTTTTCAGCAATTATGTAGGTATCAAGAAATCTTCTATTGCTTATTTAGGCTTTTTTTAATAAATCACGTGCTTGTAAACATGTAACAGATGGATGCTTGTGTTTAGTATTCTGATTGTAATGGAACACTGTAAAGTCAAGCCACCCTGCTCTGTGAAGTGTTTTAGCCATTGTTGTCACAAGTAGTTCCTGAGGTGACTGTAACAGTTTACTTTATGCATTTGTCAGCTTCTCTGCTGCGGTGATCACTGTCAATTTTGTCTCCTGCCATATCATATCACTCTTATGCCCTGCTCTGGGAAGAACTCATGTGCAGGCTCTTTCCCAGGCCCAGGAAGAGGATGTTTACCAGTAACACAGCAGCAGTGTTGGCTCTTTCAGAGATGTGGGTGGATTCTTCTGTTCTTCAGTCCACTGCAGGAGCCTGGGAAGTTTCCTTTTTACCCAAGCCCTTCCCTCTGGGACAGCTGCCCTAAGTGATGGCAGCTTTTTTTTCACTATTCCTGGCACCCTGCATGAGATTGAGAGGGGAAGGGAAGGAGCAACAAGAACAGCACTCTTCTCCCATCGCTGTATTTGGTCTCTCAACTGAGCCTCAATAAAAATGGAAGAGGGAGGGGTGGTGCAGCAGAAAGGTTTTCCCTCCCTCTACTTTTTCATGGGGAGAGAGGAAACCGCCCCCTTTTTTCACTCTCCTCCCCTCCCCTCCAGGCAGCTCCTGGGAAGGACAGGGGAATCAAGGGGCCTCCTTCACCACCCAGAGCTTAGTATGCTCCAGGGGTGTACTTTATTCAGTGAATGGGATAGGAAATAGTGATAGGCAGGTTGAGTAAAAGAACCCTTTACATTTTCTGTGCCCTTGTACAGATAGAGTTGATATGCTAAGAACCTGGTCGTGGTAGTGAGGACAAGAACCTCCTGCTAACAGGAGACTGCCAGTACTTGAGGGTAGCATCTGATGGGGCTGATGTAGGATGCTGGCTCCTCTGCAGAATTGGCCCTTTGTGGGAAACAATTGAAAGCACAGGTAGGACTTTTCCCCCACTTTGAGCTGGTCAGAGGAGACCAATAGCAGAGGCACTCTCTTGCCTTCAGTTGCTTCCTTGAGGCACATGCACAGGAAGGACTCAATTCGCACACAGTTTGCTGCTGCTTTTGTGGTTCACTTGAAGCAACAGGGAGGTGGGGGAAAAAGCAGGAAAGACGTCAAAAATGTAAAGGAAATAAGGGGGTACATGAATACATATTGATTTCTTATTAGCGAAAATGACAAATTTTAAAGTGGCGTGACCTTGTAAAAGGGATAGATTCAATTTTTGATTAAAAATGTCTTTGAAAATTTCTGTTGATCATATAAAGAATGTTCTGCTTTTATTCCTGGTGTAAGCCCAACATGTCTGATCAAATTCTTAGCTTTCACTCAGGTTTAAATCAGGCAAAACTTCCCTAGACTTCAGTAGAAGTTTGCCTGAGAAAATTAGGCTAAATTATGGATTTGGTCTGTAACCTCAATATTTGTAATCAGAAACAATATTTGGCCTGCTGTGTTTTTGGTAATACTCCTATCAAATTAGTACCCATACTTTTAAGTATGTTGTAACCTTTTTTGGTGGAGATGAGGCGTTTATTAAATGAGGTAACAGGACTGCGTTCTGTTCCTACAACAGAATGCAACTAAGATACCTTTGTAACAGGGGAAATGTGAAGATGTAGTGCTCTATACCCAGCCGTTTTGGGGAATCAGTGGATGGGCAACTGAAAGACAGTACTACTTTGGTACTCAGAAGGTGGAACAGAATTCTGTAATTACAGAAATTTGGTTGATGAAGTACACCAGCAGTCTTTGCAGAAGGAAGCTGTAGCTGTTTTGTGCACAATGCTTGCACTGTCTACTGAGCATCAACGAATGTGACTACTGTTGAGAGACATGGTCTCACAAAAGGCTGGTCTTTTTGAGGAAATATTCATCTTTGCCTAGGTTACCATATTTTCTTCACAAATTAGCAAAATAATTTTTAGTCATCCTAGCTTGGCCCTTTTGCAGAGACATTTGAAAGGACTGTGTTTATAAATTAAATAGAAAAGACTCAAGATTTTTTTCCTGCTTGTGACTTCATTACTTTAACTGTGGAGATGTCAAATCAACATTGTACCTTTAGGAAACATGAAAAGGCAAAATTGTTTCATAACTTACTCCTTTTGAATTTATTTTCAATTAGGTTTATTTCTAATAAGTACTTGGTAAAGCAACAGAGCAGAGACTATGATGTGGAATGGGGATATGCCTTTGATGTTCATCTGAATGCTTTCTATCCACTTCTAGTCATTTTGCATTTTATCCAACTGTTTTTCATCAACTGTAAGTAGAACACCCTTTTTAAAGCTTTTTGCCATGGTGTTGGGTCCCAGGCAGGTAACTGAGAGCAACTGTCTTCTCTTACAGATGTTATCTCAACAGTCTCATTCATGGGCTATTTTGTTGGGAATACAGTATGGCTGATTGCAATTGGCTATTATATCTACGTAACATTTCTAGGGTACAGTGGTAAGTAATTTCAAAAGCTTTTATCAATTAGGCAGCTGACTATATGAAAACAAGAGAATTGTTCCAGTAAGCTACTTCTAATATATAAACTCATAGGTTTGAAATGATCATCTCTCACATGCAGAAGAAGAATTCATTGTGTATTTATTTTAAGCCATCTCTACTAGATAGATGTCTTCTAGTCTTCACTGTCTGAGAGCAATTCCACACCATCCCTGGGCTGTTTGCTCCATTCTGTTAAAATTTTTCTGAACATATTTTTTCTTCTGTTCTCTTCTAAACCCAATATTGTCTATGTCCTTCGTGGTTGGAGTAATCCTTTGTCAGGATTCCTACGTACTGCCTTATTTCAATGTCCAAACTGGATTAAAAAGTTTATGCCTAAAGGACTTGTCACTTTATGGGGTGGTATTAAAACACTCTCTTTGCACAGGTATCATTGGTACTCATTGATGCTGGCCATTGTATTGTACTATAATCCAGTTAATATACTGCATCAAACCTCAACCTATCTGTTAGTTCTGGACTCCTACACTGACTAGAGGGGAGGGTAGTAAATTCAACAAAATCATTCAGGAGGTTGGTTGTACTACTGGATGATACAGACCTACCTGAACTACTACTCCTACACTGATAAAAGATATTTTGTATCTGGGCAAAGGGCTGCAGAATCAGTATGACAGGGATGACAAATGGGTATCCAGTTTTAACTGAGCTGTTACGAAATTGATGGAAGGCTGCAGTGCAGCCTCTTCCCAGGGTCCTAGATGCAACAGTTTATAGGTTTGGTCCAGCAATGCAACTAATGGTTGTTTTTAAAGAGTTTTATACTCTGCTCATTATCATTGTAATTTATTTTCCAGCATTGCCATTTTTGAAGAACACAGTTATCCTTTTGTATCCATTTGCACTCCTAATTCTGCTGTATGTGCTCTCATTAGCACTGGGATGGAACTTCACCAAGACACTTTGTACTTTCTATGCGTTCAGAGTGAAATAACAGGACTTCATATGTCTCTACGGTGTAGTTTCTTAGCTGCTGACAGTATGAACAGCTAAGACCTCTTGTTGTAAATGGTTGTAAATTTTCTCTTCATTGTAGATAAGTGTAAAAAGTTTCAAGTATCTCAATTTTTAATGATTAAAATGTTTACAACAGTAAAAATGTTAGCAATTCTGTATCAATACTTTTGCAGTATGTCTCCGTAATAAATATTTAACAAATAAGTTTAATGGCATAATTCTCACTGCTAATGTGTCTAATGGGATAAGGCCTATATTAAGTTAGTAACTTGTAGTGGGAGATTGATGCAGGCTCGTTATAAATCACTGAAGATAAAAAAAAGTACTTAGTTTATCATTGGTACTTAGGTTTGAGTCTTCAGTTTAGCTACACTAACACCAATAATGTCTGACTCCTGTTGAGTCACATGCTTTAGCTCCACATATGTCAATCATATGGCTTAAGTTCACACTATTTGAAGTTTAAGTTCCCATGGTGCATCAGCCACATACTCCAGCTGCTAGGAGCAGAAGCAGCCAAAGCAAGGACTGCTGCAGGGGCAGGAAAGGAGATGAAATTAGACCCACCCTCTGGAGCCAGAAAGATACAGTGGTGACCCCCACTCCTACTATGGGAGCATTAAGAACCCAGGTAATGCCTTCCCAGCCCCATGGCCTTGGGGCAAAAAATGCAGAGAGACTGCAGCCTCTGGGAGCAAAAGCACCCACACAGCAGGGACCTCTGGACATTCAGAACATCCTACAGTTTTGCACGGACTATTTTTGCCCTATGCTGATTAGCTGTTTTCTCCAACCCTACGCCTCCCACACAGTCTCTTCATTTCATCTTTCCATTATCTACTCCTAAGTAAATCCACCCCTCATAAGTGTGGAACTTACATAACTATTCACTGCTATCATATTGTTCACTCTGTGTTCCACCCCTCACCTTGTCTATTTAGATTGTAAGCTTTTAAGAGCAGGGACTGTCCACTACCATGTTTGTGCAGGGCCTAGCACAATGGCAGTATCATAATAAAGATGACTAATTACTGAACTTCTTCACAAATGTAAGTTCTTGGCTAGCACTTAGGTTTTTGTATGTGATACATTAATCAAAGAGCAGCCTATATAGTTCAATATGGAAGGCTTTCAGACATGGCATTTAAAGTATTGTATTTAATGCCTTATGACTTTGAAATTTGGACTCAACACCATAAAATATTGCTACGTTAAAGGAACAAGCTGGGTCTCTGATGGACAGAAGGATTGTCAGTTTATGTAAAAACTCCACAACAGATTTTTTTTTAAAGCCTTTATTTCAAATATACAGGGACAGCTGTGGCACATAGAAACATTGATGAAAGGCACAATTGACATGACCCATATCAGGTTTTCAAATATAGCAGCAAGTTTTAAACAAAACTAGCCAATCTATTAAAAAAAAAATCTAACTGGTGGTATAGCTGCTGGTGTGGGGTTGGTTAATGAAAACTTGTGTGGAGGCAGGAGGGAAGGGCACAGAATAAGTTTTGCCAGAAAAGAATGTTTCAGGACTGAAGAGTACTAGCATCCACAAAGCAAGGAGTACAAATGGACAACCCCAAACAATACTTTCTGAAAATGAAGATGGCAATTTTCCAAAAGCAGTGCTCAGTGTCAAACTCAAGCACCAGGTTTTAATTTCAAAAAGGATTTTTTTTTTAAACAGACAACTAGTTACAATAAGTCTTAAATATGATTGCTAGAATTTGACCTTTTCTAGGAAAAAACTACATTGAACTGAAATACCAAATCTGCTGGCAGTTCGTTTTACAGTACTGTATTGGCCACTGTTAAGGCTTGGAGAATGCACTCCAAGTCATTTATTAAAATCTCAGCAAACACTGAGCAGCACAGAGAAAAATGTACCATTTCAACAAGTAAAGCACTATAACTTTGATCCCAGGGAGGCTGGGAATTCCTTTGTGACTTGCTGTACATTGGCAAAAACAGTAAGAGCACCTGACCTGCAGGCAATCACCGATTAACGCTTTAAAAAAACAATCCTTCCTTCCTTCATAGGAACGTTTAGCACCAGTGATCATCATACCAGCTACCATTAAAGTCAACAGTAATGAAGTTTTGCAATTAGGACTTGATCCTGCACCATTAAAATTAATGGGAGGAGGAGGACTACCTGTCATGTAAAAATATCAAAGTTTGTTCCCTTGAAACAAAGTTTCATTGTTGTCAACATTAAGCTATCTAGAGTTCTAGCTCAATGCTTTCAGTAGAATTCACAAAAATCCTCAACAGAACATTGAAATCAAGAAACATGATACACAATGACAAATTCTTGGCTGTCAATATTTACACCAATCAAATTTCATTTTCAAGAGCAACAGCATAGCAGTATGGCAGTCTTTCAGTATTAAACTGTAATGTTTATAAATATGAGCATAACCACGCTTTTAAAACTTAACTACAGTTTCTGTTTTAGTCCAATTTCAAAGTGGTCCTCGTTAATAACCTAAACCTAAAACTTGAGCACATGCTTGATTTTATGAAACGATCATGGAATGAACTTGTATTCTTGTTTCCAGAGAAAAGCAATGTTTCCAGATTAGATGCCCAAACTGTAGATTAATACTGTACTCCTTTTGAAGCAGACATTTCAAACAAAAAAAAATCAAAGACTTACTGAAGAGATTTATACTTGCTTATGGAAAAAATTAAGGAAAAAAGTACAAAATTGTCTAGTCTTTCCAAAAGTAAATACAATCCCTCAACATAAAGGTATATATGTTGCATATTATAAGGCAGGAGTACAGGGTCATTCTGTCTTCAATCTAGCCAGTATCTTATCTCAGACTTTTAAAGCCAGAAGGAACCATCATGATTATCTAGTCTAAATTTTTAAAAGGCTAAGAAAAACATTGATGGCGTGAGAATTCTAATCTGGTCCATAACTACTATATCTGCCTTGAACTTTGCCAAATTACCATGGCTAAAGGCGAAAAAAATAATTACATTTATCCTTATGACTGTAAATATTAGTTTTCAATTAATGCACATAAATTTAAGTCCCTAAAGAAGCATAATGCCTGTAGTAGCTTTTCAAAAACACACCTCTAACCCAAGATGTTCTGACACAGCCAAATCCTGCTCACATTACTCACACAAAAAGTCTTCAGCAGGACTACTCATTAAGTAAGCCAAACAGGATTTAGCAATGAATAGACCAACTTTGCAATTGCTGTGGGCCCCACTAAATGTCATCTGTTAAAAAAAGCCAGTATTTTAAGACAGACGCTCTAACTGTCATTAAATCCCCAGATTTTAACTCAATTTGATCAGAAAATCAAGGTGACTGAAAATGCCAGCTATTCCAAAAAAGCCCTAAGCTATAGCATCTTCAGAAGGAACTAATACAACTCAGTCTTAAATAGTTACTATTGTAAAGCTATTAACAGGTTTTATTTTCTTTATATGGGGTGTTTAAGGCTGAACTAAAGTTAACTGAAAAGGAAATAAAATGTAGGAAAAATCCTAAAGGTTTAAAAGGCTATAGGCACTCCAAGACATTGAGATGAGCTCTTGTGTTAAATACTATCATTTCTGGCTGACATAATGCACATAAGTATATTTAGAATGTCTATTAATCATAAATCATGGAGGAACGCAATACACAAACTGGCTAATGTCCAGCAATATTTGAAACACTCTTATTCTGTCATAAATAGGTGAATCTCCAAAAAGGAGAGCCAACCACTGTGGAGTGATTGTGAATCAGAATTTTTGAGTTTAGAGTCCAAAACAATGGTATGTAGAGATAATTTTCTTTAAACGATAACAAAAAGAAAAGCTACATTTTCTTCACTCCTACCTTCTTCTAATTTAAGGGACAAACTCCCAGGAAAACAATAGAGTTTTACCTGATATCATGTCTGAAAGTGATCCTGAATCTACAAAACCTATCCACTCCCCCAAATGATTTATAATAAATTCCTTGTACCGTTGTGGCACATTCATTTAGTAAGAGTGCAGTCACATGAACATTTTAACTGTCATAGCATCCCAGAGTATTTCTGACTCCTGCTAGTAAGATTCAACAAAACGGTATAAATTAATCCTTTTTTTAAAAAAATCACCGTTCATCAACAAGGAGATATTGGATAGTAATTGATGAGTTTCAGATTAATATTTTGACTGCTAGAAAAAAGTTAAAAAAATATGATGTAGAGCTAACAAAAAACAATACTAGCAACACAAAAAATATGATCAGTTTGAGGTGAGTTTCTATACATTTAAGAGATTTGGTAGGAACAGCTGAGCTGACAGAATAAACCCATAATCAGACAATGCTCAAAGGAAAGGCACCTAACAATGGTACTAGTAAATTTGTGATAAATCATTTTAACCTCATAGAACAGTAAGACAACAGTTGTTGGCAACAGAAAAGTGCTCGCTATGTTCAGAAACCTGTATCTGACTAAAAATTAAGTCACAATATAAAATTTAATAAATAGCTATAGTTTAAATTATTTGCATCATTCGCAGGTACAAGTGGGGGAAAAATAAACCCAAATAATTTCTCAGATTTTTGCTGAGATGTGATAGAAACACTAGACTTTAATGAACCATTAAATGGCATTACACGTTATGAACAGTGCTGCAAGCAGCACAAAGAGCTTCTACCGCTCGTCTGGGCTGCTCACCAGTTAAACAAGCACTGTTCTTTTCCTTAAAGGCAAAAGGAACTGACTTTAGGCCTGATCCTATTCAAGTCAATGGAAGTTTTTCATTGATTCCCATGGAAGTTGGATAGGTTTCACCCTTTAAAAAAAAAATCAGTCACAACATTTACCTAAGGTAAATACTGAAATAAAAACATTTTAAGAGAGACCTATAATGAGGTTAATTACAGGTGTCTCATTCTTTTTCCTAATAAAAACATTGTTTATTCATTCAAAGGACTGAATGGAATTCATACGAATGGGCGGCACATGAGACAAAATTAAAAATATACAACACAAAGATAGGGAACGCTTTTCTACACAGAGAATGAATTAATTTGACTTAGGAACTGTCTATAAAGTTTTTAAAAGGGGACAGTTTGGTATTGAAATCTCCCTCTAAAATGTGATGCATTAAATTTAAAATCACGGCAGACTTAGCATTATATATATAACATTATACTGAAATACTAAGATTCTTCAACATGCTTTTTAGGTGGCTATGCCCTGTAATCAGTGGCATAGGATAGTTTGCAAGAATAATGTTCTTCAGAACTCTGGCAGTTAAGGCATGCTTATGCCTTTGAACATTATCTTTCAGATTTTGTGGTACAAAAGTACTTAATTTAGAAACTCCTAATTTAGTTTTCTTAACCATAGCAGTATTGATGAAATATGGTATTATTTTTTATGTTTGCAGCTGCAAAGCAAAATGTAGAAAGATAATTTAAGCTAGATGATCCATAAAAAAAAGCGATATCAATTTAAAATTTTACTGCATAAAAATATGTACTTTTCAAATTATTTTAATAAATTAAATATCCCTAATGTTTTTGAATATATATATATCCTGATAATCTATAAAAGAGGGTTTTGTTATAGCAAAATAAATGGAATCCCAAAAGTACCCCCTTCATAAAATGTATTTAATAATTATATTTTTTTCATCTTCAAGAAATGTAAGAATATGTACAACTTCTCTGTATTACTATACTATCAAAATAGTATGGGTTAAGAGTAGCAGGCTTCTACAACCATAAGATGGTAACATCATGTAAAACTGGAGGATAACATTCATCTGAAATCCAAGTTATTAGTGTGGAGCATCAGTTTCTGGATGGATAAGGGTTACTTACAATCATCTCATTTACAGTAGATTTCACAAGAGGTAGAGTTCGAGTGAAAAATAAAAGACAATTGGAATAAGGTGCATGCTCAGTATTTTCAATTTGTGACTTGTTAAAGATGTAGGATATTAGTTTGCAAAGATTTTCTCTCTCTTCTTCCAAACAGATTTTGATCAGTTTGTGACCTTTTTAATGTGAACCTAAAATGAAGAATTGGAAAAAAATGCATATTTAAAAAGATCCATAAGTTTTAGTACATTACAGTTAAACCTTAATTCTTAGACAATTGTAAAAGAGAAACAGCTTTCTGACTAATCCAAAATTCTTAGGTTCAGATATGTTGATGCAATAAGAGACGTCTCATATTTGCTATTCTGATTTTAAAAGAGGTAAAGTATACAACAACTCACCTCATTCAGAATTGCCCAGACTGCTGAGTTTTGTATTACCGAAAGCCGAAATGCTGAAATAGGGTTTAGACTTGAGTCAACTGTCCCTTCTGCTATACCGCTTTCAAATTTACCTTCAAAATGAGCAAAAACATATCCTGAATAAACAATCACCAGACAAATTAAAATACATCTGGTTTGTAGAAAGGTTTCTAATTAAAGTAAATTAAATAAATGGATTTACAACACTATAGTCATGAACTGGCAGCAGTAATTCACCACAAATATGCTTTTTTTTTTTTTTTTTTGCTTAAGTCTAATAGTAGGAGAAGGAAATTTACCCTACTACCCAGGGTGCTGGAACAATTTTTGTAGTGGGGGCGCTGAGAGTCATTAAACCAAACTGTAAACTTTGTATATAATGGAAATCACTTCAAGCCAGAGGGTGCAGCAGCATCCCTGCTCCCCTAGTTCCAGCACCTATGCCACTACCCAAAAATCTTCCATAATGCGCAAAGTTCTTTGCCATCAGCTTCAGTTTTTCACTGGCAAATACTGCAGAAGCCTCAGCAGACAGACTAAGTAGCAGAGGCACTAATAGAATCATAGAAGATTAGGATTGGAAGGGACCTCAGGAGGTCATCTAGTCCAACCCCCTGCTCAAAGCAGGACCAACCCCAACTAAATCATCCCAGCCAGGGCTTTATCAAGCTGCACCTTAAAAACCTCTAAGGATGGAGATTCCACCACCTCCCTGGGTAACCCTAGGTAATAAGGAATAAAAAAGTCTAGATTGAGTGTAGCTGTGGGTAAAGCCCTGCGCAGACACAAAAATTTGGATCCACATCCATGGTAATTAAATTGCATCTGACCTGCAATCTGCACTCCTCCTTTTATATGTATCTGCACTAGCAACTTGTAGAGCAGCGATTCTCAACCAGGTGTCCATGGGCCCACTGGGGAGCCACAAGCCAGTTTCAGGGGTTCTGCAGGACAGAAGCCCCTACACCCCCTGTGGGGCTGAAGCCCAGAGTCTGGGCGTCCACCACAGGGCTGAATCTCGGAGCCCCGGCACTTCCCCCCACCCTGGTGGGGCTCCGGGTTTCAGCCCTGCCAGGGAGTGCTGGGCTCAGATCTTCAGCCCCACAGGTGGACCCCCTGCAACCATGACCCCCTGGTTTGGAACTGCTGCCTAGAGCACTGTATGGATAAAAAGAATTGGATTCACATCCAATCTGCAAAGATAGTAAACAACTCTACAGCACCCGCACGTAGATATCTGCGGATTTGCAGGGCTCTAGCTGTGGGTGCTGAATACCTCTGAAAATCACGCCACTTTTGTTTAGGAAACTAAATGTGGATTCAGATGTCTAATTCTAGGCAACCAACTTTGAATACATTTAAGCCAAAATTTCAAACTGCATTAAACATATATGGATATTGGTATTCCTACCAGTAGAACCTTGCATTATATTAGGATGAATAAATATAAAGCTGCAAAGGCTACTAATAGACCAAAACTAAAATCAATAAACTTTAGCTATAATTATTTTAAAAATGATGAATAAAATTGTTTTCACTACAACTAAGAATCACATCAGAACTTTGTTTAATAAATCAACCTGAAAAGGGCAAGTAACATTTAAAGGTCAGTTACCCAATGTGAATTATCAGAAACATATAAAGCCTTTTAAAAAAACCCATTTTCCTAATTGATATAGTAATAAAGCTAATCTATTTCTCTGTGTGTAAAAGAACGAACACTGCTGTTCTATGGTGCAGAGTATTACCTATCCTGAAATAGCCGTCCTCTAACTGTTTGTCTTTGGTTTCTTTGCTTAATACCAAGTCTTCATTCTAAAATAAAACAGGCACAAAACAAAATGAGAGCACTTATTTTGCATGTACTTAACTTTGCAAGCTAGAGCAAAAGGTGCATGCCCTTGTTCTCTATTTAGAGCACAGCTTTCCTAAAAAACTTTGAACCACCCTACTATTTCCATGAGCAAAGAGATTTTATTTATAGCATAGACTTTTCTTTAAAAAAAAAAAAAAAAAAAAAAAAAAAAAACCTTACTGAACTGTATTTGGCTTCATGGCAGAAGATAAAAGTACTTGGAAAAGTACCACTCATAATAACTCATATGCTGAAAGGACAAGGATGTTGCAGATACTTGCACGCACAACATAAAGGACACTCAGTGGTAAAGCCTGATTTGGGGAGAGAAAGATTAAGAAATCTTTTCTCCACCCAAAGGACAATCATGAAACCACACAGCACGTTTTAATCCTAAAAAAGATCTAGCTAGTCTGCTTGCTGTATTCAGAAAGAAATCTGATACTTGCTGATTTCTCTTTTGAGTATACAGGCTTATCATATTCCTATAGCTGGTTTTCATTCTCATCTGCAGTTTGAGGAGGCAGGATTAAAGACCTCACCCACCACATCCGGGCTCGCTGCTTGTTCTAGAAATTAGGAATGCTTCCAAATGTGAAACACAACTCAATTTTTAACATTAGAACAATAATTAACAATCAACTTCCACTGAATAAATCTGTCTACAGAACAATCTGTCAAACAAAACTTTTACTCACTTCTAATTAACAGGTGGGTCAGAACATTGTGCCTGAATACTCAGAGAGCAGGTATCAACTTTCTCACTCTCTCTTATCCATGCTCACCATTCCTACAGTAGGATTTTATAGTGGGAAAGCCTCATGCAAGCCTACTTGCAAACTGAAGCAATGATACTTTAAGAGGTCATTACGTGTCAATACCCTCCTGGTAAGGCAGCATCTATCAAGGCTTGTGTCTAATTCCTAGTGCCTGGTGAATGCTTAATTAGGTGACTGAGTTGCTGTCATATCAATGTCTTTATTCAACACAAACAATTTACCAGTCCAGGAAGTAAATAATGTCCTTGTTTGAAAAGCTTTATCTTTCCTGTAGGTTTTGATCCTTTACTTTAAAGGCTTCTTTAATGTAATACTTCAGCTATCTAGCAATTAATGCTTTATATGCCTTTTTTTGAGTCTTACTGATGGATGACTTTTCTATTACTTAACATTCTTGCCAGGTAGATCTTAACAGTTCAGATGACATAAAATGTTTGCTGGAGCTTTTCTTTTGGATGCATAGGCTTTGTAGAGAATAATGGGAAGACTTATTTCCTCAGATCTGTGAAATCCCTAATTTACTTATGGTAAAAAAAATTTGAGATGAAGAGCCATCTAATCAACATGTAAAATACAGTGTTTGTGATTCTTCAATATACAGTGCCTCTAGGAAAGACACTCCATGGACAAAGGTGATGGGCACCAATAAGCTCACTTTAATAAAGAGACAGAAAAATGAAACTGAAGAAAAGAATGTGAACAATAGTCTGGTAATTGCATCCAGGATCAGCTGATCTAAATCCAAAAGATCTACTCCGGTGAATCCCTGAGGATTAATACAAAATTCTTGATAGGTGGATGAGATGAAATCCACCCAGGTTTGCTTACTTCCATTACTAAAAACACTGCTGCAGATGGTTTTTGCTTTAAGGCCCAGAGCAGCATCCATCCAGCAGGTATTCTGGGATTTGAAAGATTTTTGCTGAACTCATCTTGAAGTTTCTGTCCTACATCAGTCACTGAATTTGGACTCAGCCCTGCAGGAGTCTGTGGTGCACAGGTCCCACCAGATCTGTGAATCTTTGTGGCCACCTGCCTGCAGGGCCCCCTGCCATTCTAGAGCTTCTACCTCCAGTTCTGGTGAGGTATATATCTCTTGCTGAGGCTACTGGGTTGGAGGTGGGCCTAATATCAGGCTGAAGCTCTTAACCTGCTAAGACCACTGTGCTGTTAGCCAGGGGAACTGAAAGCATCCTTACACTGGGAGTGGTTCCTACTGGTGGCCAGCATTGGGGGCTGGTGGTTATAGCTAGGAGCCAGAGCAGGAGAGCAAATGCTGCTGCTGGATATAGAAGACACAGAACTCCCTCAGCCAGGCAAGGCTGAAGGGGAGATGATCCTAGGACCTCTTTGTTCTAGGCTACTCCTTGGGTTTTGTCACTATATCTTGAGCTCATGTGGGTGAGGCTGCTGATGCATACTTTTGAGCAAGGTGACCCAAAGCCCTGAGAAACAAAACCTGAAAGCTTTATCATTAAACATGATGGGATAAAAAGAGCATGATATTCAGAACCAAACTGGCAATTTTAAATAGGCTTTTTCCTATGCTCTCTGTTTTTGGGAAGCAGAAAGTCTGGAAACAGACAGTTTCTGATCCCAGGAGGCAGACTGTACTGCAGTTTTTTTTTAATGGGAACCAGTCCCTACCCAGTGAATGACAGGACTAGCCCTGCCTCCACAAGAACACAGCAAAGGGAAAACTGAATGTAGGAATGACATGCCTGGATAAGAGAGGACTATATGTTTGGTTTATAGATGATCTTTCCTTCCCTGGACTGAGGATTTTTAAATAGAGCAGTTGTGTCAACAGACTATTAGCTCAGAGTTACAGTACTGCCAAACTCAGTTGTTCAAACATCATATGTCATGCCTCAATGACTAAGAGTTTATCTTAAAAATAATGAGTTTTTTAAAATAATAAATGTTAGGTTCTTTTATTTGCCTTCTATATTATGAGCCTTTAGGGTACACCAACAGCTAGCTTACATGGGGACATCCAGGTAAATGAATCCAAATTATCTAAAAGGTGTGAACTGAAGTGGATTAGTTAAAGCATATTAAATCTCTGTGTGGACGCTGTTATTCAGAATTAAAGTGGCCTTAATTCATTTTAATTTAATTCATTTTGGAAGTGAATGTGGTTTAGCTAATTCACTTCAAATTCACATTTTTAGTTAATTTGAATCAACTTTTCTGGCTATACACATGTAGACAAGTCCTCAAGTCACCTTTTCAAACTTTTCTCTACAATCACTAGACTAGAAAATTACTTTACCTTTTGTTTTTCTTTAAAAAAATAACTAAGATCCTCATGTAATCACTTGCCTCTAGAAGCTAGGGATTTAAGAACAACAACAAAAAATGGCAAGACTCACGATAAAATCAAAAGAGCAGGCAACACATTTGAACCCCTTTTGTAAGTTTCTAGTTGTCTCTCTCTGTATCTCAGGGCTTTATTTATAGATGTAAAAAATACCATGATGAAACGTAAACTGTAATAAAATTAATAAGAAAAACATATTTGATGCACCAACAAGAATCAAACATCAGGGAAAAGGGAGATCAAGATACAATCTGACTTACAACACTCTTTACCCGCTCCTGTTTGAAATGTTTCCCATCTTTTCCAACTAACCTCTAAGGTAAAACTGGTGAATTTAAATCAAATTATCTCTACCTAGTAGAACATAAATTTGATGAGCCAAATTCAGGCCTAATGTAAGTAGGTGCAACTCCATTTCATGCCTATTTATACCTATTCTGAATTTATAATTTTTATTTATTTTTATAATTTCACTTTTGTAATATACATGTATATATGTATGAACATCAATAAATTTGGCCATTCACAACACAAGAAAGTGGAGAGAAGAAAGAGGGTGTTGTTTTGATTAAAATTGTGAAGTAATGTCTCATGAGTGCTGAGGTAGTATTTGTGTGGGGGAGGCACGTGGGAGTGAAGTGGGGAAGAGACGAATACTACTAGCAAGATCACTGCTCTGATATCACTTTGAATCATCATATATTAATCTTCCAGATACAATGGTCAGGGTTCTTCCAGCTGAAAATATCTGCATCAGATGTATATCAATTGCAATGAGATTAGACACAAATACTTTATATTACTCTTTTGATACCTACTGAAGTAACCCTCTTTTTGAATTAATGTCTTTACTCTTGGAATAGAAACTTTTGTGACAGAAAAGATCACAGATTCTCCTTCAGGTACTATGGTTAGAATCTGACTACAGATTGGAATTGACTTTATTCACTGCATTGCCATTTTGAGCTAAAATCCAAATTAGTTGTGTAGAAGAAATAGAAAGTTTCAGACGCTGTTCTATTAACCTGACAATTTAGTTGCCACAATATCTGTTTAGCTGGATTTGTGCAGGATCTTTAAGTCTGACACGCAGTGGACGAAAACGAGGAAACTGAGTGAAGCCACTTCCTCCAAAATTCACGTCTTTTAAAAAGAAAAAGCAGTGAAACAAAAGTAGATAGGTAATCTGGAGGAGAGGAGGTGTTTACTCAGCTCCCTTTTATCAAGATTTGCTCTGCATGAAAGTCTGTGCTCTTTGTGAATAAGGTCTGTTTAAAGTAAAAAGGGATGAGATGTTTTCAATTCCAATAAAAGAGACACCCATATTTTCCCAACCCAATAATGTCATTAAAAATTAGAAGTTTTGCTTTTACTCTAATGTGGAAAGGAGAGAGATTAATGTATTCATACCTTAAAAGGCAAAACCTCCACTGTAGTATTTAGTAATATATCTCCTGGATGCTCTGGGTTGCCACTATGAAACAAGTATCTATAAATGCAAAATTAAAAATAAATGGTCTGCACACCTCAATCACGGTTGATTTAAGAAGTAACATTAAATGACATTACAGAAATTACACTGGTAGATGATCCTAGTTCAACTATGAAAATGAGTTTCATATACTAATGTACTGGAAAGTTCTGTTTTAAGAGAAGGATTGAGTTTTTAAAAAGTGACCAGGCAAAGTTATTCATAGATTTAAGTATTACTAGAACTTGCACTTAGGAAAATAGCTCCCGTGTTGACACCACTGGGTTATCCTGTAGCACAAAGGGGTCTAGGAGGCAACATGGTCCATTTCATAGAACACAGGATTGGGAGTCCGGAAAATTGCATTTATTCTTAGCTCTGCTGCTGACCAGCTGTGTAATCGTGGGCAATTCACATAGGCCCACTGCACCCCATTTTCCTCATTTGCAAAACTGATACTAAATAACTTCTTTCATAACATACTTTGAGATCTAGGAATGAAAAATGCTATATAGTAAATGCTAAATGTTCCACCTATGTGGAAATTTGCTGGTCAGGGAAAAAGCTACAGAATAACCACTAACCAGAGATCACCAATTCAACAACAAAGCTGCATAGTTTATTAGTATAGTTGTATTCATATGTCTATATTCATAACTATATATATTAATAAATCAGAGTTTTAACATTTACATAGTGTTTTGGCTCATCAAAGCTACAGTCGCTTGATCACATATTGCATAAACAAACATACAAAAGCTACAAACAAACAAATCCCAGAAAACAATGTGGTGCAATAGACAGAAGCTACTTTCCCTCACCCTGTTTGTGGAAGTTTCCCATTTTTGTATGGGTTTACTGATTTATTTATTACAAGAGAAAAAAACAAGTTATATTGAGGTAACAGTAGTACCTGTGTGTATTTTACACAGCAATGTTAGAAACCAGGTTGCGATGTGCATCGCAACTTTGAAAAAATAGCAAAATTCTCTGTAAACCACACCTGATGGGCTATATTACATAAAAAATGTTTAAGTGCTATAAATCCTCATGCTTCAGATCATAAGCAAACCACTAACTACTTGACATAAGGAATTCATGTTATACCATAATTGCTTGTTTGTTATGTTTCCTGGACCTTCCTCTGAAGGAGCTGTTATTGAACATGGTTAGAAAGAGGACACTAACCTAGAGGGACCATTGGCTTAATTCAATATGACAGTTTCTAGGTCCTAAACCTAGGGGCAGACAGATTTCTGGCTGAGAGGACTTAAAAGGAGAGCTCATGGACTACGGAACTGGGATGAGCCTGAGACTTGCTACTTTTAAGAGTCAAGACAGGGCTAGTTCTTTGAGCAAGACTTCTCCTAAAACTGGTGAGAACAGAATGTTCCAGAACGTGACAATGGAATGGAGGCAAAAGACAATAACCCACTTTAAGAAAATAGTGCAAACAACCTTGGGATGAACAGTGTGACAGAAATGACATTTTTAAATATGACTGTGATACCTGGTAACGGGCACACTTCAAACTTACATTTGAAAACGCATATTTACAAGATCTCACTTTGCTAACAAAAAACACTGAATCTAAGTGGCTGGTAAATTTAGCATTAGTTATATAAGGACAAAATTGGACGTTTCTCATTATCATTAATGAATATATTTATCTCCACAGTCCACATTTTCCTCACTGTAGGCTGTTTGAACTGTGGTTGCATTGATTAATTATAGTTTATTTTTAAAAGGGTGTCTTAATCTGATGATAAAAATAAATGTGTCTGGCATATATTAGGAGTAATTAATTGGAATTTTAATGCAAAGTTGTGAGAATCTCAACCTAGGTATTCAGAGACCACAACACACCAACTCCAAGGGGCACCAGACCCTGCCAGAAAAACAGATGCAAAACCTGCAGACATATCTCCAGTGTTACAATGATCAACATCCCCACCCCGGCAACACACCTTTCAAGATCCGTGGATCCTACATGTCTGTCAACATGTAGTCTGTAGTCTGTCAACAACTCATCCAGTGCACTAAATGCTCCAGTTACTATGTGGGTGAAACCAGACAATCACTATGCTCTCGAATTAACTCATACAGGAAAATTATAAAAGACAAATATACCCTATTGCTTGTGGATGAACACTTTTCATAGAGCAATCACTCTATATCAGTCCTCATCCTCAAAGGAAACCTGCACAACACATTCAAAAGACGAGCCTGGAAGTTTAAATTCATAACTCTGCAAAGACACTAAAAATCATGGTCTGAACAGAGACATTGGATTTATGGTTTATTACAACCATCTGTAACACACTAACCCTCACTCTATTTTTGTCCTATGATTACTGATCGGGGTGTTAATGAGCCACTTCACCTTGAATGATGCTTTGGAATATGTGCTAACTATTTATGCTAAACAATCTGTTCCACGCTGCATTTAGCTGTGATACCAGGAGTTCTTTTCCCAGACCTGAAGAAGAGCTCTGTGTGGCTTGAAAGCTGGTCTTTCTCACCAACAGAAGTTGGTCCAATAAAAGATATTACCTCACCTACCTTATCTCTCTAATATCCTGGGACTGACATGGCTACAACTACACTGTATACATTTCTTTTAACATTGCGTTTACAATACGCAGTATATGAATGAGAAACATGAGCATTTTTTACCACTAGGTGGTATCTATGTTTGGGAATTTAAGGCCATTCATTTCTAGTTATACTAATAGAACACAGATTAGTTTCCTAAGATTAATGTATATGAAACTGCTCATAGAAGTGACATCTAAATACACCTAGTTTGACAAGCCTTTGTTATTCTTAATGCATCTAAATAAATATGTAAAATCTATTAGCACTGAAGCCCTCATTTCAACTGAAATGTAAACACCATCTAACACACTCCATACTCATCACCACCCATAATTAAAACTAGTTGAAGAATTATCACAACTAAAATTACCCAAAAACCCAATCAATTTACAATTCAGTAAAATGTAATCAAAGATAAAATTTCCAGTTTGTCATTTGATTCTTACAGAAAGCATTGTTAAAAGAAAGTACAAGAGGAAAACAGGGCTCTCTAGTCCTAACTCAGGAAAACATCTCTATTCAGGCCAGACAGCACATGCTTAACTTTAAGCATCTGCTTAAGAATTGTCTTGAATAGGGAAATTCTCTGATACAGTGACAAAAATCCTAAAGCAGGATCAGGGCCCTCAGAGACAGAGCCAATTTCTGTTGTTTGATACATGCATGCAAGCTCCACTGACTTCAGTGGCATACACTGAGTTCAAAAGGAATTGCACAGGAATATCAGAACAGATTTGCTCCAGGGACCTTAGCTCTGTAAACTCTTTAAAAAAATATTAGTGCTTTTACCAATTGTTGGTAAATATTCAATACATTAGCCCTGGTCTACACTTACCTGGAGATTCGGCTGCGCTACGCTACTTGAGGGGGTGGTTTACCAGCGTCGACTTCCTGATCGATTGAGCGGGTCTACACTGACTGCTCAATGGATCCAGAAAGATCGATCTGGCGGCAGCAAATTTGCCGCCATCAGTATAGACATGGCCTTAGTTTACACAATGCTAACATACAAACAGAATTTATCATACACAGGCCCTAACCTGCAGATTTTATCAGATAAAACTCTTATTGAAGTTAATGCCAAGATTAAGGACTGCAAAACCAAACTTGTGTCCTTTTTCTAAACATTTATGGAATCTCAAAAACATACAAAGAGTACATTTTCCAGCTTCTACTATAGGTCTCAGTGATAAGTAAGCCAAAATTACAGCAAAAGCAGCCCAGAAAGATATTTCTGTTTAAATGTGCATTTAAGATCTATTCTGATGTCCATATGCATGCTAACACCCTAATCACTAGTGGGAGTTTTACCACTAGATTAATGAGATAAACTTTCCATGACCACTCTCACTCGCCAATATTTTTTCATAAGGGACACTCTTTAAAATTACAAATGCATAAATGCTCTTGCATGGACATAGAAGTAGTGTTTTCTTCATGGCCTTTTAGTTCATCTAATCTTATTACTGACAGCAATACAGACCTGGAAAAATCACCACAGAAATTCCTCTATAATCATCAAGCTGTCTGTCTGAATTAATGGAGAAAAAATGCAATGGTAATAGTGTTTTTCCTGCTGTGTTATTAACATTTAGACACTAGGAGGTGATTTTGTTCGTTTACTGCAATTTTCAGCTCCACTGTGGCAACACACGCAAGTTAGCATGATGTCAATATGATTTACAGAAATGATTGACCTAAATGAGTTTCCAAGCTTCCTTCCATTCAAAATTATCCTTTTCATCTCTCTCTCTCTGTGTAAATAATACATACACATGTGTAATTTTTCTTTGACAGATTAGATCTATTAACATAATCAAAGAATGCATTCAAAAGTTATGCATAAGAATATATTCTTGTAGTTCAGATTTATAAGCATTTTATTTCTCTTTAAGATAGAATTATTTAACAGCAGATCAAAATTCTATTGCTATTATTACACAAGCGCCATTTAGCTAGCTGTCCTGAAGTAAGCTTGCCTCCCCACCACTGGATAACAATCACAAGGCCCAAGAGGCTGAGTTGAGCTATGGAATATTTTAGATGCAAGACCTGACTGATGTGTAGGAAGATATGCTTTTGGTTTATGAGTTACTAAAACATCTGGCCTGGGATTTAACTGGTGACAGTCCAGGTGAACACTGGAAATATGTATTTTTTCTGCTTGAGTGGCATTTTTCTTGTGACTTAAAATTACTATCAATAGCAGTGTGTCATTTATCTGCTATTTAAAACACAATATCCTTAGAATCATTATTTAACATTAAAATTCTGGAAAGTACATATGTATATTCACACACACACTTCCAAACAACTGCAGTGAAAATTGCTAAATTATTCTCCTCTTAAAAAAATTAAAGATATGAAAGAACATTTTAGTTACAAATTTAAACATGCAAAAGTTTGGAAATCCTAAAATAAGTATGTCAATGACAAGTAATATTAATTTATATTTTGTAAATCAAGCTACCTCATAAAAATTGAACTGTAAAAAGCTGCTCTATCCCTGACACCTTTTTTGTATGGAGTGTGAGTCAGGGTTAATAACTCCCTAATTCTGGTGTCATTTAAAAACCTCAACCATTTACAATGTGCACCTTGCATAATATAAACTACTTTCTTGAACTCTGTTTCAATGTACATAGACGTACAAGATGATACACATGGCTAAAGTAGAACGTGACTGTGTAATGGAACATACAATCTTGGTGTTTGTCACTGTTTGACTTGAACATAATATAGAATTTTGAAGTTTGATTTGATTCCATTGAGAGTAAACTAGATATAGTATCTAAAAAAAAATCTGAGTTGGAGAGAAAAATATAATCGGCTGAAATAAGTATTAATGAAATCCTTTACAATTCTAGCTGTGAAGACCTAAGAAAAGTCACTATGATTCTCATTGGTGTTAAAGATAGTAATAACTTCCCTAGGCTGAAATGCATTATTTATTACTGATATTCTTTAAAAAAAAAAAAAAAAAAAGCTTCAATCAGGATTATGATGAAACCTTAGAAAAATTTTCTTGAAGCCTAATGTCTTGGGTTTTCTTGAAAATAACAAAAAGGAAGATTTGTACAAATCTATGTCAACACTTTTAACTTAACCTCCATTTGTGCTTTTAATCTTCCCCTTTCCATACTTAAACTGTTTAATCTCTAACAGTTCTTCATCTATGCTTTTTGCTGATTGTACCCTTTTTGATCACCTATTGATTGTGCAAGGCTCAAAAATCATGTCAGGAAATAGAAGTTACCTTTTTAGCAAAATAAAAAATAGTATTTTCCAACATGTTTCAAAAATCTATGCTCACTCAGAGAATTAATTATTGTTCCTTTGAGCTAAATTTCTGTCTTTAGGCATTAAGGCTTCTGCCTTATGTTCTTTTAAATTCTATTTCAGGATCTATCAAATGTACTTATTATATACTTTTGATGAAAACAAGGCTTTCCTTTCTTCACAGCCAGCTAATAAAGATACTAGTGAGCTTGATATTGAAGATGAGCATAGACATCACTTGTAGTTTTATACAGTTCAGTTTTATATTCATTTTCTTGGCAATTCTATATGAACAACTACAATTATACTAGAAAAAGAAAATAATACTTCCCTTTAAAATTCCCTCTAAAGATGTGTGATTCTTACTGAAGATGTATTATTTAATTTAATTAAACTACAGCTTGATTTTGTAAGAACCTATTGTTGTATAACTCACAATTGCACTTTTACTTAGTTGGAAAAAGCATTCCTTTTTCTGTCTTCTTTTTATGTGCCTAGTGAACTGTTTGGTCTATTTATAAAATCCTGAGAGTGAAAATCTGGCTACAGTGAAGTCAATGAGAGTTTTGCCATTGCCTTCAAAGAAGCCAGAATTTCACCCTATGTGGTTTTTCAGGACTCCAAGTAGCTGCTTTGTTATGGTGGTTATGGTTATTCAGGTTACTGTCTTTGTGTAGAGGTGTATAGAGGTGTTTGTGTCTCTGTATATAGATTTTTAAATAGCTCTGGATTTAATAATCTTCTCTTAACTGATATATGCTTAAATGATTTTTAAATAAAAAAGGAACATCCTAGAGAATGTCAGGTTATATTTATGTTAAAATGTGGTCTCCTCTTAGAAATCTTCATAACAGACAATGTTATTTTTTACTGTTCTAAAACACACTTTAAATTCAAGTTACAGTAAAAGTATTTGCTTATTCTATGAGTGATCTTTGTAAAGAATGGACAGTGTCTGACATTTATCGAACAGCTATGAAACAATAGTGAATAATACATACTGTGACCCTAATTCAGCAATGCACTTAAGCCTGTGGTTAAGCAGCAGTTGTAGCAGTACAACTTCTAAAATTTAGTATTTTCAGCTTTGGTATTAAAGTAAAATATCTGTAAATTAAGAGTGTGTGTACAAGCTTTGACTTCAAGAATTATGTAAAATGCATCAAATGATTTTCAGTAGAGCTGTCAAATGATTAAAAATTAATTGTGATTGTGAGATTAAAAAAGTCATGATTAATCGCAGTTTTAATTGCACTGTTACACAATAATAGAATATCATTTATTTAAATATTTTTGTTGTTGGGGAGGAGAAGAGTGTGTGTGTGTGTGTTGGGGGGGAAAGTGTGTGTGTATATGTTGGGGAAGCACTGTCTCCTTAAGCAGAGTACTCAGAAACCTGAACACTTTTTTGGCAAGCAGCAGCTGCTGTCAACAGCACTCACTCCTGAGCCAGCAACAGCAGCAGATATGCTCCCCCCTGTTCCCAAACCACAACTCAGCAGTGACCAAGTACATGGGAGGAGGGACACCACAACATCAACCTCCCTGCTCCCCACTCTGTGCAGCAGACAGGAGACAGGCTCCTGGTCCAAAGCAGCGTGGCCAGGGGAAGCTCCTCCATGGGGGAAGGTGGCAGGAACAGCAGTGGAACAGGGCAGCAGGAGGAGGGGCAACCCTGCCCTGGAGGCAAGCAGCAGCACTCCTGGTGTGTGATTAAAGTTCCTTTAAAAAAATAACGCATTAATTTGTTTTGAGTTAATCGCAGGATTATGTCCTGTAAATGTAAACAAACTTGTTTGTCTCAGAGATTGGCTGAACAAGAAGTAGGATTGAGTGGATTTGTAGTTTTATTTTTTAATTTTTTAACATAACTGCACTCAAAACGGTCTACATTTGTAAGTTGCACTTTCACGATAAAGATGATTGCACTATAGTACTTGTATGAGGTGAATTGAAAAATACTATTTTTTATCTTTTTTACAGTGTAAATATTTGTAATAAAAATATTAAGCGCTATACACTTTGTATTCTGTGTTGTAATTGAAATCAATATATTTGAAAATATAGAAAAAACATCCAAAATATTTATAATAAATTTAAATTGGTATTCTATTATTGTTGAACAGGGTGATTAATCGTGACTTTTTAAAATCTGGTTAATTTGTTTTGCATTAATCAATTGAGTTAACTGCAATTAATTGACAGCCCTAATTTTCAACCTTAAAAATATACCAGAGATTTTTCCTTACTGATTATTTTCAAATTATTTAAATCCAGGAAGATAAAAAAAATTCTCTTCACTTCATAAGCTGCAATTTTAGTACAAAATGAAAACCCTAATGTCATCAAACCTAAAAAGGGTTACTTATCAAGTGAAGATAAAGTCTTATGCTATAAATACAAAAGGAGAAATTTTGAAGGACAAGAAAACTCACTATTGAATTGAAAGAGTTGTTCTTATACATGGTCAGGACAGGGTGGTATTAATGTGACCATCCTTTATTTGTAGTGTAGTATCCAGGAAGTGATTTCTTGTGTGGATTGGTCCAGGCTAAGGTTGATGGTGGGGTGGAAATCATTGAAATCCCGGTGGAATTCTTTGAGGGACTCTTTCCCATGGGTCAAGATGATGAAAATGTCACCAATGTAGCGTGGGTAAAAAAGAGGTGCTTGGGAACGAGTTTTGAGGAAGCAATGTTCTAGGTCAGACATAAAAATGTTGGCATACTGTGGGGCCATGCGGGTGCCCAGAGCTGTGCCACTGACTTGAAGGTATAGATTGTCTCCAAATCTGAAGTAGTTGTGGGTCAGGACAAAGTCCAGCTACCATGTGTGCCATATCATCATCAGGGAAAATATTCCTGATGGCTTGTAGTCCATCTTTGTGTGGAATGTTGGTGTAGAGAGCTTCTACATCCATAGTGGCTAGAATGGTGTTTTCTGGGAGATCACCCATGGATTGTAGTTTTCTCAGGAAGTCAGTGGTATTGTGAAGATAGCTAGGAGTGCTGGTGGCATAGTGCCTAAGAGGAGAATCCACATAGCCTGACATTCCTGCTGTGAGAGTGCCAATGCCTGAGACGATGCGGTGTCCAGGATTCCCGGGTTTGTGGATCTTGGGTAGCAGATAGAATAACCCTGGTTGGGGCTCAGGGGGTGTGTCCGTGTAGATTTGTTCCTGTGTTTCTTTAGAGAGTTTCTTAAGTAGATGGTGTCGTTTCTTTTGGTATTCCTCAGTGAGATTGGACGGTAGTGGCTTGTAGAATGTGGTGCTGGAGAGTTGTCTGGTAGCCTCCTGTTCGTAATCCGACCTATTCATGATGACTACAGCACCTCCTTTGTCAGCCTCTTTGATTATAATGTCAGAGTTGTTATTGAGGCTGTGGATGGCGTTACGTTCTACATGGCTGAGGTTATGGGGCAAGCAATGTTGCTTGTCTATAATCTCAGCTTGTGCACGTCGGTGGAAACATTCTATGTAAAAGTCTAGTCTGTTGTTTCGATCATCAGGAGGAGTCCATGCAGAATTCTTCTTGTAGCGTTGGTAGGAAGAATAAATGGACACAAATCAGACATAAAAAATGGTAACATCCATAAGCCAGTAGGAGAGCACTTCAATCTCCCAGGACACTCTGTAGCTGACTTGAAAGTTGCCATACTTCAACAAAAAAACTTCAAAAACAGACTTCAGCGAGAAACTGCAGAGCTGGAACTCATATGCACACTTGACACAATCAGATTGGGTCTGAATAGGGACTTGGAATGGTTATCTCATTACAAGAAATAATTGTCACTGTTCACACATTCTCACCCTCTAATCAACGGTTGTGAATAGGCCTCATCTACTCTAACTGAATTGACTTTGTTAGCACTTGCCCTCCCCATTGTTGTTTCTTACCCCTGGATACACACACACACACACACATCCTATCTGTGATTTCCACTTCATGCATCTGACGAAGTGGGTTCAGCCCACGAAAGCTTATGCCTGCAGAAATTTGTTAGTCTTTAAGGTGTTACAGGACTCTTGTTTTTTTTAGTCGGAAGAGAGGATATTGGGCTACATGGACCATTGGTCTGACCCAGTATGGCCATTCTTACATTCTTATCACCATTGCAAGAGAATATCATGACATCATCTGGAAAGTGGGTCCCAACTATGGGATTGTTTCCCTCCACTCCAGCTTGATGCTTTTCTTCCCCAAGACTTTCATCCTCAACAGCACAGATACTGTTGGACAGGAGGTAGGACCACTCTACTATGTCCCTAAAAGTCTCCTCTATATACCTCTCTTTTTCCCTTTGCTCCTCCAGGTTAGCCCCTCTGGCCTCAAGAGCCCATACCATGCCTCTGAGGGTTGTGGGTTGCTTGCACCTCTCTCTCACTCTCACTCTCACACACACACACCTCATGCCGATAAGGCAGATAATCAGATATGTTGCACTCAATGCAATAAACTGTAGCTCCCACCCTGCTGCTGGTTTTCTGTCTGCATTTTTTTAAACACTCGGGTGGCTTTTTTTTTTTTATGTAATCTAAGTTTGGGGTATATTTGTTGGGTGTACTGTTTTGTTTTTTCCTGTCAGTTACTTTTCTTGGGGATCTGGTACCTTTCTAATTGTTATCATCCCTTGGCCTCCTCTCCCTGCACCCAAACTTTCCTTACTGTAGCAGCTCCCTCACTCTGTTGTAGGTCTGCAGTGTCAATGGCACTGAAATGAGAGGCAAGTGTTCTGTTGCCAGTGCCATTGGTACCAGAACCAATGGTGCTTCAGTCAAGGATCTGCACCAGTCTTGATGGCCCTGCTGAAGCCAGAGTCAATAGTGCTGCCTCAGACAGCTCCAGTGAGTGTCTCTATTTACAACCAGACTTTGACTTGGCACTGGAGGACTTTTTAGAAGATTTTCTGTGAGGCACTTCAAGGAAGCTGCAAGGGAGGAAGATAAGTGATGCTTCCAACCCCACTTGGGGTTCAAAGCCAGAGCAACTAGAGAGGCGCTCCTCATGGACAGACTGTCCATCCTGTCATGGTCAGGGTCAGGCTCTGAAGCAGGATGTATCACCTTCTTTATGAGATGTACCTTAAGGTAGAAATCCCTCTGCTTCATCAACCTCATTGGAAAGGAAGTACAAATAAGACATTTGTCTTTCACATGTCCTTCATCTAAGCAAATTAGGTAGCATTAGTGCCAATCCGTAACTTGGATTATGGCCTGTATGTGTCATATTGCTTGAATCCTGCAGATTGCTGCATATCAGATGAACTACATATCTAAGTAAACTGTACTAGGCTAAAACAAAAACTAATTATAACTATACACAAAATAGAGAAAAATCTCCTTCTAAAGGCTGGCTAACCACAGCTGAACAGCAATGGGGGAGCTCCAGCTCTTGGCTGGAAAGAACAAAATGTGAGGGAGGCGGCAGTCATACCCCTCTTTACTCTCAGCTCACTGCACAAGGACAGCAAGGACATGTGTGCTGCCTGCTGGCACTGCTGGCAAAAGTCTCTGACTCAAGTGCACTGGGTGCACACATACCTATAGTGGAATGTGTCTGTGTGCACAATCACTTGAAGGAGAACTGATAGTGATTAATGATTTAAAGATGATTTGTAAAGGAATTTTTATTAAGGCTGATCCTGGTGTAAAAGCTGTGGTTTTCTAAAAACTGCTCTAACTGAATGGAAAACTATAAGCTATCCCTATTCATAGTAACTATTCTTCCTTAACTGTAGGCAAAAACAATAGGAAGGGAAGATTTCTAATTTATGGTTTCTCAGAATATTGCTAAAACCATTTTCTAAATGATGTAGTACATTAATGACATGAGGGGTCATGAGCTAACACAGAACATTTCCTTCAAATGGACTTATTTTATATTCCTTAATTCTTTGAACATTAAATACTGATATATTGCGTTTTTCTTCTCTGCATTGGAGATGAAAATAATATGGAAAGACCAGTAAAAATTTAACATGCTTGCCAGTATTACACACAGACAGACATACAATGAAATCCTGCTCAGTGAAGTTCTGAATCTGCAAAAATAGGGATACATTTACTTCCCTACCTCAGAGGAGTACTGCAAGGATAAATTCATTAACATTTGCAAGATGCTGAGGTATGATGCTGATGAGCACCATAGAACAGCCAATACATTTACTGAGAATGGTGGGGGGAGGAAAGAAAAACCCAAGACCACTAGAGAATAGAATATATTTTTGCATTTTTTCGTGAAAATTTTTCAGTAAGATCAAAAGTTTGAAGCATTTTTCCTGAGCTGAAAACGAGCCGCATTGTTTTTGACAAAATGCTTTACTTTGAGTTCTCACAATAACAACTCTTGCTAATAACGAAAAGGTTCCAAGTTTTGAAAACAACAAATAGTGATTGCAATTTATGCATTTCAAAAAGCACACCAGCATTATTATTGTTCTCACAGTCCTTCTGTGTTATAATCAGATTTATGGCAGTCAAGCATTTGTGTATTTATCAGAATACCTAAAATGGACTTCAATAGCCTAGTAAACATTTAAGGTGACAGCATCTTTTTCTAAATCTTAAAAGTGTGACCTATTTTGAGGGTCTTACCATTCAGAATTATTACATTTATTTTTGCAAATAATGCACAAAATGTCCAATTTACTCTCAGGAATAAAACAAACTGGTGAATTCACATTATCCTCTTAAGGTACAACACTGAAACAGTGATATGTGAAGCAGCACATCAGAGATTGCAGAGATGACAGTTTGATTCTAGCTTACTATGTGGGGAGGTGAATGCTCTGGATGAGGAACTTCAGCTGGAAGAACTGTTATCAAAATGGAAAACTAGTTTCAGAGTCTTGTTCAGTTCACTTTATCCCTGTTGTAGTGTGCTTGGCTTAGGACAAGAAACATCTGCTGAACTGTTGAAGTTATCAAGGGATAAAACAAACTATCTTTCAATAAATAGCAGAAACCAGTTTGGTTTCTGTCTGCTAAGTTATGCTCCTACATCTTCTTATGCTTTTATCCTTGCTAGAGGACAATTTTTCTGATTCTCAGAAGCATAGTGCTTTGAAGAAACAGATACATTTATAGCCAACCAACCAAACTACAGAAGCAGTAAATTCAGCATAGTAAAATGTTTAACATGGAAAAATACATTCTGGAAAGAAGTAACTGCTGTGTTACACTGTTACAGAAGCACCATTCATTCTGTCCAATTTTTAGTCATTATTTCTATTAGAAAGCTCATTTATCAGGATTTTACTAACATAGCTAACCACTAACCAGTAACTCGGATGGAGCATGGCAGACAAGGTTTCATTCAGGTTCAGGCAGCTTTTTTTCATTTTTTTCCCCAAGATTCATAGATAAAGAGAAGACACAGATAGCATAAGGTCATCTAGTCCCCTTCCCTCACAAATCCAGGATTGTTCCCAAAAGTGTACTTTCTAGTGTTTATCTAGTTTAGCTTTTTCCCCTCAGCCTAATACATCTCACCACCAGGAAGGATTTCCTGATATCCAGCCTATGTTTTCCCTTTCTTAATTCAACTCATTGCACTCCCAGTTATAACCTCTGTGTTCTTCAGTAAATTATTCCTCTCCCTTATTGGTGTTTACAGCCTGGAGATATCTGCAAATGTATTTCTTCACCTAGTTGTCACTTTACTTCAATGGCAGCACATTTAGGCCAACACTGAGTGCTTTAGAAAATCCCACCACTTAAGTGCATCATATCCCTGACAAATCTTAATAGTAATAACTCACCTAAATCTTTTGCCAGTTTAAGAAAGGTAAAAACTGTATGTGTGTGGACTTTGGGTAATGATATAAGAGCTCAAATTCCATTAAAAGCTGCTTCAATATTTATTAGAAGTTAAGAAAATGGCCTCATGTCAGATGAAAAACTACTTAGACTTAAAATGTTATACCAGTCCATTTAGTGAACTTCCTTTGAGAAAGCAGGAGAATCTGAGATGTTCATTTTCTTCAGAAACTGAACTATCTTCACTGAATAGACTATTAAAGTCATGTAATCCTCATCTCTTCTGAATTTTACTAACACCTGAGACATGGCAATATTGAGAATAGGCATATATTAACCATTTTGCCCAACTACAAAAAAGAAGAATGGACACTTTCTCCCTTTCTTTGCACAAATGATTGGCTCTCTCTCCCCCTCAATATGATAAACTGAGGCAACACACTTCAGCAAATATATCATCTAAGTCATATTCATTTTTGAGGCACAAAGTTTACTTATGACATTTCCTAGCAAGCTTCAAGCATTTGTCAAAACTGCCGTATTGCTTCTGACACATCCTATACTCCACAGGGAACTCTGCGCAAAAAAATTAAAAATTCTGTGCATAACATTTTAAAATTCTGCAAAATACTGCATATTTTATTTGTCAAAATAACACTATATAATCATGCCAGTTTCAATTATTTTGGTAATTTATTTCAAAATACTTGTCAGCAACAATGTCTGTAGCAATACAAACAACAAAAAAGATTCCCCCAGAAGTAGAGAGTTAAAGAAACCCCTATGACAACCCAGTTGCTGTTTCTCTGACCCCTCTCATCCAGAGCCCAGCCACAGGACCAGACATTACTCCCTCCCCACAAAGCCCAGCCATAGGGTCAGACACATGCGCCCACTCTGCCCCCAGAGCCCAGTTGAGGGGCGCCCCCCAGCCCAAACATGAGTTTCCCCCTTCTCCCAAGCCCAGGAATCCAGAAGGACAAACAGCTGATGCAGGTCCGGGGCGTGTACAGAGTTTCCTGCATGCCACCTCCTTCCTTCAGGATGTGCTGGGAACTGCACTACCAGGAACCCTCCAGCTCCCCTTTCCTCTCCCCACCGACAGTGTCGTCTATCTGGGAGCTGGGCTCTGCAAAGTCCAGCAGACCCTAGTGGTGGCCAGCAGCTCTGCAGCACCAATTTTGCAGGGAAAAAAGAAATTCTGAGAAAATTTTATATTGCGCAATGGTGCAGAATTCCCCCAGTAGTAATCCTAACAAAACAACAAGTACCTACACAAAATAAAAATTAACTAGTTCCAGCCCCCTGTTCATATCCTACAAAAATATTCTCTTTTTTCTAAAAATGGATAAGTAAAAAAAAAACAAAACAAAACAAAAAAACAATATTGTTCATTTCAATGAAATTTTGAAACAGAAACTTTGAAGTTGATCAATAACTTACCACTACATGTACATTCTCAAGGTGAAAGGTGTCCATTTCATTTACTGCCACAGGTAAAAGATACTGACTTTTATATGATAAGGTCTGATGTAAGTACCCCCTTAAGGTACATTCCATTCACGCCAAACAACTATGTCTGAAGAAAAAACTTTTCTAAGCAACTGGAGTAATTTTTAAATCTCTCACCTCTCAAATTTCACAGGTCAGAATTATGTGGAACAAGAATTACAACGTGGGGAAAATACTGAACTCAATGAATCTGAGATCTTTAAGTTGTGTTAGAACTTATAAGGATATCCTAAATAAAAAACTTATTTCGTAAGTCTTGGGCTAGTGTACAAGGAAGACAGGGTGAAAAGAAAATAAGCAAACAAAAAAGACTCCAATATAACTAAAGAGAGAGGACAGTGGCAACCTAGCAAAACTAAAATTACTCCCTTAGTCCCTTAAAAAATAAAAGCAAAAGTATTTCCTTGCCTTATCTGGCCTAGAGGTTAAAAAAAAAGAAGAAGTTAGTTTTATTCCTCTGTGTGACTGTAGCAAATCAAATTCAAGCACAGCTGCAGATAAATACCCCTCCTTCCCTAAGTTTGAGTAAGATACAGGGCTTGAAGACAAGTCACTTTTAACTGACTGGAACAGACTCAATTTAGCAGTCTTTTTAACTGCCTGGCGGACTCCGGCTATGGTGTTATATGTCCAGAGGAAGTTACAAAAATAGATTTTACAGCAAAATATACTAAATAAAATACAGTCAACTACAGAGAACAAAGTTGACTGAAGCAATTTTTAAACTGAATTTCAAAGTATCCATTTAATTTGATAACTTATATGAAATTATTTTTTCATAATGTTTTAATTTATTATTTCCTCAATTCTATTCTCAAGCATAAGCCTCTTTAGTTGTGAGACCAAAAGACAAGTGATTACTAACCTTTCTACATTGACTGGTTTGTCAAATTTAAATAGGATATAATCCCCAGCAATTGGTGTAACAGCCCAGAAAAAATCCTCCCCCATGTAGGTTTTTTCCAGTGTATGTCCTTGGTAGACTTTTAATGATGTAGAAACTTCTGCGGGTGGGTTCACATGAATTTTATGTAGTAATGGTTTCAGGAAGTCTTTATCCTAATTGAAAGAAAGACAAACATGCTATTAAGCTGGTCAGGAAGTCTCTTTTCCTTAGTGGGTAATTTTGCTAGTACTTAAATACAAATGGAAAATAAAGGGCAACTAATGTATTATCCATTTTCTCCACAGGACATCTCAGACCTTGTATTGATGAATTAAAAGGTTACAGTGTTACAGATAAAAGGTTAGAGATTAAAAATGAGAGAATATATACAGGAGTCATATAAAAGTATGAACAGAGCTAGGCATTCTTCTATTCTATGATAGACAGCTTTAATCAGGCTTAATTGCAATCAGATTATAATATTATTACTTGAAAATGCAAGACTATAGCAAAAAGTTAATTTTCTCATTTGATGAAAAATGATTTATCAATCCTAATTCGGAAGGGAAGGCAAGTTTTAGCTACTAACCGTGAGTTTCTGGATCTTTCCTGCTAGGGAGGAGTGCAAGCCAACATGTTGGAAAAGGGAAGGCCTGAAGCGTATCCGGAGATTAGATTTCTGTCGATCGCAATGTTTCTCAAAATAAAATCAAGAAAACCTCACATTAGCAAAGATAATAAAGAAAGATCAGTGAGTTTTTATTGAAATTGTATGATAATATATTACTCATGAACTAAAACAATTACAAGAAACCAGAACTAGTTACTTTGTTCCTGATGCTATTTTCTCGCATTGCCTAACAGCACCACTGCTACTCATTCTGGTTGAAATTTACTCCTCTCCTCCTGCAAAAAGTCTGAGTAAATGGCCTCTGTACAGAGGAACTATATGAGAAATTATCTACCAATCTGCAGGTGGGGTGCAGGGCAGGCTGAAACCCCTCACAATGGCTACTCCAGTCAGATAATTTCTGTACAGCCTCTACATGACGATATGTGATCAGTAAGTCTGTATAGTCTCAGATGTAATGCCCTCCTCTCCCACCTTTCCATCCTGTGATAAGACTAGTGGGGCTCTCCTGTTGACCTACCCTATCTAGTAGGTATTGGACCTGACATAAAGCTGCTGAGTAAATTCTGCTCACTCATTGTGGCAAGTGAGGCTTGTTAACTCCACTGGAATATAAGGAAGGTGGAGTTAATGGCATCTGCAAGAAAACACAGAAACACCAACTTGGGCAGAAAACTCAGGTCGAGATTTATGTTGTTTAATTCTTGTTTCTAATATCAACAAAGTCAATTCTCAAGAATGGGATAAATCTGGACAATACTCCGACTACAGGTATTCCGTCCAGAACTATCTGCTTGCATGCCCCATATTCTCCATTTGTACTGGTCTATGTGCCAACTGTGCCATCCACAGAGACCCTTTGTATATTCTCTCAGGAGCTGCCATGCCCAGGAAGCAGAACTGCAGTGGTTCAGCTACACTAGACCCTTTCACCGATGGGTGAATTTTACCCCTCAGGTTTTCATACACAAAAATCTCAGTTAAAAAAAAGCAGTGTGCAAAGTTAGCCTGGAAACACTCTGCAGGCAAACGCAGAATAGCGCCCTGGAGATAAGGCTTTTTTATTATAATATGAATCTCTTGAGGATCCATTGCACTAGCAAAGCAACACTAATAATTACAAAATGCCTTTCTTAAGTGACTAACATAATGAAAAATCCGTAACCTTGAACAGCAAAATTTTGATTGTTTAAAGAACTGCTTAATGTTATTATGGTACAAAAAAAGGAGCCTCCAGTATTTTAAAGATTTGTAGCAATTCTATAATATATGTAAATAGTTTACCAATTTTGGTAAGAAATTTTAAATATTTTTTTCAGGGAACTCCTCAGGTTCTCCCTGCCACACCTTCCAGGCCCCACATTGTAGCCATCATTCTTTTGGTTACTGAAACCTGGATGAAATGGATTAATGGAACTAGTCAATACTGCTTCTTCACTGGAAGGAGGGGTTTCTGCTTGGCTACATGTGGTACTCCCTATAGGGCTATAAGAACTACCTTCACAGGCACTTGGTAGTCTGAAGACAAAGAAACCCGGGCCTTCTGGAGTCAATGGAAAAACTTTCACTGATTTCAAAAGGACCAGGAATTTACTCCGAAACTGTATATCCAATGAATGACTCCTTCACTGAAGTATTGAGCATGACCATTGAACTACTGGGATGAATCTTTCAAAAAGTTAAGTGGACTCAAATATTTTTGCTGTAGAAAGTTAAATAAAGCTAATGAAACTGCTAGTTATTTTAGGACTTCTAGGCACAAAATTTTTTGACCTCTGTTCTCCCCAAATAATGCATTTCTAAGCTTCCCAAATATGAAACATTAAAAAAATCTAAGAAAACCATTTCTTTGTTCTCGGAGGTCTCCGAAACTTTTCTCACAGAGTCAGATCTAACCACAGAGTAAGATTTGCATTGGGATATGAAGGAACCATGAAAAGGATGAGCACATCACATATTAATTTTTAGATTCACAAAAAATAAAGCTTTCTATCAAGAACAAACATTAAAAGCTCCATAACAAAAACTTAACTTACTGCATCTTTTTCAGGGTTGCAGACTTTTACCCAGAGTATATGATCTAAGAGCCAATCAATAGGTTTCTCCTTATAAAACATAAATATGAACTCTACAATAAGAGTGATATCTGGAGATTGGAACATTTTACCTGAAAAGATATTATTCTAAATTAATAACAGTTATTTTGAAACAATTCTTTGGAGATCACAAACCTAGAGATGACATTGTTTGTGGAAAGGCAAGTTGTATTAGCATCTCAC
Organism: Emydura macquarii macquarii; assembly: GCF_026122565.2. Taxonomy (NCBI): domain Eukaryota; kingdom Metazoa; phylum Chordata; order Testudines; family Chelidae; genus Emydura; species Emydura macquarii. The sequence goes on from NW_027132344.1 coordinate 3,470,426, forward strand.
AGTTGGAAATCCCAACTGATATCATGAAGGGATATATCAACAAGTTGAACAAAACTATATGAACAGGAAAATGTAACAAAACAACTCCCTGATATTACGGCTCCCAACATATTTAAAATACTCAACTTGCATAATAAAAAGACAACTCAACATAAATACGGAAATTTTCATCAATTCCAAGAACAAAGAACTTTAGATACAAAAGTCAAAATTAAAATAGGACCAAATTTCTGTAAATCATTAGAAATAAGATGTTGAAGATTATTTCCCCATATTTAAAATATTAATTGTGTGTTTATATAGAAAAAAGGCAAATGAGTGTGGGATTCAAAAAAGGTATCCAGTGGAAAATTTACTATTACCTATTGTGATCTTCTATTAGTTTATTAGTTCATTAGATTCTCAGTACATTTTAATTCTATTGTAAATTACACTATTCTGACTGCATAGTATTTTGTTGGTCAGTATTAATGTAAAAGATACAATTAAAGAGGAAAAACTTTGTTTTCATTCTTCTCTGAATTACAGGTATTTGAAACATTCATTTAAAATCTTTAGTAAAAGCATCATGTTAAACACAGAGTTAATTACAGCCACAGATCAGAATGTTTCCAAAACCAATTTTATCTCTCAAACACATTCAAAGTTAAACTTTTAAACTATTTTTTTTGTTTATGTTCTGCAAATTAAAGCTCTTTTGCGCCTATTAAAATGGATCCATCAACTGAATCTGTCTGGCAGCTGGTGTTGTTAGAGTCCAAACTCATCCAAATATTTTTAATTTTTTGTTCTCACTATTTTAATTAGAAAAAAATTAACAAAATGAGTGAGATCCTCACCCCTGCTGCATAGCCCCTTCATATCAGGGATCCTAAAAAGCTTTAGACCCAGCCTGAGAGGATTTCCCCAGCATAGGATCTGTGGAATAGTTGTAAGGCTACCCTCAGAGGACTTCCTGACAAGCCCTAGCATAGGACATGTCCAGGACAGGGCTGCAGCACTTAGCACTGCAGAGATTCTGGGTAGCATTGGAGGTCACAGACAGCTGGAGACAGGCTGTCATAGTTTAGACAGGTCCCTAGGGCTGCCTATGATATGCCATGGACTGCCCAGCAGCCCAGAATTGGGAGGGCATCCTCTACCTCAGAACTGATGATTCTGTGCTATGCTTCTTAAGAGGCGAAGAACAGAATTTCACCCTTTATATTTTATTTAGTGAACTGACAACATTTAAAGACTACATATTCAGCACAGCATACAGTGAATGCAACTTCTGTTATGATGCATGGATGGTAGAATTCTACTATTCTTCTGCAGTCAGTCAAAAACCCTCATCAACATGGATAAATTTGTCACTTCTGTGTATGAACAATTTTTTTCCTACCACACTTTAAAAAAAAAAAAAGATTAGATCTATGCATAAATAAGATTTTCATTGGTAAAAGAACACCCAAGACAAATTTTAACAAAAACAAAATACTATTTTTATAAATGAACTTGTAAGGCTTTGAACGGTGTGTGGCTACAGCCACATATCTATTTCAGTTATTGTTTTTCTAAGTTAAAGGTCAGTATGCTAGCTTTTTGATTTTGGAGATCTGAATATAAATCTCATCTCAAGTCACAAATAATGATTTATTTTGCGGCTTCTACACCTTTGTTTCTCCAGATTACCAAAATCATATAACTTGTAGTATGTGCCACATAGAAAGCCAGAAATGGAATAGCAGAGATAAGGCAAGTCAAGAATAAGGATAACTGTGAAGAATTTTGCGCAGTGGATGATTACACTATGTCTACATGTCTCAAGCCAATGCTATTAGTTACACATTTTCATGCACAATAAATTCACTCAACTTAAAAAGAGAATAAATAGCTAAACTGGAATCATTAGACTCCTAATTTACCTCTCTCAATAAAAAAAGACTGTTAAGATGTGGTGTAGTTACGGGTAAATCCTGTTGAAAGCCTATTGGCAATAACATCTGAATTAAATGGTTACAGTATTCAGTAAGTGGAAAATATAGTACATTGGAGAGCAAGAGATACAAAGGAGAGAGAGCACCGGAGACATCAATTAATTAATTTAGTTTAAAATAGTAATTCTTTTCAGAATCCATATAAAGAAAAAACAACAAAACAGGCAAAATCTTTGCCTTCCCATCAGTTTTACTTATGATTTAACCAGAAACTTTATGAAATAACCAACTTGTAATTGATGATGACTTATTTATTATTCCCATCTGATAGGAGTGAGGAGAGAAATGTGTCCTTTTTAAAGATGATCTGTAAGTATACTTTAAAAAGTAACTTCTAGGGTTATATGTTGCATATCCCAAATTGCAAGTGTAAACAGAGGATTCAGAGGATTTTACATTTCTTGTAAAACCATAGAATTTCACACAAAATCTACATTAAGAGAATGATTAGACTGTGAAGCAAATTCCAAAACCCAAGTAAAATCCATAATTAAAGGTTTATCTGCTCAATCCAGAAATTGAGATCGATGGCATTCTAGGTTCCAGGTCAGTCTCTCCAGACAAAGTTTGGGCAAACACAGAGAGTTATAAGGTGTAAAGAAAACTCCTTAGCAGGAGTAACAGAATTGCTTGGCGGGCAGAAAAACTCAAGTAAATGAGCTTGTAGCTCTCAACTCTAGGCTGGTCCTTTTCCTCTTCTCACCCGTGCCCCTTTTGGAGCCAGGAAACTAATAGGAGGTATTTCAGCTGGAAGTAATCCTAACTGTGTGACCCAAGATGAAAAAAGACATTTGTTCTTGTCTGGTTTAAGGACTGGAAAATTTCCTCCTCTCATTTACAGAGATTCCTGTCTCCCCACTGCTTTTGTTGTTTGGGCCCCATCACCTCATTGTCAAATGTAGGGATCACTATCTCCTCCCCTATCTTCCCCTGGTTTGGGGAAAGGTTTCTGGCTAATGTTTCCAACCTAGTGCACATCCATTCTGCTTTTTATACAGTCCTGTTAAGAGTCATATCTCCCACACTTTCTGTGCATGAGAGGAACATATTAAAAACACATTTGATACTTAGCTGACTTCAGGGGAATGCAGGTTCTTTAAATACTGACAAAATTCTGAAATCAACAGTCTAATTTTACATCTATTTTCCCCCCACCATTTTCATACTATGAACTGAGACACCTCCTTTGCAAACAAATATGTGGATACAGAGCTAGGTCTTTAATTTGCAATGTTGGAAGAGAATGAAAACACTTAGGGTTATGTTCCACTAGCCACATTTCAAATTCTTCTTCCTCTCCTGGGCTCAACTTATGATATTTGTATTTGGGATCAGTAATGTTGACTAAGTAATGGAAAAGTGCCGTAGCTTCCCTGAATCAGTTTCCAATTTTGTCATTGTGTGGTTCTAGTTCATTATGGTTAACTACGTCAAACCAGACTGTGACTGTAGTTGTATCAGCTTTCAAAGTGTCAAATCTCTTTGAAAGCTCTTTCAATTGCATTTTTGTCACATATACTTTGAAGAAGTCACTCCTTACTCTCCACCTCATTCAAACTGATGGAAAGAATACTCCTCTTCAGAATGGCTAGTACTATCAAGCAAGCTCTACCTAAAGAGTAGGCAGGGTTTTGTCCAAACAGGAGCTGCTGTGTCCAGGTAGGTGCCTTGTGTGGACACATCGAGATGGGTTTTCAGCAGCGGCTAAAGACAGGAGCTGCATTTGTTGACCTCTCTTCTGTGTACAACACGGTTTGGAGGAAGGGCCTTCTACTGAAGCTCTGTTGAATAATCCCATGCCAGTAAACTATTTGCCTACTGGCTGCAATGACAGGCGATCGCTGTTTCCAGGTCTACCTTGATGGTCAAGTCAACAGGCCTAGAACATTGAACTCTGGCCTCCCACAGGGTTCTGTTCTGGCCCCTATACTCTTTAACCTCTACACAGGAGAAATGCCAAACACAACATGTAGGAAATGTATATATGCAGACAACATTGGTCTGGCAGTACAACACACAAATCTTCAGACTATCAGCCATATGCTCACCAACGACATCTCAGTAATGGCAGACTACTTCCAAAAGTGGAAACTTCGGCCAAATCCCAAAAAACAATGGTCTCTGCCTTCAACTTAGACAACGAGGCCATCAAAACTGAGCTCAAAGTGACATTCTGCGGTGAGTTAGTTAAATATGAAGCCACCCCAAAATATCTAGGAGTGACCCTGGATCGCAGCCTGACCTTCCGACGACACCTCGAGAACACCCGAGACAAGACTAAAATTAGGGTGTCTCATAAGACTGCTGGCGGGAACATCCTGGGGTTCTGGTCCCAGGACACTGTGCACAGTGGTATTAGCCCTAGTCTACTCTGCAATGGAATACCATACACTGGTATGGGCCCAGAGCTCTCACACTAAGCTCCTGGATCCACAACTAAACGGAGTAATGAGGATAATCTCAGGAACATTAATGTCAACTCCAACAGATTGGCTTCCTGTTCTGTCCCATATTCACGCTCCAAAAATACAGAGGGACTCCCAAACATCCAATTTCCTCTCCAATGCAAACCAAAACACCAGAATCCCCCTGCACAGTGGACTGAAGAATCCTCCTAGAACAAGTTTAAAATCTAGGAACCCCCTTTGGACTTGCAGTGGTACTTCGATGGATTTCAATGGTGATAATCAATGGTGTGCAACCTGGGATAGCTCATCAGCCCAAATAAGCACATTATCACTGATCCTACTGAAGAACTGCCAGGCTTTAACCTGCGACAGAAAGAATGGTCCATACTTAACTGCATAAGAACATGGAAGATGTGCCCAGAAACTCTTCCAATGGAAAATGAGAAGTAGCCTGTGATTGTGGACCAGTGCCTCAAACCATGGAACAAATATACTCCTCCTGCCCTAAGCGTTTGTTTAAGGGTAGCCTCACTGACATTCACCGACTTACCCCTGATGCAATGAACTGGATTTCAAACCTGAACATTGATCTATAAACTGATTGTTGCAAATCAAACCAATGCCATATGAAGAAGTTGCATTTATGCAAGTTTTGTGCCTCTCAGTAAAATCCATCATGTAGAAAACAAAGATCACTAAAATTACTTTCATGATATAGTGGTGGTCAACTTGCTAAGATTTTGGACTCTGCATTTTCTGTCTCAACAGTGTTGGATAGAACCCTTCTGCAAAAGAGTAATTTTTATGGCTGCTGACCCTTGGAAATTTGTGACGTTTCTGATGGCCAAAAGACATCAAGGTTAATTTGGGGTGAGTGCGTTTTCTTGATTTTGTCCCTTTGCCTCATATTCAATATTCTTTTAATGTCATTTTTATTTTGCTCACAGTTAGGTATATAATTAGAAATAAGACAAATATTTAAAATTTGATTCTCTATATTTTTTAAAGTAGCTTAATTCTGTCTCAACCATCCATAGGTAACTGCAATTATTATACTGTATAGTTACAGAATATAGTTATAAAAACATAGAACAAAAAGTCAATCCATTTTTATTTTCTGTTCCATTTCCAGTATAAAGAAGGTAGTTTTGAGGTCATAATACTATTAATCAGAAACTCTGTGGTTGAACTTCTTTTCAAACTACTAAACTGGACATTTTTCTTACCAATGAAACCCAGCTGAGAAAATTCTAGAATCATCCAGTCTTCAGAAGAGAGCTGAAGTGCAAAATTTTTTATTGTGCTGAAGTAATTCTGCTTGACAACAATGTCATCTTCAAGCTAGGGGAATCAAACACTCATATTAACACAAAGCAGGAAGAGCAAAGCAAAAGGTACAGCAAGGACAAAACAGTCCTAAAATATATTTCTTATACATATTTATTCATAGATTTCTAGTACACTCACCTCCCTGGTATCTAGGCACCATACACAAGAATTATTTCAGTAGAAGCATGATCACAGTCCACCTATTTGAGGATAATTAATTTGGAGACTCTTTATAGCAAAAATCCAGGGATATATACATCAACTACCTGGGAACATGGAAAAGTGAACTGGGTAGGAAATAGTTTTTAAAAACTTTTCTCTTTACAAGCATATGATACCCAGATAAAGATTCTATTCAGGGTGTACTTAACTGCTGTTAGATTACAAACTAGCAACAATGATCTCTCATCGTTGATCAGAAGGCCGTGGCAATATTAAGTACAGTAGAACCTCAAAGTTATGAACACCTTGGGAATGGAGGTTGTTCGTAACTCTGAACAAAAAGTTTACAATTGAACATTGAGTTAATACAGCTTTGAAACTTTACTATGCAGAAGAAATATGCTGCTTTTAATCATCTTAATTTAAATGAAACAAGCACAAAAACAGTTTCCTTATCTTGTCAATTTTTTTTTAAACTTTCCTTTTTTTAATAGTTTACATTTAACACAGTACTGTACTGTATTTGCTTTTTTGGGGTGTCTCTCTGCTGCTGCCTGATTATGTACTTCCAGTTTCAAATGAGGTATGTGACTGACCGGTCAGTTCATAACTTTGAGGTTCTACTGTACTTTACTACACACCTACTGTAGTAAATGTGCTTGATGTTGCCACTTTCTGGCATATAATAGAACTGCACCAAAAGGAAATCACCATCTTTTAGCTTCTATAATGTTTTATTTGATATTTTCCCCACACATTTCTTAGATGGGAAACTGCAGGTACCTATTTTATTAGCCTTATAATGGTTATTAAAATAACAGTTTGAAAATAGAAGCCATAATCCCATTCCCTCAATAGCAATTGTCTCAGCAAATGTAGAAAGTGATCATCATGGAAAATAGGCATACAAATGTGTACATAACTCAAAGTAGCATGATCTCCATTTTGGAATTGTGCTTATGAAGCAAACACTGGCATGAATAAACACAGTTTTTAAAACATTTCAAACATTCCAGAGTGGTGAGTTTTGGACCCTGGTCCCAAAATTACCCACTTCCGCATAGAGTTGTTGCCCATATTGGATGCGCTGAATACTAGTACCTATGCATGTTTCCTCCTATTACATGTGCTGTTTGTATGCCCTGTGTATAGATATAAGTTCCATGCTTTGATCAGGTGGTTTTATATGTCAGCAGGGGGCAGTGGTAGCAGCAAATGCTGCTTGAAGAAAACATGCTGCTGTTTCTTCTAATAGCAGCTTGAGCCCTAAATGTATCTGAGAGTGAGGAGGAGAAGAAGGTGGGGGGCTTCTACCTGAGAGCAGGAATAAAAGGTGAAATCTGTTGAGGCTACATTAAAGTTAATTTTAATTTTTAAAACTGTTACTGCTCTTGCTTACCACAATCTTAACTTTTAGTTAAAAGCAGTGAATCTAGCAACACATTTAAAGCATCTGTACTGAATACACAGTCACATTAGCTTACAGATTAAAGGACAGAGAAACTGCACCTGGCCTCTTCAAAACCTGTTAAAAACAATGCAGCATCTAGTTCTACTTCCATCAACAACTATTCTATTGTTTCTTTAAATCTAGAGGCTCCACTCCTACCCTTTCTTTGGCACATGGAAAAACCAGAAACTAAGTAGTCCGTGTTCTTTCATGTTTTTTGCCACATCAGCATAAAACACTTAAACATATAGAAACAACTGGGTTTCCAGTTTAGACAGCGTATGTAATTCAACATATACACATTCACTAATACTATCATTACAATAATTGCAATTGCCCTCCAAATACATAATCATTCTATTTATATTCTATTTAAGTTTTTATAATGTGTCCATCACCACGGTATCTGTGAATAGCTTTACACATCAAAGAACAGCGATTTACCTGAATATAATAAATGCCCTTTTTCTGGGCATACATCATAAGAAAACAGTAGTCCAAGTTTTGCTTTGTTCGCCATCTGAAATTATATGTTTAAAAAAAAGTCAAGGAATTATAAAATAAGAATGATTTCACAATACATAATGAATTGCATTACAAAGGATGACAAGTTATTACATATTATTTGAATGTCGGAACAATTATATCTGGCATTATTTCTTCAGGAAATCCTCTGTCTAAAAAACAGAACAATGCTCCCCCTATATATTGTAACACCGAAAGGGGAATGGCCCAACTGAATATGACCTTGTGCAGCTATTTGAACTTTCTCTAAAAATATATTGCGTATTTCAAATGGTAACTAAACAATAAATACTATTGGGTTTCATACGCCATTTTATTCCTGATAGCATGAATGAATATAGAAAACAAAAACAGATAACCTACATGATGTTATGCAACAAAAATCTTACACTGTTATATTCTGAACTCCCACTGCACCTGCCCAGAATTTAACATTAAACAAAACCCATAATGCTTAACATTTAGGCTTCAATCCTTAATTAAAAACCATGCAGGCAGAGCTTCACATGGATGCAGGGCTTCACCTGTGCAGTTTTCTTTGCAGAATTAGAGCCTTAGTTTCCACATAATTTCAAGAATATACAAAAAATGTTTCCAGAATTCAAACTCATTCTGGCATTACATAAACAGGAAAGGTCTGAGGGAAAAATCTTACCTGACTCTTTCTTTTGAGTCTCCAAATGTCTCTTTTAAATTTGTCAAGTCAGGATAGTAAGTCGCAGGAGGGGATATAATTTCCACCAAGCCAGAATTGATTTCCATAGAAAATCTACCAGAAACATCAAGTGAGTTATTTTAAGTGCAGTGGGACTATATTTATTTATTTATTATTGGTGCAGCTACTGTGTCTGACATAATACATATTTGTAATCATCTGGAACAAATGCATACTGTTATCTTCACTATACATCAGAATGAGGGCTCATCTAACTTTTATGATATGTAGGATTTATGTCTGGTAAAATGACAGTCAATATTTTGTTGACAGCATAATATGGCAGTAGAATTTCTTAAACAAGCAATGTAAAACAAAACTAGTATAAAAGGTTATTTTCCTATTTTCCATCCTCTCACTCTAATCTACTAAATTAACTAGAATACAATGTACATTTTTAAAATACTTGTGCTTTCCCTTCCACAGCTCAGTTTGAACATACACTGCAAGGGACAGTATGAATGCAGATGTCAGAGAATCCATTTATGTCATGCCAACCCAATCCATTTATGTCACGCCAAATTCACTTAATACCACTTACTGTTTTACAGTTTAACCTACTTAATTACTTTCCCTTGGTTTGTTTTCATGTGCTTCTTATTTTTTTCTAAAATCAAAACAACCCTTAGCAGAAAAAAGGAGGAAACCAAAACATTTCCATCACACCACAGTTTTGTTAAGAAAACAAAGCAAAACAAACCCCACAACTTACTCTTTCTCCAAGCTTGCTACAACACTGTGTACATAGTCAAGATCTGTCTGGAAAAAGAAAAAAGAGCAGTTTTGAAGCTATGCTTTTCCCCCTTTAAAAAGAAAAGATTATTTAAATGGTATATTTCACAACCATAATTTTAGAACACGTGTTCAAACGATATGGGAAAATGCTGGTGCCAGAACAGATGATTTTGGGGTCCTCTTAGCCTTCCTTTAACTTTGGAACCAGGGGTGTGGTGCCCAGTCATCAGAGCATTTGCCTAAAACAAATGTCTCTGTTCCCGTCTGGATCTGGAGATATCCTCCAAAGCTACCCTCATTGATTGCTCCAAGAGGTGTAGTTTGACCTTCACACCCCGGATTTCTGGGCGCAGGACAAAAAGAGCAACAGATAGCATACTTGCTGCGTATGTGCACTTCCTTCCCCAAGATAGAATAGGCATCTACTGTGTTAATCTACAATGGGCATTAGTACACTGAAGGAAAGACAGGATTTGAGCCCAGTAAATTTTAAATCCACCAGAGCTAGTGGCTGGCGTAAAGCTCCTCACTCTGCTGTACAGGGGGATGTCCAGGAGGGTCTCCCCCGTCTCCCCCGTCTGTCCTAACTGCTTCTTTTCTTTTTCTTTTTGGTGGGGGTGAAAAAGTGAGGGGAGAAAGCCCAACAAAAGTCAAATGAAATTAAGTGAAAGGAGAACTGAAGAAGACATTTCTTCACCAGAGAAGAGTTACAGAAATCAGAAGTGAGTTGAGTCACAGGCCAAGTTCTGTCTCACTACCAGGGGCAGTAAGAGGGAATTGAGGGAGGGCCAAGGCTCCTCTGTCCTTTATTCCCTTGTACGGGTGCATGAAGCGGCACAGGGCATACACATGGCCCCACCAGACACTGATAGACAAAAGATTCCAAGCTTACATCCATGTAGTGCATGCAACATACTCTGGGATCCAAAGTGATGCATACCTGAAGGATTACTAGTTTTAAGAAAAATATTTACAGATAAACAAGTTTTTTGCAAATAGACAACTGGAAGTCAACAGATAATTTCTCTTGGAAATACAGACATTAAAACTATCATATCTATTAAGATCCAAATTAACATGCTTAAGTGCTTTACTGAATAGGGATGCCTTCCAGAATTGGGGTCTAAATTTTATGAGACACAAATTTCTACCAGCCACTTCTTCTTAAGTTTTGTTTAAATGATGTTGCAAAAATAACTTAAAGTTACAAGTCATTTAAATTAAATCCTGACCTTCTACAAAGTAAAGGTCACCAACATTCTAAACCTGACATATTATACAACCTATTCTTCTGTATATGTGTAGCCATTCTGGGAAAAGTAAGCCTTTGAATTTCTAAATCAAAGCTAAAAAAATCAGTCTTTGTTACAGCTATTAATCGAATACTTTGAGGAACTGATTACCAATTTTCAAAGGAATTGGTTTCTAGCCTTTAACAAATCAAAACAGACTCCAGTGGTTCATCAGAATGCTTTATTTACAGCCTCTTACTGCTTATTCTTACAAATGATGGAAACAAACGGATAATTTATATTCTTCTTTTGATGTGCCCATAACTCAGATTAGCATTTAAAATGAGCTATGTGCAATGAAAGGAGAATCTGCCCCAATAATTTCTATGGCAATATTAGTCCTGTTTGATTAGGGATACTATCCTTTGATCTTCATCACCTTTCCATGTAAGAAAGACTATATTTCATATAAAAGCAGGTTATTATAATGCCTAACAGAACTTGAATTCCATAGGATTAAGTTTCCTCCTGAAAATATTCTGAAAGAATACTTTATGTGAACATGCCTTATATCAAAAACATACAACTTTGAGGTGGTCTTCTCTGTTCTCAAACTAAATCAGGTTGAGTCTGGCTAGTAGTTGTATGGAAGACCTAATACAGGAAAGAACATTGCTAGTTCAGCAGACAGCACATAAAAACAGCCACACTGGGTCAGACCAATAGTGCATCTAGACCAGTATCCTATGTTCCAACAGTGGCCAGTGCCAGGTGCTTCAGAGGGAATGAATAGAACAGGTAACCATCAAGCAATCCATCCCATCAGCCATTCCCAGCCTCTGGCAAACAGCAATCCCTGCCTATCCTGGCTAATAGCTATTGATGGACCAATCCTCCATGAACTTACCTAGTTCTTTTTTGAACCCCATTATAGTCTTGGCCTTCACAACATCCTCTGGCAAGGAGTTACACAGGTTGACTGCGCAATGTGTGAAGAAATACTTCCTATTGTTCATTTTAAACCTGCTGCCTATTAATTTCATTTGGTGACCCCTAGTTTTTGTGTTATGAGAAAACAGGGTTACTTACCAGTAACTGTTGTTCTTCGAGATGTGTTGCTCATATCCATTCCATTATAGGTGTGTGCGCGCCCCGTGCACAGATTCCCGGAATTTTTTTCCCCTTAGCAAGCCCCGTAGAGCCGGCTCAGGCGCCCCCTGGAGTACCGCGCTCATGCCATGGTACATAGGGCGCTGCTGACCCCGCGAACCCTCAGTCCCTTCTTTCTGCTGACTGCGACAGTGGGGACGGAGGGTGGGTGTGGAATGGACATGAGCAACACATCTCGAAGAACAACAGTTACTGGTAAGTAACCCTGTTTTCTCTCTTTGAGTGATTGTTCATATCCATTCCATTATAGGTGATTAAATAGCCATACCTTCGAGGTGGGTAGGAGTCAGCGTTGAGCTGCCCTCGCCAGCACGGCTCTGCTGAATCCTGCGTCCTCTCTCGCCTGCTGCACAATGGCGTAGTGGGACGTGAAGGTGTGGACCGATGACCAGGTCGCTGCTCTGCAGATGTCCTGCAGGGGCTCCTCCCAGGAAGGCCACAGATGAGGCCTGGGCTCTGGTTGAGTGCGCTGTCACAGCTCCTGGAAGCAGCACCTTCGCCCGCTCATAAGAGGTTCTGATGCAGGCGGTGATCCAGGTGGAGATGCGCTGGGTGGAGACAGGTGAGCCCTTCATCCGGTCCGCCACTGCCACGAACAGCTGAATCGATTTCTGGAACGGCCTGGTCCGCTCGATGTAGTAGTCCAGGGCTCGTCTGACATCCAGGGAGTGCCATCTCCGCTCCTCCTCCGAACCGTGCGGTTTAGGAAAAAACACGGGGAGGAAGATATCCTGTTATAATGAAACTGAGACATCACCTTAGGCAGGAAGGCCGGGTGGGGTCTCAGTCAGATCTTATCTTTGTAGAAGACCATGTAGGGGGGCTCCGAGGTCAAAGCTCTTATCTCGGAGACCCTCCTAGCCGATGTAATGGCCACTAGGAAGGATACCTTCCAAGAGAGGACAAGCAGTGGGCATGTAGCCATGGGCTCGAAGGGTGGTCCTGTCAGCATGGTGAGGACCAGGTTTAAGAAACAGGGAGGCACCGGGTCGCGGACCTGAGGATATAGTCTCTCCACCCCCTTGAGGAACCTAGCTGACATGGGGTGTGAAAATAAGGATCTGCCCTCCATCGGCTGGTGGAAGGCCGAGATGGCCGCCAGGTGCACCGTAAGAGAGGCCAGAGCTAAGCCCTGAAGCTTCAAGTGAAGGAGGTACTCCAAAATTGCCTATATTGGCGAGGAGCTCGGTGGGATGCCCCGGGACTGAGCCCAACAGGTAAAATGCTTCCACTTGGCTCAGTACACCAGCTGGGTGGAAGGTTTCCTGCTGCTAAGCAGGACCTGCTGTACTTGCATGGAGCAGGCTCTCTCTCCCTCCGTCAGCCACAGTCTCCAAGCTGTCAGGTGGAGGGAGTCCAGGTCCGGGTGGAGGAGGCAACCCTGGTCCTGGGAGAGCAGGTCGAAACGCCTGGGGAGCGGCAGGGGCGTGGCTATGGACAGGTCCAGAAATATGCTGAACCAGTGCTGTCTCGGCCAAGCTGGGGCGATCAGTATGACCTCCGCCTTGTCTCTCTTGAGCTTCAAGAGGACTCTGAGCAGCAACGGAATGGGGGGAAATGCATACATGAGGGTCCCTGTCCAGTCTATAAGGAACACGTCGGAGATGGAGCATGGCTCGCGACCCCGGAGCGAGCAGAAACTCGGGCATTTTATGTTCCAAGACGACGCGAACAGGTCCAGTTGGGGAACACCCCACATATGGAAGACAGAAGCTACCACCTCCGGGTGTAGTGACCAGTTGTCTCGGGGAAGGAACGACCTGCTGAGGCGGTCCGCCTCGTTGTTCCTGACCCCCGGGAGGTGAGAGGCAGATATATGAAAATCGTGTCTCACTGCCAAGTCCCAAAGTAGCATGGCCTCCTGGCAGAGAGCCGAGGAGCGCGCTCCCCCTTGCCTGTTCATATAGAACATGGCTGCTGTATTGTCCGTTAGGACCTGTACCATTCTGCCCTTGAGAAACGGGAGGAAAACTTTGCATGCCAGGCGGACTGCTCTGAGTTCCCTGACATTGACGTGGAGGGACATCTCGCCTGGTGACCAGAGCCCCTGGGTGCTCAGGTTGTCGCTGATGTATGCTCCCCACCCCACATCTGAGGCATCCGTGATCAGAGTCACCGATGGTGTTACCTCCCTGAAGGGAACTCCCTTCAACACCTCCCTTGGGTCCTTCCACCAGACTAGGGAAGTTAATATCTGGGTGGGCACCGTGACCACCGTGTTCAAAGGGTGTCTGGCTGGGGCGTACACGGAGGCTAGCCACGTCTGGAGAGGCCTGAGTTTGAGGCGAGGCAGCCTCACCACATACGTACAGGCTGCCATGTGTCCCAACAGCTGGAGGCAATGCCTGGCTGTCGTCGTGGGGGACCTGTGGAGGTCGTCGATTATGGCAGCCATCACCTCGAAGCGAGGCCTTGGGAGGAAGGCTCTGACCTGGGTGGCATCCAGTGTGGCCCCAATGAACTCTATGTGCTGCACCGGGGTGAGAACGGACTTCTGCTCATTGATGAGCAGCCCCAGATTGGTGCATATTGTGCACATGAGCTCTAGGCTGTTCCTGACATGGGCCCTGGACCTGCCCCGGATCAGCCAGTCGTCCAGGTATGGGAATATCTGCACTCCCCTGCGGCGCAGGTGGGCCGCGACTACTGCCATACACTTCGTAAACAGCCTGGGGGTGGATGAAAGGCCAAAGGACAGGGCTGAAAACTGGTAGTGGCCACCAGCTACTACAAATCGTAGAAACCTTCTGTGCCCCGGGAGGATAGAGATGTGAAAATATGCCTCCTTTAAATCGAGGGCAGCATACCAGTCCCCTGGATCTAGGGTAGGAATGATGGAGGCTAGGGAGACCATACGGAATTGGAGGCACCTGATGAACTTGTTCAGACGGCGGAGATCTAGAATGGGCCTCAGGCCCCCCTTGGCCTTGGGGATCAGGAAATACCTCGAGTAAAATCCCCTTCCCCTTTCCTGTGGAGGAACCTCTTCCACCGCTCCTAGTTAAAGGAGGGAGCAGACTTCCTGAGTGAGGAGCTGCTCGTGAGAGGGGTCCCTGAATAGGGACTGGGTAGGGGGGGAGTCGGGAGGGAAGGCCATCAGCTGTAGGGCATAGCCCCTCTGGACTATACCAAGGACCCATTGGTCTGAAGTAATATTTTGCCAGTGGGCATAATGCGGCCTGAGTCTGTGGGCAAAGGGCCGGTTGTGATCCAGGAGGAAAAGAAAAAGGAAGAGTGCCACCCTCGTGCGCACCGTCAAAAGGACTTTTTATTATTTTGGCCCTTATTTGGGCCTTACTGAGGCCCCGCCGAAGAGCCCGAACGGTCACGGCGGTTGGGGCCCCAGAACTGCTCCCGACCCCTCCTGGGTTGAGCGGGTCTGGGGGGCTGCCTTAGGGGAGGCTGAAGTTGCCGTTGAACCTGAGGCCGAGACTGATGCCTCGAGGCCTGTGGGGTGTAGAGCCCGAGGGATCACAGCGTAGCCCTTGAATCTTTCAAGGTATGGAGCTTGTCATCGGTTTTGTCCGAGAAGAGGCCAGCACCATCAAATGGAAGATCTTGTATGGTCTGCTGGACCTCTTGGGACAGCCCTGATGACTGGAGCCACGAAGATCGTCGCATGACTATGGCCGAGGCCATAGCCCTGCTGGCAGCGTCCGCCGCGTCGCTGGTGGAATGCAAGGCCGCTCCTGCCACCGCAGCGCCCTCTTTGATGATGGTGGAGAAGTCAGCCGCTTGATCCTGAGGCAACACTTGTGGCAGGATCTTAGCGAGCCTCTGCAGTGAGGACCAGAGGTTGAGGTTGTACCTCCCAAGGAGCGCCTGGTGGTTCGCGATCCTCAGCTGCAGAGACGCTGTTGAGTAGACTTTGCGGCCGAACAGGTCTAGCTTCTTGGCGTCCTTATTTTTGGGGGTGTTATCCTGGGCCCCGTCTGTCACGCTGGTTTACTGCTTCCATCACTAGCGAGCACGGGACAGGGTGGTTATATAAGTATTCAAACCCCTCGGTGGGCACAAAGTATTTCCTCTTGGCGCCCTTGGAAGTAGGGGGAACCGAGGCGGGGGTTTGCCAGAGAGATTTTGCCAATTTGAGTACCCTCTCGTGTACAGGCAGGGCTACTCTAGATGGGCCTGCCATCCCCGAAACCCCGAAGAGTGGGTCCTCCTCCTCTGAAAGCTCATTAGCTCTAAATTCAGGTTACTTGCTACTCTTTTTAGCATGTTCTGATGAGCTTTGAAGTCGGGCAGTGGTGCCCTACGGTCCCGGGAGGTGACGTCGTCCGGGGATGAGGAGGAGGATTGAGGAAGTGGCCCTGTGGAAGGGCCTTCCTCAGGGTCTGATCCCCCATTGGAGGAATGGCCCTTATCCGGCTGGCTCGTAGGGGGGTGTGGTGGCAGGGCCACTGATGAGTGGACCGAGGCGGTAGCCTGGCCCACTTGTGTACCCCAAGGACCCCAGTATGGCCACTGCCAAGGTCCGTGAGGCCATGCTGGAGCAGGCATCGGTGCTGACTGGGACACCTGGTGCCGGGATCTGGATCCAGAGCTGCTGGATCTCCACTTACTTCCCTTCACAGGGGAGCGGCTCCTGGGGGATGATGATGGTGACCGCCAGTGCCATCGTCTGCAGTGCAGGCATGGAGAGGAGCTGCTGGAGCTGGAATGTCTCCTCCCCTTCGACGTCTTGCGTCGACACTTCCCCCCTTGGGAGCGGGAGCGGTGCCGTCGGTGCCGACGCGAGGAGCGAGACAGCGAGGATCTGGACTGCGAGGAGCCGGAGGTATCGGTGCTGGAGGCGTCGGTGCCGTGGGGCAGTGGGATCCGCACCGGGCTAGGTGCCGGGGATCGAGACTGGTGCCGTGGTGCACCATGCCAAGCTGGGCTCTCCAGGAAGGACTGAGAGGTAGAGCTACAGCCCCTGCGTGAACCTCTAGACCGCCCTCGGTGCCCCGGTGTCGAGGGGCTCGATGACTTGGTGCTGGAGCTGGGAGGGGAGCCCGCACTCTCTACCCTCTTTGACCGTCGGGGGGAGAGACTTGGACTCCTGTCTCCACCAACCACTGGGGCCACCCAGTGCGGGTTTACCCCAAGATGCAGGTCCCCGAGCCCTCGGCCGAGTGGGGGACGGAGGCGTGGGCAGGCCCATGAGGGCGCGTGCCACGGCGAACATCTCTGGCATCGACAGTCCTTGTAGGGGTGCTACCCCACTCCGCGGAGTCGGGGAAGGCTCCCTGCGTGGAGATGCCGGTGCCGGAGTAATCTCCACGGCACGTGGCTGGGGCATCTCCTGACTCCCCCCAGGCTGGGCAGGAGACGCTCAGTGCTGCAGGGGAACGTGCCGGTTCAGAGTCTGGATGGAGGGCGGACTCCATGAGGATAGCCTTCAGCCACGCCTCCCTCTCCCTTTAGGTGCGGGGCTTGAAGGCTCTGCAGATCTTGCATTTATCTTTGCAGTGCTGCTCTCTGAGGCATTGGAGGCAGCGATCGTGAGGGTCACTCACAGGAACAGAGTTGGCACACTCGGTGCAGGGTTTGAAGCCCGTTGAGCCAGGCATGGCCCAACATGAGGAAAACCCCTGAGGGTTTCCTTAACTATCTATATAAACTAATTTCACGTAACTACTTTAACAATCTGTAACAATCAGCTAACAATTACTAAGGGGCTACGACTTGCTAGGCAAGAGGCAAACGTTCCAGCAACCGTCAATGGGCGCAAAGAAGGAACTGAGGGTCCGCGGGGTTGGCAGAGCCCTATGTACCACGGCATGAGCGCAGTACTCTAAGGGGCGCCTGACCCGACTCTATGGGGCTTGCTAAGGAGAAAAAAGTTCCGGGAATCTGTGCACGGGGCGCGCACACACCTATAATGGAATGGATATGAGCAATCACTCGAAGAGAGAAGGAGTAAATTATACTTCCTTATTTACTTTCTCCATACCAGTCATGATTTTATAGACCTCTATCATATCCCTCCCTTAGTCATCTCTTTTCCAAGCCGAAAAGTCCTATCTTATTAATCTCTCCTCACATGGAAGCTTTTACATACCTCTACTCATTTTAGTTGCTCTTTTCTGTACCTTTTCCAATTCCAATATATCTTTTTTGAGATGGGGCGACCAGATCTGCACACAGTATTCAAGATGTGGGTGTACCATGGATTTATAAAGAGGCAATACAATATTTTCTGTCTTATTATCTATCCCTTTCCTAATGATTCCCAACATTCTGTTAGCTTTTTGACTGCTGCTGCACATTGAGTGAATGTTTTCAGAGAACTATCCACAATGACTCCAAAATCTCTTTCTTGAGTGGTAACAGCTAATGTAGACCTCATTATTTTACATGTATAGCTGGGATTATGTTTTCCAGTGTGCATTACTTTGCATTTATCAACACTGAATTTCACCTGCCATTTTGCTGCCCAGTCAGCTAGTTTTGTGAGACTCCTTTGTAACTCTTTGCAATCTGCTTTGGACTTAACTATCTTGAGTAGTTTTGTATCATCTGCAAATTTTGCTACCTCACTGTTTACCCCTTTTCCCAGATCCTTTATGAATATGTTGAACCGTTCTGGTCCCAGTACAGACCATTTAGGGACACTACTATTTACCTCTTGCCATGCTGAAAACTGACCATTTATTCCTACCATTTTTTCCTATCTTTTAACCAGTTACTGATCCAGGAGAGGACCTTTCCCTTTATCCCATGACAGCTTACTTTGCTTAAGAACCTCTGGTGAGAGACCTTGTCGAAGGCTTTCTGAAAATCTAAGTACACTATATCCACTGGATCACCCTTCTCCATATGCTATGCATCTCCATATGCTTGCTCCATATGCTCAAAGAATTCTAGTAGATTGGTGAAGCGTGATTTCCCTTTACAAAAACCATGTTCAATCTTCCCCAACCAATCATATTCATCTATGTGTCTGATAACTCTATTCTTTACTATAGTTTCAACCAATTTGCCTGGTACTGTAGTTAAGCTTACTCACCTTTAATTGCCTTTGAAGCCTTTTTTAAAAATTGGCTTCACATTAACTATCCTCCAGTCATCTGGTATAGAAGCTGATTTAAATGATAGGTTACATACCACAGTTAATAGTTCTGCAATTTCACATTTGAGTTCCTTCAGAACTCTTGGGTGGATACCGTCTGCTCCTGGCGATTTATTACTGTTTAATTTATTCATTTGTTCCAAAACCTCGTCTAATGACACCTCAATCTGGGACAGTTCCTGAGATTTGTCACCTAAAAAGAATGGCTCAGGTTTGGGAATCTCTCTCACATCATCAGCCTGAAGAACCATGAAAAGAATTCATTTAGTTTCTCTGTAACAGCCTTGTCTTCCTTGAGTGCATCCTTAGCATCTCAACTAGCCAGTGGCCCCACTGGTTGTTTAGCAGGCTTCCTGCTTCTGATGTACTTAATTTTTTTACTGTTACTTTTTGAATCTTTGACTAGCTGTTCTTCAAATTTTTGTTTGGCCTTTCTAATAATATTTTTACACTTCACTTGCCACACGCTCCTTTCTATTTTCCTCAATAGTATTTAACCTCCACTTTTTAAAGGATGCCTTTTTGCCTTTAAATGCTTCTTTTACTGTGTTGTTTAGCTATGGTGGCACTTTTTTGGTCCTCTTACTATGTTTTTTAATTTGGCATATACATTTAAATTGAGCCCCTATTATGGTGTCTTTAAAAAGTTTCCCTGCAGCTTGCAGGAATTTCACTTTTGGCACTGTACCTTTTAATTTCTGTTTAACTAACTTCCTCATTTGTGTAGTTCCCCCTTTCTGAAATTAAATGCTACTGTGGTGGGCTGCTTTGGTGTTTCCCCCACTACGGGGATGTTAAAATGTATTATGTTATGGTCACATTACCAAGTGGCTTGGCTATATTCACCTCTTGGCCCAGATCCTGTGCTCCATTTAGGACTAAATCAAGAATTGCTTCTCCTCTTGTGGGTTCCAGGAGTAGCTGTTCCAAGAAGCAGTCGTTTAAAGTGTCAAGAAATTTTATCTCTGCATCCCATCTTGAGGTGACATGTACCCAATCAATATGGGGATAGTTGAAATCCCCCATTAATTATTATTATTATTATTGAGGGTTTTATTTTTATTAGCCTCTCTAATCTCACTGAGCATTTCACAATCACAATCACCATCCAGGTTCTCTTTCCCTTGAGAAAGCACTGAACCTATGCCCCAGCACAGTGTGGGAAGGTACTGCTGCTGGAGGAAGAAAAGACATGTAGAGATTAAAAGATTCAAGGCCAACTTTTCACAAGATCAGAAGAATTAAACCTGGTGTCCTGGTAAAATTAAAATTCAGGTAGTTATACCTTTATCTGTTAGGAGGTGGTAGCCAATCCAGTGCTAGGATTTTTCATACCCAGTGCCTCCTCTCAAGAAGGCCAGCAGGCAGGCAGGCAATTTTTCCCAGGTAAAACCTTCCAGAACCAGAGAGAAACCTTTTTGCTAGCCAGCTCCTGTCTAACTAACTAAGTACCCACTTTATCAAAGCCTTTTGCCTGTTAATATGTTCTGAGTGGGTGCACATACTAGTGTTGACACATCACGGCAAGCACAGCAAGTATGAGAAATTTGTTTTTCCTTTATATGGCTGCCATCAATACTGTATATCCAATGGGTCTGATCAGCAGTAACTATAACCAGGGGCAAATTAACTACAAAAAGAGGAGGACAGGGAACAGTCAGGAGTTGTTGGGTTGAGTGGAAGAACTACTCTGAGAACCATCTGACCACTGTGGACAGATTTAGTTAGTAACCATGAGAAATGGTGGAAACTGAGACCAGCAGTGTTAGTTCACAAAAACGTCTCCACTCAGTAAAGAAGGTGACTAATGTCCTGGTAGAATGAGTTATGATGCTTCTCTGCATAAAGAAAGCCTCCCAAAGAATAAGACTTCTGGAAACAAACTCCAATGGGCAAGGACAACACTTTCTGCCTTTTCAGAGATTCCTCAAACAGGACAAAGAGAGGGCTATAATAGCCAGAAGGAAAGGCAACATGTACGGGCTCTTCAGGCCTCCTGGGAAGGCTACCTAGTATCAATTTCCTCTTGGGCTAGGGGCAGAACTAGTGAACGTACGCTCTGGCTCATGGAAATAATGGTCATTGGGTCTCATATTTTAGTAGTGACTTCCTTTCAGAGACACATCACCTGCTCATCCAATAGGAAGTTAACAAAAGCTTTTGTCTATTCTTTCAGGAGGCCATCGTAATGAGGGGGATCTTATTTTCTGAAAACTCTTTAAAGGATGAATCCAAGATATCTCAACAGAGACTGATCACTCAATGCATAAGTGAGAAAATAAAGATTTAAACAAATTTCCCATTTAAAGGGATGAATCCAAGATTCAGATGGGCCAGAGCAGAAGAGTCAAGAAAGTGAGTCTCTAAAAAGAGATGGGCCATATCAATGAGCACGTTGGAAAGTCACCAAACAAAAACTTGAGAAAGGCTGTCTTGTTAGGTGGATCTCCAAAAGCCAACAAATAGCCACCTTATAGATGTAGGAGGCATAAATGGGCATGGCTATTTCCAAGCACACCAGTTCAAAGGCTTTCCTGACCTTGCTTCGAATCCTCTTGTCAAGGTGATCAGAGAGAATTAGGCTGATCTGCATTGGCAAATGTGACATGGCACACTGGGCAAGTGGTTATGGAGTTGTTTGGAAATGGAATGACCACCCCTCACAACATCTGCAAGTCACATCAACAATGGAGCAGTTTAAGGTGGGGGAGGGAGAGGAACTCAGCTCAGGGGTGGGCAGCTCTGGGAAGAGAGCAGGGTGCTGAGGTTCCCAGCTACCAGAGAAAGGTCTGGCAGAGCCTATACCCTTGTCTAAAAGAAGGCCCGGGTCCCCGACGCAAAAAGGGCTGTATTCTATTCCTTATGCTGATGAACCAGTGGACTTTGAGCCAGACTGCAGCCCATCCAAGACCCCTTTAAAGGAAGAGAGGCCAGTAACTTGGCTAGTGCTATCTATATATTTCCCTTTCCTTTGTTTATTTTTCCTGTTTCTAAGTTGTTTGTTCATTCTCTGGGGCCCGGAAAGTGGTAACCATCCAGAGGGACGTGGCCAGAGTCTGAGAATCTGTCCCCTTCAGAGTGCTACTGAGCACCCACACTTGAGCAACCAGACAGAGTGAGTATACAACCCAGTCAACACTCCATGGAGGTGCTGTTGAAGAACCAGAACCCTGACAATTGGTAGACAATGCATGCAACACAATCAAAGCTGAAATATAGACTCACAGACTTTAAGGTCAGAAGGGACTAATATGACATCTAGTCTGACCTCCTGCACAATGCAGGCTACAGAACCTCACCCACCCACTCCTGTAATATACCTCTAACCTATGACTGAGTTATTGAAGTCCTCAAATCATGGTTTAAAGACTTGAAGGTACAGAGAATCCATCAGCAAGTGACCCGTGTCCCCTGCTGCAGAAGAAGGCAAAAAAACCCCAGGGCCTCTGCCAATCTGCCCTGGGGGAAAATTCCTTCCCAACCCCAAATATGGCGATCAGCTAAACCCTGAGCATGTGGGCAAGACTCACCAGTCAGACACCCAACAAAGAATTCCCTGTAGTAACTCAAAACCCACACCATCGAACATCCCATCACAGGTCATTAGCATAGTTATCACTAGTAGTCAAAGATCAGTTAATTGCCAGATTAGGCTCCCATCATTCCATCCCCTCCCCATTTATCAAGTTCAGTCTTGAAGCAAGATAGTTTTTTTGCCCCCACTGTTCCTCTTGGAAGGCTATTCCAGAACTTCACTCCTCTGATGGTTAGAAACCTTCATTTAATTTCAAGTCTAACCTTCCTGATGGCCAGTTTATATCCATTTGTTCTTGTGTCCACATTGGCGCTGAACTTAAATAATTCCTCTCCCTCCCTGGTATTTATCCTTCTGATGTATTTATGGCTAAGACACTAGAGACAAGCATGCAGGTAGCAGAGCTCATCCTGTTTGAGAAATTTACCCACATACTCCCTGCTAAACTATCGACCTGAGATGTTGGCTGGAGGGACCTGCCTAACAAAGAACTATACAACTACTAGCCCTCCAGGAATTCCAGGAGATAACCAGCCAAGAGCCAGAGATCTGGTGTAGCCTGAACTGAAGTCCAGAGGACATGAAAGAGCCCTCCAAGATGGCCCTTAAAGCTTGCCCCTAGGGGCTGCAAGAGGTATGAGTAAGGGCTTAGGGCCCTGGATAGAGGCATACTGGAAGCCAAGGCAACCCAGGTTCGAACCCACATGGCTGGCAAAAGAACCAAGTCAATGCCTCAAGGGTGGGGGTCACCCAGATGTAAAAAGGGGACCACCCCATTGAGAAAGCTTCATCCAAGACATGGAACAGACCTCTCAACCAATCCCAGGAATATGCTTTTCATGTGGACAACCAGGACATTTATGCTAAGATTGCCCTTTATGGACTGTAGCTATGGTCAGGTTTGAATGGCAGAATCCTGAGAACAGTAGAAGAGCCCTGCCAAGCTGGTTGTGCTGGTATAGATTGATGGGAAGGAAGTCATTTGCCTTGATGGACTTGGGGTGTATCAAGACCCTAGTCAGGAACCAACTGGCTGATTTATGGAATAATACGGGGGAAACTATTCTCCTACATGCGTAGACAGAGATGTGAGACCCTACCCCACTAGGGAAGTACAGCTGACTGTGGGGTAATGCACAGGGACCCTCTTTGTGAGACTGGCCTTACTATGACCTATCTGATTATCCCAAGGAAGGGCTAGGAACACTTCCACAAAGTCCTGAAAGAATAGCATGACCAGCCCCAGTTCCACAGACAAAAAGCACTCTTGGAAAAAGCAAAATTGGTAGATATCGGAAGGAAGAGTACCCCCATGAAGGGATTTCCAGTCAAGTAGGAATAAATTATCAGTTTTCACAATGGAGAGAGGTAAACCGCAGGGTCCCTCAAGGATCTGTAGTGGGACCTGTGCTGTTCAACATGTTCATTAATGATTTTGGGGGAAAAAAGAATAGTAAAGTGGCAAAGTTTGCAGATGATAATAATCCCAACTACACATATAAAATGATGGGTTCTAAATTAACTGTTACCATTCAAGAACGAGATCTTGGAGTCATTGTGGATAGTTCTCTGAAAACTTCAGCTCAAGGCACAGCAACAATGAAAAAGGCTAACAGAATGTTAGGAACTATTAGGAAAGGGATAGAAAGTAAGATCGAAAATATCATAAATACCAACATAAATCTATGGTGCACCCACACCTTGAATACCAGTGTCTAGTTCAGGTTGCCCCATCTCTAAAAGGATATAGTGGAATTAGAAAAGGTTCAGAGAAAGGCAACAAAGATGATTAAGGGTACAGAATGGCTAGCGTCTGAGGAGAGACTTAAAAGATTAGGGCTGTTCATCTTAGAAAAAAGAAAATTAAAGTGGGATATGATAGAGGTCTATAAAATCATGAATGGAGTGGAAGAAGTGAAAGACAAATATTTACCCTTTCACACAATACAAAACCCAGGGGACACCCAATGAAATTAATAGGCAGCAGGTATAATACAAACAAAAGTATTTTTCCACATAATGCACAACTAACCTGGGGAACTCATTGCCATGGGATGTTGTGATGGCCAAAAGCATAACTGGGTTAAAAAAAGAACTAGGTAAGCTCATGGAGGATAGGTCCATCAATGGCTGTTAGCCAAGAGGCTCAGGGATATAACCACATGCTCAGGGTGACCCTAAATCTCTAACTGTCAAAAGGGGAAGACAGGGTGGATCTCTCTAAATCACCCTGTTCTTGACATTCTCCATGAGGCTCTGGTACTGGCCATTGTCAGAGACAGAATACTGGATTAGATGGATCATTGGCAGTTCCTACATTCTTAAATCAGCAAACATACAACTTCCCAAGTCCCTGAGGACTTGGAGATTACACTCTCACTGGAGGCTGATGTTCTAGCCCAAGACATCAATTTCATCTGAGATCAGAAAGCCAATCAATCAGACGCTAAACTAGGCCTATGACTAAAGGGTCATAGTGAATTGAAAAATGAGGTCATGGGGTGAATGGCTCTACCATCTTGAGTGAGACAGGCAGACGGGAAGTAAAGATTCAATTCCTGGTTCCCAGGGTTTATAGATGGAAAGTCTTATGGCTGGTCTGTATGATTTCCTATACATAATGCAGGACACTTGAGGAGGGAAAGAACCCTCAGTTGGACAGCAGCCCACCTCTACTGACCTGACATAAGCAGAGATGTCAGTGACTACTTCGCTTCATGCCTTGTGTGCCAACTGGCTGGCCCCAAGGTAATCCCAAAAGAACTCCTTTGTCCTCCCCCCCAAAGTCAAAGTCCCTTTTGAAAGGATAGGGATAGATTTAATGGAACTCTTAAAGAAGACAGCTGTAGGGTACCAACACATTCTAGTCATCTTCAACTATACTCCACAAAGTGCACTCCACAAACATGGCTAACATCGTGGTGGAACTCAAAGCTCTTTACCCAGGTAGGGATATCATGTGAGATTCTGACTGACTGATCAGGAGACTAATTTCACATTCTGCCCTGATGAAAGAGCTGTGCAACCTACCAAAGAGCAAGATGATAAGGACATTAATCAACCAACCCCAGAATAATTTAATCAAACTCTAAAGGGGATGCTGAAGAAATTCATAACCTCAGATCCCAGACACTGGAACCAGCTGCCTCCCCCATTTCAACTAATCCTAGGAAGGAACATCGGCCTTCACCAGATTTTCACCATTCAAGCAGACAGCCACATTGTGTCCTAGAGCTGCTTCATGAAATGTGAGAAGACAAAGACCACAGACAACAAATATGGTCCAGTATGTTTTCCAGCTAAGACAGAATTGACTTTAGGAATGTTTGCCATGTAAAACCTGGTAAACATTCAGCAGGCCCAAGAAAAGGCCTATAATTAAGCCTGATCACAGGTGTTGAAACCAGGTAATCGGTTACTATTATTGCTGCCAAGCTCAAAATCTCAAGTTACTGGCCAAATAGTAGGGGCCCTTGGAGGTGGTGAGACAGGTTGGCCCCAGTTGACTATGAGGTCCTACAGCCAAAATAAAGATCTTACCATGTGAATCTTTTAAAAGCCTGAAAAGACCAAGAGGGGTTTCTTATAACTTCTTACTCTTCAGAGCATGAATTAAGACTCTAGGTACTCTTGACGCAAACACCCAAGACCGTACAGATAGAGCAGCTGTAGTCTGAACAAAAAGCGTAGGTGCAGCAACTGATGAAAGAGTATTCCCCAGTGTTCTTGTCCTTACTAGGACAAACCCATCTAGCATATTACCATAGCAAGACTACACAAGACAACGTACCCAAGAGATTCCTTTACTGCTCCCCCATAAAATGTGGGTCAAACTTCCAGACAAACTACAGGCTACACTGAACCTGGGAGTAGTGAAAGAATAGCACAATGAATGGAGAAGCCCCACTGTGCTCGTACAAAACTCTGAAGGCACAATGAACTTCTGCATTGATTTTTGAAAGATCAATGAAATTTCAAAATTCAACACACATCCAATAGCCAAAGGAAGATGAGCTATTAGAATAGTTATGAGCAGACAGATATATAATGACTTTAGTTCTCAAGAAAGGACACTGGCAGATACCTTTGACACCAGAATCCTGGGGAAATAAGGCTTTTTCCACAAACTTGGGTTTATCTCAATCCTGTACCATGCCTTTTTGTCTCCACAGGGAAGCAAGAACTTTCCAGAAACTGATGGACCAGATTGTGTAGCCACATGGACAATATGCAGCAGCCTCGTTGGTTGACAATTTACAGCCAGGACTGGGTTGCAGAAGTCCTCCAGTCCCTCACTGATGTAGGTATGAGAGCAAACCCAGCAAAATGGGAAGTGGGAAATCATGAGACTAACTGACCGACCGACCGACCAACAGAATTTCTTGGAACAGGAACAGTATTATCGGTGTTTTGTGCCACGGTTTGTCACTATTCACAGATCTAGTAAAAAACGGGATGTTCAAAAAGGATCCAGTGGTCTGAGGCCAGCAACAAGATCTTTAAGACTCCAAAGGAATGTGTGCATCAGGTACCAGTTCTTTTTAATCCAGACTTTTCAAGGTGGTTTATACTGCAAACAAATGCCACAGATGAAGGGCCAGGGACAGTTCTTCTGCAAGAAGTTTAGGGAAAAGAACTTCCCGTACTCTACAGAAGCTGAAGGCTGTTCCCCAGAGAGAAGGCCTAGTTTGTCACTGAGAAAGAGTCTTTGATGGCGAAGTGGGCCATGGATTCCCTGAAGTGCTGGAGAACCCTTTTCCTCTGATACCAGACCACACCCCAGTTAGGTGGCTGAATACCAGGAAAAAACACCAATGCAAGGATAATGCACTCGTACTCCCTACAGCCCTATACCTTCCAAGTGCTCCATCAGGCTGGCAAACCACAACAAAATGCTGATTTTTTTCATGCAAAGGTGCAGACCCAAACATAGATAATGGTACCCCTGCCCTCTCTTGCACGGACAGGTATATGATGGAGGGTATGTATCCTGCACCAGGCATGGAATTGCTCTGGGATAAAGTGGCTACCCCACACAGCTCCTGCAAGTCATGTCAAGAATGGAGCAGTTTAAGTGGGGGGAAAACAACTCAGGGGCAAGCAGATCTGGGAAAAGAGCAGAGAGCTAAGGTTCCCAGTTCTCAGGGAGAGGCTTGGAAGAATGTACACCCTTGTTTAAAAGAAGGCCCGAGTTCCCTGAGGTGAAAAGGGTTATTCCTATTCTACTCCTTCTAGTGAACCAGCAGACTTGAGCCAAATTGCATTCCATCCAAGACTCCTCTGAAAGAAGAGAGGCCAGTGGCACTGTTTTCTTTTCCTTTGTTTATTTTGGTGCTTCTAAGTTGGTTGGTTATACCCCAGGACTCAGCCAAAGGGCTGAGTATTTGTCCCCTCCAGAATGCTACTGAGCACCCCCTACTTGAACAACTGGACCTGGAATGCGTACACAACCTTATTAACCCCCCACAAGAGACCACTTTCAAAGGACCAGAACCCTGACAGCAAATCTGGAGACCCTGCAGTGTGATACCACCACTAAGTTCACCTTGTGATGAGCTAGCCAGATATCATATAAGGAAGACTCAAGCCTGTAAAATCTATGGAGGTTCTTTTAAAAGACAAGGAGGTTTCTGAGATAGAGTTTCCTGCTTTGGTCATGTTGGTGATAGATATTTGCAGAGGAACGAATTGGTTTGATGAACTTCTGAAGGAAAAATGGGAGAATCAGCTGAATCATCTGAGAACTTCTACTTGATATGGGAGATCTTCTAGGTCTTGGTGAAATGAGTTTTTAAGTACCTTTATTTTTCCTAGGACACTATTTTAGAATTATCTCTGGAGCCTTGAGCATAGATAGGATCAGATTACATTCAATTCTCTCCCTCCAAGAAGTCCTTATCTGAGAAAGGAAACAGTGAAAAGCACTGGATTATTTTATTTTTATATATATATATATATATATATATATTGGCAGCTCTGCTAAGGTGGGTCCCACACTTTGTTCTCGTGTGGTGGGTTGGCACATCACCTGTTGCCCCTGTCTCTGGGTAGTTGGTGCCTCTGTAGCGCACAGTGAGAGGGAATGGGAAGGGACCCAGGCCCGCCCTCTACTCTGGGCCCCAACCCAGGGGCCCTATGAATAGCGGCTATGTGCTGCTGGGTCTGCTTGCAGCTACACTTCTTTCCCCTAAGCTATTTCCCCCTCTCTGTTCTCGTGTACCTTTCTCGTGGCGTGGCGTGGCGTGGCGTGGCGTGGCGTGGCTCGGCTCGGCTCCCGATTCCGATTCCGATTCCGCTAGCTGACTGCAACACTTCTCCCACACTACTGCCAGCTTTCCTTCCTCTCCCCACTTCTGGCTGGAGCAGGGGGGTTTTATCAGGACTCTAGCTGGGCCTTAATTGGCCTCAGGTGCTTCTAATTAACCTGTAGTAACCCCTGCTCAATCTGCAGGGAATAAGGCCCGGACCATTCTGGAGCTTATATATCTCCCTTCTAAGACCCTCCTGCTGCCATCTGGCCCTGCTGTCTCAAAATATATAATTTATTTATTTTTTTGTGCCGGAGCAGAGGGGACCATGCACAGATTTCCTAGAGATGATGAGAGGGCCAGGAAGATCTTAGATGGGGCCTTTCTTTGGAAGTTTCTTGGGATAGAAGTAGGATGAGAGAGCAAAGAAGAAGACACCCAGTTTATCCAGTTTGTGTTTCATTAGTGAAAATTTTCCTCTGCTCAGAGGAAGAGAGATCAGGGAGAAATTGGACGTCTCCTGGATGACTGAATCTTGAGACTTCTGATCTCTCTAGTCTTCTAGTTTTCTATCCTGCCAGTCCTCTGCGCCAGCAGGTGGGTGCTGAAGCATCACACAGACATCCAAGTCCAGACCCACTACTTTTCCTGCTTCTACCAGGCCCGGCGGTGGCAGTTCTACCTAAGGGACTGAAGGAGAGGGTCAACTTCCACAGAATGCTACTGTTATGCACTGTTTAAAAGTGAAGATAAAAGCAAAATATTTTCTTTCTGCCATTCCTCCACTGCTTCTTCTGTGGGTCTTCTGTCATCTTTTCCATTCTGCTGCGGGGTCTCCTAAGGCGTTGGAACAAAGATAGTGCCTTTCCAAAGAGACACCAACTATACCTGCTCCACTGCCCTGACATTACACACACAATTGAAGTGAAGAGGGATCAAGTGAAGGGACAAGAGGTGAAAATTACTGAATCTGAATTGGCTCCTATCTGCTTGACTGGTAGATAAAAGACAACTCACCCACTGTACCTACAGGTGGCAGGGACATCAAGGGACAGACCTAGTATAAGAAACACTGGTTAACAATCCTTTACATGACTTTGTTTTCAGTTGCTTATAATTCTGCAAAAATGTAACCACGGACTGAAATTTTCCATTCTGGGTGTCTGTTTCAGGCTAATTCCTCTCCTTCCACCCCCACTAAAAATGGTTCAGTTATTCCTTAGAATGAGGTTAGTGAAAATATGCTGTTTTGCCAGCATTAAAGAATTCTGACTACTGTTTCATTAAGAACTGTTGTGCTTCCATGCTTTGGAGCAGGGACTTGACAATAGGGCGATCGCACTTGCCAAATTTCAAGGATGTACCTTCTGCCATCCCCATGAAAATCTGCCCAAATCTACCAATGTTATTAATCTCCGAAAAGTCATCCATATGCTCAGAGGTTTATTAGAAATCACCAGCATTATTCTTTTAACATTCTATCCACAGTGAGCATCCCCAATTCCCACACACCTCCTACAGGCCAATTAGATTGCACATATAGCACCCCCATAGAATGACTGAGTATGCTCAAGCCCTGAGCTGCAAGGGGATGTGAAAGACTCTTCCTGCAATTGTTCCTGCCAGATACAGAGACCCACTGTAGAGCCAGGCCTCAGAACTGAGAGGATGGAGATGATGTCTCTTGTGCTCTGAATGTTCCCCTGTTAGCGTCTAGGCAGCATGGAGGAGGAGAAGGAAACAATCTAACTTGAAAGCCAAAAGTTGAGGAGAAAGCAGGGTCAGGGATTGAATGGAAGCAATGAGGAGAGGAGGACTGAGATGTGCATCTAACCCCTTCAGCACACTTACCTTCAGAACCTGGAACTGAACATAGAAGTCCTGAAACTACATTCCTCTGCTTCTAGCAAACATTTGTGAATCCCACTGGCAAAATCTGAGTTTCTTCCCTCCTAATGGCTGTTCAATCTAGAGGATAACAACCTACTCCTGATACCAGTTACTCCATTAGCTCAAGCAATAGATGTATACACCATAGACCTGAATGTCCCAACCCTGATGACTCACGTAGTGGACAGTATGGTTCCACCTGATGGAATTTGTTTGTCCAGTTTGCTAGTAAGTCACATACAAAAATATGGTAAAGGAATGTTAAATTTGCAAAAACAAAGCACTCAAAACTGAGGAAGTGACAGAATTAAGGTTGCCAGTGCAACCTTAATTTGCCCCTTGTTATTATGATACATTGATGCACATTATGATTTGTATATGCAATGTATGATGTAAAAGAGCTAGCTGAGGAGATCACGGGACCATGAATGTTGATTTTCAATAAGTCTTGGTGAACTCTGGAAGTGATCAAAGACTGGAAGAAAGCTAACATTGTGTCACTTTTTAAAATGGGTAAACAGGATGCCACATGTAATTGTAGGCCTGTCAGTCTGACACTGATTCTGGGCAAGATAATAGAAAGGCTGATATTGCACTCAATAAAGAATTAAAGGAAGGTAATGTAATTAATGTAAATCAAGACAGGTTTATGGAAAATAAATCCTGTCAAACTAGCTTGATATCTTATTTTGATGAGATTACAAGTTTCATTTTTAAAGGTAACTTCATTGAGGTAATATGCTCAGACTTATGTAAGGCATTTGACATGGTACCACACATTTACTAAAAAAACTAGAATGATACAAAATGAATATGGCACACATTAAATGGACTAAAAGATGGCTAACTGATAGGTTTCAAAATGTGATTGTAAATGGGGAATCGTCATCAAGTGGATCTGTTTCCAGAAGAGACTCACAGGGATTTGTTCTTGACCCTACATTATTTAACATTTTTATCAATGACCTCAAGCAATACATAAAATCATTACTGATAAAATTTGCAGGTGACACAAAAATTGGGGGAGTGGTAAATAATGACAAAGACAGGTCACTGATTCAGAGCAATCTGGATCACTTGGTAAATGGAGTACAAGAAAATAAATATGCATTTTAATATGGATAAATGTAAATGTATACATCCAGGAACAAAGAACGTAAGCCATATTACAGGATGGGGACTCTATCCTGGGAAGCAATGACTCTGAAAAAAATTTGGTAGTCATGGTAGATAATTAACTGAACATGTGCTCCCAATCTGACCCTGTGGCCAAAAGGACTAATGTGATCATGGGATGCATAAATAGGGGAATCTCCAGTAGGAGTAAGGTGTTTATTTTTTCTCTATAGTTGGCACTGGTGCTATTACTGCTGAAATACTATATCCTGTTCTGGGGCCCACAATTCAAGAAGAATGTTGATAAATTAGACAGGGGTTCAAGGAAGAGACATGAGAATGATTACAGGATTAGAAAACATGCCTTATAATGATAAACTCAAAGAGCTCAATCTATGTACCTTAACAAAGAGAAGGTTAAGGGCTCACTAGATTACAGTCTATAAGCATCTACATGAGGAAACAATTTTTAATAATGGGCTCTCTCTCTTTAGCAGAGAAATGTGTAACATGATCCAATGTCTATAAATTGAAGCAAGACAAATTCAGACTGTAACTGAGGCTCATGGTGGATTCTCCATCACTGACAATTTTTAAATCAAGACTGGATGTTCTTCTAAAAGATATGCTCCAGGAATTATTTGGGGGAAGTTCTATGACTTGTGTTATACTGGAGGTCAGACTAGATCACCACAATGGTTCATTTTGGCCTTGAAAACTATGAATCTTTAATTATATGATCACATACTATTTTTTCTACCAGACTTTTGCCTGATTCAGTTAACAGAATGGACACTACTCAGGGAATGAATCAAGACTATGCAATGTATGAAGCTATTGTCTGCAGGACCTCTGCTTTGCTGGAAGTTGGACAGTGTGTAGTTAATGAGAGAAGGAATTAC
This sequence comes from Emydura macquarii macquarii, assembly GCF_026122565.2. Classification (NCBI taxonomy): domain Eukaryota; kingdom Metazoa; phylum Chordata; order Testudines; family Chelidae; genus Emydura; species Emydura macquarii. The sequence continues at coordinate 3,502,879 of NW_027132344.1, forward strand.
AGGAAGAGAAGGGATGCTCTCATGTTAAGGCAGTTGAATGTCATGCTGGAGAACAGGATTCTATCCTTGCCTCACCAAAAAACTTCCTATGTGATGCTAGGGTACATTGCTTAAACCAAACTTTTCACAGGTGGCCATTGATTATGTGTTACTAATTTTCTGGGTGACTTGAGGCATTTTAGGACCTGATTTCCGGAAGTGCTGAGCACTCAGAATTGCAACTGTAATCAACAGCAGCTGTGCTTTGAATATAAAGTTCTATTAAAATGCTCTGAAAAATTAAGCTGTAGTTAGGCACCCAAAGTTAATGGATATTTAATTTTGGCCTTACTGTCTTTGAGCCTTACTTTTTCAGATGTAATATGGGGTATTTGGCATATGCAATCTGGTCAAGCCAAGTCATAACGTTCTTATCAATGATGTTCAAGGCACGAAGACCTCCAGGAAGTCAAGTCATTTTGCAGTCCTCAGCAATATATGTCATGGTTTGTGGAAGCCCACATCAACATAGTGGACTGTTTCTAAAATGCCAGTGAAATTCCACTGCAGCACAAATTCCATATCTGGTATGAAACTGGTTTAGAAGGCTCCATTTCCTTTGCCGTAAATCAAACCTGGGTTGAAGCTGAGTGGGGGCCAAGAGAATTATTTGTCACTTTCTCTGCAGACCATGAAGCTTGCCACACGTCCTCTATAATAAATCCTTCACCCGGTAAACTTATGCACAACGGGCACTGTGAAGGCAGACAACTATGTGATGGCTTAAACAAATGGGGTAATAATACCCTATTACTTCACAGAGACGATGTAAGAATAAATTGAACAGACAACCTTCAGTCTATCATTTCCTAATTTTTGAATGTTTGAGTTTCCAACCTTGACATTCTTTTAGTGTTCTTTTTTTCAACATAATATGTATAAAGTTAAGCCAGTATGAAGTTAAGTCTATGGGAGGAGGAGGATGAAAATGGTTAGTGACACTGGAGGACTTCAAATGAGAGATTTTAAAAACTGATTGTTCAGCATGGAAATGCAGGAGAATCAGACTGTTTTGAGGGACAAAGACAGAGGTGTATATTATTATATTTTATCCATATGTCTGATGAAAAGGTCACTGATCATTTTAACACAGACTTTGAGACTGTAGTACATTAAAATTGATTGCTTCCCCCCCCCGAATAAACGTCTCACTTTATATACTAACTGGATGTAGCTGGCCTCCAATAAGACATGCATAACTTTGCAAACTAGTTCTGTTCCCTCACCATCCTACATTCCTGGAACTGCTTTCTTGCTAAACAAATAATATAAAGTTGCAGCAACAAACCCAGACTTGTATTAGTAGATCTGGCCTATTTAGTTAGTCAACAAAGTATGTTTTCAAAAGTGTCGAGAAATATCAGTACTGCCTTTGTGGAGATCAAGACACCATATGAAGAAGAACATTTATGCTGCTATAGTTAAGGTTGTTTTAGGCAATCTCTTACAAGCCTTATATTTATTAGTATATACTCCAACTCAGCCATAATAATTCATTCTGTGTTGAAATTTGGCACAGTTTCAGTCCTGGAGAAAACTGTTTTAATTATTAGTCTAAATCTTAAAGCTTTTGCCTAAAAAATATGCTATGATCTGGAACATATTAACATTTATTTGTATTTTAAGATCCTTAATGTTAAAAGTAAAAATTTGCAAGTTATTAACTCATAACGGCTTGTTTTTGGAGTTAATACACAGGCCTGGAGAACTGGGTTAGAAGTTACAGGATCAGCTACTGGCTTTTTCACAGACTGTATAATCCTGAGTGAGGGCTTGTCTGCATAATGCAGCAATGTGAACTACATCAGTGTGGTTCTAAAACACACTAACGTGCTGTCCACTATGTGGTCTTTGTAAGCCCAGCTGGTGCACACAAAGTTCCCTATTGTGCTTTCACATTGTACCTACCTTCCCTTAAGAGAACTTTTAGTGCACATCTGCAGGGTCTACATAGACCTGTTAGTGCTCTTTAAATTCACATCCCTGTAATGCACAGCATCACACAGTGTATATACAAGCCCCAAGTCACTTTCTGTGTCTATGTTCTGCTTTGTGAAAGGGGATAGCAGTATTCAAACAATATTCAACAAAATGCATAACACATGCAACAATCTTTGCCTCTAAATGCATTTCTCTAATAATACTGTCTCTTTCATGATACTTTATTTGGTGACTGAATTTCTGAAAATGTAATATATTAGAAGGTATTTTTTAAAGTTTATTGTGTATCACAGCACTGCAAGAAGAGTGTATCCTATGTATCCAAAGCTCAATGCATCTGCCAGTAGGCTGAGGCTTGCTTGAGATAGGAACTGTGCTGGTGCTTTGTACTTCAGTTTACTATATGCTGCTTCTGGCTACTGATATTCATGTCCTGAATCGTGCAGCAACTGGAAAAACAGAGTTCAAGGATATGATAAAGGTGCCCTATGAGGAACTCATATATGTAAACATTATTTACCACAAAATAATTTAGAAAAAAGTTCTGGCAGCATATTTTAGAGTAATCATCTGTATGGTGCATTGATGTACATATTGCCTTTCAAAGAGAGTAGGATAGGTTCCTTGTGAGGACATGCTTACAATTTAAGAGCCCATTCTTGCACCCCTTAATCATGTAAGGCCCTTGATTTGTATTCTTATTCAGCCAGATAACAGCTACCTAAATTTGTGCTAGTAACTGTTTTACATTCTAATTCCTTGCTTTGTACTGTGTTCTTACAGAATGCAATTTTCAGAAGCACCTAAGTGACTCAGGATGACTTTTGCTCCTAAATCACTTAGTTTCTTTTAAAAATCCCTTCCAGTATGTACAAATCCTCAATAAGTATTGAGGCAGTTTTTTCCTTGAAACTGTTGAAATGCCTTGCTCAGAAAGACATATTTTCATCTTTTGCTCACACTGCTTTAGGTAGCTTATTAGAGATGCAATTAATACTTTTTATTTGTATTCGCTTCATATGAATAGTTGCTGTTTTTAAGTATTTATATTTGAGCAAATACTGAAAAACAAATCATCGGAGTGAAATCTAACCCTGTTGAATTCAGTGGCAAAACTCGCATTGACTTCCATAGGGCCAGGATTTCACGTTGACTATCTGTAGTGGCTGCCATATTTGCTAAAATCTGCTAATTTTGCTAAATCCCAAATATCCCCTCGAATGATTTCCCCACCCATCACCCTACAGGACAAGTCAATTCCAGGAAGAGAAATGCAGAGCAAGCAAGGCACTTTTAAAGTCAGGGAGAGCATTAGGACACTCTCAAGCCACTGGGAAAGGAAATAAAGCTAAAGAGTCAAAAAAGTTCCAGAGGGGTAGCCGTGTTAGTCTATGTATAGCAAAAGCAAGAGTCCTATAGCACCTTAAAGACTAATAAATTTCTGTGGGCATAAGCTTTCGTGGGCTGCAACCCTCTTTCCTTGTATCTGACGAAGTAGGTTGCAGCTCACAAAAGCTTATGCCCGCAAAAATTTGTTAGTCTTTAAGGTGCTACAGGACTCCCGTTGTTAAAGAGTCAAAGTTACTGTAAATTCAGAGAGAAAAGCCTCAGGGACGATCCAGACACTATCTGCACAAGCCATATTGTTTAGAATGGCTTTTATCTAGGTTCACACTCTACACAACCTGTAACTGTCTTAAGTGCAGCTAACTATAAGTATGTCTAAACAAATACATTGGAGAACACCATGAAACATCTTTAAAAAGCAAAGCAGAAAATGATCCAAAACTGATCTATTTGTAGTAATTTCTTCAGTCTTACTGATCCCTTGCATCATACAAAATGGAGAGGAGGAATAACAGTCCCTAGCCTCACTACCCCAACACAGGAATAAAGCCACGAGTCCCAGCAGGTGCACTCTGGCTCTCAAACTTCTGAAGATTGTTGTATGCGGCTCAAAGGATCAGTAAGTTTGGCCATAAACTTGGCTATAAAGCAAATAACTCTGTCTGCTCCATGTGGATATTCAAGAGCTCTTTATGCATTTTGTAAGCATACACATTTACCCTGGTGTCACTATAAAAAATCCTTTTTACCATTTCCATTCTACTATCTTCTATCTACAAATGAGATCAAGCTAAAATATTTCATAGCCCAATTCCATCCTCCCAACATTGTAAAACACTCCAAGTTTGAGTTGATAAAAGAACAGAAAAAGTTATAGTCAACATGCTGAAAAGATTAATAACTTTAAAGCTACTGAACTCAGTTTCTTCAGATGACTTGTTTGGTAGCGCTTAAGACATAAAATCAAGCAAAGTTTGAAGGCTGTATGAGTTGTAATTTACTGTATACAAAGTTGTATATGAAATTCCAGTTTGTATTTTATATTGTATTAACTGACAATGACAGTGCAAAAATTAACACTAATGCAAGATATCCAATCAGAACAATCTACTGGCAATATATTAAGGGCAAGGGGGAAGAGCAAGGAAATAATATATATTAATTTCTACGAAAGATGTAAATAAACATCATTGTACATGTACACACAATATTATATTAACATGAAATTTCTTACTCAAAATAATGTCCTAATGGGGTACAGTTTCAATGTGATCCATGATAATTCAGGTCGGTAACTGGTAGTAACAAGACTTACTTGGCCAACATACAGAGGATCTGAATCAGCAAGGCAGATATGCATGTGTCTAAGATTAAGCACATGAATAGTCCTGATGACCTCAGTGAGACTAGTCACGTGTTTAGAGTTAGGCATGTGCTTGAATACCTTGTTGAATCAAGCTTATGGTGTCAAAAAAAGTGTGCAATGTGCTTTACAAATAGGATTTCAACACACAAACAAGGAATTTACTCTTGATCATCCAGTCTCAAATACATTGTGTAGGTTAGTAACAGATGACTGTTAACCATTGCCTAATCAGTTCTAATAAAAAGTTTACAAAATTACTAAAAACATTTGGCTAAACTGAGATGTCCAGAAAGTCAGCTAACATCTTGGGAACAATCAGTCATAATGCAAAACAAGGTCTCAACAGTTCTGAATATACCCTGATTACAATTTGTATCAAAGATGTTAGAGAGTATTCACTGATTAATAAAGTGGGTAGACATAATGATTTGTGCTAGAAATATCACTAGAATAAATTATTGAGAGGTATATTTAGTTCAGATTAGGTTACAGTCATTCAAGCAGGTGTGCTTCACTGAGAAAATCTGTTCACTTTTCACTTCTTAAATATTCAGGCAAGGTCCACCAAAGTTTTTAAAACAAAATCTGTTATTCAATAATGCTTATAACAGTAAAGACAGTTTCAAAATAATATTTCCCAAATTAACTACAATCCCTTCCATAAATACTGTATATAGTTAATTTAATTTGGAGTTCAGAATTTCTGCAATTCAGGACCTCTAAGGTATTCTGAAGGGCAGTTCTTAGACAAGAAAATTAAGTAAGTATTTTAAATGTCACAGACACAGCTAGCAAGTATATAAACTAGTCATATAGTGAAAGAACCCAAGAATTTCAATATGCAATGAAGACTCAATACAAAGATGAATCATGCCCAATTTTAAAATAGATAAATATAAACTGGAACCCTTCCTAATTAATGAACAAATTCTTAGTCAAATATGGTTATGTGAAGAATTAATGCAAATTATATGAAATAAAATTGTTTTAACAAATCAAAGAGCAAGGTTGCATAGTTGTCTTAACTATATAATTCCAGCACTTGTCTAATTTGGTGCTTAGGTATCAAGCTGATAGACACTTTAGAATTCCCTGAACTCTGAGTTTATGGAAAATAGATCCTGTCAAACTACACTGGGATTTCATGGGATTACGAATTTGATTGATAAAGGTAATAGTGGTTATGTAATACACTTAGATTTTTGTAAGACATTGGATCTGATACTGCATAACATTTGAATAAAAAACTGGAATATAAAATTAACATGGTATACATGAAATGGATTAAAAGATGGTGGCTAACTGGTAAATCTTAAAAGATAGTTGTAAACTGGGATCATCATAGAACAGGTGTGTTTCTAGTGGAGTCATTTCTTGGCCCTAAATTAGTCAGTCTTTTTCGATGACCATAAAGAAAACAAAATCAAAATCATCCATTTAGGAACAAAGAATGTAGGCATTCTTACAGAATGGGGAGCTATCTTGGGAAGCAGTGACTTTGAAAAAGATTTAAGCGTCATGGTGGATAAGCAGCTGAACATGAGCTCCCAATCTGACCCTGTGGCCAAAAGGGCTAATGTGATCCTGGGATGCATAAACAGGGGAATCTCCAGTAAGAGTAAGGAGTTTATTTTACTTCTATAGTTGGCACTGGTGTGACTGATGCTAGGATACTGTGTCCTGTTCTGGTGCTCACAATTCGAGAAGGATGTTGATAAACTGGACAGTGGGGTTCAAGGAAGAGCCACTAGAATGATTAAAGGATTAGAAAACATGACATAGTGGTAGACTCATAAAGCTCAATTTATGTACCATAACAAAGAAGATTAAGGGGTCACTGGATTACAATCTATAAGCATCCACATGGGAACAAATTTTTAATAATAGTCTCTTTAGCAGAAAAAGGTATAACACGACCCAATGGCTAGAAGTTGAAGCTGGAAAATATGCATAATTTTTTAACAGTGAGCATAATTAACCATTGGAACAATTTACCAAAGGCCATGGTGGATTCTTCATCACTAACAACTATTAAATCAAGACTAGATGTTTTTCTAAAAGATAGTCTGGCTTCATAGAGCCTAGATGATCACAATGGATCCTTCTGGCATTGGAATCCATGAATATGGAAGTTAGTGACCTGTAACTGGAGGTTCTTCGAGATGTGTGGTCTCTAGCTGCATTCCACACATGGGCATACATGCACACCATACACCTGAGATCAGAGATTTCTAGCAAGTAGTATCCATTGGTCCATGGCTGCACAGTTCTTCTCATGCTCTGAAGTGGGAGTATAAGGTGTGATGTGGACCATGCCTCTCATCGCAAACCCAAAGCAGAGAGGAAGGAGTACAGATAGTGGAATACATATAGGGAACACATCTCAAAGAACCTTCAGTTACAGGTCAATACATCCAATTTGTTATTCTAGTGCTGGTCCCTATATGTATTCCACATATGGGTGATTGATAAGCAGTATTTAAACAGGAAGAGGATGTGAGAATGCAGTTGGTACAGATGCTTGTAATACTGCAGCCCCAACAGCTGCATCTGCAGAGGACACAAACTAATGCATAATGTTTAATGAATGTATGGATGGAGCTCTGGATAGTGGCTCTACTGATGTCCAGTAAAGGTACCTCTCAGAAAGGTGCCACTGAGGTTGCTTCTGCTCTAGTCGAATGGGCTCTCACACCATCAGAAGGAGGTATACGCACCAGTTGGAAACATAGAATGACGCAGCTGGAGATCAACTTATAGAGTCTCTGAGCAGATGTGCCTTTCCTTGCGACCATTCCACTACAATGACAAATAACCTTGGTGATTTTCTAATCAATTTCATCCTTTGCAGGTAGAACAATCCAGAGAGTGAAGTCTTCTCTCTTGATTGGAAGCATGAGGTTTTGGGAAGAATACCAGTAAGCGGACAGGTTGATTTATGTGAATTAAAACTACTTTTGGAATGAATTTCAGATGAAGAGAAACATTCTCCTTATGAAAAATAGCATAAGGCATGTCAGCTATGAGTGCTCCCAGTTCACTCACCCTTCTGGCCTTTGTGATGACAACTAAAAAGGTAACTTTCATGGAAAGCTAAGTCATAGAACATGTGGCCAGTGGTACAAATGGTGGTCTGGCAAGTACTAATAGCAGTACAAAGTTGAGGCCCTATTATGGTGTAGGTATCACTGTCAGTAGGAAGATCCTAATTAAACTCATCAGGAATCTAATTACTCCCTTTTTACTCACCTAATAGTAACCTTCTACCAGAAGATGGAAGGCACCAACTGGTGCTATACAGAGAACTAAGGGAAAGCTCTGTAGTTTTCAGGGACAGGAGATATTCTAAAATAGCAGGGATATCTGCAGTCTGAAGATGATTGATTATATTGCACCCAAGAAAAGAAATGCCTCCATTTAGCCTATTAACATTTTCTGTTGGAGTCTTTGCTACTTGGATTGAGAACAGACTGAACAGCCTCCGAGCATGAATGTTTTAGACCTAATGCCCATCCAAATGCCAGGCCATGAGGGAAACGGGGCCTGGGTGGGGGTTTTTGGTCTTCCCTTCTCCTGGATTAGTAGAACTGAGAACAGACTGATGCTGATGGAAGGATGGTTTGACATTCACAGGAAGTCTGGAAACCAGAACTGCTTCGGGCAGCTGGGTGCTAAAAGAATCGATATGACAAAGCTCGAGTCCATCTTTCACAGAACTTGTGGTAACAAAAGGATGGAAGGAAAGGCATATCTGAGAGGGTGTGTCCATGGTAACAGAATGGCATCACCCCTAGAACTGCGGCCCAGAGTTATTCTGAAACAGTAAAGGGTGAACTTCTTGTTTATTCTGAATGTGAATAGATCCCAGAACGGTGTTCCTCACTATGTGAAGATCTTGTTCAGGATGGAATTGTTTATTTCCCCCATGTGGTCTGTGAAGAAATGCCTGCTGTGACTGTCTGCTAGACAATTTTGTTCACCTAGTAGGTATGTAGCCAAGAGAATTATGTGGTTTTTGATGCACCATTCCATCAAGTGGCTGCTTCTAAACACAGAGGAAGGGACTTTGCTTCACCCTATTTGTTCAGATAAAAGAGTCATGTTGTCTGTCATTATTTGGACATGGTGGGATTGAATAAGTAGGAGGAATGCATTACGGGCTAAATGGACTGCTCTCAGCTCTTGTAGACAGATATTCATCCTGGACTCCTAAGGAGACCAAGTGCCTTGCGCGGTGTGATTATCCAGATGAGCATCCAATCAGCGATGTGTCTGACAATGGTCACATTGGGTGTGAATATGACAAAAGGAACTCCCACACGTACTTGTTCTAGGTTCATCTGCTAGGCAAGAGAAACTGTGACTTTGGTGGGAATGGTTGCTCTGGTGTTTATGTGGTCTTTGTCTGGTGAGAAAATAGGTCAGAACCAGGCCTGTATGCACACAAGTGAAGCCTGGCAAAGGGTGTTACATAAGGATATGATGGATGTAGCCTAGTTATAAAAGGCAGACCCTGACAGTGGTTCATGGTTTGAAAGTGACTTGTCTTATCAAATTGTTCATGGCCTAGAATCTTTTCAAAGGGAGATAGGCCTTCACTGAGCTCAAATTTAGGGTTGCTCCTATAAAGTCAGTAGGGCTTGGGGAGTCAAAGTGGACTTTTCTTTGTTGACAGATTCCCAAGACTGCCAGAAAATGATGCAAGAACAGAATCACCAACTGGATTTCCTGACTGGAGCGAAACATTAGGAGCTAGTCATCCAGATATAGAAAGACTGTGTAGCCATGACATCTCATGTGGGCGGCCACTACTGAGAAGACATTTGTGAAGACTCTGAGTGCTGTTACTAGCCTGAATGGGAGTACTATGAACTGTTAGTATTCTTGTTCTGTCAGAAACCAGAGGAATCTTCTGCGACACAAATGAATGTCCACATGAAAATAAGTGTCTTTCATATTGACAGACATAAGCCACATTCTTTCCTGCAGGGAGGGGATTATTGATGCCAATGTAACCGTTTGGAATTTTGATTTGTGAATAAAAATATGCAATGGTTGAAAGTCAAGAATGGGTCTTCATCCTCATTTTTCTTGGGGACTAAGAAATATGGGAAGTAAACCCCTTTTCCATGGTGCTGAGGTGGAATTTGTTCTATAACCCCTTGCTGAATGAGGGAAATCTGTCTCCTGACAGAGAATCTCCTCATGAGAGCGGTCCCTGAAGAAGGGTTGGGAACTCTATAGGGTAGCCAGAGTAGATGATTTCTAGTACCAACTTGTCTGTTGTGATTGCCCTCTAATTGTGGGTGAAGAGGGGGAGGCAGCGGCAGCCACAATAGGTTGGGGGGCAGTAGTGGATGGCATGGATAGGTGATTCTTAATCATCCCATAAAAAATAAGCCCTGGATAGTGTATGGGACTGAGCAGTTGCAGTTGCGGTAGCTGTATATCTAGGTTTCTGAACCCTCTGGCACTTGCACTGTGGTTTGAACATGTGCAGGTGGTAGAATGGTTGGTGGTCTTGGCTTGTACACCTCTTTATAGTGTTTCCTCTTCGGAGCAGCGGTGTAAATGCCCAGGGAGCGGAAGGTTGTTCTAGAGTCTTTCAATGAGTGTAGAGGCTCATCTTGAAAGGCAAGTCCTCTGTAGTATTTTGAACCTCCCTGGGGAACCCTGTGGAGTGCAGCCAAGACTCACATCTCATGACAATTTCCATGGCTATCCCTCTAGACACAGCGTCAGCTGCATCCATTGTGGCTTGAAGGGACATTTTGACCACCAATTTGCCTTCGTCACTGAGGGCCTTGAATTGGGCCCTGTCCTCCTGAAGCAGTTTACCTTGAAGTACAAGATCTTCAACTAACTGTTGAAATCATATTTAGCTAACAAGTCTTGGTAGTTAGCAATACAGAACTGAACACTTATAGGGAAAAAACCATCTTCCTCCTTAGCAGGTCAAGTTACTCAGTGCCCTTGTCTGTGGATGTAGTCTTGAGATGCTGTAATTTAGACCTTTCAGTGGCTACTTGAACCACCAGTGAGTTTGATGCTCCATGTGTGATAGGAACTCAGCTCCCTTGGCTATTACAAAATAGGGCCCCTCAGCCCTTTTTGGTGTGGGGCACAGGAGGCAAGTGTGCCAGACTACCCTAGCTGTTTCCATGACAGTCTTGTTTACTGGACGGGCTACTCTACCAGAAGGCAGTAAAATGTTAAGGAGTCAATGTTGAGTATCCTAAACCTTCTCTAGTGGAATCTGGAGGTCATTTACCATTCTCTACAGAAGCTCCTGATATTGCCTGTGATCATCAAGCAGGGATGGCAAAGATGGGGCAATTGCTTCATTTGGAGAGGAAGATAACATGACCATTGTTATTGTTGGTACCTGCAGATTGGATTCGGTTTCTTCTCCCTCAGACTGCAACAGAGCCGGTAGGTGTTGTGTGGGAGAGGTACAGTGGGACTCATGGACAGAACCAGGATGCCTGCCATAAGGATCCCATGGGCCTCAATAGGGCTAATATGAATGGTCAACTGGTTGAGAGGGACCCCACTGCATCAGATACCATCACAGTCCCTTGGGTACTTGTGTCTAGATGAAGGACAGACTGAATTGTCTTCTTTCTCTGTCTGAACTCATCTCCCTAGGTGGGCATGAAGGAATGTCTTGAGCATCCAACTCCTCCAAAGAGAAGGCTGGTTCCTGCTCAACCAGTAGAGCCATTGGTACCTGTGGGTGAAAGCTTCTACCTATGGACTGAGGAGGGGAACATTCCCATCTCCTTGAGGTAGTTTCCTCCTCTGGTGTCACAGTGTTTCTTAGGAGGGTTAGACCCAAAAGAAAAGGAAACCAAATATAAGATAGAGTGAAGACATCCTCCAGTGAGAGGCAAGTTTTGGTTAGTCCTAGAGCATTCCACTAGTTGGGACTGACAGCTCTGGCACATCCATGGTCATTGTAGATGGCAGGTCTTTACAGGGATTGGTCAGTACTGCCGAAGAGTCTACTCAGAAGCTCTTAAATGGCATCAGTAGGTGCTGATACTTAGCCTTATGAATCAGAGCCAACATTGGTACTAGCAGATCCTCTCTCCTTTGCACTTTGTCCACATGCTCACAGGGTTTAAGCAAGCCTAAATCCTTAGGACCCAAACATGAAGACTCACCCAACTTGGATGGAGTTGGGGAGGGATCCTTTCTCTAGGAAGAGAACCTGGAAGGAGATCTATTTGTATACTCATGCGCGCTCCCTTTGTCATGTGAAGCCCTGCAGGATGCTGCCATAGACTTAGCAGATCTGGCTTCTGCTCCTGAGCTCATGCTTGGAGGGGTGCTGCTCTCTGGTTGCTGCCGATGTACAGACATGGGTCCTCTTGGCCAGGATCAGACTGAGATCTCAGTCTTCTTCATAAAGATGTTTTCTAGCCAAAGCGATCATGCCTTGTGGGTTTGAGGAGAAAGTTAGCAGCAACTACTGCACTTAGCGGAGATGTGTGCCTCTCCCAGACAACAGAGGCAGTGTTGGTGCTTGTCGCTCACGGAGAAGGAACAGGGGCAGGACACAGGTCTTAAACCCTGGGATTTTGGGTATAGTCACTGTCCGCAGGGAGAGACACCCAGAGAAGGAAACAAACTAAGTTATGCAAACTATACTAAGATTAAAAACTAACTACAATGAAATACTAAAATATTTAGAATATATTTACATGTTTGAAGAAGAAAGCAGCACGGAGAAATCTGTGGACATGGAGGATTTCGACTCAGGCCACACAGCAGCAAGAAGGAACTAAAGGAGTGTTGGTATACACTGCCCCTTTGGTTCAGAGCACGAGAAGAACCATCTTATAGGCATGGACCAACGGACACCACTTGCTAGAAATCTCCAATCTCAGATGTGTGGTGCACATGTGTACCCATGTGTGGAATACACATCAGGGCCAGCACTTGAAGAACTAGGAGTTATTTGCCAAAATGTAAGTATAAAAACAGATCTCCGCTTTGACTGGCTCCCTGCTCCACCCATCCCCACCTCTGGTGCCTGTTGTAAAGAAATGGGCTTTTCACCCTTGGAGTGGGGGGTGTCCTGCCTCACATAATCAACCAGATTAAAAGCACTTGCACAGGTCTAATTCACACCACTCTCCAACCCAAAGGATGTATCTCACAAGCAGAGACCTCCAGCTGCTGGTGCCACTGCCACTTTGGTGTCTCACGGGGAGAATCTGGGGTCAGACCTTTACTGACCACATTTGGAGGTGATATGGCAAAATAAAACTGAAAAAGCAGAGAAAAATATTTTTTCATTTAATTTTTAATTACAGTAATGCTAGATGTCACTTGTAACTAGGTTAAAAAAAATGTAGGCAGAAATGTTTTTAAGTTGACTATATCACTTTAAAAACTAATTATGTCTCATCCTTCTCCAACTATATGGTGGTATTATTTCTTACCCCAGAGAAGGCAGACCCTAAAAGCTGAATCACTTCATCACTATTAAGCGTGCCCTCCTGCTCTTCCTGAAGTCAATGGCAAAACCCCTGTGGGCTTCAATGGGAGAACAGCTGCAACCTAGGACTGCAAAGAGGCAAAGATTCTGAGTCTGCCTGCTCTATTACTGGCTTAGCATAAAGAATCGATGTTTTCAAATCTAGACATTCCTTAACATTTATGAGCATAAAATATTAATCTACAAGAGGTTTCGGAATAAAATGCAGCTCAAAAATGAGACAAACAAACAATGAAGGAATTAAGGCATGGCCGAAAAATATCTTCTGGGTACTGAAGTACACCTCAGACAAATACGATGTGGAGGCAGCATAGCCATTCTGTGGCTATTGTGAAAATTAGCGTTGCCCTATGCTGATATCTGGATGAAATAAAATCAATAATCAGTGAAAGACCCAGAGCTACAGATATAATTCCCAGAAATTACAAACTGTTATATTTGGCACCATCTTCCTCTCTGTTAGATGTGGTTGTACATTTTCATGTGGTTGTACAGGTTTTCTGTTGCAGACTTCCAACAACGCATTAGAAGCCTGATCATGCTTCTATTAAATCAATGGCAAAATCCTCATTGATTTTAGTAGTGCAAGATGAGGCTTTTAATTAAATAGTAGTTACCTGTCCTTCAAATAAGGAAACAAGATTCCTAATAGAGCTACCAATTTCAGACTGTAGAAGGTGGCAAAAAAGTTGCAGCACACCTGACTTACTCAGTAAGGAATATTTTGTAAAAAGTTTTGATTGTCAAGGAGAGTCAGCTGAGACAAATTTTACACTATGCCCACAAGAAGCTGGATCTTAAGAAAAATATAAAATACAGCTAAAAGAATGGGAAAAAAGGAGGAAGAAAAGAAAAAGGAAAACAAGGTCAGGCAAGAGTTGTAGTGGCAAGTACATTATGCTTGGACATGCCAGGGATCTAAATTCAGGTTCTCACCTTAGTCTTTCACTCCTAGACCAACAACCCACAAGGAAGTGTGTGAGAAGTACACTCTGTTGTTCTTAAGCAACATCTTGAGTACAGTTGATACAAAGGGCAGCAATGACTGACTCCAGATGAAGCCACGTCCAGCCCTCCTCTGGCAGAGAAATTATAGCTGCTGTTTTAAATTTTGCAATGTACTTATTTACAGACATGTGTGTAGCTTTTATTAATTGAGTCTTGGAACACCTCACAAATATGAATGAATGTCATATCCTCATCACTACTGTGAAGAAGGGAAACATTATTATCCTCATTTCAGAGATGGGAAACAGAGGCATGGAAATGTGATTTGTCTAAAGTCACACTAGAAATCTGTGGTAAAGCTGGGAAATGAATCCAGATCTCTTGACTCATGTTTGGAGAAAAGTGGATATTAGATAATTGTTATCTTCAGTGCAGAGAACAATCCCTCTTCTTCACCACACCAGCAAAACAAAACAGAAAAGGGAGACTTCTGTCTACATTTTATAGCTTGAAATGAGAAAAATATTAACTAGAAGTAATTTTAGCATCTTTAATATAATGCAGGAAATATCTGCATGAAGCAATAAATTCACTATGAATTCTGAAGTCTTAATTCCATTTACACTCTTATCAATCCGCATTAGATGCTCCAAGAACATTTGCCGCAATGTCTGAAGATTGAGAGCTATCCAAATGTAATATCCAGACTGGTGATCATGGGTGAGAGGCAGGAAAAATGGTGAGCAATATGACCTATTGACTCCCATGTTGTTCTAATTTAACATTTCAATAGGAGTACTCTAAAACATTTATAAAGAGGCCTTAGAATTTGCTAACTTCTCAGCATGTTCTGAGAATAGTACTAGGACCATTTGCATGTCAGTTTGGCTCTGCACTTAGAAAGTTTCTAGTTTATATCAGCTAAAATAAATACAGTCCCCGTACAACTGTAGGCTCATACAATAGACACAGTTTTCATAATGTTCACATCTAATGGATGCAGATTTTGAGCCCCAGGGGTGAAAAAAAAATCACACTACTTCATGAGTAAATTACACAGTTAGATGGGTAAGAATCAGTCCTTTAT
The DNA here is from genome assembly GCF_026122565.2 of Emydura macquarii macquarii. Classification (NCBI taxonomy): domain Eukaryota; kingdom Metazoa; phylum Chordata; order Testudines; family Chelidae; genus Emydura; species Emydura macquarii. The sequence goes on from NW_027132344.1 coordinate 3,518,113, forward strand.
AAACTCCGCCACATTCTGTAATTTAGGCCACGAACTGCCAGGGTAAGCATACAATTCTAAAAAGATTTGCAGCCCTTGCAGCAACTGATACAATCCTAAGAGAGACTGGTTCCCCCTTGTCCTTAGCATCTGAGCTAGAAAAATGTAGTATAGTCAGCAACAATAAATCAGCTTTCCAAACTGTCCGATGAAATTCTGTTTGAAATGGTGTCCACCAAAAGACTGAGTTCACAAAATAATGATCTTCTAGCAAGAAAAATTTATTGTTTTGCTGTTTTTGTTTTTCTGGACATTTGTCAACAGTCTATTATGCATTATGGACAAAATCCTCAACCCAGCACCCAGTGCAGGAGGATTGGGCACTTGGACAATGTACAAGAGAGGAATTCTCCCCACCAAGCTAGAGCTCTGCAGAGGCTACTACTTCAGTCCAACAGTTGCAGCAGTGCTCTCCAGCCTCAACACATGCCACCATCAGTGGGACCAAGCACCAGAGAATCTGCAAAATGATGAATCTCCTGGACTTTTCTCCACCTTCTCTCTACTGAGCAGAAAATCCTCCATACACAGGACTTCAAGTTGATGCATCTCAACAGAACACACGCACCATACACTCTGTCTCTTCATGCACGACCATGAAATCAAAACCTTTTTTCTATAACAATTGTGGCAAAGCACCCCCTCAGTCTTGCTGGCTAGGCTGTCTCCCCTGACGGGACGGCCCTAGGGTAAATCTGCCCCATGCTGGATGAGCCTTTTTGCCTCTCCTCTCAGCGTCTTTGTCCTAGAGTGTTCGAGGTGGGCCTTGGTTTGAGCCTGAGGAAGGCCCCTCTGACCTTCGGGCCCCAGCAGAGAAACTTTCCTTGACTCCTTTGGTGGGGCTGCAGTCGTGGTGGGAAGGGGAATGGTATCAGCCCTTCCCCCAAGCTGGTGCCTGGGTTTTTTTCCCCTTTTGCTGCTCTCCTTCTGGAGAGAAGCGCTCTCTCCTATACTGGGGAAGTCTCTCCTCCTACCGCCACAAGCCTTCTGGCATCTTGTGTCTCTCCCCTCTTCTCACAAGCAGAGGTGGGGTTTTAGTAGGCCTGGAGTATCCTTTAAATTGGCACAGGTGCCTCTAATTGACCTGTAGTAACCTCACCTCTGCCTGCAGGGAAAAGGGCCTTCAACGTTCTTGGGCTGACATACCTGCCCTCAAGTACTCTTTTGTAGCCCTCCAGCCTGACTTTATCACACAGTGTATTTGTCCTTGTAGAATATTCAAACCAATTCTTAGAAACTGCATAATAAACTGCTATATGATACTAATGATTAAGAAAGCTTAGAAGCAATGTAAAAAACACATAAGTGATTACCTCTCCTACGAAGACAACCATAACACAATCAAGTTTCTCTTCTGGAGACAGTTTATCAATAAGGGAGTGAAGAGTTTCTGTAAGATAAGACTTTACTTTTCTCTTCACGGTGGGAATTCCCATTACAATTGAAACTGAAATTAAATAAAAACAGTCATATGCACAATCAAGTTATAAGATATACGTCTTTACATAACAAAGCATTAATTCAGAAATACACACAAAATATTAAGAGGCTGAGATATCATGGTAACCAAAAACAATGTCAAAGCATGCAAGTATCATTGGGAACACAATTAATAGAAACAACATCAATTTTTAGAGGAAACAGCCAACAAAAAAAAAAATAGCAAATGCTGAAAGTGTCACAATATTAATATATATATATTGTTAAGATACATACAACCATGATGTCAGTTAAGGTTGCACTGAGACTTAGGCTTGGTCTATACTGTCGGCAACAGTCGAAGGCAGATACGCAAGCTATGTAGTATAGCTTGCATATCTCCCGTCGACTTAGTAACTTTGACTTACCGTGTCGTCTCCACTGCGCTGCACTGATGGGAGACGTGGGGGTGGATTTACAGCATCGACCGGAGAGCACTTACAGGATAGACTGAGTGGGTCTCCACTGCCCACTCAATCAATCCTGTGGCATCGATCCAGCAGCGCCGACAGAGCCGCCGACAGTGTAGACATACTCGTACACAAAGTAGAATAAAATCCCTTTGCAGAGTTTAGTCTCCAAATTTGGTACAACAGGTTTTCACAGACAAACTAATCTTCTATGTAATTTTTTTAGTAAAATATTTACTAATTTTTGCAGAAAAAACTTATAAAAATCTCCTCTTTTCCATAAACTATCCCAAATACCACCATTCTGACTCCAATCACATTGATGCTAACCCCATCCACCTATCCCTATCTTCCACATGACTGCTCAATCTTCATACTCCTTAGCCTATCCCCAATACACAGGACTGCCCTCCCACTGGGAGCAGAATGAGTGGGGGGAATAAAACAGATGAATAGGACTGCATCCAGTAGTGAGAGAGCATAGTGACCCTGGGCTAAAGCAGCTATATTCAAAGGGATCTCACCTTTAAATACACAAAATCAAGTTGAGCTGAAAATACTGATTGGCATTCTTAACTCCTCCTCTTGTGCCTACAAACCACAGAACTCTCAGAAAGGTATGTGATGTTAAATTCTACACTGAGTAGAAATGCCTACCCAGCAGGCACAACAGGAAAAGAGAAGGATGGTGAAGCAAATCTTAATTTCTCTACTATTTTTAGGACCCTTGATTTTAATGTTTTTTTGGCTATTTAAATTTTTATATAGTATATGGTTGTCTTAAACCAATGGAAGAAAGTCTGAGTCCTCCCCTTTGCTGGTTAAATACATACAAAACATTTATTTCCATTTTGTTAATGTGTGTGATTGAGAATACAAGACTTGATCCTGCACATTTGATAAATGGGCATGCATCTTGTTAAAACAAGGACAGACTCAAACCCATAGACCACAAAAAACACATTAATTGTAAGTACTACTATTAAAACAAGGAAGCAAAATAAAGATTAGATTATGAGAGCATCAGCAATTCCAGATCAGATGGCAGAAAGACACACACGGATTAATATGTCGGGCCTTCATGCCTTATAGACACGCAGACATGCTTCCAAGTACATGACCCTGGTTGGGCTTTATCTGCTTTAACAGCTGCAGCTCCAAGAGTGGAATTATGTGGAAGTCTACTGATGAAGGAGCAGAACTTTTGAGGATTAAACACTTGTTTTGGTGAATATTTGTATTTACAAAGTATAAGGAATCAGTAAGAGCAGAAACATGTAGTCTAATATTAGAAGTATTTTTCTCTTCCAACCAAGGTCGAACTTTTATGGAGATGACCAAGCCGATTATCCTTAGGTGTCCATAATTTCAGGTCCACCATGTTATATATTGGAATTTATTGGTGGGAACACCAGACACTAAAAGGGTTAAATCCATGCTTGGTTACCTATATATCTGAATAGACAAAAGGGATGTGTCAGAAAACTAGTTTCAGAGCCTGTAATATTTCCATGCCTTGTTAATTTTTGTAAATCTCATTAGAAGGTAACACAAATTGATCCTGATGAAGTGCTTTTTATTGTATACCTTAGCACCTGGGGTAATGTGTAATCTGGGATTAAGCAGTAAGGAGCAAAACTGAAGCCAATTCCTTTCATCTTGGAATCAGTGAGAGTTCTAAGAGATATCACACAAATTAAATTACAGTTCTTTATTCTGTGAGCTACCAAACAATACATTAAATTATATTACCAAAACAAAATTAAGCAGTCCTTCAAATTTATATATTTAACATATGTATTATTTAAATTATGCCAGCATACCTCCTGTTCGTCCCAGGCCAATCTGTACAGAAGGTTGAAGGCTTCCTTCATTCTTCAACAAATGAGGCAAATGGTAGTAGATATTTGGCACCTGAAGAGATTTTCTGCTTGTTAACTCTTTTAACAATTTCAGTGTTTCATCTGCAAACACATATAAAACCAATAATGTGGAAAATCCATCAGAGAGGTTATATGTTTTTGCAGCAATAAATCATACGCAATTCCAAGCCTGATCATTCATTCTTGCTTTGTTTGAGTTAGGAACCATTTTTCAGATTTGTATAGTAGGGAACTAAAATCTTTTATTTTTTAAAATAGTTATGAGTAAGGTTGATATTTAATAGTTTTGCTGGAAACAGGAACATCATACTTACATAATTGCATGTGAGTTACAATATGCTGTGACCAAGGACAGAGAGGAAAGAACTCACCTTAAGTTAAACCCTCCATAAATTTTTACCTTGGGTGTGTCTTTATATTATAAATTATTACGGGCCTATTATATCCAAAAAATTCAAAATCTGTACCTACTCTCTCAGAGGCTCATCAGAAAGCAATAATTTACTCCTCAAATAAATAACTTCAAAATTGCATGCACGTTTTTACATACATTGCACACAAATATATTGCATAAAATAGGTCTTCACACAGAATATGGTGAAACAGTCCAGGAATTACATTTGGATATACTTTTTGTAATAAAAGCAGATCCCCCCACAAAACTATGCATATAAATTATTTACTGGGGTTAAATCCTAAAGTTAAACCTGTTCTTAAGGTGCTTCAACAATGGAGTATAAATATCAGCTTTGAAATCCCCTTGCCAGTATGTGTCAACTCTTAAATTAAATATGAAAACGGTAGCCAAACTTTTTAATTAGAAAAAAGTCATAGCACCTCATATTTACCTTTGAGATCTCATGAGTCTCATAAAAATCAGGTCAGGTCAGAAACAGGTTTGAAGACTTCCAAAGAAAACCTACTTACCGTAGAAGTAATGGTGACTCTGTAGGTATCAATCTTTCTCAGTGCTTCCTACACAACTGGAGGTGCCTTTTTTTGGATGAAATCTAAAACTAAACTCCTGACTACTTATAGTCTTGAAAAGGACCTTGTAAAAAGTGCAGTGAATAAAGTTAGCTTCCATGTGTGGGCTAAATTTCAATTTTGGTGATTACACTTTCCCCACCAAAATTTTCTCTGCAGATTCAATTACAGAAATAGGCCTGGAAGTTCACCCAAATGTATTCCAGGGTGGATGAATAACAACAGGATCTGCAAAGCAATTTGGATTCCTTCTAGATCTAAGGTACTAAACAAATACAACATAGATTTGACTATTTATATTTTAATTAAAATATACTATCATAGTAATCTCTGGGCACACTTACAATTCATTAAATTTAACACAAGAATTGGTGAACCAGTGTCAACCCAAAATAAGAGGCACTAATCCCAAAATTACAATGCTAAAACTAATTATACCTAGGCCATACTTCCCCCAGAAAAAAACCACAATGAAGAGTTAGCTTTATGTTATGCCCAAAAAGTCTCAACTTGGTTTCTGTCAGACCAATGTGGTAAGTAAATTACAGAGTAGAAGGTTCTCCACTAAAAACACACTGTCACTATTTGTTCAAATCTGAGGTTATTAGTGAGAATACAACAGCTGACCTCAGTGGGCAGGGCAGCACATGTGAGGGAAGACTGTTTTTCAGGCAGCTAGGCCCAAGCCATGTAGGGTTTGAAAATGTGTATTACTACTTTTAATTGCACCAAGAAGTGAACTGAAAAAAGACAGTGCAGTTTTGGAGAACTGGTATAATATTATCTCTTATAGAACTTTCACAAGGTTCAGCAATGGTGTACCTGGAGTTATTTCTTATGGAACTAAAACTCCAGATTCACAAAGTTTAGGATTGTTGTAAATTCAGATTAAGATCCAGATCCAAACTTTATGGCTCAGGCCCATCTCTAATTCTGCATGAGCTTTAGCTTCTACATGTTCCACAGTGTTAGACCATTATGGAGAATGCACTGTATTAGTCCAGCGTAGAGCTCACAATGACATAGTTAACAATGGCAATGTACACATCAGAGAGAAAAATCACAAGACAGGTTACCTGCAGATTGGGAGGGGGGGAAAAAAGGGAATTTGTCCCCAATGTTCCTGAAATCTAGAAGAGTGAGGCATTATCGTACCAAGGGACAATTTTTAATCAGTACCTGGCTGGAGGACCTAAGATATGAGCAGTAGACTACTGAGTAGACTCATCTTTCTACAAAAGACACTACTTGTCGAAGTTTTTCAACATTCTATAGTACAACTAGGAAGTAACAATAGACCTCAAATAATTAATCTAGCAATCAGGTAGATCAAATTGGTTTTAGATGTTCTTCTCATATGAAAAAAAATCAGGGAGCATTGGCTTAAATAGCTATAAACTGAGGTCCTTTGGAATAAAATTATTTTGGCAATTTTGACTTTTTACAGACAAGTAAAAAACTCTTAATGTCAGGGAAATATACTTCAAAACAGAAACAGTGGCAAAACTGTTGCAATATGGTTGTGCTAGGCTACAGCCTAATAATCTTTCCATATACAGCTCTTGTTAATTTTGAGGATTAGCCTCACAATTTGATAAAAAGGATGAGGTATAATAATTTTTAAGTATTTGATTATCTGTTTTGCAGAAAAGGGTAACAAATGTTTGCTGCTACTTATTACATTTTGAATTGCTTAAAAGACAATCTTTTAAAAAGAAAAGTTACTTTGAATTTCTTAAAAAGGCAAAATTTAGAAACACAGAATCCCAAAATCAGATTTTGGAACGTAAAAAAGATTTCATTCTACTTTTAACATGTAGTGAGCTGTAATTTTTAGTTCTTATCAAGTATTATACTAATGATTTAGAGTCTTAACCAGTATTATTTATTTAAAAAGCATTTCAGTTCACTTTTAAAAATGTATGGAAAATTGCCTCATTTACAGTTTTCTGGTTTCCTCTTTTTTAAAATTGCTCATCAGTTTTAGCTTGAAATGCGTAAAAATGTTATACAAATTGCTGCCAAATTGCCTGTATTAAGTAGCACCCACAAGCCCCAAACTTATTTTGCTAGACACCTACACAAGTACATAGTTCCTGAAGAGACCACAGTCTAATTTAAAATACAATACAATAAGTGGATATAACCAGAGGGAATGGAGGATGAAGGAAGGGGGAGAAGTAGCAGAGATAGGAACATGCTGTTACATAGACTAGTTATATGCACAGTTAGATGGTTTCCAAGGAGCCAGGTTTTTTTAGGATTTTTTTTTCTTTTAATAACTATATACAAGAGACATCAGTAATCCAGAGATGTAAACATTAAGCTTAAAAAAACCCCCAAAATACACCTACAATGGCTTGTACCTGAAAAAGTGTTTAATGTATCCTTACTTCCATTTGTTTCTGCTACTGCTCGTCTGAATTGCTCCAAGATGGCATTTAGCTCGGAGGAACGCTGCAGGGTTCTATGCTCAGCAATGCGAAGACGTTCCTTCAAAGCATGAAATTCCCGTTGATAAGCAATCAGTTTTTCTAGAAGGAAAAAAATTTCTGGTTACTTACTTTTGAAAACACTTGCACTCCTTCCCCACCCTTCACCCCCAAATAGTGTCCTTATATAAAAACAATTGTGTTGAAAACTTTGGGCCTACAGTCTCTGAACAAGTAGAAAAATAAAACTGTTCTTTTGTGGAAGGCTGAAGGACTGAAGGCTGAACCTCTATTAAGTTAAGTTAATTGCAATATCCTCCTGTTAACTTCAGTGTTAGAAGAATTTAGATGACATGGTAATTATGAGGAAACTAGTTGTAGTACAGGCTAACACCATAAACGTTTTGGAATGAAGTACAATATAAACTTTAATTTCAGAGCTAATTAATACAGAACCTTTTTGTTATCTGCATCATTCAGAGGAGTTATTGTAGTTGTAGCCGTGTCAGACTTGGCAGCACTACTGATTTATAAAAAAAATACATGTCATCTTTTCCAAATTCTTTTGAATAATTTGTATGAATGAATAAATGGAGTTTGGCATTATAGTTCAACTTTAATTATTTAGCCCTTTAGTACCAAGATATCAGCAATGCCTCTGTGACTAAAGCTGTGGATTCCCACTAATACTAGTAAGAAAATGTGTTTGTAGGTAAATACACACATATTTTCTTTTCTTTCTCTTTTGAGGTGTAGAGAAAGGGAAGGAGGGCTTCAGTGAACACAAAACACTCCCAGTGAGTGATAGCGTGCCTCCTGGGACCACACCACCCAAGCTAAGTACTTCAGGTTTCAGTGACCCTTTCTCTCCCAATCTTCCCTTCATTGTTTGTTCTTCACTTTGCCAGCCTGTCAGCTCCCCTCCCCTCCTTTTTTTAGATCCCCAATCTGATCACACAGCAGCAGCATCCCGATCTCACTCTATTTCATCCATTTGATCTAGTTGGTGGATGTTCCAACCATCCATCTATAATTCAGTGGTGATCTTCCATGCTAGCTTCTCAAAAGTGCAAAGTTAACTCTACTTCACTGTTAAGTTAAAGTTTTTTAAACAAATTATCTTTTTTGTTATTAAAAGGCTAATACAGTACAAACCTATACAGGCACAGCTTATCTTTCCCTTGTTCTCCATAAAGATTGCATATACTATCACAGAATCATAGAAGATTAGGGCTGGAAGGGACCTCAGGAGGTCATCTAGTCCGACCTGCTATTCAAAGCAGGACCAACCCCAACTAAATCATCCCAGCCAGGGTTTTGTCAAGCCCGGTCTTAAAAACCCCTAAGGATGGAGATTCCACCATCTTCCTAGGTAATCCATTCCAGTGGAGTTCCCCACCCTCCTAGTAAAAAAGTTTTTTCTAATATCCAACTTAGATCATTCCCACTGCAACTTGAGACCATTACTCCTTGTTCTGTCATCTGCCACCACTGAGAACAGCCTAGCTCCATCCTCTTTGGAACCCCCCTTCAGGTAGTTAAAGGCTGCTATCAAATCCCCCCTTACTCTTCTCTTCTGCAAGCTAAACAAGCTTAGTTCCCTCAACATCGTTTCATAAGTCATGTGACCCAGCCCCATGTAATTTACGTTGCCCTCCGCTGAACTCTCTCCAATTTGTCCACATCCTTGTTGTAGTGGGGGGCCCAAAACTGGACACAATACTCCAAACCTGGCCTCACCAGTGCTGAATAGAAGGGAATAGTCACTTTCCTCAATCGGCTGGCAATGCTCCTACTAATGCAGCCCAATATGCCATTAGCCTTCTTGGCAACAAGGGCACACTGTTGACTCATATCAAGTTTCTTTCTTGTATATTTCTTCCTTTTTCTTTCTCCCCGTCCCTCCCCCCCCATCCAATTTTACATTTATTTTCTCTTTGGCGTTAAGATGCATTATCCATTTAATATTTTGAATACATAATTAGCTAGTTAAAATACCGTGTTTAGAAAAGAAGGAACAAAACAGTTCAAAAACAACTTCTTGATACTATTAGTTTTGTCAGTTTGTTTTGCACAGAATAATACACAAAATGGTCTAATGCTTCCTGCCAGTCAACCCAGGCAGCTAAATAAGAACTGTTGCTTAGTTAGTAGTATCAAGATAGCCCATGGGAAAATAATTGTTTTTAGAGCAGGATTTGAATAGTGTGCAGTAAACAAGTCATGGAGTCTTTCACTGAACAATGAGAAAACAAAATACAGTAGAACTTCAAAGATACGAACGCCTCAGGAATGGAGGTTGTTTGTAAGGTTGAACAAAACACTATGGTACAGTATCCTGCAATCTGTCTTCCAGCTGAGGCTGGGAGAGATGTCTAAAAAGGTGGCAGCTGCGCCTGGTTTGCAAGCAGCTCCCTGCTCTATTCCAGTTTCTTGCCTTTGGGCTGAACTGGGGGGCGGAGGGGAGGCGCTGCCCTGCACCCTTGACACCACAAGTCCCAGCCCTCAGCTGCCTCTCCCCAGGGCTTGCCCTGCTCAGTGCACTTCTTGCCACACTCCAGAGGCAGCATGTAGCTGCGGGTTGGTGCCAGCCGGCTGCCAGCACCTCTCCCTCCCATACCCCTTGCACTCCCAGAGGTGCTGGCAGGATCCAGGAGTGCAGCCACGGGCAAAGCTTGGGCTGCATGGGTGCGCAGGCTGTGGCGCTTTAAAACTCCTCAAGAGTGCAGCTGACTCCCACTCCAGCTCCAGGACAGGCTTTGGCTGCAACCTTCAGTTTCTAGTAGCATTAGCAGGGAGCTTTCTTTTGGGGGGAAGGAGGGAGGGGGAAGGAGGAGAGAAGGGTGGTGAAAACAGCTTCCCCCTCCCAGTGGATGGGCTGGGAGGGGGCGAAACAGCACCCTTGGCTTACAGGAACAGCGCAGACCCCAGACTGTTTCTGGTCTGCATGCTGACCTTGCAATAGAGGCACAGTATCCTGAGGTAAGCATGGGGGTGAATGAAGGTCTCTGGCTGTGTTCATAGGGACTGACAGGAGCACAGGAGTGGAAAGGAAGTATTCAGAACAGCTCAGAACTACAGAGGGAAATGACACCCATTTAGCTTGTAAACTCAGGGCTTGTCTGCAATGGTGGAATAATGCATCCTATGGGATATGATTTCTAAAGTGCATTAACATGCTGTACATTAACTGGTCGATGTATAACGTGCTGGTGTACAGTAAAGATTCCCTAGCACACTTTAACGTAGGATTGCTTCAAATAGTACTATGTTAAAAAGTGTGCTAGGGAATCTTTAGTATGCACCAGCAGCATCTACGTGGACCAATGAATGTGCAACTTGGTAGTACACTTCAGAAATCACACCCTTTGTCTGTTTTGTGTAGACAAGTCCTCAGTCTTTCACAGTTTATAGCAGTAGGACTCACTGAGGATCATCTGAGGGAAGTTCCTCAGGAGGTTCTTTGAGTGGAAAAAGCAGAAAAGCACTGTCTCCTGCAGCAAGGAACTGCACCTTAGCTCTTCCATTTAATCTTCATGCTCGTTGACATCACCCTCAGTGCCCTCCATAGCCCTCCTTCTCCACATACCTACCACCCTCACCCCCTTATAATTCATGGGGATCCCACAGGCATAAGGCCTGTGGAAAGGTAGAAGGGAATAACAGACCTCCTAAAACTTACAGGGACTTGGGGGAGGGGAAAGGAGATAAGGCTCAGCAAGAAGTCATTTTATAGTTTGATTCACCACATTTCAAAATAAAACTGTATCAGACTGATTATGGAAGAAATCAAAGAAAATATTTTTTAAAAAGCAATGCCTATGTCTTCTTGTAGTATTTCAAAGCTTTATAATCCACTCTTCTTATTCTGTGACCCTTTGTTACACAATGTAAAAGAAGCAGTCACAGCATGTTTTTGCAGTTGCAGCAATAAGCCTTTATTGAAAACCTTGTGAAGAAGATATTCCTTGGATTCTTACAATACCAGTAGTAGTAGTCACTGCACAAAAACCATTGTCCAAGATTTTCAGAAATGGATTTAATCAAAGCCTTTTGGAACTTTTGAAAAGCTCAGCCCTTCCGAAAAATTAAGTCACTTATTTAGGTGCCTAACTATTGATTTACATGACTAGCTTTAAGGAGGCATTTTTTAAAATATGTCTGTTAACTTTAGCTATGTATGAGGCATTTTCTTAATTTTTTATTTTTCCAACCAAAATATTAAATCATTTGCAGACCACATGGCTAGGTGATTTTTTTTTCAACTTGTGTTCATGCCCCATCAGTGAAACTTTTTATATATAAGGGATTAAAACTTAAATAGAAGGGAAAACTGAACAAAACTTTATGCAAATACTATTCAATTAACTAAAACACTCCAAGTCACTAATTCAACATGTACCACTCTCCCCGCACCACAAGGGGTGAAACAAAAATAGACGTGATTACACAAGCCTCACTAGCAACTCAAGGTAGGATTTATAAGTAGGGCCCTATCAATTTTATGGCCATGAAATGCATCAAGGACCATGAAATTGGCCCTTCCCTGTGAAATCTGATCTCCCGCATGCTGCTGGGAGCATCCCAGACAGGGGCTCCTAGCTGCTAGTCTCAGCCGGCCTGGGGCACTCCCAGCAGCACAGGGGAGATCAGACTCACCACCCAGCTCTCAAGGCAGTACAGAAGTGAGGGTGGTAATCCTGCCACACCCCCCCCCACCCTATTTTGGGTCAGGACCCCCACGGTTACAAAAACCTGAAATTTCAAATGAAACATCTTAAATTGTAAAATTGACCAATTTTCAAATCCCATGGCTATGAAATTGAGTAGAATGGACCTTGAATTTGGTAGGGCCATTATAAGATGTTGACCATCCAGTGGTCAGTCATGTAAGAATTATAAAAATAGAGTCAATGATGCAGTCAATTTGTTTTCAACTCATTTTGACAGTTCAATGTTCTATTGCTCAAAGATTCCTTTTTTATTTCTTTGAAACCTAAAATTAAGAAACTGAATTGATTTCTTGTCACAAGTAAAAAAAAGCTCAGATTTTTAATTATCTTAGCAAGAAAGAAAACATTAAAATTAAAAGAACCTAGGAAAACAGGTCACACAAAGATCAATGATTACTTTAATGAAAAAAATATTTAGGTTTCCACCATCTTACTGAATGCTTCTTTCCTTCTATTTATGTTGAATCTTACAATAATTTAATAAAACATAGGAAGGAATTCAGATACCAAATTACCAGCCTCCACAAAGCTGATGGAAGGATCCCAAAATAGATCTATGCACTGATGAATAAAACACCCTTTCTTTCCCTACAGAGAAGTAGCAAATGACTAGAAAATGTAAATGGTCTTAAAAAATTCAGCAGTTTTACAGTTTGGTCCTTTATATTTTTATTGAAAAAGCATTTACTACTTTACAGTAAAAACAGGAAGCTGATGCTTTGCCGTACTTTGCTTTGGAAGCCAAAAGGATCAAATCAAAATATCAATACTCAATAACGGTTAATATAGATTACTTTCTTGTTGAAAAATTACATAAGAACTGAATGTATTAATTCTTTGTCAGTTGTTTTTATTTAGCCAGTATAACTCCAGTAATTAAAAGTAAATGTTTAATCTGGCTTAAATGTTCTGCATTTCCTGGACAATTAACACTATGTCTACTAGTTTAGCAGTCTGGTTTCTCCATCTTTTTTTCTTGATGCAAGCAGTTCTCATAAACATGGAGAGTCAAGAACCCAGACATGCTCTTTTGGGAGCTTGATTCTTGTGTGGTGCTCTCATGAATGCAATGGGAGTTACACTGGCACCTCTGGAGAAGAAGACGACACTCCATATGCTACAAATGCTGTCCATTTTCCTCACAGCCTCTGGCCCACACACATTCTTGTGTCTCAGTCTTATGTCTCCTCACCTATAACAGTATGAACTCTAAATGTGCCTGCCAAACCTCAAACATATCAGTAAGAGGAACTGGAAAACAGCTGACAGAAAGGAAAGGGGGCGCGCTGTGGAACTCACATTCTACTTCAGAGATGTAGGCTAAAGACAGAAAACCAGTCAGTATTGGCATGACCAAGCAGCAGGTACTCATCTCAGAAGAAAATTCATTTAATAAAAAGCTGATTGACAACATTACAATTAAATGTAGTGCCCAATAGAGAACGTTCACCCCTTTCTTAGTTATTGTTCCAGTTTCTCTGAAGGCTCAGGATAACACTACATTATTGTTACATCTGACTTCCAGTGCTTCATTTGAATGAAAGAGGTGCCCTGGTTCAAACAATGAGGTGCCAGGGCTCAAGCAATTTTTTTTGTATTCATAACTGATGCAGCAAGCCCATTAGTGCCAGAGCTATGAACCACTAAGTCTAGAGGTGCCGCAGCTCAGCCCTGGCAAGCTCCAGCACAAATTCAGCACTGCTAAATCCACATTTCACAATCAGAAAGGTCAGTTTTAAAAATATAATGAAATCTTAAATTGTGGTACACAAGAAAACAGTAGGGAGGAAGTGGGCAGTTGGCATTTACCTGTGTACACTGCCATATGATTCCTGTTAGCATTTGGCAATTCTCCCTAACCCTTTAAGAGGAAGAGATTGCAAGATTAAAAACTAACAAGCAGACTCAGCAATACTTTACTGAAGCAAACATAGAAATAGGTTACATTAGTATGCTTTTACTAGTCTTACATTCCAGGTCAGTCACCAGCTGGTGATAATTGTCTTCAGATCCTGAAGGAATAAGTGTCTATTGGAGGCAAAAGACCAATTTGGAAAAGAGAGGAGTGGGAAACAAGCCTTTTGCTCCCAAAAATCTGATTACTATTTTGTTAGTGTTACAGTCAGTAAATTTTGAACAGAAAACCTGCAATCCCTCAATCTGGACTGGCAAATCTGAAGATCCAAAAAAGTCTTCCAATCATTGCTAAGTTTGTATTTGTTATGAACAATTACTATATCTTGTTAAACCATTCAGCAATGCAGATCCAAAATATGTTTTTGTGATTAGTTATCTATATTGAAAACCTGAATTAAACTCTATTTATTACTTCCTACATGAAAAAGTGTCAGTAAGGGAATGTGGCTGTAAAACAGTATTGAACTTTGTTACCTTTGGTTTTCATCTGATTTATATGTATTTTCTCTTGTAAAAACAAGGAATCAAAATAAAGAGGTTGGCCTATTTAACAGACATCAATAGCCTTATTCATCTAAAGTTTGACGTTTGTGTCATCATGCAAGTTTTTTAATTGAGTACTATAACACATGCTTTCATAACAAATTGCACAGTAGAAAACTGTCAACAGGCATACTCAGTGAAATCACAGCCATTGCTACATTAATTATCAGTCTGCTATGCCTACTAAACTCAAACTGAATCTTTTCCAGTGGAGTTCAAATTGCTGAGAGATCCACAAAGTTATCTTTTTCAGAAACAAAATCGTAGTCATATACTTCAGAACCAAAAGGCAAAATGTATCTGAGACAATTCCTACTCATATTTCTAGCCTAATGTAACCATGGAACCACACTTAACACAATACATAACAAAATTGGCATAACAAATTTCATAAGAGTCATAGATTATAAAACCAGAAGGGACCACTGTGATATCTAGCCTCAAATGCTAGTATGAAATTTACTCATCTGTATTTAAAAAGAGCATTGTCAAGTTAAAATTCATATTTCAAGAACAAATCGCCTCACAACTGATATTTTTATTTCTTTATAGGCATTCCCCTGGGAACTATCACCACCATACTGGTAACAGGCAGAAGATAACTGATTTTTAAAAATATTATATATTTTCATTGTTTGTTTATTGCTTTTTTCGGATTTTGGACAATGAAGAGAAGTCCAGTTCACTTTGCTTATAAATCAGTTTTTAATAAACTATCCTTTCAAGTTCCCATGCACTAGCACAATGCTGCAAGCAGTGCAGAGGAGCATATTTCTATAAAGCTCTTTCCACAGAATATATATTTTAACTCTTGGGAAAATTTGCATTTGTTTTAGGTTTCATAAAAGCTCATTTATACAAAATCTTAATCTGGGGCCAAAGATGACCTGAAAGAATCCTTTTGCTATTACGAATATAAACTAGAGTCTTCAATTACTTTAGCTTTCTGAATCAATTTGTAACTCCTACCATGAATGAATAAATTACATAAATAGTTATTCAACTATGCACCACCAGGAATTAAGTTTTTTGATCCAACTTTAGGAAGTTTTCCAATACACTGAAAACTGGTGCATCTGGCATACACAGTGTATTAAAAATGGTCTTGTTTCACATTGAAAAAAGCTTCACATAAGGGCCTGGAAGGGAAGTAATGAAAAGCAAAGTGATATATGACAATCACTGCTCACAAAACAAAAACTTATCCCCATTTTAAAAAAAAGTCAAAGAGCATAGCTTATAATAATCACCCACAGGTGATAAAAATCAATAAAATTCCACAATAAGAGTGCCCACATTAAGAGCTATTTCAGAATAGCATAAATCATAGTAGATATTCTGGTCTATTTCCCTCTATATGCAAGCCCAAATACTGTAAGAGAACTCTGCTGGGACTTTTATGCATTTACCCTGAGATTTCTTAGGATCATATCTATACAATAAGATTCCAGTACTGTTCACTGTGTGTCACTCAAGCCTACAAGGTCTGTTGAGTTAGTGTGTTAGTGTTGAGTTAGTGTGCTTGCCTCCTAAATTAGGGATATGTGTTTGCCTTCCAGAGATCTGGAGTGGCGCCGCTCGCAACTGCGCCCCCTACTGATATCGCTGGAGCGGTCACAGTGGTGCGGTGCCGAAGGCTCGCTTAGTGCCAAGCGCTTCGGTGCCGGAGCCCGCGCTGGGCTGCGTGTCGGGGACCCGGAACAGTAACTATCCCAGCCATGTCCTCTGGGTGCTGAGGAGTGAGACTGGTGATGCGGTGCCGTGGTCTCGACCGGTGCCGGGGCCTTTGGTGCCGTGGCTCATACCCGGCTGGGCGATCTCGAGCGGGACTGGTGCCTGCGGCTCTTGGCACCGTAGGATACATAATGGTGCCGGCAGTCCTCTGGTGCCATGGCGGTTTCCAGGCCCGGGGATTCAGGTCTCAGAGTGCCCAGGTCCCTGGGGCTACGGGATCAGGAGCAGTGCCATGTCCGCGGGGAGACGTGCGGGGCATGCGACGGGCTATAGGCCGGGGATCTGGACTGATGCCGAGAGGGCTGGGACTTCTCAGCCACCGGGATCCGCGCCGGGCTATGCACCGCGGACCGGGAGCAGCGTTCATGTCTCGGTGCTGGTTGCCACGGCACCAGGGTGGAGGGTCGTGACCAGTGCCGAGTGTCACCTCCCATGGACAACGAGCACGATCGGTGCTGGGAGTGGTAGTCTCGCGACCGTGCCGGACTGCGCACCGGTGATCTGGAGCGGCGCTGAGCCTCTCCCGCCTGCGTGGGCGCCGGGGTCCGTGAATGCCGGGAAGGCGAGCGGCGCCGGGATCCAGACGACTGGCCACCATGTGAGGTGGAACTACCGCGACTCTGCCTTGGTTCTCAAGACCGCCCTCGGTGCCGAGGAGCTCGACGACTCTTGGTCAGAACTGGGAGGGGAGCTCTCACTCTCCACCCTCCTCGACCGTCTGGGGGGAGACGTCAGTTCCTGTCTCCTCCACCCACCGGAGCAACCCAGCGTGGGCTTGCCCCAAGACACCGGTCCCAAAACCCTCGGCCAAGGGGGGGACGGAGACAAGGGCATGCACATCAGCCCAAATGCTTTGGGCATCGACGACCCCTGCAGAGGCACTCCCACACCCTGCGGGGTTGGGGGAGGCTCTCTGCGCAGAAATGCCGGTGCCGGAATGGACTCGACGGCGCATGGCTGGGGCATCTCCTGTGTCACCCCCTGCTGTACCGGTCGCAGGGGGGAGTCCATAGTTGCAGTCTCAGGCCACTTTTTCTTTGCCTTCGGCACCGTCGTCTTCGGTGCCGATGGGGCGCTCCTCACCGAGGAGATGCTCAATGCCGTTGGGGATCTTGAAGGCTCGGAGTCCGGCCGGAGCGCGGATTCCATTGCCATCACCTTCAGTTGGGCGTCCTGCTCCTTTCTCGTCTGCGGCTTGAAGGCCTTGTAAATCTTGCATCGGTCCTTCCGATGTTCTTCTCCCAGGCATTGGAGGCAACGGTCATGCGGGTCGCTCCAAGTGAATCCTGTGGAGCCAGGCATGGCTCCAAGTGAGCCCCTAAGGGCTAACTATCTTACTAATGTACTATTATATAACTATCAACTACTTAACAACTATTAACTGCAAAAACAACAAAGAACTATTGAAATGGAGATTGCTACTTGCTCAAGCGAAGCAAGGGGCTAACGTTCCAGTACCGTCACAGGTGGAAAGAAGGAACTGAGGGCCTGCAGGGTTGGCAGCGCCCTATGTACTGCAGCATGAGCGCGGCACTCCAGGGGGCGCCGAGGCTGGCCCTACGGGGGTTGCTAGGGACAAAAAAGGTTCCGGGGACTCGTGCACGAGGCACACACTCACCTCTACTGGAATGGATATGAGCAATCACTCGAAGAGAGAACTGGGCAGTTCTATAACTCTGTGGGCAGTAGAATTTATGTTTCAGTGCAGGTGTGTATATAAACTAAAGGAACGGAGTATAGCTCTCGAATCCTTGAGTGCATGAGGGAATTTTCCATTTTCTGGTTGAAAAGATGGGATTCATCGAAAGGAAGGCCTTCAATGGTATTTTGTACCTTCCTGGGAAAACCACAATTCCCTCCTCATGATGATGCCGGCAGCTACTGAGTGCAATGCAGCATCTGCCATGTCCACCACTGATTGGAGCACTGTCCTTGCTACTAGCTTCCCCTTCTCAATTATTGCTTGGAAGCTGGATAGGTCCTGTTGTGGCAGTTTTTTCGCAGTGTCCTCCAATTCACTGTAATTCAAGAAATCATATTTGGCTAGTAACGCCTGATAATTCGAAACCCTGAATTGAAAGCTGACTAAGATGACCTTGCTGCCTAAAAGATCCAGCCACTTGCCCTCCCTGTCAGATGGGGTGGAGCATAGGTTCTGTTGCCTACTCCATTCAGTCGTGGACTGGACCACAAGTGAATTGGGAGGGGGGCATGAGAACAGAAACTCAGACCCCTGGGCTGGAACATAGTATCGTTTTTCTGCCCTCTTGGGGACAGGCATATGTATGGCTGGCATATGCCAAACCATTCTAGCTGGCTTGAGGATGGCATCGTTGATTAGCAGAACAATTCTACCCAGCACCAATGAGCAGCTTATGCTGAGTGTCTTGGATCTCCTCTATGGGAACATGCCACTCTATGCAGGAGATCCTGGAATTGGCTGTAGTCATCAGGGGATGGGGAGGACGCAGAAGCCACTGTTACATCAGGTGAGAATGGGACTCTCTCCTGCTCCGGCAATACCATTGGAGCCAGACTAAATGACTCATTCTCCATTATTGGTTCGGAGCAGCTACTTAAAGGCTCCTGAGACGATGAAATGGGCGAAGTCTTCCTGACAGAATGGATAGGTTCTGAGGGTGGCTATGGAGGCAGGAGCCCCAATAGGGCCAGTATGATGGATCTGGAGGGTGTTGTGGAAAGCCCCACAGCACAGGAAACCAGTGACTCCATGGTGGCTGGAGTGGAGGATACTGATGCAATGTAGAACGCCTCTGTTGGTACTCTTAGCGGTGGGAAGGGATGAACAGTCCCTGTTCTTCATCCAATTCCTCCGAAGATGAAAATTCAGAGCCCTGTTCCATTGGCAGGACCCTCAGAGCTAGTGGAATTGTGTAAACTGCCGGAGCAGGAGGTGAGGAGTGTCTCAGATGCGGCATGTCCTGGGCCTGAGATAAAATCTCTCTGGAGGTAGAGGGTCCCAGAAGCCGTGGACGCTTCTGCTTTTCTAGGGCAAACACTTCCTAGGGCACTGGTGCTTTTCCCAACCTCTCCACAGTCAAGGGTACTCTTTCAGTCCCCAGAACTGGTACAGGAGTAATGGTCTTCCCTGGAACAAACAGCTCTATAGCTCTTAGGGATACCTTTGTCGACAGTGGGTGCAGGTCAGTACTTGGTACTGGCAGATCCATTGATTTATGTGGCCAACTCATGGAAAGAGTCTCTCTTTTCTTAAACTTAAAGGAAGACTTACTGCTGTGCTTGTGCATACTTCCTTACTTCCCAAAGAGGCCCCAGCATGGGGTCCATAATGGTGGTACCATCAGTGCTGGCCTCTGACTCCATAGTTGGAGATGCACTCCTGGCAGCCTCAGGCCGACATACAGGCTGGGTTGCCAAGCCAGGGTCCAAATGAGGTCTCATGGTGACTTCCATGAGGTGATTCCAGAGCTAGAAAGCCCAGCCCTCTTGGGTACAGCTGCAGAAGGACTGGCAGATACTGACATGGATGAAATGTGGGCTTCTCCTAAGCAGTAGAGGCAGCACTGATGTTCGTCGCTGACCAAGAACAAACACGGGCAGGAGGCACAGATTTTAAAGACTGGGTTCTCTGGCATAGTCCAGTACACATGCATGGGTAACTGGGGGGTGTTTACATGGAAACAAACACCCCCCTGCCCTCCCCCCAAAAGCCCCAACTCTACTTCTAAAACTACTATATAAACTGTAAAATGCTCTAACTGTATATTTTTTAAGTGCATCACACGCTAGAGGACACTAATAGCTCTGATCTGGACCATGAGGTGGTGAGAAGGAACTGAAGACATGGTTGGTCAGCTCTGCCCTTTATCACTTCGGATGAAACCATGAGGTGAACCAAGGGTGCATGCATGGACCAACCAATGCTACTACTTTCAAAATCTCCAGCTCTGGATGAATGGCGTGCATGCATAAATCCATCAGTGGAATACAATAGGGACTATTATTCAAAGAAAAACTATTTTCGCTAAATACATACATCATGCTCAAGCTACAATATCTAGAGTTTTACAAATCACAGTATACATTTCATCATCTGATCTAGTCTTCCTTCTCCTTGGAACCAACTAGCCTCTTTTTTTAAATTAAACTATTTATGTGGAAGTGTATGCCAGACAAAATTGTTTTCAGTAGGATTTCAGAAAGAAAGACTGAACCTCAGTCATAGTGAAAATTGATTTTTTAGCTCTACATTAACACTTAACCCATTTTAAATACTGGCTCCAAGGACTCTGTTGAAAACCATTTTCAGCAATGGTTCAGCTTCCTAGTGTAGATAAGGCTTTTGTGATGCTCATCTGACAGTTACAACACACAGTTATGTTATTAAACTGTGTTGACATAATGCAAACATGTATCCTCCATGTTTGTGCCTTGAAACTGCTTAAAGTTGATGTATGGTGTCCTTGAAATGTTAGAAGTGTACTGACATGGATGACTACCTTCCCATGGATTAATTAGCTGCCTCACTCCTTACTGAAATGAGCTCCTTTTAGAACAAGAAAACCTTTTAAAGTAAGTTCCAGAGGGTTATTAAATCTAAAGCAAAAGATTAATCAGACATGCAAATAGACAATAAAGCAATATACAGTAATTGTTAACTAAAGACGCTATAAAGAGAAATTCTTAAGGAAACTGCTTGGGATCAAATTTCATTAGGCACTCTTATTTGATGATTTTATTCTCTGGGCCTCTAAAGCTATGGCTATTCATAAAGCTGTTCTGCATATTTTTATTATTTTGAAATAATTAAACTGATTTTTTTTTATTGAAGACTGTTTAAAAAAGGTTTTTATCCTATTCATCTATTGAACTCAGGATAATTTCTTGGCCACAGTTTTAGATACCGCAAAGCTATCAAACCTCTATATTATCCCTGAAGAAGTGAACTAGTCATGGAACAGGGCTCTGTTAAACATCGCTATATACTAAAAACACATCCCAATCACAAACTCCCTTCTCTTTCTTCATCAACCAAATACAAATACTTTACTGCACCAAAAACTTTTGAAGGAATGGAGTATTCTGTGTGTCTGCACACCTACAGAGAACAGTGCAAGGCAGCCCCCCCAAAAAACATTCAGTAATAAGTGTAGCAGTTACTAGACACTCTATAGCGGTTTCTGACGCTCCAATAGTAAATTTTCATTGTGGGCAAGCCACCTGCCAGGTCACACCTACTCACTCTTTGAGAGCTGAGCCTATCGGACCACAGGAAGTGTGGAGTTTACAAACAAAGGAATTAAAGACAGCCCTATGGATTCAATGGCTGTTTGACACAGGACTAAGCGATGCACTTGCTATGAGGGTTGGGTCCCAATCCCTGTACCACTTTGGATACAAATGAGTGTTTATTCCAGCTTTATTTAGTAGAGAAGTCCTCCATTAGGATAATGTTTGGTCCAGATTGGTGTTTTATGGCCCTAGAGAAAGAGCTGGTAGGGGAGCATGTTACCCCTTAGACTACAGAGCCTACGGAGTTTACATTTAGCTATCTGCTAACTGCTTTAAACTGGGATTCTGTCTCAGTTAAAAAGAACAGGGCAGAGCTCAGTAAGCTGAAAGTTTCTAAGTTCTTGCCAAACTTAGCTGGGCTTATGGGGAGAGACAGTACCATAGAGAAAGAGCCTTATAGAGATTCAGAGAATTGATATTTTATATACTGATCCCAAAACCTGTATCACTTGGGGTACACAGGCTATGGATTTCTCTCTCACCAGCAACTTCAAAGATCAGTAAACTATTAATCCAAGGACTGGAAAGCTGCTAACTGTGAAGTTCCCCAAACTGTTTGCTGATAGGTTCTGAAGTATTGAAAAGCTATTCTTCTCAAGTTCTGAAGAGATCAAGGGACACACATTACATATATTATGACTACACTATGAAGACTGGGAAATTGTCTGAGAGCAAATCAGAGGGGAATGCATTTTGATGTGTGCGCTAAAATACCGGAGTGTAAATTTTATGTTGGAACCTTACACTGAATTTGTAAAAGTAGGGAAATCTGTATAAAGAACACCAGTAGATTTACCACATAACAGTTTGTTTGAAAGACAACACTGCATGGGTTTACACTCAGTTCATATTTAGAAAGTTATTTTAAGAAACCTTCTCTACTCATTTAGAAACTTTTTAAAAATGAAACCTTATTTTCAACTTCTAGCAGCACTCACTTGGAAAGATTCCTACTCCTCATAAGCGTGTGCATTTTTCAAACCCAGATTAAAAATGGAAAGAATGTTAACATCTAGTTTATTTTTCACTATTTTTGTTGTTTGTTTAATTTTTGCACTTTAAATCATCTTGGCCAATAATTACAGTCCAATCAGTCTTATTTTTGTTTGTTTTCCACCCCAACCTCACTTTCTGGTTTGAATGCATTAGCATAGTGCTGAAATGTCTGAGTTGACAACACTGTAGCTTGATTTTACAAGGTGTTAAATACCTTCAATTTCCATTGTAAGGGAATATTTACAGCAAACAAAAATTATTTTAATTGAATCTTTTAAAATTACTTGAATAAAAACATTTCTATTAAGTGGTTAAACACCTCTATTACAAAAATCTAAATTTTAGGCTTGAGCTATCTGAAAGCATTCCTTAAAAACCACCCTAATAGAGATTCTGTTTAATCATGAAACAAAGTAATAGATAGAGTATTAAAAAATAGGATATGCCCCTACAATCTGTACAATTTTCCTGTAGAATTCTAAAATAACGGAATCACAATTTTATTCACATAGACAATTAGAAAATTAAGGGAAACAGCCCAGTATATATGTAAAATCAAGCCATTTCATCTATCAACTAATGATTGCCACTGTGAAAGTTCAAACAGATTTAGCAGACTTTTCATATTGTATCTGTAAAAAGACAACACACAGACTTGAGTGTTAATTATTTTCCTTGACACCTTTAATTCAATATGCTAAAAAAAAATTTACAATAGTCAATCGAAAAAGGAACATATGACAAGTTGTTTCTAAAAACAAGATAAACAAAAAAGTTTTCCTAGGAGACTAGTAGTTAGACCTTATTCAAATTGCAACCTTGACTTGATTTTCTTGTCTAACTGAAGCGGTTGTGTCTGCACTTTACTTACCCTATATCCTTTAAACTCACACACCGATCATTCTTGAATAATGATTTAAGGACCCGAATGAAGCAGGATCATAGGGAAGTTTTGCTTTTAGGAACAGATGCAAAAATGTAGCAGTTAGTTTTTCAATTAACATACAAAAAACAAAGCAATCATTTGAGCAGGGTGGGAAAAATTCTAGGACTCAAATAAAAATTTAGGAACATGTCCTCGACTCAAAATTCTTCTGCATTGACCTCAAAAATTCAATCTTTCACAAAAGATTTCCTGATAAGCAGCATTTTAAAAAAAAGCAACAGGCAAGTAGATTCCCTTTATAATAATATTAAAATCTTATATTGTCCTTTACATCCATAGACCCCAAATCACTTAAAGAAAAGTGAGTATCATTATCCTCATTTTCAGCTGGAGGCACAGCTCACGCCTGAGATGCACATTTGGTTCTGCCCACTAGTTTCAAGGAGAATGGAAGCCCCATAGAATTGTAAGACACAAAAAACTCTGTTACAATCAATTCCAAGAGCAGTTTCTTCACTATAATTACTCACAGAATTGGCAACTGAATCAAAGTTTAATCATGATGCATGTTATCACTTACACAATTTTTATTGTTTTTAGATGTTTCCTTTTGCAGAGGAAGCTGCCAGCTCAACCCTTCTTTCCCTACACAAATAATAACTGTTTTTCAGATAGTTAAGTGGAATTTACATCCTGTTTATGACTGAAATGAAGATTAATATACAGTAAAAGCATTTTAAAATATGTTCTCAAAAAAGGAAGATTCTATGGAACGAGGAGACCCTAGTTACCCTCCAACTAAGAAAAAAGTAACAGGAAACTAGTTATTTTACTTCCAAATTCTGATAATTTAATTCTTTAAATACTGTATTATTTCCATGCACACCAGAGTCCAATTAATGGGGAATTTTTATTTATTTACATACACACACACATTGTAAACCTTGTTTACTGAGGCTAAATACAGGAAGTAACACACAGATATACTAGGAAATCAAACACCTGATAATTGTTAGCAACAAGTCTTCGGGATCCAAAGATGAAAACAGTTTACCTGGAGCATAGATTGGACAAAATCTTGGTCAGCACCAATTTGGAAAAAGCCAAATCTTCACCATCTTTTAAATAATGCTAAAATGATTTTGTCACACTCCTGACAACTAACGTCACTAAAGGTTCTGTTTCTTAGGGCTGGTTTACAGTAGAAAATTAAACAGGTACGTCGCTCAGGGATGTGAAAAATCCACAACCCCTGAGCAACATAGTTAAGCTCATCTGAGCCCCAGCACAGATAGTACTAGGTTAATGGATGAATTTTTCCGCTGACATAACTACCCCCTCTTGGGGGGATGGGGGGTGGATTACCTGTCCCAATGGGATAACCCCTCCCACCTGTGTAAATAGTGTCTATGCTGAAGTGCTACAGCAGAACAGCTGCAGCTGTGCCACTAGAATGTTTCAAGTGTAGACAAGCCCAAACACCCCATCTATACTTGGGAGGACTAATGAACATAAAAGCACTTTAAGTGATCTCTCCAGTAAGTTTTGGATGGTTTTAAAAAAAAAGTTTGACTGGTAAAATACCTCTATTATAGCAGAAATTTGATAGGATAGTTTTGAAACAGTTCCATAGCATTTAAAGTAGCCTAACAATAATAGTTGCACAGCTGCCCCATCTATCTAGGGGTGTTTATTTTTGAGAGCTGGATAGACTATATGGGAATAGGTTTTAATCTTTCATGATGTGACTGATTTTCTTTGTACCTCTACATGTTCATAGTACAAAACAGAAAGGACATACATTTAGGAAGCTTGCTATTTTTGTTTGTTATAAAGCTCAACACTTCATGTTCTTCTCTATCTCACTAACGAGAGGTGGTGGGCCAACCATTTATAGGACATAATATCATTGTATGAAAACAAAGCATCCGAAAAATCCAGATTCCTACTGCTAAGGAGCTCATGTCAAGAGAAGCATATGGGGCTCTGTCTGTGCCTTGGCTACAGCCAATAAGGATAATTAAGTACATGCTTTGTGTGAAAAGAATTCTTGCAGCTTAAATGTTGCCAGTTACATGCTTCATTTCACTATAGTTTGGTTTTCCTATTTTTCATTTTTTTAAAAAGTCATTTAATTTATTTTCATTTTACTACTCATTTAACCAGTGTCCGTACTTCTTACTCAATGGACTATGCTGCCCTATGTTCCTATGTACTAACTTTTTTCAACTCTTTTGTTCAAGTCCTGGTTATTTGGTTTGTAATTTATTCTCAATATCAAGAAGTGATGTTGACTGTGTTGGCATTTCCTCTTAACAGGAAGAGAAGAGGATACAAAAAACGTCTAGTTCCACAGTAAGCAGCCAACACCTAAAACACCTCTGATCCTCACTGAGGTCAGCAGGCGTTAAGAGTTCCATATAATTCAGTTCCTCCCCCACAAAAAATAATTAGTGCAAAGGAAATAGTGCTTGTTTCTACTACAGTTGATGGTTTGTCTTTTCTAATATATTACACTATTTTCAATCACGAAGGTCAACAGCCCCTATTCATAACGTAGCAATTAACTGAATTCTTGCATTTTTAAATATTCATCAAAAAGTCACACCACAAATCATGGTTCCCTATAATTTGGACCATATTTAATAGATCTTTCTTTTGATCACTATTACCATATCTTAATACCCGTGTGTATTCAGCTCTTTAGCACAACTTAAGATTTTAATTTTGTAATAACATTTTTCATTTTAAAACCAGCACAATCAACCAAAACACACTAGCAGTGCTTGGAAAATACACACACAGATTTCATTAAAAAAAATTCATGATGCACAAATGAAATTCTTCCAATTAATTTTCTGAGCAGGGCAAATTTAGCAAGTTATTTTACAGTTCTATAATGAATCAAGGTATTTATTATTTTTCATTAGCTTGTATTTTTTTTCATTATTTGAATAAAATATTGTCAGCTACTTTGAGTGCATTCTATCTTACATATAGTGCCCTTCATCCCAAAGAATTTAGTATTCCTAATGTAATGAAGTTACATTTTAGGAATTAGCAGAATATTAAATTCATTCTTTTACCCTTCCACTGAAATTGCATTGTTCAAAGACTACTGATACTTCCCAATATCAAAGAAATATTACCTTACAGTGACCTATGGCATGATCTACAACTTCTACTAATCTCTCACCCTCTTTATTCACAGGACCCAAATCAAACTGTAGCGAGGGGGCATGGCCTCCCACAGAGATGGACAGGGAAGAACCACCAGCCATCCCCTGGTGAGTGGAGCCTGGAAAGTCACACCCACCCCACCAGAAGCAGGGGCAAGACAAGAA
This sequence comes from Emydura macquarii macquarii, assembly GCF_026122565.2. Classification (NCBI taxonomy): domain Eukaryota; kingdom Metazoa; phylum Chordata; order Testudines; family Chelidae; genus Emydura; species Emydura macquarii. The sequence continues at coordinate 3,544,770 of NW_027132344.1, forward strand.
GTTTAAAAGATGGGTCTTGCAGCTCAGTTGAGAGGGAGCTGCGAAAAGAGACAGATACTTCCCACTCGCTGCTGAGCCTTGCACCTGAGAGCAAGCTCGGCAGTGCCAAGGACTCGGAAGAACTGCCAGGTCTCCTGACTGACAAGGATACGGAGGAGCTATTGGCCATGTACCCCAGGGAGATGGAGGAATCCCACAATTTTGAGGTACAGTGCAACAGGATGGTAGGAAGTAACCCAAGGACACAGACAATAATTTGCTTGTGTTGCCAAACTTCTGGTCAGCCTGTTTTCGTAGGATCCCTGCTGATGCAATGGTGCAACAATCCACCACTGTTAGGGCGCCGGGCTGGGACCTGGTGGAGTAGGGTGGGCCCAGGTCTCCTTACCCCCTGTGGCCACCCACCCCTGGAGTGGCTGCCTACCCATCTGAGGCCAAGAGGCCTGCAATTGTCTATGCCCTGCCCCACCTAGAGGGTCAGAGCCCCGGAGACTGCTAATTTCCCTCTCAGGCCTGCCTTTACAGGTATGTGGTAGCAAGGGTGTATGGCCTCCCGCAGAGGCTGACAAGGAGGGATGGCCACAGACCCTACATGAACATATGATGGTATTGATGAATCTGGGCATATTAATTAGTGACATCACAGTATTACCTTAGAAACCAGGAATTTTGCGTTCCAGAGACCATTTGTACAAGATTACTACCTGATTATATTCATTTGGCATATTCCAAGCTTGAAAGCTGTGCTGCAAGTCACCTGTGGTAGGATCTTATGAAAGGACTTGGAAGGCCGAGTAAGCATTCTGAAAAGTGAGTGTGAAATCCCAGGTTATACAAAACTTCCTGTGATACTACCGGAAGGTAATTTACTTCCAAGACATAGGACAGCTATGCAAACCAGCCTGAAGGAATGGTTAGTGTCCAGGTGATCTTTGTGGTCACAACAGAGAAGGATTTCAAGGTAGACTGAACAAGTCCATTCACTACACTATTTTGTTTTTGGAGGAGAACTATCAAGCAGTTATTTTTCCACAGATTCTGTGAAAATGTTTTCTTCTACAGTAAGTGTACATAGTGTTCCTGTTCCTATTTTTAGGCCTCTGTTGTCTTTAATTTAGCTTTGAGTGCTGGCAATAGTAATAAATGTATGGGCTATCTTTTTATTCCCCCCACATTATATCTAATTATTCAGTTTATATGGGATTTAGGGCAAAAGCCATCTCTGTGCCTGATCCTGAACTTCTGGGCGCTACCATAATTTACATATTAAATATAATAACAATTACCCATGGTAATGCATTACTCTTCAACATCTAGTATTAAGGGACATGGGGTACCACCTTTGTTCTGTGAAATTAACAGAAAAGATCAATATTTGCCGAGTGTAAAATTTAAATACCCTTAGGAGAAAACCCATTTGTTAGGTAGTTTTGTCTAGAAGGTGCCATCTGTGACACCTCATGTTTCTCCTCTGAATAGAATTAATTAATATACCCTGTCACTTTGGACATACAAAATGATGTACTTGCATTAACGTATTAACTTAAAACTTAAATGTTTATGAGTGGCCCCTAATTCCTAGTCAGCCAGACTGGGCATATAATAATATCTTTCATTCAAAAATATCAAAACATTTTACAAAACATTAAGCTTCAAGCCACTTGAGGCCAAGACAGGTTAAGTGACCTGTCTAAAGCAGCATTAGAAGTTCATGGCTAAGTAACGCATTCATCCTTTGGTGAGCGCATGCTAATATTCCAACCACCATATCCACTAAATTACAGTATTCTGCTCAAACTCCTGAATGTCTCACCGGCATCAACCAAGAATAACACCTTAATGAGGTTATTTCCTAATATGTGTATATCAGACTTTAATAAATCACAATGAAAATAAAAGGTGATTATTATAGTATACCCGATGAGTTCCTTAAAATTACAAGACATCTGAAATTAGAGACACAAGAGTTGAAGCACAGTGAAAAAAAACTTTGGAACAGTAAACAAAAACTATTTTTCTTATAAGAAAACCAGTGTGTATGTGTGCATGCACACAACAAACCAGTTCCCTAAATCAATTCGACATCATTGAAATTCCCCTCTCACCTCATCAATTAGCAACATGTCATAAGAACAGTTAGATCAATCTATATTCTAAATTTCTGATTTAAAAAATAAAACATTTTGCACATCTGAAACCTATTATGCCAGCTTTCTGGCATTTGACAGGCAAACTAAAAGAAATTTTAATTATTAAACAAAGAGATATGCAACTCAAATGTTGTACAGATCACTGTGTTCTTAATACCAATACACATAAGAAAATTCTTTAAATTACATTTTGCCTCCCCTCCCAACTTTCCCTCCTCCTGGTCTCACTGCACACACATTCAAGTTGCCGCTTTGCCAATGTTAAACAAATTTAACAACACAATGAGAGCCAAAGCCAGCCTTTGGTGCCTAGTAAGCCCATGACTGAAACACCCCCTGATTTGGCTAACAAAATATCAAAGTTAATCTTAGCTTTTAACATTAAAAGGTATATTTTTCTAACTCTTTTCTTTGTGGAGGCAGCCTTGAGAGTATTAACCAATTGCTATAGGTAGAAGTAAGTTGAATTCTTCTAGATGTGTGATCCCTATCTGTAGTCCATTGTGAGTATGCATGCATTCTATGTGCCTAAGACTGAAGAATTCCAGCAAACAGTGTTCATTGGTCCATGCCTGTGCCTTTGCTCTCCCCTTGCTCTGTGTGGAGGGTATCATGGGTGGTGCAGACAAACACCTCTCCAGTTCCTCCTTTTACCAAAAAACACAGATGATCCAAAGCAGAGGGGAAGGAGGGCAGGTAGTGGTATACAGATTTGGATCACACATCTTGAAGAACTCCAGAGATGAAAGATAAGTAATTTCCCTTTCTCCTTTGAGTGCTGGTTCCTATGTGTATTCCACTGTGGGTGACTAACAAGCAGTATTCAGAGGTGGAGGATTGGAGAATGCAGGTGGTATGGCTGCTTGCAGAACCCTGACCCAAAGTCTGCATCAGTGGAAGAGGCTTGGACCAACACCTAATATCTCATGCCTGTGTGGATGGAAGTCCACCTCATTGCTTTGCAAATGTCAAGCAGAGATACTTCTTGAAGTAATGCTATTGAGGTTGCCTGTGCTCTTACAGAGTGCACCATTACCCATGTGGCAGAGGATGGTTTGCCAGCTGATGATAAAGTAGCATACAGCCAGAGATCCATTGAGAGATACTCAGGGAGAAAAGAGCTTGAATCCAGGCTCATTCTGCTATGACAACAAACTTCATAAGTGACTCATCTTTTCGTTCTCTGTAGGTAAAATGCCAAAGCTCATCTCAAGCCAAAGGAATGAAGTGTTTTCTCTACTCTGGAGGTGTGGGGCTTCAAGAAGAACACAGTTGAGAGGAGAGTGTTTTGTGTGGAATTCCAAAACTATGTTGGGGCGAATTTCAGATGTAATGATAGTAAGATCCCGTCTTTATGAACTATTGTGTAAGAGGTGGTCTGCCATTAGGGTCCCCATCGGGCCAAGGTGATAACAATGAGAAAGGCAACCTTTATAGACTGGTGAAGCATACAAGGGTTCGAAAAGTGGCTTGGTAAGTGCTGAAAGTACTCAAGGTCCCATTGAAAGTCTGGTCTTAATACTGGTGGAAAAGTTCTAATTAAGCCTTTTAAGACCCTGGAGGTGATTGTGAATAAAGACAAAGTAATCATCCACTGGAGGGTGACACATGCTGACTGTCACCAGATGAATCTGTTTCAAGCTAAGGGAAAGAGCCACTGTGTTGAGGATAAGGAAGTAATCCAAACTATCAAGAATACTCATTGTCTCAGGAGACCACACTGTTGCTGGGCCCAAAGAGAAAAATATTTGCACTTGGCTAGATAACATTTTCTGGTAGAGTCCTTTGACATGAGTAAGAATGGCTTATATGCTTTTGGAACAGGAATGTTCTAGGTCCAATGCCCATTCAAATACCAAGCCATAAGGCAAAGTGCTTCTGGGTTGAGATGTTTAACTCTGCCATTTCACCTGAGTCAAGAGATCCAGGATGGGATGAATGCTGATGGCCAGCCAGGCTGACATATGCAGGAGACCTGGGAACCAGAACTGCCTGAGCCATTTGAGCACAATCAGAATGACTCATGGCTTTCTTCTGTTGGAACTTCTGCAGTACCCAAGAAACCGGTAGGAACAAAGGAGAGCATTGCCCCTGAACTCCCCTGGAAGAGAATAAACTGCACTTCGTGTTTGCCTGGGAAGCAAATAGTTCCCAGGTAAGAGCTCCCCACTGAGCAAAGATGCTGTTCTCCACTAAGCTGCATAACTCCCACTTAAGGTCAGTGGCAAAGTGCCTACTGAGGCCATCTGCCAGTAAATCCTGGGTTCCTGAGAGGTACATTGCCGATAGGGTGATGTGGTTTTTGAGATACCAGTTTCATAAGCTGAACTACTTCTATTCTCAGGGAATGGATCTCATGCCTCCGTTTGTTTATATAGGATATGGTTGTCATGTTGTCTGACTTTGAGAACATGGTAAGATTGAATTAATGGTAAGAATGCCCTACATGCTTCTCGGACTGCTCCAATACTTTGATGCTATCTGACACTATGCGCGAAACAAGTACAATTCTCTGACAACAGCTAGCTGATAAATCTCCTCTTAGGCAGTGTTTACACTACAACCTTTGGGACTATGACTCTCGGCCACATGCAGGACGTAGTGGATGAATCCGCAGCAATGGGGTTCTAAATTTGCTTTGGGGCAACAGACAGCACACACATCCCAATTTTGTACCTGTCCTCCTTGTCACAGAGCATATCAATAGAACAGTCTACTTTTCTAGTTATGTAAGCATTGGTGGTTCACCGGAGACACTTTACTGCCATCAATGTGGGCTGGTCAGAGAAGGTGCCTGACCCTCACATCTTTAAGAACACAGGACTGTTTAGAAAGCTGAAAGCATAGACATTCTTTCCCAACCAGATTATCACTGGCAATGTTGAAATGCTAATACTGATCCTGGGGGACCTAGCCTTCCCCTGGCTCATAAAGCCATACATTGGCCACCTTGACACTACCAAGGAAAGAATCAACTATTGACCCAGCAGGTCCAGAAATAGTTGGGTGAGCTTTCCAGTAGATTTAAAGGCTGGATCTCAGTGAGAAAAATATCCCAACGGTTATAGCTGCCTATTGTGTCCTGCATAATATTTGTGAGGCAAAGGAGGAAAAGTGGCCACCAGGGTGGAGGGCAGAGGTGGAGCAGCTGTCTGTGGACTTTGAACAGCAAGATACAAGGGTCATTCAAAGAGCTCAAAGCTGAAGGAGGCTCTGAAAGAGCACTTTAAATAGTCAGCCACATCAGTGCAGCATGGTGGACTGTGGCATACCTGGCCCTCAAGTTTAGGGCACTAGTAGGAATTGTGAAGTGCTTGGTGTACATTTATGAATATTACCCTGTGTTTTAATGAACCTAAATTATGTGGTGCTTGCTGTATGTTTATAATTATTGCACTGTGTTTCACTGAACCTCTGAGTTCTGGGGTTTGTATACTTATAACTAGGGGGTCCTTGGAGTTGCATAGGCATTCAGCAGAATATGTTGTAAAGTAATTAAGATAATTTGTATTTTTTTTAAATTTACTGTGTACTAGAACCAGTGCAAAAAAGAAAAGTCTAGTTAAAAAACCACCACCACAAACTTCTAAAATAAATTAACAAAACAGAACTTTAAAATTAGAAAGGTAGACATTTCTTCCATTTCAGTCCATTCTGGCTACACATACACCACCTGTGGCTGTCACATGTCAGTATGTGAAGCTGATGTCCTTAGTGTCCCCAGGTGTAGAATAGTAGGAGACAGATGTGGCCCATTATACCAGGTGGAATGTTGGGGGTTGAAGGTAGCTGCTAAACTGGGTGGCAAGCCCATGATTATTGGACTGGTAGATAAACAAGAATCTGCAGTATTTGAATTTGCTGCCTGAGAAGCGCCTGGTGTGTCCTGGTGGATCTCTCTCTCCTTTTCCTGCTGGGACTTTCTCCTGTCCGCTCTCTTTCTCCATGATGTCTCCCATATTCACTCTCTACACCCTTTGGTCATGGTCTGATGCAGCACTGGCTTGCAGGATGACTGAACATGTCCACTCTAGTCCACAGATTGACTGTTGGCCTTCTTGGCCTTGTGGTATGCCTGCCAGAGTTGGCAGACAGTTTCTTTCACTGTCATATGGCACTGCTGCTGATCCTTGTTTTATCCCTTCATCTGCACCCCTAGTGTAATCTTTTTTCTACAGGTGGTCCATAGCTGTGCCTCACACCCTCTTCTCCCCATAGACCCAGGAGATGCAATATGTTTTGCATCCACCAGGCAGGAGCTCATCTAGTGCATGGAGTCGGTGTGGTCAAGCATGCAGTTACACACAACAAGGGAGAGCTGCTGGATGTGCAACCTAAAGTAGGCAATCAGGGAAAGATATTTCAAAAATACAAAGTTTTTAAAGGGGAAGTTGTTTTCCAGTCTCTGTCAATCTTGGGCAGTGGAGTTCACTGTCAGGCAGTGTGGGAAGTTGCTAGAGAACTCTTAGAGTTGACACAGACTATGCAGTGTCTACACTCTCACTGTGTTGACTTCAGTACATCAACCATGGCTCCATATTATTTAGGAAGATAGTTTTACTTTGTCCCAGTAACAGGTCACTTACACCAGCCAGAGACAAATTGGTGTGTGGACATACACACAAATGGCTCAACAAGGTGACTTACACTGACTTAACTTTGTAGCGCTTAGTTCACTAAGACTAAGTCTTTGCCTTACAATAAGAATATTTAACTGACCTTTGCATATACATGTCAACATTTATTGTTGATCATTAATATTCCTGTCAAACACACAACTCCTTTCTCAAGCTAAAGCTTATATCTTCACCAGCTCTTTTGTGTACTCCAATCTGATAAGGTTTTCCCTGCAAACACCAAGCCTCAGCAAAGTACAGAGACATATGAAAAGATGATACAGGTCTTCTTTGAATAGAGGTTACACATATCATTTCCCTTCTCCAATACGGACTGTATGTGTTCATCGTGGTTGTTATGGATCTTACCCATGAAGGCTGAGATACTGCAATGGCAAGGATGCAGTGAAGTAAGAAGGGAAAATTATATACATGAAAGAAAGTCAAATATAATTGCTATGGTTGTGTATTTGTATTGGTTCATATGTTACCAAAAGATCAGTACCTGGACTTCATGCTTCCTTACAATCCACAGGCTCTAGAAGATATAGAACAAGAGCTCTTGTTCTATGTCGGGCTAATTTTGGCCCACTAACTGGTTGATATCAAAGCTGGAGGTGTACTTGACGCTGACAATCACTTTCTGCTGACAAGTTTAGCACCTCTGACTCTGTGTATCAATGACCTTTGATCAATTGTAAATTAGGACATGATCTATAACAGTCCTAGTGAAACCATATGGGCAGTATCAGCTCTGCTTATAGTCTTCACATGATGGAAGAGCGAGTGAGCAATCACCATGTCATTGGCAGCTGTAAATTTCAGCAGTTGTTGCCCATTCCTGTTCTTCTGACCAATACCAAAGTTCATGAGCACACTTACCCAGGTGTCATCATCCTTTCCTACCTGCAAGCTAAAATCTCCCTGGATCATTACATCTCTTGTCAGAGTTTCATTAAGGACAGTCTGAAGCTGCATTGTTGGCCTTGATGTTGGTGGGACCATACACAAACAACAGTGATGGTAAAATGCCCAGAGTCAATATGGAGTCAGCTGCTGCTAAGTTGCTCATCAATCACCTGCATCCTACAAGCCCATCAGGCATTGGGTGAAAGTACAGCAGCCATCCCTTGCTGAAGCAGCCTAGCAGAGCAGCCTGCTGTTATTTTTAGGTATTCCTTACATTTCCATGAAAGGGAACTAAAAGAGAACTGTAGTTACCCAGTTTCCCCCTCCCTTCCCCCACACCCAAGCTGCTTTAGCAAAGCCTGGTTTATCATTACTGTGTTCCCCACCCATAATAATCCTACATACAAAAAACTACATTTAAGTTGTCCTACTGTGTGGCTAATCCCAAAATCCAATAGAATTATGCTGCCTGGTGTATTTGCTTAGGCCTATGCTAACATAATATAGTATCTAAATGGGAGGCACTGAAGCAAAGCCACAGGGATATAAGGGGGGGGGGGGGGGGAGGGGGAAGGAAAGGCACCACAACACTTACAACTAAATCTTTTATATAGGTCTGTGACTTAGTCTCTGTATACATTCTTGTGCTCACCAGCAAGAGCCACAAACTATTTTCTAGAGAAAAAATCCTATACTAGCTGAATCCTCCTCCAGTCATACCAGGACTTTTAGGTCCTCTTTATGTCACTCCAGCCCTTCTTCCCTATGAAGAGTCCACAGTGGAGATGAAGATATCACGTGGGATTTACAGGTATTCTTCAACGTAGCAAAAACAGATGAGAGAACTGATGCAGTTTATTTTAAAGATAATAGCATAGTAGTCCTAGCTGTATATACAGAATGGTACACTCAGTGGAGATTGATTTACAGAGCTAGAGACTTCTGTTTAACAATTTGATCCAATTAATGATGACTGGTTTCTGAAAAGTTATTTGCACAAGCTGACCATTAGACTGAACTAGAACCTTCCCTTAATTGAAAATGGCACAGCTCATTTCCAGAACGTTTTCCATCAGCTCCTGAAGACTTATAAATATATAACCAATTCCCAGCTCAGGTTGGTTAACTATTTTATCAGAGAGAACTAAGTTTTTGCTCTCTTTAAACTTTGGCTCTAGTTCAAGGAAGTATTTAAGCCCATGCTGAAGTGCTGTCCTGAACAGGAAAGATTTCATGTACCAGAGCCTTTTTCCACCAGAAATTTCACAACTGAAGTGTAGTCTGAAAAAAAGGCCATCTCTTCCATGACTTATTATACTTACATTGTATAGGTGTTTCTATTTATAAGTGACAAATAGCTTACATCTTTATTAGAGCATTGATTGTTTAAGAGCCAGAAGGAGTCTAGAATTGCTTCAGATATTGAGACAAGCCATTTTAACAGAAACAGGTTTTTTAAACCTTTAAATCCTAGAAGGTAAGAGTTAAAATTATTTTATTTTATAATTTGAGTACCGTCTAAAGTTATCTGAAAGTTATATTAAAGGAAAACATCCTAACGCAAAAAAAGAACCAATACATCCAGATGAAGAGGAAAATATTCAAAGTATATAAAACCTTAACAAGGTCTCAGTCTTGCACTGAATGGGAACAATTCAAGACCATGGACACTGACCAGTTCTAAACACAAGATACCTATTGAAGCGACCAATGACAGATCATTAGTTACAGGCTAGATTTATAGTCATTGAGAAGAAAACACTATTCAGATAAAGAAAATGTGAATGTATATCCTCAATGAAAGTTTCTCTCATGTTAATAGTCTTTATACTCACACTGATTTTCTTTAAAAAAATCTACATGGTGCTGTTTTTTAAAGTCAGTCATAAATAAACCAAAGGTTTGGCAGGTACAAAACTATTAGATTTATTTGTAGCTTTCATAGTTCAAGTCAGTAATTATAGCACTTTCAGTGTATGTACGGTTTCACAGATACTCATGCGTTCTCCATCTTTTTAGGAATACTTTTAAAGTAAATACTAGCAAAATGTAAGTCAAAAATAAAGTACAAGGTTTTCCATCTGATACTTTTGGGTTTTATTATGGAGGTCCATTTCCTTAGAAGGGACACAGGCAGCTTTAGACAGAGACATAATCATTTAACATCTTGTTACTTTGTAATTTTTAAATAAAGGACAGTCCAAGTTCAGTGGAAAGATTTGTGAAGAAAGGTTGGGGAGGGGGGGAGCAGAGGGGGGGGAAACTGTTCCCACTGTCAAGAGAAGTGGTTAGGCTGAATAGCTAGCATGAAAAAGAATGAGAAACAGACATGTTGTTTGACTAAGGGCTGTTATATTATATAACCCATACATTTATAAATAAATATATTTCTTCATCTTGTTTGGTACTAGTAATAGAATCCTGATTTTAGCTTTGCATACATCTGCAGGGTTTTTATTACATTAAGCTTTGTCAGACCACACACAATTTGATTCTATCTGATATCATACCCTGAAAGTCCACGCATATGCATCAAGGTATTTACAAACAGACACTGTTACAAGAATTTGCAGCAGCAGCAGGTTGCAATATCTTTGCCCAAGTTATATAGCATGAAAATTTTATTAGAAAGGGTATGTTTATTTTATAAGCCAAGAAGCAATATTCAGCACTTTTGGTACAACATTAATATACTTTCATTGTTTGTCAAATTTAGGTTTCTACTGTCCAATTAAAACAAATTTAAAGAATCCAGCCATTTCATTGATGTTTATGCTCAGCAACCTAGCTCACTGACCAACTGTTACAAAATAGATTAGAGGACACAGCATCTGTTTCTCCTACAAGTGCCCAATGAAGACAAATTAGCCAACCAGCAACGTAGCCTGTATGTTTCTTCCCAAAGGCTTTGTTTCTCATTCTTCTCATAGATTTTTTAAAGAAGTGCTCTAGGTTGGTTTTCCCTGTAACAGATGCAATTCCTGGCAAGTCTTAGCTTGCTCTTCTCTAAATCAGTGCTTTAATGGTGCAGGATCAGAATCCAAAAATAGTACTCTTAGCACAAGGGATTTTGAAATCACACCCCACCTTAGCATTTTTTAATTTTTTTTTAAACTTGGACCCCTCACCCATCCTTACAATACAAGTAGACTGCCACCTAGTGTTGCATGTGTTTGTTCAGGAGCTACTAGGCAAATTACTCAAAATGCAAGTCAAATGGTGCTATAAAAGCATCCCTACCTGTTTAGACAGCGTTGTTTGCTCAGATCAAGGGTTCTGGAAGGACAGCAAAAGTAAGAGGGCTTAGTGCCAGGTCACAATGCCCCTCACTCAAATTTAACCTGGCTATCCCTCTGTGGCCAGGCCAAAATTTGAGAAAGAGGTACTGCAATCTGATGCTAGCCACCCACCCCTTCCTGGCATTTTTACTACAAGATTCACTGTACCACCTCCCCCCCATCTGTTTCTCCTGCAAATGTGCTATGGAGATAAGCCATCTTGCCTAAAATAAAGTCTTTTGATAAGATGAGCTATCCTGCCAGAAAACAATCCTTTGTTTCTCTCCACAGAAGTATTTTTAAACAAAAACAATAGGCATCCCTCCAGGTTGATTTTCTGACTGCAAGAACAGATGCGTATTCCTCTTCAAGGTAGCACTCTAGTCAACATTCCATTTACTAGCATTACTAATTTTAATGCTTCCTAGCATTAAAACAAACATTTTTTTTAAAGCAGCATATGTTGCATCATTCACTTCTCCTTCACACATACCCAGAGTTCAGTTTCTTTTCAGAAAACATTTTTCTTACCTTTACCATTTTGCCATGCAGTGTACCAGGACAAACTGAGAAAAGAAGTGATGAAAACTAATACAGTGGCCACAGTTCCATTTCGGAGCCTCATCTCATTTCAACATCACACTTGTTTATATTGTACTTGCGATTTGGATTTATCAGTTGTACTTGTTGTACTGAAGTCAGTTTATTCCACCACTAGCGTCACTTGACCAACAGCAATGAGAGACGTAGCCCTCTCATTTCAAAAGTTCTGTAAAACCAGTCCAGCAGTTACATCACTTCAAACTTTTACTCGACTCACTTATTAGCCTTCATAAAGTAAACTTCTTTATGCTTCTACTCCTGTTTGCAAAGGGAACAAAATTGATCTGTTAGAGGCACAAAAATATATTCATAAGCAGTCTCACCTCTATATAAAAATACATAATAGAATCACCATTCATACTATGCTGTTTTTATTAAAAAGAATACACTAAAGTATGGCACAAGCAGATTAATTCTCCTTTCCTGTCCCCCATTTTTGGGATATCTTCTTCAAACCTGAATACTACTTGACATACTAATTTGTCCTTTTCATTTAAAAGTTTTGTTTTAGAAAAAAAGCAATTAACACGGGTTTTTTTTGTACATTATAAATATCCATAACATCAGTATTCATTACAGTAGCGCCAAATGCCCCAAGCAGAACCAAGGCTCATTGTACGAAGTGCTGCACAGACACCTACTAGAATCATAGAAGATTAACTCTTCAAAAAAACAAATATAGTCCAGAGCCTCAATCCTGCAATGCATTGCACCTACATAACAGTGGTGCACTTGCACAGAGCGCCACTGAAATCAACAAGACTCTATGCAGGCACAGTGGTGCATCTGTGAACAGTAAAGGATCAGAGTTCTAAATTAGCATTTTCAGAGCTACAGCATTTTAGTTAACTGTTCCTGAGCCAATATAGGATGCAAAGGAACCCACAACAGTGTTAGTCGGATGCACAGAAAACAATATGACAGATTCAATTCTACACAGATCTGTGGTCCAGTAGTCTCCAACTTTTTCCACCACAGCTTTAACTCTGGCATGGGTTACACCAAAGCTTCAGAGCTCCTTCAACCTACACCAGCTGGCAGCAATTCCCAAGGAATCATCTGAGAATGCTACACTCTGGCCATGCCCCTTCCTGTCTCTCCACCACTAATTACCCTTTACATCAGAGTCTAATGCAGGAGATAGCTATGCCAGCATTGCCCCAGCCAAGAGCTGCACATACTAGGAAATTCTCAGTTGGCCACATGTGGCCAGTATTCAGCCTTTTTGTATTACCTTGCAGATCAAAGGTCCCAAAACAGGACAGTGTCTTATTTCTGGGATTTTTTTTTAAAAGCAGCACATAAAACTAGAAGACTTTCCCCATACCAGCTTACACAATTATGAAATAGCATAAACATGGAGCCTAAGCACCTGATATTGTCTCTATAAGGTAGCACCAGTTTTTCTATTTCAAATTCCATCAGACAGAAGTTTGTTACTCAGCTGTAGACTGTTTCTTTGGGTTTAAATTTTCTAGTTCAGAATTCTAATAGGTCATTTGTCACTTAAGAGTAGAAGGAAAAATCTTTTTATTACACTGTCACCTAAAGACCCCAATCAACTGCGACCCCATTGTGTTAACATCTGTAAAACACATAGTAACAGAAAGACCCTTATCTAGAGAGCTTACAATTGAGACAAGATACACCGAGTGTGTCACAAGGGTAACAGCTATAGGAGCACAAGATTACACAGACTAGCACCAAGCACAACTCTCAGGTTACAAATCTTTTCTTAAAAGATAGAAATAAATATTAATATCAGGCACCTTCCTGACTTTTTTCCTTAAGTAATTTACCATGAGTATAATGGTTATAGTAACTTTTGAGGGAATTTAAGAAGGGAGTTGGGCAGTTGCTTTACATGTTACTTAGGAGAGGGCATTCTACATGTAAGGAGCAGCATGAAGGTATTTATGGGAAAAGTGGACAAATATGTGATAAAGGCTGACATTGAGAGAGCACCTAAGGCAATGCAATAAGATAAGAGTAAATAAACAGGAAGGAGCAGAGTTGTGATGTGCAAAATAAGGTAGACAAGAAGACTGAATTCGATTTGAAGAAAGAGAGAGAACCAACAGATTCAGAGAGAGGAGTGACATGGTTTGAATTACAGGTCAGGAAAAATTATTTTAATACCCCCATTTTGAATGTTCTGAGGGAGATGAAACAGACATAAAGAAGGCCAGAGAATAGGTTGCAGTACTCAAGTCAGAAGATGAAGGCCTGAATGAAAGTTAAAGCAGTGTGGACAGAGAGAAAAAGTTGGAACTTGGAAGTGTTAAGGGAAAGTGTTATGGCCTGGATGTATGGGATTAGAAAGGGAGGAGTCTAAAATGACTCCCGGGTGAGAGGCCTGATTGGGAAGTTAATGATGTCAACAGTGCTGACAGTAACAGCTTTAGGTTGAGTTTAGAAAGCTATTATGATGCTCTACAGTAACAGCTAGGGGTCCCAGTCAGGACTGGGATCCCACTGTTCTGTATAAAAACCATAGGAAGACAGTCATTGCCTGAAGAGTTTTTGAGATAACACATGATATACAAATGTCCCAAACAACAGAAGGGGAAAAGGGAAAGAAGGAAGGAAGGAAGTACAGATAACAGTAAGATCATGTAGTCTCAGAGACTAAATATGGGCAAAGCTAGATGGCTCCAAATCAAATAAGTAGTATTGGGGTTTTGGTTCGCTGATTTTGCTCTTATGCTGTTCTTTGAGCCCCCTGCCCGCTCCTTTTTTCCACCCATAACCTAGCTAACATTATGTAGAGGGATTACACTGCAGAGACTGCACACACAGAGGCCTTATCAACACCAGAAAAGTTACACTATCTTAACTAAATTTTAAATTGATCTAATTAACCTAGTGCATGCCCCAATGCATATGCCAGAGTGGCCAAACCGTGGCTCGTGAGCCACATGCAGCTCTTTTACAGTTAAAGTGCAGCTTGTGGAGCCCCATATGTGCCCCCCTCCCCCCCATTCTCCACCTACCAGACTGGGGTGGGGAACTCAGAACTTGGGCTAGAGCAACAGTTCCCAACCTGTGGTGCTGGACCCGCTTAGGGGGTTGCCAAAGATTAAAGGGGGTCCATGAGGCTTCAGTAATATTGAGATCATTTAGCCCCCCCAAACCCCGCACCAGCTGGAGCAGCCCTCCTCCCCCAGCCCCAAGCTGGATGGAGCAGCCTTGCACTGGTGGGGGCCTGGAGCAGCCAACCCACCAGCGCTCCCTGCCTCCAGTACCCTCAGTCCATGAGGGATGGGAAGAGGCAGGGCCACACACAGCATGCAGTGGCAGCTGTGCCAGGGAAAGGTTCTTACTTAGGAAAGAGTAATTTATTAACGTAATTTAGTGTATTATCATTATATGTGTTTATGACCAGGTCGTCCGGGGGGAGAGGGAGGGTCGCGCACGGAGCATGTTTTACCTAGTGTAAACTAGTTGGGCTTTCACTCAGAAAGGTTGGGAACCACTGGGCTAGAGGATTCTGCCCAGCAGGGAGGAAGCTCTCAGGTGGGCCAGTAAGTTTGGCCACCCCAGTATATGCACTTAAACCTTCAGACACTGGTTTAGTTTAACATTAGTTAGTAATTTTAGCAAAGTAATTTAGCAAACTAATCTGATTTAAATGAAGGTTAAAACAGTTTAAGTATGTTTTTATTATGAGGTTTGCACCAGTTTACCTAGATGTATTTAGTTAAACTAGTGAAACTTCTCCAGTATAGAGATGCATCGGCTTCTGCAGTATGGACAGATGCGAGTATTGTAAGGTGCTCAAGGGAATGGCAGTTGAGGGCCCTCAACATCTCTTAGGAGGTGCTCTGCATCTTGCAGAATCAAACAGGCTAACATCTATATGCTTGCAAATGTCTCTGGTCAATAGATGAGATAGCTTCAAATGGGTGCCAAAACCTCATATGCATTAATGCTCCAATCCTGCAAAGGCGCATATATGTATATATAAAAATAATCAGTTATACACTCTGAGAAGTCCAATTATGCACATACATAAATCTCTGTAGGATCAGGGCCTAAAGAACCTTGTGGTTCTGAGGAAACCTTAACACACACTGGAGCAGAAGTGTCTAGAAAACAGATTCACAACAGCAAAAAAAAAAAAAAAAAGTTTAAAAGCTGTTTTGCATATGAAACCTTATAAAGAGAAAACTCAATGGGGACATGCATATTACAGCCTTTTTAAACCCCTTCCTTTCATTAAAACGTGTTTCTGTACCTAAGGTTGTGAGAACCAGTGTAAGCACAAGAAACCAAAACCCAACGAATTGTAACCTCAGTTGACACTAGCTAGCTCTACTGCATCCAAGCAGGAAACCTCTCTGCTACACTTTCCTCCTCCTACGCAAAAAACGAGAACACTAGCCCCTCCTTCACAGGATGGCTGTGAGGATTAAGAGGTAAAATTTGTAAGTCTCTCCTGTATATTGCGTTCAATACTATCAATACTTCAATCACTGAGCATCAGTGGGGTGGCTCAAGACTGATAAATAATGTAAGCCTCATAACAACTTGAGCAGAACAAAAGTCAACGAGTCAAGGCCATGCCACCCTGCTGGGCCCTGGGTTTCCCGGACACAGGCTCGGCAAGAGCAAGACCCTGGATAATTCCTAGAGCACGAGTCGAATTAAGGCTGGACTACGACCCCGGCTCCCTCGGACGCTCTCGCTCGCAGCCCGCTCACCGAGGAAGTTTCTCTCCGACCGTCAGCCCTGCGTTTGCTCGCCGTGACATCCCGGGAGCCCGGCTGGCATCACACACACGACGCCGGGGAAGGAGACCGGAGCGCCCCAGCCGCGCGAACCTGCCAATCGCCGCCCCGCCACTCACGCATCCAGTCAGTCAGTCAGTCAGTCAGTCCCTGGCGGCGGCGGCGGCTGCTGCTGCCGCCGCCGGCCGGGCTGCTCCGGCAGCGGCGATAAATAACCAGCGCCGGGGTCCGCGCGGGGCGGGGGCAGCCTCTACGGGGAGGGAGGAGAGCTTCCGGAGACGCGCTCCCTGCCCGGGGCGCCCATCACTTCCCCCGCCCGCCCAGGTAGGGAGGGAGGGGAGCCCGGCTGGGGCGCGGGCAGTGAGACCCCGCTGAGGATCCCCCACGCGCAGCCGCCGGACGGCGCCGCGCAGCCCTGCGGTGGGGGGCGGGGAGGATCCCCGGCTCCTCCGGCAGCGGCACCGGGCGGGCAGCGTTCGCCGCCGGCTCAGCCCAGGGGACCGGCCCGATACCCCCCGCCGCGCGCTGAGCAGGGGACGTGGCCCGGCCGCCACCGCGCTCACCTGGGTCCGGGCCACCCGGGCTCCCACCAGGTGGCGGGGGGAGGGAGCAGGGAGATGCCACCGCTCGCACCTCCTCGCCGGCAGGGGCTGAGGCAGCTCCTGCCCTGCCCGACCGCCAGCAACTCCACCCCGCGCCGCCTCGTAGAGCGGCAACGGCCACTCTTCCGCCGGCGGCCTGGAGAGCCCGCCCCCTGCAGCTTGGGCGGCTGCCCCATTGGCCAAAGGATGCTCCGCGGCCGGCCAACCGCCAGCTTCCCACGAGGCGCCTCTCATTGGCTCAGCTTCCTGTCAGTCTCGCTCCTGGTTCTATAAATAAATCTCGCGCGATGGTGCTACAGTAGCTCTATCGTTCTACTTCTAACGAGCGGTACTACTGGGTTGGGGAGGAGATTTGGGTCTGCAATTGCTTGTCTAGGCTTTACGTGTATCCTCTCTGGCAAGATACAGGTTCCCAGAGTGACAGGATACCAAACGTGAAAAATCAGGACGGGGTGGAATAGGCATGTATATAAGACAAAGCGCCAACTAGCAGGGCTGTCCCTATAAAATTGGGACATCTGGTCACTTTAGGACAGGTGACCTGTAAATTTGGGTGGAGGAGTCTCTTGTAGCTCAGCTAGAGGAGATTTTCCATCAGCTTGTGGCAGCTTCAGGGTTCTTCTGACTCTTGCTTGGTCAGGCCTGTCCCAGGCTCCCTTTTGGGTGGTGGTCAAATAGACACCTGGACATGGCTGGGAGCATCTCTTACAGGCTAAACCGAGGCCCTGTCTTCTCCTTCAACCAGCCATAATGGGTGCCATGCTGCTATTAAAAAAAATAAGGGGTTGCCCTCTTTAATGAGCACTTTTGCCATACAGGGCTAAGAGCAAAGAGGGGATTGTTCAGCTACAAACACAGGAGCCGTCCACCACTTAAACTAAAGAACAATTCTATTGCTTCACACTAGCATGTAGGCCCTCTAGTTTCTGTATTATTCCTGTTATTAAAGAGGACTCTCTGAAGTCAGACATGAGCTAGGAGGCAGGGAAGAATCAGCAAAGGCCTTGTATGCACGTAAAAGTTCTATCACTTTACACCAGGTCCCTCACAAGTTGTACCATTCTAACGGTGGCAGTATCATTAGAGGGGTACAACACCCCAAATGGGGGTGCTGTTATATGGGAATAAAAGTGCTTATACCAGTACATCTTATTCCTACATGGGAAGGAAGATAAGCTATTCTAGTATTGTCATCTTGCATATGGCTTCATATTGCTGATGGCAGGAGATCAACAAATCGATAGCTGGGAGCCTTCTGCTGACATATGTCATCTTAGTTCACAACACGTAAGTGCAACACCATGTGAGAGTTGTCAACTTGCCCCCACCTGTACAAGGCACCTTTATATGCGTATAACTGCATCCACACTATGGGCTGAACAAACAACGCTTTACCTGAAATAGTTATACTAGCACAGAAACTGTGCTTAGACCAAACCTAAATGTTATTTTTTCTTCTGAGTTTTACTGCCTATTTCCCTATACTATTCCCACATGCACTCTTTTCACACCTTTGTAGGAGACGTAGTGGTGGCTTGCCTTCTTCACATCTGTAGCCCACTGTCTGCTTGAGTTGACACCTTCTTTACAAACACAGTCCACACATGAAGTAAAGTCCAAATTTATCCTCTTTTTGTATGGTGGGCTTTATTTAATGAAACAATAGTAAGGTAACACAGAGATGAGCACACATGTCTATTGAAATGTAGATACAGTTTTGAAGTAATGAAAATTAACTAAGCAGCGTTGACAGATATCTCTATTCCTCTACAGTAACAAAATACCACATTTTACATCAAACTGAATAAGGCCAATGGTAACTTTACTCCCTATGTATGATTGTCACATTTTTTATCCTCTAACTTTGTCATTAGGTATCCTCCTTCCATTGTTTCATTGCACCTATCTCAAAAGGTATTCCAGCATGCTTTCAGGGTCTGCAAGCTACCATCAAAATCAAACAGCATCATCAAAATTAGCACGGGTAGCAACCCTCAAGAGTTATGGAGGTACTTCTGCTGTGTAGTTCTAGTTAATTAACAATATGCAATCCTTTTTCCTCTCCAAGTGTCGCATAATAGCTCTTTTGTGTAATAAACTCTTGTCCCCTACCCAGCTTAGGCCAGGTAGTCAATGCTAGAAACTTTAGCAGGTTTAGTAATGTCAGTTAAGGATGTGATTTTCTTTGCAACATTTCTATACTGGCAAAAGGGTTAGTGTAGATTCAGGTATACTTTCATAAAAGTGATTTTTTCCAGTGTAGCTAATTTCACGCAGGAAACTAGTATAAACTTTATTAAAAAGCCATTTTAAATGGTAATTGTTTCATAAGGACTATCTTCCCCTACTATTTTCCCTTCATTCAGTAATGCTTAATCTATATTAGAATGGTTTGCTGGTATAGCTATGCCAGTATAGCTATACTTTGACATTATTCAACTATTACAGGGGTGGCCAAACTTACTGATCCTCTGAGCTGCATATAACAATCTTCAGAACTTTGAGAGCCAGGGTGCACCTGCTGGGGCTTGGGACTTTATTCCTGTAGTGGAGTAGTCAGGCTAGAGGCTTCAACCCTTCGGGGGCGGGTCTCCAGCCCCAAGATCCCCCTCCCCAATGAGCAGGAGTCCCTAGCTCCACCACCGTGCTGCAGGGCAGAAGCCCTGAGCCTTCCCCCCTGCCCCGCTGCACCAGTCTGGTAGGTGGAGAATGAGAGGGAGCATGGGGTGCTCCATGAGCCGCACTTTAACTGTAAAAGAGCCGCATGCGGCTCGCGAGCTGCGGTTTGGCCACCCCTGAACTATTAACTTCACCATCAATAGAATAACTACAAATAGAGCTCTCCACAAAATCCAACTTATTCCTCTTAGGTTAGCTGCCTGACAAGGAAGTCAAAATAGAGAACAGAAAAAATTCTGAGTAAGGACACCAACCATCAACCTGCCCCAATCCAATAGTAAGCAAATAGGCATGTTTCACCATATGAAAAATAGAAAATTGCACAGTTTAGGAGAATTGTGTAACTTCAGCAAAAGAAATTTGGGCTCTTTGATAGAAGCTTCATAATGTTACTTGTTTCTGAAGAGAGTGGCAGTACACCTTGGAAACTGAACGGTATCTCACACCTGTAATTCCTCAACAAATCTTATCTTCATTCTTGATTTATCCTATAGTCCCATGTACTCTACTCCTACAAACAACTGAATTTTAGGAGCATAGTTCATAGGTCTACACCAGTTTTAATTTGAAAGTGCAATTGAAATAGATTAACTCTTCCAATAAAACAGGTTCATTTTTAAAAGCAGCGCTTGAAGAGAAACCACTATAAAATGAAAGAGAAGTTTATACCCTTAGTGTTCCACTTCAGCTTGGTGAAAGATGACCCAGGGCAGTCAGTCTATTCTACACCAACATTAAAGAGATAGTAGCAATCAATGGTCTATAATGGTATCTCAGCATAATAAAGATTGTCTTCTGCAAGTTGTTTGCCAAGGCATTTATCAAAAGTAAATGTCAAACTGAAGTCAAAGTGTTACAAGAAACACCAGACGAGTGGTGATTTTACTGTATATTAGTGAATATTTCTGTTATACCAAATGACTGATTTATATTCAGATTCTTTAATGGAGCCATAAGTTGTCACTATTCATCAAGTTTGGAGCTCCCTTTGCCTGGCACCTGTACTTTCTCCTAATTCTTTCAGCACTGTGGAGCCTTGTTTGTTCTGCTTCCATACTGCTAGCCCTTTGGCTTTCCTAGAGAGAGAGAAATGGAAGAAGAGTGGTAAAATGGGTAAGAATTAGAGTTGAGAGAAAAAGAGGGTATGGCTTAGCACGTGGTTTGGTGGAGAGGCAGGAGTGAAGCTTAATTTGAGTTTTGCTTTGCTTGGGCTGCCATTTTTCACTTATCAGACAGCTGCATCTAACTGGCTCAGAGAACAAACTTGTGGTTCAGTCAGTCAGAAACCGGACGATAACTGGAATCTATTCCCCGTTCTGTCACTAACCTGCTTGTGTAACCTTGGGCAAGTAACTTTGCCTTTTGGTGCTTCTGTTCCTTCCCACCCACACCTTTGTCAGTTTAAACTGTAAACTTTTTAGGGCAAGGATTTTCTTTCCCTATGTGTTCATACAGTGCCTAGCACAATGAAATCCCTATATCCATTGAGGCCTTGATATACTACCACACTACTGTAACTTGTAATAAAAGTACAGAATGTTTCTTATGGGTTATAGGTATATTTTCAGAGCATAAAAATACACATCTCATTTCATCTGTATAGATTTAAAACCAAAACAAATACATGTTTTGATGAATAAGCTGATTTGTGAGAGACAGATAGTGGTTTTCAGTATTATAAACTGCTTTTAGATTTTAATCTGCTAGGAGCAGCAACAATGTCTTTATATAGGTCTTGTGCAGTGCCACTCATTGTCAGTATTTAACAAATAAATAACTCCATACAAAATTACATGTAAAGGGGGAAAAAGGTTGCGGAGTGACATGATCAAAAGTCAGAAAATGCACTGCCTGCACAACCTTTATCCTTTCCCTTGGGTGCATGCATTACATTATAAATCTTTTGTTACATGATCTCATGGAAAAGGAGAATATTTTAATCTTTTCCTGGCTATTGCATAAATCTGGAAACCCTATTTATTTGGTGTCACTATTGCTTAGGGAATCGTAGTCTAAAATCCAAAATAGAAATAGACAGACCTGCTAAAGATGAAGTTCTTGGTGGGTTCAGGCAAAGAAAAATGATATAAGAATAAAGAATTTGGATTTCCGGTTCAGTCAGTCCACTAATATATCAATAAGCACAAACATTTACTCACAAATGTAACATACAAGCTAAAAATAAATGCTGAGCAATAACTTTACCTTACTTTAAAAACAAGCTTATGCTAATAGGGAAATGGGCTTCTTTTAAGTTTCTAAATACAGATGTTAACCAACTTCATATTGCAATTTGGCATGTCTCTGGTTCATAGTTCATCCTATCTCTAACACCTCTAAGAACACAGGAAGTGCAGTTTCAAGAGTATTTTGGAAAGCTAGACTCATACTGTATGAAACTGAGTGTGTGAGTGAGCAAAAAAACAAACAAATGACACACTGGAGGTGATTCTCCTTTCACTGACATTGGTGTAAATTAGTCGTCATTCCATTGAAGTCAGTGGAATTACACAAGTCAAAGGGAGAGTTGAAGTAGAAGCACTATATGTGTAGATTTCTGAAGGTATGATAGAACTATTTGACAACTTCTTCCAACAAAATAAAATATGATTCAGAACAGTGCTGGGAAAACATCCAAAGCAACTTACAAAAAATGGTTTTATTAGAAAGACCTAGGATTTTGAAAAGGCTTCTTTCAAAGTTTTCTACCTTGTCACACAGTACTTTCCCCAAACCTAAACTAGATGATGATTTGCACTTAAATTATTATTTATTTTGTGCAGATGGTGATAGAAGGCTTGTAGACAGCGTGAGAGTTCTTTGTAGCCCCACCAACTACAAAAAAAATTGTTAATGCAGCATTAAAATTTCCCACTGGTGCATTGTGGACTTCCACAAAGTGGAGAGTGGCTGAACTTAAACCTGTGAAAACAGGAACTGAAGAAATAAGGCAACACAAACTTAAGTTTCTGAAAACCAGAAAATACAAAGTTAAGGTACATACCAGCTGCTGGCTCCTTGGCAACAATCACTCCTGCCATGGAATGCACTAGCTGTATGTTAGTCCCATCGCTTCTCTGGTGTCATCTCTTCATCTCCTGTGTCTCAGCTCGTCCAGCACAGCCGAGTTCTCTCTCCTCAAGCCTTCTCCCCACAGAGGCAGGCATCATGATGGGACCCACAGGCTGAGGAACTGGGGAGAGGATGAAGAAACAGTGTAGGGACTAGCATGGAGAGTTAATGGGTATGTTTTTATGAAGGGGGAGGACAGACATGGGGGCATGGATGTGGAGAATGCTGGGAACAGAGCTGAAGCCCTCCCTAACTATCCCCCACTGCAAAGCTTTCTTCACCATTTTTCCCTGCACTGCTCCAACATCCCCATATTCCCTTTCAGTGCTCAGACCTCCCTATACTTCCCCAGCACTGCTCTTACATTTCCTCCATCATGGACGTTGCTCTGACAATATCCACTCTGCTCCAATCACATACGCCCACACCGCTTCAAGCCCGAGCTCCACCCTCTTCCTTGTCCCTCCATGTTGCTTGTAAGCTTGGAGGAGTCATGGGGACAGTGCTAGAGTGATCTGGGGTCATCATTGCCATATCTGACAATCCCCATGCCCAGCAATTATTTCCACTTTCCTACCCACAAATCAATCCCCCCACATCATTTCTGCTCCTCCTGCAGCTCCTGGGTTCTTCACTCCTCCCCTCCCAAGTTCTCCCAAGCCTGATGGGCTGCAGCACTATTCTCTTCTCCCCCTTCCTAGGCAGAGGGGAGGAGCAGACTAAATAATAAACTGATCCTGGTCAGGTTTCTGACTCATGACAGGGCAACTATGGGGTGCAAAGCAGAAAGCTGGAGTGAACCAGCTGGGGCCCTTCTATCTATTGCTGGTTCGTGAGTGGCTGGAAAACAGCCAGGTAACTCAGTTGGGTGTGTGGCTTCACCTGCTGTCACGTTGGATGATAACAGGGTCCGAAGGGCTTGCTGTTTGTCACCAGCAAAGCATTGTTGGGAGCCTGCCCTAGCTGGATAGTTAAGTGCACAGCAATTCTATAGCTTCCAGGCTGCACCATGGGGGTGCAGCATGTCACATGTCAACACTGTATCCTGTAAAAAGAAATACCATTCAATATTAAAGCCCCCAAGACACTAAAATCCAAATCCTCAAAAGGCATTTAGACACCTAACTCGCACTGAAATCAACAGGAATTAGGCACCTAAATAGCGTAAAGGATCTGGGCCTAAGTACTGTGTGGCCATGAAGATGAATGCTGTCCTCCCACACCCCACTATACAGGTTATTAGAATGAATGGTGTCAGGGCCAGACACAAATCAGAGTCATAAGTGTTACTGGCAGCCAGAATACACCAAGCAATTAATATACTGCTTCTGAAGTTGATAAAGTGCCAGAGATCACAAGTTTGGTAACTTCAAAAGCTGAATTGCTGGCATATGCATGTCTTGAATCGTATTCCTGTGTTTCTATTATTACTACCTTGAGAGAAACAAATTCAAAACAAATTATAACATTTGACATGTTTTTAAAAATGCAGTAACACTCTTACTGCAGTATACAGAAGCGTAGAGTGTATTCACTAGCAAGTTAATCAAACATCAGACCTCAAGGTGCCTCATACTACACCATTTATTTAACCATTTATTTGCATAACTAAATTTTAAAGCTATTAAAGGCCAGAGTGTGCACCTAAAGACAGCATTGAGTAGGGGACTGCGGAGTCACACTACCTCAGGGATGAGCTCCTGTTGAGAATGGTCACTGCAACTCTCTTTGAGAGGCTGTAGTGTGCATGAATATCCATAGCTGGGCATGGCCCTGCATCTTCCCCATTCTTTTTTGAGAGGTTAGTGCCTGTAGGAATACCCCTGAGTGCAAGGACAGCTTATGTATGTGGACTGTGATGTGGTCAGTTCTCAAACAGGAGGTGCAAGGGAAGTGAGTGGAGGGGAGGCTCCTCTTTCCATCCCCATTATGCAGAGGCTAGCCGCAATCTGGCCCTAAACCTATAAACATTATTCCTCCCGTTTCTCCTACACCTGTATTTAGATGAGGATAAAACTAATATCTGCTGCTAATTACAGCATAAACTAATTCACTGTATGTATGGGGGTTCCTATAACCAGAACACTGGGATTGTTGGCATTTGCATAATGTTTAATTATTTAGTCAGAACATAAACTGTGTCTCTCTTTTAAATG
The DNA here is from genome assembly GCF_026122565.2 of Emydura macquarii macquarii. NCBI lineage: Eukaryota > Metazoa > Chordata > Testudines > Chelidae > Emydura > Emydura macquarii. The sequence goes on from NW_027132344.1 coordinate 3,569,565, forward strand.
ACATTTTTATAAAAACATCTCAATAATTAAACACCTCTACAGTTATTAGCAGCAGGGAAGTCTTACAAAATGTAGTAGTCAAAGCAAACAAATCATTATTTACATCTAATTCCACGCATCAAAATAAACCACTCGGAGGGAAATCCCCACGCGGGGAGGGGCAGGGGAATCAGTACAAACTACTGCATGTGAGCGAGCAAAAAAACCAACCCAAAATATAGCACTTTAGCTACAGTATCTGGCAATTTCAAGTAGACAGAATTCAGAGGCTTAATTTACTCATTAATCTGTATATCTGTTACTTAAAAGACCAAATCAGTAGCATCAGATCTTGCTGAGAACTTCCTCTATACTTATTGAGGTTAAATTCAGGGCCAGCAGAAGGCCTATATGAGCCTATTGCATATTCTGGGATGGGCGGACATAGGCTCACCCAAAACTAAAGGCCCAACCCCTCAACCAACAGGCACAAAGAATGAAAAAACAAGGACAAAAGCAAGGGTCATAAAGGATAAAACAAGGAATCCAGTGGGGGACGCCAAGCAGTGAACCCTCAACAGTACTCACTGATCCTCAAAGGAGTCCAAGAAGCCAATGGAAGCTGCCCAGAGGAACTCGGCCTGCAATGAGGTGTCAGAAATATGCCACACAGTCACAGACCATCCCCCAACCTAACCTGTTGAGTTTTGTCCTCCTAGTCTGGTGAATGGCCATCTTGGCCAGTGCCAGGTGGAGGTTGACAAGGAGTTGTTGCAACTTAGAGGGGCTATGAACCGAGAGTGCAAAAACAAGGAGTGTGGGGAAACAGGCTCAGCAGGAGGTTCTGGCTGCACCAGAAGAGGGGCTGCAGCTGCACACATTCTACAAAGATGCTCGATGCCTCTTTTGCAGTGAGAGAGACCAAGTGTTGGGAGACTCCGTGAGCCGTGCCAACGGCACAACCATGCTCAGAGCTGAACGGAGGAGCCACCAAACGAGATTCCTGGTGGACCATGTGACTAGGGTGGAATACAGGCTGGCCCCCCTGCCCTCTGCAGGTAGCAGCAGGTCCTGCAACTTTGTATCAGGACTGGACATGAGGGCCAGGAAGTGAATAGTGTGGAGCATGAGCATGAATAGATGTTTGTGAAGCATGGCTCTGAGATGGACCCACTGAGTGGCATTCAGCCTGCTTAGGTGATGTGTCAGAGGTGAACAGGGGGTCCGTGGAGCAGAGGCCTGATGGCAAGCTCTGGAGGGCCAAGCGTGAGCAGAGAGTGGCCTCCCACAGGACTTGCTTAAGATTAGTGAGAAGCAGGGGGCAAGGCTGCCCTCGCTTTCTGAAGCACACAGCAGGGTTGTGTGTGGAATGGGCAACCCCAAGCACTGGGGAAGCATTCCAAATGTAGTCCAGGAAGTCCCTGATTCTGATGACTCCAGCCAGGACCAAGCTCTGGTGCACCATGGAGGGCTCCACCAACTGCACACGAAGATCTGGGCTGTGTAGCAGCAGTTCAGCCAGGTGGTCTTCTGCCTCAGTGGCCACTACAGAGCTGGTTGCTGAAAATAGCTTTCAGGTCCTGAGGAAATCCTAGTAAAGACCAGCAGCTCAGAGAGAACTCTCAGATGGTGATAAAAGAGCTGCTAATTCTACCAGAACCCTTAGAGGAAGGTGTGTGCCAGCATGCTCCATGATGGATTATGGGAACCATAATGGAGTCTCTGCAGGGCCTGGAGGCAGAATGCATGGACTTGGCTGTGAATGCGAAGCTCACTCAGCCTGTTTTCTCCCAAGATCTATGTGGGATACAATGCCCTGGGGATTGAACCCAAGGCCTTTAGCTCTAAAAGCAAGAGCCTCTACTGTCTGAGCTAAAAGAACCACTTCTGGCAATTTAACAGCTGTATAAACTCAAACCTCTGTATGGACCAGCCACTACAGAAGGACATGGGTGAATTTCACGGGCTTTGAATACGATTTCCAAACAAGACAAAAAAAGGAAAATTAAATTAAAGAGTTAGTCAAGGACACAGAGTGTAAAAGCTACTGTGATTGTCTGAGAAAGCCTTAATCCACAAAATGTACATGCTTTGTCACTGGTCTAGATAATCAGATTCTGATCTAATTTATACCGGTGTAAATACTGACTAGCTGTATTTAAATCAATTATCATCAGCTGGGCTGAAGCATAAAACTCAAAGGTTATTTTATTTAGCAGCAAGGGAGATTTTTATTTTCTATTCTAAATTAGACTTTACGCTTTAGCAGCATTTCAGTAACCTTTTGCAAACAATTAATTTCATGTCCTTCTACCTTCTTCTAAATTCACCTATTACCTTCACCCCAGGGCTCTATCTTATTAAAGGAGACTTATAAGACATCTTTATTTTTAGAGTCACCTCTGTTCTCATCGGGATGCATAAAGCAGGCAAAGAAACCTCTGCTTCCCCTCCTGTATCCTTAGGGTAACTTCTAGGGGGGGTCAATATGAGCATTACTATCCCAAAGTACTCCAACTGCAGCCATGTAAAAAAGGAACTGGGTGAGAGACTTATCTAGGAAGGTCGATCCAAGAAAATGATCCATCAGACAATAACAGGGAAAAATAGCTGGAAAAACTAAAGCATAGGATTACTTTTTCATATAACTGACCTCCATTTTCTCATAGCAAATCAAAATTTAAGTCCACATAAATGAACTACCACAGCAAATGGTACCATTCTGTAAAAAGAATAACAGATTGAAGTGCCCCTCCATGATGGTGCAAACTCATCTCAAGTGAGCACCTCCTGTCAGGTGAGCACGAACCTGCATTCTCTCTCTCTGCTCGTGGTGCCCCCTGTTGGCCGTTAACCTCATCAGGTGGGTCTGCAGTGCCTCAGCCCTCCAGTTGTATCACACACAGTCTAAACACATGAAGGAACACTTTTGAAGTAAAAGGTTCAAGATGGCCTGTCTCTGTGCCCTTATTACCATCTTTATCCCTGTCTCTGGGCTCAGTCTTTAGTCCCTCCAGGGTAGCTTTAAGTTCATGTCTGCCTTGGTATAGATCACTGCCCCCAGAGCCTCCAGGAAGAAAGCCCTAAGTCCTGCCCTTCACTTAAGCCTCTAAACAAACCTTATCCCCGTCTCAGGGCTTAGGCCAACCTGCCAGTGATGGGATCTGGGCCGAGCCACTATTCCAGGTCCTGATCCAGGCACCTTATAAATAGCAGCCACATGCTACTTCCTGTAATAGTTACTGCTGCTATTCCCTAGACCACTTTTCCTGTAGCCCCATTCTCTTCACCCTCACCTCAGGGCTGAAGAGCTCAACTCCTCTTCCTCATCTTTCTGGTTCCAGCCAGCAACTGACCTGGTTGCTTGCTCAGGTGCTGCAGTTCCTTTTAACTGGGCCTGCTGCGCTCTGATTGGCTGCTCCCTTACAGCCTCTCAGCTTGGAGGACCCACCTTCACTGCTTCTTCTCTGCGGCAGGGTGTGGTAGACCGTGAGGCCTCCATAGGGGGCCTCAAAGGGCCCAATATACCCCATCACACTCTCATTTGCTCCTTCTTCAGTAAAATAGGTCCACGCAGGGTCTATCTGCCCTGATCTGCTATCAGTGATCTCCAGTTAACTTAAATTCTATACCTCATTATAATCAAATAGTCTAAAGGGAAAATGTGGAGTCAAAAGTAATCTAAAAAAACAGGAGTCTCTCTGGAGGACAGCTGGAGACACTGTTCACTATCAAGAGTGTTTTGAAACCAGTTGCACCAGGCAGTTACTGCCCTGTTTTCCCTTTTCTCTGATGGAATGTGCTCAGTAGCTGTATCTCACTTTAAAGAAATCGCATTACTATTCACCAACAAGCTACCTAATGCTGGGCTGTTGCTTCAAATCAGGAAAACAGAGAAAACAAAATAGGACAAGCTTGGGAGGGACTCCTTTTAAACATCCACAAAGACACTTCACTGTTCTCCTTCAAATCCCTCCTTAAAACTCTCCTTTACTGTGATGCCTACAAAAATCTTGACAACAGTTAGGCTCCTGGTGTGCTTAGGCCACTGCTTATCGTGCTGTCTTATTGTCTCAGTGTGTCTTTTTCCCCTCCTTGGTCTGTCTGTATTCATCTATTGTCTCTTGACTATTTATACTTTTAGGTTCTTTTGGGGACTGTCTTTTTGTTCTGTGTTTGCACAGTGCCTACTACGATGGGACCCTGGTCCTTGACTGGGGCTTCTTGGTGTTACAGTGATAGAAATAAGTAATAACAATATAGGAAGGGAAGCCTGCAAGAAAGCTTCTCTGCAGTGAGCCAATGCTCTGTTAAGCCAGACACAGTGGATCATATCATCTCATGTTTTTTTCTTAACATATAGTGTTTCTTTTTTCCTGTTTGGGTGTTGGAAAGAGTGTGATGATGTTACTTTGGATTTGCCACTGGTATTATATTGGACAGGAGCAATAAACTGTAGGAGGGTTGTATATTCTCCTTTATATTCATCACAGTTTGTTTACACTTTGCCCTCCTGAACTATTACATCTATCTACCTGCTGCTTCCTTTGTGTTAATCATTCATACTTACTTAGTAGTCAGAATGAACTGCTGTAAATAAAGGCATATTCTAAAGAAAGGGCCTAATCCTGCAAATACTGATGCACATGAGTAGCTTTATAAACTCAGTAAGACTGTATTCCCATGTATAGTTACTCTTGTGTGTTTTGGCAGGATTGGGCTGAGGTGTGTCCTTCCAGTGTTATTCTAAGATACAAAATGCTACAAGTGAATTAAAAAAGTGAGTAATTGTTCAAGAGAGGGGCCAAATTGACACATACAGGGCCCTATTTTTTACTCCTTTCTCTGTGCAGGCAATATATCCATAGCAGTTCCACTCCTGCACAGAGAGCAAAGAATAAGGTCCAGTTAGTTAATAAAGTCCTCGGGGCTATTTGGGCTGAGAAAGGAGATTTTTTTCTGGTCTGTAATTGGCTGAAATCCTTTTGTTATAACTGTGGATACTTTCCATTGGTCCCGTCAATACACAAATTCTGGATGGTTCATTGACATAGGTTCATTTAGCTTCTTTGGCCAAAGTTTTTGAGGTGCTTATTGATAGTCCCATTAAACAAGAGCCAGTATCTATTTGGGCAGAAACAAATGAGGTTGGACGTGACATTAGTCCAGGCAACACATCTGCCAGAGCTGGGGTTGGAATGAACTTGGGTCTCCCATTCATTCACTTCTAAGGTGTGAAGAAATGTAAGTTTACTTGATGATTCTGTAACCCTTACTCGAATTGGGCATTTATTCATGCAAATAGTCAAATGATTTCAGTGGGGCCAATCACATGAGTAAACAATACTGCTATATCTCAGTGCAGTCAAGTATAAACCGTCCAGGACAACATAACCCTTCATTGTTGTTAGCAGGGCCTTCCAGGATTCCGTTTCACTTCCTCTCTCAACCTCAAATCCGTCCACACTGCTTCCTGTGCCAACCCAAAGAGCTTGCACAAAAGCAACGTGCATTGTCCCAGTTTCCTTTCAGGGCTGAGCACTTGCGCTCCCAGCACCCACCAATATGGACAGCAAGTGGCAACATCCATGTCAAATAGCCTGCCCCATCCATGGCCTAGGATTTAATTTTCTAGTAGACAGCCACCAAGGATTTATTTTCTGACCCTTCTCAAGGCAGGCGATGGCTCATCTTTTCTTTCATTGCCTTTTCCTCATTAGGATATTTCTCCAGTAGAGTTTGTTTTTGAAGGCAGATTAGTGGAGTTAATTACAGATTAATTAAAAACTCCTGGAAATCAACAGTCCATAAATAGTCCCAGAACTAGTAGGTATACCAGGCATTAGTATGAATTGGTAAGCACTCAGATACCATATGTAGACAGATGCCATCATTCCAGGGCACCACCTCATGGCTTAAAATGGGCCTGCAGGAACCTTCCTCCTTCACTTTCCCTTTACAGTTTGAAAAAACCTCACACATACATCCAGAGTCTTTAAAATAATATTCCTCCTTTCATGGGGTATAATTTATTGAATACCATTCAGCTCCTGAAAGAGCCCTTTTTGATGCTCCCCCACCCCCGAGATTCAGGGTTTAACAGCCCTCCTTCTAGCGACTGTGCTTCAAATCCTGGCCTCCCTGCCCTTAAACTCTTCCCCTTAAATTCAGGAGTTGCACAGCCTTCCTTCCAGGGGCTGGGTCCTGGCTGAATTCCTCCTCCTAAACAGCTCCTCCAGCAGCTTCCCCGTTAGCAACTCTTTCTGACTGGGCTTGGACCATCCTGTTGATTCCCCTGCCCAGTCATCTAATCAGCCTCTTGATCCACCCCAATAACCCCAAACACCTGTCCTGTCTGTACTGGCTAGGAGAGAGGGAGCTTTGCCCCATCCACTCTTCAAGGCTCCAGGTACCAGACCCTTAAAGAAAAAATCATTTGGGATAGCTCCCCGGCTTTCCCTCTCCCAGACATTGACCGCTTCCCGGAACCATCTTCCTCTCTCCCAATTACTGCTTCAATTATTTTCCAGCCTTCATCTGCCTGGATGCAAAGAATGTTGTAACTGGCCTCTCACTTTATTCCCTAGGGCCTTAAAGAGCAGTATCCCATTACACCATGACACGGATGTATTATAAGAACCTGAATAGAACAGAATGTAATTCATTAGAATTATGATCATACAGCATGTACAATTTTATTTGCAAAGAATATATCATAAATAAACAAATTAAAAAATTCACATCAGGATTAAAAATTAGAACAATAAATACTAATTTTTCTGATACTAAAACAAAATAAAATCAACAATGAAAGATAGAGAAAGCAAAGGTGAAAGATTGACTTCAGAACCTACTTTGCTTCAATAAAATTTTCCACAGACCTTACTGAATTCATTCATTCATTCACTCACAGTTCTTGGGTATATTTTGGATCCTGGTGAGAGGAAATTGTTTAACATTTTCCAGCATGACTTCCATTTAAGCTGCTTTAAACCAGGTAGGAAATTTTCTGGGACTAAAGCCAATGCACATAAAGAACTGTAATGTTTAGGTAAAAAGCAGACATTGAAAGATATTGCAAAGCAAGAGGATCTGAAAGGGATTACAGATATGCACATCACTTTGGTATGTCTGCATTAAAGAGCATCATGAGATGGAGAATTGTCCATAATTAAAATATAAGATATAAGAATTAATAAAAATCTTCCAATAGTATTTTCAAGTTTTTGATGTCAGACAATAAAACTTCATATAGTAGAACCTCACCAATTCACACTAATTACTGGAACATCAATGAATGCTGGGAATATGCAAGTGAGGGGGAAATTCATCCATGTGAAGAGAGCCAGCACAAAGCCTTAGACCTACATAAATCCTAGGTACTTAAATTGTACATAGACCTTATCGTGGCTCTCTAAACAGGGGTGAATTTCACATTAGGATTTTATGGAAGGTGCTGCACTGCTAAATCTTCTCAGAGTTCTTATTTTTTCATAATACAAACCTGTAAAGTTATCATATAATTGTAAACATAGAATCCTGTAATTAAACCCTTGTCTCCCACAGCAGAGTGCTCATCATGTATGTGAGGCAAACATGTTGGCAATTTTATTATACCCTTCAAAACTAACAGGCTATTAATGGTATCACAAAATAACAAGCTGTTTGCTAAACTACTGTTGAACATTTTTACTGATGAGATTTTAAATACCTATTTGTCTCTAAAAGAATGGAACAGATTTAGTAAACGTTTTCTCTGTTAAACGGAACAGACTGCATGACACCATTTTGAAGTCAAGTCCAGAGAGATGTTTTAGCCTTAAAAATGTATTTATTACATTTTGCTATACAACATTAAAAATAGTTTAGTTTTAATTCATTTTTACTTAAAATTACTGAGATAAAAGTTAAGAGGTAGCTATATTACAATAAGCAAAATATTTAAGTCACAAAATCCACAGAAACATTTAAAATTTAGAAACGTTTAGAAACATACAACACACAATTTCATTTACATGATATGCAGTACTTTAGCACTGGGGTGATAACCATCTCCAAAATTCGAAGTTGATCATTAAACAGTAAGCAGAAGAGTTGGTTATAAACAACATACAGTCCATCACTTAGGGGAGAGGAAAATAAAGCTCCTAAATATTTTTGTTCTTCACTTCCATATTTTTTTCTTATTTTAAATTTAACTAAAACTGTATCACTTTATGTGAAAAGGCCATGAATTAACTTTGGTTTTTCCAATATTATTTCAGTAGATTTGCTACTGGATACTGGACAGTACTTGTTGCAGTTGATTGAGCAAAATGGATCATGTTGAGTCAGTCATATTGCTTCCGGGCTGGAAAAGTACAATGACATCTACAGTAAAATTGATTATAGAATTCTTTCCATTCTGTGAAGAATATAAACCATAAATCAGTTTGCTTAAATACATTTGCATTACATCTTGAGATTGCCGAGTACAATCCATTTGGCTGAGAGAAGATATGCAGGATCTGAAATAGTTTTTGCACTATTTCCCATGTTGCTGTTGGTGGACAATAGTGACTGTTTAGCAATTGGCTATGGCACAGTCACATGACCTTATGAACTAAAATAAAGAAACTCTAGCACAAGATAATGTTGATGCTGCAACATATTTGAAGCAAAAACAGGCCCTACATTACTTAAATATATTCCATTCTTATGGTCTAATCCTTCAAGGTTCTGAGCTCGTACCAGATAGCACTGACCAACAGTAAAACCAGAGCTTGTTCCCACTGAAATCACTGGAAGTTTTAGTTGGATTTCAATGGATTCACAAGCAGGCCCATAGCAGCTAACTGTCACGGTTCCTGGCAATCGTTCGCAAACTGTCAGCATTTTTTTAAAAAAAAAGGTCAGATTAGTCAGAATACTAAACACGAAGGTGCTATCCTTGGCACACTGAGGTCAATGTCAAAATTCACACTGAGTTCAGTGGGGCTAGGATTTCATACAGATGGTTGCAAGATCAGGCCTAGATTCGAGTTAGGGCTGTATTTTGTGGGAAGGTATAAGACAGCTGCTTTTGCTCATCTCTCACAACTATATGTGAGGTCCATTCTTTGTGTGTTTGTGAGGCCCAGAATATTGTGTCGGAGACCCTACATCACTCTACTAATCACCTATTTTATCTTTGAACACAATGAAAATAATATTACAGCATGCTAATGTACTGTGTTATTCCCAGTCGCTATTGCCATTCAGATGAGGGCAGAGTTAAGGCTGTGAGGTTGTGTTGTGTTTGGAGAAACTGTGCATTTCCTGGTTTTGTAACGTTTGAGTTTGTGCTCCAGTCCCATACTCTGGTTCGTTAATCTTTATCTGAATTAATAATCTTCATCTTTGATATCATAAGCATATCCATTGCCACTATGTATAATGCCACAAACCAATATGATGAATTCACATAAAGAAAGAACACCAGCAGCTGGTGAATTCTGGAGAAAAGCATTCATGAATACATACATGGGATTCTAATTCAATCTGAACACATTTGCTTCTTCTTTGCTTGCTTTTCTTTGCCCATTTGTGCAGCCAGTTTTGTTCACGCAAACATGTCAGGAGGACTTTTTATTCATTTTCATGCACAAACAAGTTTCTTCATGAAAAAGTTAGCAAAACTTAGGAAATCAAATCAGAAAACAGAAACTATACCATGTGACTCAGCTAACCAATCACACAGCTCAAACAGCAAATTCTGAATATCTGAGAGAATACTCACTAAAAACAAGTCACGAATATCTCATTGGCCCAAACATCTTTAAAGACTCTCAGATAATCCCAGTTAAACAAATTTATATAATCATGATCTGTTAGTGGACAATACATAAACAGAAAATGAGCAGTTTAACAAATGTTTGCAACAAAAAGTTCAACAAGTTTCAACAATAATCCTGGTTTTATGTACATTTAATTAGCAGAGGTGAGGGTGAAATACATAATGCATATAGGCAGAATGTTTTTGTAAGCTGGTGTAAGAATGTCCTTAAAGTAGCTTGTTCTTAAACCATTTCTAGTACCATCCTGATTGCTACAGAAGGTTTAAGGTAAACTTTTTGACTGCACGTATTGCACTCTTTTTCCAAAGCTTTATAACAAAACCCTTCTGATGTACCATAGATTCTTCATTGGGATTAACTAATCTATAGAAATTCAATAACGCAACTACTAAATTATCCAAAACAGCAAATACTATTGGTCTGAGATGTATTGTCCTATTTTATAATCTGTGGCATATCACTCCAAGCTTGGGATTTCTTCTTGGCAAGTTCCATCCATGATGGCTGATCTGGAACAGAATGACTGACTTTGTTAAGATGATTTATTTCTTCTTTCTCTATGAGCTCTGAGGATTGAGCTACTGTGGAAAAAAAAATACATTGCGTCAGCTTGATGCTCAGCTATAGACCTCAACTGTTTCTTTAAAACTGAGAGTACATTGTCCTACAAAATAAAACTTTTGCATTTTACATGGAAACTTATTCTACAGCAAGGAATTAAAACTCTAATTAGCAAGGAATTAAAATTCTACTATAGATCAAATTCAACATCTGTATACACTCTACTTTCTCTAAAGAGGGCAATGCATTTAGGTCCCAATCCAATAAAGTGTCCAGTGCTCTCAATTTACATTGATTTCAATGAGAGTTGAGACTGCTACAAAATTGGGCCATTATAAGCCACATTCCTTAAAATAAAACTGTAGAAACTAGTGTTAAAGAAACTATTGTAATTCTTGCCCTCACTGAAGCCAGTGGCAAGTGGGAGAGAGACCAGTCACTGTGGCTCTGATCCTGCAAACACGTAAGCACATGGATAACTTTGCTCATCTGAGCAGAGTCATCCACGTGCTACAGAGTTTATAGGATTGGAGCCTACATCAGTATTTCACGCATTTGTTTTCATACCAGAGACATGATGCGACAGCGAGTTGGCTCTTGGGAGTGGCTCTTTTGCTTCAGACTTTGTTTTGTTTCTCTGTTCTTCAGAAGTTTTAGGTGCTAAATGTGAAGGTTTGCTCTTGATGACATCTGTTTGTTGCTTCATTGACCTCTATTTACATTGGGGGGGAAAAAGCAGGTGGAACTATTTTAAATAATTCAATGAGAATGAATATTAGTATGAATTTAAAAGAACATGAACAACACAGCATTGAACAAGATGCTCCTGTATAACAATAGAAAAGTCTTGTCACACATTTGTTCTATTTATTTCACTCAAGTTAGCACCAGTTCATAAAGCTCTAACATTCTGAGATTTGTTTCCAGGACTCTAATTTTGCAGTTTAAAAAAGTGCCTCCGTACTTTGTCTTATTTACCACAATGATTGCAGAACGTTGTTATTTTCAATTAAAATTTATTCTGGGCCATAGGCACCCCTCTGCTAACATGAACAGAGAGGAGCCAACCCTGGTAGAAAATGGTTTGGGATGCACACAGGGGGAGCTGTGGCTTCACAGTATGTTTCCCTTTTTTCTCCCCAACTCTGTGAGTTTAGGACTCTGTGGTGGTGGAGTGGGCTAGGGCTGGAGTTAGATATTCTTTGAGGCATCATTTCCTTCAGCTCCTTAGGGATCTCCTTAAGGAAGGCGATGCTAATCAAGTCAGCATATTCTCCCATAGGTTCCCCTACTGTCCTGTGAAACTTCCCTGTGGTGGGAATCAATAGTAGAATGTTTCTGGAAGGAGCCCTGCCGCCATATGGGACAGAGATAATGGGAGCAGTACAGTGGCACTGGTCCTCATGTGCTGTGTTCAGCAGGCTCTTGGGGTACCCACAGGTTAGATGAGTCACATCCCTTAGTTGTTGTATGTGAACCATTCTACATGGATCTACAGGATACAATGCAACTTGAAATCAGGAGATTCCTGGCCCTTATTGGGAAATTTCTCACATAGGGGATGATTTGTCCCTCTATGTTTTGAGTCATGAACGTGTACAAACTTTATTTTATAATCTCATCTGGACACATCATTAGGGAACCTTTCTTATTAAATTGTCATTATTTATCATTTGTTATCCTTCAGAGAGGCCTCTTTTAAAACTTTAGAATACAATACACTAATCTCAATTTCTATCAGAAGAGCTTCATATAAGGAATTATTTAGCATGAGTTTTCTAAGAGGCAATGCTAGCTAATATCCAGTGTCACCATCACATATAAATCTGATTTATCACTGTACAAAGAGCCAAAATCAGATCTTATATAGTCATTGAGTGTCAAACAGAAAAATTATTTTTACCTTATTTCATTTCTCCAGGCACTGAAAATTGTTGGCTAGGAGGTTTTGAAGCCAAGCTGCTCAATCAAGTTTAAATCACTGAGAAGGCTTGGGATTATTATGAAATGTGTGTGTGTGTGGACGGGAGGGGGCGGTATTAAATGCACATAAAAAGAACAGATTCCCTCAGTAGGGATTGCACAGTTTAGCACATCAGTCAATTTACTTCAGTGTACATATACACAAAGCTAGGCCTGATCCTGCCAGAATTTATGCAGATGAGTAATTTTACACTCAGGGAGCAATTCCATGATCACTTATGTGTAAAATTATTCATATGAGTAGTCATGAGACTGTGCATGTGCACAAGTGTTTGAAAGATCAGAGCCTTCTTAATTAAGTATAAATAGTAATTAGATTTTTACAGAATTATTTAATAGCAACTGATCCAAACCAAGAACGCTACAGCAATTTGACACAAAAGCATTACACAAGTGTGCCTGTAAGCACCTCCATTCTTTCCTTCTCCTTATTTTGTTTTTCTGTGTCTGACTTAACATCTTGAGCCACAAGTTTCTCTTCTTCATTTAGTTCCTTCTCCTGTTGCATGCTCCTCTGCTTCTGTTTTGCTATCGTAATCCAGGCTGGCTTTGACTGGCTGTCAGTTCCTCCTGGCGAGTTTGCTGTAATCACTGGGCAAGGCACAGTCTTCTCTGTTGACAGATTCATTTGGAAACAAGGTTATTTGAAAGAAAACCTTAGTTCATTTTAGCTCCACTTTTTCATTTAACTGATTTGTTATTTCTGGAAACATGATTAAAGAACATTTTATTTTGACCCCTTTAGGGGTCTTGATATACTGTTCATTATTCACTTTGTTAAATTACAATTTTACTTGTAAGTGATGCTTCAGTATCTTTGTCCAGATAGTGTCACCGCATCACTCCTGTCATGAGTGATCTACAGAAACATCCGTTAAATTATATCAATATTGCAATTGTAAGCTGCAAACTGTCAATAGCTGAACACGCTTGATCTTGCCCACTCTCTCCTCAATACCAAGACAATGCTTCCACAGCACTAAAAAAAGAGAGAAATGTTAAAATAAAAAGCCACAAAAATGACTATATCAGGCCAATTTCACTGCTGGGGTAAGTTGATGAGAGGAAATTCCATTGACTTAAATAGTTGCCCTCACTTACATCAGTGGTGAATTTGGTCCATCAAACAGAAATAGCTCTTACTCCTAAGTAAACAACAAACCTTACAGTGCTTAAAAGGTACAAGAAAAGTAACACAAACCCTAAAACACTAACTACCTGTGGGCCTGCTCCTGCCTCCAGGAAATCAGTGGAAGTTTTGCCACCCATGTAGATGGCAGCAAGATCAAGGATTAAACTATCAGGCACCTGTATGTCACTAGCAACTGAAAAATCAGTACTGTCGGAGAGTGTCATTTCAGACTGGCATATGAAATACAGAAACAACATTTAAAGAGGAAATCCTAACTTCTGCAGTCTCTGATACTACAGTCTGGGATTCTTGGGAGCTGTCAGGCAGTCCTGTAGGACTTGTCTTCACTAGAAAATTAGGCTGTGTTAGAGGACAACCTTGGAGACATATTAACTAATGTGATGTTCAACATGATGTTGCAGTCAGTGTAGACAGGGGCCATTGTATTTTACACAGTTTTTCCTGGACATGAGTAAACTCTACTGGAACCAGAGGGTTAACCATGATCACCTGATAGGATGTTTACTATGATTTGTCCCTGTCTTTGCTGCCTGCAAAGTCATGTTTAACACTGTATTAATTAACACAACTCCTCAAGGTCATGTTCTAACAGAACCCAGTTTTCAATTAAGATAAGCTTAACAAGAGAGAGAAAGTATGTGGGGAACAAAGCAGTGAAGTGTCAGAAGAACCACCCAGCTGATGTCAGGACCGTGGCCTGGTCTGCACTAAAACATTAGGTTGACTCAGCTACATCACTCAGCAGTAGGAAAAATCCACCCCCCCGAACGATGTAGTTAAGCAGACCTAACCCCCGGTGTAGACAATGCTAGGTCCACGGATGAATTCTTCTGTTGACCTAGCTACCACCTCTCAGGGAGGTGGATTACCTATGCCGATGTGGCGCTGTAGCGTTTCAAGTGTACAGAAGCCTTGTGTGGTCAAAAGCTACATCTGCTGATGCAAACATTTCAGCCTTGTGATGCCTGGTGGAAAAATGCAGAGATAGTCAAACTCTGACTTCCTAATTCTCTTTAACCAAGACTTCCAGGCAGTACTCATGGCCCAAATAGACTGGTCATGGCCACTGAGATCATATCCAGGGCCTTCAGCCAAATTGGACTCCCAAATACAAGCTCCCATGAGCCTAGGGTAAGTAACCGTAGAGGCTTTTGTACTCTTCCTAGGACCTTACCATGAAAGACTGAAAATCTTTAGTTCTTTTTAGATAGAATTTTGCAGGCTAACACCAAGTGTGTTCCAGAAGCACTCCTGGTTGTTAGAAAGGGAAGACCAAAGCCTGAGTAACATCACCTCCTGCCAGGGACTCACCCAGACCCTACTCATGGCCCTCAGATGATTCTGCTCAGGAACATGGCCTCCTGATTGGCTGAAGACTCCAGCAGGCACAGTCTTAAACTCTGCAGCAGGCCTGGGTCCCTGGCTGCTCAATAGCATTCCACGGCTGCAGCTGTGTTTCTGGTCCTACTTCCTGTTCTCAGCTCCCTTCTTGCTCCTGGCCCTTTCTCTAGACTCCTCATTCTCCTAGTGCTCGATTCCTGTTCCTGGTTTCCTGCTTCTAGCTCCCAGTTCCCATTCCTGGCTCCTGTCCCTGCTCAGGGCCAGATTTAGGGGTAGGTGACCCAGGCAATTGCCTGGGGTGCTGGGCTCGGGGAGGCACTGGGCTTGGGATGCTGTTTTTATTGTTAGCGACATAAGGGAAAATAATACGTCTGAAGTAAAATGTTGCAGGTGTTCCGCATGTGGATTCATTTTTCACTAACCTCCTAACATCATGCATGCAAATCGTGCATTGAAGTCCTGAAATGGGCTATAAATGCAATAAGAAATAAGGCATTCAAAAGTTTAACAAATGGAGTGGGGGGTGCTGAAGATGTTCCTTGCCTGGGGTGCCGTTTGGTCTAGGGCCCGTTTTGCTCCAGCTCTGGATGATATTTCAGCTCTGACTCTGACTCCTCTAGCTCTTGGCTCTGGCTCACTCCCTGGACTTGGCATTCAATTTCTGACCACGGCTTTGACCCTTGGCTCCTGGTTTCTGGCTCACAGCTCCAACTTGTGCACCAGGTTCGATAACTGGGCTCCTGACTCAGGTCAGTAGGCTTGGCTATCCAATCATTAGACTGCCCTCCTGCCCTGACTACTAGGCAAGGCTGCCCACAGCTGGTCATTACACCTCCTGGAAGAGGTGAAAGTAAATGATTTCTCTTGGACAAGAATGAAGAAAAAGGCAATTCTTAAAAAAATCTGTCATCACTGTCTAAAATAAGAAAGGAAAGATGAAAACCCAGAGCTTCAGAACTGTCACTGTCTCTTCTCATAGAAACCACAGCAACCAGGAAAAATACTGTAAGTACTCATCATTCTCAGGTGTACAGAGCTCAGGGACTGCGAGGGGAGTGAAAGAATAATTCAGACAATGAGGATGAGGTGTCTAACCAGGGGGCTTGTTAAGAGACACTACCTGAAGGAAGCTGATTACCAAGGGTCATGAGTCAACCAGATACCCAAAGACCTTATTCAGACAGCAGTAAGTGTGGAAGCTTGGATCTGAGGGATTCTGACAGAAAATCTTAAACAAAATCCAGAATCTAAGAATGGGAGCAGGAAGGTAATTCTAACGGCTTTGGAGTGACACCAAGAAAAATGTTTCCCATACTCTCCAACAACAATAGAGGTACTTGAATTATTAAGACAGAGTGTCAACTACTTGAGAGGGAAAAGCTCTTATGCACAAGGGCTAATCTCTCAAAACTCTAGGCCAGCAGTGGAAGTGTAGCAGGAAGCTCTCCTGAGTGCATCACAATACAGCTCAGATAATCAATTAGGTGACTGGATTCCACTACAAGATTAGTCTGTTCCCACAGGAAAATACTGTTTATTCAGATAATGCAGCAGTGGTTGCCTATCTGCCCTGGATACCATTGGTTTCACTATTCAGGAGTCCCTGAAAGCAAATAGTGTTCGTCTAATGAGCCCCAAGTTCTAATAAATTGATATGCTCTTTTCTCCAAAAGTAACCATATCCTCTGAATCATCCTGCATCCCAAGATAGCCACACGGCCCAGATGATTGGTATCTGTGGACACTACGGTGGTTTTGACAAAGATTCCTTTTAACAGGCAGTTTGCCACTAACCATCAAGAGAGGGAAGATTTCAGAGGGATGTTTAGCAGAACAGAATTTGTCTAATGCTTCTTAAGCATAAGTGCTAGAGAGGCTTAGAAACAGCTTGGTAACTTGGAACAGTGCTACTGCAACTGGAACCAGATGATAATTTCATTGACTCTTATCATTCTCTAGAGACTAAGGCCCGGATTCACAAAGGGACTGCTTAACTTTTAGGTGCCTAGAAAATCACTGGAATCAACAAGCCTGAATTAGGCACCCAGGCTGCCTATACAATGAATGGGGAGAGATAGGTGCCTAAGAATGGGATCCACAAAAGCCAGCATGCTAGGTGGCTCCCAGCCTAAGCTAGCCAATAGTAGATGCCAATGAAAAGGTGTGTCCTAAACTCCACTCCTCTTTGGGAGTTGGATGCCTAAACTCAGGCTGGAGGGAAGCACTTATCTCTGCTTGGGATCCATAGCTGTGAACCTTCTCCTGAAGTCTAAGATTTTTTTTGCAACAAACACCAGACAAGAAGGAGAAAGAGGTGGTGGTGATGGGGGCGGTGCCTCCCTTATAACTTTTACCCCAGTGGTTAGAGCACTTGCCTAGGATATGAGAGACCTAGTTTCACTCTGAAGTGTTTCTTTCAGTCTCTCCGGTTGAAGCTGTTCCACTTTGTATAGATACTTAAATAGTCATTGAAGCAGCCAAAGCAGGAACCTTTGAGCACTCAGAAAACTTTCTACAGTTCTGACTGAACATTCTCTGCCCTATGCTGACTGGCCCCAACCCTCTCCCTCCCTCATAGTCTCTTCACCTCAGCTTCACTTCACACCTGCCCCTCTTACCCTCTTCTCCATTGCCCCATCCCTCTCATCCCCTTTCCCTTCCATGTCATCTTTCCTTTCCCTTTAGCTCACCCCTTCCAAACTAAAATCATAACAAAAAAATCATGGCACTAACATGCTGTTTGCTGCCATCACACTGTTCACTTTGCTTGTGTGTTTAAATACCTTTCCCCACCCTGTGTCCGTCTTGTCTGTTTCGACTGTAAACTCTTCAGGGCAAGGAGTGTCTGCTTCTTTGTGTTAGTAGCACAATCGGGCCCATTCTTGGCTGGCCCTTTGGCACTACTATAAGAAACACGATTAATAATAACAATTAATGCCTGGGGTTGCCCTGATTTGAGACATTTACCAGCACATGAAGGGGAACCCTCAATTTCCCACCCCCTCAGCCAGAAGTTGAGGGCACCTTTGTGGTAATGGACAAGGTAGCAACTTTAATCCTAAATCACTTAGTCATATTATCTTCCACCCAAACTAAAGTTTCCGCCTGTTTGTTCAATGTTTTCTGGTTGATGTCCATGCATCAACTTTCACTCAATATGGTCAAAACTGAACTCTTAATCTTTCCACCCACGCCCTCTCCCTTCCCCTACATCAATAATCATGGATACTGCCACCACCCTCCCTCTCACTCACATCCATAAACTGAGCAGCTGTCTTTCTAGACCCATATATGAATAAACCATGTCTCAATCCTGCTGCTCCTTCCTGCACAATATCTCTAAGACCTGGTGCCTTTCCTCTCTGTCCACACACCTAAAACACTAATTTAGGCCCTCACCTCAAATCTCAGCTACTGCATCCTCCTCCTTTATGGTCTTGACAAATGCCATCTTGCCATCTTAAATCCATTCAAAACACTGCTATAAAGATAATTCCTGGCTCATCGCTCTACCCATGTCGCGTCCCTCTTTGTATTCCTCCACTGACTCCCGCTGCATCAAACACAAACTACTTAGCTTCACTTTGAGGGTCCTCACGGCTGGTCTCTGACCTGCCTAACATCTCTTACAAGATATTGAGCAGTTGACACCTCCCTCCATGCTGCCAGCCTAAAACTCCCTCAAACACCTTTGTACTTTCATCCTTATGCATGTTAGAAATTCTCTGTTAAAAACTATAAAGACACCTTATTGTACTTCAACTGCCCTGAAAACTCACCTCTGCAGTAATGCCTACCAAAGACTTAACAATGACTAGGCAGTAAATACGTTGTGACCACTGCTTCTCATGATAAACATAAAAACCTTGTTGTTACCTTGTTTTCCTGTTTGTTTGTCTGTAGGCATCTATTGTCTCTCGTCATATACTTGGATGGCAAGCTCTTTGGGCAGGGACCATGTTTTTTGCTATTATTGTAGATAGTACCTAGCACAATGGGGCTGCACTGGTGTCTTTGGGTGATACCATACTAATAATGTTTATAAATAAATAGAACAGGATGACATCAAGCAGTTAAGTTCTTCTTACAGCACTCCTTCAAGGTTGAAAAACCAAGCATCCCTGTGGGCCATGTTAGGGAGGCAGTTATCACCTCAAAAGATGGGAAGAGAGCATTCTTGTACCAATGGCAAGCAGCTTTTCATAATTATCTTCAAAGAAATTGTCTGAATCTGTATGGACCTGACCCTGAATGGCAAAGTTATAACAGTTGCATTCTTAGCAGCAATAGCTGGTCTGTTTATCAGAAGGCTGTTTTAAGGGACCAGTATGTACTTTTGATTTTGGGATAGTCTTTGCTATTGCAGAAGCCAAATCTGTCAGGAAAGAGAGAGGTAGAATAGTATTGTCAGCTTAGAAATAAAATCTAGCCAGCACAGGATTTAACACCTCTTCCACAGACAGGTTTGGCAGAACTACTGGAGGCAGCTTAATAAGTGTATCTGATTATTTATTATTTCTATTTCCCAAAGGCTTCCATGAAGGATGGAGGCCCCATTGGATGGAGGAATGGCTGGACAGTCTACACACATAATTAAGCGTCTCTGTCCCAGAGAGATTACAATCTATGCAAGTGATGAAAGACAACAAACAAGGAATGGAAGCTGGGGAAGGGAGACAAAGTAGCAGTCTAAAGACTAAAGCAGTCTAAAGAGTATCAGAGACTCTCCTTTAAAAGTGTGGGGTTCTGAGGGGCAGTGGAGGCCTACTAGCCATGGCATGAACTGGCTATCCACAAGATAAAATATTTTGCTCACCTTTTTCCTCAGTTCATGGACCTTTTGATCCACCCTGAATAACTCTTTTCTTTCTTATCTCTTGCTATGTGGCAAGGCAAAGGATTGGGGAATAGAGATAGTCAGTGTGGAACCAAAAGTTCTTAGTAATTTTTTTTTTTTTTTAAATTGAGGCCAAGTTACAATAAAACTTGTCAGCAAGTCTTAAGCACAATTCAAGTTTTGCTTTTGCTTATTACTCATAGGAAGAGCACCCAAGAGTTCCTAGACTTGTGTATTCTTTTTAGAGAGACACATATCCAGTGTGCAGGACACAGAATTGGAAGTTAAAAGACTTGGGTTTTTTCCTACCTCTTCCATGGACTGTGTGACATTGGGCATAACCTGTAATCATCTTGTGCCTCAGTTTCCCCATCTGTAAAATGAGGATAATGATATCCACCTTTGGACTACACTTTGAGATATATGGATGAAAAACACTATATTAATGCTAAGTACTATTCTTTTTGCTTTTTTACTTCATTATGTAGGAAAAAAATAATTTAAGATATTTTAAAAGAATTATTAAATAACTGCCAATAAAGGATACCGGGTGGTGATATCTTTTCAGTCATTCAGAATATGTTCAAACTCATGGGTGCATTTTTTTATTTGTTTCTTTAAAACTAATTTGACAAAGAACTATGGGATTTCCTTCTTCTCTTTGAATGAAGTCTGCACTCCTTATGGAAATAAATGTCAATAAATGGAGAAGTACCAGCAGCTTACTGTATATTGTGGTGAGAATCCCTTACGTCTGCTCAATGCTTTACAACAGCACACTTAGGAGGGGGCATGTTATCTGCCGAAATTGCAGGTCTTAGTTTGCTTTCAAACTTTCAAACAAAATTTCTCTTCATTCTTTAAGGTCATGGGCCTGATCTAGTAATGGGAATTTTGCCTGCATAAAGACTGCAGGATCAGACCTTATCTTCATCCTTGTGTGAAGGTTATTCTTTAATACATTTATCTCTAGTTATTTGAACAATAAGATTAAATCTGTAGAACTAGACTTTAGATACCAAAGGAACTTTCTTCTTGACATATTTACTAGGTGAGTGTGGGTGATTTTGCACACATACAAGAAGTGGAAAAGTAAAATGATTAAATAATAATTGGCCACTGTTATTATCCATATGCAATCATATATTACTTGCTATATATTTGAAAATTATTTTCTCAAGCACTAAAAGTTAAAGTAACTGAAGCTGTAAGGCTCAATTTTTCAGAGATTGTCTCAGATACTACTCCAGCATTTTTGTGTCCACAAATACCTGCAGGCACAAAAAATTACAGATTATTTTATAGCACTAAGATGTTTAAGTTCCTGAAAATGAGGTGCTTACATATCTAAGGGCTATAAAATATATCCATGGTTACTCATCACACAATGACATGCAGGTGCAAAGTCAAACTGAATTTTTGACCTTTTTGAAAGACATGACTTTAATACGCAAGCAAAGCCACGTCCTGTATTCCAAGCATATTTTTAAAAGCAAATATTTTCAGAACTAATGCACACGTTTTAGTAAGGGATAAAACACATATACAGAACTATGTCATTGTTTTATAACATACTGTTTGTGGATGCATATTTCTTTCCACGTTACTTAACCTTTGTTCATTCATAAATAAGCAAGTTATTTTAAGAAAGGCTTTAAAATGTATATGACATTTAGGATATCTCAGCCTACATATTTTCTTTTGTTTTTTAACATACCGTATGTTTCTCCCAGAGTACACACCCTATGCTTTCATATCAGACTAAGCATTCTGAAAGGTTTTGCTAAGCAACTCTGACATGTTTTTTCCTCTAAGATGCTGTGCAACATGAGCTGTGAGTTTTGGTTGGATCTATAAGAGACTGCCAAGAGAGTTTATTACAGAGAAAATTGCTACCTTTGCATCAAAAAGTCTATTGCTTTCTTGGAAAACAGCCCTACCAAAAAATAGCCTGAGACAACTAGAAAGACAACTTCTTTTGAAGAGAAAAGAGCCAGGTTTTAAGCTTCCTACATATATTGCTTTACTGCAATCCTGGTAAGATTAAAAAAACCTGTCTTTTTTTATGCAGAAAGACAGAAGGAAGTACTTTTCTTGTAATATCAAAGCCTGGATTTACTGGACAATACATTCCAACATTATTTACCATGCTTTTGCTCGCCTTCCTTTCCAGAATGTCACTCCTACTACAATTTCTCAACACAAAAGACCATTACTTTTATTTTTATAACTTTTTTGGTGGATCCAAAAGACACACACACTATGTTCCCCTACAGTGATTCTGAAAAACTCGCATTGACTTAAGCGGGAGAAGAAACAGGCTGTGCATATAATTGCAGTTTTTCCATAAGTACCCTTGAACAGCCATACTGGGTCAAACCAATGGTCCATCTAGTCCAGTATCCTGTCTTCCAACAGTAGCCAATGCCAGGTGTTTCAGAGGGAATGAACAGAACAGGTAATCATCAAGTAATCCATCTCCTTGGCCATTCCCAGCCTCTGACAAACAGCAATCCCTGCCTATTGTGGCTAATAGCCATTGATGGACCTATCCTCCATGAACTTAATTAGCTCTTTTTGGAATCTCGTTATAGTCTTGGCCTTCAGAACATCCTCTGGCAAGAAATTCCACAGGTTGACTGTGCATTGTGTGACGAAATACTTCCTTTTGTTTGTTTTAAACCTGCTGCCTATTTATTTCATTTGGTGACCCCTAGTTTTTGTTATGAGAAAGAGCAAATAACACTTCCTTATTTACTTGCACCAGACCTGTCATGATTTTATAGACCTCTGTCATATCCCCACATAGTCGTCTCTTTTCCAAGCTGAAAAGTCCCAGTCTTATTAATCTCACCTCAGATGGAAGCTTTTCCATACCCTAATAATTTTGGTTGCCCTTTTCTGTACCTTTTCCAATTCCAATAAATCTTTTTTGAGTTGAGGTGACCAGATCTGCACGTAGTATTCAAGATGTGGGCATACCATGGATTTATAAAGAGGCAATCCAATAGTTTCGGTCTTCTTTTCCTAATAATTTCCAATATTGCTAGCTAAATAAATAGGCTCTGTCCTTTCTGATTTGTTAGAAGGTGTTTCAACATTTTAGCTATTTGGAGGGTATTTATTTTTATTGCTAACTGGATCAGTCAATTCACCTCCACAGAAATAAAATCATAGAGTTTAAGGCCAAAAGAGATAGATCAGCCATTCAGATCCCATGTACGTTACAGGCCACCAATACCATCCAGCACCTGCATAATAAACCCTACAACCAAAATTAGAGCAAAATATTACAGCCCACAAGAGACTAGACTATTAAGTGTCACAGGCAGAGAATAGGAGGGATCAAGGTGCACCAGTGCCTGAGGCCCCCGCATTGGCAAGGAAACGATTGTGAGATATACCCAGCTAATCCTAGCTAGTGATCAGTACCCACATGCTGCAGAGGAGGGTGAAAAAATCCCCGAGGTCACTGACATGCTGATTTGGGAGAAAATTCCTTCCCGACCCCAAACATGGCAATCAATTAGATGTTGAGCATGTGAGCAAGAACCAGCTAGCCAAGCACCTGGAGGTTATTTCCCTCGGCAAAGAAAAGAAACCTCACAACAAAAGCAAGTAGTCTTTGGATTTAGCTTCCTTTAAGACAATCATATAAACAAAAAGTTTATTCAAATTTGATTCACCTCATGTAAGATACCTAAAAAATAAACTACTCCTTTTAAGTATGGTTCATGGGTAAATAGAAAAGGTGGTGTTAAGATGTAAAAATAGTTGGAGATCCTAAATCAGTCAGAGTCTAATGGAAAATATGTCTTGATTTAAAAATGACAGGCCAATAGATTTTAAACCCAAATATTTCAAAATCTCTTTGCCCTGGCTGCCAAAATCAACTCAGGATTCTGCGATCCCCTTGCAGTAACTGATGTCATCACAGTAGGGAACTGGATTCTCAGCTCAACTCTGGCAGAGGAAAGCAAAACCTTGAACACAGGTCTAAGAAGGTAAGTGAAGGTGGGTAAAGATGGCTGATGGATTTTCAACTATATACTTTCAAAACGTCTTGGTAATTTTTAAGTCAGCATGTACATTACATTAAGGCATGACAGAGGCATTTAGGCACTGGGATTGCAGAGCTGAACTGGAGGTCAGGAAGAGAGAGAGGGGTTCTGCCGGTGGATGATACGGCCTGCTCCCAACCCTGCTCTGTTGGCCAGAATGCATGAGAAGAACATAGTCCTTTCTCTTCCTCTGCCCACCTCCTTTTGGGTGCATAGTGCCTCTCTGGTTGTACCAAGGGTGCAGTGCTTGAACAACTTCAATTGTTTCTACTTCTGAGATGGGAAGCACAATGGATGGCAGATGTCTGCTCGTGCCATCCTCACACAAAAGCTAATTACAGTTTTTGCTATTGTAACCCATTGATTAGTGTGTGTTACTCATCCCACTTTGTATCTGATCCATAGAGGATGTGAATCTGTTATAGCCCCTCACTATGGAACCTGGCATGTTAGTTCAAGCTGTAAAGACTCATGCTTTTAGCTCTGGACGTCCCCGGGCCAGCCAAGACGACAGCTATCACACTATTTTAAAAAGTTTCCTGTTCAACTGTAAGGCACGCAGACATCAAGTCACCCCCAACTATCTCCACAGGCCTTTCTAGTGGCCTTGAGTGCTGGTTATGTTTGGGTTTGGAGTTGGCATGCCAACAACCTTAACAAACACTTTAATATTAGTTCTCCAGGTAACTGGAAAAATCTAGAGATTAAATTGAACAGTGACATGTTCCAATGGACCAAGGTGCTGTTGAAAACACAAGACATGGCAATCTTACATCTCTCCAAACTACTATACATGAAATGTGAACTGCACCCCATCACAATGATGTGCAATTTGTTTCCCCATTCAGCATAATTAGACCAGTACTCTTTTCCAGCCCAGCAGTGTCACATCAGCAGCTAAGGCTTTTTGAAAGGTCTAATGAACTTAAAGGATAGAAGTGGCCTGTTGCCAGCAGTAGCAGAGATTTGGAAAATGCAGCGTCAAGTGTGACAGAGCAGACCTGATGGCCCTGCATACCTGGGGACAGATTTTGTCCATCAAGCCGCACATGCCCTTGAAGAGTTATGTTCTGGAGTGGGCTTGATAGCTGTCCACAGCTATTTGGGTTGTCTGCTAGTGGCTAGAAAGAATGATAAATTTGCATGTACTCTTAGGTTAGTGGGAGTATAAGGCAGGCCTTTTTTACAGTACAAAATAGTTAAGGACTATGCTATCAGTTAGCAGTATTGGTCATCACACTGCTCCACCAATTAATTTATTCTCATTGGTTGTTACAGGCACCGGGGCTCAATCATGCCTTATAGGTTCTGAACAGCATCGTGGTTGGTGCAGTAGTGCACTGCCCCAGAGGCTCATCAGGGCACTGGGGGAGCACACATGCTACTACACCCATTTAGTGGGTGCTGCATAAGATCTCTTCCAGACCCAGCTAGCTCTGGGTATTTAGTGAGCATGGGCACTGCCTATTTACATTACTGGAGAGGACACAACCACAGGCAAATGTTGCCAACCCAGTGTCACATGATAATCAATACCAGGACAAACAGTGCCAGGATCAGATTTCTAAGCAGAAAGGTCCATGATGAAACACTATGGACCTCAGGTCAATGTTTAAACTAAAAATGTCCCCAGTTAGCTCATGTTAAAATGGCAGAATCCATTTCAAGTCTATGTATTCCCTTCCCCCACAGCTATTCACTGAATATATAGAAAATAGCATAATGGCTTCTTTTATATGCTCAATAGGTTTCATACAGTTATGCAATGGTCCAGGATTCTTGTATAAATATTTCATATCTTATACTAAATACGATTTTAACCCAAAGCCAGCTATCCCAGTATTGCTTACAGTGAGCAAGCAATGATTAAGCCTTTCAAAGGAGTTTATGGGAGACCATAAATAAATAATGTGCTGAGAATGCCAGACAATTAATAAACCTCCATCAATATCCCTGTTAAAAAGGAGGATGAGTCTTTCAGAGGTCTGAGTCATCCATATCCTGAAAGACTTGTTTGCACCTGCAGAATGTTACTTACTTTTGGAATCACCATACAGCAGCTCCAACAACAGCTCTTTTCCTGTTACATGAATGTGGTTAGCCTGAATTTTTTTTGTCTTGGCTGATTTTTTTAAAGGCTTTTCTGACAGATGCTTTTTAACTATCTTCTGAATTTTTTTTTTTTTAAAGCCAGTAAAAAAAATATTCTATAAGGGTTTTTCTGCTTTCCTGCTGATGTCCATAAAGGTCTTCTCAGCAAGGGAGAGTGGACAAGTCTGAGAGTAGCACTGTTAAATGTGTCTGTCTCCACCCACATCTCTAACCACACACTGCTTGCCAGCCAGCCTCTTAAGCAGCAATGAGGTAAAGCCTCCCAACTTCATATTCCCCCCAGGAACTGCAGAACAGCTCCAGGGAGCCAAAAGGCTCCCACTTCCACTTCCTCATCCCAATTAGGTTCCCATTACTTCCTGGCACAGTAGAGGGGCTGGGGAGTGAAAAGTGGGAGTCTGGTAGGTACTCTCTTAGCTTTCATCACTCCCCAGCTCTGTGCAGGAGTCTGGAGAGGGAAGACAGAGACTATCATGGCCATCCTCCCAGCTGCTCTTACTTCCTCACTCAGTGCAGGGGTTGCAGGAAAAGGAGACACGTCCTGGCCCCATATGGAGAAACAGCAGCAGCTCTGCTACTGGGTTACTGGTAAACAACCTCTTGCAGGGCTTGCGGAAGAGCATGCACTTGAGCTCCTCCCTCTTCCCTAGTGCTGCATAAGAATGTTGTTAATACAATAGCATATGGCATAGGAACTACAATGGGCCATCAAAAAACCATGAAACTGGACTGTACACAAAGGGCTGTCAAATACACACAGTAAACACACTAGATCAGAGCCTTAGCTGGTATAAATCGGCACAGTTCTCCCAGAAGTCAACAGAACTACACTGATTGACACCCGCTGAAGATCTGAATCAATTAAAACAATTTTTTCCCCTTTAACTTCTTTCATTTACAGTCCTCTTAGGTGTTATTTCAAACTATAGCAAGCATAACATTTTCCAAAAGCAGTGTGATTTTCAAAGTGACATTGTATCTATAACTAAAGAGCAGCCAGTAAAGTTTTTTCTGCAAGTTTTCTAGTAAGATTATTTATCATTTTACTGCAACAGCAATTAAATGTTACAGTTTTCATGAGCAAAAGTTCACTGTGGATTTCAGATAAAAAGAGGAGTGTTAAATCTAACCAGATTGTATGTGGCTGCATGTCACATCAGGCAACAATTTTTCATGTATTCTAAAATATGCTTGCAAAAGAATGTTAAAAATGTCTGTTGATTGTGTGTGTGTGTGGGGGGGGGGGTTGTTTGTTTGTTTGTTTTTTAAATACAGAATCCTTATTCATTTTAAACCAAGAAGAAATCATCTCTTTAGTAGATTTGGACCACATCTGATCTGACCACATAATCCTGAACTTTGGCAAATAGGTGATTTCAGTCTCAGATGTCTTATACTGGGCCAAACAACAACACAGAGTCCAAACAGCACTGAACTAGGACATATCTCTGCACTTCAACAAATCTGGTCATGAAAATCCCTAGTTACTTTTTTAGAGTCAATATAAAAAATATTGCTAAACTTTAAAATGCACAGGTTCAAATTGCCTAACAATTCCATTAGACTCCCTATTACCTCACCAGAGAAATCTCGATGAGAAACCAGATTGCTGGAGACACTGCAGCCTAAAGGGTATACATGGTCCTGTATTTTCATCTTGCCCTGGTATAAGGGATGATTTGAAAAATTCTCACATATTACACACTGTCCTGTCCCCTATGGACCTTCTTTTGTGAAATCATAGCTTGGGTCTTCCACTATCCTGGCCATTACAAAAAGCTTAAATATTTCTTATTAAGGCTCCATTCCTGCCTCTGTGTGATTGGACCCCTGGGCTTGTATAGAGCCAGTTGCAGGAACAGAGTCTAATGGTCAGATCCTCAAAGGTATTTCACTGGAGTTAGGCACTTAAATACATTTGAGGATCTGGGCATACATAAGTCATTATCAGTGAGCACTGGGAAAGCTAGCCTTCGGAACTGGAAGAGAAATACTTCACTATGTAACTTGTAATAAGCACATTGGGGACGCTGATCTAGACTGAATTTGCAGAGTATCCCACATAGCTTCCATAAAGTCAAAGAGATATTATCAGCTCAGATGATTTTGAAACATTAATTTGCTGATATCATGCCCTGTTTCCCTTTGAGAAGCAGTAGAAGTTTAATTTCTCATTTTCTGTTGCAACATTTCATTTCTATTAAACCATATCTGCATAATATTTCTGCTTTGGTAAACAGATTACTAAGCTGTACAAAGGAACAAATATAAGGTTACTGCTAGATGTCATCTTCATTGTTTCAATGAGAAGTATAACTTTCAAGACCATAAAAAAACCTTCTCTGAATTCAAAGGAGTTTAGACAACTATATAAAGAATCAGAAGTCTTACCAGGCACTTTAGAAGGACATGATTTTTTCTCCAAGTCTTTATCTTCACTTCTGGATTCAGGAGATTGAGTGACTTTTTCCTGCTTTTCCATGTTCATGTTACTGTTTGCAATAGATACATTTTGCAAAACAGGCTTCTTAGGCAATGGAGGTTTTGTGCTAAGCTGTTCAGAGGACTTTGCTTTAGATTTTATGTTGTCACTTACAGAGCCATTGATATTTACATCAGCTGTTTTATTGAGCTGTGCCTTTTCACATTTTAGAAGTGACTCCAATCCTTCTTTTTCTAAATTAATCTCTGCACTATATCTTTTAATCCCTTTTGATTCTGGTGAAGAGCTATCTCTGTATTTCAAGGACAGTGAGGTGGATCTAAGTTTTACTTGGAAAGGACTTTTATCTTCCCAGCCTGTCTGACATTGGGATACCGAAACAGAGCCACTTTGCATTGGAACTGCACCAATGGCCTGAGAAACACAGCCAGCCACCATTTTGTCTGCCGCTTTGCCCATGACCTCAGATTCAGAATCTGCCAGTGATGCCTGCTTTTTAATGCTATTTTTTTCCTCCTGCACATCTGAGTCCACCAGCACATCCTCTTTCAACTTATCATTTCTTAAGGAGAACTTTGTTTTTGGCAGGGGTAATTTGGTGTTTAATAGACTTTCACATTCTGAGTTTTCTTTCAGATGGAGACTGCCAGCTCTTGGCCTCTCCCGTGCTGACGACACTGAAAATTTTCTCAAGGTGCTGAGTTCATTGGCAGCTTTCTCCATTTTTTTCCCCAAAATTGCCTCCCGGTGTACCAATGACTGATTGTTTTCCTTGTCAGACACAGCTAGTTTTTGAGTGGGCTTAGTTTGCTCCAGAGACCATGATCCCATCTGTGATGACAAAGCAGGCTGTGGGATGTCAGAGGAAACACAGGGTGAGTCTGTGAGCTGAGAAGACCCTTTGGGTAATTGCTTGCTGGAACCTGGCAATGCAGCAGATTCCTTCTTTGTTTCCTTATTACAAGAATTTTCCATGGGTATCTTACCATCCTTCTGTACATTTTTTTCTGACCCTCCCAAACAAGAAAAACTACCAGTACTGGGTGAAATAGCCTCTTCAGACAGCATGTTATTCACTGAAGACTCATTAAGAAACTCTTTATTTTCTTGATTTAAAGTTTTAAGTGACACTTCCCACATGTTCCCAGTGGACACACGCAGTGATCCTGATGACTCTTTCTCCCTTTGTGTTTTTCTGTCTGGAGGGGGATACAAGGTGATTATGTTTTCTTTAGGTTCTAAAGGAGAAATATAATCTGACTCAGAATGTGTTAACTCCAGCATAGTTTGGCTGCCCTCAGGATTATTCTCATGTAGAGAGGCCTCCTGTACAATGGCAGACTCAGAAGTGAACTGCAGTGTAGAAGGACTTTCATCTCTGTGTCTTGAGCCATGGGGAAAGTCTTCTGGTCTCTGCAAAAAGGCTATGTCATTTGTCACAACTGTGCTGTCTGTCAGTTTCTGATGGCTGGTGGTGAAGATTTCATATGTCAAGTCTATCAGCATCTCTCTCCCATCATGCTCCTCTTCTTCTGGGGTGCAACTCAAGTCATTTAGAGACTCTAACTGGGTACGCTATGAAAAGCAAACCATTATTAAGATTATTAAGATAATTAAGAATATTATTTCTTTATAACGTCACACATTTTTCTCTATTTATTGTTTAGTTTGTGGGTAGAGCCCACAGTCTGGCAACTGCTTTCCAAACAGGGAGGAAGACACAGTCCCTGTCTGGAACACATAAATATAAAACTAATTAGCTAACTACTATATGCTGCCTTCATCATATTATGCTTGGCAAGCTGCATTACATATAGATGTAATAATTTACTAACCATCCCATCAAGCAATCAAATGAAGATGTCATTTCCTACCCCTACATACTTAACCCCTTTGATGCCTTTGTATATGTAGCCAATATCCAGCAAAACAGGAGCTGTAGGACTCTGGGGATAAGTTTTTAAGGCTGGATTCACCAGTGCATTCTGGCTACACTGTGGTGCGCCAGCAATAAAAAGCATCACTTGGACCAGAAAATCTGTTCCTTTACATTCTGACGCTCCATCATGCCATTACAAATCAAACAAACCCTTCTTTGTAAGGCCTGACCTTCAAGTGGCAAGTCTGCATAAAGGGAATACAGAAAAAAGTATTCAATAAGATCATAGGGGCAGATCCTCAGTTGGTATAAACTGTCATAACTCCACTGACTTCAATGGAGCTACGACAAAGTACAGCAGATGGTCTTCTTATCTTTAGTCAAATTGTGACACACCCTTACAATCTTTTTATAGCTTGTAGTTGAATTTCTGTTTCCTTTCAAGAGTTAAAAGTATTTCATGAAAACTTATAAAGCATCTATTTATCTGAGAGGCCTTTTTGATAATGCTTCAGGTAAGCTTTGGTAAATATGTTCTTAGGACTGGCTGAATATAAAGGATTATTCCAAAGCATGTTATTAACCCGTGGGATATGTGTTTTCACACAGTGCTTTTGTTAGCTTACTGAACCATTGTAGTCTATTGTGTAAATACGTATTTTAGATGTGGGTACTAATTTGAGGAATACAAAGCTTTTATTCTAAATTAATTTATGTCTCATCCGACTCCCAGTTCTGCAAAACAAAGATGCCATGCTATTCAGTATAAAAGTTAGTCTATGCCAAATAAAGGTCCGGGAATGTAATAACTGGGATGTAGGTCAGGACAAAAGTATTCAGGCAAAGTTGTCTGAGGAAAAAATTACTAATGGTAAGATCTATTAAACAGTGCAAAAGCTTTCCAAAGGAAATCATGGAGGCTCCATCACTTTGGTCATTTAAGACAGGACTGGACAAAACAATAGCGAATATACTTTGGCAACACTCCTGCACTGGAAGAAAGGAATGGATTAAATGGCCTTTACCATTGGTGATTTTCATGCTTCTCTGATGCAACCTGTCACTATGCACAGCTCAAGACTACCTTCCCAAGCATAAAAGTTGCTCACTGTTTATGAAAAAATCCTCTTGAAATTGTAGTTGGAGGAAAATGATACTCATGTCTTTTAACAAGACTATTTGACTTTTTTTTTCAAAAAAAAAAAAAGTTCAAGATATCCAGACACGCTAATGCAAATAATGTATAAAGATTGCCTGTACACTTTTAATTTAAAAAAAAATCAAGATTTGAGACAGTCAGAAAAGCATGTTCTAAAATGGCTTTTTAAAAACGTATTTACTCAGAAAAACTTCACTGAGATACAAAATTGTTTTTTTGTGAGGGCACATTTTTTACTCAATTTTCCACCTTTGCTGGTGAAACCACACAAGGGTAAGTGATCGGATAGCTGTGCAAGAGAGATTAGAATGCATGATCTCAGGAACCAGATCTTGGCTCCAACTGATAGGCCACCTGATCTCTTATTTATATCCTTTTCTAAAGTTAAAAATAGTCCAGTTGGCTTGGGGTTTGTTTTTTAAAGTCCAATAACAATATTCTTTTTCAGGGTGAGATTTTACAGACCAAATTTCAGTCCAGAAAAATATGTTACAATCAAGTTATATGCTTGTTTTTTAAAAATGAGTAACAAATGCTAGTAGAGCCTCAACTTTATTGTCATCACTGTTAAACATTGAAATAGCACCTCATGGTAAGTTTAAGAAGAAACGTAGCCATAAATCCCTACATCAAGAGAATTAAGAAGTAATCCCTTCTCACAGTGTGTAGCTTGTACATTGTTCTTAGGGGTTTTATTCCAGATACACACACAATGCTCATTGAACATTAGTGATTAGAAAGCAATGAAATATCCACTCACAGCTCTGGCACTACTTAATAAATGCTTGTAGAGGTTGAAATAAGAATGACAAATCAAGTAAGAAAGAGTATTTTAAAGTCAGTGCTGAGTTCTCTGTTTATTTTTTATAATTACCGAAGGAAGTCTTCTCATTTTACTAGATCTCTGGTTCCGTGGTTTTATTAAAAGCTTGTGTTTAGCAGCAGAATTATCCAAGCAAGTGGAGAATTCAGGCGGAGTGTCAAAATCAGCTGCAGGCGAGATGCTGCTGTCAGATGTTTGGGGAGATATAGTTTTAGCACTTGCATGCCTAGGGAATAGTTGGCCTTCTGTAGAGCAGGGCCGAGGAGAAGGACCTGATGTGACCTAAAAAAATCCCAAAGAGAACATCAAACAAAGAAACCAGGCAATGAAAATAGGAATTTTACAGAGAGAAACCTTGTTTACTGGGATTTTGCGTTTTTTACTTTTATTTCAGTTGCACTGCCATTACTAGCTTTGCACATGAAATGCTGTGATAACAATTTTGTATTTTAACAGCTAGAATGTTGCAGTATCTAGTCTATTGGAAAAGAATATGTCACAGTTAAATTGCAGACCTAAAACAAAAGAAAAAAGTGTCAACACATTTGAGAAAAGAAATTATGAAGAACTTCAAATGCCAATCCTCCTGGGTCAGCTCCCTTTCTGACTCAGATGCACAAACCTACGGGGCTAGAACCCTTTTGCCTTCCACCTCCAGTCATACAGGGCCAAGTCCCCTTCCAATCCTACAACACCCTCTTTAAGAAAACATTGTCAGGGCTAGTGTCCCCAATATTTAACCCATTGTGCATTTTTTTCAGTTTACTTCCATCTGGAAAACTTGTGCGGTTTTCACCCCAAACATAGTATTTCTTCCCTCTTCCTCCCCCAAATAAAATACCATGGCCTGCTAGCAGCCTGGAGCTTCCAACCAGTAAAACAATCTATCCAGAAATAATAGTCGGATATCTTTAGGACTTTGTACTTTCCTTCCATAGGAGTTCAACTTTCCAGCCTTCTGTAAATTTAATATGCAAGTCCCGAGGTTTATGCATAATTCTCAGTTCCCACTCAGATATGAAATTAGGATCATCTTAAAAACGAATCTTTAAAAATGATTTTTCTCTTTCAGTAATTAAATTCTTCAAAATAAGAAAAAAAGGTATTGCCAAGGTATCAGTCGTAATTTTAAAATGATCTCTTCTCACTGTTTATAATAGTCCTGTGGCAGCTTGAAACTGAGGGCTTGTGAATAAGCCATCCCCCTGAGTGACATAAATTACACCGACCTAAGTGCTGGTGTGGACAGTGCTATGTCTGCAGGAAAGCTGCTCCCGCCGACATAGCTACCACTGCTCATCGGCGGTGGAGTAATTATGCCGACAGGAGACCTTTCTCCTGTCGGCACAGAGCATCTGCACTAGCAGTGCTACAGCAGCGCAGCTACATTGGTATAGCTGCGCCGCTGAAGCAATTCTAGTGCCGAATAACCCTCAAATATATTCCCTTATTGCAGTTTTTCCCTTCATTGTGCTTTGTGCTGCTACTCAAGTAAAGAGGACTGCTAACAGATATATATATTTCCTCTCAAGTAAGAGTAGTGACATATTTATTTTGCTTATGGAGAAAAATCAACATTTGCATCCAATGTGCAAAAGACTGCTTTACGTACTGCAGTCAATCAGGTATTCTTTTTTATATAAAGGATTGTTCCTGTTACTATTGAAATCAGTGGAAAGACTCCCACAGACTTCAGTGAAAGCTGGATTTCCAATCATTCTATACTAAAAAAGAAAAAAAGAGGCGATAAAATGTTCCTTAGCTGGCATAGTTAACTGATTTGGACTGAAGGTTTCTCTATGATATCTGCAATTTACTATTCAAACACGACTAGTGTACAACAATGATACATGGATACAGTACACATTAGAACCTAACAGTGAATACATTGACATTTCAGCTCCTTGATAAAGGCACAGCTCCTGCTCTCTTGAAGGACTAACATTAATGCCTAATGCCCTCCCTCCCCGTTCTTTGTCCTTGGTCACTTGGAGATCATACCTTGGGTAATACTAACACTGGTCTTTAGATTAGAAAACTAAAGAACACGGTTTCTGTCACTTCACTTAAAATTCAGCATTCAAATTGAGTTCCAGTAAGGAAGCGCTAGTGTGTACAATTTGCTGCAGAGAGCCCACGTCACAGGCCATGTGCGAGTGTCGTGGGGGGAGAAGGCTGACGGAGCCCTTTCCTAGCAGCACACACTAGTAGGCGGCAGCTATGTCAGCTAGCTGCACTGTGGAGAACAAGGCATGTGGCCGTTTTGGGGAGCCAGCCCCAGAGGGGGAATATCTGGTGGAGTTAAGGCCACGATACCATCTTCCCTCTTCAAACCAACAAAGATGTGCTGTTGTGGATGGAGAGATAAGGATTCTGGCTACATCTTTTTCAAGGTGAAGCAGGTCCTGCTGCCCAGTATGTGCCCTTCCGGGGCCCAGGAGGGATGTCATGCAAAGGCAATTGCTTCCTGGCACTGACACTGGGGTGATGTGTCTCCTCCCCTTTCCTAAAGAAGCCTCATCTTGTAGAAGCTGTAGCTTCTGTATCTGTATCTGGCAGAAATGTATTCATACTGTGCTGCTTTCTGGATGTGTCATGAATTGGCCAAAACAACTTTACAAAGTATTTACGCCTGTTTTCAGGAAAAAAAAGTGTTATTTACATTTTTTTTCTAAAATGGGCTAAAACATCACTTTTCTCAGTAACAAGCAGCATTTCAAATAGTTTCATGTGAAATATATACTGAAGAGAAAAGAGGCCAGCAGTCTGTGTCCTCTCAATGGGATTTAAAAGTATATTTTGCATGATTATCACATAATCGACAATTTAGAACCAGCCAGCTCTTTAATTTCTCTTCTCTTTAATTTTAATTTGCAATTCCGTCCGCCCCCACCCCGTCTAAAAATGTTCCTTATTTTACCCACTGCATTGCATCCACCATGATGCAGCTGAGAATGACTAAATGGGACTCTTCAGAATCTGACAAAACCATTTTTTAATCACCCAGAATAATTTACTGCTGATTGAAGAAAGGCATCTATTCACTTCTAGTCAAGGACTGCAGACATCGCCTCAGCAGAATTCCCAGCTCGTGCTGGCTCAAGTAGTGAGATACTGACTAAAGATTGAACCCAGGTCTCCTAAGTAGTAATGCCAATCACTATCATCAGGCAAAGTGTTACTGCATCAATGTAAAGGGCGGGGTGATTTTGTAATTAAAGCAAGGGACTAGGACTCAGAGTATCTGGGTTTTATTGATGGCTGTGCAATAGATTTCCTCTGTTTGGGCACCTTACTTAGCCCTCTTTTGCCTCAGTTTCCTCACCTTAAAAATGGGGATAATGATACCAGTCTCACAGGCCAAGCTTATCCATGTGTTTGGAGGCTAAACTCATTCATGTTTGTAAAGTACTTTGGGATTTTTGAGATGGGAGATATACTAGAAAGGCTCTTTAATTATTATTAGGACTACTACTACTACTACTACTATTATTATTCCTCAGTATTACAGCATGGGGAACTTTTTTAAACAAATAGCCTTCACAATATACAAGTTCTTTAACCATAAAAAGGGGAAAGCCACGGTCTAAAATTTATGCCCAGGAGTCACCAAAAAAACCTGACCATGAACCAAATCCGTAAGTTTGGGCAGTCAGGTATTTTGTTAAACCCTCCACAGAATTCCTGCATTTTAGGTGTTCAAGCACGCTTGTTCTTCTTTTGACTTATTATAATCATCATCAAGAATTCTTTGGCATTAGAGAATTCTGTTGATAAAGAATTGTAACTTTTTATGTTAGCAGGACAAGCATTAAAAAAAAGCAAACAAACAGGTATAACATATACAAAAGGTTGTTCTCACAGCACACAGATAACAAAGTAACATATTTATGCCTTACATTTCCTTAAAAGACTAATATACATTTTGCTTCTCCCTTAATACATTTTGTGGAAGTTACCTGTTCTTCTTCTTCACTGCCTGTTCCAGCTAAACTCAAAGAGCTAAGATGCTTGTGAGAATCAGAGAACTGTGGGATGGAATGAGGAAGAGGTTCAGTAAAAGATGACAAATGAGATGGGTTACTACCAGAAAACATCTATACATAGTACATACACAGATACTGATAATCTAAGCTACAGTCCAGTACCTCTACAAGGTTCTCGGAATTAGTGAGGACCCTGTAATCCTAAAACATAATAGATGCAGGAAAAGAATGAAGGCTTCATTAAATACTGCATAGCAAAATTACCTTTTAAAAATAATTATAAATTCTTAAAAATTTCTTCTTCCCATGTTGGAGGACAGAGTGTTAAGAGGGAGAGAACTGTGTTTTTATTGACAAATGCAGGAGAGACTTCAGATTTTTCAGCCATTTTTTCTTTCTTGGCTGTTTTGTAATCCCTGAAAACACTCTCTCTCTCTGTGGATTGCTACAGTGGTTGACCACAATAACCCAATATATGTATTTGGCACATATAACCACAATCAAAAGCGAAGAGGGACACACAAATTCTTCCAGGAGCTACTACAGCTGACAACCTATCACCCATACATTTTATGCCTAAATGTTTGTAGAAGCCTCTTCTGCTCTTAGAAGTCTCACTATTGATATTGTCTCCAAAATGATATGTGTTTGGCTGCACTTCTTTTCCTAGTTTCCTGTCTTTAGTAGGCCTGTCATTCAAACTGAGATGGACAGAACCTAAACTGATGCTTATGGAAATACAGCATTTTGTGAACGGCTAGGCTTTCTGAATTGTCCAACCAGTTCTGATGGAGAGAGAGCAATCTTGATGAAGGACAGCAAACTAAGTCATTTATTCCTGCCCTTTCACACCAAAAGGGATGATCAAACAGGAAAGTCTGGTCCCTAAGTGTTGATTTTTGTCAATATCACAATCTACTCACCCTTGTTGCTGTGCTGGAACTTAGAATTTCATGTAGCAAAGCCATTTCCGGAGGACTCCTGGGTAACCCATCATCTTCAGAACTAGTCCCAGCATCATCCATCCGCTTTGCATGAATTCCAAATGGAGGAGGAGGACCCAGTTTCATGCTATGTTGGAGTTTCAACTGCAGTATGACAGGAAAGTATTTTTTAATGCTTTTTCCCCCACAGTATCTGACTCATCCACTCCAATGATTTATTTTGATTTTAACTCTACACACCAAGACACAATTTAATGAGGCAGAGCACAGAGCACCTCCATTTCAAGTTCTCCTGGGGTACCAAACAGCTCATGTACCTGACCACTATAATTTAGATTGAACCAAGAGATGGTAATGTTGTTGGATTAACAAATTATGCATTGATGTCATTATTATTATTTAGTAGAAACCAAATGTTCAGTTATAGACAATTCTAAAAAATCAAATTTGGAAGAGACTCAATTTCTAATCTTTTAAAAGAATGTTGTAGGTTACCTGTAAAGCTCTAATCCGATCAGAAACGTTTTCCTGAGAAAACACTCGTACTGGCCTAACAGGCTCTTGCGCAGGCTCAGGAATGAAAATGCTGTCATGTGACAAAGCTCTGCTTCCCATAATACCTTTGTGGGTCCTAGGATAATAGAATAAGTTAGTGAAAAAATATACATTTGTTTTTTTCATCGTTTTACAGGATATTTAATTCTTAGATTAACTAAAAAGTATCTTTAAAATGGAGATATCAGATACATGTTGCGTATCATGGAATATGCCTGAAATTCTATATTGCTGATTGAATACAATGGCCACAACATTCAGATAAACTTGTGTAGTACCTTAAAAAAAACTAACTTGAAAGCAGTGACATCTGTAATGCTGATAATACAGACTACTAAAATCCTGACAGTGAAGCCCTATAGAATTTAATAGATAATTATATTTTGTATAGTTTTTTTTTCAGAATCCTACAGCCTTTTATAGAGAATTATATCCCTGCCATAGAATATTATATTTTCTATATAATATTGCAATAGAATTTCTTAAAGAAAAAAAAAAACTATGGAAAGGATATTGTCCTCTATTAAATTCTAAGTGGTTTTTTTAGAATAACCTCTACAGAAACTTACTAGTTTCTTCTCTATTAAAACCATAAGGCTTTTCCATAAGTAATTTTTACACATCTGCGTGCGTTACTTATTCCCTTTTACACTCCTGAGTCCAAATAAGGTTCTCCATGTACAGATCGCACCTCCGCCAGGCTGTACTAACATTTTCAGTGAACTGTTTCCTTCGGGGAAAAGCCACGGCCTGGAGAGCAGGAGAGAAAAGAGGGCAGTCCTGGCAATACAGCTCCAGTGGAGTTAGTAGGGCGGGCTGCCACTTCAATTATATGGGACCTCTGTTTCTAGACTCCCAAGGATCAGCTGGGATCTGCTAGGTTAGGGCTGGTAATTCTGTGTGGAGATGGTGGGGCAGTTTTTGCTGTGGGAGGGGACAACCTGCACCTTGGACATTATGGCCCTGATTCTGCAAGTGGATCTGTATGAGTGGACACTTATATTCACATGGAGTCCCACTGACTTCACTAGAACTCCCTGTAGATAGACTCACCTGTGCAGATCCAATTGCAGCACTGGAACCTAGGGATGCAATGCTGCCAGTCTCTGGGAGACTTGTAGACTTCGTTTTTCATGGACCCTACTTGTGGTCTTGTAGAGAAGACTTGAGAATCTCTCTCTCTTAACGTAGTGACTCTAATCTTTGCATTTTACTTCTGATTTCTGAGAGGAGTAGCAAGTAACTGCCGCTACAGATGTTGCACGGGGTGAATCAAATGCTTTGTTTCTTTCTGAGAACTGTAGGGCACTGTCATGGGTCACTCAGCTAGTTACTAAAGGCTCTATACTGGTAATTTTCATTGCATGGCAGGGTAGTAGCACTGGCTGGCTAGTAACCTTTCCAATAAGATCTAAAATACTGGTGATTGTGCCCATGCCTCTGTTTAACTGAGAGTGTTATTATTATTTATTTGTATTATCATATTACCTAGAGATCTGAAATGTGTGCACATAGATTGGCTTCTTTCCCCCTCTTTCTTTTTAAATAAAGCAAACCGAAGACCATAGCAAATCTTAATGTGAAATTCTGGGATTCTCACAGCTATTAGTTTCTCTATGGCATTGGAATCTTGAAGAGATTATTAAAAAAAAAAATACTACTACCAGTAAATAAAAAATTGGAACAAAATTGTGTAGCCCTGAAACAAAGATACTGCCAGAAGGAAATAAGGGAACACAAACACGGATGAAGAGTGAAATTTTCCTTGCAGTGGCAGCTCTAAATATATTTGATAAAACAATAGGTGGAAAGAGATCATTTGTATTCCTGCTGCAGAAGGAAGGAAAGCTTGCTGCTTGTGCCCAATACATTAGAGACATTACAAGAACAGTTTATCTAAGTGAAAATGTGATCTCTGTAATGCAGCCAAGGTCAGAGAGAGTTCTATAGCAATTTGCTAAGTAGGCCAGTCAGGGGCGTTACAGCTGCTTTATGCACCTATATTTTACAAGGCTGAAACAACAACTGGCAGAAGCAATGTTGCTGTATCCCAGTTTTCTAATTACTCCATCTTCTTTCTCGATAGGTAAACCTTCTATATGGGTGTTGGAGGTTTACAAAATGTCCCAACAAATTATGAGAGATATAATTCATTTTCCTTTCTTTCAGAATATTTTATTGCCTTTGTTTTTATACCAGAAAGAATAAAAAACAACAATTTAACAAAAAACGGCTAACGAACAGCATGTGAACATGGTCAGAAGGCTTATCTACATGTTCCAACATGATAAGGTTGAGTTACAGAGCATGTAGGGAAGGCTTGACCACTACTGTTCT
This sequence comes from Emydura macquarii macquarii, assembly GCF_026122565.2. Taxonomy (NCBI): domain Eukaryota; kingdom Metazoa; phylum Chordata; order Testudines; family Chelidae; genus Emydura; species Emydura macquarii. The sequence continues at coordinate 3,609,533 of NW_027132344.1, forward strand.
TAAGGATTTTTGTTGAACAATGCAACAACTCTGCTGGACCTCTTGCTTCCAGTTTAGATGCTCTGGTGTAACCCAGGCATTCTCATTACAGACCAAGCAGGGCTAATGTTAGTACTGCCAACACTACAAAATGCAAGGCTTTTTTTTTTTTTTTTTTTTTTTTAAAAAAAGAAGATTATTTGGTTGTGTGGCGCCGCCTAGTGGCAATACTGTCTAACGTCACTTTAAATGGACAGTACATTTTGGAAAGTTAAATCTCTAACACCTATACACACCTACAAAAATAGCATCTTTTTCCCTCTGGTATGTAATCTCTGTAATAACCAGAATCTTGCTCATGAGGAATCACCATCCATTAAAATGAGAACTTTCTTTCTGAGCAGCCAACCTTACTCAAGGCAGTGCATTGCAATGAATATGGGCCTTTCCCTCTGTCTGTATATTAAATACACTTTTTAAATTTTATACCATATGCCTCATATGGTTTCCATGTTAAAGATTAAAAATAAAAGGTACATTTTTCAAAAGTGTCCAAGTGATTTAGGAGCCCAGCTTCCATTTTCAAAATGGACTTTGTGTCAGATTTTCAACAACATTTACATTTCTAAAGATGCAGAAAGAATCCCTAGTGAGATTTTCAGAAATGCCTAGGCATATTAGGCACCTAGCTTCCACTAGTTTCAATGTGATATAGATACCTAACCTGTTTAGATACTTTTGAAAATTCCACTAGGTGCCTATCTCTATCTTGAGGTGCCCAAATACCTGGTCCATAGAAGCTGAAATGCCATTGACTTTCAATGCGACTGAGGCACTCACATTCCTGTGTCAGTTTTGAAAATGGGACTTCAGAGCCTAAGTCACTTAGGCACTTCTGAAAACTTCATCATAAAGCTTATTTCTCCTCAGACAAATATTAATAACTGTTGCACCTAAATCACATTTACTTGCAATTTCCCCATTTTAATCAATATTTGCCTAAAGAAGGTGAGGTGCCTGAGAATGTGGCTTCTGAGTAAAAATTGGAGGTGAGCTCTTAGATATTTAATCCATAAACATCATTCTGTCTTTTGAAAAAGGAATTCCTCATTTGTTTGTGAATAACAGTTTAAAGACTTACTCAAGTTCATCTTCAGAATCATAGCCAATGTGCGTGGACTCTGGGGCTGTGACATCACCAGCTGACTGGCATGGTTTCAGAGTACTGCTCCCCAAAGAAGATACGGTCTCTTTCCTTTTCCTTTTACCAAAGAACTTTTTGAAAGATTTGAACTTTGACTTTTTCTTTCCTAAATAAAGAAATATTAAGGAGATTCTATATGATAGTTTTAAAATTCTAGGAAAAAAGTTATAATGCTGTATGAAATTCCATAGGATTTCTTCATAAAAGGTTTTTCTTGAGAGAAGCAATCTGGCCCACTGTGTATTCTTGTATTAACAGGTCTCTCAAGGTCTGAATTGATTGCAAGCTGCAGGAATCTGTTGTGATGCCTATGGCATGTGAGAAATAACCTGCAATACAGGAAATAGGATCTTTTCTAATACTGTTTCTACCCGCCTCTTCAGAAAATATATAATATAATTAGACCATGAACTAAAACCACTATATTAACTGAGTGGGATGCGGAGATGAAATTACAGTTTGGAAACTCACTGTCTTTGTTTAGCAAACTAAGTAATTAAGATAAGGACAGTCTTGTTTCCAAGTGGCAAAACTAATTTAAATGCAGAAATGTCACATTTAGGTGAAAGATGCAGTGTCAGGAGGCTAATGCTTTTAATAATATCAAATCCAGAGTATTTTAAATGGTAGTTATGTAACTCAATGGTTCCTAGAATATTAAAATAGAAATCAAGCAATAATCTTGAAATGTGCTGCTTTGCTGCTCAGAGGGGACGGAGGTTACATCGGGATAATTCCAGCCTTTGCGTTATAAAAATTAACTTTTTACCCAGAACAATCCAACAACAACAAAAGCCCAAACACTTGTAGAGGTGTCTTGCAGGGACATCATGCAAACTAATATGGGATAGTCACACATTTCAAATAGCAGAGATTATAACAGTCACTGAAGATGAAGGGCCAAAAATCAGACCTGCTGCAACTCCATTGAAGTGAAAAGAATTATGCCAACTTACACCAGGTCCGAATTTCACCCTAAGAAAATGTTTTAACTTAAGCATCCCAAAATTATAGTTCTGAGAGAGAAGAGCGCACATGTTCCTTAAATAAATAGAATCACTTTTGTGAAAAGCCCAAATGGTACTGAAACTCAAGAATTCTTAACAGTAAATGAATACTTTTCATATACACAAGAGAAGTAGGCACTCTACCTGAATTGTCCTCACCACATCCTTCAGCCTCTCGCAGTTTAGCATCCATTATTCTTGTGGAACTCATGTGACTGTCACTAATATAAGAAAAAAAAGGTATAATTTATTAGTTTAAAAGAAAAGTTAGTTTACAGTAATCAAAGGAACCTTTTAAACTGATACACCTAAGTGTATATACCAGAATGATAAAAATAACTCTTAGGGCAAAGTGTTTTAACTAATAATAGAATGAATTCCATAGGATATTGCAACTTAATAAGACAACCCTCAATCCTGCTCCCATTTAATTCTATGAGATGTCTGTCACTGGCCTCAGTTCACAAAAAGTGAGGTTCGATGAGGTCTTAAACTTTTTCCATAGTGCATGAACCACCTCTTCAGAGAGAACTTCTTGGCCTATCTCCCTTCCTATTTGCAGTTATGTCTCTGTCTTTCCTACCCATTAGGGATCACGTAACCTCTCTGTCATAACTACAGCATCTGTTAACATGGAAAAATAATATTAGGAAAGTAGTTTTAGTTTATTTTAATTAAATTTAAACTAAAGGAGTGTGGCCCCATGTTGTACGATTTCTCTTTTTCGAAAAGTTCACAAAAGACTGACAGCCTTTTTAAAATTCCTTTACTCACCTGGAAATGTAGAAATATAAGTCAAAAATAAAATAATGAACATCTTATCACAATTCATTATATGCTTAAAGATTTTCTTTTAAAAATAGTAAAAACATTCCTAAATAGTAGTTCTAACTATAAAAAAAAAAAAAAATCTAAGTACAAAATATTTCTAAAGAAATACATGTCTCAGACTTGGGGACAAAACAAATATTTGTAATTGAAAATACAATTTCAGAGCAGCAGCCCACCGATGTGCTTTTCCCCTCATCATCTGGAGGTTGGCTTTTGCCAAAACCATCATTTCATGGTTTTACGGTATAAAAATAGTAGATAACCCTGACTGTGTGAGATTCAAATACCATGATGGATATTCAGACACCATGGTGATGGGTGTCCATATCAGAATCTATATAGAAAATTTAACATATCATGGCTGTCGTGGGCCACTAAAATAAAAGCAAGCTTCAGTACCAGGCCCGTAAATCCAAGGACTTAGAGAAATGAAAATGTAAGATTGATTGCTCCAGCCTGAAACATGATGCATTGTCTGAAACATCAATGGACTTTCAGCCAGACCATGACAAATCACTACATGACCCTACAGGACATCACCAAAGCCACCTCCATCACAAAATAATATGACTACTGTTTCTCCACCCATATTGAGGATCTACATTTTTTATATTAACCAGGCCAGCAAAATTAATTGAAAATGAACCCTTCCGGAATCAATCAGTTTTTTTAAAATTGTCATTGTTTAACATAACTAACATAATCAATAAAGGCAAACTCTGAGGAGATAGTGAGCTCAATACACGCAAAAGAGGGAAGGGAGTGCTGCAGGTTTGTCAGCAGGCACAGTAACTTGCCTGATTAAGGAATGCAGTGAAGCAGCAAGGCCATGAGTCTTGTCCAGAGACCCTCTTTTCCCCTTCACATGGGACAGGAGCGGGGGGAGGAAAAGAGAGACAGAACTATGAGGAAGAAGAATAGCCACCACTGACCACATGGGACCAGAACCTCCCTAGGCAGAGGCCTATGGAAATCTCCAAATCTCCTCAGCAGGCAGTCAGCAGCAGTGACAGAGCACAAGAGACAGGAGGAACCAGTCAGAGAAATCCCTCCTGATGCCCAATCCCAGTCCCACACCATGTATGCTCCCAACCAAGTGAGGGAGTAGCTTTTCCACTCCCAGGAGCAGTCTATGCAAGGGCCATTTTCCCCTAGGAGGCAGAGAACAGCAGCAGTGGTACCAGAGCAGCAGGAGGCAGGGAGCCTCAGTCAGAGGGTATGTCCTTCTCTAGGAAATGCTATAAATCATCACTGACCCCCCCAGAGCCTTTTCCATTTTAACTGATGTCAAACATGTTGGACACTGAGGCCCCATCCCAGGGAGTGGTGCAGGAAAGGCAGCAGCACAGGGTGCCAGCTTCAGTACCTGAGGAGCCTTGCTGACGTCACCAGCTGTTGACTTTGGATGGCATTTATTAGGTTTCTGGGTTGTGGCTTGAGTGTTTGTGCAGGCGGTGCCAGTGACTGTGTATGTGCCAGTGGCGGTGCCAGTGACACTCTGTGTGTGTGTGTGTGTGTGTGTGTGTGTGTGTGTGTGTGTGTGTGTGTGTGTGTGTAAAAATCTAACTTTTTCTGTATGGTTCAGTCATTGGCACCGCTCCCCACAAACATACATATATTAAAGAAAATACCCAATGGTTTGTGATAGATTAATGTGTATGGTAGGCTGTGGTGCATATAGTCAAATATTCATGTTATAGCTCTCAAATTCTAGATGCCAGAAAAACGTCAGCCTCGCCTTACTATATTATAGCACTAATGACAGGCATGGACCCAAATCAATGCCTCCGTATCCTAACTCCAGACCTATTTAAACTCTGTAGTATCTATAAGACGGTATGAGCTCTTTGGACCCTGCAGACCCTGTATAAGCTATAGACACTATGGCTCAGACCCTCAGCTGGTGCAAACTGCTATAGCTACATTCACTTTGATTTACATGAGCTGAAGATCAGGCACACTATATATCCTACACATCCTATAGACCACTTGTTATCTGAATACGTGGAAGTCATTTTGTCAACTAAAATTTTGGATGATCAACTGATTTGGTGACAAACAGTCACATAAAATGTTTATGACTAACGTTAAAAAGTTTCAGATTAACAAATTTAAAGTATTTCATATCTTACGTTTTCCACAATCTACACATGAGCTAATTATCAAAGCTCAAATATCAGGAATTTACTTCCTAGAGGGATCAGAAAAAAGATTAGACTCACCCAAAAAAATCTCAGAAAGGGTCACTTTGAAAGCTTATAAATAGGGCCCTATCAAATTCATGGCCGTGAAAAATGCATCACAGACTGTGAAATCTGGTCTTTTGTGTACTTTTACTCTATACTATAGGATAAAAGCATACAAAAGTGCACAGCATTTCTCAAACTGGGGGTCCCAACCCAAAAAGGGGTTGCAAGGCTATTGTAGTGGGGAGGGTTGTGGTATTGCCACCCTTAATTTTGCACTGCCTTCAGAGCTGGGCGCCTGGCCAGCAGTCGCCATTCTCCAGCCGCCCAGCTCTGAAGGCAGCACAGAAGGGTGGCAATACTGCAGCCCCCTACAATAGCTGTGCAACCCCCCTTTTGGGTCGGGACCCCCAGTTTGATAAATGCTGAGTCTTAAGGATTTTACAGGTTTATATTTTGCCATTTTAAAATACATATTCATGTTTTGTTACACCACCATGAAATGTAAGATTTAACTATCTGAAACTGTGAAATTCAAGATTTTTAAAATTCTATGACCATGAAATTTACAAAAATGGACCATGAATTTGGTAGGGCCCAAGTTATAATAGCTCATAAGGAAATTAACAGTTTTACTTGTCAATTTTCAGAAAAATCATTCCGTACTCAAGAAGTAAACATTCCAAATTTGGGGCAGATACACAATATCATTTACAATTTTCAAAGTATTAATCCCTGCTTTAGAAGTAAATCTCACTATTATTTTTAACTATAAAGTCCCTATGATGCCTGCATACTAATGAACCAAATCTGAACACGGCATGCCAACACCCTAACATTTAGCAAGGTTTTTATCTGGATTTCGAATCACCGAGCCATGGGAGTGTTCAGGTGATAAAGATTTGCAGTCTGGATTCAAAACTGGCATTTGATTTAGCTGTTCCAGATGTATCACAACCATATATGTTCATTGGTATGAAAGAACGCAATGCTCAGTGGAACAGAAGGTCAGTAGTTTCTCATTAAAGTTGTAATATTATGAAAACATACTATGTGACTAGGACAACAAGGTGTGTCCATATCTTGATGATTACTTGTCGCAAAGAAAATTGTTCCATTCAGTCTCACTCCAACAAGGAAGGAGTTTTATGGCTGGCAATAGTAAAATTAGATTTGTTTGCTTATTTATTTAGATAAATGAGCATTTGCATTTTCCTGCTGAACTTCAAAACAGGCATCATAAATGAAAACATGGACTGAAAATGAAAACTATGAAATACACTGTATGTGGCATGTAATTTTGTCTCATGGGTAGGAGAAAGTCGTGACTCCTGGAGTGTGTTCTCATTCAGCCACTGACTCTTTGTGGGATTTTGGACAAGTTACTTAGGACCAGATTTTCAAAACTGCTCTGTAAGGTCTCTGCTCTCCAAAACATTAAGCCCAAGCTTAACTTTAAGCATACATTTAAGTTCCATTGGCTTCAATGGGATAAACATACGCTTAAGTGCTTTCCTGAATTGGAGCTTTGATTGGATCAAAGCCCCGGCATGCTGCTGGAAAGCACAGACGTCCGTTGGATACACCATCTTTTGGATGAGACAAAAAACAGAGCTCTTGACCTCTTGCGATTCTTAGAGAATGAGTGACACTTTTTGCAGGAGCTGGGGTTCTTCATCCTGATGTGTTGGTCAAATTTCAATTTGAGTGATTAAATTCTTCGTACTTAAAATTCCCACTGAAGATTTTATAGGCTAGGATATTCTTTCACATCTCCTTCTAAACTGTTGTTCATTTTTGTTGTGTGCTGATAGAGAGCTACCATGTTCACCCATAATGGCTGCACAACATTTTAATGGTGGGCAAAGTGATCTATTAATTATTAATAATAATTTGTATTATCATAATGCCTAGGAGCCCCAGTCATAGACCAGGACTCCATTGTGCTATTTGTATATTTGAAGACCATTCCTTTAAAAAGAAAAGTAGTATAAAATGTGAGGCAATATGATTGTTACAAACTACGTCACCCCTTTCTTTAATATAATCTATTTTAACAATATCCACAGGCAGAAATGTAGGTTTCTTTCACAAACAGTATCTGTAATACATTTGCTTATATTAATATGCTCATCATATGAAAGATTCAACTGCAATATAATATTTAAGAAAAAAAAGACCCAGAGCCAAGTTCACTCTTAGTGTGAGAGGCTGTAACTCCCCTGATTCCACTGTTCACTCGAGGGTTGAATTTAGCTTCCTCTGCCATACCACAAGCTTGCTTAAAATCCAGAGCCTATTCTATGTTTAATAAATGCCCTTTGTTTTTGTTTGTTTCTGCCTTTCTGCCTTATATAGAACATTCTATTGCTAGTAGAAAAGCCAGCCACTCCTGGGATTATGCAGTGGTATGACCCCCAGCCAATATCCCCAGTCCCAGATGCAACCCTAGAAACTACCATCTTACAATGTTCAGGGCTGCTCACTGACCCCTGCAAGCTCATAATTAGTTCATCAATTTATCAGAGAAATTTATATGCACCAGCTTTGTCACTTTGAATGAAGTCTCTACACACACCCAAACCACATGCACTGCTTTAGATAAAACAAACAAATGTATTAAGTACAGAAGGCTTTTAAGTGATTATAAGTCAGAGGAAAGCAGGTCAGATTTGATCAAAAGTAAATAAAAGGCAAACCGCATTCTAAACCAAGCTTAACACTTTCAGCAACCTTACAGTCTTAGATGGTTCTCACCACAGGCTGGTTGATCCACCTCCAACCAAGCCCTCCCCCTGTGGTCAATGCTTCAGTTGCTTGATGATGTTTGTAGATGGAATGGAAGAGAGAGAGACTGCAAAAACTCTCTCCTTTTTAACATGTTCCTTTGTCCCCCTCTGGGGCCTCATCCCCCTCTTTCAGGGTCAGGTGACAGACAATGTCCTGTATGGCTTCCTCCACTTGAGTCAATGAATATTCCCTTGTCATTTGCTTAGCCTAGTCCATTGTTCCTGGAACAGCTGGTTTGTTTTATGTATGCCTTAGTGAGGCGTGAACTGCCTCTCTGCTCTTGGAGAGTTTTGCCTGGATCTGTCTCAAGCCATGAGACACATGTTTGGGAATATTACCTAGCAGAGCCTCATAACCATACACATGACATGTCAACACACATATCACTATAACAATAAGTTTCAGTATCCCATGAGCATTTCAAAAACATCTTACACAACACAATTTGCATTAAACAATACACAATTACACTAAGAGGGTGAACATGAATGATACACAATCACAATATAAGGGTGTACATGGGGATGCAGTGTGTCACATCTTGGGAGGGAGCAAGCCCAGAAAGCCAGCAGAGCTTCCCTAGCAGCAGCAGGGGGAGCAACAGAACCTTTACAGGCCCCAGGCCAGTGGTGATGTTCCACTGCTCAGTCTTCTGCCATGCCAGACTTACAGTGCTGTCACATGAATCCAATCCCGTGCCACCAGGATTTGGAGCACATCAGGTTCAAAAGCATACAGCTATTTTTCACCTCTAGTACAACCAGCTAAACCCCAAGTTTATCTCTGAAAATAGGGAAGATTGTGGTATGGAGATATCACAGCAGGTGACCGGAGGAGGCTGGAAGATCACTTGGGGGGGAGGGCAAATTAGGAAAATGGAAGTATGTCAAGTGAACATCCTCTAGTGCAGGGGTTCACACAACAAATTTTCTGGTGGCCTCAGAGTGTGACCACCAACTCTTACTGGTGGCCACCCTGACAATTTTTCCTAAAATACTTAATAACTAAGAAAAACAAATAAATATGCACATATACATGTCCAAAATCATTGTAATTTATTTATGTAGGGTTTTATTTTTTGCAGACTCAGTAATAAAATAATGTACAGTTGTCTCTATTCTTTACTGGAGCAAAACAGAATAGAAACACAAATAAGGTGTTTTGCACATTCTTGTCTTTTTTATTGTTATTTCTTTTGCTTTTTTGGTTGCTTTTCTTTTTAGACTTGCTAGCTAGTAAGTCTGCTGCTGTGAAAAGTGATATTAACAAACATACAAATAGCATTTTTCACAGCAGACTTGCTCAGCCCCAGCAAGCCTGGGGACCAATTAAGCCCTGGGTAGGAAGGTGGGTAGGGAGGCACCAGGGGTCAGGGGGAATGGATAGAGGGTCGGGGAAGGCAGCGGGGCCAGGGTCAATGGGTGAGTGGTGATGAGCCTGGAGCCCTGTGGCCAGGGGACAGAGCCCCCGCCATGCAGACGAAGTCCGGATCTGGAGAAGGGAGTGGGGGCCAGGAGCAATGGGGGAGGGGGAACCCGGGGCCAGAGCCCACCATTGCACAGTCTGGGGACAGATTCCAAAGCCCTGAGTCCAGGTCCCGGAGACAGAGCCTGGAGTCCTGCAGCCAGAGTCTGGGGCCCTGAGCCCAAAGCCCCGCACTTGGTGGATGGAGCCTGCCACTATGCAGCTGGAGCTCGATGCCCCACGGCTGGAGCCTGCTGCCCATCACCCCAAGGCTGAAGCCCGACCCCCCTGACCTGGGAAAGGTGGGGAACTCACTGGCTGCCTGCTCCTCCACTGCCTGTCAGAGGGGGGCAGGGCCTAACACCGGCTGGCGCCCCAAGAGAAGGGCTGCTGTTTTGCCTCCCCAGTCACCACCCAGGAGGCTGTGACCACAAGAAAAGCCTCCAGTGGCCGCATTTGAGAAACACTACTCTAGTGTCAAGCACACCCCAGCTCAATATCCCCTTCTGTTAAAACCTTTTCCTAGTGACAAGTGCCTTCAGACTGACTCTCTCTTCCCAGCTGCCAGACCCTTCTTCAGCTTCTCCAATGACAAACACTTCCAACCAACCTCTCCCTAGTGACAAACATCTGTGCCTCAGCCCTCTTGTTGATAGACTCTCCTGTAAAGATAACCCCCCATCCACACACACCCAGCTATAAAACCCCTTTGCAAACCCATCATTCCACATTACAATATTAAGAAAAACGCCCCATTGTGACACTAGCTGGATTAGGGGAACCATTTATGATATTATTTAACATCAATATGTCAAAATTACAATAATTCATATGAGATAGGCATTGTCATGTACCGTTAGAAAGGTTATGATTTGCTAAGGATGATGATATTGTTTATGTGCATGTGTCATATTTGTATTGGAAGTTATGGATATGTTGGATGTATCTGTATTTCAACTGGTGCTGTGTTTCTGGGCGACACCCCAGACAGGATGGCAGCAGCAATAAACTGCTTAATGGCCCATTAAGGAAACTCAGAGGTACAATGGGCCCTGGGAGAGAAGCCAGGGCTACACCTGATGAGTCACCAGGACATACTCATGTGACCCTGGACTCCATCTTATTTCTGTAAATTTCCACAAGCAGCATGACAAAGGCCAAAGGACATAAAAGTCAGCTGCACCACATCCATATTGTCTTTAGTCTCCAGCCTTAAACCTTAACCTACCTCTGGATCTACTCATCTACCACTGAAGCTGTGAAACAAAGGACTGAGGCCCATCCCGGTACTGGATGTCCACCGGAGGGACTAGAGAAGCCTGCAAACTCCACAATTCTAATGAAAACCTAGTAGATATGGACTTTACAAAATGATTTGTATGTATCTGATTGCTTTAATCCTTTAACATTTCTCTTATAGTTTGTTTCTTTCCTTTTATAATAAACCTTTAGTTTTAGATACTAAAGGATTGGCTGGCAGCGTGGTATTTTGGCTAAGATCCAAACTTATATTGAGCTGGTACTGTAGCTGATCCTTTGGGGTCAGGAGAGCCTTTTTGGTAAAGAGCATAGAGTTTTAAATAACTTCTCTCTTTACTGGACCTAGTGGCTGATTGGGCACCTGAGGTCGAAATGCAGTAAAGGGGGCCGTGTACATTTTGTTATAGCTTCTTGATGACCAGTGTGGGGGATCAGAAGCATTATTTGTGTCTGGTTGGGAAGTCTAACTTCAGTGTTACTCACCAGGACTGGGATAATCCGCTCTCCTTTTGCAGCTTGCCCTCACCTTGGCATTTTCAGGTGGTCTACTCTGGGCACGGATGGGTTACACACCCATTTTTTAGGCTCCTGTGAAGTGAGTCAGAAGTTCCCCATCTTCTTTCTATCCGCAGTCTGAAACCTGGGCCTCCTGTTCAAAGAACCCAAGCTAATGGAGGTAGCACTTGGTGATTTGCTCTTTCCTTCACAAGAGGAATACAGCCCTGAGGCACCAACATGTCTCCTCTTCCAAAGCTGAAGATGGAGAAGCGGGAAGCCCTGATACAGGTGACAGCTAACTCTGACTACTGAGACCACTGCAGCTACTGATCTATACAAAGACACCTGTCTCTACTGTCACCTAACTCCCCACTGTCCTTTTATCAGTTAATTCCCCTTTTTCATATTATCTAATCCTTGGTGGTGACCTCTTGGGGGTAGGGGACTGCCTTTGTATTACTTGTTTGTAAAACATCTCATAGAATGGGGCTCTTGATCCCTGCTGGTTTTGTAGTAGTACTAAGGACTTCAAAATATATTTTGAGAAGGGCCTTACAGAAACAAAGGTGAGGGAGGTGGAATATACCTGGTGTCATATGCTCCCCTTACAAGGACTTGTGCTAATATTATAATATTTGTCATGACCAGCATTTCAGTCACCTCAGAGCAGGACAGAAAAATAGCAACCATCATACACCTATTGCCCCTTCCATCTTCTTATTAGAGTCCTTAGTCAGTCTTTCAGCAAATATGCTGTACATGTTTCTTTGTTTAATTCTCTTATTTTGTTTTGGCAATGCACTATTTTGCTTCAGTCACCAGACAGCCTGAACCCAACCCTAGTGCATTTGTAATTATTTATTTCCAAAGAATGTGCAGACTCTCTGTGTAGAATCCTCAGAAAACCTAACTCTGCAGCAGCATTCAGCAGCACATTCCATTCTCTATTACAAACACAAATTTCCCCAGAGGGGACAGGCGGGATCTGCTACTTCTCCCTCATATTTTCAAACCATGACCCAGACCATTCTTTTTTCTATGAGTTTAAAAGGATAGAAGAGAGACTTTTTATAAACATTTCTCCAGAGCCACCTGTTAAAAAGTAAATTGGGGAAAAAAGAGCACACTGTAACAAAAAACATAGATTCATACATCTGAGGTCAGAAAGGACCACTATGAATGTGTAGTCTGAGCTATAACACAGCCCACAGAATTCAACTAGGGATTCCTGCAATGGAGGAAATTATTTTTCCCTACCATGTAATTGAAAGCTATTGAGCTCAATAATTTATGGTTAAAATAGAGCATGTCTTGTAAAAGGTCATGCCTTGTTCAAGGGACAGTCTTGGCTTCCAGACCTCCTCCAAACAGGATGCAAACAAACGCAAACCACCACCTAAAAGACCATGGATGGGGGGAAGGGCAGGAAAGGAAAGGAGTTTAGGAGGCATAGCAAAATCAACAGAAAATGCACTAAACTCATTACATAACCCCTCCACACATCACATTTAAAATTTTTCTTTTTACAAAGCTGATGATTTAATAAAAGTTTTTTTCATTTTTATTCTATACAGTAGAAAACATTAAAATGAGCTGTATGACTGTCTGATATAGGATAGCGTCTCTTTTCCTTTCTTGAAACAAACAATACTGGAATGATGAGGGCATGGCTGCTTTGTATAAAGATTCAAGACCCCAGAAAGTCAGAATGTTGTTACACTATAGTTAATGGCATGAATAGCTAAATAATTACACATCAGCCTTCTTTGCTGATAGAAATGAGCCACATATTTTGCTCATAGATGGTATTAAAATAGTATCTAATGTACATGAGCAGTATTTTAGCTAAGAAACTTGTTCTACAGACAGTGCAGCCTTTTCATATATCAGCAAACTAAGATGATGAGTTGAGTTTCAATAAAGTATCATAAACTTATTGCACTGATCCTTTAAAAGCAGTAAAGAAAGAAAGGAGAATGTCTTGGTTTAATTACAAAGGAATTACATCTAGACTCCACAGTCAGCAATTGCAATTATTCTTGAATTTAACTATGGGCACATTCCTGAAACTATTTTACAAAAGCAACTATTTAAAGACCTATTAGTTTTCAAAATGAGTGGAAAGTCACATTGTTATTAAGTCTCAATGGCTTAATAAATTAAAGAATATACAAGACAGCATACATTGCTCTTCCATTTCACTTTGAAACCATGAGTATAACAAATTACACATGCGCATGTGCGCACACACAAACACTCTAACTAAAAGAAAGAATAAAACTCTCTTGGAACCAAAGGAAACCTGCAGAACTGCAAAGTATTTTATATACTGCAAGGCTACATAAATTAGGCTGGTTTAGGGCCTGATCCTCTGAAGTGTTGAGGTCAATGGGAGTTTACGATGCTTGGCACTTTGCAGGATGTGCTTTGTACCTCACAGGATCAGGCCCTTAGTGGGCTTTCGCTGTTATTAACAAAGCTCAGTGTACCAAATTAGCAAGTCAGTGAAGTCACAGGAATTGCACCTGCTTATAGCAGGTTTGATCCCAGCCCGTTTTCAGAACATTCTGCACATTTTCATAAATTCTGAGCCCTTCCATCATGCATTAACTATTTGCTTTCAGCTACATAATGTGTGATCCGGTCAGTAATTTTAGTAAGCTCCATTTGGAACTAATAATAATAAATTTTTTCACATTTCACCGTAATCTCAACATGCAATACCTTTCTGCATTGCACAGTTATATCCCCACACTACTTCCTGTTGTTTCGGCAAGAATTTATTGGAAAGTGTAAACTACAAAATAAAGAGGAAAAGTGCATGCCATAGTAAAGAAGTGGACACACTGTATTGGATTACTCAGGAATTCCTACAGTACAAAGGTAAAACAGTCTAAGTACATATCTGCACAGTGCATAGAAATTGCCCAAACATTGCTTATTATAAACAAAGGTGATTAGAGCACACTCAGAATTAAATAGTATAATTATTAGAGGACCCTTTGTGCCTCTGTAAAGATATACCAGCCTGACATCTAATACTAGACAGAGTATGAGAAGGCTGATTTCTAGTATCTGCCCATCCAAGATGCCAATACTGGCCCCCTACCTCCAGCATATCTTCAACTTTACTTCATGCAAAACCACATCATTCTGCAGAACCTGCTGCTATTATGCTCTAACCTGGAGTCACCTTGGATGCACTTGTGAAAAGAAGTCATGTTTCCAATCCCAGGACCAGGCCCCCCTCCATAATCATCCTAGCAACAGGAAGCAGTGAGAAGGGAGTGGGACATGGATGCCGCAACAGCAGTCTGGGGAAATGGGGTTTCCACAGGGAGAGTGGGCACCTTCTCCACCACCTTAGATCTTCAGCTGAAAATTCAGAGGCCAGCATCTTCCCCAACGTACACAAACACTATTTGGGAAGCACTGCCACTGCCAATGCAATCTCAACTGCCGAAATCTCCCCAGGCTATGGAGTTCACTTACTTAACAATAACTATTATCCGGTAAACACATTCCACATTCTCATTTCACTAAACCCTGTTCACTAAAGCTGAACAGGCTGCTGCTTGACAGTTTGCATTAGACCCACTCTAAAGCGGGGCATGTAGCATATTTTTAATGAGAATTCCTGCTTCTTTCATTTAATTCCCCTCCTCCCCAGAGCTGAATGCGAACTTCCTTTTGCTGAGCCCAGGTTGGAGGTGGATGAGATTACATTCCATCGGCCTTTCTGCTTTCTCCATCCTGAATGGATGCCAATCTGATAATGTTAGCTCAGGAAAAACAGCAAGAGATTTTGAATGTAAGGCCACACTCACACAACTGCCTCCACCTGATTACAGCCAGTCTCTCTCCACTTAGATCGTATTTTGGAATCCTTTCAAAATGAAAATAGGGGATTTATTTTGTGGACAATGTGGAGAGCTACTTTCTGTTCGCTTCCTATCACGCTACATTGCTCTTGTCCTCCTTCTGTGCTTACTCTTGCTTCTCAGTTTAATTTAAAAACACCATGAGCTTTTCACAAATCTAACAGCTTCCGTTGGTCTGGTAGACACCTCACTTTCTACATATACATACAAACCTCTCATTCTTAATACCTGTTTGTGCAGTTCATTATATTTGTATTTTATGTTTGAAATAAAGAGACAAAAATTTTCAGGCAATCATTCTTTTCCATACCCCAGCATTTGGAAAAATAAATACTGCCTCTGCTCCAGATCAAGGATATGAACTCAGAATTGAAATGGAAATTGTATCATGAATAGTGGAACTGGAGTCAGAGGGCCCAAGTTCTCTGGAGGGACTGTTATTGAGGGGACACCAGGAAAACAGGGAAAGCAGGAAGTAGAGTGGAAACAACTCAGCCACATGGACAGACCAGTGCACAGGGTTTAATAAACTTTCACTTGTTCAACTTAACTTGCATTTAGTTTCACTCTTTGCTAATGAAACATGGTGGTAGCATTTGAGCTGTGAGTTCTTTGTAGTGCAGTCGCTGCCAATATGAGCCATGGAACTCAGTGTGAAAACCCCTGGAACCCTGGTTTGGACCCAGCAATGGATGCAATGGAAGGAGGAATTCAAACTGAATACAGACCTGAAACTCTGGAGAAACACCGGATTCTCTATAGAGACCAATCTGAAAGGAAAAGGATAGACCCCTATGTTACTGCCTTAAACACACTGGCTGCTAGGGTTGCCACTTGTCTGGTTTTCATCTGAACAGCCTGGATTTCAGCTTGTGTGTCTGAGTGCCATTTGACAAGCCCTGATGTCTGTTTTTTTTTGATCTGTGGCAATCCTAAATGGAAGGAAGGAGGCAGCGCAACAGTAGCAGCTGCCTCTGGGGCCAGGCTGTGCAGCTTGTGGTGTGCAGGGGCGGGACCTTGGGGAAAGAGGGTGGGACACGGGGAGGGGCCTCAGGGGTCCGGTCACCAGCCATTAGAAAGGTGGAATCCCTAGCTGCTACATGCAATGTTGGGGACTTCACAGACTCCCTGATATAGGACTGGGCATTCTGTGGCACTTGGGATCAGTATCTGTGGGGAGTGGCTCTTCCAAGAAGGCAATCTCATATTAGACAGATGCTTAGACATGGGGAGTGCAGTGAAAGTCTCAAGAGAAAGGATGAAGGTTCTAGAAGGCATAATACCCCAGAAGGACATGCAGTGAGATAACAGCAAAGGAGACCAGCCAAGGAGTCATACCCTACAGTGAGATGCATTTGTGACAGATGGCAATTTCCTGCAATATCCTGGACAAACCTTATTAAATTAAATTAAATCTTAATTAAGGAAGTTTAAAGTATTTTAGCAGTCCATTGTATTAAAAATGTTTATGTACTATTGTGGGACTGTACAGAACTTTAGGAGGAAGACAGGATTAATGCAATCTCTGGGAAGTACTGTGAACGTCAAAGACTATGTTGAACAACGTAGCAGACAGGATTGATCGTTAAGGAAAATACAGTAGAACCTCAGAAGTTATGAACACTAGAGTTATGAACTGACCGGTTAGCCACACACCCCATTTAGAACTGGAAGTATGCAGAACTGGAAGAAAAAGAAAAAAAAGCAAATACAGTACGGCGCTGTGTTAAACGTAACCTACTAAAAAAATAAAGGGAAATCAGCATTTTTCTTCTGCACAGTAAAGTTTCAAAGATGTTAAGTCAATGTTCAGTTGTAAACTTCTGAAAGAACAAACATAATGTTTTGTTCAGAGTTACAAACATTTCAGAGTTATGAACAACCTCCATTCCCGAGTGTTTGTACTCTGAGGTTCAACTGTACATGTGAAGCAATTCCGGGGAACTACTGGGCAGAAGGTGATTGCAAACCCCATCTACAAACTCAGCCTTTGATGCTTTGCCCTGAGGGGGGACCTTTCATCTGCTGATCACCTATTACATGAGGACAGTTCAAAGATCCAAGTTGGGTTCTCAAGGGACCAACAGACAAAGAACGGACTTTTGAATTAACTGTCTGAGTTTAAGATGACTCATGGTCCTCTTTTGATCCAGCAAATGGACAGGGCCTGTGGTCCATAGAGGACCCCCATCCTCAGGAACAGATTGGAAAGACTTTGGCTTTCTGAGGTCCCATAAAACTGTGTTCTCATTCTAAGCAAATGGTGTGATGAACTTGGAACTACAGGAAAACCCCTAGGTGAGGTTTTTGAAGAACTGTTCTTACTAGAGTCCATGTTAGTGTTGGGTTGATCTCTGGTAAGCTTATTAGCATGTGTGTATGTTCTTTTATTGTTTTTATATGTTTTCTTTCACCTAAAGAATCAACTGTGCTTGCTTAGAAAGAGCTGTGTGGTAACTTATTACTGTGGGCAATTATACTGTTATTAGTCTTTGAAGAGAACGCAATAAGAAACCCGCTTAGACAGCCTGTCTTTTGCTGGGAATAGCACTGTGAATGCAAGGAATTGGTCAGCCTGGAAATACCCCAGTTGGGAGGGAGACACACACGGGTCTCCACCCAAGAGAGTGGATGACCAGGGGAACCAGGAGCCTAGAGACTGGCATGCTGACATGCCAGCATGGTGAACTTGAGAAAGGATTGGGTGTAGCTTTTTTGCAGGAGTAGCCAATCGCATATCCCAGCAGAGCCCTGTCAGAGACTGAATGGGGATATGCCCAAAAGGAAAAAAGAACTTCTGACTCTGATATTTGGAGTGGAGCAATTCTATCAGTACATCTATGGCCACCCAGTAATAGTCCAATCAGACCACAAACCCCTAGTGACAATCCATAGCAAAGCGCCTTCTTAGTGCTCCAAAGAGATTGCTGCCGATGTTGATGAACCTCCAGGTAGTGATCAGACTGTCCAGGATGATTACTGATGTTAGTGGACACCCTGAGCAGGACATATTCACCCAGCATCAGTGAGTTGGGGATTGGGGGATCAGGACACTGAATCAATTAACACACACTGCACTGTCTCTGTTTCAACAGTGAAGCTGATCGAAATCAAAGAGGCTATGGAAAAAGACATCCAGCTACAGTCAGTCAAGAGACAATCCCAATAGGGTGACCAGAAAATAAAAGCCAAGTACCAGTAGGAGCAGACCCATATTTACAAATTAAAGATGAACTGAGTGTGCAGGATGGAATCATATTTTGAAAATAAAGAACTGTTGTCCTTGCTCGTTATGTAAGGATGTCATGCAAAAAATACATGCCTCACACCTGGGCACTGACAACTGTCTTAGATGGGCTCAAGTGTGTGTTTACTGGCCAGGATAGAAGGGATAGAAGGATACTGCTTGATAGAAGGGTGTGACACCTGCCAGTGGTGTGATAATCACCAGCAGAAAGAGACTCTGTTACCACATGAGCTGCCCACCCGACCATAGGAAAAGGTGGAAGCAGACTTATTTACTTTCAAGGAAAGGCAGTACTTCACTTTTTAAATTTTTGGGAGGTTGATGCCCTTTCTTCAGTAATTCACAAACTGAAGGCCCACTTCATGAGATATAGCATTCCAGACCCTGTATTCACCGACAACGGACCCCAATTTGCCTCAGAAGAATTCAAGAAATGTACATGCAAATCGAACTTTGACCACCATACCTCCTCCCCAGCACACCCACGGAGCAATGGTACGGTGAAATCACCTGTGAAGTCAGAGAAGAGACTGCTACACAAGGCTATTTCTTCTGCTTCAGATCCCTTGTTTGCATTTTTGGCACACAGGGATACTTGATGGGACAAAGGATCAAAACCCTGCTACCAATGAGGGGAGACCAGTTGCAGCCAGAAGGATGGAGGTAGCACTGAGAGGAGTTGGCCAACAATAAGAGAAAGTAGGCACTAGAGTATGACAGGTCAGTCAAAGGCCTACTGGCCCTGGAGTCAGACATCCCTGTGAGGATCTAGCCATTAAAGAGATATTAGAAAGAGTGGACTAAAGGAGTCATGAGGGGTGCAGTGGCACCCAGGTTACACAAAGTGACTACACAAGAGAGACAAGTGATCTGAAGGAATGGGGGGCACTCACAAGCCAGAAGACACAACACTAAGAGAGAGCCTATGGAGATTATTACAGAACGGAGAGAGAGAAACATCTGGAGGCCAACCCCACCATAGCCCTGCATGGGAGCATATGAAGATTCTTTTGTTGCTAGCTTCTCTCACAAAATATTGGTGATACTGGTGTAGAGGTTGTTACCATGTGACTCTTGCAAGTGAATGACACATCCCCTGTACTGGAGATGTTTTGAAGACTCTGTCACTGGGGCAGCACAGCAGAAGTATTTAAGTACTCAGTCAGATAGCTTTCTCTCTCTCTTCTCTTGGTCACCCCAACATATACACACAGCAGTGTGAGGTTACATACTTAAGAGGGGGTTTAGTTTGTTTGTTTTTCAGTAAACAACATTCTGACACACAGAAAGGCCATGGCAAAAGATAAACCCTGTGAAAGTATTTGAAAAAGTAGACACACAATGCTTTAGGAATTCATGCTTAAACTTTTCAGTATGGATTGTAGTGATAATGAAAGATTTGGGATCCCAAGATCAGAATCTAAATATCCAGGTCAAAATTTTCAAAAGTACCCACTATTCTGGGTGCCCCTTTTGAGCCTGCTGCTTTCAGAACTGCTGAGCACTAGAAGCCCCAGCAAAAGCAAATGGGAACTGTAGGTAACTCAGCATCTCTGAAAATCAGGTGGTGCACCTCTCAAACTAGGCACTCAAATCAAGGAATCCCAAATTAGAGACCAAAATTTAAAAATTGGCTGCAAGTTAAAGATTTCCAATATTCAATATCCATTACTCAGATTGTATGGAAACCATTATAAACTCTCACATAAAGGAACTGCAAATACATATTTAGGATACATACACCAAAGATATAGGGCCAGGTCCTCAGATGGTGTAACTCAGCATACATCCATTGAAAGCAATGGAGCTATGCCAATTTACAGCAGCTGAGAATCAAGTTGTATAGGCTGCTACAGCACATTGGTTCCTTAACCTGCACAAGTTAGAGGCATATGGTTCCAGAGTTGTTAAAGTATGAAAACAGGATTTTCTGTGAGAAACAGTCCTTTAGGAAACTGACTAGCCACACTGGAATCAACAACGCACAAAGGTTCTGGTATATATTTCATGGACTTTAGTGCACATTAATAATTTAAAAGAAAGGAAGCTAGCACAAGAAGGGCAAAATAATTTAGTTCCTAGGAATTTTGAGAACAGTGCATAGTCTGAGTTTTCCTTTACTAAAAAGTTTCTACTTGTACACTAGCAAGGTAGAAATAAAAAGCAGTAACATATTTTAAGCTTTTAAAAACAACAGGCAATGCATGTCAGTGACTGCAAATAACATTTAGCTAGAAAAGCTAATTATTTCCCATTCGGTTAGCATACTACTATATATAATAGCCAACTTCAGTGAGGACGTGGCAACAGTAACTCTCAATCACATAAGGATTTTTCATTAGTAAATTTGACAATAGATTACCTAGAAAAGTTTAAAGGTTGTTTTCTGCACTTCATAAACAGAAGCAGCAAGCAATGAGGGGAGCCAGTTCATGTTTCCACTTAACTATTTTTCCTTCCACCTGATGAAACTTTAATAAGTAAAAAGACAGCGCAATATTTGCGCAATTTAATATTGTCCAGCCTAGTAACCAAGAAACACGTTAGACCACAAGGAAATTAACCTTCAAGCAGATCAAATATCAACTTTCTTTAACTGCTTACCTGTATATGTTCTTATTTTGCCAGATTCAATCTAATACAAAATGTTGCTGGTATATCAAGAGAAACCTCTCACTTTACCAAATATCTAAGCACTAACAAAAACAACACAGACAATTTTAAGTTCATGCGAAAGAATTCTGAAGATGTCTTGATTCCGTTTGACTTGGGCAATGCATTGCACACCTTACCAACAATCAGACACCATGCTATCCAAATGAGCTTCTCCTAAAGTACATGTCATTAACACTGCCCTGGAGCCCTGCACCAAATGATCCCTATATCTGACGCTGAACAATTCAGTCAAAGGAGAAAGCACCACTATCCCAGAGTTGCTAGGAAACCAGGAGGGAGTTCCTGACCTGAATTCTTAGCTGAGTTTGATATTGCCCAGGAAGCTTAGATTCTTATGACTTCCTTGGAAATACAGGAGATAAATATGCACACGGAGATCTTCCAGAGCAAAAAGTTATCACCGAACTTTTAAAAGATAGCAGCAAAGACAAACTCAGGTGCAAATAACAATAAAACCACTTCTGTAACAGTAAGGCACCACTCAGGAAAGCATTAAGCTCATTTGCAAAAATCTATGGTGAATTTGCTATTTTCTTTGCCAAAAAAGTTGGGGAACTTTTAACCTTATAACCATATTTTTGTGCTTCAATAATCTAAATGGTGGCCAAATTACGTTGTTATAAGACAATGCAAAAAAAAAACAACAACCCCAAAACCCAACCCAAAAATCCCTCCGTATGAATGTAACATTAATGTAGTGTTGAGCTAGTGAAAACACACGCAGCTCAGAAAATACAAAACTAAAGGTTCTGATTACTAAATAAATTGCTCCAAATAGCCCTCACTGTATATATTAAAAGGTATTCTAAAACTCTAAAAGCCACAGTCTGGAAAACTGAATATGTGCAATGCAGACAAACTAATGTTGTTACAAGGAACTGTACTTTTGCATTTCATGCATTTAAATATTAAAAAGCCACTACCTCACCACTGTATTAATTATTATATTTTGCATTTAATTTCCTGTGTGTTTAAAATAAATAAAAGGGGGGGGAAAGGGAGGGAGATGAAGAAAAGAATCCACATTACCTTCTTCCTGAATGCATCAGCATGCTTCTTGAAAGGGCTACAAAGCATATACCTTGAAGTTCACAATTGTGCCCCAATCCTGAACCGACCACTAGCTGTGCACTGCACAAATATATAAAAAGGGAGAAGGAGGATATTCCTTCCCAATGGCTGGAGTAGCCTCATGGGCCCTTACACAGTAAATTCACAGTGAGGAGAATGGGAGTTGGTATAACAGCAGTTTCTTCAGCCCTATCCATCCACTTTCCCATTCCTCACATATATTCCCATACCCAGCTATTTCCCTCATTTCACAGGAGATCTGCACTAGTTCCATAGACTAGAACCAAGCTTCTGCACCTGTGAAGGAGAATACTTGATTTGCTCCTTCATGCATGTGGACTTTAAGGACTGTGTCCTTCATGGAGGAATGGTCTGGTATTTATAAGAACCACACAGAGGCCTCTATCAAGGAAACCAAGGAGCCGACTAGGGCACCCCATTCCTGGCTGGGCTTGGAAGCAAACCCTTTCTCCACCAGAGCAAGACACCCATTTCCTAGCTGGGTAGGAGAGAGGCAAGTGTGCGGACCCAATCCCCAGTTAGGGCAGCAGATCCAATCACATTTCTCTAGAGTTGTGTTTTTCAAACTTTTTGTGCTGGTGACCCCATTTGGACTTTAAAAAAAAATCATGACTGCCCTTCTAGAAAAAATTGCGACCCCCTATGTTCAGCGCCATAGGACTTGGGGTTTCAACCCCACTGGGTACGGGACTCAGGACTTCATTCCTCTGCCTGCTGTGGGGCTCCTGCCTGTGGCTTTCTGTCCTGGCGACCCCATCAAACCGGAATCACGACCCACTTTGCGATCCTGACCCACAGTTTGAGAACCACTGCATTAGTGGCACAAGCGTATTCTGTGGCATGGAAGATTTGTAACTAGACAACAATCACACAGTTAAAAAATTCCTTTGAAGGGGGATGAAAGGTGTAAGAGGGCTAGCCGGGGGGAAGAAGGGGGGGCAGAAATGTGCAGCTTATGTCTGAAAAAATCCAACTATGCTCTCAACTTGTTGGGTTTTTTTTTAAATGTGTTCATTTTATTTTGCATGCATCTGTATCTGGAAGTTTGTGTTGCTTTCAAATACTGGTAACTTTGTTAATTAAAACAATTTTCTTCTTCAAAATTTCTTCTAGTAAAGCATATACTCCCTACTTACATGCTAAAGATTCAGTTTCAAACTTCAGCCTTTAAGATATTTGACTTTGGGGAGGGGAGTGAGGACAGTATAGTTTACAGTGCAAAAAGGATAGGAATAGCCCAAAAGCAAAGACCATTTGATCACACCCCATGATGCTGCACCAGCACTATGACACCTCCAGCAGATGGCTACAGTTTTGCTCATAGCGTTTCTGTGTTTCACTAACAAAGCACTTGCAAACTAGTCAATATGAGAGTCAACTGAATAAATGATCATTAGCCTAAGGGAAAAAAATGAGTATTTGTTCCTGCCTTATTTTGAAAATCTGAAAAATTACATTGCAAATGAAAAGGAGGGTTCCTTGTGCCCACTGTAAAAGAACAACTGAAATTATAATAATTGCTTAACAATGTATATTGTTTTAGAAAGGCAAATATTAAAAAAAAAAAATCATTACTCAGTTGAATAGTTATTTAAATGTAAATTAAAGCTAGTAGATAGTATATGCTGACATACAGTATTTTAATGCTGCATGTACTCTATGCTGCATAAAACTTTGTACAATCTTTCAACACAATAATTTGGAACCTGATCCTCCTCCACTAAAGTCAGTCCTTGGAAACAGAATTAGGCCCTTAAAGGCCATTGTTTAGCAGGCAGTGGCTTCGAAAAGTGGCTTACTAACAAAAGCCCTGATTCAGCAAGATATTTACATACATGCCTCAATGAAATCAATAGGACTACTTATTGAGTAAAGTTAGGTACGTACTTAAGTACCTTTCTGAATAAGACCCAAAGCCTGTAATGTTTGTAGCAGAGTAATAGTTCTTTTGCTCATTTTCCCTGTCTCATCCTTCTTCAGGAATTGAAGAACTCAATAGCTATACTAAAGCCATCCTGAGGCTGCTTAAAATTCCAAATAAAATAGTCATTGACATCCTAGTACACCCAGCAGTGAGATTCAAATTAAACCAGATTTTTAAAAAGAAATAAGAGGAAGCAATTATAGATAACTGTGCAATATCTGGAGCAAGAAGAGTACAAAAAAATCAAACCTTAAACATAACACTTACCTGCTGTAAAAGAAAACCTGATATGCATGAATAGAAATTTTGAATATAAGCCAACAGTCATAGCTTTGCATAAGAGTCCAGTAAGAATATATTTTTAATTCTGCAGGTATGTTTAATAACTTTTTTTAAATCAAAAGGCCATTTTAGACATGGAAATAGTACAACAGATTAATCACAATGATACAAGGACTCAAGGATCCTGGTTATTGAAAAACTATAGAGAAACTAAGTGTATTCTTTGCAAGTGAGACTAAGAATGGACCGATTTCAATACAATACATTTTTCCTACACATTTATCCCAAAATGTGCTAAGAACTCAGTGGCAAAACAATCAGACAGTAAACAGCAGCAGTTACACAAAACTGGTAAAAAGGCATGTGTGAATAAATGCAGTCAGTCACGAGGCCACTAGCGTCGGAGAAGAGAAATTTAAAGGCACAGGTAAGGGATATTTGAGAAGAGATGGAGAATCTGGGAGGCTGAGAGATAAAGAAAACCAGTGTCATGGAGGTAATCAGTTCAGATGCAAAAGAGAATTCTCAACAGTGGCAAGTCTGTAAGAAAGGGTGAGAAAGGAAACAGATGCTAAGCAGAAGTTGTAAGAAGTGGAGAAGAAAGGGAGAGTGTTAGTGAGGAATGGTGAAATAAATCCAAGGGGATTTTATATATGAAAGCATCATTTCTATACACAGACAGGAGAGAAATTTTGAACTGCATCTTGAAAAGGATGCGGAGTCCATAGAGATGTTTGTCAAGGAAGGCAGTGTGGAAGGTAGGTGGCAGAATCCAATGACCCCATCTCTGTGGAGTAGAAGATAGCTCAGTCTTCATGACCAGTCAATCCCTGGCCATTGAGACTGTCAGCAAGGATGCCAATTAAGGCCATTTATAGCCCTATCTAAATGTGACCTAAAATCCACAAAGACCCAAAAGGAATTTAACATTTTTTTCTACAGAAAAAAAATTGATATATGGAATAAAAAGTGAGAACAGGCAGCAAAGCAATGAAAACAACTGAATAATAAAACCATTTATACAGAAATTAGCAAAAAGATTTGGAAGGGGAAATGCTGCTGGAACTGCTAACTCGCATGATGGCATAATTTGTCATTTTCCATCCATCATAATATTTTCTATGTTCACACTTGAGCTAAAGAGCGGGAGGGGAAGAGACATGGTGCACTAGGGGAAAACTACCGCTCTTGTTAAAAATAACATGTCAGATCAGACTCTGGTGTAAACTGGCATAGCTCCATTGACTTTGATTTACACCATCTGACAATCTGGCTAAATGTACTGAATAATTATGAGAGGAGAAGAAGAGGAGGAAGTTACTCACCTTGTGCAGTAATGATGGTTCTTCGAGATGAGTCCCCTTATGGGTGTTCCACTATAGGTGACGTCACAGCAGTATCCACCATGGAGGGCTGGGGCTTCAGAGTGCAGTCAGTTACTGACTATACCACTGCAGAGCTGAAGACGGCATCAGAGGCAGAGTCCTGGGTAATCGCGTAGTGATCCATGAACGTATGGGTAGAGGCCCAGGTCGTCACCCTACAGATTTTTGAGACAGGGACATCTTTAACAAACGCAACCAATGTGGAAAAGGATCTTGTGGAGTGTGTGCGGCTCTCTGATTAAGGCAGCAGGTTATGTGCACGGTAACAGTGGTTAATGCAACTGGGGACCCATTTGGAGAATTTTTGGAGCTGATATTGCAGCGCCTTTGGATCTTTCCACAAATGAATGGAAGAGTTTGGGAGACTTCCTAAAGATCGTAGTCCTGTCCAAATAAAATGTCAGGCCTCTCCTAACATCCAGCATATGTATTGTTATCTCCCTGTTGTAACGATGCGGTTTTGGAAAAAAAATATGGGGAGGTGAATTAGTGGGTTCATATGAAAGGAGGAGGCTACCAGGGGAGGAACTTGGGGTGTGGCCTCAAGGTGACTGTCTTTAAAGAAGACAGTGAATGACGGGTGCGATATCAATGCTGCTATTTTTCCTATCCTTCGTGCTGAGGTAATGGCCACTAGAAATGCCCTCTTCATGGATAGGTGTAACAGACAGCAAGTAGCCATAGGCTCAAAAGGTGGTCTAGTCAAGGCTCTCAGAACTAGACTGAGATCCCAGGCTGATGTGGGTGGTTTAATGTGTGGGAAGAGGTTCCCCATGCCCTTAAGGAATCTATATGTCGTTAGGTGGGCAAATACTGAGCATCTGTCCATTGGATTGTGGAAGGCCGCTAGATGTACTTTAAGTGAGCTAAGAGTGAGCCCAGACCTTTTGAGGTCTAGAATCAAAGAGAGGTAGAAAGATATTGGGTTCACTTGTTGGGAATTGCACCAAATTTGGAATCGTTTCCATTTTTATAGATAAGTATGATGAGTCACCAATTTTCTACTGTGTAGTGGCAATTCTTTCACCTCGTCAGAGCATTCACTCTCTAAGTGTTGGAACCAAGAAGGAGCCAAGCTTGGAGCTGGAGGACCCATAAGTTGGGGTTAAGGATCCGTCCATTATTTTGGGAGAGCAGGTGAGGAATGGGCCAAAGATGAATCAGAGGACATACAGCCAGTTGTCCAAGGTATGGTACCAAACTTGTCTCGGCCAGGGGACAATCAGTATAACTTTCTCTTTCTCTTGCCATATCTTTGACAGGACCTGGGACACCAGAGGGAATTGGGAAAAGGTGTACAATAGCTCCCTGCCCCATGGGAAGATGAGAACATCCCCAGGAACTGTTTCCCTAGCCCAACCCTGGAACAGTAGCAGAGACATTTCTTGTTCCAATAAATAGCAAACAGGTCTACTGTCAGGGTTCCTGACAGGTGAAATATGTCGCAAAGCACTGCTAGGTTCATTTCCCATTTGTGATTGTGTAAGAAATTCCAACTGAGACTGTCGGCTGTCACATTTTTGTATCCCTGGTAGGTAAGTGGCTGAAATGAGCACATTGTGGTGGTTACACCAATTCCAATGTTTTAGCTCTTCTGTGCAAGGGAGGGTGATCTGGCATCCCATTGTCAATTTATGTAAAACATGCAGATTATATTGTCCATTGGGAGAAAGTGTGCACAGGCATTTCTGATGGCTCTTAATTATAAAAGATTCATACAGAGAACCACTTCCATGAAAAAACACTTGCCCTGGACTTTACGGTCATTTAGGTGGGCTCCCCAGCCTATTACAGAGGCGTCTGTTGTTAGAATCAGTGTCGGTTGGAGTTGTGAGAACGGAATGCCTGCACAGATGCTGGATGATTCTTTCCACCAGTTCGGGGAATGTTTGACCCTGGAAGGCATCCACTGCTTGTGCAAGGTATTATTTAGCCAATTCTTGTTCAGTGAATAGACAGATCTGAGCCACATCTGCAAGCATCTTATGAACAACCGGGCATGTGGAGTCACAAATATGCATGGCGCCATTTGCCTGAGAAGCTAAAGGCAATTCCTGGCCAGTGTTTGTGTATTGGCTTGGACCGTCTTTATGAGACTCGTCAGGGTGTTGAATCTGTGCAGTGGGAAGAATGCTCTTGCTTGCACTCCATTGAGTTTGGCCCAAATTAAATCCAGATGTTTTACTGGGGTTAAGGTTGATTTCTAGGTGTTGAGCTGTGCATAGTGTCTGGATGGCCCACTGGGTGTCTTGGAAGGAATGAGCCTTGAGAAGGCAGTCGTCCAGCTATAGGTAGATGACAATACCTAATGTTCATAGGAATGCTGCTCGGATGGAGAACACCTTAAAAAGATACCCCGAGTGCAGACGAGAGGCCGAATGGGAGTACTCTCTACTGATAATGGTCCTGCCCAAAGATAAATTAGAAGAATCTCCAGTGAAATGGTTGGATTGAAATGTGGAAGTAGGCATCTTTTATGTCAAGGGCCAAAAACCAATATCCTTGCGCCAGAGATAGAATAATGACTGCTAGTGTGACCATCTTGAACTTTTGTGCCTTCACATATCCATTTAGTGCCCTTAGATCTAGTATGTGTCTTCAACCTCCCTTTGTCTTGGGGATTAGGAATAAAAGCCCTTGCCTCTGAGGTGAGTGGGGACTGATTCTATGGCCTCTAGATATAGCAGGTGATCTATTTCCTGATGTAATGGACTCTCGTGAGAAGAGTGCCTGGAGAAAGACAGGGAGGGATGTGAAGTGGAAGGAGAAACCTTTGAAATAATTTCCAAGATGGACTTGTTGGAGGTGACGTTCTCCCAACTCCAGAGAGAGAGAGTCAGGCAACTTCTGAAGGGATAGAGAAGGTCTGTATCTAACAGCTGATGTTGCAAGGAATGGTGGTTGACCAAGGCATCAAACCAATGCTTAGACGAAAAGGGCTGAAAGATTGAGGATTGGGAAGTTGATGACTTCTGCTTTTGCATCCTGGGTCTCTTATGCTGTGGCTTGTAATAGCATTGTGACAGGGGGAACTGGGGTGGTCAGGATCTGTGAGGTGGTTGCAAACTGAATTTCCTATTGTGTCCAGGTGCATATATTCTCATGGAGAGTAGCATGGCCCTAGAGTGCTTTAAGGTGTAGAGTAGCACATCCATCTTGTCAGCAAAGAGTTTGAGCCCTCCGAACAGGAGGTCCTTGACGTTCATCTGTACTTTCTTTGGCAACCACAGAGGTGCAATGAGGATGCCTGCCTCATTACCACTGCTGTTGAGACAGAGTGGACTGCTGTGTCTGCAGTGTTCAGTGCGATCAATAGCGCTGTTCTCGCTACTAACTGGCCCTCCTATAAGATGGCCTGAAATTGCTTCTTTTGTGCTTCTGGCAAGTGGTCAATAAAGGTGTTGAGTTTTCTATACTTCTTGTAGTTGTATTTAGTCACTATGGCCTGGTAATTCAAGACCCTGAATTTTAAAGTTGCTGATGAGTATGCCTTCTGCCCAAACAGGTCTAGCCTCTTCCAGTCCCTATCAGAGGGAGTTGACTTGGTATGATGTTGCTTTCCCCATGTATTAACCTCATCCATGACTACAGTTAGGTTGAGGGTGCATGAAGAGGAAGTCTGCCTCCTTAGGGGCATGTAATACTTTTTGTTGTCCCTTTTGCATGTTGGGGCAACAGAGGCTGGTGTCTGCTAGATTACCTTGCCAGGGTCTAGAAGTGCCTCATTGATTGGGAGGGTGATTCTCAAAGAGGAGGAAGTGTGCAGTATATCTAACAATTTATGCTGTGAGTCTTTCATTTCCTCAAGGGGAATTTGTAGTACATCCACCACCCTTTTAGTGAGGTCTTGGAAGAGCTTAAAGTCACTGGCTAGTGATGGAGGAGGGAGTGTTACTGCCTCATCTTGTGAGGAGAAGGAGATGTATGTCGGTGGGGTAGTTTCCACCTCTAGTCTGGCCTTCTGCTCCTTGAAAGTTTCTTCCTTGGGTTCTGGGGCTCTGGACACTAAAGCCATCGGGGACGTCTAGTGAATTCTGTATGGGAAACACTCAATGCCCGAGAAGTGTGGGGCCTGTAGACTGCCCACAGATCTCAGTACAGCTACTGAGAGAAAGGAAGGAAGGGCATGGGTGATGGTACCCACAGGTGACTGTACCAGGAAGATTGAGAATCAGAGTGCAGGTGCAGTTGGGGAGCCCCTGACATTTTAATGGTGTTTTATTGTATGAGACCAGAGAGACATTGTCATCCTGGTCACTATCAGACTCCTTGCTGGAGAAGGGTAGAGTGATTGGTGGGCTGGAGGCAAATGGCTCGGTGCCACTGGTGATTCTGGGGACTGAGACAGGCTTGGTAGTGGAGCTTCAGGATGGATTAGTGGGGAATCTGGCTTTTCTGCAACTGTAAAGTCCCTCGAGAAATGGAATTCTTGTTGTATCATTGATGGGATTGGTATATCAGGGACTGCCGGTGCTGACTTGCCAGTACCGATGGCCTGTTATGGGAGGCATGCTCTGACAAGAGCTGCTTTGAAGCACTTGTTGTCAAGGGTCTTTTTGTCGGTGCTAATTTTTTAGAGGGGGTACGGTTTCTGTCCTTATCTCTAGTAGGCAGTGCTGTTGCCTTGGTGCCTTTGCCCTTCAGGTCTTTAGGTGCTATGGCAGAGTTTGTACCATTGGATCCCTGAGATTTCTGGGTACTGTGCTTCGGAGTCATCAATGCCAAGATGACTGAATGTGCCTCTGGCTGGTCAAGGGAGAGGGCTTGCAGCCAGTTTTCTTGAGGCTTTGCAGGGGGAATCAGTCAACTTTCTCTGCAATTCCACCTCTCTGTAGGTTGAAGGCTCTAGTGATGACCTTTGTCCTGGAGAGGATTCAGCACCAGGGTCAGGTGACAGCCTAAGAGTGCCCTCCATGAGGAGTTTTAATTTCAGTTCCTGGTTCTTTTGGGATCTAGCCATTAGGGCTGACAGAAGGTGCACTTCTGCAGAATACATGCCTCTCCAAGGCACTGGATCCAACGAGAATGTCCGTCCGTCACCAGGATTGCCTCCCTTGAAGCTGGGGTAACCCGGCATGCATCTAGTGGGCGATCCCACAGCGAAAGGTAGGAAAAAAACAGATGAAAGAAAAAAAAGAGGTTTTTTTTGTTTTAAATAAAAGAAACTGAAGCTCTAAAGATACTACAAAAGAAAAAGGAAACTCTAAGACTCACTGTGAACTATATCTACAGACTACCAATAAAAAGAAAGTTAAGTAGTCAACAGGACTGCTACATGTTCTGTCTGAGGCCAAAGGTGGTTGAGAAGGAACTGAGGGCAGTTCACCTGCGCAGTGCTAGTTAGCCTTGAGGCAGACACAAGGAAGGGAGGACGCATGTTCAGACTGAATGGATACTGCTACCTAAAATCTCCAATTAGAAGTGCAAGGATGCAGATACACCTACAATGGTGCACCCATAGGGACCCGACTTGAAGAAGAAGGAAGGCATTCCAGTTAAACAGTTCTCTCATGTAACCTCTGCCTATATTCCTGTAACAACCATTAAAACAGTATTAGGCAGGTCTGGGTGAGGTCAGAGTCCATTCCAGAAGAAAATATTGATGAAGAATAAAACTTGTGGATGAGTAAGGTAAGGATTAAAGACATAATGAAACATACACATTTAAAAAAAATATGCATACTTCACTAAAAAGAAATGCTTCATAAAACTAGACCCTTTAAAATAGCCTGCTTTTATCCTCCAAGGTCAAAATCTGTTGTCCAACCATCTATCTAAAGGGATAGCTCTACAGTAATTGAGATATTACATAATCCGGTCACATCCCAGCATACTGTATTGAGAAATCTCCTGGTTGTTCAAATCTAGAATGAGCCGTGTGGGGCATTGATTCAAACTGATGAATTGTAACTAAGCAACACTGATATTTTCACTCCAGTCTGTTGTTAATCTGACTTGGAAAGAATAGCCACTCTTGATCATCAGAAGAATAGCACTGAAAACCTGCCAAACTCCAAGTACCCTAATTAAAGAATTCCAACATTCTAATGCTAGACATGGCAAATCTTTAACCAAAATTTAATAGAAATAGACTGTTGCCTCTCTTTCAATAAAAAGATAATGACATGCTTGATAGCAGCAAATAAATTCCTGTTGGTCCGTGAGAGTCTCATAAATAATCTTTATAGTTGGAGTAATTCAAATTTCTTAATACAAGAACCACAGGGTGATGAATTATTCATCTAAGCAGTGGGTTAGAAATACTGTCCTTTTGTTAGCTCAATTATTATATGTGAGGGGAAAATAAAGACGACTGGAATTTCTCTGTTTGTTGACAACAATAACTAACCAGTAACACAACAGATGTGACTCTGAAATGAACTAGGTACTTGAAAAATACTAGAAGTAAAAGCTTGGTTTTGATTAATTCTAAACTTTGGTATAATTGTTAATGTGAATGTCTGAATTTAGTTACAGTAATGAAAAATCCACGTTGTTAGTCACCCTATCTATTATGACATGTTTATGAATCTTACAGGCAACAGAGCAGGGACCAAATTTACATTTTTACTCCTTTTGGCACTGGATTTTTATAAAGGTCAGAGCTATTGTCCTTCTGCTTTATAGTGCTTAATGCTACATGTACAGATAACAGGAAACAAAGTAAAATGTTCACCAGTTGGCCACTATTGGAATAATTTGTGAAGAAGATATGCTCTATCAATAAAACGGTCTATTCAGGTTCTCCATTACTATTCATGGTATGTCGTCATCACGTGAAAGAAATATAGCAGAAAAAAATAGCAGTCTTTTTCTGATCTACATGCCAGATGGTTTAATTTAGCATACATTCCTCAGATTGGTTTTTCACCCTCAGACTGATTCTTTTACCTAACATTTGCCATCTGCTGGTCCAATCACCTAAATTATCCACATACTTTTGAATCTAACTGTATTGATTCATTCTTATTATCAGTTCTGCCTCTGAGGGGCAGGCAGACAAGCTTAGACAAGCTTATGTGCAAAAACTATGGTCCAACAATGGGAATTCTCTTCTCCTCACTCCTCTGATAGTGTATTTCCAGGAGATCAAAAGGAAAGTTATGAGAGGGAATTAAGTGAAACCAGAGTGAAGGGCAGAAATCTAGAGTTGATAAAAAATCAGTATTGTCTCAGTGGCAGTGAAGAGGAAGCACAATCATTAGCAATGTGTTTCCTTTTATAGAGGAGGATATCATAGTATGTTGTACATCAGTGCCAGGAGAACAGAAATGCACTAATGGGTCCAAGAGAGGTAAGTGGTCTATTATTGAAAACCTAGAATTGATGCAGTGGACAGCCATTCTTCTGAGTCTAGTAAGACCTAGATGTTAACTCTTTAAGTGCCTGCCAGCAGAGAGGATTTGAAACCAAGTTGTTACTGAGCTGATGCCATGTGCACATGTTGTCTGTCTTGTTGATTCACATTGTAAGCTTTTAGGGCAGGGATTTGTTTCTTATGTTCATATAGTTCCTACACGAGGCCCTTCTCTTGGTTGAGTCTTCTAGGGGCTACTATAATACAAATAAATAATAGTAAAAATGTTGTGATATTCAATTCACTTTCAGATCTTTAAGTGATGTTGTCCCAACTGGGCATACAGAGTTGGGACATAAACTAAAAGGTACAACATGGCTTTGGAAAAACTGTATCCCCAATAACACTCTTGAAAATTAAACTTTACAATCCTTTCATTATTGGTGTCCCCATAACAGATATTTTAAGAGAAATATACTCACTTTCTGTGGTATTTCTATGCTACGAAAGAACTATTGTTTATCCCAAGCAGCAATCACAAAATGAACTACAGACTAATGTTCCAAATACCCTGGTTTACCTGACTGCTTCTCTGTATGGTTCAAGGTGTACATAAAATTGTCGTCTTCTGTATTTTCTGGTGGCTCGTAGACATCTGTACAGTGTAACTGCTATAAATTTTATATCACACATGGAAGTAGATTAAAACATGGGAAGCCTCTGTAGAATCTGTGAAGATTTCTTAATATTTAGGTAAAAGAATCTTACACAGTGGACTCAAATCTTCCACTGACTTCTGACATTAGCTAAGTTATTGTTATTCCTTTTCAACTCAAGTAGCTAGAAAAAGTTTGGGGCCCTGCGAATGTTCCAGTTGGGAGTAGAAACAGATGATGGAGTCTGGTATTTCCTTTGATGCAATCTTGTTTATTTATTTCTGTGAATGCAGGAGGAACCAAAAGTAAAAGGAGCTTATAGGCCAAATCTTCTTTCACCCAGCATTCCCGACCCAGAACCTTCCTCTAGGCTTCTCCCAGGATCACACTGTGCTTACATGCTGCTACTTTACTTTCTCTCTCTCTTCTGAGGATATGTCTATACTGCAGCAGTGCTGCAGCTGTGACACTGTAGCAATGTAGTGTAGACTCTCCTTACATTGACAGAAGGGATATTTCCATCGATGTAGTTAATCCACCATTCCGAGAGGTGGTAGCTAAGTTTATGGAAGAATTCTTCTGTCAACCTAGCCACGTCTATGCTGGGATCAGATGGACCTAACTATGGCACTCAGAGCGCTAAATTTTTCACAGCCCTGATCAACGTAGCTAGGTCAACCTAACATTTAAGTGTAGACCAGGCCTGAGTCTCTCTATTTATTGCCTGCGCACCTCTCCCACCCACCCCTGCGCTTCTCTTTTCACAGAAACACAGCCTCGCATGCACACCTGGTCAGAACAATTCTCTGTCAAACCCTCCGCCCACATGGTGCTAATTTCTGGGCAGACTCTGTTAGGCCCTGTTTGGGGTGTGCCCCCCCTCAAATGTCTCTTACAACAAGCTCAAGTGAAGGGCACCCGTTTCAATAAGATCATGCATTGGTTTCAATGAGATTTTTACTAAACCTGTAACAAGGTTCTTGTCTAGCCCTTAACATTATTAACCAACCTTTCTCAGTTGTCTGTTGTCCTTGATTACAATGGCCCTGATCCAATGCCCATTGAACTCAGTTGCTAGATTCAGAATTACTTCAGTGGATGGTAAATCAGGCCCAAATAGATTCTTGTGCAACCCATGAACAAGGCATTTCATTTCTTTTGCAAAACAAATCCCTTCATTACTTAACTGAACTAGACTCCTGCTCCAATCCTTATTGTAATCAGATGTTTCTGTGTGATCTACGGGCACCACCTGCATTTTGTCTGTCATCAATCATAGTTAATGAAAGGATGCAAAATTCATGGACAAATTATAAAATGTTACTGCTGATCTGAGAAACTAAAACAAAATAAAAAATGTTTAAAAATATATATAATAGAGATGTGTAAGATAACACTCTGAATCTTACGTCTGGTGTACACTTTGAAGCTGTAGTGATATAACTATGTTGGTAGTGAAGTGATTTTTTTCTACCACTCTATCAATACAAGCCCTATTATGGATGCAGTTGTACCAGCACAAATGTGCATTATATCGGGCTATCTTATGAGTCTTTACATATGTGAATATGTTATACTCATATGTATACTTTCATACTTGTGTAACTGTGTCCCTGTGGGGGAGAAGGGGAGTAGTTGTACCACTTTTACCACTTTAACTATATTGGTATAGTTAAACTCTTATGTGCAGACAAGCCCTTAGAGGGGGCGCTGTGAAATCAAAAATCACATTTCCATCTGAAGCTGTTGTACATACTGTTGTTGGAAGTAACCCTTAAGATTATCATTTTCCATCCTAATAAGAAACCTTGGGGTTTTTTACTCTTCTTTCAGTGTGTTTACTTTGTGAATTTGACAGCATTTTGAGTATAGTCAGTTTCACTGTTTTGTTGTTGATGCAGGCTTTGCCTCACACACTGAAAGGTGTTTAACAATAATAGAAACAGAAAAGCTGGAACTGAAGAGGCAGCAGGCAGGTATGGCACAAAGGGCATGGGAAAGGAGGGATGATGTTGATCTCAGGCTTGTCCAATGGAACCTTCTAAATATCAACAGAGGATCAAAAAATCTTGTAACCTGTAAAGTTTCTTTTGTTTTTTAAATGTCAGGACATACTATCTACAGGTTACTGAAAATTATTTTTTTTTAAAAATTAATCAATAGGAAGACATCCAAGTCGACAATGATCCTTTAACAAAGTACTTGTATGATGACTAATTGAAATACTTTGATAGAGTAGTAAATTTCTTGAAGAAGGGGGTGTGATGCTGGCTGGATTAGGGGGACAATTATTATATTTATTTAACATCAATATGTCAAAATTACAATAATTCATATGAGATAGGCCATGTCAGGTACCATTAGAAAGGTTATGATTTGCTAAGTATGATGATATTGTTTATGTGCATGTGTCATATTTGTATTGGAAGTTATGGATATGTTGGATGTATCTGTATTTCAATTTGTGCTGTGTTTCTGGGAGACACCCCAGACAGGATGGCAGCAGCAATAAGCTGCTTAATGGCCCATTAAGGAAACTCACAGGTACAATGGGCCCGGGGAGAGAAGCTGGGGCTATACCTGATGTTGAGCCAGCAGGACTTACTCATGTGCCCCTGGACTCCATCTTATTTCTGTAAATTTCCACAAGCAGCATGGCAAAGGCCAAGAGGACATAAAAGGCAGTTGCTTGTGTGATGTGGCTAGACCCATTTCATACAGCTAAATAATTTTCCATCAGTCAGACAGCAATGGCCAGGGACTCTGACCAATGTTTGGGCACTCAGTCCCTACCCCCAGCCAGAAGTACGTGGCCAAACTGCTCCACCACAATGAGCTCGGCCATCTTGACTGTAGTCTGAGTTTCCGGCTTTACCCACCTCTAGCATAGGTCTCTTAATTTCTGGGCAACCCAGGGGGGCTGGGCTCCCTGGGGGTATTTCTCCCCACAGAATTTTGTCAGACGGTTTCCTCTGTGATGTCGAAGTAGTCAAGCATGGCTGCTTTCACCTGTGCATAATCATGGGCAGATGCTGTACCCAGCCCCCGATATGTGGCTTGCGCAGGTCCCGTCAGGTAAGGTGTCAACAAGGTGGCCCATTACTCAGGTGGCCCCTGGGCTGCCATCATCTCTTACTCAAATGTTATCAGGAAAGCCTCCAGGTGGCCCTCAGTGCCCATCTTTGTGAGTGTCACTGGCACAGGTGGGGTCACCAGACCTGGGCCTCCAGCCCCTGGAGCAGAAGTCCCAGTTAGGCCCTGAGGCTGCATCAGGGTCATGACCTGTTGGGCCAACTTTTGCTGCTGTTGAACCCCGAAGTCCCAGACCAGCTCTTACTGCTGGGCAGCCACTTGCTGCAATAATTGTTGTTGCTCCTGCTGGTTTGCCTGTTGCTCCTGGTGGTTCTCAGTCATCCGCTGGAGAAGACACTCTAGATCCATGTTGTCTATCCTACCAACTCACCTCTCCATGTCCACGGTGTCTGACCATCTCGGTCAGTAAGTCCTCCTCCTTCTCCACAAGTGGGAAGGATGCCCACATTGCCCACTAACTCTGAAGGGCTAGACTCACCGCTGGCACCTCCTTGTGGCCAGACATGACATGGCAGCTCTCCTAGCGGCCAGCTTCTTCCTATGACGTGGCCCTCCGACCAGGTCACTTCAAAGTCTCTCCCCTTCCATGGCAGTCCATGAACAAAAAACCAAGGGGAATTAACACAAGCAAACTGAGTCAGTAAGAGAGAGGGGAATGCCCGCCTCTCAGGGTGCATCAGGATCTGGCCCTCCCTTCCCTCAGGGAGGGGCCTTCAGACAGTGGTTGTCTGGGAAACTCCTGCCTTCAGTCAACCCTTTCCTCAGGACCAGGGGGTTGAAGGTCTGCTCTTTTCCCCGGTCTGCTGCCCACAGGTGAGCTGATCTGCTCCCCTTTAAAACGTCTCCTCCAGCCTGTACATGCCTTGCAGTTGTGGAGAGATGGAGCTGGCTGAGCCCAGAACAGCTCCTTAACCCCTTGTTGTCCAGTACGGGGTTTGTATATCCCATCACAGAGCTTCATACATTTTTTCTATAATTATATTGAATTACACAAGAGATGGTAACTGATTGAAAGACTATAATCTTTTCAAAACAATCCATCAGTAAGCATTTTTCTTCCCATATCCCAACATCCTAGTACAAATGACAGATAGGAGACACGAAACTCCTGTTATTTTTATGTTTGTGAGGAACCCACCCCTTTAGGCCCATGGAAATGTTGCCAGATTGATGGCTGTCAGATCCGGCCCTGGATAGTTACACAATAGACTATAATGGCTCCATAATCTCTGCCTCCTTCTGTGTGGAAGTTTCTTTCACCTCTCTCTCTCTCTCCCTCTCAACTTATTATTTAGCTACAATTTCAAATGAAAGGGGAAAGGAACACAAAAAATATTAATTATTTTAAGGTTGTGACAACGCAAACAAAAGGAAATTAAAGGTCATAGCCAAGATTCTGACCTTGTATCAGATCCCTGCCCTGTGTTGCTTAAGAATAGCCTGAGTCCTAGCTCAGTGTGTGATCATTTACTAACTACAAGTTCTCAAATGCCTCAGCACAAGTAAAGGCTAGAGCTGTAGATTCCACTTGGTTCTTGGTTTTGTTGCTTTCTTTTTACAACTTTAGCAAAAGTTAAACAAAGGGTGGTGCGTGTTCACATCTGATTTCCCAGATGACTGCAATGCCTGATACATTATGTTTGTCTGATTCATTCAATATAATCTGTGAAATATGGATCTTATGAGAAGTTATCAATTAATTCACCAGGAGATGCAATATGTTCCCCCGGAACATAGAATGTTGATCGAATCTGGCATTGGAGATGATGACCTATTCCCTGTATAAGCCTTACTAAAAAATTGCCTGGTTTCATTTTCCAATTTGGCAATCTAAGCCTCCATGTTCAGCATCTAGCTAAAACATTTTTAAACTAACTCTGGGCTTTCTGCCACTCTAAACAAACTTACAATGCAGATATTTCAACTCATTTTTGACTCAGGATGGGTCAGAAGGAGGAACTGTTTGAAGTATTAAAGATATAAAAGCCTTCAACAAGTAGAATATTAATTGTTTGTAAGGCTTGTTCCTCTACATAGGGATAATGGATAGTTCTGTCTATTTCTGAGGTCTCTCTGACTGTCTCCAATTAAGGGTAACACATGATCTTTAATCAAATCAGACAAGCGTGTAACAATTTTAATCCCTGAATGAATAAATCCCCTGGAGGACCTGGCTACAGAAAAATCAGTGGGTAATTCTACTAGGTCTAACTGTGAGTAAGTACCAATCTGGCTTCTATAATGAACCTTAAAGCCACAAACCCTGTCATAATAATTTACCAGATTCATATGATCAGTCATCAGTATGGAAAGCCTGATTACATCCATAATGTCATCTGCTCACAACATCTGTGGGAACTAAATTTTGCTAGATCATCTTAGAGTTATGGTTATGATCTAGTAGGAAAAAAATAAGATGGTAACAATGTTAATTAAGTCTACTCTCTTCTGCATGTGTGTATGTCCCAGGGAACTTTTTATTCCCCAACCTTTACTACCCCACATCACAGTGACCTGCCTTCTGCCCAATAAATGTTAGCAGGGACTCCCTTAGAAGTCCTTAGGGTTTCTCCCATATCCCTTTGTGATAACAAGTGGCCTTTCCTACCCTAATGACTGGAAGCACTCCCTGCTATTGGGTGAGAAAGGGACTGGATGTAGGAATCAAACACAGGTCTCCCATGAGACAGTGCAAAGCATCAATCCCATTAGTTTCATATAACAGAACTGTGTCTTAAAATACAAATAATCATAACCAGAAGTTATTGGCGTTCCAGAAAATTAAGGATATTTCTGACACACTTTCCCCACTCTAAAATAATACTCCACCCACTTTGACATCTTGCAATATAATAACAGAATCACATGTGTTGGAAGGCCCTCCAATGAATCATCTATGGCCAGATTTTCAGAGGTATTTAGTTGCCTCCGAGATTTTCAAAAGCACCTAAGCAAAAGTTAGGGCTGACCCCACTTAGGCACTTTTGAAAATCCCCTGGGCATCTATCTGCATCTTTAGGTGCCTAAAACACCTTTGAAAATTTGGCCCCTAATCCATCCTGTTACTTTACAGAATAAGAAAATTAAAATGTAATAATTAATAAAAATGTCTTCCTGCTTTGTTTTTTCTACAATCAAAATGTTAATAATGTTCACATATTTCTGCTTGAAGAGCTTCATTCAAATTCAGACTGGAGCAAGTAGCTAACAACTCCCATGGAAACCTCTGAGCCAAATTCAGCAGTGTTTTAAATGACTGCGTGAGTTGGTCAGAAGACAGGTAAAAGTGGCCAAGTACTTTAACTTGTATCGATATGGCATACTGCAGAAGTGCCTTTCAGAAAGTAATTGAAAGACAACCTGTCATAAAAGAGAACAGGCTCACTGATCTATGCACTCAGCATTCTATAGTAACTCTTGATATTCAGACACTGTAAAGCATCATGTACCCTGTCTGTCTCACTTATGTACTAGAAAAAAAAAAGCAAACATTTTAAAGAATCATTTTTAGAATATAGCTTAGCATTCAGTGATATTACAGAGTATTATATAATTAAGTAAACATGCTGTCAGTAAGGTATTTTACATCTAATTTAAACTCATTTGGAGAAATAAGTGGAAAAGGTCTAAGCTATGAGACAAAGGCACATGTTCATGGCCTCATGTGGTACTGATTGCTGAGATTTGAGAAGAATGTGACTGATAAAGGCGCAAGCAAGGGCACACCTGACCTGGGCCAGCAGGTTGATCCTGTTGACATTATTTTTATTTGTCAAGTTATTTTAGAAGGGCTTGGAAATCAGCCTACAATGAGTCAAGTAATCTTTAGATCTTTAGAGGTTTTTTTAGATGGATTTTTGAGAACACTAAATTGGATAATATTTTCTTTGAATTATTATTTCAACTTCCTATAAACCAACTACTTGGAGAGAATGACAGCACACAAATACCCTTGCTGACAGCACTATCTGTGATCACTTACAGATTGCTCATGATGAGTAGGGAAAACAGACCTTTCACTGCACTAACACTCTTATGTATGTCATGCCCTAAATTTTCAAAAGTGATTTTGACCCTGGAGTTTTTGGAGGTCCAACTTGAGACACCTGAAAGGGACCTGATTTTCAGAGTGCTAAGCACCTGCCATCTGAAAATCAAGTGTCTTAAATTCCTGGTGCAGCACCCAAAAAAATCACTAATCACTTTTGAAAATTACACCAGTTATCTTTACTTCTGTGCTTTAAACTCTAGTTTTCTTGACTGTGTTAAAAGTCTGCTTTCAGGGACTTGCAGGAGTAGTTTTACTTATACAAACTAACACAGCTACCCCTCTGGAACTGATTATATTGTTTACCTTTACCTCTGTGCACTATGCAATGAACTGGCAATAGCTGCCACACCTGGTGTGAATGAACCAGATTGGGGGGGAGGAGGGGGGAGGCAGGGCCAGTTCTAGGGGTGGGTGAGAAGGGTCGTCACCTGCCCTGGGCACCAACTTCCAGGTGGCACCGTACTTGTCTCCGATTTTTTATCCCTCTGCTGTTTGGCTAGCTGTATATTTTTTGTTTTTGGCTCAGACGCTCAGGGAGGGAGGGCACTGAAAACATTTTCCACCCTCACCAGAAAAATAACTAGAGAGAGAGACTGCAAAGAGCAGGATTTATGTGCAGATAACAGAGTTGTCAGGCTGAAATGCCTGAATTGCTTTAAAAGAAGCAAAACAGAATAAGGACAGAGGGGATTTTCCTTTTCTTTCTTTCCCTCTGTGCCATGCCTGTTTGGGATGAAGGTGAATGTTCATCCCTGCTTGGAAAATCAGGACACCTAATTGACCTGGAGACCAACTGATGGATTTCAATAATTTGCCTCACCCCCTCAATGAAGATGAGTCTTGCAAGGGAATTCCTCCCACCAGCTGAGTTTGCAGCTCAGAGCAGAAGGTGCAAAGGAATAAAAACCCCTAGCAAACAGGTTATCTCATTACTGCTTGGACTCTGTGGACAACGTTTTTAGGTTTAAGCAAGGGATCCCCAGCTGCTTAGCCTGGGTTAGCCCTAAAGGACAAACAGACCTTGCTTATTATAGAAGCTTCTATTAAATTTTGAAACTTAAGATTGTAATTCATTTGTGTATGCATGTTTATCTCTTTAACCTTATAAAGAACTGTCCTACTTCCTTTTCCTATTTAATAAATCTTTAGATATTATTATAGGATTGGCTACCAGCATTGTCTTTGGTGTGAGATCTAATGTGCAATTGACCTGGGGTAAGTGACTGGTTCATTGGGACTAGGAGTAACGTGGGTATTGCTGTTATTAATGGTGTAAGGGACCATCTATCACAAAGTCAGGCTTGCCTGGGTAGCAAGACAGATTGGAGTGCCCCAGGGGACTGTCTGTGACTTCATATTACAGTGCCTGAGGAGTTTACAAATAATAACTGGTTGGTGAAATCTAAATATAGAATTCACAACCAATTTGGGGTTTGAGTCCTGCTTCTTAACAGTGTCCCCTGAGGTTGGTACTCATGCTCTTGAGCCAGTCCAGGACAGCCCAACAGAGCCATTATTAGCAAATGAACTTTTTAAACAAATAATTCCCATAACACTGGAATTCTGAGTATTACAAAACCCAAACATTACTTTATGTATTGTACTTCTGCTGGCAGCCTCAGTAACCCTAAATTGAGCACTGGCTGTTGTATAAAGGGAGAGGAACAGCCAGAGAACTTACACAAGTACTGGCATCTTAGGCCATGTCTACACTTACCTCGGAGATTCAGCGGCAGTCAACCGGAGTTGCGCAAAGTACGCAAAAAACTTGCATAACTCCCATTGACTTCTGTGCTTTTCTTCTGCGCGCCGTCTTCACTGAACTGTGCCGACAGGAACTGCATTCCCGTCGACGCAGCGCTACACCACTTTAGGAGGTGATCTTAGTACATCGACTTCTGGATCGACTGAGTGGGTCTTCACTG
Organism: Emydura macquarii macquarii; assembly: GCF_026122565.2. NCBI lineage: Eukaryota > Metazoa > Chordata > Testudines > Chelidae > Emydura > Emydura macquarii. The sequence continues at coordinate 3,652,261 of NW_027132344.1, forward strand.
ACCGCTCAGTCGATCCAGATAAGTCGATCTGACGGTGGCGACTTTGCCGCCATCAGTGTAGACATAGCCTTAGTGGTGTATGTTTAGGTCAGGATCCTGTCTACTCAAAGAATAAAATGCTGCTCCGCGTGAGTGAGGATGGTAGAAAAGGCCCCATGATATGCAATATATGCAACATAAGGCTATAACGGCTATAACTCACAAAAAACAGTATTTTTTTGAGTTGGTTGCCCACATGGATCTAAGCTCATGGCAGAAGCGTGAGTGAGCTTGGAAGATTCTAACAAACAGTATCTTTTCGGGGCACGCATGCTCCCAGCCTACCCTGACACATTGAAAGCAGAGAGAATGAGAGGGGCATCAACTGCCCTTCAGTTTCTTCCTATAAATGTTGTCTCTGTCTAAGCACTCAATCTCACACTGCCACTGCTCTCAGTTGGCTGAAAGCAAGTGGGGCTAGAGGCAACCAAGGGAAAGAAATGTGGAGAAGGGGAGTGGCCAAGAGCAGGTTCATCAGCCCCCTTTCTAGCCTGGGTCCTGAAATCATGCATCCCTGGATCCTGCCTTAATCTAATTACATGAACTGGGAACATTTCTCCTAAGAGTGGGGATACTTGGAGGAGAATTGCTAGGTAAGAAAGGATTTCCATGTCATCTTATCCGGAAAGTCAGACGGGACATCAAATCCCAGACGGACTTTGAAGAACTTTTGTTTGCTTTAAAAAAGCAAGCATCCAAGGAAAATACTCTTGGCTGCATTGAAAGACAGCATTTTCTATTACAACTGTATTTGTATTTTTGGCTAGCATGTGAAAGGAAGCATTTATAAAAGAAAAAGCACACTGCTGAGAATACATAAAGTTATCAAGAGCGGTACCAGATATGCAATGCTAAGATACAGCAGCCTTCAACAGTTTCCTATGTTTTACAGATAACATTATACAATATCGCTCTTTTCTAAATAACAAAGGAATTACTTTTGTTTAAAAATAACATGTTTTGAACAGCATAGCTTAATATTGTTTCCTTGAAAAATTAATAATTTGCTTTGCTTGTAATCTGCAACTCCAGAAGGCACTGGATAGAGAAAAAGTTGTAGGCATCTTCAATACCTAAAAATGCTAGGGTAAAATGGAGGGATTCCCGTGTTCTCACAACACTATCTCATTCCCTTCTTGTCACAGCAACCCTAGAGTCTCTTCTTGTGGTTGACAGGAAAAGAGAATGAGGCGAGAACAACCTCTCTCCTCTCTTAAATCTTCGTTTGATACAATGGTTTCAAATGTTAATGATTTAGAATAATGTTTGTTGTATTTGATTCTACACAATTCTGTGTTTTTAAGAGGACTTCTTTAAAAGGAAATTGTTTTAAAAATTGGAGGAAGAAACTAAGGAACTACAAATACAATCTAGTAGCCTTTTAGACCCATACAGATGTGCTGATAAAAATATTGTTGTATGCCACAGAAAACTAGTGATTCTTGAAAATAAATATTAAATCTTTAAGATTTTGGGTTTAGATGGCAGATATCTTTGTAGCAAGCTTTCTTTAATATTAGAAACAATATTGGTAACCACTCTGAACTGCCTTTCCAGACTGTTGAAAGATTTTGTATAGTCTTTTAATTGCCTTCCCTGATTCTACTTTTGCTGTTTTAAGTTGAACTTTGAAAGTTATTTTAGCCGACACCATGGTTAACCAAGGGGCTGTGAGGTGAAGTAAAGGTAACTTGTTATTATCTAAGTAAAACAGTTGATGGCTGGAACCCTTGTCCTCACTATGGCCCTTCAAAACCCGAGCTAGGAGGGGAAGATTAGCCAGAAATTCTGCGCAGTGAACCTTAGAGTTTCCTAGCCTCTCTTCTCTTCCCAATTATTTTTTTCTGTGACTGGATATAAAATAGACCCTGAAAAGTTCTGCCCAATTCAGGAGTGTAAAGCAGCTCTTTGGTTGCATCCAAGAAAGGATTTTCTATTCAGGGTACAAGTAGCCTCTGTGGTCAACTGAGGTACTACAGCACCACCCAACCTTTGAATTTTATATTGTAAACATACCTACCACAGGATTTAAAAATACTGCAAATTACTATTTGACATACACACTTGTCTTTCCTCTTTAACTACTCCATCCCCGAAGAGACAATGGTCTGTTAATTCTTGCGGCCATGAAAGTTTTCAGTTGGTGTAATGTTTAATAAGGAGCTGAGCCCTAATTAGTTATAATATAATTGCAAATTGTATGTAAAGAATGCAAAGTATTATACTGCCTAATCTCTCTAGTTATAATTTTCCCCATTTTTTATTCCCAATGTGAATCACCTCAAACAATAGTACCTGATCTATAACAAAGAGATATGTATTACTCGGACCCCAGACAGGCACATTATAAATCTGAATGTGCATTGTTAATTTTCCATTTAAATCAAACTATTACAAAAAATGGTGGAATTTAAACCAGCTCAATTACATAAAAAGTAACTTATCTCTGATTATGTTTTAAATGTGTTCTACAAGATCATGGATACTATTAAAAAATGCTCTACCTGCTGATTAAGAGCTCTAAGGCATTGTTGGTTTTTTACTCTAGCCTTCTGCACTGTAATGCAATAGAATCCATAGCTGCTAACTATACAGTTAAAATCAAGCTTGCCACTGGGTGCACAGGGCCTGGGCTATTACTTAAACACCCACTATTTAAATGGTGGAGTGAGGAAAATAAAATCCCCAGAACCAAAGATTGCACGATGAGGAGAAGATTCCAAACGAGTTCCATTGGCCTGATGGTAGACAAAGGTCCATAGGAAATCCATATATCTATTTCTTCCCTAAGGGACAATTAATCCTAAGAAACATGGGTGACATGGGTGCCAAAGTACTCTCCCTCACTGAACCTTTTGTTTGAGTTTATACTGAGCTTTATCTTCTGTGTAATAGCGCATTACCTTAAATATCTACACTAGGAGGAGACATTATATTTAATATTCTGGGCTATTTCAAAATGATTTTTGGAAGGGCAGTAAATTAACTTGTGTTTAAGTTTGCATTTAATGAGGGATTATTAATCATATTTCAGAGTCTGTAAAGTTATAAAAGGAGACTGGTGTAGCAAATGAATGTGTTAAAATTCTAGCAAGAACTAGCCTCTTGGTCCGCTGATCTGAGACAATAATCTGTGTGTTCATGCTAGTGTATCTTAAAATAAACATGTTCAGTTCAACAGCACCTAGGGCCTTGGAAAGGCACTTTTAAACATCGGAATACATAAAGATAAATGATTTTGGTGTTGAGAGATATGTCTTGAGCCAAATCTGGCTCCCTGCCCCAAGTAAGTAGATCCCAAAGGGCAGCAGAACTGATGCATTCTAGGTGTGCAGAGGGTTGGACAGCAGAGGGTCCATGCAGGGCTGGAGGAGGAATCTTCACTCTCTGTACACTCTGAAGGGTTTCTATCCACAGAAGCCCTGAGATGGCTTTTGGCTGGTGTGGGGCTCCTGCTTGCACTCTGCAGCCTGACATGGGAGGGATTATACGATGCGGTTGCCTGTGATAGCAGGAGACTGGACCTGATGACCCAGGGAGTCCCTTCCAGTCTTACGTTCTTATGATTCCATCATTTGATGCCTGTGGAGAACACCTACACAATGCCCATTTATTCAGTCTTTGTACAAAGAAGGAGAATTTGGCCCTATCTCATTAGTTATGGATGATACCACACTAACATCTATAATGCAGCTTTGTCACTACAATAAATATTTGGCTGAGATGTTTTGATTATTTAATCATATTTTGCTTGTACTTCAACAGTTCAATACCCAGTCTTTGCTATTATGGACATACCTTTTTTCTATCAATCAACCATTTAATAAATTTCCATCATGATTATAAATAATATATCTGTAAATCATGTAACATTTAATATGCTGTCGGTACCCCTCTCCTGTTAGAGGTAATGGCGTGGAATGTCACAAGTACTCTGATCCTGCAACGAGCAACACCTGTGTGGAACTTGTTCATGGATCATGCGGCACTGATTCTCCTCCCACTCCCACCCTCCTGTATGTGTAAATCAGGAGTAACTCTACCAAAGCTAAGGGGCTACATCATTGTGAGAGAAGTATCATGCCTAATAACTTGGAGGAGTATATATATATAGAGAGAGGTATTTAAAAAATGTTAAAAAAAATATTTTAAAAAGGAGAACTTGCAAGATGACAATGACAACAAAAAAACAAATGCAAATTTTCTATCTGTCTTACTTTATATATAGAATAGTCAAACAAATTAATTACCTAGCAATATAAACAAGCAGAATGTTTGCTTCATTGCCAGATCAACATGAATGCACCTGCTCCCTTCCCTATGATAAGGCCACAAAGATATCATGAAATTGCTTTCTTTCAATGATTAAAAAGCTAGAAGGCAAGTGCCTGTAATTATAATGCATCCTCCTGCCCCCCCTCCGCTAATCTAATCTTTGCCCTATGGAAATGGCTGATGAGCACTTGCTTCTATTCTGAAATTTACATAAAAACAAACCATATCTTGTTTTTGGAAATGGACTGATCCCCCGAGATTAATGGCATGGAGAAACAGGTCTGGAAAATTATTGCAATGGCAGTAACGATAGATAACCTTATATTAGTATCAAACAGAATTTACAATATATGGTTATCATTTTTAGAGTTTAAACAAAAATGTACAGACAGTAATATGAGGCTGACTAAACATAAATGGGTGTCTTAGAGGTCACAAATACAAGGGATAAACAGAAGTGAAGCATGGCACATGATTCCCATCTGAAGGGACATATATAGCAGCAGGTTATGACATGATTTACATAGGCAAAAATATAGCAGAAGGGGAAAATTTCTGAAGATCTTATGCTTTAGAGTAACTATTTACATTTAGACGAAGTGTGCAACAAATTACAGACTTGACCTTCTAAACTGGTATTCATGTTGTCACTAGCTAGAGACCTGAGACCATCATTATATTTTGCAAGTTGGAAAATGTGGAATTAGATGGTGAGATATGTGGAAACTATTATTAATATGATTTATAATTCTTGGTGGAGATGTGAATTTATTAGCTTAGTGTTAATAAGGATAACAATTAGTATCTTTAAAATATTTTTTCCAGTTAATTTAATAATGACAAGATAGAAAGCTTTTAAAACCTTTCTGTTACTGCATCTTTTAAAAGTTTGATAGTAAGTTCTAAGAACAGACTCGTTTATAGATATTTGGCATTTATCATAGCCAATATTTAAGAATAGCAACTGAATTACACCATACTTCTTTTTATTGCAAAAAAGTGAGTGGTTTTAGCAACTGACATGCCAAAATAATTTAAGAATGTGAATTAGTAACTTGATTAGCGATATTTCACAATGCATGCACACAGCCATCTCTCTGAGATCTTATAAGACAGTTTTAGGACATATGCAGATTTTTCTTTAAAAATTTCCCACAACTTACTTTTGCTATAAGAAATTATACAAACCAGAGAGAGAAAGCCATAGCTTTCCAGCACTACAAAACAAACCTCAGAACTGTACACATCTTGCACAATTTAAAGGAAATGTAGGACATTTGATGAATGTGTAAACTTAGTGGACAAGACATTTAGACTTATACAAATTCACTTTCAGTGTTTACTGTGAATGTTTAACAATTAAATATGAACTGCTCAAAAATCTTCTACATACATGGAAAATTAAATCTGTAAGTGCTTTGCAAGAGGTGTCTCTTCTACACTTGAAGTGTCTGTTGCAACTCAGAATGTTGTAAGTACCCCATTTACTAAATGCTTTGCATAAAAGAAGCTTTTACCATAACCTTAGAGCCTTTTAGCTACATACAAAGAGTAGGAAACGCAACATCTTTCTGGCCTCCTAGAAACTTTGGAAATGAGCCTGCATTTTTTGCACTCCCAATCCCCCCACTGAAGTCACTGGAAAGTGCCAGGTTTGTAAGAAACACAGAATCAGTGTCAAACATATATAGCTCCTTTTCATTACCCTTCCAAAATAAATTCAATTTAGGCATGCATTGGACAATTATTGTAAAAGCTATACCATACATTGGGGGGGAAATAAGAGGGGGGGGGATGAATTTGACCCAAAGGCTTTGAAGTGTTCTGTGTGCTTTAAGAAAGAAGGACCTCATTCTTTGCTGCCCTGCTCTTAACGCATAAATAAGTAAGTGAGTATAAAATGCTACAAGATCAGACTGGTAGTTTCTTACACCCACATTCCCCACGTACTCATGATTACAAAGGCAGCAAGACAGCAGAGGCTCATTCCCAAAGTGTCTGTTCTGAGTGTTGCCAACAGGCGCTCTTGAAGGGCATACAAAACCATCTGACAATGCAGAAAGTCTCTCCAACTAACTGCAATTCCCACACCACCCCCTTTGCAAACAATTTTACTCATTATTTTCCTGCCCCCGTAACCAACACCAGAGAAAAATGTCAGAGAAAATATCCTATAGTGGCATTAATTTAAGCCCTTTCTCTACACTAGGCCATTTTTCTTCCTCTCCCACCCACGGGCACTGTAACCACGGTGTTGTCTATGCCCAGTCCTGCTCAGGTAGCACAACAGTGGGAGATTAAAAGAAAAATCCCCCCCTCCCAACTTTTCCCGCAAAACAGCTTTATCAGGGAGGCAGGCTGGGCTGCAACCGTCTTGCTGACAAGTCTGCAGTGCACAGGGCCATGCAACAGGCGGAGGGGAGCGTGCGCTTCAGAAGTTCAGGAGAAGCAGCTTCCTCTGCCCAGTGATGGGGAACCACGTAGCAGGGGAGCGAGGCAGGGGGCCGCTCCCAGGGGCCTGACCCAGCCACTGAGAGCATCTCGGGCGGGGGAGGGAGCGTGATAAAGCCTGGCCTCCAGCTCGGCCCGGGCCGGTTCACAGCTGGGAAGGAGGGGAGCCAGCACCAGCTCCAGCTCAGCACCTGCGGGGTCACCCCGTTGAGCCGGAGGGAAGAGAAGGGCTCTGCCCCGGCCCGCGGGAGGCCGCACTCACTCACCTGCCCGTCAGCCCAAGGCTGCAGCCGCCCCAGCATTAGCTGGGCTCGCGCCTTCCCAGAGGCCGGAGAGCAGCGCCCAGGACACGCGCCGCCCGGGGGGGGGGAGGCAGGGAGCGAGGGCGCGAGACTCGAGTCACTCCGGGACCGGCCCAGAGGAGCTCAGCGCGTGCTGGAGCCCCGGCAGCCTGAGTGGAAACCTGCCCGGCGGCGCCCTGCCCTGCAGCCCCGCCCCGCCCCGCCGGAGCCCAGGAGGACGCCGCCGACCGTCTCCTGCCACTGCCCGAGAAGAGGCGCGGAGCCCCCGAGGCGGCAGGGCGGCAATAAACGCCGCCGGAGGAAAGGCTGCGGAATTGAGGGTCTAGCTTCCACTGGAAGGAGCCCCTGGGGCAGCTGCTTCCATCCGTGTGGGGGCAGCCCCGAGGTGCCTGCTTGGCACCGACCCAGCCGCCAGCTTGCTTTGAAAAGCCGCTGAGAAAAAGCGTCTGGCAGCTCCGGTCCCCGTCTAGCCTCGGCCCAAAGTCCAGTGGGAAGTTGGCTGAGCTTTTGCCCTCCCGGCTAATCCTAGCAACAGGGGAGGCCAAGCCCGGGACTCGAAGCAGCCCAAGTGTTTTAAAGACAAAGGTCTGCCGCTTTGAAAGGGCTGTTTCTGAGCTGGTGCTTTTGAGCTCCGATTTCTGGCATATTGAACCGGTCTTCAGGGTGTAACTACAAAGGTCTGGAAAGGAGGACAAGACCCTCACCCCACAACCTCTCCTGGAAGCCTAGAAAGTTTTTCCTAATAACTAGCCTAAATCTCCCTTGCTGCAGATTTAGCCCACATTTCTGGTCTTGCCTTCAGTGGCCAGAGAGAACAGTTGCTCATGTCTGATACTCCCACCTGTTTGATGCTCTCCTTGTAAGCTGCTGAGTTAAACAGACTTGTAGTTGATGCTGGTTGGGTGCTTTGGACAGGTAGCTGCAGTTGGTATCCATCATTACAGACAGATCAGTACAAAACTAGAAGACAACCAGTTGGGGTTGCTTACAGCAAGGGTAGAATGGAAACCTTTACCCACTAAGATATTATTTAAAACAATTATAATTTGGGTTGGGGGACTAGTTTGTTCAGGGGATTGGTAATGGAATCTGCTGAGTCTGGCTAGAATCCAATTAATTATTAGCTGATGGTTGTTTAGTGGCTTAGGGCTCAGGTCAGGGTCTAAAAAATAAATGTCCATTAGAAGTAAACACCACTGGTATCCATATGTGCCAGTTTAACAAAAAGATAATGGAGAGATTGTTCTGGCCCCGTGGCAGTTCCATTCAGCTCAGGGTAATTCTTTGGCTGGAGGACTTTAGTATCACTTTCCCTCAGTTAAGACTCTTTCATCCCTTAAAATATGGATGCAATCTGAAAAGTTGTTATAAAGTTCAATGATGGCTGTTCCCTGTTTATCTGTCAATGGCTTCCACATTAAGCAGCTTTGTTTAAAAGGTAAAAAATGTGGGGTTTATTCCCTTTAACTAACAGCAATGCAAACCCAAGCTTGCATGTGAAAGTCAAACTATAGTCTCTGGTTTGCACATCACTTTCCTTGTTAAAGAGCTAGTAACTAGAATATGTTTAACAATTGTGTTGACATATGATACCAAAGTACAATTCATCTGAATAGGTATGTTGCTTCAACTGGCTTTTAAGTCAAGAGGCAACTTTTGTTGATTAGAACAGTAATGAGGAGTGTCTGGGTGAAGTTTAGGGTGTTGGGTTTGACCTTTATAAAGTCTTAAAAGGACTTGGTCTTGGCTTTCATTTGGTGTGACAGAGCAGCAGTCGTGCTCAAAGAAGGCTCTCAAGCTAACAGACCTCAGTTTAAAGGGAGGGGGATGAAGTCAAAACATGCTCAGTGGGAAGTCCTTAACTCTGGAGCTTGCTCAGCTTTGATCTAAAAGAAAAAAGTTACCTACCTTTCCTTAACTGTTGTTCTTCGAGATGTGTTCCATGTGTCCATTCTACTGTGTGCACATCAGAGATTTTCCCCTCAACAGTAGCTGCTGGGGCAACGCCCATGCCCTCTGCTGCCTCATGCCACTGCACACAAGTATTAAAGACCAGGCTGCCACAAGTCCTGTTTCTTCCTACCAGAAAGGCTGATAGAAAGGGAAAGCGGGTGTGGGTCACGGAATGGACATGTTCAACATATTTCAGAGAACAGCAGTTACAGAATGGTATGGAACTTTTTTATTCTTTGCATGATTGCACATGTCCAGTCCACTGTAGGTAGCTCTTCTAATAGCTAAAATATGGTGCTTTTCTTCTCTCTTACTCAGAAGGGCTTTGGAAAGAAAGTCAGAAACCACTTTCAATAGGAATTTAGGGCAAGGTCAAAGGAAAACCTTGTTGCTAAAGAAAATTGTATAGGAAGACTCTGATGCTAAAACTCACAGCTCCCCATACTCTATTTGCTGAGGTTATAGCAACCAGAAAAACACCTGTCTATGAAAGTGGTAACAGAAAACAAGTCAATAGGGGCTTAAAGGAGGACCCATCCACTTTGCTAGCACTAAATTTAAGCTCCACTGTGGAACTGGGCTCCGAACCTGTGGGTAAAATCTAAGCAAATCCTTTAGAAATCTGACTGATGTAGGGTATGAAAAAAATTGATCAGTGGGAGGGTGGAAAACTGAGACAGCTGCTAATGGACTCTGATGGAACTAAGAGTTAATCCTTGCTGTTTCAGAAACATAAGATAGTCCAAGATATGGCAAATCGGAGCTTGATGTGGGAGGGTGCCTCTTTGTATGGACAAGGTAGAAAATCTCTTCCATTTAATAAGGTAAGTCAGTGGTTCTCAACCCATGGCCCAGCGAGCACATAGCTATGGGCCATGTGACATCCTCAGGGCCATACAGGTAGTATGGATTGTGTGGATGTGGCCCACATAACACATAGAGAACTGCATGTGCAGCCCACAAAAGTAAATAGGTTGAGAGCCACTGAGGTAAGAACACCTAGTTGAAGATTTCCTGCTATTTAGTAGCACTTCCTGTACCCCCTTAAGCAAACTCATTTGAGGTTGTCAGCCATGAAGCATCCGCGCTGTCAGGTAGAAGACCTGAACTGGGAAGGAGGCGGCAATGGTCCTGGGAGATCACATCCATATCTTTCGAGAGCAACAGCAGAGGTCTGACTGATAGGTCTAATATCATCAAAAACCAAAGTTGATGTGGTCACGCTGTGGCTATTAGAATAAGGTGAATGCAATCTTGCTTGACTGTCGATAAGACTTCAGGCAGCAGCAGAACTGGAGGGATGGCATACAGCAGGCCTTTTGACCAGGGAAAGAGGAAAGTATCTGTCAGTGAACCCAGGCTATGACCCCCATGGGAACAAAAAGAGGGTATTTTTGTTTTCTCTTGTTGCAAACAGGTCCATCTAGGAAGTTCCTCTCTGCTGGACAATGGACCTAGACGCATCTGGTCAAAGAGACCATTCATGGTAACCTGCAAATGACCTGCTCAAGCAGTTTGTCAGAGAATTTTGAACTTCAGGAAAGTAAGCTGCTTTCAGGTTGATGGAACCACAGATGCAGAAATTCCAAAGGAAGATTGCCTCTGGCATAACCTTCCTGAATTGTCCCCCTTCTTCTTTCTTGTTTACATAGAATATATCTGCTGTTTTGTCCATAAGTACCAACAGATTCCACCTCCTGATATGCAGGAGGAATGCCATTCAAGCCAGATGGATGGCCCAGAGCTCCCTTACATTTATATGAAGACAGATCTGGGGGAGACCAGAGGACCTGAATCTAAAGGGTACCCAAGTGAGCTCTTCAACCTAAATCCAGTGCATTTGTGACTAGGGTGAGAGCCTGTTGTGGAGAGGCAAAGGGAACTCCCTTGCCAACATTCATAAGTTCTACCCACCAGTCCAGGGAGGACAAGACCTGAGCAGGTACCTGAATCACCATGTCCATGTGACAATGGACCAGTGAGTACACCAAGGCTCTCCAATGCTGTAGATCTCAGAGATGAAGAAAGGATTGCTGCACCACATAAGTCAGTGGTTCCCAAACTGTAAGGCATGCCCCGCCCATGGGGGCACAGAAGAACATTCAGGGGCCATGTGGCAGGGCCAGCCCCTACAGGGGTTGGGAGGGAGCACCCTGCTTCCAGTCCTGCTCCACCGCCAGACCAGCTTCTCCTCCAGTCTTGCTCCTTCCTCAACCCCATTCAGACCCCAGACCTGCTCTGCCTCTACACTGAGCTCTGCCCTCACTCCCTCTCCATCCCCAGACCAGCTCCAGTCCTAGCTATAGCTCCACTCCGCCCTTTATTCTGCCCTCACCCTGGGCTCTCCTCATTCCCTCTGTGTCCCTGACCAGTTCCAACAGCACCTGCAGCTCTACCCTGCCCCCCCAGCCTGGTTCTGCCCTCATTCCTTCTCTACCCCCAGAACAGCTCTGCCCCAGCTCAGCCTTGTGGGATATTATTTTCTTTTTGGGAAAGTTAGGGAGCGTTTAAAAATCAGTCATAAGACGAACCTAGCTCCACCCTTTACTAGCGCCATCTATTGCCACATCAAAAGATGAGTCATATTACACAGAAAGCAGTTCTGCTGAATAAGTAGTAGTAAGGTTTTTACATAGTCACTTTTCTGACCATACATTTTAAAAAGAAAAAGTATTATGGTGCATAGGAAATAGCCACAATTTTGTGGAAGGGCACATTTAATATGCTACAGTAGCATAAGTAGGAAATTGTCTGAATGTGGATGAGTTAGTTTTTTGCCCTACAAGGCTTCATTAAGAACTAAGCAAATGCCAAATTAAGACAGCCTTTTCACTACAACAGAAAAAAATATATAAAGGTGGAAATGTATTGCTTTGTTCAAACAAAAACTGGCTTTGCCAATTGAAATCAAGTTTGACAGACAACTGCAAAATTACAATAGAATAAAAAAAAAATCACACTGGACCAGGACGCCAAAAAACCTTCTCTATTTATTCCCTGTTCTGTTTATTTTGCCTTTTTCTATGGACCTGATTGTCCTGCACCTGGGAGCAGAAGAGCTGAAAGAAATGTAAATTTGAGAAACACATTGCTCAGCAGCCAAGTTGCAGGGCAACTCTAACAACAAAGAAGATTGTTGCTTTCTTTGTGTTCTAGGTATAATTGCATGGGTGTATGTTTCATCTGTTATGAAAATATTTACATTTCCTCACATCTCAAAAGAAAAACAAAACACTGGGAGTGTCAGTTGCTAACCATTCCCATATGAGAAGTCAGAGGTAGGAAACAGACTAATTTCGGGACCAATCCTGATTTTACTGAAATCAGTGGCAAAACTGTCTCATGGTCTTCAGTGGGAATAAGATCAGACCTCAAGCCGCAGAGAGGGAAGGCAGTAGCAAATTACAATATGGCAGAAAGGAAGATCAGCTAGCAATGGAGGTCTTTAGATGGGAACATTACATACCATAACTTTATTTTCAGTTTTTCTTTTTGACTATTTTTATAAATGTTAATTGTATACATTCAGAGACTTTTACTTTTTTACATTGTGAAAGACGCAACTGTATTAAAAAAGCCTTGCTGATATTGACTTAATGTATCAGCCGAGAATACATGTATTTAATCCCAATCAAACCCAAATTACATGTGCCATGACATAAGAAAATTAGAATATTTTCCTAAACTCATCCAGGTAGTAATTTTTTTCCTTTTGGAAACTTCCCAACCTCAAAATCCATCTTGACATTTTTGGTGCAGAAATCCTTTTCCAGATGCTCAGGCAATCATACTTCTTGCCTCCACCAAAGTTACTAAGGCTATGTCTACACTACAGCACTAATTCGAATTAACTTAATTCGACTTTCAGAAACCGATTTATAGAAAGCGCTGCAGACTGTCCGCACTACAGTGTTTGTGCTGGTTTCTTGCATCCACACTGGCCAGCCTTAATTCGAATTAAAAAGCAGTGCAATGTGGGTAGCTATCCCACAATGCAACTAGCCACAGTGGCTGTTTGGAATGCTGTCTTGGGTCCAGGATGCAATGCTGCTTCCCCTACCCTTCCCCTCTCCTCCCCCCCCCCCCCAAAGAAACAGGAAAAGGATTTTCATGCCATTTTTTCACTCCCCCATGATCGCCTTTGCTGCAGAGACATGGAGACAGCTGAACGCTGCACTGTGATTCTGATTGTGACAAGTACAATGCGGCGTATCCTGGATTACTTTAGAAATGGAGGAAGAAGGCGAAGCAGGTATTATACCTCTGCCACCGTGGCTGCCCTGCTACAAGCAATAGATCAGCACGACTGATTGCTGCAGGCTGTAACGTTTCATCTGCAGTCCATGGACCACAGGTTCTGGTGCAGGGAAACAAGCACAGACTGGTGGGACCACATTGTTATGCAGCTGTAGGATGATGATCAGCGGCTGCAAAGCTTTTGTATGCAAAAAGGCAACTTTCCTTGGACTGTGTTCGGAGCTGCCACCATCCCTGAAGCACGTGAATACTCGCTTGAGACAAGCTATGATGGTGGAGAGTCACCATCGCTCTGGAAGCTGGCAACCCCCCCAACTGTTACCACTCAGTTGGGAATCAATTTGGAGTTGGTAAATCTACAGTGGGAGCTGCTGTGATTCAAGTATGCAGTGCCATCAATAGACTTTTGTTAAGAAGGCTAGTGACTTTGGGAAGCGTGCAGGACATAGTGGTGGGGTTTGCCACGATGGGGTTCCCAAACTGCGGGGGGTCCATTGATGGGACTCACATCCCCATCTTGGTGCCTGCACACCTGGCAACAGAGTAAGGGGTACTTTTCCATGGTCCTGCAGGGGCTTGTGGATCATAAGGGTCGTTTCACAGATATCATGGGATGGTCTGGGAAGGTGCATGATGCTCATGTATTTCATAACTCAGAGCTGTTCTCTAAGATGCAGGTGGGCACTTTCTTCCCTGACCAAAAAATTGACATCAGGGATGTGGAAATGCCCAGTGATCCTGGAGGATCCTGCTTACCCCTTGCTCCCTTGGCTAATGAAACCATACACCGGTCACCTTGACAGTGACAAGGAGTGTTTTAATAAGAGGTTAAGCAGTTGCAGAATGGTTGTAGAATGTGCCTTTGGGCGTTTAAAGGGTAGATGGAGGAGTCTCCTCACTAGGCTGGACATGAATGAGAAGTACCTTCCTTCTGTGATATCTGCTTGCTGTGTTCTTCATAATGTGTGTGAAGCTAAGGGGGAAATGTTCCCCCAGGGTTGGGCTGTGGAGGCAGAAAGACTAGGCACCAATTATGAGCAGCCAGATGCCAGCACTATGTGTAGAGCAAACCGTGGAGCGCTTTGCATGAGGGAAGCTCTGAAAACCAGGTTCTGCAATGAGATGCAGAACTTATTTCTGTTCATGTATGTTGTTTGGCTTTGATGATCTGCCCCACCCAATCCCCCTTTGATAGCTGTGCCCGACAAACACCTCCTGAATATGTGAATTTTTAATTAAAAACATTTTTAAACACTGAAAAATTTTATTTCTTTACAGTCAAGTCATAGGGGAATGGGGGGGGGGGGGGTGAGGGTTCATTCATTGTCTCCAGGGGTACGGTGGCAGCTTGCTGGGGTGGAGGAGAGTAGGGGCTGCATCCCAGACAATCTCCCATGAGACCTCATGGTGGCAGGGGAGGTGGAGGGCGGCATAGCCCTCAGTTCACAAGCATTGTGTGGGGGCTGCAGCGGGACTGTGCCCTGCCTCTGCTCATGAAGAGCCACAAGACGCCCGAGCATGTCTGACTGGTACCCACAGGACTTTCAGCACCTCCGCCATGGTGCTGTGATCACTCTCCTGCATTTGTCTACGAGTCTCCATGACCCTGTCCATTCGCTGGGTCAAGGACAATCTCCAAGCTCTTTGCTCTGTCTCTGTTGATGTTGATATGGTCATGAGCTCAGAAAACATCTCTGGTTGGTTTGTTTTTTTCCTTTTTCTAAAGGGTGGGTCCAGTGCAGAGGTGTCTACAGAATGAAAGAAAAATAACGGGACACATACTTAGCATAGGAATACAGTGATAGAAATGTAACTATTTGAAAAAGGACTCAATGAAACAATGTTGCAACAAGTAGCATACTAACTGAATGAAGTGCTCCAAATGTTACATTAAATCATTTGCTAGATACAATTTAAATATGTAGCCAATGAAACAAAGTGGTCCATGAAACAATGTATCTAGGAGATGATGTCCTCTCTCAGCTTGTATTACAAGCCCCTACAGAGATCATCTGCGGGTGGGTTGCTGTGGGCTTTTTGGGAAAGCAAGGCTTGGATTTCAAACCCTTTGAGCGAGCACTCACGGCTTGCTGTGGAGGGGGGAGAAAGGCTTGGATTTCAAACTCTGTGTGGTGGTGTGGGGGAACAATGCTTAAAATGCAGAAAGCCATGATTTTGGCTTCCTTGATTGCAGAGAAAATCAAGGGAGGGAAAACAGATTACATACATTACATTTTCCATGTTATAACAATTGATGTTACACGTAGCGTTTCTCAACACATAAAATAACTGAGCCCTGGGTTACCACCCAGTACAGGCAATGAAATGCCTGAGATCCCCCTCGTGCCTCCCACACCCAATGTACAAGGACAGAAATGTTAATAAGAAAGAAAACTCACCAGATGTGCCTTCCCCGGGATCATTTGTGCTGTCCTGTGTGCTGGTGGACTGCTCGGGGGTCAGGAATAACTCCTGTGTTCCTGCGAGAACAGACACCCCGCTCTCATGCTCCCTGCTTTCCAAACTTTCCTCCTCCTCTTCCAGGGATTCATCCTCATTGTTCATGGATATTCCCATAAATGTCCAGATTCCTTTTGCTGGCTCTTAGCTGAGACAGAACAGACTCCTCGCCCCACAGCCCAATAAGGTCTAAGACTTCTGGTCTGCTCCATGCCGGAGCACGTTTGGGCTTTGCAGTACCCATGCTGAGAACAATGGGAAAGCTCTCTCCACGCTAGCAGCAAGCACAGGAAATGAAGATTCAAATCTTCCCGGGACTGCTTTGGGGGAGGGTATTCTGAAATGAGGCATCATGGGATACATTCCGGAGGCCAAGTAATTCAAATTAAGTCCCATTGCGTCCACACTTACACTAATTCGAATTAATAAATTTGCATTAGGTGCTACGCCACTTGCAGAGGTGGTCTTATTAATTCGAATTTAAAGGCTCCTTAATTCAAATTAACAACGCACAAATGTAGACGCAGGAGTAATTAATTCGAATTAAGGGACTTTAATTCGACATAAGCCGCCAGTGTAGCTCAGGCCTAATTCATTCACTTTTATACAATACCTCTGCTGGGGATCAACAACAAGTTGTAGAAGCTCATATAGAAGTATTTGTTTAATATATAAGAATATACTTTCCACAATTGCCCTACTTCTTGTATTGTTAAAGTAGTTGTGAATTACCTCACAGATCCTCCAGTAAGCCTTTGGGATGCTAGATACCAAGTATATATTTTTATTAAAACATTTTTATTCATATTGAGATAACATGATATGGAAGGGGAAGCTATTAATCCTAAATGGTTTATTTAAAAGCCTTCCCTATATATTCATGAATGGTTTTTAAAAAAAAAACATCTCAAGGCTTGAAAAATCTAATTTCTGAATAAATATACTTCTATTTCTGTAGGCTTAAGAAGAAGCACCTGGAGTGGCCCTGTTTGCTGCTGAGGCCTTGCTGCTATGTAACACTCTACCGCCTTTACTCAGAAGGAAGAGTGCATTAATATTGGGCTGGACTAGTTTGTGAGATGTAGACATCCTAGTTCTGGTACCAGAATTCTGCTACCAAAACAAACCTTCAGACTGGGGATTTTATATGGTGAAAAGCTGAAGCTGAAAGAAGCTGGCTGAGCATAGGCAGGAGAATTTGAACTCTCTCTAGAAGAAGCCAGTAGCAGAAACTTTCAGGGGGGGGTCAGAAAAGAATTAATCTGGTAATTCATCAATTTGCTTTGAAACAACAGAATAAGCCCCATTGATTCCTACTGTTCACATCTTAATAAGAGGCTGCTTGCAGGAATTGTTAAGATGTTGAAACCGTTTCTGTCTAGCAGGGTGTTATGAATTTCTCCTGCTGAGTTGCTGGAATTATAAAGGCAAGGGCAATAGTGTTTTGTATAAACCACTTCCCGCTGAAAAAGGAAATTAGATGAAGCATGGGACACGGACTAAGGCAAGTGGATAACTGATGCATTCTACTGTTAACTGTGCCTCCTATTAATAGTTAGTGATGTTTAAGTAAAATACCTTCTGTTGGCTTACCCTGAAATGAGGTCCACTGTCTTGAGTAAGCAGAACCCAGTAAAACACAAATCACTGGATGAATTCATCACAAGTGAACCGAGAATGGCTGCTGATCACAAAAAGATTTTTCAATAATTCCTTCTGAAGTACTTTAGCATGCTTTGTTACACAAACTCAAATACATTTTATAGCATTGCATAAATAGCTGAGAATAAGTAAAATAAAACTTCAACAGATTTGGTATTTAATTCATTCCAAAAAACAAACAAAATTATGTTCTCAAATTCAGATACATTAAAAAGTTGCTATTCTTTAGATTGTTTGTAAATAAATAATGATTAAATCAAATATGAAAGCATAACAAACATAGTAGTTAGTGTGCCTAAATGTCATATACAATATACCAACAAGAAACAGAAATGATAAATGGATTATTTTCATATGTTTATTTCCAAACAAGAATACTATAATAAAATGACAAGAAAACCACCAAGATCCCACAGTATGAGGAAAGATAAACCACTGCAAAATGTTATATCAACATTTCAATCTGGACACATTCAATATACTTTCCTGTTTAAAGGAGGGAAAAAATAGGATATTAAAAAGCTGCTGTCGGATGAGAAGACTATAAATACAGTACTAGTTTAGTTCATTACACAATTTTCATTTAGGAAATGAAGCAAAGTTTAACGTGCTTGAATGAAGTAGCAACAGTCTGAAGACTTTTAACATACGGTTACTGTTATAACATACAATGCTCAGTGAACTAATACTGTCCAAATCCCCTCATCAGCCTATTCCCAAACACGCATGTCAGCAAGGTTTTAGTTGGTGATGCATAAACTAAAGCAAATTCAGTTTATTTCTCTGACATGCTTTTTCTTCTCCCTTTCATTCTTTGATTTCAGTTTCAGTTAAATGCAATGATGGTATCAGTACCAGCCCACAGAACCTATCAATGCTCTCTTGTTTTAATATTTGTATTCATTTTTAACATGCACAAATATAGAACAACTAAATGCTTCTGGATGCCAGGCCTAAACCAGTCCCAAATCCATGACTAAAGACAATCTTCTGTTCTGTTCCTCCTGCGCCCCATTCATTTCAACTCAGAAATCTTAATCTATGTACAGTCTATACTACAGTAAGAGCTCCATGTATAAGGGAGTATCAGATTCTGGTTCTCTTAGTGTTTTCCAAACAAAGGCCAGCCCTGAACATTATTAAGGAAGTGTCACATCTAATACTGTTATTTCAAAGCAGTATTACTTTAATCTGGCTCTAATCAGTTCTGATTAAAAAAAGCAATACCAACAAGTTTCTTAAAATAATCTTGAGCTTTTACTTTGTGTTGGATAGTATAATATTATCAATTAACTGATTTTTCTTTTCAGCTACATAACATTTTTTCCATTAACATAGCTACTTGAAAAGTTACGTTTCTTGGGATGGACCTTTGTATACCAGTCTTGAGGATACCTCATTTTTATTTATTTAACCTCTCCCTCTTCATGCCCTAAGTTAGACAGTCTTATAGACGAGAATAATCAAATTCCCTTCAGACCCCATCAACAATGTTTTTTAAATCAGACAGCAGCCTCATTGCTGAATGGTACAAATTATTTCTTCTCTCTCATATTCTGGAGCTGAGTGCAGAATTCCCAGCCTATTAGCAGCCCAATGAGCATAAGGATAATATCAAGGTCTGATCTCACAGCCCTTATTCATACAAGTAGTCCCATTAATGTTAGTGGGACTGCTCCTGTAGCTAAGTTCTAATAACTTAAATAAAGATTACAGAATCAGGCCTCAAAAATTAAACCCAGGTCTCCTGATCAGAAGATCAAAGCATTTTTGCTAGACAGCAGGGCTAAACTTAAGCATTTTTGTTATAAAAATATATACATGTTACAAACAATTGTTTTTGCACATTATTCCTCAAAATATTTTAAAAGGTTTTTTAAGAACACATTCTTTTACTATAAAAAGTTTTGATGTGTGCTATACATATCAGTGGGTTTCAGAGGAAATGACTGGCATTTGAAAGCTGAATTTGAATTTTTAGTGGTCAAACCACCACAAATGATGTGTGTATGTTTATGTATATAGCACATACCAAAGGAAGGAGTAAACCATGAGAATAACCGACCCTCGCTGCCCTCAAAGAAAACGACAGACTACATAAAACATTTTCAAAAGGTTTTCCTTTGTTACTATGGCCACAAGGGTGAAGAAGCTCCATAAAAATTAAGGGAAAGGGCCAAATGGAAAATTATTGGAAATAAAACAACAGGCATTATTTTTCACTGTTTCCAGATATAGAAATGGTAATAAACAGAGACAGGTCTTAGCACAGAGAATATTTTTACCTAGGCTTTAAAATTCATATTAAATCCATATATAGTGATAGGTTTTCAGGTTTATAAAATGACTTGGAAGAGTTTAATAAAACCTGTCAAGCCCGCACCTCACATCTGAAAAGTGCAGAATCTGATATGGATTAATAAATAATGTCACCTAGCCCCTAAGACTTGTATTAGTTTTCTTTGAATTTTTAAGCAAATTAAATTTTAAATACAAATATCTTTACAAATAGCATTTATCTACATTAATAAGCTTTAATAAGAAATTAGCACAATTGTAGTAATATGCTCAATAATTAAGTACTCCTCCCAATCATAGTATTTTTATATTTGTAACAGATACTCATACTTATTGTCATAGATGGGTAATAGATTTACTGGCTTTGAAATAAAAATGAATAAAACCGGATGTTGATGCCGAGAGGTAGCAAAACACAAAACTGAAGAATATGCCTCATCTTGCAGAGAAGGCTTGGCACATGCTTTCAAATGTAAACACAACATACCTTGGCAAAAATACAACCACCTTACAACAGAGAGATCTGGAAATAGATATAGATTTTTTAAAAAGTTTTGTATTGTTACACACTTTTCATTTTCCCTACTACAGCATACATTTTTAATAGTGGAACATGCACACTTTTTCCTTTGCATTTTATCAAAGTACAGATGCAGCTGTGTGCATTTCTCCTTCTGTTTCCTGAAATGGGTCGTGATATGGCACTAAATAATAAAGGTTAGCTGTATTTAAAAAAAAAAATCAAGACTGATTTCTTTTCATTGACCAAAATAAAAATTTCAAAGTATGTGTTCTCTTACATTAAGTAAGTGTATTTAACGTAATTTATCAGTCAGCTGGGAAAAAGAGCTGTTTAACAAACCCTGAGTTCTATTTTAAACCTGCAGCTTTCTAGAGGATGTGCTGATTCCTTTCATGTCATCCTGAGTAATGTTAGAAGTCCCTGAATGTAGAATTCCTACAAGAGAAGAAAAAGTGTGAAGTTGAATTGTTCTTATATATTCATTTAATATAGAACTCTTTTCTGAGGTTTATATGTGTAAAATTTAAATGCTTAATCCTGCAAGTCCTCTTTGCGTCTAACTCCCATTCACTTCAACAGGGATTCCATGCACAGAGGATTTGCAGGATTAGGCACTAATAGCCCAATTTTCAAAGCACGCACCCCAAATGCCCACTGAAGTCAAAGGCAACTTTGGGCTCTCCCACCATCTCTGAAAAATCAACCTAAAAGTGTCTTTCCTATTTCCTTAGCAGGCCAGTAGGTACACAGCACTCAGGTTGACTTTTCAAAAACAGAGGAGTCTCAGGTGGTACTATTTTACAGGCAGTGGAAATTTATGAGACGAATGCACTAAATATTATGAAACCAACATAGAAGGAAAGGAGAGAAGAAGATGAAAAAATTAAGAGGGAGAAGTCAATTATTGTCTGATTTACTTCTGATCCCACAATCCCACTGAAACAGAAATATATTAATTGGTTGACTTAAATCTCCAACCAAATCAAAGTCCAACCTCTCCATATGTTTTTATGAGAGGCAGAGAAACGGGAGGGTAGGAGGAGTGAAGAGCAGTCGTGGCGTGGGCAGCACATTACTCCTGCCTTTCAGGAGGCTAGGCAGGGGAGTACCAGCGCTCAGACCATGGCCCCCCTGCTTCATCCTCCTCCTCGAGACCTCACCCAGGCTCTGCTCCTGCTTATTCCCCCTCTCCCTGCTCATGCCTCTGCCCCATTGTCTGCTCCCTGATCCAATGCCTTGTCCCAGCTGAGTCAGGCTCGTCCCTTCCTGGCTCCCCTCAGCAGCCCAGCCCGGTGGCCAACAGGAATGTGTTTTCCATTGGGCGACTGATTGGCCCAGTGCTTCAGTCCGTCTCCCAGCTGCAGTTCCGATCCCTCCCTAGCAGCAGCTGGGGGCTCACACGGGCTTAGTCCCCAGGCAGTTGAGGAAGGTTCCAGGAAACTTCCCCCTCTCACCTGGAAAGTTGGGGTAAGGGTAGGTCCTCTGCACGAGGGGGGATGGAGCTGTGGGGTGAGGAGCTCTCCACATGGGCACCACAGCCCACCCTGCTGAAGAGAAGGGGAAGAGCTGCCCTCTCCATGTTCCTGGACCTCGGCTCAAGGCAGTGAATCACAGGTGGATCAGGAAGGACCGTTTGGGGCGGGGTGGGAGGAGCCAAAACAATCAGCTGATTTACCAGTGGGACCTGCCAAAGGAGTGGGAGAGGTGCTGAGGGAAGCACTCAGTGTCAGCGCCTGCCACCTCTGCCTCCAGGTGACTTGGAGAGCAGGGCTGCATCCACCACTCCCCAGCAGCGGCATTGCCTCCAGATGACTTTGCCCCCTCCCCTGAAGTCCTCACCGCCCACTGCTTGCGCCTCTCGGGAGAGAGGACAAAGAGGTGCGAGCATTGCGCGGGAGAGAGTAGAATGGAAGCAGCAGGGCCTGGGTTAGAAGAGGGATGGAGTGTGGGTGGGATGGAGCAGGAGCTTCTGGTGGCTGTTTGTGGGGCTTAGCCTCTCCAAACCTATTATACCCACCACCCCTCTGAGTGCTGGTAATGTCAGCAAAGGTATGGGCTCCCAATATATTTTAGGTATCACAGAATCAGATATTAACTATGAAAAAAGCCTCTCCTTCCAAAGGGGAATTGTGTCTATATTGTCCAATGATTTGTCCAGTTATGAATGATTCAAGTGATAAATGAAATTCCATCATTTCTGCTGAAGGACTATTTCATAGTATAATAAGATCTTACAGATAGAAATAGTTTCTTTAACTCCTAATGGTACCTGTTTTGAAACACCCAAAGTAATATTTCTACTTTTCTGGCTTTAACAACCTTAAAATATTTGTGTTTCCATCATATCCCATTATTCATTTGGTCAAGATACATATTTTACGTTATTTTTTCTTCTTTCAATCTACCGTCTTAATTACTGTAGCTGAGTTCCCTCCAGTTTGTCTAAGTTGTCAAAGACCTGGGCAAGGAACAATGACCTGAAGGATAATTAAGACCTTGAACATTCAAGACCCAAAAACCAAAACAAAAGGAAAGAAGAAAAACCTGAAAAACAACAACCCAGTAAGTATATTTCTTTGGGAACTGAGGGGTTGTATACACACCCTTTTCTTTAACTAAAACAAAATCTAAAAAAAATCAGTAGAAATAAACCAATAGAAATGCTTAAGTGAACAAACTTAAAATGGTTTACACATGGCTTATATTAATTTAAATTAATTCAGTGACTTAAACAATGCAACTTTTATGTGCAGACAACCCCTAATAAAGA
Source organism: Emydura macquarii macquarii (assembly GCF_026122565.2). Classification (NCBI taxonomy): domain Eukaryota; kingdom Metazoa; phylum Chordata; order Testudines; family Chelidae; genus Emydura; species Emydura macquarii. The sequence continues at coordinate 3,675,251 of NW_027132344.1, forward strand.
ACTGTACCTTCCCCTGGGACAGTGACTGAAGAGCATGCTGGGTATTATTTGTTTGGACTTACTCTGATTGAATTGGCTTAAGGGGAAAGGTATTGATTTATGCTCCAGTTTGCAGAAGGATTTTAGTCTTGGTTTTGTGTGTGACAAACTTACAAATGGGCAAAGAATGGTCTCTCTTTTAGGAATGGGGCTTTTGGATTACAGGACACTGTTATCTGAATCTCCCAACAGCTTAGAAACTGGGAAGGAAGACATCTCATCCACAATGTCTAATGTATAATGCTCTGTGAGCTACAAGGAAAGAAATAAGAAGTTGGCAGCAATACAAAGTGAGTCCTAAACCATGTTATTAAATTTGTTACCTGTAACCTTAGAGAGTTTCCTTCAGACTCACAAAACAACACTTTTCTAGCTCCTGTTATATCTCAGATAACCAATATATGGCAGATCTCCGTAAGTGGTCATGGGGAACTGAAAAGTTCATATATATCAAACATTTTTCTGGTGACTTCATCCATCTTTCCATCTCATGGGTCTTTTAGAGAAGAGCTAGAAGCCCCAAGGAAGTCAGTTTTCTTGTAGCAGGACATAGTTCACCCCACATTATGAAATGTTAGCCTCTCATCAGAAAACATTTAAGGAACTCTGTACAATTTTTAACAGATTTATTTTAAAAAGTTGGTTTAGCATCCAAAGCAACACAGGCTGCCTATAATTTGAAAGTCTGGAGAGAAAAGGCTCTTTTGTTTTTCCCTTCCCCAGAATTGGAGAAGGCACCTTTACTTGTATTTATTTAGCCACATTTCTGTAATATTCACAAACCATTATATTATCTGACCACCATGGATTCCTTATTTTTGGGGGAATCCTCAAGTTGCACTGGGTAGAATATATAAGAGCAAATACTCCCAGTTTCCTAAAAAACCTTCCTGGCTGGTTGTAGGATCTTTATGTCAGCCTTGAAAGACTTCCACCCCCAACACTACTTCCTTCCTCAGAAAAGGACTATGAGACTGCAGAAAAGGGAGGGAAAGTGTTGAAAACCTGTTGTAGTGGGGTTGCAGGATTGCCACCCTCACTTCCGTGCTGCTTTCAGAGCTGGGAGGAGGTTTCAGAAGGTGGAAGTGAGTCTGATCTCCCCTGTGCTGCTGGCAGCGCCCCAGCAAGGAGCTCCCAGCTGCTAGTCTCAGCGGGCTGGAAAGAGACAGGACTTCCTCTTTCCCTGCACAGCTGCTCTTGGGTACCTCTCCCCACTGCACAAATATCTGCACCCTCCCCTGTCCACTTGCTTCCTGCCCCCATTGCTCCACAGCCGTAGGGGGAGGGGTCGTTGTATAGGTTGCACTCCCCAGATGCAATTATTAGTTTGTTTCAATAAAATAAAGGTCATGTGAATTTGACAGGATTGATTGATTGACATTTTACAACAGCAAACAACACTCAGGGCTCAACTCCCTGATTGTTAAATATAGGCATCTGAGGCAGTTTTTTTAGAGTAGTGATCTCAGTTGTCAGTCTCAAATTTGAGAACCACTGCCTTAAGTTAACAAAAGCAAGTGGAAAAAAAAGTTCTGGTTTCAAATGTCATTAGTTGAATGTCAGAATGGAGCATCCTGCAACTGTGTCTTTCTTCATTGCCTGTCTCTGTGTTGAAAACACCTCTGTGTTTAGACACCGCTCTCTCTGCATCCACAGACTTGGAATTGTCGGATATCACCAAGCTAGCCTTGCATGATGTGGGATTCTGCCTTCCACTGAGTCCCAAAACTGTAACACAGGCAAACTACAGTCTGTTTCTTTTGCGATATTTTCGTAAGTGGAAATCTCCAGCCTACAATTCTTGTCAAAGTTAGGAATTGCATTAAGTGAGGTTAAATCCACTATCGACAGGTGTATTTGTGCAGTGTCAAAAATACACACAGCTTTTAGGAACCCTGCTGCAGATTGTTGAAACTTTTGAACCATTTTTGCTAGATCGCTTGGCTCTTCCCCCTAGCAATAGTATTGTCTGAGCTTCTTTGCCATGCAAGAAAACACTTGCTGAGCACTGGCATTTAACTCAGCATTGCCAGAGTGATTTTCATTTGACTGTGCTTCAGCCCAGAACAGTACATCCATTATCTTCTTGTAAACTTGGTGGATTGTGATATGTTGAGATTTGAACCAAGTGATTAAATCCATTAGTTCTGTGGTTCTTGGCAATGAACTGAATTTCCTCATTCAGCTGAGCATTGTTTAGAAGGGGTGAAAGGTCTGTTAAAACCTGCGTTTTCAATGTCAGTGTCAGCTCTTCTGAGATGAACTCAGAGTAGTACTTCAGGTGAACTGCAAAGTACTGTACAGCCTGAAACCAGGAATTCCAATGAAATACTGGCTCTTGGGGGAATAAAGCATTTCAGTGCTTGTGCATCAGTGCACAGTTTGGGAAGACAGATTGTGCAAAGGGGTCACAGCACCTAGCTTCATCCAGCCTGAGGGGCTCCTCCTGGGCTCAGCTCACTCTGCTCCCGTCTGGTATGACGTACATGGGGGGGAGGAGAAGATGCCCCTGCCTGACCTAAATGCCATCCCTGAAATAAATCCCTTTGGACTGTTGAAGCAGCGCAAGAGGAAATATATAGGACCCTAAAAGCTTCCTTGGAGGACAATGGGAATAATCTTGTCTGGCCTGGAGGCTAAGTAGAATTGATTTCCTCAGTCAAGACGAACAGGAGACAATGCAGGAGACAAAACACCCCAAATCTCCCTGCTGCGGTGCATGCCTGCCCTGTAGCACTTCCTGCTGACCTGCTGCAGGCACTTCCTTTCTCAGTTTCCCTTTTCTCAAGTTCCCTCTAGAACTCCACAGGGTAGTACCACTTTAGGGTCTTTTGGTTAATACCTGTCCTTGGGGCTGGTTTATTACTTCAAATAATTTGCAACAGAAATCGCAATCATAGTCCATTTCCCACATCCAATGCATACAGTCCTTAAAATCCTGCTCTTCCCAGAGCGAACCCCCACAGTCCCTCTGCTCGGAGATCTTCCTAAGGGTGCAACCCTCAAACCCTGGCTCTCTAGGTCCAGCTCTCCAGCATGGAGATGTCAGCAGGTAAGTTCATCTGCTACTCCCCTGCCTTCAGCTCTCTTCGGTGCTCAGCTTTGGCTCTCCAGCTTAGAAGTCAGCAGGCACCTCCCTCTGCTGCTCTCTAGCCTTCTGCCCTTTTTAGTCTTCCAGCCCTGTCTATATTTATGGTCTACTGCTCTTGCTGCTCTTCTGCCTTTGGCATTCCCCCAGGAACCACATATAGTCTCCTGGCTCTGGCAGCTCTCATCTGCAAACTCTCACTCCCCGGCAATTCTCACCTGCCCTTTTTTGACTAACCCAGCAGCTGTCCTCTGCCTTTTTCCTGACTGACTTTCGGAGACCCCCAACTCATCAGTTCTCTCTGGCCTGTAGTCTCTCCCCTTAGACTCAGGGTTGTGCACAGCCCTTTTCCTTCAGGTCTGTGATCTCTGAGAGCTCCACTCCCTTAGAAGAACTTTTCGGTCTATAAGCATCTCCCTCTAACTGAGCCCTGATGGCCTTTAGAAGGCTCAGGTGCTTGTTATTCAATTAACTGCCTAGAAAGGCTTGTTCTCTTTAAATTAGCTATGCACAGGTAGTATGGGCCTGGATTCCCCTTAAAGGGGCCAGAAACCCCATGACACTCCCTTAGTGTTCTTATGTGGCTGTGCCTAAAACGTTCTAATTTTGCCTTTGAGAACTTTACCTCAGTATTTGCAATATTAGTAAGATAATTAAAGGAACTACAGCAACTAACTAGTATCTTAGCACAAACACTGTCCATTCATCAAGAAGTGATCTTCCCTGGCTTCACCTTTCTCAGACTCTATAGCAACTTTAGTAGTGGACTATACCCTTACAAGAAAAGGAGGAAAGTCTTGCTATCCCTTTCTCTTGTTCCCCTTCCTGGATTGACTCAGGAGACAGAGAGGTATGCCTAGGAAAAATACTTCTGCTGTAAACCAATGAAGAAGAGGTAGAAGAATAAGGCTGTAAGAATGAGGAGCAGAGGAGACACAGACACTATTTATTTGAGAGACATATACCTGTGCTGAAGATGATAGATACACAGATATATTAATTATCAGTGCCCTAGGTTTTGGTACTGGAACAAACTTGAAAGCCATTGTTAATAGTGAGACATCTAGAAGAGGAGGTTCCTGTTCCAACATAACTCTCCTGATGTTGTAAATAGCCAGAGCTGAGATTGGTACTTCCTGCTTCAGTGCAGTGAAAGTAGGCATTACTGAGTAGATTGGTACTGCAGTAGAGATGGATGCAGATGGAGCTTTCTCTTCTTCATGTGGTACCAAAGCAGAGGAAATGGTGATTGAGGTTGAATGGTATGTTTGCCAGTGCCAAAGATCATATCTTAGCAAATACATAGGAACCATACTTCAGGTCAGACTTAGGAGAAGGAAAGGAGCTGTGGCTGAGTGAGAAAAACGAAGACTCTTTAGCTTCCTTTTAGCCAATTCTGGGGATAGTGATCGGTGCCAAGTACTTTTTCCATCAGGAGCAGCTGACTGATCCAAGGAGACCTAGGCCATGCTCTCAGATGAAGTGTGTGGTTTTTTGGCAACCTGTGAGACCCAAGTGCTATGGGTAACATCCTGGGTTACCAGAGCACTAGCCAAGTGTTACTTGAGAGCCCCAGAGGCAATTTCCATTGAGGGGGCCTCAGAATCAGAAGCACCCTTCATTGACTGCTCCAACAAAAATAATTTCAAAGGAGCCTCTTGGGTTTTGTGTGCATGTTTTGAAAAGACCTGCACATGAAGCATTTGTCTGGAATACAGCCTTCTCCAAGGCAAAGACATTTAAGATGCCCATCATTTAAGTACATAGCTATCTTACAAGCAGGAAAGGTTTTAAAACCTGGAGTCTTTGCCTTAGCCATGGTACATAATTTATACTTCTGTACCAAGTATACCAACAAAAAATTGTTTTTTTTAATATATTGTCAATGGGCTAGAAAAATATGTAACAAAAAACTGCAAGTAAGTGTGATGGATCTTCTACTAAACAGAGGATTATGACTCCTATCAACATCCTCTCCACTGCACATCCCCTTTCTCTTGGTCAAGTAAGGGGAAAGGTCCTACATGAAGAAGTTGAAGAGCTCTGTCTGGAGATGACAGCCACCTGGCTAGCCAGGATTTACAGGGATCCTGAAGCAGCAGTTGCATGGCAAGTGGGGAGCTGGAGAGAAGCTGAATTCAGAATGGGATCCCCAAAAACCATATGCAGCGTCACATATGGAACAATGCAGGTCTGTGTGGAGCTTATGGGGGAGCAGCAGCAGCTGGGCATGGAACCAGAGCAGAGGGGCCTCAAAGAGAGAGACTAATTGAGCCTTGCCTGGAAATCTGCAAGTGCCCATTGGCTTGCAATAGAGACATGGAGAGGGCACCCCAAGCACTAGGCCTGAAAAGACTTGACTCTCGAGTGGACTGCCCCAGAGACCCACTCAAGAAATGCTATAGCTTATTTTGAACTGTAACTGTTTAAGCCTCCGTATCTAAGGTACCTGCAACCTCTCTCTTTCCCTCCCAGCCCTAGCTCTTAGCCATGTGTCTGAGTGGTTACTGGGACTCACCAGGGCTAGCATGTAGAAGGCCTAGCTGCAGTAGCACCTTCAGTGCTTACCTGTGAGTTGTGGTACACCTGACATATTAGTGGCACCCTAGGGGTTTGGTGTACTAAGCAGCCCCAGTAATTACAAAACTAACACTATATGAACACTAACTAAGATGAAGAACTATGGGATAGCAGTCAAGACACTGGAGATTTTGACTTGCTGCCACAGGCAGTAAGAAGGAACTGAGAGATGGTTGGGCTTGCTCTGCCATTTATGCCTAAAGATATGTTTAGGAGGGAGAGGGGGAATGCAAGGAACAAACTGTCCCCACCAAACACTGCTGGCCAAAATAATCCAACCTTGCATGCATAAGGTGAAGGTGCAGTTACAGTGGAGTCCACCTACAGTGGACAAATACTGAAAGAGGTGTTGGACTGATATGAAATACTAACTTTGTTATAGGCAAGGTCAAATATTTGTGCCTAAAATTGGACAGGGGAATGACACAAGATTATTAGGAAAGTTTCTACAGGTATTGCCAGTGTTAACTATATCAATTACAGTGCATATAGATACTATGTACTGTATAACTGATACAGTTGAATAAAAATGTTAATATCATTAGTAGGGACTTGGGCCTGATTCTCCTTTCGTTCATACTAGTTTTTACAGTAGTGTAATTCCATAGACTTCAACCATGACCAGAAACAGATCCATGCTACATCCTCTATCTGCCCCAAAAGTTCAGAATTTTAAATTTCTGTACTCTTTTCCCACCATGATTTGGGATATTCTTGAATGACTTACCCTTCCAAGGATCTGTCCAGAGTCCAATCAGGAGATCGATGGAGGGAACGCTCAGGTGATGATGTCCTTAAAGTAGAGCTTAATTGGTATGAAGTAGTAAGACTCTGGCGACGAAGCTCTTGTACAGCACGTTCCCTAAATCAAAATAATAATGTATTTTAAAAGAGATATTACCAACTAAGAAGTAAAACCTCTCTTCTCTAGACCCAAAGTAGTCTTATGTCATAGTATGTTGTGCGATAAAAAGGAGGGTGCATAAATGTTTTGTCAGCATGACTCAGTGGATAGCACTCAACCTCTAAACCAAAAGGTTGTAGGCAGAAATACAGTAGAACCCCATTTATCTGACCTTCCATTATCTGGCTCTCCGTATTAACCAAATAACCAGTGCACACAGGTCCAGAGGTAGGCAATATCTCTGGTGGCCGCTAGGCAGTGCTGCAGCCTCACAGTTTCCCACTCTCCGAAATACCTGAATTTTTTATTATCCAATTTGGCACCCGTCCCAATTAGATTGGATAAACAGGATTCTGATGTATTAGGTTAGTCCTAATACAGGTTAGTCCTGCTTTGAGCAGGGGGTTGGACTAGATGACCTCCTAAGGTCCCTTCCAACTCTAAATCTTCTATGATTCTATGTATTGCACAAGGCTAGGACACATATCCAAAGCACTAAAGATAAATTGTTCTGCACTATTATCTATCTGATAGTGCAAAAGAATCTTCTGCTTAGTGTTTCTTCTATCTGTTGGTTGCCCAGACTGAAGCTAAAAATTCCTTAATAGTCAGGGTAAGCCCAATCTCTCTTTTGGCCAGTGGTTTCTTTCTTGCGCTCCTCAGGGTTCTGCAAGAGCTACTAGAGAGCACATAATGGCTGCTCCAGTTGCCTACAGACAATGCAATATGTGTTTCTAACACATTACTTTATACAACTATTTAATTGTCTGAATTATGAAAACTACTATAAAGCTCAAATGTTATTCTATTCACACTACTGGTGCCAAAAATCAGAATTTCCTGATATAAAATATACTGCTGGCAGTGGTACACAAGGAACAGAACACAGCAGCAGATTAATGCAAGATAAAACAGTATTAGACAGATACTGGAGGTATATTGTTCATAAAATGATTTGTTAAAACAAAGATTCTGATTGACAGAGCAAAGTTTCAGAATTATTGACTCTAGGAGAGCTCAGTATAACTGTATTATGACTAGTTTACCATATTAGCTTCATTTTATCAAACCATAATATCTTCTATAACAACAAAAACTGACTTCAGAAAGTGAAATTATGCAAGAATACCAGTATTTCTCAGATAGCTGAGGCACATGATACAACTGCATAACTTGATATGTTGTCACCATGAACATAAGACAGCTTTATTGAAATTCATTTATCAGAAGGCTTATATTATTATATTTATCATAACAAGAGACCATGGATTTCTGAGACATTTCTGTTTCTTTGTGTGGCAAGTTCATGTCCACAAACAAAAAGACAACAGGCATTTTAAAGACATGTTTTATTACCATAGTATCAGCAAAAGGTTAAATTACTCAATCTCATTCCTTTGTTTTCAATTTAAAAATGAAGTTAACCATGACTGCGTGTTTTGAAAATGTATAGCTGATGGTCAGTTTTAACTTTAACTTTATAAATAAAAGAGATTATCAGCTCTACAAATAAAATCAATAGGTTGACAATTGCTATTTGCCACACATTTCTCTGTAGGAAAAGCTGGTGAATCTTCAATGTTTTAGAAGATTTTTTCAAAATACTTCATCATTTCCTGTATTCGTTTCCCACCCCTTTATATCCGCATTGCTTCTAACTCCTTTCCTCCTTCTCTTCACTTTCCTACTCTTCTTTCTCTAGCCCTCCTCTTCTCCATGGTCCTTTTTCTTCTACTTTCTTTCTCCTCCTCCTTTCAACTATCTTTGTTCAGATTAGCCAGCACTTTCAAAATAAACGCAGGAAGGATGTGGAAAGAAAAGCAACTGAAAACCAACAGTTGTTTTGTCTGAAAAGCACTTTATTGATTTACTAGGACACAAGTCTTACAATCTGATCTATTTTACATAATGATAGGTACATTTCTGGTGCCAGTTCTTCAACCAACATGTTCCAGGTTTTAAACTAACCTTTTGCAGATTTTGGTGTGGCCTCAGGATTGAAGTAAACAAGGACTCTGATTCAACCTCCTTTAAATAATATTAATTAATTATACTGTAGCATCATAAGGGTATTGAACCCACATCTCCTACACTTCAGGGTACCTTAACTACTCAGCCATCTTTCTTCTCAATTAGTCTAACTAAATTAGTCTAACTATATTGTTCGTCATCTGAAATAACATGGGGAAATAGGAGTAATACAAAAATATACACTTGCCTTTCAAAACGCTCTGTCCCCAGCTGCCTTTTGGTGATATCTAGCTCAGACTCTAGCTGAGTTGTTGTATTTCTGAACTGGGCAAAATCTCGACTCTGGATAGCACTGTAAAGTACATAAAATTGTCATCTGATTCCTTTCAAATATGTCAATATACACAACTGATTAGTTAGGTCAGCATTGGAGTGCAGTTCACAAAACAGTTTTTAAATTGAGTTGAATAAGAATCTTGTATGATACAGCTGCTGAATCAAAAACAGTGATCAATTCTTGGACTTCTTCCATTCTTAAAGTGATCAAGGTGTTCTAACTGTTCAAAAACACAAGTAAGTAAAAACACACACACGCACACAGGAAGAGAAACAAAAATCACTTCTGCTCGGATAATCAGATAGTTTTCTCTCTCTGTCGTTTACTCACAGTTTATTCTCAGCGAGAGAAAGCTGCTCTTTAAGAAGCTGAATTTCAGATTCCTTTTCTTGTTTGGCTATCTGAGACTGAAATTCTTTCTCTCGGTTGGATACCAGCAAAGATTCCAGGTTTTTCATAGAGATTCTTTCATTGGCTAGTTGTTTCCTGAGAAGTTCTACTTCAGAACGAGAAGACTCCCATTCACTCTGCAGCTGAAAGACAAAGATTTACAGGTTTTTCATTTATATCTATTTAGCTTATTGACAATTTGTTAATGTACTGTATTAATTTAAGATTTCAAAATGGCTGCTGAAACCTAAATCATCTTCCCAAGTTTCAAATGCCCAACTTTCTACTACCCAGCAGCCAAAAACTCCAGCTCCCTCTCCCCTCAACAACTTTCACAATGCAGTTCTACATATGTCAATACAAAAATCTGAAGTACACTGAAAATTGAAAGTTTGAAATCAGCATAAATTACTATATGAGAAATACTGTAATAACAGTATTATTCATGACCACATTTAATTTGTAAAAATTTCCAATTTTGAATATACTTCATGCTGCCATAGAATTTCCAGTTTGTTACCGATTTTTGCAATGAAATGCTGTGGAAAGTAGGGGCCTGTGTTGCAGAGTACACATGGCTGTGGGTAATGTGCATGTTAAATGGTGTGCAAAGCTAGAGACAATTTCTCAACTTCAGTCCTTCCTCCAAAAACTCTTTATCTAATAGACATTCAAGCTGCTTTCTTCTTTTTGGCAACCTTTCTTCCTCTCCACTATCACAAACAGCCCTCCTACTTGAGCTCATGGAAGGATCCAGCAAGTCTGGTAGTCTCACATTACATCTCAGACAGATTCAGTCAGATTTCAAGATAAGGCTTCCCCTATCAGAAGGATCTCAGAATGCACTGCACATCTATTATATGAAAAGCCTATAGAAAAATGCAAGATTTTACTGGAACCATTGACCTACAGTCCTGCAAAGAGATTACCAGATCTTCAAAGTTCTGTTATGGAAGGAAATTAGAGGTAGCCTGGAGGAGAGGAACGATAAAGGGGAATGCTGGAAGGCAGGTAAGAAAAAGAGGAATGATCTAGTTGTGTTGGGAGGAGGGACCAAAAAAAAAAAAAAAAAAGGCTGAGATGGGGAATGACACAGAAATAATTATACTGAAAATATTTGGATAGTATGATAAGTGTCCATGTTTTTCAGAACTTAGATAAACTTCAAAAGCTTCAGTTTGGATATCACCAACATTAACTTCACATTGCTTGTGAAAATCAGGGTCAACAGAAACCTATTGTAAATACCAAGCACACTAGATAACCTTATGGACAAGAAAGACAGCCTATATACTCTCCATCCTACAAGAGCCAAGTTTGGGCATCTCAACATTCCTTCTGGGAAACTTCTGTCTAGCAGCCAAGTACTCCAAAGAAAGATGATATAGATTTAAAATCCAAGGCTCACATTGTCAAAAACGACTAATGATTTTAGCTGCCTCAATTTCTGAGATATCCAACTTAAGACACCTCAAAAGGGCCTGATTTTCAGAAAGTACTGTGTATCTGCCCTCTGAAAACCATGCCTTTTGGACACGTTTCAAGTTGAACACTCAAAATCACCAGTCCTTTGGAAAATTTAGATCCAAGTCACCAAAAAATTGTTTTATATCTTATAAACTGAAATTTTATTTTCACATGTAAACTGTTGTTCCAGTATATATTATGTGACATACCCTTTCTATTTCTTGTGTTGTAGAGTTTAGCTGTCGATTTAGTAGCTCTTTGCTAGAGTCTAATTTAATACAAAGTTCTCGTGTAGATGTGAGATCCGCAAGTACAGAGACTTTCTCTAGCTGCACGTTCTGAAGCTCCTCTTCCATTTTCACAAGAGACTTGTTTATGGTAGAAATCTGTGACTTGTAGGCTTTTTCTGTGGTTAAATGCTACCAAAACAAATTGTCTAATTTAAGTAACATTTTGTACTGAAAATTATTTAACACTGTATCCAAAAACCTAATCTTGTTAGAAAACAGTCTATACTGTTTCTGAGAAACTTTGCATGGAAACTGAAACCACCCCGAGCAGTCTTTTATAAAACATTAGAACTTCTGAAATATTCTAGAGTAAGTTTTAAAATAAACTTTTCACATCCCTTATATCAAATAACTAAAAAAAATCTTGTTGCTTTGAGCATAGAAAATGTCACTGACACTTTGGAATCCTCGTTTGGGATTTTGCAGTGCTTGTGGAGTGGATAATGATCAAAATTCTGCTTTCAGCCCTACATTCAGTTTCATAACAGAACCACTTAACTGAACAATAAAATAAATCCTGTGTTTCTATGTATAGAAAACAGAATGAAAAGGAAAAATAATCATGAGTATTTAGATATTGTGAGTAATGCTTACATTGCTGTCACTTGTAAAATGAGGCACTCCTATGGAACAGACCAAAAATCACACCAAAGAGGTATTCCCAAGATGACAGCCATAGGTCTTCTCACTAACACCCTTGTTTAGGGCAAGCACATCTGGTTTACCAGGTATATCGCAATCTGAAGAGGCAGTACCAGTGCCCTGGCCAGTTCTAGTGGAACTGGGATTCTGTCCCAGTTATACTGGATCCCCAAATCATTTGGTCCCAGATTGTTAAAGGTATTTAGATGTTGCTGCTCTCAGTATTGCAATGCCTGACTGATTCAGAAGCCTAAATATCATTTTCGAATGGGAATTAGGAGTCTAAATTCCATTGACAGCCTCTTCAAAAGTGGCATACCATTCGTCTTCGGCACCTGGGGGCCAATACTTGCATTTGCACACCCCCTCAGTTGGCAGCAGCATGGGGGGAAGGGGGGAGGCGCACCGCCCCGCAGAGGGGGGACTGGGGGCCCATTTCTCGCTCTCCCCCATTTCTCACCTTGCTGCGGGGGCAGCTGGGAGCGAAAATGATAGGGGCAGATGCTTCGGGGCCACCCGGCAGCAACGGAAGGAAGCATGATGGGCTCTGGTCCCCACAGCTCCCCTGTTGCACCCAGTTCAGGGATGGAGCATCTGGGAGAATGTTTTCTCCCCCGCAGCGGGAGCTCTCAGCCGCCGGCAAGCCTGAGCTGGGGTTGGCATGGCCACTGGGCCCTGGCCACCTGCGACAGCGGGGGTGGCTCCAAGGAGAAGAGCCTGGCTGGTCTCCTCCTCCTCCTCTCCCCCGAGAATGCCACTGCTCTTCAATCAGTTAGGCATTGCAATACTGAGTGCAGCAACATCTAAATATCTTTTAAAATCTGCACTTTGGTCACCTGTCCCATTTACTGTCTTCTTGTGTTGTTCTGCCACTACTATGCTCCTGTGCACAAGTCCCTTTACTGATCCCCAGCAGCAACTCTGCTTCTGTTTCAGAGTGTGCAATGGATGCTTCTCAGTTGTTTATATACCAGATGGGGGAACAGTTAGGTGTGAAGCAGCATGAAATGGTTACTGTGCTCCCAAATGCATTTTCAAGCCACACTATCCATTCCCCCTTGAAGTTCTTTGGGCCACTTCAGGTCTCAAAAGGGAGCAAAGAAAAACTGGAAGCAAAGAGAACTAGGAAAGGAATATAACAGGTGACAAAGTCTCTCTTACATTAACATATTGTACGTATGGGGTACTGTATGAGGTCAATGACCTGCAGCAACTCAAGGCATACAGGTAGCTTTATGGAACTCACCTTGAAGTTAATATAAAGATTTTGGTTTACAAAATTAAGCGTGGCTAACAGAATTCCAACCAATGGTGTTATAAGATACAACACAGTCCAGGATACTTCATATAATTTTGTCTTTTATCCCATCCATCTTCGCAGTATGCAGCAGAAGAAGGTATTACATCAAATCTTTAAAAGCTGCAGAGTTAAGATATTACCAAGCATTGTTTAGGGAGATCTATGAAGATACTATGCCAACTTACTTGCTCAATCTCTATTTCAAGGGACTCCATTCTTTCTTTCAGCCTGCGGCCTTCAGACTCTGTATTGAGGAGCACCAGTCTGACAGAGCTGCAATCTCCCTCTGCTTGGTGGAATTTTGTTTCCCAGCTTTCTGCCTGTTCACTGGCCCTGTGGTAGCTCTCCAAAAGTTCACGGTTCTCTCTTTCCTAAAATACAGGATCTGATTTTTTTAAAAAACGGATATTCTGTATCAAGGAGGACAAAATAAATATAGGAAACATACTATCTACAGGGATGGCACAAAGTCTGCCCTTTCAGCCAAGACATCAAATAAAGGGTTATTCAAGAGACAGAATGTTTTGTATCTGCTCACATAGGCTTAACTATTAGCCATATTATTAAATTAAATGATAAAAATGTATTTCTTCAATACAGTGATATGCTTCATTCATGTTTTAAATTAAAAATTCCTGAACAGACACATAAGTGATTGGAGTAATTCCCTATTCCTGCAGATAAGTGATTTTCAACTCTGTATATTAAGTCCTAGAAATACCATTAAGTTACAAGTTATAACATTTATAGGTATTATTGAAATATACTTAATATAGTTTATATTGAGAAAAAAATCTGATGAATTATTACCACTTCATGGAATAGTATCAGCACTGTTACTAATGGGAGTTGTGTGCCCATTCTGTTGTGTACAGCACTCCCCAAAACAGTGGAGGCAAAGAATAACATGGGAGCAAATGAGCAATTCAGTACAAGCATTCACAAAAGCCCTCGGACAGTCACCAGATGCTTCATTTTAGTCACTATTGATCCAATCTGGTATTAAACCAATGACTTGGAGATGCAAGGCACCCAGTCCCTGCATCATCTAGTACCCCATTTTATGAATAACTGGATGACTGCCTCCATCTTGTTCAGTGGCTCTACCTCTGAGCCTTTGGTATAAAGCCAGGTTGTGTATTGGCACCCTCTCTCTTCTACATTTCCTAGCAGCAATGAAAACGCTAATCCAAGACCGATAGTCATAGGGCATCAGCATCCAACATCGGATTGACAGTTACCTCTTCAACCTCTCTTGCTAGAACTAAACTAACATCGGCAACAAAAATTGAACTTCAGTATACAGATGATTGTGCTGTAGTTGCACACTCAAGAGAGGATCTACAAACTGCCCTCAATTGCTTCTCTGAAGCGTATGGAAGCCTAGGGCTAACCCTGAACATCGGCAAAACAAATGTTCTTCATCAGCCTGCTCCCAGTCAATCATCAGACGCAGCAAGGAAGATCTACATTGACAGAGAGGAACTGGAAAATGCAGAACACTTTGCCTATCTTGGCAGCCATCTCTCACAGAGGACAAACATAGATGTCGAGATTCAGCACAGAATCTGCTGTGCCAGCCTTGCTTTTGGCAGACTGTCTTGCCGACCATGACGTCAGAACACACACTAGACCTTTAGTTTACAAAGCAGTGGTAATTCCAACTCTCCTCTAGGGCTGCGAAACTTGGGTGACCTACAGAAAACACCCAAAAAACCTAGAACGCCAAAAAACCTGAGGACAGGCGCATAAATGTTAGTGCCAGCACCAGCCCTGATTATCCAGCATCAGCTGAGGTGATCGGGCACTGTGTGATGCATGCCTATCAAAACAATTGCTGTACGCCCAACTCATCAAAGGAGAAAGGAAACAGGTAGGCCAAAAGAAACGCTTCAAAGACACCTTCAAGACAAACATCAAGAGATGCGGCATCGACATCGCACACTGGGAGACAACAGCCCAAGACAGGGATAACTGGTGAAGACCTGTCAGAGAAGGAATGACCCCTTTTGAGGAAAACTGTCCCGCCCTGGTTGCAGAAAAGCTCTAGAAAAGAAAGGACAAACAACTGTCAATGCAGCAATCGTGGCCCAACCCTGCCTTCCAACACCACCTGCAACGTCTGCCAATGAGTCTGCGGAGGAAGGATTGGATTCCTTAATCACTAAAGGACCCATATAAAATAAACACTTGTGAAAGAGATCATCCTCGTCCATCGAGAGATCACCGATGAAACAATTTACCTGGAGATGAAAGACACCCAGTCCCTGCATCATTTAGTACCCCATCTTAAAAACTTAAAATAACCCAAACAAACCACAAAAATCAGTAAATTACAATTCTTCCCTGCTTGTCTAATAAGAAAGCTGCTAAAAAAAGTTTCTTCAACCGTCAAAAAAATCAGTTTTATATATCTATCTATCTATCTATATATACATATAAAATTTGTCTCCAGATTAAAACCTGAAAGACAAAATTTTGAAAAAAAATTACAAGTGGAAATAGAGTTAAAATTGCAACTCAACTTCTGTTACCTGTGTAGCTTTTTCTATCCGTCTTTTCTACACACACACTTACTATAGAATTAAATGTGCTCTTCAATCTGGCAATATCTGTGCTTGAATCCTGTGCTTTCAACTTCATATCATCAAGCTCATTCTGACACTTTGCAAGTTTTTGATGTAGGATCTGTGAAGAAATATATAGGTTTTCCACAAAGTTAACATACTGTTTATACCTTTAGTTTCTTCTTCCATTTTACTAGCACTTTTACTTCTATATTTTTATGATAAAACGATGCAAAACAAAAAAACAAAACAAAAAACCCACAAAACCTTTCAGCTGTGCAAACACATATCAGAAAATATTAACATGATTAACACTTTTAGTTAATCTTCATAAAACATCTTTTATAAAAAATCATAAGACATTTGAATCTGTTACAAAACATATTTTATAAAAAACAAAGTTGACTAATGTAAGACAAGAACAATGATCTATAAAAAGGTGCAGGAGTAGTTGGTGCTAAAATGGTTCAGCAAAAAGGCAGGGAAGAAGAGCTAAGCTCTTAGATAAGATTTTAAAAGGTTCTGATTTAATTGTGAGACACAGTCCAGGATAAAACTGTTCCATAAGGCAGGAGCAAAATGATTAAAGCCACAAAGCAATGGTCCAATGAACGTTGGATGATTACAAGATGCTGGCTTACTTCCAACTGCTTCCACAGGCATCCAGACTCATCACTGCAAAGAAAAACTTGGAGCCTTGTAAAAGTAACTAGAAACAAGAAGGAGCAACAAGCTTTGCTTTCTCTGTCAGCTGGTCTACACACAGAAATTACATCAATTAACTACATCAGTAATTCAACCATTTAAGAATGTCCACACAAGGAGGATTGCACTAATTTAACAAAATCATTTTAGAAATATATTTAATCAATGCAATTTCTATAGGCAGAAGAGGCCTACATAAAACCACTGTTACGTAGGAAGAGAAGAGGAAACAGGAGCCTCCTTCAGCTTCTATTTATCAAAGCTACCTAGCATAAGCAAGAAAGAAATGTTGACAAGAGAAAAGAATAAAACATTCAAGATACCAGAGGGAGAAGATCACCAAGTGACTGGGCAACATGTCCAGAAGAACACTGAACCAAGTTGCAGGAAAGCCTTTGCAGAGCAAAGAGGACAACCAGGCACCAGAAAATCTTACACAAGGGGGAACAGCACTATGCATGAGAGAAGCAAGGGAGAAGAGGAGAGAAAGGAACAAAACACATGGAAGGGAGAGATGAAAGGAAGAACTGTGCAGTAACTGAGGTTCTTCAAGATGTGTTACCGTGTGCATGCTCCACTGTAAGTGAGGCAGCGCCTCCTGTGCCTGGAATCAGATCTTCTGCGGCAGTGCCTGTTGGGCCGCACACGCACTCCTCCCCGGCTTATGCTGTGAACGGCATCTATATATAGTTTGTGTGGTCCAACCGCCCTCGGTTCCTTTTCTACTGCAGAGCCTATGTTGGAGCTCCAAAGCAGAGAAGAGGAGGGCGGGTAGTGGAGCACCCATAGGGGGACACGTCTCAAAGAATCACAGTTACTGTACAGGGTGAGTAACTTCTTCTTCGAGAAGTGGCCTTATGGGTGCTCCACTGTAGGAGACTGTAGAGCAATGCCCCTGGGTGGAAGGCTGGAGCTTCAGAGTGGTGTTCAAGAAGGAAGAGAAGATGGTGTGTCCTAGTAGGGAATCAGATGCTGTGTTATGGGTAATTGCATAGTGTTGGCTAAAAGTGTCTGCAGATGCCCAAGGGGCTGCTTTGCAAATATCAGCGATCGGTACACTGTTGAAAAAGGCAATCGAGGTGGATAGAGAGTGAGTGGAACATGCTTCAGTTCCAGTTGTAGGTATCTGATTGTGCAGTTGATAGCAAAGGTGTATGCATTGTGAGATCCACCTGAAAAGCCACTGTTTGGCAATCACTCTTCCCTTCAAGCATTCGGCAGCGGATAGGAATAAGCATGCCAGTTGTCTGAAAGTTTTGGTTCTATCCAAGTAAAAGGCCAATGCTTGCCTAACACCCAGTGTGTGTAGCATAGTTTCCTGCTGGTTGCTGTGTGGCTTTGGGAAGGAGGAGGAAAAGTGGATAGGTTGGTTCAAATGGAAGGAGGGTGGTACCTTAGGTGGGAATTTTGGGTGTGTGTGTAATGTGACCTTGTCCTTATGAAAAACCTGCGTACAGAGGGTATGTCATTAAGGCTCCTGTTTCTCCTACTTGTCAGGCAGACGTGATGATGATGAGAAATGCTGTTTTCATAGAGAGGTGGATGTTGGAACACATTGCCATGGGCTAAATGGTGGTCTGGTGAGACAGCGCAAGATGAGGCTGGGATCCCAAGGTCAAGTGGGATGTTGCAAGTGAGGGTAGAGGTTTGAAAGGCCCTGAAGGAACCGCTTCATGATTGTGTGGGTAAATATGAAGCAGGCATCTATCTTGGGATGAAATGCTGTGATGGCAGCCAAATGCACATGAACACAGCTTGTGGATAAGTCCGATATTTTAAAATATAAGATATAGTCTGGGATGAGTGGTAAACGAGTGAGACATGCCCACTGGTTCATCAAGATCAGACTGTCTCCCATTTGTGGAGGTAAGTACGGCAAGTCGTGTTGAGTCTGGTATTTAAGAGAACCTCTCTTACTGCCTCTGAACAGGTGGTCTCAACCCTGAAATCATGAAGTAGCCATGCTTTCAGATGAAGGAGTTGTAGGTTGGGATGAAGGATTTGGCCTGCGTCTTGTGAGACGAGGTGTGGAATCAACTGTAGGATGACGGGAGGACATACCAGCATGTGAATGAGGTAAGGATACCAACTTTATCGTAGCCAGATTGGGGCTATAAGGATGACTCAGACTCTTTTCACTTATATTTTGTGAAACACCCTGAACAAGATCAGAAGAGATGGAAAGTCATTGAGCAGTGAGGCAACCCATGTAATAAGGAAGGCGTCTCCCATAGACCTGTGGCCAAGACCCACTCTCAAGCAGAATTGAGGACATTTGGTGTTCACTGGTGTGGCAAAGAGATCTATGTGGGGAAATCCCCAGTGGTGGAAAATGTGTTGAAGGACCCCTGCATGCAGTTCCCACTCCTGGTCTTGCAAAGATCATCTGCTCAGAGAGTCTGCCATAGTGTTCTGGTGCCCTGGCAGGTATATGGCTGCAATGTTGATGTAGTGTTGGATACACCAGTTCCACAATTTCAGTGCTTCCAAGCAGAAGGAGTGGGACCACACTCCTCTTGTCTGTCGATATAGAACTTGCAGGCAATAGTGTCTGTTACTACCTTTATGATCCAATGTCTGATTAGTGGTAGGAAATGTCGGCACATGTTGAGGACCACTCACAACTCTAGCAGGTTGATATGCATAGAGAATTCCACAGGGGACCATTTTTCCTGCATCGTGTGAATCTGAAGATGTGCTTCCCAGCCAATAAGGAGGCGTGAGTTGTTAGTATTAGGGACAGTGTCAGTTGGAGAAAAGGGACCCCCCCATACAGACATTTTGGGGTTGCGTCCACCATTGTAGTGAGTCCTTGATCTTGATAGGCATGGATAGGAGTTTGTGAAGATTGTGTCTGTGAGGTACATACCCTGAGCATAGCCATGCCTGGAGACAGCGCATGTGTAACCTGGCATGCCTTATCACGAATCTGAGTGCTGTCATATGATCAAGCAATTGAAGATACATCCTGGTAGAGATCTGTGGGCTTGTTCTTACTGTGAATACGAGGTTGAAAATGGTGGAAAATCTGTGAGCTGGAAGGAAGGTACTGATCTGTGTCACATCCAGGTATGCCTCAGTAAAAATCGAGGTGTTGTACCAGTGAGAGTACCAATTTTTGTTTATTTGAAGGCTGAGGCTTGAGAAAAGGTCCATTGTCTTTTGTATGGCATGAATTGCACCAGGTTCAGATTGGGCCTTGAGGAGACAGTCATCTAGGTATGGAAAAATGATGATGCCCTCTTTGGGCAGGTAAGCTGCAACTACTGCAAGAACTTTGGAGAATACCCAAGGGATTGCAGAGAGTCTGCAGGGTAGTAGTTTGTATTGGTAATGATCAATCCCCAAGACAAATCTGGGGACTGTCTGAGAGCAGGATGTATGGTGATGTGGAAATAAGTATCTTGAAGGTCGAGGGCCAAGAACTGGTCCCCGTTTCAGTGCTGGGATAATGATTGATAAATGTGATAATCTTGAAGCATTGCAGTTTGACTAACTTACTGAGGTTTTGTAAATCCAAGATTAGCCTCCATCGCTCAGATTTCTTTTGGATCAGGAAATAGTTGGAATAAGAACCCTTCCCTCTGTGTTGCATGGTTCTATGATCCCAGTCGCAGAAGGTGGTTTATTTCTTCCCACAGAAGGTGTTCATGAGAAGGGTGTCTGAAGAGGGACGGTGAGGGGGGTAAGTGAGAGGGAAGGATAGGAAAGGAATGGTGTACCTACCCTTTGTTGATTATTTCCAGGACCTACTTTTCTGAAGTGATTTGCCACCATGATGGATAAAAGGGGTGAGGCGGTTGCCAAACTAGTGGGTTGTTGAAGATAGGTGCAGCAACTAGAATGGGGAGAGGCTTCTCAGGGCCTCAATCAAACCTGCAAAATTATTATTTAGATGAAGGCAGGTGAGAGGTAGTCCCAAGGCAGCGTTTGTCCGTGCTTCAGAGAAGGTCTCGGTCATCATTATTGTGTGTCATATTGTTGGTGGGGAGTGAAAGATGAAGGTCAGGATATCAGGATAGGCTGGTACTTCCCCTGATGTCTCTTTGGTGCTGGTAGATATATGCTGAAGGAACAAAGAGTTGTCCTAGAATCGTTTAGGGCATATAGTGACTCATCTGTGCACTAGGCAAATAGTTTGGATAGGGTAGATCTTTGACTGTGGTCTGTACGTCTTTAGGGAATCCTGAAAGGTGGAGCCAGAATGCGCTTGTCTCATTACGATGGCTGTTGCTATGGTGCGAGCAGCTGTATCTGCAGAGTCCAGAGAAGTTTGCAGTGCCATGCGGGCCAGAAGGTGTCCTTTAGACATGAGGGCTTGAAATTACTCCTTTTTGTCATCAGGTAGATGTTGGCAGAATTCCTGCATTTTGGAATAATTCATGTAATGGTATTTGGCCATAAAAAGCCTCATAATTAGCGATACCGAACTGGAGTGTTGCAGAAGAATATGCCTTGTGACCAAACAGGTCTAGTCGCTTCCAGTTCCTATCCGGGGGTCATTCCGGAATGGTCTTGGCAACCTCTCTCATGTACTGTGTTGATGACCAATGAGTTTGGAGTAAAGTAAGAAAAGAGAAATTCTAAGTCCTTTGCAGGTATATAATATTTCTTATCTGCACACTTGCATGTTGGCAGGATGGATGCCAGAGTCTGCCAGAATACTTTGGCAGGGTCCAACAGGGCCTCGTTTATAGGGAGGACTATTTTGCTGATGTGGAGGCATATTACACACACACACACACACACACACACACACACACACACACACACACACACACACACACACACACACACACACACACACACACACACACACACACACACACACACACACACACACACACACACACACACACACACACACACACACACACACACACACACACACACACACACACACACACACACACACAATCGTTGTGGCTCTTTGACTTCCTCCAGAAGGAACTGGACAGCCTCCATAATCCTGTGGAACAGTTCTTGGAAGAATTTGAAGTAATCTGCCAATGTAGGAGGTGGTGGCATGATGGCCTCATCAGTGAACAAGGAGGAGAAGAAATGGAGAGGTGGTGTCATCTCCTCCTCTGTTTCTTCCCATTGTTCCTCCATCATCACTGGGTCAGTCTCAGGTGGTCGAGAGAAGCATGAAGATGGTGAATGTTAGTGTGTCAGCTGGTGTTCTATGGGTGATTTGGGAAACTGTGTCCTGTACATAGCCCAAGGATCCGAATAGGTCCAATGTGGACGAATTGGTACATGAAGTTGCATGCAAGGGGGTCCGTACCAGAGTCCTGGTTCGGTTCCAGGTTCTGGGTTCCAGGGATGGGTCGTGGGTTGCCTTTGTGCATGTTCTGAGTATGCAGATGGTACAGAATATATCTCCTCCTCTTCGTCATCTTAATCACTGGGGAAGATGATGCAGTCTCTGGTGATGAAGGGGAGTAATGTTGTGACTTTGGGGAAGAGGCATGAATTATATGGGGCTTGCTATAAAGAAGAGGGGAATCCGGCGTAACAGAGACGACCAGGTCCATCGGATACCTGAACTCCTGTGGAACTGGCAGAAGCATCATCGGCACTAGTGGGTGTTTGGCAAGCGAAGAAACTGTCAGTGCCAGAGGTGGAGGTATTCCTCAAGTGGCCAGGAGACAGTGTAGAGGGTTTAGTTGGTGCCAAGGGCATTATCAGTGCTGGGGTATCCAGTGTTGTTTAGATGAGGAACACGGTGCCAGTTTAGTAGGGTTCGCACTATACTTCTAGACACCAAGAGACAAAGTGCCTGCCAGTGGTCCTGCCTCTCTATGGTCCTAGGATCTCATTTTAGATCCAGAACTGGAAGTGCCCAGACAGTCTTAAGTGTTAAGTCACTGAAGATGATAAGGCTACTGACCTCAGAGGGCAGAGTTTCTTCTGAGGTGGTTCCATGGAAGGCGATGTAGCAGCCCGTTTTTTCCAATCTGAGTGGGAAAGAGAGGATTTCCTCTTAGCTGGTCGTGGTGAGTGGGGGTCGGCTGATGATCAAGCCGAGGATGAAAGCTACGCAGGAGAGGTATTCAGGCTGGGATCCGAAGCTGGTCACAAGGAATTCTCCATGAGGAGAAGTTTTAATTTAAAGATCACAATTTTTTCAGGTCCAAGCACTCAAGTTGATGCAGTAGGAGCACTTCTGTGGGACATGACCTTCACCAAGGCAGCAAATGCACCTTAAGTGATCGTCACTCACTGGAAAGGCTTTCAGAAAAGAGAGGCACCTCTTGAATCTGGGGGATCATAGCATATTCCTGAGATGGAGAGGTCCCAATGAGGGAGGGTGGGAAAATGGGAAGCATCAGGTAACGGGGTGGAAAGAGAATGAAAAGATTTTGTTTTGTTTTAAGGGTGAAAAAACACTTGGAAACAACTAGATACTAAGGCAAACAAGAGAGGAGTATAGCTAAAGGCTAAGTAAGAAGGGCTCTGCTTGTGCATTCTGTCCCAGACCAAAGGCAGTTGAGAAGGAACTGAGGGTGGTTGGACTGCACAGTGCTATATATAGATGCCACTCAGCATGAGACAGTGAAGAGTGCATTTGCAGCTCAACAGGCACTGCTACTGAAGATCTCCGATCCCAGGTGCAAGAGGTGCTGCCACACCTACTGTGGAACACCCAAAGGGACGCTAGCCAAAGAAGAAAAGATGACAGTGTAATATACTTATTTTTAAAAGGACAAAACTTTTGTCACATTAAAGACAACTAAAATACTAAATACTTTCTTAATATTATTTTTCCATGTAAGCAATTGGTGTAGTTGCCACATGGATGTTAAGTGAATGTAAATGAAAAGGGAGCTAGCTGGCCCTTCAAGATACCTTTCTGTGATCCACCCTATGAAAAACTTGAGAATCCCTGGGCTAGAAGCTTATTTCATACCACATGCAGAGGGTGGATGAGGTGTAGGAGAAAACAGAACATGATAATATGAGAGCTGAGGTTAGAAACCAATCAACAGATCTGCATTGAGTTCTTTTGCATATAATAGCATATAAATTACATGCAACACTTCAGGAAATATGCAATTTTACCTTTCAGCCTAGGTTTCTGTACATAGATATACCTGATTTTCCTTCTTAACTCTCTGAAGTTGCTCCTGTAACCTGTCATTCTCCTGAGCTAATGATTCTCTGTCCCTGCCAGTCTGAGCAAGTTCATCATTGGTTTCATCCAGTTGTTGATGCAATCTGGTGATATCCTCCTCACAGATGCAGAGAGCTTCAGTAGACTGCCTATGCAACAAAGAAGACAGGATGTAACAAGCACTTATAACAATAATCATTAACCCTACCTGAGTGATATATTTCCAAGGAATTAAGAGTTTGCAAATAAACACTGAACAAACCAGTTATAAAACAGTAAGTGACATACTTAATAAGGTAATAAGCTACAAATAATTTATGTTAAAATATTTAGATTTCAGTGTCTAGACTAACAATGCAATATTTTCACAGATTTGATAGTTGTCAAATTAAAACCTCTATGATGCTGTACTTGGACTCAGACTTACTTTGATGATTTCTCCATCTCAGAAATTAGATTCTTCAAACCTGAAATGGTCTCTTCCTTGAAAAGAGATAAAAAGTTAAATAAAACTTGTTTCTCCTCAGTTAGTAAATGAAAAGGATTGAGCAAAATCAGAAATACTACTTTTCTTCTGGCTCATTTGGCTCTCCAGTATTTCAATGCTTGATCTAATTGTCTACACTGAAACTTAAAAGCTCATTCTGGTTTTACAAAACTTCACCATACAATTTACAGAGAATCACTATGCTAATATTATACAGTACTTTGACTTAAAGACAATAAATCACTATGGCCAGGACTTGTAAAAGTCTAATCACCTACTTGCCACTGGGAAGTGGAGGTACCAATAATATTAACTTCTGCAGAATCTAAATTTTCCTTTGTTTTAGAATTTACACTACTTCATCCTCTGGTTATAAAGATAATCTCCTTAATGTGGATCAAATGCTAACAGACGCAGTGCTATCTTGCTAAGACTTCTGACAGTTAGCTCTATCTTCTCATAGCTTTCCTATAGTGCAGCTAAATGAAAACTAACCAGACTGTCAGCTTTTACTGCTGCCATTTAATTCTGTTGAAGGAAGGGAGAGCAGGGATACTAACAATAATCAAATAAATTTCATTCTGCTGCCTTTTGGAAAAACTATTAAAAGCAGCAGAGGCAGGCTGGGGAAGAGGAACCAAAACTGAATGCAGATAGTTTCCCATATCAGAGCAAAACAACATGATGATCTTGCATGCTGATTCATTGACACAAATTCATTCATGATTCAGGAGCCCAGTCAGTGGAGACACTGAATTCCTTACATCTGCTGGAGCCGCTAAATTGACAAGAAAGTCAGGCAGCTAGAGCCCAGCTGCCCCCTGCTCCTCTGGGGAATCGGGAGGGGAGAAGCCCTGGGTGGCTTCCCCTGGCTCCTAGCAGGGAATGGGCAGTGGGGAGGTGGGACATCCCAGAGTCTGTAAGGCAACTGGTCTCCTGGCAGGGAGCTGCCAGCGGAGCTGAGAAACCGAGCTCTCAGCTCCCCACACTGCCCCTCTTAGGTTGGTGGAAATGCTCCTGGTGAGGACGCGCACCACCAACCCAAGGAGGGTAGTGTGGACATCAGTCACCACAGTAATTAATGACAGGGCATTATTGTCCCCTAACACAGGTCGACTTATCTTTGTAATATAGACAAGGCCTTAGAAGGAAAGCTTAAAAGAGTTAAATATGTAATGTTTGGTTACATAAAGCTGAGGGTATGTGACTGCAGTTCAGGCAGACATACACATTCTATATGCTTGCTTTAGCCATGCTAGCATTGATAAAACTAACAGTGCAGAGGGGGTGGTATGGGTTTTATTGCATGCTGTACAAACCCCACCTGGAATTCTGGGTACCTACTCGCACTGCTGCCACATCTACACTGCTACTTTTAGCAACACTAGTATGGGTATATCGACCTGAGCTGCAATCACACCTTGGATTGCAGTAAAGAGACATCCTAAGGGGAGATGCTGAAGACTTTAGCCCTGTGAAGGTACCACTTGCACTACAAACTGGAAATATACTATAACCATTTCAAGGGATAATGAAGTTGTAACTACATCACCAATTTGGCTGTATTTGTTATATAAACGAGCCCTAGAAGAGAAAATTAAGTCTGAACTTCAAGAAAAAGTTTCTAAATGTGAAACTTTTTAGCCTGTTAGTTTAGTCTGCCTCACCCACGGAAAAGTGGTGAAAATCTCATTTCTTGGCATATTTAAAATTAGACTACAAAACACTGAGGATGGAGAGCTCAACACTGGCCTAACTTGGCTGCTATTGAAGTCCAGGGGAGTTTTTTATGGACTTTAATGGGAGGAGAGTTTGGCTAACACTGAGCATTTTTGAGGATCCCAACAATGAGCTGACCTAATGGGTCCTTTGCATATATAACAATTATAAAAAAATGTTTAACACTAACGAATCAATAATAAATTATATAGAAATTTACGTGCTAGAACATACTTTAGTTGCCAGGGTTTCTTGAAAGGAAGCAATTTTCTCAGTTTTTTCATCCATACATTCTTGTAAGGAGTCCTTTTCTGTATCCAGCTCAGCAATAGTTTCTTTGAGAATATGGATTTCTTCTTCTTGTGCAAGATTTTGTTTTGAAAAGTTATCTGCACATATAATCATAAAGGCCTCATTTTTATTCGCTCAATTTAAAATAATTATTTTCCATTTCATATAGCTAGCTACTCTTCTGAACCACAAGAAAACACAACAAAGGCACAGAACCAGCAAAACATTTAAGCACCATGGTAGGCACAGAAATAGTCCGACTGATGTCAATGGGACAATGCACATGCCAAAGCATATGCTTAAGTGCTTTGCTAGATCAGGGTCTAAGCAACTAAAGACTTAATGGAAATTTACCCATTTCTTGGGTTTTAGGGTTGTTTTAATTGCAAATATTAAGACCATTAAGACAATAACTAAGGTTAAGATTCTGTCATGGGTAATTTTAGTAAAAGTCAAGGACAGGTTGTGGGCAATAAACAAAAATTCATGGAAGCCTGTGATCTGTCCCTGACTTTTACTAAAAATACCCCAGGCAGGAAGTGGGTGAGGGGAAGGGGGGGAAGGGAGCTTAACTGTCAGAGCGCTGCTGGGGACTGGCCTCCGGCAGGTGCTCAAGCACCACTGCTGCTCTTACGGCAGGGGCTGACAGCCTCTGCTCCAGCCACAGGGGAGCAGACCTGAGCTTGGTTGCTGCTCTGGGAGCCCCAGGGGCCACTGCCCTGAGACTGCCCGCTGACCAACTGCTTCAGCAGCTGGCTCAGAGGCTGACCGCTGGCCATTGCTCCAGCCCCGCCACTGCTCCTGCAGCAAGGGCAGACTGACACTGCTCCAGCCCCAAGGGAGATGACGCAATCCCAGCCACTACTTCAGCTCTGGGACTGCTGCTCCGGTGGCTGCCGGCTGACAGTTGCTCCAGTCGGAAAAAGTCCCAGAGGTCCCAGAGAGTCACAAAATCCATGACTTCCGTGATAGAATCCTTAACAATAACTAATAATTCACTAATGTAAAATTAAAGTGCCTAGGAAATACGTTTAAAACAACAGCAAAGCAGAGTGCAAATTACAATATGTAAAGCTGGGTATTATTAAACTTTCTTGTCCATGCCCAAAACTTTGGTCTTCTCTGTTATGTTAAGACAAAGCGGTGTACTTGGGAGAGAAAGATCTATAAATGCTAATAATAAACCAAAAAATGACACTGGATTAATTATTCACCTACCCAATAGTAATCAGAATGAGTAACTAAAAAAAATTAACAAATTCATAATAAAATTTCATGGAAATATTGCAAGACACTTTCACTAGGCTGTAACTGAATTATATGACACTAAGGGTAAGTCTACACTACAGCTGGGAGCATGTGTCCCAGAAGACAGACACCATGCTAACTCTGCTCAAGTTAATGCTCTAAAAATAGTAGTGTGGCCATGGCAGCATGGCATGGCTGCTCGAGTATGATCACGCCAGACCCCCTGAGTATGTACGCGGGTGGCTAGCCCAAACCACCCACTGTGCTGCTGCATCCACTACTATTTTTAGTGTGCTAATTAGAGCAGAGCTAGCATGTCTATCAGTACTGGGAAGCACATTCCCAGAGGCAGTGTAGCAAAATATAGAGCAAACATAGATCATCCTCTATCTATAACTTGTGAGAAATTATCAAAGGTTCTAATAATTAACTAATGAAATGTTTTTGACACAAGAACTATGAATGCCTATGTGCATATGTATTACACACAATGCAACTACTACATTAAAAGAACATTATTAAGGCTGCAAGTCAAACACACAAAAGTTATGACAGACCAGAATTAAAGTTGCCTGTGATACTTTAGTTCAGTCCCCTTGTGTATGTGTTATCATACATCGTTTAGTGATATTTTCACAGGTTTTCCCCTGCTTCATTCAGTGTACAGAATAAGTGGTGCTCAATTAGTGAGCAGCTATTCAATATTTGTTTTTTCCTTATTGAACAAAAGTATGGCCCCAATCCTGAATTACTGCATACTATTCAGACCTTGCTCTGAAGACATAGTTACTAATTTCCTCCTCAATTTTTATATGGCACTCATCACTACAGTATCCGAGTGCTTCAAACATTAATTTAGTTTTACAACACCCCTGTGAGATGACAAGGCATTATTATCCCCATTTTACTGACAAGGAACTGAGGCACAAACAGATTAAGGTTAAAAGTATCCATTCATTTAGGGTGCCTAATTTGAGACACCTAGAACTTGATATTTCGGCATATGTAGCATTATATCGCACTTTATATGTTCAAAGCACAACTTGCATTGAATTCCATTGCAGACATGAATGCTCACCAATTCTGCAAATCAGACCCCACCCAGGGTCTCAGGTTTGGCACCCAGAAAATAAAGAACAAATGATTAGTGACCACCTGTAAAAAGTTTGGTTTAAATGACTGTCCTAGCATCAGAAGCAGAGAGAGAATCCAATT
Source organism: Emydura macquarii macquarii (assembly GCF_026122565.2). NCBI lineage: Eukaryota > Metazoa > Chordata > Testudines > Chelidae > Emydura > Emydura macquarii. The sequence goes on from NW_027132344.1 coordinate 3,703,608, forward strand.
CCATATGGCAGCATTTAGCTGCCTTAACTATGAGACCACCCTTTCTGCAATCCCCTGCCTCATTCACCACACACCTTCCAATGGAAGGGAACCCAAATCGCTTGGGAGCCATGGTAATTATATGTAATTCAGCCTTTTACCTCTAGGTCACCATTTTAAATACCCCCTAAATCAGTTATTAGTCTGTGATGGCTATTTGGGACTTTCAGTTTATGCCTGGATGCCTTTGAGGAGCAGTGGACGCTGTCAGGGGTTCTCTGTTCAATGTCCCTGTCTGAATCCCTGATTCTTTATCTTTTATTATCTATCTTTATCTATTATTCTTTACCTCACTCCTGCTCCTATTTTTTCATTTGTTGCCTCAAGTACTCACTTGTAGCCTGGGATTAGTGCTTCCTTCCCCTTAACTGAGGGAGTGGGCCTTTAGTTATGGGTGGGCCTAGACCTGCCTTCCCCAGTGGTACAAATACTACACACCTTCCAAGGGGTACTCTGCAACCCTGGGGCCCCTTTCCGATCTCTTGTTAAGTCACATCTCCAAGCAGAGTTCCTCTGGGCACTGTTCCCTGACTCCTTAGATGTCTCTGAGGGGCAGTGGGTGCTTTCGGGAATTCTTTGTGTTGTGTCCCATTCCGGTTCCCTAACTTTTAGCCTTTGACCTTCATTCCTGTCCCTGTTTTGTTTTGTTTTGTTCATTTGTTCTCCCCAGGATTTACTTGTGGTCTGGGTTCAATGCCCCCATTGGTTGAGGGCCTTTAGCTTTGGGGCATGGTTAGGGCCCCTCTGTCTCCCAGCAACCACAATAGGAACACATCTTCCAACTTCTGCAACAAATGAAGTAGGGGTTCTACAGACAACCATTTATTTCACAACATAACCCTTTGACAGACACCCAGCATGACAAATTTCAGTCCAAATGGCTAAAGTGTGCAAAAGTCATAAGCAACTGAAAACAAAGTATCATATAATAGAAAATGTTGGGCAATCTTAACTGTAGGTTAAGTTTGTGTCACCTATAGTAAGTTTTATTTCCTTTTTGCAAACTGCTGCATTTTACCTCGGTGAGTGCAGATGATGTTGACTGTGATCTAGAAAATGGTTAGCCAGTGCTATATAACTGGGCTCTAGTTTAGTCAGTGGTCCTCAAAATGCCCCACTATTCCTGTACCCATTTATTTTACTCCTGTCTTGAGCATATTACTCTGTACCACATTTGAAAATTTATTCTGTCTACTTATATCCTTAATTAAAGAAACAGTCCTGAAAGGTGTTGTCTCTGCACCTTGCAGAACTAGGGGCCAAAGTTTGTTAAGCAAATATTACTGATGAGCCCAAATAAACCAGATGGGTAACAAAACTTATTATTTAACTAATAGTATGAGTAGTTACAGCAGTTTATCAGGAACAACTTTATTGATAATCATCTTAATTATGCTGTCTGAGGTAGGGAGAAATTTTCAGTTTTTAGAAGGAGTTAAGTTGTTTGCTTTTTTGTCAATGAAAGTAAGAAAAAAATTAGTGTTTTGCGGTAACCATTTGCTTTCATCTAACCATAAAATAAAAGACTATTTTAATTTTGAATTTCTGGTGACAAATTAATTGTTTTGTACTACTGAAACACTTAAAATAGTACATAATTGAGTAAACATTGTATATAGCATGGAAGGAGTGAGAGAAAGCAATACTACCATTAATTTTAATAAAAAAGTATTTATTTAAAAACCTTTATATTTAACTCACCAATTTTTTCATCCAAAAACATAATTTTCTCCTGGGTAAGCTGTAATTCATATTTTTTTTTAGCAAGATGTCGCTGTGTTTCTGAAAGACTCTGTTCTGTCTTTTCATTCAATAAGCTGTAGAAGTATAAGAGTGACAGCATTAATACAAACATTGTATATTAATATGGCTTTTCCCACATTTTGTAATGTCACTATAACTACCAAAGTTAAGTAAATCAGCATTTCTTGATATTTTAAATAATCTCGGCTATTGCACCATCTTAGTCTACCTTTAATTATTAAGGCCAGTCCATTCCTATGAAGAATCCCATAGAATTAGAGGGATTTGGAGAGAATAGACAGTTCAAAGGATTAGAGGAAGATTAACAAGCTTTTAATCAACTACAAGCTCTGTTTAGAAAATGCCTAAGACTGGAATGGGCAAACGGCTATAAGTCATGACTGAGATGCACTGATAGAGCTATACAGTGAAGCTTATACCTGCTCAAACTGTGCTTTGGAACTGGAAAGAGCTATTAGTGCTTCTTTGGGGTATAACAACAATAACAATCTTAAAAATAATTGAAATTAAGATAAAGAACACAGATTTTTTGATGGTGCTCATGAAGCTGAGTAGCTTTTGAGCAGGTTTCTCAAATATTTTCATAATGCAGTTCACATCTTAAAAGAAAGAAAGTGTATTGTGGGCCAGCCCCACTTGCATTCACAATTCTGTGGGGCAGCTCCCTTTTGTCTATCACAGACCTGTTTATAATAGTGCAACATTCACATGGCAACTACAGCAATTGCTTGTAAGGAAAAGTAATATTAGGCATCTATTTATGTATTTGAACTATGTTTAAGGACATAAGAATTTTTACCCTTTTGTAAAAGAATCTATCTTTCCTTCCAATTTGTTCTTCTCTCTCCTGTACATGCTTCTGTGCCACCTTGCCTCTTCTTCCCCACTTCTCCGTACATGCTTCCTTTTTGTTTGATCTTTCTCCCAGCCACCTGGTTCTCTTCTTCCCTCCAGCACATGCTGCCCAACTTGTGTTCTTCCCTATAGTCCTCTCCTGAGGATGGCTCATAGCTCATCCCACTAGTGGCTCTTAGTAATGGCTAGAAGCTCCAGTCCCACTGGTAGCTCTAGTCCTTGAAAGAAGCTCCAATTTCATTTCCTCCTCTTGGAGCCTTTCTCAAGGACAGAGAGAGGGCAGCTTGAGGAAACTGAAATACATTTCATGTAATGGCCAGGTTGTTTTGTTTATTTACTTCAATTTATAGAAGTAAAAAAAAAAAAATCTTTAAAAAGGAGTTTCAAAACAAATCAAAATTAGTACTGACCCAACACTATCCAACAAAACTTAACCCTTATCAACTCCTAGAAAAATCCCTAACCCAACATAAACCTCAATCCCCATCAAATTTCACCTTTCACAGAGAAAATAGATATGCCTTGCAGCATCCTCTGAAGATGAACAAACCTAAGCTATATCAGACCAAGGTGAAGGCTAGGGAAGCTGAGGGATCCTCATGAGAACAATGTCATGAGCTCCTTCTTTAAATTAACAGAATATTTTTGAAACAGTAGTTTTAATGTATATACTTTTATTTACCTGAGTGAAGCACATTCTGCTTTTTGCCTGCTGAGCTCACTTTCTGAATCCAGTGCCCTTCTCGCCAATATTTTCATCTCCATTTCCACAGAATCTATGGTCTCTTTCATCAGTGCCATCTCTGATATTTGTTCCAAACGTTCACTGTCAAGCTATAGGAGTAACACGACTAGACATTAAGAACTGCAGAAATCTACCTTGTATAGAGCATTATTTCTGTTAGTTCAAATTCTACTCTGATTTGTATTGTAAATCTTTTATTTCAAAGGCAGATATCCACAGCATCATCTGTGTTCAAGGCCTGATTCAAAACCCACTGATCAATGGAAAAAAATCAGAGTGTGCTTCTCATCTTTCTTGTAGTATTATCTATGTACTTGACCCAGAGCAGCAGTGGCAAAACTATACTATTTGCCTGAGACAGATCATAGAAAAAAAGAGAGTTATTGGGTCATATCTTTCAGCTCTAGGGTAGGTTGTTCTGTTAGTGAAAGTCTTGATTTGGTGATTATGCCCAACCGTAAAAGTCATATGGTGCCTAAAAAGAGTTAAAAATCACAGTGTGGCATGATGTAACACAAAATGTTGCAACATGATGATAAGTGATGATGAGTGAAAGAATCACAGTGGAATAAAATCACTGCATCATCCAGAGAGGTTATGGCAGAGCATAAGGCAACAATATAAACCTTTTTAAGCTACCCCTGTAGTTTCCTCAGTTCTGTAGTCCAGAAACAAAGAATCTCAATTTGGATTCCCTATGGACCAACATTAAAATCAGATCATTTAAAAAGATGACAGTTTGATTAGTAAAAGGCTTCATCTTAATATTCAAAGAAATCACCTGCTCTAATTTATTTAAAGATTTAGCACTCTAAGAAAAACACATCCTACATATTCTCCACCTTCTTCTCTCTTCTAGATTACCGAGTCACTAAATTACTCTGATCAATGGTCAAATTATTTGAGAGCAAATCAATAAGACTCCTGTACATTCAGCAACTTTCTCAACATTAAAATGACAAGACCTGAATATCGAAGTACCAACCTCCATGTTTATCAAGTAAGTTGCAGAAACAAAAGGCTGTCTCTTAGCCAGTGGGATTCTCAAGAGAATGCAGAGTACACAACACGTATTTAAACTTATAAGTAATGTTCAGTTACTGGTATATTAGAACCACAGCACTTTGGGAGCAATACAAGCTTCAATTACATTCTTCAATATGGATGCATTACAGTTTTTTTACTTCAAACGCAAATCTTTGAAACTATATTTAAGATGTACATTTCCTTCATTAATGTTTTTCTTTTCAAATTGAGGGCTCAATCCTGCAAACTCTTTTCTCACCTGAATAATCAAATTAATTTAAATGGGCATAAACAGTTACTCATATATGCCCTTAGAAGAGCTGGCTCTAAAACTATACCTGCAGACCTTTAACCACAAATGTCACCTTTATGACGTTAATAACAATTCTGTTCGTAATCAAGAGATATTTTCCTTACATTATGAACTGTTGATTCCAGCTCTTCAATTCTCTGTTCCAGGTGAGCCTTCTCATTAAATGCAGTTTCCTGGGCAATCTGTTTCAAACAGCAACAACAACAACAAAAATACATACAAAATGTTACTTTTAAAGTTCACTGCATACATTTAATATAACCACTTATTTACTAAATGGACACCATATTGCAAATTTAACTATACTACTATACTATAATAAGCTTGGATAAAAATCAAACCTTTAACCTCTCCCTGAGGCTATCTCGTTCTGTGGTCATCCTTCGGAAGTCAGAAAGAGCTGTATCCCTTTCAGTCTCCACACGCCTTAAGATAGCCTGGGCTGTCACAGTAGTTTTGGGAGTCTTGGGGGACTTGATAACATCTCTGCGAAGTCGGGATATTTCTTCCTGTGCCTGTTATTTTTAAACACAATATATTGGAAATATGCAACAGATAATGTAATTTATTATGAACTACATTTTTTCCATCAAAAATTTTCCAACAAAACTGTTTTTTTTAAACAGATAATTGGATTTTTCACTCAGTGTTTTTGCAAAAGATGTCTGCTTTCTGCAGAAAATTTAGATTTTTCATTTAAAAACTAAGCACCTGAACATTCCAATGATGCACCACCTGTTCTCATCAAGGAAGAACATGGTGCATGCATGGGAAATATAGCCTGAACAGGAAGCTTGACCTATAGAAGAGAACAGAAGCATGAGGCACCCAAACTACAACTCCCATAAGCTGCTGCAGTGGTATGTCCAAATCAAACTATTTATATTTTTGGCAGAAATATTTCCAGTTTTGATTTTTCAAAAAGTCAAAATTTTCAAAAAAATCTGATCAATATTAATCACAAGACGTGGCTAGTGATATAAGTGCACTTCAGCAATGTTGTGGGTAATGCATCTGAATGCAATGACTCAGATATGCATTCTTCAATTCAGGAAAGTATTCAGGACAGCACTTATGAATGGGCTTAAATTGAGTCAAAGGGACTTAAACACCTGCTAAGTGCCATCCTGAAAAGGAATAAACTTCAACCAACCACAGAAGTTTCCAGAGTAGATGAGACCTGAGACCTAAGAACAAGACTAAAATAATTTCTTCTTTAAAGTGTTGCAAATATTATTTTTCCAATGTCCTTCAAACTCCTGTGAATATGATTACCCGATCATAAAGAATGATGATTTTGTCTCTCTCAGCTGTTAGAACCTTGATGTTACCCTGAATTTCTGCCATGTGGCGCTCATATTTTTCCAGCACTGACTTAAATTCTTCACGTTCTCTGAATATTTTCATAACTTCTGGATCTGAACTCATTCCCTTAAAGAATGTCAAAAAAGTTGAATGATGAGAAACAAATTTGCACATTTCCTAATACTTTAGGTTTTGAAACTATTACACACATATACCAAGTAAAAAGCCCAGCACTGAACAGACTCAACACAATCAAAACTACATGTATGCATGTCTATCAATATTATTTACTAAATAAAAACATTAAATGGAGGTTGGAAATCCCTTTCATATGCAAAAACTCAGTCTCCTATCAATCTGACTCAATGTTCTCTACTCATTTTATATCATGGAACTAAAGAGTTTGATTCACATTGTTCTGAGCAAGTAATTACCTATCTATCACAAAATTATTTTTATTAAACACCTTAGGAAGTATTTAAATTTAATAACAATAAGACTTAAGAAGTGTTTAAAGAGGTAAATCCAGAAAAAGGCAGTGCTTAGTCTCGTGTGAATTGCCTCAGGTTGCCATCCATATTCATAACTAATAGACTATTTTATCATTGAATGTGGATTTGGAGCCAAGTCCAATGTTAGGGATTTCAGTACAAAATAAATGCATGACTGCTATACTGTAATATACTCCAAGCTTACCTGGATAGGTGAAGAATGTTTTGAAATGCTGCTACGAGTGGGACTGTGCTTAGGACTTGAAGATGTGTTTCGAAACATCTTCCTCAAATTCTCAGCTTCACTTTTATAATAATCTCTGTCTTCCTCCAATGTCTTGATAAAGGTATCAAGTCTTGAAGGAGACTTCCCTAGTGTTTTTTCAGTTTCTGTTTCTAAAATAACCTTTTAAGTGCCAAATGAAAAAATGTGTTAATTGAAAAATAATATTTAAAAATGTAATGCACTTACATTTCAACACAAAATGGATAAACATACTCTTCAAAAATATTAAAGTGAACTGCTTGTTTTAAAATAAATGTGGATTTATTATTTTGAAGTCCTGAATATCTGCACTTTCACATTTTGAAACATTTTCCCAAGTATGAGTATGTCATTCTATAGTTGATCTAACAGGATGTTCAGTTATTTAGTTTCCTCCATCTTTTCTCTTAACTGCTTTTCCTTTTACAAGAGTTCTCCTTGAAACTTTCAGCATCCTAAACATAACAAAGATTGTGTACTTAGATGGTAACCTGAGAATGCTCCCTGCTTAAAAAGAGCTAAATAAACTCCAAGACAAAATGGGGAAGTGATGATTAATTATTGAGACATTACAACCAAGTTAACATGAAGCACCATTAAACTACTGACTTATTACTGACTAATTAGACAGCAGTGTCTAATTATTATAATTATTACTACTACTACCTCTAGTAAAAACATGAGGCTATCATGTCTGGTGTTGGTAATGGATGGTGAATTTTGAAGGTGGTAGTAAACTGGAGTGTAGGTAACTATGTTCATTAAAGACCATCTGCAAAGAAAAAACTGGGTTTGAGGTTTTGGGTATGTTTTTTGGTTGCTTTTTTATGATGTGTAAAGAAGATCTACACATATTATTCTGCTTGTTTTTTACTTTAGAAATACTAGGAATGTCAAATAACATCTTCCCTACTATTGACTGGGAACTTTTTGGAGGTCTCAGATGTGGACTGTGGGTTTTTTTAAAGCCTTTATTTGAGCAGCAGAGGTGCTGAATCTTTCACAATGATATATTTTCTCCCAAGTGTTTCTAATGAATTTAATGTTAATACACATTAAACTGAATAAGAATCACTTTCTCTTTCACTCAAATTTGACCTGATTAAAGTCCCTGATGTTATAAATTTATTAATTCTCCAGTCATCCACAGAATCTTTCAGGAAAAACAGGATATACAAAACTTGAATTTCTAATGGAAAAGAAACGAAGCAGGGAAAGAGGACTGAAAGGGCTTTTTAAATATCATCCAACAGCAATAAGTGCATAAACCAAATGTTTAGTTTTTCAAGTCACCTTTAAAAATTGTTGAACACTCATGAAATAAAATCTGTACACTATTCCTGTGTTTTGGCTGACTAAGACAAACCCATTTCAATGAGTTAATTTAATCACACAAGTAGATAGATACATGTGCGATAAATACATGTCTCAAGTTAGCACAACTATAACAACACAAAAAGTTTATTTTGCTTGGCAACATTCAATGACAAAATCACAGGAAAATGTTTCACTGGCCCCAATTCTCAAGGGCTCTTAATGCCCACAATTCTTACTCATGGGATCAAAGCCATTAAGGCCCTAATCCTGCTGTGGGTCCTCCCACAGGGAGCTCATTGAAGGATTGGGGTGTAAGAAGCAAGTGTAATGACCAAAAGCTTTATACTGTTAACATGGAAATTTGTGAAAAAGCTTAATGCTGTAGTATGGTGATCTTGACAACTTCAAAAAATTACTTCCCAGTTAAACGAAGGTATCTATTATGCTAATCTAATCTGGAAGCAAGTTTTATAACCCACTGTGTAATCCAGAAGATTTTCTTGCTGATAAATTGCTTATCAGACTTTTATACAAATTTCTATATATTTCCAAATATCATTGTTCAGTGTTAGGGTTATTAACATTTGGGGAAGATAGAATATTAAAATAAATATTTAAAGGACAAAATTCTGGCTGGCTCACTTATATGCAGAATTCTGTTTTAAGAGTATTCAAAGCAGTGAAACAATTTGGATTTTGTAGGAAAGTTAATGAGACTCTCAAAAACAAAAAGACATTCCAAGTGCATTGAAAGATAAGGGATATATTCTAGTCTATTTAAAGAATGAGAATTACAAATGTGCACTGAAATGGAAATATTCTTCATAATCTTTCTATTTTATTGAACCAGGAAAAAATAAAAGACAATTAAGTATACTTGTTCTTTGAAAGTAATAACCTACATAATTGCATAGCTGCAAAAATACTAAGAATACATATTAAACTTACAGATTTAAGTATTTTGATTGTGTGCTCCAATTTTCTAATATTGTTTTGCTGGCATCTAATCTGAGTCTAGAATAAAAAGTAATAAAAATTACATTTATTTATTTACAGGTAGTAAACCGAAAATACAGGTGGTTTTTTGCCCAATTTTCTTATTCTTTTGAAGCATTTATTTAGAACTCTCTTCTAGGTTGACTGGACTGGAGACATACTATTTAATGAGAGGAGCCTTTAAAGAATTAACTAGGACACAAGGGTGCAGTCAATCAGAATTTTGCATGCATACTTTGTACAGGATCAAGACAAAGAAGGAGCAGTAGCTGTCTGGGGGAGCACAAGGTCTGCTCACATGGATACAAGGCATGACTGGGCCTTCATGGATTTTCTGGTTCTAAAGTAAATTACAAAATCGGAGGCTCTGGATGTCTTCTCTTATGTCAGATACTCTTTTCTCCCATTTTATTTAGATGGTCCCAAAATTTAGTTCAATATCTGGGACTACTTCCTCTAATTTACTACAAACTCATTCTCTAAATATTCACTTCAGGAAAGACCCTCAGCTTGTGTAAACTGGCATAACTCCACTTATTTCAGTTGAGCTATGACAATTTACATCAGCTGAGGATCTGACCCTTTTTTTAATAAATTCAACAAGCTATAGAACACTTGTGCGCACTCTCTCACTTTCATATATAGAATTGACTGAAATGATATTCTTTCCTCATCTACTGAATACATTCAAGATGCAAGATCTCAAAAGGTTCAGTCCTATATTTGAATAATTTATTTAGGGTAAGGAAAGGGTTCTTGTATTGCTCTGGAATGAATTCAGGTTTTTATTTTGAGCTCAGAGAAGCTAATTTTCGATATTTCAGGCTCCACAGCAGCACAGCCCAAATGTGTTAGATCAGTGATCTTCACTATTTTTCAAGCAGGGGCCACTTTGGCAAAAAACCTTCAATGTCAGAGCCACATCAACTATGAAATTAACATGTTGGTTGCTATGGTAATATTAAGGTTATATTACAACTGATATACTTAGATGTACTTATTGGTGCACATCGTACCATGTGGTCAATGTGACATGTAAAGAAGGTGGACTTTGATAGGCTTGGTACATATTCTAATGTTAAAAATAAAATAAATTAGAATATAAGCAATTAGTCAGGGAGCTGCACTTAGGGTCAATGGGAGCTGCCACTGGCTCCAGGGACTTTCAATGAAGAACACTGGGCTATATAGTCTTAACAGATATAGCTGTACTTCTGTAGAGCATGAGACGAGTGGTAGCCTCCTCTTGACCTCTTTTTCCCCAATTTAAACATAACTCCTTGTCCTCGGATATTCAGTTTAACCCACTATTGAGAGTCCTTTTAAAGACTCATCAGGCTGGAGTGTTCTAGTCTTCATTACCCATTACTCCTTCTTTCCTTTATCCATTTTTAAGTTAAGTTTTTAAATTAAAAAACAACCACAAAATCATTTACCTTCAGGCGGAGACTATGGCTAAAATGTTTCAACTCTAAAGATTAAATTTTGTAAATTTACTGGCTCCCTCATAACATACATATTCTGTTTAGTGTACAATATTAATTCTGATAATTAAATACCTTTGCTTCCTCAAGTTCCTGATCAGCAGTATCCAACACTAATTCTTTTTCTTTTTCCAGCTGTTCAGCTAGTTTGTCAACTACAGCAAGTTCTTTACACAGATACTCATTCTTATTGGTCAAACTGTCCACCTGACTCTCCACCACCTGCTTACTATCAAGCAGTTGCATAACATGTTGCTCTAAGTCATGGTTTTTCTTCTTCAGATCATCAATCTACTAGGACCAGGAAGAACAAAGATATTTTACTTTTCTTAATCTTAAAAGATTTAAACTGGAGACATTTCACAGCAGAAATATTTATTTACACTAAAGTGAGTGCATAGTAAAACACTGACAAGCTCAAAATGTTCATTAATTTACACTAGTAGCAGCATTTTGTACAGATGTAAATTACCATCCAAGGTGAAAGGCAGTGAAGAATCAGGCTACTAATTTCCACTCTAAAATTAAGCAATGTGCTTTTGTTTTTATCTCTTATCCATCCTAGTTTTTTTCTTTGATCAGCAGCTTCACAGCTTCCTTCGTTGTCCTCTCCATGTGATGTGTACACCATTTGTTAGTCTCCCAGTATGGTATATAATCCCCAGGGTCAGGGATCCCTTTGCCATCCCACAAACTGAACTGCTACAGTAGTATTCCTCTGCTAGTGCTGGGAGAGGAAGTGGCTCTCAAGCTCTGTCTGAATTTCAATTAATTAGTCTTGCTCACTGAGACTTTGCATGTGTCTTTTCCAGTACCTGCAAGTTGGGTCCGTGTCTTTCATACGTGCGAAAAGCCAGTTGGGATGTACTAGGTCCATTATTGGTGAAGACTGTTAACAACCTCCTAAAGGGGAGGGGAGGGCAGGATGCCTGACGTCTTTAAGGAAACTGCTTAAGAAACAATCATGTCAATGATCTTGCCAGTTGTCAACTTGCTCTGACACTCTCGCTTTTGGGGAAGGTCACTGAGAAAGTTGTGGCAGACACCCATCCAGTCTCTTTAGTCCTCAGATTTCAGAGATCTCTGTCAGTTAGGTTTTAGACCTAGTATGGTATAACAATGGCATTGGTTGCACTGGTGAATGATTTCATAGTAATTGATAGAGATTAAGTATCAGTGCTGATATTAACTGGATCTGTCAGCTGCAATTAACACCAATGACCATGACATTTTATTGGGATGCAGGCATGAATAGCAGTTGACAGAACTGCCCTTGAATCATTCTTATCTAAGAGATCCCAAAGAGTGGTTTGGGATAAATGCTGTTCCTTCTGGAGGGTTCTGTCACTTGAGATTCTGCAGAGGCTAATTTTGTCATCCCTGTTCAACTCATATACAGTGTTAACAGAATTAACAAGGAAATATGAGTTGCAACAACTGATGAGAATCAGCTTCATATTCCTCCACAACTGATCCATCTGGTGAAGTGGAATGAATAACCCAATGCAGTTATGAACTTGGAGAATGGATAAAGGTAAAGTGATTGAGTCTTAAACCAGAGTAAATCAAAGTAACATCAGCAAGGGCATTATCTGCACACTTGGTTGAGGGAATATATTCATTTTTTAAAATATCTTTCAAGTTATATCTATATAACATGACCAACATTTAAAATTACAAAAACAACAAAGGTGAAGTCAGCAACTGTTTGACACTTTCAAACCTGAAATAACTAACCACAGTAAAAAATTTCCATTACTACACACAAAAAACCTGTATCATTCCCCTCAGTTGCCAAAACCCTGGCTAACGAGACAGGCCAAAGGTCACATTCAGGCAATTTTGGACCAAGAAGGAAAAAGTGTTCTCTAAAGTTGAGGGTCCTAATAAGAACATAAGACCAGCCATACTGGGTCAGACTAATGGTCCATCTAGCTCAGTATCTTGTCTTCCAACAGTGGCCAATGCCAGGTGCTTCAGAGGGAAGGAACAGAACAGGTAATCATCAAGTGATCCATCCCACCGGCCGTCAGCCATTCCCACCCTCTGGCAAACAGCAATCCCTGCCTTTCCTGGCTAACAGCCATTGATGGACCTGTCCTCTATGAACTTTTCTAGTTTTTTTTTGAACCACGTTATAGTCTTGGCCTTCACAACATCCTCTGACAAGGAGTTCCACACGTTGACTATGCGCTGTGTGAAAAAATATTTCCTTTTGTTTGCTTTAAACCTGCTGCCTATTAATTTCTTTTTTTGACCCCTAGTTTTTGTATTCTAAGGAGGAGTAAATAACACTTCCTTATTTACTTTCTCCACATCAGTCATGATATTATAGACCTCTATCACACTCCCCCTTAGTCGTCTCTTTTCCAAGCTGAATAGTCCCAGTCTTATTAACCTCTCCTCATATGGAAGCTTTTCCATACCCCTTAATCATTTTAGTGGCCCTTTTGTGTACCTTTTCCAATTCCAATATATCTTTTTTAAGATGGGGCAACCAGATCTGCACACAGTATTCAAGATGTAGGCATACCATGGATTTATAAAGTGGCAATATGATATTTTCTGTCTTATCTGTCCCTTTCCTAATGATTCCCAACATTCTGTTAGCTTTTATGACTGCCTCTGCACACTGAGTGGGTGTTTTCAAAGAACTATCCACAATAACTCCAAGATTTCTTTCTTGAGTGGTAACAGCTAATTTAGACCCCATCGTTTTATACGTATAGTTGGGATTATGTTTTCCAAAATTTATTACTTTGTATTTATCAACATTGAATATCATCGGCCATTTTGTTGCCCAGTCACCCAGTTTTGTGACATCCCTTTGCAACTCTTCGCAGTCTGCTTTGGATGAACTATCTTGAGTAGTTTTGTATCATTTGCAAATTTTGCCACCTCACTGTTTACCCCTTTTTTCAGTTCATTTATGATTTTTTTAACAGTACTGGTCCCAGTATAGACCCCTGGGGGACACCACTATTTACCTCTCTCCATTCTGAAAACTGACAATTTATTCCTATCCTTTGTTTCCTATCTTTTAACCAGTTCCTGATCCTGGAGAGGACCTTCCCTCTTATTCCATGACTGCTTACTTTGCTTAAGAGCCATTGGTGAGGGACCTTGTCAAAGGCTTTCTGAAAATCTAAGTACACTATATTCACTGGATCACCCTTCTCCATATGCTTGTTGACCCCCTCAAAGAATGCTAGTAGATTAGTGAGGCATGATTTTCCTTTACAAAAACTATGTTGACTCTTTCCCAACAAATCATATTCATCTGTGTGTCTGATAATTCTTTTCTTTATTATAGTTTCAACCAATTTGCCTGGTACTGAAGTTAGGTTTACCGGCCTGTAATTGCCGGGATCACCTCAGGGCCCTTTTAAAAAAAATTGGCATCACATTAGCTATTCTCCAGTCATCTGGTAGAGAAGCTGATTTAAATGATAGGCTGCATACAGAGTTAGTAGTTCTGCAATTTCACATCTGAGTTACTTCAGAACTCTTGGGTGGATACCATGTGCTCCTGGTGACTTATTACTGTTTAATTTGTCAATTTGTTCAAAACCTCCTCTAACAACACCTCAATCTGGGACAGTTCCTCAGATTTGTCACCTAAAAAGAATGGCTCTGGTTTGAGAATCTCCCTCACATCCTCAGCTGTGAAGACTGATGCAAAGAATTCATTTAGTTTCTCCACATTAGCCTTATATTAGAGTGCTCCTTTAGCATCTCGACTGTCCAGTGGCTCCACTGGCTGTTTAGCAGGCTTCCTGCCTCTGATGTACTTAAACATTTTTTTTTTTTTGCTATTACTTTTTGAGTCTTTCACTAGCTGTTCTTCAAATTCTTTTTTGGCCTTCTTAATTATATTTTACACTTCACTTGCCAGAGTTTATGCTCCTTTCTATTTTCCTCAATAGGATTTAATGTCCACTTTTTAAAGGATGCCTTTTTGCCTCTAGCTGCTTCTTTTACTTTGTTGTTTAGCCACAGTAACACTTTTTAGGTCCTTTTACTATGTCTTTTAATTTGGGGTATACATTTAAATTGAGCTTCTATTATTGTGCCTTTAAAAAGTTTCCATGCAGCTTGCAGGGATTTCACTTTTGGCACTGTACCTTTTAATTTCTGTTTAACTAAGTTCCTCATTTTGTGTAGTTCCCCTTTCTGAAATTAAATGCTACCCTGATGGGCTGCTTTGTTGTTCCCCCTGCAGGGATGTTAAATTTAATTATGTTACGATCACTATTACCAAGCGGTTCTGCTAAATCCACCTCTTGTACCAGATCCTGTGCTCCACTTAGGATAAAATCAAGAATTGCCTCTCTTCTTGTGGGTTCTGAGACTAGCTGCTCCAAGAAGCAGTCGTTTAAGGTGTCAAGAAACTTTATCTGTGCATCCCATCCTGAAGTGACATGTACCCAGTCAATATGAGGATATTTGAAATCCCCCATTATTAATTATTATTATTGTTGTTGAGTTTTTTATTTTAATAGTCTCTCTAATCTCCCTGATCATTTCACAGTGGAGTTTCAGTGGGAGTTCTGTTGCAGGAGAAGGGAGGAGGCAAGCCCCTGGTCCTTAGGGGCAGTGACTGAGTTTTGTGGAGTAGTGTGTTTCAGGGTTTGGGTTTTTTTTTTTTCCAGTTTGCAGGGATTGGTTCTGGATGGTGTACTGAGAACAGCTGAGCCTCATTAGGGAGCCTATAAAGGCAACAGCACAGGAGCCAGCAAACAGAGCTGTAAACAGAAGAGTCTGAGAGGGAGTTCAGGGAGGAAGTATGTGGTGTTCTGCTATTGTTGTGCTACTTGTTGGTAGTTTGTTTTGGTGGGAGTGGGGGGTTTCTCTCTCTCACTGACAGGAAGTAGGTGGGAAGGCTATGATAGATACAGAGGCACCAGTGGTAATGACCCAAGCTGTGGAAGAGACAATGAAGATGACTGGATGTGGGAGCTGCGGGATGTACGTAACCCTGGCAGGGGTACCTCAAAAGAGCTTTGTTTGTACGAAGTGCTGCCTGACGGAGCTGATGGAAGAGAAGATCCAAGGATTGGAGATGCAGGTGGAAACTCTGTTTGAGTTTAGAAGGGGGTTCGAGCAGATGAGGGAGCAAAAGTATAAGAAGGCTGAAGGGAAAAGCCCAGACTTGCAGATGGAAGCAGGACCAAAGAGCTCTGAGGGGAGACTGCTGGGTGAGGAAAGTGGCCAATGGAACCATGTGACTATGAGAACCAGGAAGAGGAAAAAGACGAGTTAGTGAGAAATAGAACTCAGGAACAGGTTTGCAAAGTTGGAAAATGAAGAAGGGGCACAGCAGGTGGTAACTGAAGGTGGGAGGACAAGGAAGAAAGGAAGAGCAGCTAGTCCTATACAGAGTGGATGAGCCAATGGAGACACCACCAAATAAGAGCCCCAGGAAGATACAGGATGGGTTGCAGAAATTCCAAGGGAGAATAGAAGAGGACTTGCAGCCAGAAAGAACAGGGGATAGGCCAGAGAATTGCACCATCACCAGAAAAAGGCAGGTCTATGTGACTGGGGACTCTCTACTGAGAAGGACAGACAGGCCTGTAACCAGAGCTGATCCGGAGAACAGAAGGGTGTGCTGTCTGTCAGGTGCTAAGATAGAGGATGTGGACCTGAGGCTGAAGAGGATCCTAACGGGCATGGGAAAGAATCCATTGATTGTCCTTCATGTGGGAACAAATGATACAGCTAGATTCTCGCTGGAACATATCAAGTGAGACTATACGAGGCTGGAGAAGACTTAAGGAAATTAAGGCTAAGGTGATCTTCAGTGGGATTCTACCTGTCCCTAAGGGAGGACAACAAAGGCGTGACAAGATTCTGATGATCAACAGATGGCTCAGGCAGTGGTGCTATAAGGAGGGCTTTGGGATGTCTGGCCACTGGGAGTCATTCATAGACAGAGGACTGTTCTCCTGGGATGGACTTCACATGAGTAAGGAGGGAAATAGACTTCTAGAATGAAGGTTGGCACAATTGATTAAGACAGCTTTAAACTAGGAATTTGGGGGAGATGGTTGGGAGATGCTCAGGTAATCTTCATGCCTGATTAACACTGAGAGGGAGGAAAATGAAGAAAAAAGAATACAGTAGAGGGTAGGAGAATGGACATTAAGAGGAAGAGTAGTGTAGACATGAGTCTAATAGGCGATACTGGCAGTAGATTGACTGTGCCAAATCGGGTAAGGAATGTGAGTGAAGACAAAACAGCAAAAATTAAGATGTTCGTATACCAATGCGAGGACCCCGGGTAACAAAATGGAGGAATTAGAGCTACTAGTGCAGGAAGTGCAACCATATTTTATAGGGATAACAGAAACAAGGTGGAATAGTAGTCATGACTGGAGTACAGGTATTGAAGGGTATGTGCTGTTTAGGAAAGACAGAAATAAAGGCAAAGGTGGTGGAGTAGCATTGTATATCGATGATGAGGTACACTGTAAAGAAATTAGAAGTAATGGAATGGATAAGACAGAGTCTGTCTGGGTGAAAATCACTTTGGGGAAAAAAGCTACTAGAGCCTCCCTGGGATAGTGCTTGGGGTGTGCTACAGACCACCGGGATCTGATTTGGATATGGATAGAGACCTCTTATGTTTTTAATGAAGTAAATACTACTGGGAATTGTGTGATTATGGGAGACTTTAACTTCCCTAATACAGACTGGAGACAAGTGCTAGTAATAATTATAGGCCTCAGATTTTCCTGGATGTGATAGCTGACAGGGTCCTTCACCAAACTATTGCTGAACCAACAAGAAAGGATGCCGTTTTAGTTTTGGTGTTGGTGAGTAGTGAGGACCTCATAAAAGAACTGGTTGTAGGGGACAACCTTGGTTCGAGTGACCATGAGCTAATTCAGTTCAAACTAAATGGAAGGATAAACAAAAATAGATCTGTGACTAGGGTCTTTGATTTCAAAAGGACTAACTTAAAAAAATTAAGGGAATTGGTTAGGGAAGTGGATTGGACTGAAGAACTCATTAATCTAAAGGCAGAAGAGGCTTGGAATTACTTCAAGTCCAAGTTGCAGAAGCTATGTGAAGCCTGCATCCCAAGGAAGGGGAAAAAATTCATAGGCAAGAGTTGTAGACCAGGCTGGATCAGCAAGCATCTCAGACTGGTGATTAAGAGAAAGCAGAAAGCCTACAAGGAGTGCAAGATGGGAGGGATCAGCAAGGAAAGCTATCTCTTGGAGGTCAGAACATGTAGGGATAAAGTGAGAAAGGACAAAAGAGTTGAACCTTGCAAAGGGAATTAAAACCAATAGTAAAAGATTCAATAGCCATATAAATAGGAAGAAAACAATGAAAGAAATCGGACTGCTAAGTACTGAGGATGGGGTGGAGATTAAGGATAATCTAGGCATGGCCCAATATCTAAACAAATACTTTGCCTCGGTTTTTAATGAGGCTAATGAAGAGTTTATGGATAGTGACAGGGTGGCTAATGGGAATCAGGATATGGAGGCAGAATTTACCACATCCAAGGTAGAAGCCAAATTGGTATTGGAAAAAATTTTGAAAGAGAAAGTAGTTAATGACATCGAGGTTAACCGTAATTGGGACAAAATGCAACATGATTTTACAAAAGGTAGATCGTGCCAGACCAATCTGATCTCCTTTTTTGAGAAGATAACAGATTTCTTAGACAAAGGGAATGCAGTGGATCTAATTTACCTAGACTTCAGTAATGCATTTGATATGGTTCTACATGGGGAATTATTAGTGAAATTGGAAAAGATAGGGATTAATATGAAAATTGAAAGGTGGATAAGGAATAGGGTAAGGGGGAGACTATAACAAGTCATATTGAAAGGTGAACTGTCAGGCTGGAGGGAGGTTACTAGTGGAGTTCCTCAGGGATCAGTCTTGGGACTGATCTTATTTAACCTTTTTATTACTGACCTTGGCAGTAAATAATAAACTTGCTAATAAAGTTTGCAGATGACACAACGTTGGGAGGTATTACTAATAGAGGGAAGGACCACGATATCATACAGGAAGATCTGGGTGACCTTGTAAACTGAAGTAATAGAAATAGGATGAAATTTAATAGTGGAAAGTGCAAGGTTTAGGAACTAATAAGAAAAATTTTTGCTATAAACTGGGGACACTTCGGTTGGAAGTGACAGAGGAGAAGGACCAAGGCACATTGGTTGATCACAGAATGACTATGAGCCACCAATGTGATGTGGCCATGAAAAAAGCTAATGCAGTCCTATGATGCATCAGGCAAGGTATTTCCAGTAGAGAAAGGGTGGTGTTAGTACCATTATACAAGGCGCTGGTGAGACCTCATCTGGAATATTGTGTGCAGTTCTAGTCTCCCATGTTTAAGAAAGATGAATTCAAACTGGAACAGGTGCAGAGAAGGGCTACTAGGATTATCCGCAGAATGGAAAACTTGTTTTATGAGAGGAGACTCAAAGAGCTTGGCTTGTTTAGCCTAACTAAAAGAAGGCAGATGGGAGATATGATTGCTCTCTATAAATACAACAGAGGGAGAGAAGTTATTTAAGTTCAGCATCAATGTGGACACAAGAACAAATAGATATAAACTGGCCATCAGGAAGGTTAGACTTGAAATTAGACAAAGATTTCTAACCATCAGAGGAATGAAGTTCTGGAACAGCCTTCCTAGGGGAGCAGTGGGGGCAAAAAACCTAGCTGGCTTCAAGACTGGTAAGTTTATGGAGGGGATGGTATGATGGGACAGCCTAATTTGGCAACTAACTGATATTTGACTACTAGTGGTCAATATGCCCAATGGCCTGTGATGGGATATTAGATGGGGTGGGTTCTGAGTTTCTTCAGAGAATTCTTTCCAGGTGTCTGGCTGGTGTGTCTTGCCCACATACTCAGGGTTTAGCTGATCACCATATTTGGGGTTGGGAAGCAATTTTCCCCCAGGGCAGATTGGCATAGGCTCTGGGGTTTTTTGTCTTCCTATGAAGCATGGGGCATGGGTCACTTGCTGATAGATTCTCTGTACCTTGAAGTCTTAAACAATGATTTGAGGACTTCAATAACTCAGCCATAGGGTAGGGATCTATTACAGGATTAGGAGGATGGGTGAGGTTCTGTGGCCTGCATTGTGCAGAAGGTCGGACTAGATGATCATAATGGTTCCTTCTGACCTTAAAGTCTGAGTCTATGAGATTCTACAGCACAATTTGGTTCATTTAAGATTTTTTATTTCATTTGACTCTGCTTTCTTTCACATATAGTGCCACTCCGCCATCAATACGATCTATTTTGTCTTTCTGATATATTTTGTGCCTTGGTATTACTGTGTCCCATTGATTATGCTCATTCCACCAAGTTTATGTGATGCCTATTATATCAATATCCTCATTTAATACGAGGCATTCAAGTTCATCCATCTTAGTATTTAGACTTCTAGGATTTGTATATAAGCACTTTAAAAATGTCACTTTTTAGCTGTCTGCCATTATGTGATGTAAATGAATAGGACTCTTTTTCATTTGACTGTTTCTCATCAGATCCTACCCATATTTTATCTTCTCCTCCTTAGTAGGATATACAGAATCTGCATTAAGAGATCCTCACTTAAGGAATGTCTCTGTCCGAACCACATGCTCCTCCACACCTGTTGGCTTTTCCCCCGCCCCTAGTTTAAAAACTGCTCTATGACTTTTTTAATTTTACATGCCAACAATCTAGTTCCATTTTGGTTTAGGTGGAGCCCATTCTTCCTATATAGACTCTCCCTTTCCAAAAACATTCCCCAGGTCCTAATACATCTAAGCCGCTCCTCCCTACATCAACATCTCATACACGCATTGAGATCCTCCAGTTCTGCCTGTCTAACTGGCTCTGCGTGTGGAACTGGAAACATTTCAGAGAATGCTGCTATGGAGGTCCTGGACATCCATCTCTTTTCTAGCAGCCTAAATTTGGCCTCCAGGATCTCTCTCTTATCCTTCCCTATATCATTGTGTACCCACATATACCACAACCACAGCTCTTCCGCAGTAATACACATAAGTTTATCTAGATGTCTCGAGAAACCCGCAACCTCCACACCTGGCAGGCAAGTCATCATGCAGTTCTCCCGGTCATCACAAACCCAGCTATCTATGTTTCTAATGATCAAGTCCCTCATTACTGTTACCTTTCTTTTCCTAATAACAGGAGATTCCTTCCCTGAGAGGTATCCTCAGTGCAAGAGGATACCATGACATCATCTGGAAGGAGGAGACCAACTATGGCATCGTTTCCCTTCACTCCAGTTTGACGTTCTCGTTCCCTGAGACTTTCATCCTCCTCAACAGTACAAAGGATGCCATACTGGAGGTGGGACTGTTCTACTGTATCCTGGGAAGTCTCATCTATGTACCTCTCTGTCTCCCTTAGCTCCTCTAGTTCAGCCATGCTGATCTCCAAAGCCCATATGTGGTCTCTGAGAGCCAGGAGCTCCTTGTACCATATGTATACATACGCCAGCCATTCTGCTGTAAACTGGATAGCCCCCACTCTGTCGCTGGACTTCCACCTGCATTCTCTTTTTACACCTCCATTGTTGTTGGGAGAGGTGGGGTTTATTGTCTTTAGTTTACAGAATGTTAATGAAGTGTATCTATCCCCCCCCTCCCCCCCACTCTCCGACTCCTCCTCTAACCTCCCTTGCAAAACTCCCGTTTGCTAGCTC
Organism: Emydura macquarii macquarii; assembly: GCF_026122565.2. Taxonomy (NCBI): domain Eukaryota; kingdom Metazoa; phylum Chordata; order Testudines; family Chelidae; genus Emydura; species Emydura macquarii. The sequence goes on from NW_027132344.1 coordinate 3,724,913, forward strand.
CTCTGGTCGCTTAGGTGTAGGCTTTTTAAACTCTGGTTCTCCTTGAGTAATCCTGTCCCTTGGTTAAGGGTTGATGGGTGCTAAAGGCCTCGGGAATCCAAGCCTTGTTAAGAAGCTCTCAGCCTTGCCTAGAAGGCCCCTAGGATCAGCACATGGTCCCCCAAACAAACAGACCACACAATATACTTCAGTCAAGCAGCAAACACGCCACAAAAGCAAACACACACACTACAGACAACAAACTCACCCCAAGGGTCACGTAGTCACTCCTCCTTCACTGGAGACCTCCCTTGCAAAACTCCTGTTAGCTGCCCCTGTTCACTGGCTCAATGGAGAACACCCTTCTGGCATCCCCCTCTTCTTTATACCATCAGGATTCTAATTTGAGCAACTGTGAGAAGGTGAGAGAGGCAGTTTCTCAAGTACACAAGTTCCAAGCCATTTAGGGTTTTTAAAATAAAAAGTAACACCTTAAATTCTACCCAAAAACCAGATAGACATACAGCACAGATCATGGAGCACAAATGTCACATGCTCCTACAAAAATCCTGCATTCTGCACCAGTTTCATTTTCCAGGTTGACTAAAGATATAGCCTCATGTAGAGCATGTTGCTATAACAATCTTGAGATGACAAAGGCATCAAAATGGTAGTAATCTCCTAATCACAAAAGGATGGAGAAAAACATTCCTGGGCAATGCTACTACAGGATCATTTAGCCGCACCAAAAGTACCTGTAGATTATGAACTCTAGAAACAAATTTAAGGCACACACAATAAATATGAGGGACAGATAGAATATACACAATATCTTCTGATTTCTTCTCCCAACCTACCAGCATCACTTCTGCCTTGTCCAATTTCAACTTCAGCCAGCGAACTTTTCTCCATGCTTCAATTCAATTAAAACAGTGGGCCAGGAATTTAACAGCACTGGCCATTGGATGAAGTGAAATAGGGATATGACGCTGGGTATAATCATAATTGCAGACCATGCCTCCTCCTTCCAGCTCCAATATACATTGAACAAAAAGGAACACAAGACAGAACCCAGCATGAAACTCCAAACGACATCACCCTAAGGGATGAACAGCAATTGCCCTTTACAACCATCAGAGAACACTCAGTAAAGGAAAGATAATATCATCTGAGGAACAGCTTGTCCATTTCTGCTAGTCTGCAGACAAGTTACTACCACCCTGTGATCAACAGTATAGAAAACAGCTAATAGACATAACAATATCAGTATGGATATATGAGATTATCCATCAGTAGGAAATTTACTACTACCATGGCAGCTTCTGTCTTGCACCAAAGTCCATATCTAGATTGATAAGGCTCAAGAAGACCTGAGAAGGTTGTCTCATCATAACATTCTATCTAATTTTAACCAAAGACAGAAGATTAAATAGATTAAACAGGAGGCAGACTGTCAAGCAAGGGCTGGTTTCTTGTGCAAAAGCCATACAACAACCTTCTTAAGAGACACTGGCATTCTACTGTCTCTGAAGGAGGTATTGGCAATATCCACCAGTTTTCTCTCTTGGCTTTCCTCAGCTAGGGAGGACACAGGTCCCAAAGACAGGTTGTGGGGTCCCAACTCTTCTAGTACCTCAGTGATTTTACTGACCTAAACTCGGCAAGAGAAGGCTTAGCCTTTGTGCTCCCAAAATACCCCTTATGACTCAAATTACTTGTGATTCAAGTTAGGAGTTTTGGAGTCTTATTAGAACCTGGGCTGTTTCTGGAAAATAGAACAGCAGCTATAATTAAAAAAATGTTCTTTCACCTGTGCCTGCTAGAAGAGAATAACCATTCCAGTGTTGACCATGCTACCATCAGCCACTAGACAGCTATAATGCACTGTGCAGAGGCATACTGGGACCAGTTGGAAACTCAAGCTAGAGCTAAATGCCATCGCACACATATTTAGAAGTGTGTCATGTACTGCACATAACAATATTCATAGTTGGTGGCTTCCAATAACTTTCTGCATGGAGTACAAGAGGCTGCTTTTAACCTGTAAAGCCCTAAATGTTTCAGGGTCTAGTTAACTGAGGAACCATTTCTCTCCATATTCCACAACTGAGATCTGCGGTGGCACCTGAGCTTGAGCTTTTGCAACATAAATAAGGAATTCCTGGAAGTGTATCCTCGACTCTGGAGTTAGCTTTCCTCCTTGATAGCCAGAGCATGGATTTGTTAACATCCAGGTATGCTATAAAACCCCTCTTCTTATAGGCACTTAAGTGGAGAAGGCTGGAGATTGAGGATGATTTAGGATGTCTTTAGTTTTTGTGGGAGAGCATATTAACTGGAAAATGCATAATGAGAAAATTAAAGACTAACTGTGTGCATTAAATTTCGAGAAGTGCCTGCAGCTCTACAGACCAAAAAAATAAAAAGAAATGTATTAACTCTAACGTCCAATTAGGGCAATCTAAACGTAACATTGGTAACTACTTCACTGCTAATGATTTCAGCTGAAACATTTAGATATTTGGGACTGTGAAAAGTCTTGGATGGATACCACCATTTCCTCCTAAACTGGCCACTAATCCCGGGAAGACTCCATTCTCTCCCAATAATCGAGCAATGGAAGGAATTAGAATAGTTGACCTCAAATAAATATACACAGTCACTAATTGAACTATGATGTTCTTTTGTTTTGTGAAGTTCCATCAATATTTAAGGATGTTAAGTCATGCTGACACAATGTCATCACATACTGACAAAACACTACGATGTAAATGATGCAACATAGTCAGGATATCATGCCATGATTGATTTGCTGCTGCAACTCTATTCAGTGAGAAAAGGCTTGCCAGCTCCACAGACTGTGACAGTGATTTAAGTAAATGATGTTAATGCTGAGTTATCATTTCATTATATAAAATTCTCAGAATTCTTCCTGTTCCTTACAAACTGCCACCAAAGCAAAAGACAAAAAGTAGAAAAATAAAACAACCTTTAAATTCAGTTTATGGATGAATTTTTCTTTGTTCTTAGCCTTTCCTTCCAATTTAAAAGGTTTTTCACTGTCAGACCCTGGATCCCTTAAATCAAAATGGTCTTCTCTTGTTGTTACCTTTTGGGGGAATGGAAAACAGTATAAGAAGTATTTCAGTGAAATGGCATTTCTGAATGCAGTCACGAACTGTGTACTATGAAAATGGAAAAAGACATACTACTGAAGATATTTCAAAACAATAATTCCCCTTAAGGTACTTAACACTACACACTATGAGAACATCCTAAACTAACACTGTTCATAATCTAAGAGGATGCACCAGAGAAGATAAAGATAAATTTTGTCAATTTCATTTTAAAAAACAAACAAAAGGTTTTAGGCTAGTCTGGTGATTTAGTGGAATTGTTCCACAACCCAATGCAGGAGACCTAGATTTCATTACTGGTCTCTTGCTCTACTGGTAGGAGGTGAGTGGTACAGGGGAGGAATTAGCAGCAAAGTATATAGATTTTCCATTCCTTTGGCAAGTTTAAAAAGCAAGAGAGGGGAGGATTTTGTTTCAGCTGAGTCTGACATTTACATCAATTTCATTATTAATAAAGTTATCTACCACCTTTACAAGTATAACAAAATATGTAACAACAAAGCAAATATAAAGAAATATAAACAGGAAAACATCCAAAGTACATTCAACACAGTGGAAAATAACTTTAAAAAGAGGGGAAAAAATGTATACCATCAAGGTCCCACACTATAAAGGCCTGATATTTTGATGTGGAAAACTAGTAGCATAGAAGAAATAAGACTCAAATCTGAAGCGGTGAGTAAACTGCAATAAGAAGAATAAACAAAATCCCATAAACAAGTCAGCGTAAATATACAAAAAGCCTTACATTTAACCTAATTCTACAGGTTAGGTTTAGGCAGTGTAATGGCCTAAATAAAGCAGTAATAAAAGAATAATGAAAACAAGCTTCTTACTTCTGAACAGACTGCACACCAAAAAGAAAAAGTAGGAAATCTGGCAAGAAAGCCATCACAACAGTCAAGCCAAAAAAGATAACTGAATCATACATCAATGATTTAGAAACAAAGGATGATTTAGTTGGCGTTGGTCCTGCTTTGAGCAGGGGGTTGGACTAGATGACCTCCTGAAGTCCCTTCCAACCCTAATCTTCTATGATTCTATGACAAAGAATTTAAAAAATATTAAATATCTACAAATGTTAATTATTGACTTAATATGTAAAATAAAAGAGTCAGAATTAAACCCAAAAATTGTAGAAATGGGAGTTACGGCTTCATCCAACACCCAATGAAGTCAACTGGAGTCTTTCCACTGACTTCAGTAGGCACTGGATCAGGCCCTTAATGCAGAAAACGAAAGAACTCAAAAGGATGGAATCAAAAAAGTCTTGTTAGCACTTTTATTTTGTCCATATTAAGCAATAAAAGCAGCCAGTTGCTGTCCTTAGAAAATAAAGAATGAAACACTGTTAGGTATAGTTTGCATATAAATGATACTTAAAAGCATCAGACTAAAAGGAAAAAAAAAGCAGCGGACCCAAAATAGAATCTTGTAGAATATCCACTGATCATTCACAGGAGTGAAACAAATTCCTGCTATAAAACCTGGCCTAAAACTCCAATTACATGCATAAGGGATGTTGCATATCAAATATATACCCTGATCCTGCCAACACTTCCACAAATGTGTAACTTTACAGGTGAGTAGTCCCATTAACTTCAATGTGCTTAAGTGTTTGCAGAACTGGGGCCTCCTACATACTTGAAGTTCAATGCTCCTATGATTGGTTTTGCCAAATACTATAGCTAAAAAATAAAGAGAAGCTAGCTGGAGACACCAGATGGGGGAAAGGGTAACACAAGAAAGTGAACAATGTGATGGCAGAAAACATCATATAGTTCCACAATTGTTTTTAAGGGCGTTTCCTTAGAAGGGAATATAAACTAAACAGAAAGAAAAGGAAAAAGAATGGAGGTGAGGGGGATGGGACAGGGAAGAAGAGGATAATAGAAGTAGGTCCAAAGAGACTGTGAGAAAGAGGTTTGGAGCAAACAGCCAATTAGAACAGGGCAGATAAGGTCCAGTCAAAACAGTAGGAAGTTCTCTGAAAGGCCAAAGGTCCCTGCTTCCGCAGCTGGTCCTACCAACTGGAGTAGCCTTGGAATAGCCCCTGGATCCAGCCCTAAAAAAAAATCAAATACTGTCCATCTTGTCCATTTAGATCAGGGGTGTCAAACTCATTTGCTATGGCAGGCCAGATTTGAATTAAATGTACTTCAAGTGGGCCATACATACCATAAATCGAAATACTAGGCACAACCATTTTTATGTAGTATTATATTTTATTTGCTAGGTATCAGCAATATAAAAACTGCAGTAAATTCACTTCTACAACTACTACTATTTTACGATTAAAAGAATCGATCAATGATTAAGAATTACAGTCCTGCGCGATGCCCCGAGACCACACTGTCCCTCTCCTGCCTTTTGGAGCGCTGCGTCTCGTGCACACAGAGCTCCACGTACTGCCGCCAGAGTACACAGATCTCGTGGCAGCATGCGATGCTGTGACATCTCACGGCGTCATACCCTCTGGCGGCAGCGTGCGCTGCCACAAGATCTCACGGTGTCGTACCCTCTGGCGGCAGCGTGCGCTGCCGCAAGATCTCACGGCGTCGTACCCTCTGGCAGCAGCACGCGCTGCCCCAAGATCTCACAGCGTCGTACCCTCTGGCAGCAGCACGCGCTGCCCCAAGATCTCACGGCGTCGTACCCTCCGGCGGCAGCGCACAACACCACCAAGGAGTACAACACCGCGAGATGTCGTGGCGGCACGCGCTGCCACCAGGGGCCAAACCAAAAAGGTTGGCGGGTCATATCCTGCCTGCTGGCCAGATGTTTGACACCCCTGATTTAGATTGTAAACTCTCCATGGCAAAGACTGTCACACTGAGGCCTCATTCTTAAATGGCCTTAAAGCACTACTGTAATAAACAAGATTAATAATAATTAATGATTAATGATAAATCCAAAAATCTCAAAACAGATGACAAACTATTTGAGGCAGTAGTGGAGAGATTATAATAATTTAATAGGACGACAGATTTGGTAGAATAATCATCTCTACAGAGTCACATTGAAAATGATCAGGTAAGTTATTACCACGAAGAAATGGCAAAAACTGACCACACATGTTCAAACAGATTTTAGACAAAATGAAAGAAAAAATCAGGACAAATGCTAGTAACTAAGGGTCTGATCCTGCTCCCATTAAATTTAATGTGAGTTTTCCCAGGGATTTCAAAGAAACCGGATGGGGCCACAAATATGGATGGGACTAATTAGTTCAGTTATAAAAAGAAGTGGTCATATTGTGGAAGGAAACCCTAAGGATATACTGCAGATCCCAAATACCATGCACCTTGATGTCCTAGCCTGAATATATACATCCTTCACCTATTTCATTATAAGTCTACTATATCAGATCTACCGGATCTTAAAAAAAAAAAAAAACAACTGAAGTGAAACTTTCATAGACCCTTACTGAAACTCGCTAATTTATTCGTTGTGGAAAACATACTAGCCACTGTCTTTAGAAAATAAATATATCAGAATACTTATGCAATAACCTTTCCGAATTCTTTGCCTGGGTAGTGGTGGGTGCTCGTAGGGAGATTTTGAACCTGTAAACAAAATATCGTGTCCCCATCCTGCTCATTGTAATGGTGGGCTAGCAGGTGTTATGCCTGGGCTAGTCAATTCTGATATCCTGCAAAGCTGGGACACATGCGATAATGGCTTTTTTTTTTTTTTTTTTAAATAAAGTAAACTAGGCTGCCTGCAGGGAAGCAGACTGCACACTCAACACAGCTGTATTAAATACGGTTACTGAAGATGTCCCTACAAATAAGGGCGGCTACACAGAAGCTAAGGACACCGAGCCTCAAACAGGCCAACGTCTGTCCGTGCCTCCCCCGCCCCGTCAGCCGAAGTCAAGCCGTCACCATGGTGATCAGGGCGCTAGTCCCGGGTCTAGACCCTGTCGCGGCTCTTCGGAGCCTTCAGGCCTCCGACGGCTCAGAGGCCAATGCTCGTCACCCGGCCCGCAGCGGGGCAGCGCGCCTCGCGCCGGGCTTTACAGGGCAGGGCACGTGGGAGCCGGGCCGGGGGTTCCCCACAGCGCGGGCCGCGCGAGCCCCCCCAGGCCGCACGCGCCCTCCCTCCCCCCACCACAGGGCAGGCGGGGTCCCCGGCCCCCACCAGACGGCGCCGCCACAGCGGCCCCGGGGACGGAGGGGAGGGGAGGTGTGTGTGTGTGGGGTGTCTGTACCTGCGCGAGGGGACACGCGGCTTTCCTCCTCCTGCGCCCCGGAGACTTTCTGGCGCTCATGGCGGCGGCGGCGGCGGCTCCCCTGGCTCTGGCCGGGCTCCGCCGCCGCCCCCTCGCACTTACCCGCCGCGCCGCCCGCTTCTCCCGCTCCAGCCCCGCGTCCCAATCACAGCCCCGGTGCCGGCTCCCCCGACCGGGCGGGGCGACCTCACCCTCCGGCCAAGGCGGTTAGCTGGGGGGGAAAGGGGGGGAATTCCTCCTCTTGGTCACCCACAGCTCTCCGCGCCCCCCGCCCCCGCCTGCCCCTGGGCTCGGTCCCGCCGCCCCTCGAGCCTCCTGTGCCCCCCGCCCGCTGAACCGCTCTCGTTACCTGCTGCATTAACCCCCTCGCTCCCCTGCGCTCCTCTCCCGGCCCCTCCCCCGTTCTGAGCCGCGCACTCCATCCCCCACCCCCCAACCGCCGCTCGCGCACCCAGCGGGCGGTAAGAAGCGCGCGCTCGCCCTGGGCCCTTCTGTCTCCCCCTCCCCCGCCTTCACTCACCTGCCTCCTCGCGCGCACCGCGTCTCAGGAGCTCGTGCGGGAGGTAGCGAGAGGGGTAGAGCAGCCTAGGAGCCGCGCTGCTGGGCGTCAATCACTCGACCAGCGCAGCCAGCGGCCGCGTTAAGCCACGTGCCAAGCTCACCCTGAGTGCCACACACAATTGCACCTGCCCCGGCATCAGGGAATTGCCAAAGGCAGGTGCCGCAGCGTTAATCCCCCTCTCCCTGCACTCAGCCCGGATCCCGCGCTGCTGTACTTCAGGTTGAGACCCACTTTCTGTCTCAAGGACAACTCCTAAGTGCTCTGAAATTCTGAATCCAGATTGACTTGAAACGTGCTGCCCCGGCGAGGGAGGATGGATAGTGTTAGTGGTCCAGATGTGGGGTCATCTGAGCAAGGGGCTCCTGAAATTCAGTTCAGCTCCACCCCAAAAATCTCCAGCATTTTACAAAATCAACAGACCTGTAAGGCGTTTTTTATACACACCTGGGCCTCAGGCTGTGGCTCTGGTTGTCCCCCAGCTGATCTCAGTTTCCTGACATTTCCCTCAGCTAGTGCCTGGTACCCCACTGCCCCTTTGGTGGAGCAATATTGAAAAAGTTACCAAAGCAAGAGTTGGCTCTCCAGAAGGAACAGTCTGTGCCAAACACAGTCCAAAGGGACAGAAATATGCATGTGGAGCAAGACTGGGTAAGAACATCAGTGGTAAGAGGGACAGTGGCCCATGCATCTGGCACTCGCCACTATCGGAAGGGTACTACTGGGTTAGATGGACCATTGGTCTGACCCAATATGGCCGTTCCTCTGTTCTTGTATCTTCAGGCAGCCTACTGTGTTAGTAATTTAATGGCTCAAGGGGACATCCTGTGGCCTTGAAACTGAGCTCTCCCCAGGGCAGAAATCTATGTGTTTGATGAAGTGTTTGTTTGGTTTTTGTTTTTTGCTTTTAGAAAATGTGGTCTGCTGTTTGTACAGCTCATTTAGAAGGGGCTGTATTTATTTTCTGAAAAATAGTAAAATCACATATCCTCTTTTGCAGACTCTTACAACTTTTTTGGTGCAGAGCCAGGGACTGGGGGAGGGAAATCAGAGCAGTGGGGGGGGGGTGTATGTGGTGTGGCAATGAATGGGAGCATGGGCAGTGGGAGAGTACAAGGGAGGAGGTTTAGAGGGAAGAGGAGTTGGGGGGAATAGGAAAAGGTGTTGGGGCTGCAGCGTGGAGGGGATAATGAGGGTGGATGGTAGGGGAAGTGAGGGGCTTAAGGGTGGGGGCCTGTCAACCCCATATTCTCACCTCCTAGATATATACCAGGGTCAGGGGGACTGCAGTGCTTTTTCAAGATGCCCAGGACCGTGAATCACCTTGTTACCCCTAGCCTTTAGCGAGAGGGAGTCTTTCTTATGATAGCTGGGTGTCAGCTCCCTAACATTGCCAGCCTTTCAGCCATTTAAGCACTCTTCTTTGGGCTCTGCCAGACCTTCCTTCACCTTGGGTAACTATAGATATAACCCAGCCCCCAAATATCCCTAAAATAATCTCCTGCTGTCTCTAGCTTCTATCACTGGACACTTGCAGAAATTACCAGGTTTGCTGTCCCCAAAGGGAAAAGTGTGCACATCAGCTTGTTTGATTCAACTGAGGATTCTCACTCTGCTTAATAACACAGCACTGATCTGTATTTATAATAAAACCAGAATAAGTTTATTAACAAAGAACAGAGATTCAAAGATTCAATTGAGCAGTAGGAATTCTGGAAGCTGAATGTTCCATACAAAACAGAAGTATAATATACATTCTAGAGACTAACAAGTAACTTTAATGGATTACACTCCTTGCCTCAAGTAATTTCTTCCCTGAACCTTTTATTCCAGCATCATCAACCTACATGGCTGGGATCCACCATTCACGGCGCAAAAAGCCTCTGTCCATTTTGCTCCCTCACTGATGGATAACCAGGATGCTGTCCTTGTCCCTGCAGATATAGTCCTAACCTTTTCAAGTGTATCCCTTTGAAATGTGCCCCCAGATAAAACTCTTCTCCCCTGTTGCTTGTTTTCCTGCGGTCCTTTCCTGTTGACTTCACGGTCTTGACTTGGAATGCAAATGTAGCTCTCATTGGGTTTGGCTTAAAATGCTTAATTTACATCAAAGACAGAGATAGTATGTTTTGTCTGGCAGAAAACATATTTGTCCACTCTGCCTTGTTACAGACTTTAAAATATATTTTCAGTATGTATATTGGGATTCTTCCATGCCTACAGTAGCCACCTGAAAATGCCAAGGTCAGGGCAAGCTGCAAAAGGAGAGCAGATTCTCCCAGCACTGATGGGTGACATTGATCTCAGACTTCCCAACCGGCCATAAACAGTGCTTCTGATTCCCCACACTAGTTATCAAGAAGCCAAAATAAAGATGTACACAGCCCCCTTTACTGCATTTCAGTCTCCGGCTCTCAATCAGCTACTAGGTCCAGTAAAGAGACCAGTTATTTAAACTTTATGCTCTTTACCAAAAAGGTTTCTCCTGACCCCAAAGGGTCAGCCACGGTACCAGATCAATATAAGTTTAGATCTTACCCAAAATACCACGCTGCCAGCCAATCTTTTAGTAACTAAAACTAAAGGTTTATTATAAAAAGAAACAAACCATAAGAGAAATGTTAAAAGATTAAAGCAATCAGATACATACAAATGATTTGAAAGTCCATATATATCAGGTTTCTAGAAGAACTGTGGAGTTTACAGGCTTGTATAGTCCCTCTGGTATACATCCAGTACCTGGATGGGTCTCAGTCTTTTGTTTCACAGCTTCAGTAGATGAGTTGATCCAGAGGTAGATGATGACTGAAAGACAGACTGAAGACAAAATGGATCCCAGGCCTCTGCCTTTTATGTCCTCTGGCCCTTGCCATGCTGCTTGTGGAATTTCACAGGAACCAAAACAGAGTCCAGAGTCACATGAGTAAGTCCTGGTGACTCATCAGGTATATCCCTGCCATCTCCCCCTGGGTCTCTTGCACCTGTGAATCTCTTAATGGGTCATTAAGCAGGCTATTATTCTGCAGCCATCCTGTCTGGGGTGTGACCCAGACACAGCACAGTTTGAAATACAGATATATCAAATATGTCCATAACTTCCATTACACATATAGCACATGAATATAAATATCATCTTACTTAGCACATTATAGCCGTTCTAACAGTACCTAACATGGCATATCTCGCATGAATTACTATGATTTTGACGTATTGATGTTAAATAATATAATAAATGCCCCCCCCAATCCAGCCAGCGTGACACCCCCAATGCAAGATTGGTGTAGAAGGGAGTAATCGGAGCTCCTGAATACACCTCGAGGGACCCCCTAATCCAGCCAGCATCACACATATATAATTCCTTATACAGTGTTCATACATACATTTAACAACAGTATTAATGACCAGTGTGCCACTGGCTTTTATTTGATACCTTACAAGATACTATTATGGATAAATACTATTAAAGTAGTGTTAGGTGCAGTGAGTTTGTCACCCCTGATAGGACTTGCTGTTACAGAACAGTGAACCCTTTGCCAGTTGGCACTGAAGTGTTCTTAGGGTCACAGGAGTCCCGCCCCTCTGAGGGAGTCTGAGCCTATCCCTATCCCCCCATATGACTCAGGATCTGGGGGAGACATGCCCAACTGGGGTGGTCTGAGCCTATCTCCTTGGGCCCTCTGAGTATGCCAGTAGTGGGGGGCCCTGCCCCTCTGCAGGGGGTGCAAGTCCCTATCCTTACTCCCTATGTGAACCAAGATCTAGAATGAGATTTCCCCTTATTACATTTCCCCTAATTTGTACACAGTTACAGGGTATGTCAACACAGCAACTGACACCCACAGCTCTCCTGTGCCAGCCAGCTCAGGCTGGGGCTGTTTCATTGCTGTGTAGACTTCTGGGCTCAGACTGGAGCCCACGCCTGGGACTCTAGCCCTAAAGTCTACACAGCAATAAAACAGCCCCACAGCCTGAGCCTCACAAGCCCGAGTTAGCTGGCATGGGGACAGCCATGGATGTCTAGTTGCTAGTCTAGTTCCCTTAGAGTGTTTGTGGGTGGGGAAGTTCTGCCTGGTAAGAACATTCAGGGAGGATGTATTTCATTTTCTTAGATTTCTGGGAGGGGGCTTAAGCTCGCTTAGTTATTTGTCAAGAGGAACCCTGGATATATTGAATTCAGCTCTTTTTGGCTGTCATAAACCAACTGGAAGAAAGGTGACATATAAACCCTTGAAATTCTCATGAAGTTGCAGTTACCAGTCAGGCAGTTTAAATGAGTTTCCCTGTGCTGCATTTCCTACAGCAGAGCCAATGTGTTTCAAAAGATATTTAACTTTCTGCCACAGTAAATGCAACACAGCAACTCATTTAAGGAGCCTTAAATATCAAATATGTGGTATCCCTAAACTTTGCACTCCTCCTCTGGTCTCTTCAGTGTCACTTTCAAAGCTGTCATCTATGGTTGTTACACCTGTAGCACTTACAGCTGACAAAAATGAAAGGTCTGAGTCCAAATACCTATAATTAGATAAGTATGAAATTTTACAGTGCACCCTAAACTATCAAGTTGAAATCTGGCTCAACTTAAGTGTGAGAGAATTAGCTCATGTTGGAATACAGATCTTATATAAACTTCAATTATTTTTATTTTCTTATATGGCTTTTATCTTGAGGTTTTAAAATAATTTTTCCTCTATCAAGATAAGAACAGCCATACTGGGTCAGACCAATGGTCCATTTAGCCCAGTATCCTGTCTTCTGACAGGGGCCAATGATAAGTGCTTTAGAGGGAAGGAACAGAACAGGTAATCATCAAGTGAGCCATACCATGTGACCCATTCCCAGCTTCTGGCAAACAGAGGCTAGGGACACTACAGAGCATGGTTTTGCATCCCTGCCCATTCAGGCTAATAGTCATTGATGGACCTGTCTTCCATGAACTTACCTAGTTCTTTTTTTGAACCCTGTTATAGTCCTGACCTTCACAACATTCTCTTGTAAAGAGTTCCACAGCTTGACTGCATTGTGTGAAAAAATACTTCCTTTTGTTTGTTTTAAACTGCTACCTATTAATTTCATTTGGTGACCCCTAGTTCTCATGTAAGGAGAAGGAGTAAATAACACTTTCTCATTTATTTTCTCCATATCAGTCATGATTTTATAAACCTCTGTCATATCTCCCCTTAGTCATCTCTTTTTCAACCTGAAAAGTCCCAGTTTTATTAATCTCTCCTCGTATGGAAGCTATTTCATACCCCTAATCATTTTTGTTGCCCTTTTCTGTACCTTTTCCAATTCCTATATATCTTCCTTGAGATGAGGCGGCCAGATCTGTATACAGTATTCAAGATGTGGGCATACCATGGATATATATAGAGACAATATGATATTTTTTGTCTTATCATCTATCATTTTCCTAATGATTCCCAACATTCTTTTAGCTTTTTTGACTGTTGCTGCACATTGAGTGGATATTTTCAGAGAACTAACCACAATGACTCCAAGATCTCTTTCTTGAATGGTTTAGATGCCATCATTGTATATGTATAGTTGGGATTATGTTTACCAGTGTACATTACTTTGCATTTATCAAGATTAAACTTTCAAAGATATACTGTTTTATTTATTGCCTAGTGTTTAAGTATAAAGGTTACTAAATTATCTTGTTTGCAAGTAGAATGACATCTAGTCATAAGATGTTCACATTTATTTTTTTAGTTTTTTGATGGATGAATGTTGAGTGGTTGGTAGGTCTTTTCAATCGATTATTTTATAGGATTTTGTGTTGAACTTTCATAAATTGGTTACATAATGTCATAGTAAGACTATTTCACCTGGACAAGGCCATGTCAGTGTCCTCAAAAAGTGGTCTGGTTTTCTGTATTTTTGATATTTTTTGGGGAGGTCTTGTACTTACAGTCTCAGTGGTATGCAAACTGAATATTTTTTAAACTGCTGGCATAAGTGGATCGTTTGCAAGTTGATTCCAGCTCAGGAAGCCTGACTGGACCAAACTGCATGGCTCCAATGCAGGCCTCGCACCTGGTTTGTCCAAAGTCCTTAGAGTGAGGTGCTGCAAGGCAGAGCGAGTGAAATTTGCAAGCCATACAAACCAAGAGTATGGCTGAAAAGCCTCGCTTTTCGGATCAGTGAGCCACCTGAAGGAAGAATGGCATTCCATAACCTCTGAGATTGATCACCTTTGGGGGAGAAAGTCACAACATCAATGGGCAGCCTACACCAGCCTTTGACCAAACTCACCAGTGGGAAGGACAATGCCAACAATAGTATCGTCTGGCTCCTTGACTGCAGTTCCATCTCCTATTCTTTGAGAGTACAAAATACTGTGAGAGCTGAAGAATTCACAAACTCTGTTATCTTAAGAATCTTACTTTTCATTTTTCTATTTGTATCTTTTGTTGTTACTAGCTGGGAGACATCTCAGTCTTTTTATTCTCTAATTTTAGGGTGTGAAAGAGTGGCTGTGTGAATGTATGCGTGAATGAGCACCCATAACGTCCATACAGAGAAGGCTCCAGAAAGTACATTCCCCATGTTTAAACAGTCCTAAAGATACTCAATAAAGTATGTTTTGTATTCTGTATTTAAAAAGCTCAAAATAAACTTATACTGTCATATGTCGATTTTGGAACCTATGAGTTGTCAAACTTCTGCTTATCAAAGTTCTTTATAACATTACAATATGTTTGTTAGGGGTGGGAAGCAGGAAAGGGTTAGCCATCACTTATGAAGTGAAATCTAAGGAGGAAGATTTATCATTGGCTCGGAGGTGTGGTTCAGACAGTAGATAATAATTTGGCTTCAGCATCAAAATACTTAACCAGCTCCAAGTTATAGATGCAATTGACTTGGATTAAATTCTTTAGTTGGGGTTTATAGCAAAATGGCCAGCAACCTCCTTAGAGACCATCTTAGAATCTACAAAGATTGATTATTTGTTCTATTAATTTCAGGATTTAACTAATTTGTTTATTTGATTCCAATCCAATATTGAGACTAATTTGTTCATTTGACTTTGATAGTTGTAGTGTTTTATTCTTAGTTTAGTAGCAGTATTAATAGTAGCTTAGCTTTAATGATAAGTTTTCTAGATTTTATTTTTGTTTGTTTGATATTTTTAATAACACTTATAGAACTGACACTGAATCACACTTCTTTCAATAAGCAATTTGGGTCCCAAACCTTTGAGTATCT
The DNA here is from genome assembly GCF_026122565.2 of Emydura macquarii macquarii. NCBI lineage: Eukaryota > Metazoa > Chordata > Testudines > Chelidae > Emydura > Emydura macquarii. Next base: position 3,740,034 of record NW_027132344.1, read on the forward strand.
GGATAGATATCAGCCGGTCAACTAAAAGCCTGATCAGCTTCCTTTGATAAGCCTTTGGTTCTCACAGAAGTCAATGGCAAAATTCCACTGACTTCAATGGGGCCAGGATTTCACTCCCAAAGTCCTGCCTTGCAATGGTTTCTGAATCCGATCAAAGCACTCCTGTGCCATGACATAGGGACCCCTTTGTGGCTTCACCCCAACTCCATCTCTCCATATGTAGTGGTAGTGGCAGATAAGGGGAGGCTCTGGAAACTTTAAAAGAGATTAAATATGATAGAGTGTAAGGGTAGAAAGGACCACTAAGTAATTTAGTGACTTCCTGTATATCACAGGCCACCAACACCACCAAGCACCAGCGCACTACACAGAACCACCGAAATTAGACAGGAGAGAACAGGAGGGACTGAGGTGCACCAGTTTCCAGGGTCACTGCAATGGCAGGGAAATGATTAAGTGGTATATAGCCAGATAATCCCAGCGAGTGACCTGCACTCACATGCTGAAGAGGAAATTGAACAAACCCCAGGGTCACTGCCAGTCTGACCTGGGAGAAAATTCATTCTCCATCCCACATATGACGATCAGTTGGACCTTGGGCATGTCATCAAGAACCAGCCAGACAAGCAGCTGAGAGAGAGAATGCTCAGTACCATCTCAGGGCCCTGGCCCTCCCCACCCAATGTTCCATTTCTAGCCATGGCCAACTCTGATGCTTCAGAGGAAGAAGATTAAAAGAACCCACCTCGAATACATTGGGGAGAAAATTCCTTCCAGACCCCTGAAGTCCTGAAGCATCAGCTTTTAGGGACATAAACTGGAAGTGAGAACCAGGCCCCCCGGGCTGTTGAGCCCTGCCCCCTACCATCTCAAGTGTTAAGGGACAAGAAGCTATGTCATTCCCCTGGATCACTTGCCCCATTAATGCCTCCCATTGTCCAGAAAAGGTGTGAAGGTGGAGTTCCTGAGACTTCTTTGGAGATTCCAAGAGCAGGGCTGATGGAGAATGAAAAAGACATATCTCCTCCATCTCCTCCTCCAGTAGGTTTTAGCAGAGGGAGTTTGTATCCAGGAGACTCTGCTAGGCAAACTGTCTGCCACCAGCCACCACAGAGCATCTGTACAAACATATACCTATATTTAGACAGAGATCACTCCCTCATGGGGATTAGGAGCTAGCATCACCTTTGAAAAACTACTCCATTCACAGAGCATGGAGGAAGCGGGAGCAACTAAACCTCAGGAATCCTCCAGGCAGCACCAGAAAGAGTCTTCTCTCTGTTTTTGTCTCTGACAGGTCAGCCATCGTTACTGATTTTCATCTCTGTCAACTGTAGCAGAAATTATCAAATAAGAAAATCTGTATTATCTAACACATTATCTGGTCTCTCAAATGTAGATGAAATTACAGGACAGGATTTCATATCCTTCCCCAAATTCTTCACTATGAAAAATTCGTTTGTAGAGGAAAAATATATATCTCTAGTTGGGGCTTTCCTCTTCTTTTTTTTTCTTTAAGTGAAATCCATTTAAATTATCTCTTAAAGGAATAATGCTGTTTAAAAAAGGCATGTTCTGTGCACCAACCAAACAGGAAATGGAGGCTGGAGACAAGTGTTTTCGAAGGGGGAAGAGGTGACAGCAGCACTTTTGAAAGAGAGGGAAAGACACAGTAGATTAGTTGTGATCTGTGAGAGGTATAGGTGAGAAGCAGGAAATTAAAACTGAGTTTAGATAGATTATCAGTTAGAGGAGATGCTTTTGTTTACAGAGGAGATGGAACATAGTGATGCCTTTGCCCCAGCCTTCCCATATGAAGAATGCATTTAAAAAAAAAAGAGAGTGAGAGAGAGAGAGAGTTTCATACAAAGTCCAGCCCCTACTGACTGGAGAGAAGAGAGAGAGAAATACCTCTTTATGTGTGCACTTTATAATTTTGGAAGGTCCTCTTAGATACCATTTGGTGGGAGCTTGCTCCTCACATTGGTCCAAAATAGCCCAATTTGGCAACTTTTCTAGATACTCTGCAAAAGACATCTATTGGAGAGACTGTTTGAAAAGGACTGAGGGTATGCTGAAGGATGATGAAGAGGTGGAAAAGAGGGGGTTTATTTGTAGGTGAATGATTATTTTAGTGTTGCTGTGGTTTTGTTGTTGTATTAGTTTTGTTAGGGCACCTAGAGCCTTATATAGGTATATTTAATATTATATTATTAATATTATTATTTTATTATTTAAATATAAATGAATAAGAACCTACACAGATAAAATAGTTGTAGAAGAAATTGAAAGGATGCCAGCTTACATATGGGGTCAAAGGAGAAAGAGGCCCTTGGATTCAAAACAGCACTAGAATAATATATATTACTGATTTTCCAAATTAAGAAGGTAGTAAACCCACAGAGCACTCAGCGAAGAAAGGAATATTATTATTCTTAATAAATCTATTGACATCCAGGTATGTTCTTGGCCTCTCCCAAAGCAGAAAGAAGACATGACCCTACTTTGCAAATTTATAAACCAAAACCCAATCCTTAAATTGATCCCTTATTGATGTAAGCTAAATCAATATAAAATAGGTTTAAATCAATTTAAGAGTGTACACACAGGGTTTTCCCCCAGTTTAACTAAATCAATTAAAATATACTTTAGTTAAAATAATGCAATTTTTAATATAGATAAGATATAAGGTGGGTATTCCACATATCCCAATTGTGAGTTCCAACTTACTGTACATCAGAACCCCTGTGTTTGCAAAAAAATAAGTGAATCCATATTTCCAACATCATAACATTAATATCAGTTGAGAAACAGATTTCTTTTCTAAGTTTTAATTTGTGTTAACTGAGTCACTCCACTTATTCTACTTTTTCCTAATATTTTATCTTTTTCTAATATTTTGCATAGGATTTTTACAACAATCAAGTTGAAGAAAAGCATCCTAATTGACCCAGTTCTTTGACCTTCAAGATACCTTCTTACATGTAACTACAATTCGCATTGTAATTGCACTATGGGCTTCTGCTTCAGTAAATCCAATACACCAGTATTAGTCTTACAGAATGATCCAAAAGTGGGGAATCTTGCAGAGGATTATTTTCTACAACGCACTGAGGAAATCCAATTAGGAACCAGGACTCACTTATTTCAAAATACAGAAAAAATTAAGTTTGAAGAAACAGAAAACAGCATTAGAAGTAATGCAGAAACTCACAGAGATTCTTATTCTGATAAAGCACTCCACTCTGTTACTTATGTTAAAGAAAATGATGCTTTAGAAATGACAGATGTGGAATGAGGTTTGATGATATAATTCAGGACTTGATCCAGCCTGAACAATGGATATGGCATAAAATATTCTATTTAGTGTAGAAAATAACAAATAAAAACAAAATAATGTTTAATAGCTGAGTCAATAACCATAATCTAATAGGTTTTCGGTTTCAAGACCTATTATTTGGCAATCTTTAGAGTTATTTTTACCATTGTTGAATGTTCGCTTTTCCATCCATCACAATCAAATGTCTTGCAGCATATTCTTAATTTTGGGACTGTTATGGCGAATGCACAAACCCCACACTGGGCCTGAGGGGGTTAAACAACAATACTGGGCCCAAGTAACTTTGCCCCTCCAGCCTTCAGAGCATGCTCTACCTGGAGAGGAAGCTTAAAAGGGAGCAATTCAGTTCAGAAGAGGGAGATTGGGGAGGAAGTCAGACCTATTCTGAGGGCTCCTGGACAAGGATACCAAAGAAGACTAAGACTGCCTCCTGAGCCCAGCTGGGGCTCAAGGTTGGTTTGTTTGTTTTTTTTCTTTTGTTGCATTATATTGAAATTGTAGCCATGAGGAGAGACAGATAGTAGGAAGTGACCCTGGAAGGGTAACTCTGAGGGCATTCCAGGATGCTAGACACTGTTGAGCCTCATAGGACCCTAGGTTGGAGCCCGCTCAATGGAGTGGGAGGGCCTGGGCTACCCTAATAACTACCCCTGCTGTAGAAGGGGCATAAGCCACTTTCCAGTCTCACTCTCCCTCTGATAAGAAGCTTGCAAGGACATTGCAAAACCAGGGGTGAAGCTAAATCCATCCTCAGGTGAGAGATGGGACTGAAAGGCCTTCCCACTGAAAGGTGATATTGGGTGTGCTACCCACTGGACCACCTGGCCCTGTGAAGACTCTATTGCAGGTAGCAGATAATGTCTTTCCTTCAAAGGAGAAAAATCCTTCCATTCTTCAGCTCAAGAGACCCTCTACAGGACCATATATCATCTCTCTGATGAATAAGAGTTTGCAGAATATCATGATAAATGAAATACCCAATCAGGGAGACTACCTCCTGCCCTATTTTGTTCCTTTGATCTTTTGGGAATATAGCTCTGTCCCAGGATTTTCTTACTGGTTGTTGCTATAATACAGACCTGTTCAAAATTGTATGCTTGTCTGTTTCTAGCTGTCATTTTTAATCCCCATGAACAATCTCAAGGTTAATTGATCATCAAGTATATTATCCATTATTCTCTGGTACCTATGTACGTCACCCTTCAGTGTCTGAAAGCCAGATCAGGTACATTATCATTGCCCACACAATAATTTTTACACCTCATATTTTCAGCTGTGTGTTGCATATATTCAGGGCCAAATCTTGGACCCATTGAAATTAATAACAAAACTGCCATGGTTTGGCTCTCAGTTTTAAATTTTCGATACTACTATAAAGATGTTCTACACAGTGCTCTTCAGTGATATCTAGTGGTAAAGATGAGAACAACACCATCATAAACTTCCAAAAGTCAAGAGTTTCAATACTAACAAATGTTCAGTGATTTGGTATTTTTAAGTAATGATACAGGTGCCCAGTCCTGCAAGATGCTGTGTCCTCTGTAGCAATCTGAGAAATCTGACAGTACAGTTTATGAAATTCTGTATGAGAATATGAACTTCTGTATGTATCTTTGCCAAGTTTCAAACTTCATTTTGAAGATGTGACCGTTTATCTTCTCTGTTGTGCTTTTACCATCATGTTGGATGGAAATTCTAATGATACAGGGCTGACAACAGAAAGTTCTTAAATCAGAATAGCCCTCTATTCAAATACAAACACCCTAGACAAGAGACTGGCTCCCACCTCAGACAATTGGTTAGTTAAAGGAGAGGTCACCTGACAAGGAATTCACCAGGTACGGGTCTGCGATCACCTGAGGAGGCTGATCCAGGAAGCACCAGACAAGGACTGGATGGTTATAAAAGGGCAGGAGCTGATCTATTCTAGGTTTTTGGCTAGTGTCACCAGATCAAGCAGAGGGAAGCTGCTGTGGGAGTCTGATGAGGCAGGAGGGATCCCTTCCTACCTGAACATAGAGTCCTGAGGACTTCCAACGGAAGGCTGAGCTAGCATTCAGAATGCATTCAGAATGTTTGTTATTTTCTAAATGATCTGTATTATCTGTGTATTTCTTGTGCTTACATAAAGAGCAATAGCACTGCATTAGAATCTCATGCAAACTACCTGTATGTTTTATCTATTACATCTGCCACATGGCCCTTGAAGAGGTAAACTATGGGTCCAGCAAAACCCACCCAGCTGGAATTCTGGCAGAGGATATGTTTAGTCTATGGAGGAATCTGAGGGGTCAGCACTGGTTCTAAGTGCTGGACAGTGAGCCAGATATTTGTAGCTCTCAGGAGGGGGGTGCTAGACATCCCAGGCCTCCTTCCCAGGACCTGGATGCACTGCAGTAATACCACGGATAAGACACCTGCTCTGGTGGGGGCCACATGCCTTCAGATTCTAGGCGGCAGGACCCTCCTTGCCAGTATCAGCCCTCCCATCGGGTTCACATTCCCCACTCTGAGTCAAGCCTTCAAGGCCCCCTTGGCTCCAGTTTACTTGCGGCAGCAGACCTTCCACCATCCCAGTGCTGACCCCATGTCTCTCCACTGTAGCTCAATTCTGGCTTGCTGTCGGCATGGCTGGTCTCTGCTGCTCTACCTCCCTGGCTGTGGGCTGCTGCTCTCTCCCCATCTCAGCTCTGGGCTGTTGAGCTGAGCTCTTCCTGGCTCTGCTGCTCTACTCTGCCCTAGCAGCCCCAGCTCACATGGAGGATGGGCTCTGGACTCTCAACTCCCTCACTGGGCTGCCCAGCCCACCCCGTCAGTCTGGATTACTTAGAGTGCTGGCCTCTCCCTGTTGGCCCTGGGGACATGGCCAGATTAACCTTTTGTGGACCCTCCTGTGAAACAATTGTAAAAGACAGGAGTTCAACACAGAAGTTGTCTTTGACACAGCACACAGCTGCACAAGTTTTATTAACAATACTTACAAGTTTAGTTGCAGATGGAGGTGGCTGCCGCTAGGGTATCAGCAATGCTAGCCGCAGGGCAAAAAGAATACACACAAGTGTACATAAAACAAACCATAAGGAAAAAAACACAAAATAAAACACAAATGGGTAAAAACAGATAACAAAAGCCAAAGATGGTCAAACACCAGCCATGTAAAAGGGAACCTTCACACTTTTTTCTTTTTCTTTTTCTTTTTTATCCCTTAACATTTTTCATATGAACTACCAGGGCTTGAATTAAATTTTGTATGAAATTGGGGTGGATTTAAAACAGTGTAAAACATTTTAAAAATAAAAAATATGAAAAACCTTAATTCATTTTATTTACAGCATCATTATTCATACCAGCCTTGCTTCAGAGATGTAATATACAAATTATTTAGTAAGTATTAACGTGAATAACTTACTCAACCAAATCACTGCATGTAGTTATTGTTCTATTTACAGAGATGAAAAATGTCTTCAGATTTTTTGGCATGAAGTAAACATTTCAATTAAACTGGAGATGTCTACAGAGTTTACCATCTCAGATTCAATGGACAACAGAGAAAGAGTTAAGTCTTTCTTGAACCATTGTAGCACATAAAGCACTTTTTATTCTTTTTAAATGTGAAAAAGACCTTTCACCACTGCAGTTTGAGACTGGTAATGTCAGGTAAATGTATAGTGCAATAAAGACATTTGGACAGGCTGTTTGCAAATCATTCATATTCATTATGGTCAGCATTTGCAGTGGTGTAGGCAGAGCTTGTGCTAATGGCTTAGAGGCAAGCTGCTTTACAAGTGAGCACCATTGTACCCATTCTTCAAAGATCTCTTCACTGAGGTCACCTGAACAGAATTCAATTAAACTTCTGAGAGACTCTTTAACAGCAGTACTGTCAAGGTCACCCGTTTAAAAAACAGAAATGGTTGTTTATTTCTGAATATACATGAATTCTTCTGCTGAGATGGCTGACAAGTGAGTCAACTATGGCATAGAACAATTCAACTTTGAACTTCGCTTCACCAGTCAGCACAACAGCAAGTTCTTCACTATCATTAGCCATACACTTTGGATGATGTTGCCGCTTTAACTGAAAGTTAGCTGTAGAACTTAAAGATGTCGCAGATTCATGGTATTCTTAAAAAATTTTCCGTTGTGCTGCCACAAACTCAGATAGTGACTTCAGCAGTGTCACAGTTGTGCCTAAGTCCATTGTTTCAGACTGCAGAAGTTAACTTGTTTTGTTTATTTTGTAAGGATACTACTCCAAAATATTGTCAGAAATGCAGTCTCCAACCGATCCATGGTTTCAACTAATGAGTTTGCCTCTGCTCATATGTTGCTCTTCTGCAGAGTATCTGCACCAAGAGCCTGAAGTACAGATTTGTAGCTTTTGTAGTTGCATGATAAACTGCAAAGTGCATCTGCTCGAGCTGACCACCTTGTGTCACTGAGGTGCTTTGGGAAAAGTTTTACGGGCCTCAGATGTCTCCTTATTCAGAGAATCTCACAATAGGCCCCAGCGATAAGTCGATTCCGAGAAAAACAGTTTTTGGACAAATCCAAAAAATATAATTGCATCAGTGCATGACTCTGCAGCCGCAACATCATATAAGGTAAGTGAGTGGGTCATTCATGGGATGTACATCGCTTTCTTGTTGACTGCAATTACCCAAGCTCCGCACTCCAGAATAAATGGCATTCTTGTATGTTTGACCTATACAGTCCTTTAGATTAATATTTAGTTTGTCACTTAGGGTTTCATGGATAACATTAAAACAGATGAATACCTGTATGTGATGTAACTAGAACAAAATTCAAGAAGCATTCCACCAGTGTACAGTTATTCAGCACGTAGCTCACAGTAAATGTCAGCTGGTCAGTATGACTAATATCCGGCATGGAATCAATGCTGAAGGAAAAGTACTTTGCCAATTTTAGCTCATCCACAATAGCCTGCTTTACCTTGTCAGCCATGATTTTGATGAACTCTTCACAGATTGTTGATAATAGATTCAATGTTGTGCCATACCCAGCATTCCCATACTTGTCGATGTGGCAGCCAGGAAAGGGTTGTAGCGTGCTAAGGACTCTAAACAGCCAAGGAAGTTGCCATTAGAAAGACTGTCAAAGGTTTAATTAGTCCCTCTCAGTGCCAGACCTCGTGTTCTCAGACATTTTATTGCTGATACAATATGCTTCAATATTTCTGTCCAGTAATTTCTTTAATATATCTATCTGCTATATGTTTATCAAGGGTTTGAGTCTTTGATAAATGCATTATATAAGTGGCGAGAGCTTGTTGCTGCTCCGTAGAACTTTCATGGTCACCAAGGTGATCCCATGATCAAATCCTGTTCAGAGAAAACAATTTGCACACAAAACAGAAGACTCAGCAGCCAGTCGATGGTGAGTACACAGCCAAGTCTTTTTCAATAGTTTCACCGTTCGGGGACGCTTGATTGAAGGCTATATCACAGGGTTTCCTAAAATAAAAAACATTTTAATATTAATGCATACTCTCCAACATTTGTGATGAATATATGTTATACTTATAAAATAAACAGCAGGATCTTATTCAGGGGATAAGGCAGTATGCTGTGTTTATTATGAATACAAAAAAGAAAAACATTTTAAAAAGCAATTGCCTAAAACACACTCAGACACACACCACAGTTCTGCAGGATGGATATAATTACCAGTTGTTGCCCGAGCTGAATCACTGGCCGTGTGATTCAGACACGAGGGTGGAGCCAGGCTCTGTCGGTCGCGACACGATGCTCCTTGGGGTTTGCAGAACGAGCCCAAAGTCCAGGTTTCTTCTCCCCATTTTTATACGTATCCATCCCCATTCGGGTCTATGGATTTTGTTATGTCAGATAGTCTCCTTGTTTGATGTAATCATCAATTACTTTGATATCGCAAGTGTGACAGCTTTCCCATTATTCTTTCATTCCTGTTTCACACTTTGTCTTGTTCCTGTCCTTGGGTGTTAACTCCCATGTTTTCCAGGGTTATCTTGATCTTCGGCCATCTGGGTTGTAAAAGTTCTTTAAACAAAAGCATCTTCTCTCCCTTCTGCCCTTGGAGGCTGAGAACCATTACCTCAGCAATTACTTCCTCGCCGTCTTATCTCAGCAGACTCAAACTGCATTCACTCCTCATTCATACTTACTAAAAATCATTACATTCTTATCCCATTACACTGGTACATTATCTTATACTTACTTATTAACATAATAAAATCTTTATACCTACACCAATTCTATTAATACCAATTTTACTAAAAGGAAATAAAAGATATCTTATTTGCTCTCTCATTGCCCCATAATTTACACATCAACCACATTCCTAATACACATTGGGCACTTACCTTCACTTGTAAATTATCAAAATTAGATTTCAGGATGTTCCCAAACATTCATACTTAGATGTTCACAAACAGGGCCCCAATGTGTCATAAATGTTAAATCACAAAATGTTTAGGCAGGATGTTCCTACTCATATGTTCAAGCAGTCAATTGTCATAGTGGAGCCTGGGGTGGCATGAACAAACAATCAATGTGTCCGGAACATCCCTATCTACAATACCTGATTTTGTTCTTTCTCAGTATGAGGATTAACCCTTAAGCTTCAAATATGTATCCATGGTCCGGGCCTGCTCTGGTTCAGGCCTACATCACAGTGCTCACAGTGCTGGGCCTACATACAGGCACACTTGTGGGGCCTTAAGAGAGTAAGCAGCTCACTGTGTAGTAGTGAGCAACCTAGAATGTACATTTTTACATTTAGATACAATAAAAATCTGTTTATTTCAATTGTCTCACAAAATTAAGTTAAGTCAACCCCTTCTGGAAAAGGTTGATCTAATAAAATGGCTCATTGTATAAAAAATGCATAAAATGTTATAATTACCTTGTTCAGTCCTTATGTTGTATTGATGACATTGCATATTTTCCATCGCAATTTTGGCAGAAATTGGGGCCCATGTCTATGTATCAACAGTCCACAGGGCAGCATCAGAGGAAGGTAATCATACTGGTGTATTTTGCAGCAGCAGGTTATCATTGTTTTCTTTATTTGGCGAAAGGATTTCATCAGAAGAAACAGCATGCTCTTCAGAGCCATGATTAAGGCTGCTAGTCTGTCACAGAGGTCACGGAAGTCATGGATTACATGACTTTCTGCAACCTCCATGACCTCCGCAGCTGCAGCAGTTGGTGCAGCTGACCTCGGTGGCTGGTCCCAGGGACCACCCAAGCAGTGGTCCTGGGAGTGGTCCCAAGGACTGCCATGGCAGCAGCGGTCCCGGGGCAGCCTGAGCAGTGGGTCCCGGAGACTGTCGGAGAGTGGTTACTGGGAGCCATGGAAAAGCGGGCAGCCAAGGGCAGTCAGCCCCTGCTGCCACTGCAGTGGCCAGCCATCAGCCCATGGGGCCCCCAGAGCAGTGGCACCCCAGGAATAGCTAAGATTTAGTTAGGGGTATTTATAATAAAAGTCATGGACAGGTCACGGGCCGTGAATTTTTGTTTAATACCCATGATCTATTAACGACTTTTACTAAAAATACCCGTGACTAAATCTTAGCCTTAGCCATGATCAGTGTAGGCTGGAGCCACCGCCATATTAGTATAATCAATTACACACTCATCATCATTACTAGTACTACTAGTAGCATAGGCGGAGTTTGACTGCTTAATTTGGAGGGGCAGTGCCAGCAAGCCCCGCCCCCCCGCGGACACCAGGTCATGTGATCTGCAGGGTCGGGCTGAGACAACAAACCTCGCTCCCCCCCCCGCACGCGCAGGAGGATGTGGTGTTTCCTCTCGTCCCTTCCCTCGCGTCATCAGCGGGCGATTCATCGGCAGGAACTTCGGGCGCCGGTTGCGGCGCGCGGCCGGAAGGGTTTTTGGGAAGCGCACCGAGGGTAGGCACGTGACTCCGATAACAACGGCTCGGGCCGCGCGACAGCCGGACGCGGTCGGAGCCTCCAACCGTGAGTAGTGCTCCCCCGCCGGCTACGCGTGGGCAGCCCGTCTCCCCGCGCGCCGGGGGGCGAAGGACCCAGCCCGGGCTGCGCTGGGGGTTTCTCGCTTTCTCCTGTCACAGCCGGCTCCCGATCAGCGGCGCGTGGCAGCCAGCCGCGGCCGTTACCCTCACCCCCGCCCCGCCCCCCCCCCCCCAGCGCGCGGAACGGGGGCCCCTCAGGCGGGTGTGTAACTGCCGGGCTCGCTCGCGCGCGGTCCCTGCAGCAGGCTGGTGGTATGTTGCCAAAGCGACGTGAGACCGTTCACACGGAGCTTGCTCAGCCTGTGCTCGGCCTCCAGCGTTTAAGGGTCACGGGCAATGTCAATCCTGCACTTATCACCTGCACCTCTTATTGACGTCTTAAAACGTTAACCTCTATATTTATGGTAGGCTCTGTTATCTAATACTTCGTGTTAATGATAGCATTGTAAAAGTACCTGGTAGGGGGAAAAACACATACAATCAGATACTATGCTTCTCTTCCCTGCCCCTGGCCCTTGCAGGTATAATATGCAGCAAGTGGAAACAGCCTTCTGCAGCCCCCTCTTCGATAATGACCATGCACCAGTGGTGGAATGCCCTCATCAGATTTGGAAGAAGGAAAACTACCTTGTAAACTTATTCATTTGTGGTGCCATCACTATTTTGGTATCCTGGGAAGAAAGTGAGATTTCCTTTAGTAATGGATCTGTACTAAAGGAGTGCAGATTATGAACATCTCATACAAAATTTTGACAGACCTGCTTCTTCTTCCATGAATTATCTGATAATTTTTATTAGAAACATGGTAATCCCATCATCCCTGAAGAACTGTTTTCAGTTATTTTGTGTCCTTAGGATTCCGGCAGCTGGCTTTAAGTGCACAGCAAAGAGAGGGCTCATTCTACAGTCTGTTTCTAGTGATGTTTACCAGAATTTGGCTGTGGAAGATTGGATTCATGACAACATGAATTTAGAGAACAGACAGGTTCTTTTCCTTTGGAGAAATTCTCCCACTGTGGTGATTGGGAGACACCAGAATCCCTGGCAGGAGTGTAACCTTAAGATGATGAGGAAGAAGAACATAAAACTAGCCAGAAGGAGAAGTGGGGGAGGAACAGTTTACCATGATCTGGGCAATATCAATTTGACTTTCTTCACATCTAAGAAAAAATACGAGAGAATGGAAAACCTAAAATTGGTTGTCAGGGCTCTAAAAGCCTTGCAACCACAGCTAGATGTGCGTGCCACTGAGAGATATGACCTCTTGCTGAATGGGAATTTTAAAATCTCAGGTACCGCTGCAAAGCTAGGAAGAACTGCTGCTTATCATCACTGTACTGTACTATGCAGTGCAGATAGGTTTTTTTTATCTTCAGTGTTGAAGAGTCCTTACAAGGGGATAAATAGCAATGCCACTCCTAGCATGCCTGCTTTAGTGAAAAATCTCTCTGAAGAGGATCCAACTTTAACATGTGAGATGGTCATGGATGCTGTTGCTGCAGAATATGCTCTATGCCATCAAATTGACCATCATATTACTCTAATAAACCCGTCTGATGAGACTGTGTTCCCTGGAATTAATAATAAAACCAAAGAACTACAAACCTGGGAATGGATATATGGCAAGACCCCAAAATTTAGTATTAGCACTTGCTTTAATATGGTGTATAATCAATCTCTCCTTGAAGTTAAAGTGGATATACATGTAAAGCATGGAAGAATTGAAGTTTGTAACATGGATTTGCCAGAACAGTGGCTGCCATCAGCAATGTGCAATGAACTAGAGAAGAACCTAATCGGCAGTAAATTTTGCCCCAATGAAACCACAGCATTAGCAAGTGCTCTTCTGAGAATATGTCCACAAAACTATGAGTTGCACAACAAGTGGAATCTCTTATGTGAGAATGTGATGACACTAATGTGATTTTCATAAGAAAGCATAAGTCACATCTTTGATATTGACTAGTGCATGATTTACTAAAGATGTAAAATAAAATCTGGTTATTTTCAGTATGTTGTGCAAGTTTGATTTTATAGGAATAAGCTACCACTGAAGAAACTGTCTTTTGATTTATCCACTAAAGTTCTTGGAATCCAGTGCTCTAGTCCTGAACTGGAAGGAGAATGGCCACAAAGCAAGATCCCACATTTAGATAGTCTGATCAAGTATGGCACATTCTTTTCAGTTATCTTCCATTTACAGGTATGCAGGCCCCGCTCAATACACATACACCCATTAGTATTGAAATAAATTAATCACTGGAATAGAACAGCCCTTTTGAACACTTAAAATTGTAGTGTTGTTACCAATTGATACTTCACAGAGGAGTCTGCACAAGTATTTATTGATTTTACAGCTCTCCGCTTTGTTTTAGAAGGAAACAATTGGCCTTAATTATCTAGTTAAGCAGCAATATAATGTTTTCCTTAATTTTTTTTAAGCATAATAGTTAAGACGGTTGGCTATCTTAATATCTATATATTTGGATTTTTCTGTGTTGGATCAAAAGTATTTAAGTTTGTGGAGTGTGTACAATTCACAGAAACTTAACTAGTCTCCTAAGCACTTGTGAACTTTCAGCATGGCTAATTCATGATATTTGATACCTTGCTTTCAAGTGTTAGAATTTCCAAGCTAAAGAGGGTATCAAGTAAAAAAAACTGCAAGTAATCAAAAATATAAAAAATAGTTTATTCCATAAAAATGTACACTACATGTAATAGAGAGAAATTAAAAGCAGGCATTTTAAGCTTGTAAGTGTAGTAATTAAATAATAGAAATATTTGGTCATGTTTTCTTTGTGTGTTTAGTATGAAAGACATCCACTGTTGTTTCATAACATGGTCTCAAATCAAAGTCACAGTATCCAAGGCAAAAACGACCCTACAGAAAGGAATACAATTTTAGAATAAGCCACTTTGTAGTTCTAATTCATTCAAAGGTAAAGAAACACCTACCTGTGGTTTCTTAAAATAATCAAGTCCCCTTCCAATCTTAATCATCCATCCATTGTTGAATCTATTTAAAGAATTTACAATGTTATTCCATCTTCACAAGTTTACAAACTGTAGGTACATTTAACACCATTAGGGTAAAACCCATTAATCATATCTACAAGTTATGCAAATTCCTCCTACCATTTTAATCACAATTACTTCTTAGAGTGAATTCCAACTGTATAATACAAAAATGTCTTGATTTAAAAGCTAGAGTGTACAATATTGAATATTGAACATAGTATAAAACTATGAAGAATCTACTTTATTGGATAAAGTAATTGCCTTCTGCTTTGAATGATATCTGTAACCATGGTTAGATAATTTGTCAGGATTGAATAATATGGAATTAACTGTATCACCAACCTTATTTCTCGATCATGAATTGAAGATGAAAATGAGACATTTAGTGTTACTCCATAGTTCTTTAGTGAGTGCTTTATCTCTTCTAGGCTACTGTTCTGCTGACTCTTTCCACTGTTCTATTAAGAGTAAAGGTTGTTTTTTCACCATGTACATTTCAACTTTGTCCATTTATCTTCTTTAATTCATTAACACTACTTTGTTCTTATACTTTTTATCCAAATCTCAAAATGCTTTATGAAGGCAGATGGGATGACTGAGGCACAGTGAGTGCCGTGGCCAAGATCACATAGCAAACCAATGACAGATTATGGATAAGGATTCAGTTCTCTCTCCTGATTTCATGCTCTAACCAACTAGATGCACTGCCTCCCCAGTACACTAGATAATCTATTCAGACTAAGATTTGGTCTAGAAGGAGTACAATGACAATGAGAGGGTTTATATTTATAATAAAGGCTTGGATACTTTTTTATATGTATGGGTTATGACAAAGAGTTTCCCTGCAAAAATTTTTTAAATGGTGTTTCTTACAATAGACAGTCAAATAGGACAATATAAATATCTTTCTTCCAGGGTTACTTCCATTTAGGATTCCATATAAACAGAATTGATTAGTTAGCAAAATATTTTGAATTAGACTATTCACTGTTTATGTTAAAGCCTTTTGGCCTGCTTGCATCCCCTGTTGAAGGGGAGAGAGCCTCACTCTGACAAATATTGGTACATATGAATAATAGATCTCATACAAGAAGTCTAGATACTTACTTCATCATAGGAAGTGAGGAGGTGGATAGTTTTCACTTTACAGGGCCCCTTAACAAGCATCTCACAGAATCGTAAGAAGTTGTACAACTGTAAGAGTTAGTTTGATTATTTAATAACTTTGAGAAAAATTATCGTTTTATACATAGGCTACGTTCAAGATCCACTTGCCTGGTGAACATGCCTAATGTATGGATCCTCTACCCAAACTTCTGTAACAGTCTCATTAAGGTAGTCTTGGAAAACTTTCTCATAGCTGAAACCAGTTGCATTCTCTTCAATTTTAATTTGCTGGTGGTATTTACCATCTAAAAAAGATTCATCCTTCACTAAACAAGCAAGTGCAATCATACATATGTATTACATAAATCTTATGTAACTGTATCATAACTTCAAATGTACAAGTGCATTATTTCATGAACGTTTTAAAAAAATGTTACAGTACAACTTCCTACCTTCTCTCTCTTTTGCAATATGTTTTTTAATTGCTTCAGCTCTCTCCATGTAGTCAGATATTTTTTGTCTGTAATGAGCTTTTTTTGTTTCATCCTTTGTAGCTGTGAATCAAAAATATTCAAATTTAGATTATCTCAAAAAAAGGAGGACAGCTATGTCTGGTAATTAATCCTCTCTATTCCCAAGGATAAAAGGTTCTCTGATTTTTTTTCATTCAGCCGTCTACAGGAAAGGAAAGAAATCCTTTGCTAGACCTACATCATTGCCCAAAACCCAGTCCCTTTATTGTCTGGTTCTCAATATTTTTCATTGTGTGTACTTAGGCTTGGCAGAATTTGATTTTTTTAAAATAATTTTGACTGATAATATCAATGTCTATTTTAAGCACTTTTAAAATTTATCAATTTAATAATGTTCACAGTTGCAGAAAATTACGGTGGGGTGGTCAGACAGTAATTATTTAATGACAGTAAGTGTTGACATTCAACAAGTTAATAATTTTTAATGGTCAAAACACAAATTGTCAACATTACATGTCAAAATATACAAATAAAATATCCTTAAACTCTAATATTAAAGTTTTCAGGCAATTATTTTTACATTATCCATCTGTAAATTTTTCATTGTCCATGGAAATACTTTGTCAGTACACAAATATTTTGTGTTTATGGTGAAATCAACCTTTACAAATATTTACCAATAAAAATCTAAACCTTAGAAGCTGCTGGGGTGTGTGTGTGTGTGTGTGTGTGTGTGTGTGTTAACAGCTGTTATAAAAACAAGTTTTGTTTTTTTTTTTAAAGTAAGAGGGGGCCACTCAAACACAGCAGCCAACCAGCCTTTTGATTTTACTAAGTTTCCAAGAATGTTCTGATTTTCTTAAGGCTCGTCTACACTTAAAATGCTGCAGTAGCACTTCAGTGAAGATGTTACCTAGGCTGATAGGAGGGGTTTTCTTGGGGGCAGGCAACCTCTCATGGACCTAGTGCTGTCTACATCAGGGGTTAGGTTGGTTTAACTGCATTGTTCAGGGGCTGTGGACTTTTCACACCACTGAGTGATTTAAGCCAACTTAATTTTCTAGTTCCAGAGGGGTAGCCATGTTAGTTTGTATACAGCAAAAACGAGAGTTCTGTAGCATTTTAAAGACTAACACATTTAATTTCTATACGCATAAGCTTTCATGGGCTGTAACCCACTTTGTCACATGTAAGGAATAAAAAACACAAGGCACATTATATATGTATATATATATCCATCCAAGGGAAGTAACAACAATGGGGGAGGTGGATGAAAGCAAGGTCCATTCAGTAGAGTACTAGAGGCCTATTCTCAACCATTGATTAGGAGGTGAGAATGTGTGATCAGAGGCAATTACTGCTTGAAATGAGATAACCATTACAAGTCCCCATTTAGACCAAATTTGATTGTGTCAAGTTTGTAGATTTCGCTGCTGCTCCCTCCTGACGTTTGCTGGCGGCGGAGTGAGCCGGGCAGGCAGCCGGCGGGGGGGAGAGCGTCGAAGGAGGGGTGGGCTCAAGCGCTGGAGGGGAGACAGAAGCCACCCCGCAGAGCCCGGGAGGGGCAGGAGGGAGAGTCTAGCCAGTCGGTACCTTTCAGCACCCGCAGCATCAGGTCGATCCCTTCCTGGTAACACACCAGCGCCTCCTGGAAGCGGGATGCTGAGTCCAACTCCACCGCCCGCTTCAGCGCCGCCACCGCCGGGGGCTCCAGCGCGGTCACCGCGCCCGGCCCGGCCTGGGACATGGGGGCGGCGCGCGGCTAGCATCGAACGAACCCCCGCCTGGGCCTGGGCCAAGTCTGCGCGCGCTAGCAACCCTCGCACCACCCGGAGCCAGGCCGGGTCATGTGTGTGAGCTGAGGAGGTCACGTGATTTTTAGGCGCCGGAAGAACTCGAAGCGGCGGCCGGTGTCGCGCTTTATTCCCTCCCCCCGCGCCCGAAGTAGCCTCGGCACCAAAGTGCGGCGGCTCCCGGCCCCCGGCCCCGCGTGCTGAGTTGATGCTCGGCTTCCGGCGCCGGAAAGAACGAGCGAGCGAGCGAGTGAGCGAACGAACGAACGAACGAACAGCTGCGCGAACATTCCGTCGGGACCGGGATGGCGGCGGCGCTGGGCTGCGTCGCTACTAGACGTTCGGTCGCCTGGCGCGTGAGTGGAGCCGGGGTTTCCCCTGTGCCCGGCCGTCGCTCGTTCTTCCCTGCCCGCCCCGCCCCGCCCCGCTCGCAAGGGGAGGAAAGGGCGGCCTGAGAGCCGCCGGCCGCGGCTCGGTCCCGCAACCCTCCTCCTGCCCCGGCTGCTGCGCTCGTCTTGGTCCACTGGTGCCAGGGCAGCCAGGCTGGGGCGCTCCTCGCTCCGAGCCATCCTGGGCCACGCTCGGGCGGGCTGCAGCCCGATCCGCTGCGACCGCCCCAGGGATGAGCTGCGCTGCCTGGTCGCTCTCTAAGTGCACGTCCCGACTCAGCGAGGTTTTCCTCTTTTGAAGGGCCAGACACACACCCGCCCTTCTGCAGCTTCGGCCCTAGTGAAACCAGGGGTTGTGTCCCCTCGTTTCACTGGACCACAAGGAGCAGAAGCACAGGCTTTGAAAGGATTCAGAAGCGTTTGGTTCCCTTGAACAAGGATGTGCTAAAGTTCTTGGCATCGGAGCACCCGCTGATGTGAGGGGTGCAGAGTATTGTATCAGTTATTCTGATTCCACAGTGGGACCCTGATCCTAATTCAGTCATTACACAGTGTTATGCACAATACAAACAATAATTTTCTCCTTGAATAAACTTGACGAATCACGCCATAATTTTTTTTAGACTCTGGCAAAAAGCAGCGTGGAGTCACTGACTTGGACGGGATGGATTCGCCATAAATTTACTAAGCCAAGAATTCCAGCTTCAGTAAGCACAATATTTAAGGATTTGAAAGCATGTTTTGGGTTTGTTTATACCATAATTTTTTTTAGTAACACTAATTTGTAGTAGTACTTAGCAATACCATTGTTAAACCAGAGAGGTATGCACTCAGATTTTTGTGGGGGAAAAATAGTATCTTATTGTAGCTAATTTTAGTTCTGAAACAGGGCATTCTTGCATAATAAGCCTGTCACAATCATCTTTCAAATTTGGGTCCTGGTCCTATAACTGGATGTGTCCGGGAGGACCTCTGCTCCTATGCAAAGGCAATTGAAGTGTCTATGGTTGCAGAATCATGCACCTGAAGAGTAGGCTATATATGATTGGAGGATCATGATCCCAAATTGATTGTATCCTTCTGCAAACAGTGATGAGGAAACACTTGAAATAATTTTAGATTATTTGGAGATTAGCTTTGTACTACTATGGTCATATGTTGCTGCTTGGCCTTCTGAAAGGGAAGCTTATTAGACATGTCGGGGCTTTTGCCACATTTACTTTCCAGTGAAAAACCAAAATACATTTTAAGGGAATATTTTTATTGCAACAGATTGTTAGATTCAGTAACTGTTGAAATGTTTAAAAATAAACAAACAAAAACATGCTTTTTGTGAACTACTTATTTGCAGGTATTTCAGCCACGGCCTTCAGATCATGAAAAATATGGAGGTGATCCTCAGCAACCTCACAAACTGCATCTTATCACTAGAATCAAAAGTGGAATAGGCCGTCCATACTGGGAAAAGAAGATAATACATGATCTAGGACTGGATAAAGTATACTTTCTAAATTACTTTATTTCATGTTTATCATGCACATTAGTAAAGTAATTACCCTAGAAATTTAGGGCAAAATTCTTCTCTCAGATCTTCACTATAATGCAGTGCTTTCATATTTTTGTCCTGTGGGTCCCTGATTCTGTAAACATTTTTATGCATGTGCTTAACTTTACTGCAATGAAAAATCCCATTGAAATCAAAAGGACTACTTACAATAGTAAAGTTGAGCAAATAGGAAGGCATTTGCATGATAGGAACCTAGATGTATGGATCGCCCATGGATGTTAATATGAAATATGCATTTGTAAGGAAAACAGAACACCAGTACTGAAACTGCTATGCATAGCTGAGAAGAACTTTGTCCACTAGCTTTTAATAAAGCTGTTAAAATACAAATATATTTATGAATGCTCATTAGTTCACTCTTATTTGTGGGATCATTTTGAGTACTTGTGAGTATTTGGACCTGGTATATTAATGAAGATGTTAGTGAATCCCAAAAGTTGAATGAATTTTAGCACAAACTTATTCTCAATAAGTTGTTAATTTCCCAAAGTAGTTTAATTTTGTGTACACATCTTCTTTTATTGATATGTGAATGCTTCAGTTTTATGCCTCAGTTCCTAAAGACATAAATTGCTTTATTAAAGTGAGTTTGTAACATTTATTCTGCATTATTTGTAGGCACATCAGCCCAGAGTGCACAAAAATATCCCATCTGTGAATGATAGACTGAAAGTCATTAAGCATCTGATAAGGTTTGTTTACTGTTCCTTAAACTAGCAACAATTAAAATAACTTGTTGCCATAGTTATGATTTAAACAAATTCTCTTATTTGTAGAATACAGCCCCTGAAACTACCTCATGGAATTCCAACAGAAGAGGAAATGTCAGATACCTTACTTAAAAGCACAGGAGAATTAGTAATTCGGCGACATCTGAAACCGGTGGAACAAAAAGCAATTAAGTCATAATATGCATTGACTATTCTCACTTTTATAAAATAAATATTTAACGCTTAAATTGGAGTTGTATGTATTAAGGAATGATTAAAATGGAACCCAGTCTGTCCATGAGTAGTACAGCTTACTGTCTCATTATAAAAGTTTTGAGATAAGGCCTTGAAACAACAGCTCTTTAGCTAAACACGGACTAGGACATTTAATAAAATTAGAAATGAGAAAAGACCTCTTACCCCTATCAGGAAGTCAAACTGAACCTGATCCCTAGTTCAGAGAGGTTTTTTGAATGAACCCGAACTGAAAACCTCAGTTGCATTGAACCCAAACTTGAGCCGAACCCAAAAAACAGTAACTGGTTCAAAATAACAGGTTCAGTAATGAGGCCCTGAGGAAGCATCTCCCTCTTCTCCAATCCTAGAGAGAGGGGGGCAGAGACTATCTTCCCAGGAAGACACTGGAGGAGATAAGATGAGAGAGAGGGTAGATTCTGAGACTCTAGTTCTGTCTGTTTTGCCTAAATAAGACTGCCCATGGAAGGGAACTACAACTCCAAGAACACCTCCCTCCCCTCTCCGTTTCCTACCTCCTGCTGAGTGCTTGTGTCTGCTATGCAAGTCAGGATAGAAAGGGCATTTTCTGGGTTGAAATTTATTTTGTCACCTCAAGGGTCAGATATGACTGACAGAGTTCTGGAGGATGTTGTACTAGTGTATGCAAATAACTTGTTTAAAAAATTTTCTACAGTGAAAAAAATATAATCTTTTGCTAGGAGTTACAATGCAAGCATAACCGTGAGTGACATTAATGTGCAGGAAATGTATCTGCTCTGGTTCAGACAGGTTCAAGGTGGTTGAACTGGTTACTGAATCATCATTCTAAGTTAGTGTCTGAACCAGAACTGAGGAAATATTGAGGTTGCCACCATCTGGGTTTTAACCAGACAGTCCTGTGTCCGGGTGCCATTTAGGATTGCCAGATGCCTGATTTTTGACTGGAAAGTCTGGTCCAAAAGGGGACCTGGCAACCCTAAATGGCACCCGAACCAAAAGTCTGGTTGCTGTGGGCAGGATGAGGATGACCCACGCCAGCCCCTGCTCAGCCAGGGCTGCCTCCTATCTGCAGGCAGGTTCCATGTGACAATTCAGAGAGCAAGGGGGTGGGGTGGGGAGATGGTGAGAGGATTGAGCAAGCAATGGGGGTGGGACCTTGGAAGAGAGGTGAAGTGGGGGTGGGGCTTTGAGAGTCCTCTTACCAGCAATTAGAAAAGTGGCAACCCTAAGAACTGAATCAAAATTTTTAATGATCTGACTCCCTGGTTCCCATCTTGCACGGTGTTATGTCTCTAAATTGTGGTTGGTGTGCATTTCTTGCTTCCAAGTGACCAGTAACTGTATCACAAGATCAGTATTGCTACCTTTGAGGAGGCTAATGCTTGCCAGTCTTTAAGTGCTGTTTTACTGGATTCTAGGCTTTGGGGACTGTCTTTTTTTCCCCCTCTCTCTGTGTTTCTACAGCACCTAGCACAATGAAATCTTTGTCCATGACTGGGGCTCCTAGGTGCTACAATAATATAAACAGTAATTTGGAGGCCCTGAAGCATACACGTTGGCCATGATCAGATTATCATAGATTATAGACTTGCGTATGGTAACATCTTTCAGTGAAAGATCTTAAAATGCATTACCACTGCAAATACATAAGGAATTCTTTCTCTCATTACTGACATGTAGCTATCACAAACACTTCATAGTACTTCAGCACAAGAAAGAATATTTTATCAAATAAAAAGCAAATGAGGAGTCCGTTTGGTAGTTCTGAGGCAAAAAGTGTTCAAAATAGCACACCACCATTTCTGTGTGTTGACTTACCAGGTTAGATCCATTCATCGCTTGTTGCAGGGCAAGAGTATGGAAAATATGGCTCTTGGCTGTTTTAACTAGTACTTTACTATTTCTGATTAAGGCTCAGCTGTAAGGGAGTTTACTGTGTTATAAGCAGTTGGTATATTTGTTAGAAAAAGAAACAATAATAGCTACTTTTCTTCAAAAAGCTCAAATATGAAGTAACTTTTAAAACTGTGTACATTTTTGTAAAACTGTGTGTACATTCTTGTAAATCTTTCCATAACCATCATCTGCCAGCTCATGATATGAATGATAATAAATAATACATATTCTGAGTAAGAATTTGAACATGTTTTACAGATTTAAAAACTGCTAACTGAATCATTAAAAGTGCACACACTTCAGTTTCCTCTCATACCAAAGGTGTGTGTATGTAACTTAGTGTGCTGTTCCTCAGGGGACACTGCCCTTTGTATAAGCATTTTCAGAATGCTGCATAGACATCGGCTCAGATTTTCAAAGGGATTCAAGTGTTGCAGTGCTGAGAGTTGCAGTGCCTAACTTTTAGGTACTTAGAAAATCATTGGAATTCACAAAGCCTGAGTTAGGCTCCCTATCCAATGAACAGGGAGAGAGAGGTGCCTGAGAAGGGGATCCACAAAAGCCAGCATGCCAGGCCAGGAGCTGCCTAAGCCACCCAATGGGAGATCGTCTTCCTAAGCCCCATCCCTCAGAGTTAGGTGTGTTAAGCCTGCTCCTCACTACAAAGTTAGGATGATGTAAGTTGCCTATTTGTGCATATGTCTACGCACAAATTTATCTACTGCCAACAAGCACCTCCTTACAGCAGCATAGTAAAATGACCTCCCTGAATGGTGTGGAGCTGTGGTTGACCTCCTGAGGTTGACACTGTAAATGTAGATGCTAAGTGACTCTGTTGATCCTAACAGTCCTCCAGCAGCTGTCTCACAATACCCAATTTTCTGTGACAGTGACAGCTCTGGTCACAATTACAAACTCTTCTTCCTAGGCATCCAGAGACTGGAAGCTGTCACTCCCACTTTTAAAGCCCCCAGTGTGTGTTTTTAAATGCCTTTTTGTGATTGCTCACCTGGGCAAACACAGCAGCTTATCTTTTTTGTGTAACTTCCAACCAACCACAGTGGCTCCATGCAGTAAATATACTACAGCCTGAAGTAGGCAGCACGTATTGGATCTCCTGGGGCCATGAGGAGAAGAGGCTGTGCAAGCACAGCTATGGACCAGCAATAGAAAGATGGACATCTAGGAAACAATTTTATGGGGGATGCTGGCAAAGGGTACAACAGAGCAGCAACTGTGCCGCATGAAGTGAAGCAGCTTCACCAGGGGTAACATGATTTCAGGAAGGCCAACAATAGATCAGGTGTTAAGTCACAGTCCTGCCACTTTTACAATGAGCTGCATGCCATACTTGGTAGAGACCTCACCATCATCCCTCAGACCACTGCAAGTCTGCAAATACAGGACAAACATGCATCCTATATTTGCAGCACTCATGAGAATAATGCAGGGGTCTGCATGCTCCGTGCTTCTGTCAAAGATAGACACCAAAAAATACCATGTGGGTTTGAGGGATTTTAAAAAGGTGTGGAAAATTATGGGATATGAATGGCATGAAGAAAACTGCATGCTGGGAACTTGACCCAGAGATCCCTAGGTAAGTCATTTCTATCCCACAACACATTGTGAAAAGTTCCCAAAAGGCATTTTGCCAGATGGTGGTATGTAGCACACTGGGGTGCCTACCCACCATGCATTGGACTTTGCATCAAAACAAGAATTCCTGGCAAGTACATGCAGCACAGACACAAGCAGCCACATATGCAAGTGCCTGGGTGATATACAAACTTCAGCAGCTGTACACTAGCATAACTTGTGTAGATATGGTCTGAGTCTGGGATACAAGGAAGCATCTGTCTGTGCTTGCAATGTACAGCTGGGAATGCCTTTCCTGGAGTCAGGCACCTTAGATGCCTAAGATGTTGCTTGAGAGAACAAGTTAGGCACCTGCCTGACTCCCACAAAAATGGGTGTGGGGGCAGGGGTGGACTATTAGAGGAGGAGGAGGCAGCAGCAGCACCTGCCATCACTTTCCTTTGTCCTAGTGCTAGTGTGCTCACCCAGAATGTGGGAAACTGGTTCAATTCTCCCCTCTACTGGATGAGGAGAAGAGACTTGAACAGGATTTTCCAACCTTAGGTAAGTGTCATAACCATGAGACTATAGAGTCATTCTCTCTCTGAGCCCATTAATATTTAATACAACCTAGAATGGCTACAACAAGAGATCCACATCAGAATATTCCATGATGGTTTAGGTGTTCACTTGAGAGGTGAGAAACTCCTGTTCAAATCCCTTTTCTCCATTAGGCAGAGGGAGGAATTGAACTGAGGCTTCTCTCAGCCCAGCTGAGTACCCCAACCACTGGGATCAAGGTCATAAGGGAGTTGCTGGCCAATTATTATGGCAGGTTTGTAAAGTTGTTTAGTGACATTGTAGCCCCTATAACAGACCTTACCAAAAAAGGAAATCCGGATGACGTAAAGTGGACTGAAGCCTTTGAACAAGGTTTCCAAAGAATAAAAGAAGCCTTATCTAAAGAGCCTGTATTAGCCAGCTCTGATTTTGAAAAAACATTCTTTCTGTGCACAGATGCTTCTAATATTGGGTTAGGAGCTGTACTCATGCAGGACGGGGAAGGAGGCAAAAGGCACCCCATTGCATATTTGAGCAAAAAACTAACACCCACTGAACAACTCTATGCTACTATAGAGAAAGAATGCTATGCAATTGTCTGGGCTGTAAAGCAACTTAAACCCTATTTGTATAATAGGCAGTTTACTGTGTTCAGTGATCATGCGCCATTGGTATGGTTACACAAAGCCAAAGGAACCAATTCTAGGGTACTCGTTTGGCCTTACAGGAATTTGATATGAACATAGTTCATATCAAGGGCAAAGAGAATCTTGTAGCTGATGCATTGTCAAGACTGGGGGCCCTTGAGATATATTCAGGAGCTCTAATTACTCCCTCCTACACCAATCTCCTGTTGGAGGTGTGACGCTAGGCCCGAAAAAGCCAAGCAACTTTGCAAGTTGCATGGCCCAACTCTGACCTTTCAAATTATATTATAGGAAAATACAGCAGTAGTGAGGATCATTCCTTATAAGTAGACTAGAGCTTTGATATGCAAGTGTATTGTTGGTAGTTGTTTATGTATCTCTTATTAGAGGTTAGCAATGTAGATAAACTGCTTTTCTGTCTATCACTGTTCTATTGATTGAGAGCTCAAAAGGAACATATGAACATTTAGATGGAAATTTGAATGTAACAATACTATTGTTTGTATTTCTCTTTGAAGTTTAAGTAGTAAATACCTGTAAATAGTTGTAAATGGCCAATTACCTTGTGCTAATGTAACTAGTTACCTGTATGCACAGGAAATAGGAAATGCTACTTCAGAGTCCCAAGTAATCATCTATTGATTGTTCAAGGAGGCACCTACTGTCAAGAAAATATCAGTCAGCCTGCATGGATCTATGAAAGACTCCAGTGCACTGATCCTTTTTATCTCAAATCTGTCCAAGCTTATCAGGGAAAGTTTGGATCACAAGACTGAGATCCCAGTACCAGCCTGGAATCACCCTGCTAATTCTCATGGGAGAATTTGAACAAACTCTGCACATGAACTATTTAGTCTTCATTTCTCTGGACTGGATTACTAACAAAGAAGCTCTAAACAAGGACTGGTGACCTCCAAGGTGTTTGGGTAATTTCAGAAACTTTGCAATTTAAGAACTTTGCAATTCAGTTATCATCTCTACTTTGAAACTGACCTAAGAGCTTTATTTTCATCTGTGTATATATATATACTGACCTTTTAACCATTACTCTCTTTCCATTTTTAAATAAATATTAGTTTAGTTAATAAGCATGTATTTAGGTAAGATCTGAACTATTCACTGACCTGTTTGGTAATGTGTCCGATTCTTTGGGATTGGTAGAACTTTTTTACATATAATGGATAAAGATTTTCAGTAATCCCCATTATATTTGACTTGGCTGTCTGGGTGCTAGCCAAAGGTCTGGATAGTTTTAAGGGAACTGTGTTTTGTCTATTGACTGACCAGTGAGGTCATCAGAATCTTTTTGTTGCTGGCTTGATATATCTTACGGAAGAAAAACCACCAGTATTTAGGGCTTTGCCTGCCCCATTCTTTGCCGTTTGACCTGTTTAAGCTATCTCAGCATGGCTGCCCTGGAGGCCAATGTCACAGGTGTAAAAGGGGGAACAGCAGAGTCACCGTCAGCGTGTTTCAGATGGAGCTTCGCTGACTCGGTGGCAAGCAACCCTGACACCTGCAGGGCCCTGGGCTGGGACTCAGTGGAGCAGGATGGGCCTGAGTCCCCCCTAACCTGGGCACCGTGCCCCTGCAGGCACCACCTCACTACCCCAATGGGCCCTGAGGCCACACTGCCCCGACAAAGGGGGCTACCTCACTGACTCCGGCCATTGGGCCACACTGTCCCGAGAAGGAGGCTGCTTCATTGACTCTGGCCGTTGGGTCACGCTGCCCCGACAAAGGGGGCTATCTCACTAATTCCAGCCATTAGGCTGCACTGCCCTAGAAAGGAGGCCACATTCCTGACCCTGGCCATTAAGCTGCACTACTAGGATGAAGGAGCCCTGCTGCATCCCGGAGGCGAACCCAGCAGAGCAGGGGTAAGCCAGTGGTCTTTTTCCCACCTTCCCCACATACTTGAGCCGCTGCCTGTGACAGAGCGTATCAGCCCCACAACATAGGGGTTTGGTTGGATTCAGGTATCAGGACTTGTCACTTCTCCACTGTCTCATCTCCTCTTTGGCCTGGCGTCAGTTGTTCTTCAGTTCTTGCACATGTATCAAATTCTCATCAAAATTAAATTTATGGCTCTTGGTCTTAGCCCTCAGAATCTCTCTGGAGTTTTAGTTTTAAAACTTTATTCATCCCTTTCAGTTCCACAAAAGTTTTAGCACTTGAATAACTCTTTCAAATGAATATAGATAGTCTATATACACATCTTTTAAGCTTTTTTTTATACCTATAGTAACTTTTAGAGAGTATTTATTGAAGATAATTTTTTAAATTATAACATCTATTGACAATCCTTCATCACTTCTTTTTTGCTCATTTTTAAGTTTGGTTAATAATATAAACACAGGCAATGCTTAATTCCCAAGTCATAGGCTTTTGATTAATTTGGCTTTAAACAGACGTTCGGCATCTTTAACGATCAAATCTGTGTGTGTAATAAGAGGCTTACAGCAAACATGAATGAAGCATAGAGTCATAATAGATCAAACAGATTACATAGATCCTTCACATGACAGCATAAAAGTTTAACAATATAGATATTTTTTAAACCAAGGTATTTTTGCCATTTAGTGATTTTACTAACAATCATAAACTACTTCATCTGTTCAGTTAGCTAAGATACAAATGCTAAGGAATGCATACTGATTTCTAAAACACCCTTTAAGCATTATTTTCATAAAATAAAGCAAACTACAACAAGAGTATTTGTGTTAATAACCCCTAAGAATGATAATATGCAAGAGTATATGCATATGTGCAGTTCTTAACTCATTGATGTTCAAGGTTAAACTTCATAGTAGCACTAACCTGATTCTGTGATTGAATCATCATTTTTATTAACAGTTAATCTTATTTGCATCAATTTTCAATGTTTCATTTCTACTCTGCTCCTACTCAAAATGATTACCATTTATGTACTGGGTGCGTCAGAAAAAAAAGAAGCTCCCTTTTTAGTGTGTTAAATATGTGATGGTTCTGCTAAGCAGGGAACTACAACTCCCTTCAGCCCTTTCCTCACCACACATCCCATTCCTCCTGGCCAGGAAAAGGTCCTGAACCAGAAAGTGGTTGGGATCTGTTTGGGAGCAGCAGTTTCATGGTTAACCAGGAACTGTGGAGTAGCTGAAGCAGCCACAGCCACACGGCAAGCGGGCAGCTGCACAGAAGTCGACAGCAGAGCGAATTCCCCAGGAACTGTATGCAGAGCTGCATGTGGAACTGACAGTGACTGCTGTATGTTACAGGTGGGTGCAGGTGCGGGTGGGATTTGTGGGGGAGCAGCAGAGGCTGGGTGGGGATCCAGGGAAGAGGGGTCCCAGTGAGAGACGCTAACTGAGCTTGGCCTGGAAATCGGCAAGTGCCTGTTTGCTTTAAATAGAGACTGGATTGGAGAGGACACCCCAGGCACTGAGTCTGAAGAGCCATGACTCTCAACTGAACTGCCCCAGAGACCCAATCAAGAATTGCTAGTGTTTTCTTTGAACTGTACATGTTTAAGCCTCTGTACCTGGGCTATCTGCAACCTCTCCCTTCCCCTGCCAGCTCTAGTAAAATTCCCATTCCCTTAGCCATGTGTCTGAGTGGTTATTGGGACCCACCGAGGCAAGTGCTTGCAAAAGGATTTACTTACACTCCCCCTGAACTCTTCCATCACCCTCCCCACTGGTCAAACCAACCTAGATGAAAAACATACCAAGAACCAAGAATATTCCAGCATGTCATCTGAAAGTTCAAGTGGTATATTTACACTGGAACAGCCCAAAGCACAAATACAGCTACCTACTGAAGAAACAAAGGCTCCACAACCTACAGGCAGTTCCCAATGTATGTTGGTCAAACTTGTCCCACTTATTGAAGTCACAAAAGATGGCTACTGGTGAACCTCTTGCAGAAAGCTTACAAAGAAGGAAAGCTTCTCACTGCTACAGCTGGCAAAACCAGAGGAGTTTGGTTTGCCAGACTGATAGCCAAAGCCAATGCTGACAAACTACATGAAAAGACTGCAAAACACCAAGTCTTTGGTCTGCATCGACATGCAGAAAGCCTTGTAAGCCAGATACTGTCAAAGCCAATTTTAGAAGTAATTAATGAGGCTGTTAAGGATGCTGGAGACACAACACAGTTCATGTGAACAAACATGGCTGTTGAATTATACTTCCTATTTAAGCAAGAGATACCACACACTACAAACTGTAAGCCAATTTTAAGAGCATTGTCACTTATTAACCCTGAAGTTGGACACTAGTTCTGAACAAGACTGGCAAATGCTCACTATCTTTCTTCAAGAAATTCAGCTGACTGGTAAGAAGCATGCGATGCAACAATGAAAGTCTCAGCAGTTGAAAAAATGAAGAAGTCTCTCACCACGTTCAAAAATATGCATACATGGCCGATGAATGCATCGATGCAAATGGGCATCACATATTAAGTCATTGCATATGTTCTCTTGATGTCAGAGATAGACCAGTAGATGCATTTCTAGATGTTCAGGTTATAGAAGACACATCAGCTGCATCTGTGACAATGCACATCTTAGAAGAGTTAAATACTTGTAAAGTGAACCCCAAACAGATGGCTGCTTGTGTATTTGATGGAGCTGCAAACTTCTTGGAAGATATGGTGGAGTATATGATTTGCTCAGAGAAAATCATCACTTAATCTCTACTATACACATTGCAGAGGCCCTCTTAACTTCAGTATCTGGAAAGATAATGGAACAAATAATTTAGCAATCAATTTGCAAACATCCAGAAGATAATAAGGTGATAACAATCAGCATGGGTTTGTCAAGAACAAATCATGTCAACCCAACTTAATCACTTTCTTTGTCAGGATAACAAACCTTATGGATGGAGGGAAGCAGTAGAAGTGGTATATCTTTACTTTAATAAGGCTTTTGATACTGTCTCGCATGGCCTTCTCGTAAACAAACTAGGGAAATACAATTTAGATGGAGCTACTAAAAGGTGGGTGCTTAACTGGTTGGAAAACCATTCCCAGAGAGTAGTTATCAGTGGTTCACAGTCAAGCTGGAAGGGCACATCAAAAGGGGCCCTGCAGGGATTGGTCCTGGGTTTGGTTCTGGTTCAATATCTTCATCAATGATTTAGATAATGGCATGGAGAACACACTTACCATGTTTGCGGATTTTACCAAGCTGGAAGGGGTTGCAAGTGCTTTGGAGGATAGGACTAGAATTCAAAATGATCTGGACAAACTGGAGAAATGGTCTGAAGTAAACAGGATGAAATTCAATAAGGACAAATGTGAGCCTCAGTGTTCACATGCGTACTACAACCAACCCAGTAACAACCACTATGGGATAAATCATGTAGGGCCATATTCTCCGTTGCACTGCTTGATGTCAACAGTGTTGTAGCAGCATATTCAGAATGTAAAACGATTTTTAGGAAGCTAGTGGAGGACTGAGATTGGTCACAATAGTAATCCTGCATTGGTGCAAATGCACCATAGTGCACATTCATAACAGCCATTGGCAGTCTGTGGCACGAGGGCTGTAGAAGGTATGTCAAGAAGAAAAGGGGGCATGGTTACCACTAGCAGCTGCACTTTTAGTTGTGAGAAGCAAATTCTCTGCTACCGACATAGCCTAGAGCAGCCCCTTGTTTGGTCCTAATCTTGTCACAAACCTGTAGCAAGTGGATGTCACACAATATTATGAGATTTTCTTTGCTGGTTGGCTTTCAGTATGTGGGATATCCCCAATGCTCTTAGACATGTTAGGGCATTCCATAGCATTGCGTATGTTTTAGACCAAAATGTGTAGCATTGTAAGGTCTGAGGCCTTGTTCTTTGGCTAAGCAGAAGCAGCCATATTAGAACACAGCAGCCATCAGCTAAGAGGCAGATAGTCACATCCTCACATTCCATCTAAATGACATCAAACAGTATTGGGCTGCTAAGAAAATCTGCACTTTTTATTGTTTTGTCTTTATGGTTCCCACTTCTCTATGGTTTATCTGAATGATTTCTGTCTGGTTCTTTGATTGTTTCTGTCTGTTGCATAACTAATTGTGCAATATTTAAATTAACTAAGGTGGTGGGGTATGATTGGTTAAAGAACTGTTTTGTAATGGGCTAGAATTGATGTTTTGTAGTACTTTAGTTTAAAATGATTGGTTAAAGCATAGCTAAGCAGGACCCAAGTTTTAACTATATAAACAGGGGTTCAAAAAGAAGTTCCTTGGAACCTAACTCCAGGACACAGTCCAAAATCAGAACTACCAGACCACAACACCCTGCCAACCACAACCATATGGTTATGCCAACCATAATCCTGACTGGCCACCAGGAGAAGTTAGTCTGCCTTATTGAGAGTGGTGAGGATTGTATGCTTAGCGTGTGTATTCTGTTTTGGTAATTATTAATAAATAGACAATAAGATTATTATTGTGTAAGGCTCTTTCACTGGTAAAAGGCCCCACAAGCTCACAGAAAAATACATCCAGAGCCCTACGAATTGGGAAAGGGTGGATAATTAAATTAACCAGGTTATACTCAGAGTCCTGCAGACTGGGAATGGGTGGCCCTGAGCCCTAGGAATTGGGTAAGGGTAGGTGCTTTTCACCTGGAACTCTATGGACTGGGAAAGAGTGGGGGTGCCTTAACCGGGTTATCCCTTAAGCCTTATGAACTGGGTAAAGATAGAGTGTGCGGGTAACAGCATAGCACAGCTGTGTTGAGAAGCTTGTTGTTAGGCCAACCTGACGTGACTGTTACACAACTAAGCTATATGCCCTTACTGATGTTTCTTCATATGTTATTCAGTTACACTAATAATTGACACAATTAAGAAAGAGGCCCTCCATATCAAACATGGGACTGTCTAGTATTTAAAATGTCATATTTCTCTTAAATACCAATATGCTGGATTAACAGCGCCACAGGAAACAGGGCTCTTCCAAACTACGTTGTGCACAAGTCATTCCTCATCATTCATGGGGCCTGAATGCCATTTACAAGCACGCACCAGATGCTTTTCAGCTTGACCAACATCAAGTACTATTTTGGCTCACTGCTATTTTGAGGCTATTTAATCTACAATGCACGGACCAAAGTAGACGATATTGGCATACACAGCTGTTATGGCTATTGTAGCAAGAGCAGGGAAATATTTTATCTTATTACATAACCCATCAAGGCAGCAGTGCAAGGAATCAATAACACATGTGCATTTCAGAGGAAAAGGCCAATAATAGCAGCCATACTACAATAGAATGTGTATGTGAATGTGTCTCTTCTGTGTGCATTCATAAAAATGGTTCCTATATTTTATTCAACTTGCATTCTACTGCGTGTTACTATAGCTTGTAGGTGACTACTGCTGTCATTACAGGATCAGACTTAGATATGCAATGTAACTTCTTTAATGGACTCAGTAGTTATCAACAATTTGGTCTAATGAATAGAGCATTGTAACCAGTCTTAATACAAATGTTGCATGGCTTCCAAAAGAAATATTTGCTTTGGCAATTGAGTCTCAGGAACCGTTAGGTTTACAACAATCCCTTTCATATTAGGTTTCCATTCTCAGAGGTGTTATTGTCAGTTTTCCTCCCTTCATTGTGGTGTCACACATGACAATATCAGCTGTTGCAGAATATGTGGTATGATCTGAAAGAGAAGCCTGAAGATACAGCTATCAGTGCATTCTCTTTAAAAATATAAATTTGTCTTATTTTTATGGAAATAAGAAATTCAAAGTAAGTGCCAATTTGTGGTTTTTCTTTTTCAGCTGCTCTTTGTTAAGTAAGTCTATATTTAAATAATATAAGAGAGGCTGCGGTAGCAGCCTATAGAAGAGGGGAAACCTATTATTAATTATTAAGTGACTGATTATTTTTAGGTAATATGCTACAATTCTAGTGTATTGTATGTAAAATCTCACAGAGTGACTTGACAGAGTGACTCAAAATATGGTGAGGTGATTTATATTGAGTTTATGTTGAGATTTGAATCATAATGTAGGGAATAATGTTAGTGTATGTTCCCTTGCACATTAATTCCTAGCTTTTTTAATGATGATCTATCTGCTTGGCAAAGTACTGAGCAATATATATTTCAACTGAATTTGCAGCATGTTTAAATATAAATACCAGAGTACTGTCACATGTTATCTTACTGAAGGTAAAAAAATTGATACTAGATAAATATCTATTTAAAGTGTGGCACATGAATGTTGTCGTATGTATTACCAAGCATGGGTCTTTCTTATGTTTTGATGCTAAGATATAGTGTATATTCCACTAAAAATAAACAATGTTTAAAAGGAATTAATGTTTGTTTGTTGTGTCCTTTATCCAATGCAACTTCTTACGTGCAAGGAAATGCCAGGTTATGGGAGACCTCTTAACTGCACTCTAATGCCTACACAGGACCCTTTCACTGACAGTGTGCCTTCACAAAAAACTAGGCAAACTACATTAATCCCCCTCACCATATAAATCAAATCTGTGATGAAAATGTGATTTTTGTATTCTCATCAATCTAGAGGTATTTTACATATGAAACCACAGAAGTGCAATGGATTTGTGCCTCTACCCAGAACAACATGACTTAGGTGCAACAGTGTTCTAGAAATACATGATGAAGAATTGGATAATAACCTAGCTGAGGAAGAAGATGTGGAGAATCAGGAAAGGCAATGCATGACAGTTCTCTGTTCTATCACTATAGTTATTTCACTGTATGGTGTTAAATGGGTAATGTAGGCAGGGGAACTATGTCCATTTCTGCACCCTCAAAAGTAACTGTATCTGGTTAATAGTTTAGAATATAAAGGCAGCTTTTATTGTATGAGATTGTGAAAAAGACAAGTGAACTGTGGCTCAATGTGCTTTTGGTTTGGAGATGGCTTTTTAAAATTACTCCTGGTTCTGAATTTCATGTAAATTCCAGAACTCATGATTATTGCTGTGTTAATGTTGTGCCTAAGATTAAATGGATATAAATAGTAACTGCGAAACACAATGGACAAAAAGCAACATTTCTGTGTTGGTTTCTACATAACAGTGACAACAGTAGTTTGCCCAGTTTGCAAGAAAATTATGTGCATGGTGTAGGTAACGGTTATGTTAGATTAGGTATGCAGTGTTGTGGTAGCCATGTCAGCCCCAGGATATTAAAAAAACAAGGTGGGTGAAGTCGTGTCTTTTATTGTACCAACTTCTCCTAATGAGAGAGACAAGCTTTGTGCCACACAGAGCTCTTCCTCAGGTCTGGAAAGGGAATAAGAGCGTCACAGTTAAATACAAGATCCAATCAACGGTTTAGCATCAGTAGCTAGCACATTGTGAGCGATGTTGTCATTGTTGTGTTGTCATGTTATATTATGTAAAATGTTGATGATACAGCTAGAATTGGACACTTTTCTTTAGGGCCAAACAAACCTGTGTTACATCTGTGATCTGAAATACTTACAGGATGAGTCTGTTGCAGACTGTTATTTGCAAGAATCTTTACATGAAAATAAGAGGACGCTACTGAAAATATTAAGCCATTTGATATTTCTACTCATGGTAAATACACTGATGAAGATGGCTTGGTGATCAGGATAAAGAAAAATGGATTTTTGTCAGGCATTTCTTACAAGACCACTAGGAAACATCATTACATATGCTTCTGGTAATCAGAATATAGACACAAATGCTCATGTTTATCTTTAAATGAAAGTTTTGACAATGGAGGCTAAGGGTATGAGAAATTATCATGTGTGATTGGACAGATGGAATATAACAGATTGTACAAGCTGTATTAGGAATTGAATAATGATCAGTAATGTTATCTTTTAGATTATTTGTATAAAATATGTTCATGAAGCCCAGAAAGATTACCTGGGTTTTCAGGAATGTAGAATCCTATGAGTTGTCTATCATGACAGTGAGATTGATGAGGGTTGGTAGGCCAACATGAATTATTTCTTTGCTGTTGGTAGTAGAGTCATCTTTCCACGGACGTCAATGGACATTGATTCAGGCCCTTACGCTCCTAAATGAATTGACCAGATTTTCAAAAGTGCTCCTTATCCTGTCACTCCCCTGAACATTGGGACCTAGTGGATTCCAAATGCATTCCAGAAAAAGTGTTCAGCTGCAGATCTTGAAGTCAAAAGAGTATAAAACAAACTGTACTGGATAGGACTAAAGATTTCTCAAGTAGGTTATCACTTCATTTCATGAAGTGTAAAGGCCTTTGGTAGCAGAGAGGAAGCCATAATCTCATGTAGTGCAATTTTCTTTGATTCAATTCCCTTTTAAGTTTGTTATCTGCTTTCAGTGTATTATTGTCCTTATATAACCTTTGCTAACTTGGCAACTGAAAAGGTGATGGTTATTTGAGTCTGGCTTCATTTCCTACTAATATTTTGTATTCAATTTCCACTTGAATATTTCTGTTTGATTGAAAACATTCATCCCAGGCTCTAGGCATTTCTATGAAAAATAAAAGTACATGCAGATAAAATCCGCATGTACAATAAATTGACAGAGCTGTGTCCTGCTGCAGTGAAAAAATAAATTGTCAAACTAAATCACAAAGATTGAAAATAAAAACTTCCTTCCTTGAAAAAATTATTTTTTATTTCTTAAGACAATGGCAGTTATTGAAATATGCATATATTTAAAATTTGGAAGGCAGAAGACTAACAATAGCTAGACAGAGCAGCTTTAGTAATTCAGAAATAATCAGATGGGGGAAGATGTGATTAACACTCTCATCATTATACCTTTTGATAAGATTGAGACCAAATTTATTTTGACGTTACCATAGAATCAATGTTTTACTGATTGCAGAATTTAAAAATTTGGTATCTGAGACTGAAAACTCAAATGGGGCTCTTTGCAT
This sequence comes from Emydura macquarii macquarii, assembly GCF_026122565.2. NCBI lineage: Eukaryota > Metazoa > Chordata > Testudines > Chelidae > Emydura > Emydura macquarii. The sequence goes on from NW_027132344.1 coordinate 3,776,223, forward strand.
CAGTAAGGTTTTGCAGGGTCCAGCTTATTCTCCCCCAAATATACAGTATTTCTCCTGAACATCAGACTGATTATCGTAAGAACCACAATGTATCTGAAAAGGAGAGAATTCCCTGATTCAGTATCCGTTTCTCTTATAATACTTAGCACGTGCAACAACATCGTTGGCATAGTCATTGTGGGTTGTGCCAACATCCATGTATTGATAGGTCTGGACGTTTCCTAGTCCTGCATTGTAGGCAGAAATCCCACCTGGAACAAAACACCAAAATAGCTAATATAGACTTAAAAGAAAAACAAACAAATCTGCCTTGTTTTTATCAAGTGTTTGTTTAAAAAAATTGGTAGTGGATGAATCACGTTATTACAGTATAGCAGACTTAATTAAGGCTGTGTGAACAGATTGTATAAATTCCTGAATCCACCCAAAATCAGAGGGAATCCGTAGGTTGGTGAACCTTCAGTATGCTTTTAGCTAACAACATTCAAACAGAAGCTTTCAATCTTTGAAACAAGCCTATTATTAACAGAATATAAGACCCAATTTACCTTCTTTGTTTTCATTCAGCCCTGAAAATGACTGCATAGGACAAAGTTAAAATATGACCTTGCAGTTCATTCTTCTCCCCTCTTAATCTCTGCTACATGTTGTACCGCACAATTTTGCAATGATCAGTCCAGTTCCCAAAAACCCACCTCCCGTCCACACCACCTACAAAGATATATGGTCAACATCTCGACTCACTCATATAAACTGGAAAACTGCCACTGACTTCAGAGGCATGAAGATTTCACTAATAGTCAAGTAGTAGAGGCTCCACTGTCACTATTAGCTAGATTTTGGGGGGGATTTATAAATATTCCCCAGGCAGTGCTGGAAACCCAGCACACAACATTTGGCTAAAGAATGGGACAAACTATATGAAACTGACTAATCTAGTTTCATGATTTAAGGAATAGGAAATCAAAGAGTGGACGTACAACAGCATCAATGATGAAAAATTATGTAAGATTCTTTTAAATGCTTATTATTCTAAAATGTCAGTAACACAAGGAGGTTTTAATAGGATTTTTGTCCTAGAGTTTCTGTTAGCTCCTGTACTGAACACAGTCTTTACCGTACCTTTCAGCTGTTGGTCCATTGTCCAACTGGGGAACTTTTTCTGGATTCCCTGAATCATACTAACAAGGATGCCTGTCCCTTGAAGAAGATGTTCCTCGCTATTCCATTGTCCAACGATTGTATGGTAGCGTCGATCAACCTAGAAGAGCCAGAAAGAACATTACTTCTCTAAAATATAATGTATTTGTGCAGTTCTTCCCTCAACATTTGCTACATGATTTGATTTCTCAAATTTTGTTTGATAAATTAATCAATTTTTGCTCTTCACTATGGCATTGACTTGTGTGCCAACAATTCAACCTCTCAGATTGCTGGAGAGAACTGCACCTGGGGGAAAGAGATGACATGTTTTATTCACACCCTCCTCAGCTATAGATAAATTCCAGGTTAATCTCTAAATACTTAATGAAGCAGCTCAAATCTGCAGAAATTGGCACCATTCTCCGGTCAGATCATGCACCATTGGAAGTTATATTTGATAGTTGGGCTCACAGGCCATGGAACTGAGTGGGTCACCGAGGCCATGACCTGACCACTTTTGAGCAAGGATCTCAGGGATGGGTAACTGGTGGCCGGGGGCTTCATCCGGCCGGTCGGCTCATTGTATTTAAGATCCCACTGTCCAGCTCACAGCAGGCACATAGCAGCACCAGGGCTGAGAAGGAGATGGGGTATCGCCTTGCCTGTGTGTGCCAAAGAGCCAGAGCAGGGAGCCAGGCCTACCCCCATAGGACAAGAGCCACTCTGTTGGGTGAATGCAGGGCAGATTTCCTCTCACCTGCACCCTGCCAGATTTTCCATGCCTGTAGATAGGATGCAATCCCCCGTGTCATATCCTTGAGAACAGGACCTGATTGCCCTCCATGTCACCCCCTCAGGGGCAGGCTCCTACCCTCCCCACACACCATGCACCCCAGCCCACCATATCTACAGCCCACACACCTTACATGGGGCTATGCAGCCTCCAGTTGGGTTGGCTCACAAATGTCACTTTTTTGGAAAATGAACAGCTTGCCTCTCCAAGACAAAGATCGAGTTGCAGCAATTAAAGAGGACATTGTTCAATACTTTCAAATAAGTGATATGGACAATATAAAAAAGAGGTCTTCTGGAATGCAGGTAAAGCACTATTCAGGGGACAGCTGTTAAGAAGAGCCTTCTCTTGAAAAAAGCAAGCTCAAGAAAAAAAATATTCAGGGAATGGTTCAGAAAATATGGGAATCTGTAATGGGAAAATTAGTGCATCAATAATGTCTCCAGCAAAATAGACAGAGGACAAATAGATACTTAGCTATTTAGTAATCCATTATTCAATACTCAGAATAAATACATTCACCTGCAACAAAAACAGCACTCCTGTCAAATTTTTATTGACTATTACAATGTGACAGACATGCCTGGTCTGTTCAATATATACAATCAGAGATTCCAAGATCAGATGACTGCATTGCTGCATAATATCTTTTAAACAAAAGCTCAGTATTGTAATGATTATTGGTCTGTATCTGATATTTCCATGGCAAGAATTTGTAAACCTGTTAATACTTTCTAAATGAGTAAATAGTAAAAACAAGAAATGGAATTTCTGGACAGAAAGGTAAAATGTTCAGCCTCTTCTGGGAATCCCATGAACTCCCTGAAATTAATGGATGTTCACACTGCAGCACAAGAAACAGCCTCTGTAATCCCAGATCTGACACATGCCAGTGCAATGCCCTGCTGCCTCAGCAATAGTTCATTTGGTAGGAGTGTGCCAATTACCAATCTTAGTCTGAGCTACACTATTGAGAAATGCAGCTGGCTTGCTGCTGAAACATTTGGCTATACAATTATTCTTAGCTTATTGATAATTACTGACCTGCATCAAACCAAATCCGTAACCATAATCACCCCAGCCATTCGATAGGATAGTTCCAGCATGCGACTCTCGAGAGATGATAGCAGCGATCACAGCTGGATCCACACATTTTTTTTGGCCAGCACTCTTAATGATGGTTTTATATGTGTTCATATTTGTTAAATCCTTCTCAGCAATCTTTTGTGAAGCAGAGACTCCTGGAGTAAATGTACAAGCAAAGGTGTTTTTTAAAAATAATTTTAACACCAACAAGAGATTTCAAAAACAAAGAGCTCTGTTCTGCCATCTGATAGTTCTTGTGAGAGCGATGTGCATAGTGCCTTTCGCATAATGAATTTGAACAATATGTCAAGGGAAAAAAAACTAGGTCCTTTTATTATATGGAAGAGCTGGGTTTAATTCCTATATCTGTAGGCCCCAGAATGAAGGTGAATGGGTTTGGTGGGGAGCGGAGGGGAGGCATGCTCAGCTGCCGAAGAGAAATCAACAGCAACCTGTTACCCTTGATACAAGACTGATGTTGAGAGGAGTCACATCTACCCCTCTATGGCCAGAAAAATAGAACTGTAATATGGAGCTTCAAAGCTGGGGGAGGGGGATTCAAAATAGAAGGAACAGTGGGATTCTTAGGGACAGACACAGAAGATTTATCTGACAGGATGGGTGGGCGGCTGCAATTTTAGACAGTAGTTCCCAATATTTACACTTTCCTCTGAGTTTCTTTTGGAGTATCGGCACCATTTCATCCTGCTTTAGGAGGGAATCTCAGTCCTACTCAGCAAGGGAGGGTTTGGCATTAAGTCCAAGTTTAACTATAAAGTAAAAGGATAGGGAGCTCCTTTCATTTTTACCAACAATATCAGATAAACTGGTGATCTGATGTGCACATAGCGGGTGTAAAATAATGAGAACTAAACAAGAGGCTGGGCTCAGGAATTCATCAGTACAATCCCAGCCCTCTCACTGACTTTTTGTGTAGCCTTGGGAAAGTCACTTAGCCAAATTTTAATAAGTGATTGTTAATTTTGGGTGCTTCAATCAAAGATGCATTGGACCTGGTTTTCAGAAGGTCTGAGTACTCACAGCTCTTAATAACTTTAACTAGCAGTGCTTTGTGAACACTTCTGGATATCAGACTCTAAATGTCTCAAGTTGGGCACCTGACATGGTAGAAGCCGCTTGTGTAAACATTGGCTATTACCTTTGTGAGCTAAAATCCTTCCTAGAGTAACTCCACTGAAGCGAGTGGAGTAACACCAAGGGTTTATTAAGTCCTCCTCTCCCTGTCTCAGGGTACGTTTATACACACAGCCCTGCAACAGTGCAGTTGTACCAACACAGCTCCACCACTGCAGCACATCTGGTGAAGATGCTCTATGCCAACAGGAGAGAGTTCTCCCATTGGCATTAAAAACACCTCCACGAGTGGCAGAAGCTATGTTGGTGGGAAAAACTGTCCTGTTGACATAGCGCTGTGCACATGAGCGCTTATGTCAGTGTAACTTATGTCACTCAGGTGTGTGGAATATTTCACACCCCTGAACAACATAAGTTTTGCTGACATAGGCTGTGGTACAGACATAGCTTTAGTTTCCTCTTCTGTGAAAAGACAATAGCACTTAGCCAATGGGAATGTTATGAGGTTTAATCAATTCATATTGTTAAAGTAATTTGAAGGTGTAAAGTACTATGGATCATTGTGATGACTCTGTGCTGAAATACAGCAACAAAACGGTAGCCTTATACTCACCACAGTAGCTTAAGCCTTCTGGTGATGCAGTTGCACAGGAAGCCCCAGTGGTATCAACGTTGTTTACGTTACCATAGCATCCAGTCTGACTCTCAGAAGTACCTGAAAAATTACATGAAGAGATTTTACATTAAGGATCGTTCGTGAACCAAAGTAAAGCTAAAAGAATTCAAAGTCATGAACCAGACTCTGCTTCACGTAGTGATGGATAGCATTCCATAGGTCTTTTTTATGTTTGGAAAAAGATCTCTTGGAGGAGGAGGACTTGCTTTCCAGAACTCGCTGGCTTTGTTGAAGGGCTGTGCAAACAGATATGTCTTCCTTTTGAGCTCCAAAAGAGGCAAGGCATGAAAGCATCCTGACCTCTAGACCCAGGTGCTCTTCACTGGGAGCACCCTATTCCCACCTCCTGCAAGAGTGATCTCTGGAACCAAGGGAGCCATTGTCTGAAGTAGTTTATTTATAGTCCATTTACTGTTGAACCAAGCTCATTCTTCTGTAGCCAAAGATTTCTTTCTCAGTTGTCTGAATCCATTAAAAAGAATGATCAGGTGGAAAGGTTTGCAGAAAAACCTCAAAAGGGGTTTGAAAATGGAGAATAAGAAAATTAATTAATTAAATTAAACAAAACAAAAAGTGGTACCAGTGTCTAGGCATTCTGTCATGATTAAACAGTAATAAGTTTTAGGAAAAGAATGTTTAGGATAAGAAAATGAATGGTGAATTTGGTAATGACAGTTGAAAATAGCTTTTCAAATGTAGATGGATTCCCTGACTTTGTTTTAGAGAGATCCAGTGTGGATACCTTGGAAAAGGTTCCAGATAGAGTGGAAATTATTAGGAAGCTTAAACAGTCCAGTCACCAAGTGGCTGTGCTTGGTCAGTATATTGGGAAGACAGTGATGTTGGAACATAACTGTCTCCATGCTGCTAACTCTGTAAGTGAACAAATAGTGTGTCAGCTCAGAGGAAAGATTGGACAGCCGGATGTATGGAGTAGGACAGCTGTGCAGTTGGTTTCTTGGGAATGCAGGGAGTGGCAGAGAAACTTTCACCTCTAAATGCTTTAGATATATCTTGTAATCTCTTAGTGGACTCGGGTACATCCGATGCCATGTGGAGTCAGAGACTGGTCATGGAAGAACATCAGAACCCTGTTTACGAGATGCTAGTGAGAATGAGTCCAGCCTTAAAATTGGCCATAAATGAAAATTTGAAAACTACTAAGCAAGGTAGTAGTGTGGTTTACTGTAGTTTATCTGACTGACGGGGGTGGAAAAATTTCCCCAGACCCAGAGCTGTTAGCAAAGGAGACACACCTAGCCAGCCAGTGGATTCTATTAAGCCAGAGAGCCCAGGTTTCAAACCTCCAGGGAAGGGAGGAAAAGAGGGAAATACTTTATCCTGTGAATGAAAGGCACAGGTTAACCCTGAAATATCTAAAACCCAAGAATGTAATTAAACTAAAAGCCTATACTACAAAGAATACTGTGGTAAAATAAAGGCAACTGGTTAGGTGTTCAAAAATCCGAAAGGGTATTAAACAAACTGCCCCAATGACAAACTATCTTTATTGAAGGCATGGCATGACAAAAATGATTGTAAGCACACACTTGTACTAATTTGATATGAATATTAATGCCGATGTTGACTCTTGTAATTAATTGGTTGCTAAGGCCAGAAATGGTAAAAATGTATCATGTGAATGATCTTTTATAAAACCCTCAAACCTGTTAAAAGCTGTAATAATACAAAACCAAATATGGAAACTTCCTGCGATGCATTCAGTAGTGTCTATGGGCACAGCTTTCTGCATTAATTTTGCATGGGTGGTGTGACATTGGATAACCAGTGTGGGGAATCAGAAGCACTGTTTGTGGCTGGTGGGAAGTCTGATTTCAGTGTCACCCACCAGTGCTGGGAGAATCTCATCTCCTTTTGCAGCCGGCCCTGACATTGGCATTTTCAGGTAGTCTACCCTAGGTAAGGATAGGTCACACTCCCCACCCATTGCATGATTGCCTGATCAGCACTCATGAAATGTTAGAAGTTATAGTCAATATAATAGGATTGTCAGTATAATTGTTATCTCATAAACATGAGAAGTATTATAGTGTTAAGTATTATAAGTTAAGTTTTTGTAAGACTTGAGGTTGTTTTCAGCTAACAAGTTGTAGGTTGAAACTCATTTAGATGGCTAACGAGCATACCTGAGCCTCAAGGACAATGGCTAGTGTAAACATCCGATGGCTCAGGAAGCCAGATGTCCTCTCAGTGATTCTAATTCCAATGAGAACAGCACATTTGCTTTTAGAATTTCTGTCTCATCTGCCACCTTTCTTCCTCCAGCCTACCCCCACTCTGAGTGTAGCCCTAGCATCCTTGATGTAAGTAGAGTGATTAAAGTGTCTCTGAATGTATGTAATGACCATTATCACTGTTGTTCTCTCTGGATAGGACAATGTCTGTATTTGTAAGTGAATAGATAAAGAATTTAAAACGTACTATGTAATCAATAAGAAAGGGTATATAATTGACCACCGTAACACCATTAAGTTGAAGCTGATTTATCAGACTTCCCGGTATCGTGAATAAACCTCTTCAGTATTGTCTGTGCTGCCTGATTCTTAGAGAAGGAATCCTTCGTGCTTTACATTATATAGTGTTAAGAATAGAAACAAATATAACAATAATACATTTATATCTCTTTCTATTAATGTAACCACTCACTTCTGAATAAAGTTTGTATCTGTTTTCAAAGTTTCACAGTTTGTGTATCCTATCTTGATCGGAGGGCTGTATCTGTGTCTTTTCAAGGCAAGGCAGGCTGCTTTCCCTGGAAATTCCAATAGGGAGGACCACCACCCCTAACTGGCAGTTTTTAGGGTAACCCCATACTCTGAAATTCTCCAGGAAACATTTCCATGCACATAATTAGGTTTTGTAGGAATGGTGAGGCAATGCCCTGAGATGGTAACTATTATCTCCCCTGGGGTGGGGTGGGGTGGGGGCAACTCTCCGCTGCAGTCAAAAAAAGTTTAAGAGTTTCTCTGGGCTTAATTAACCCCAATGTGCCATAAGAATCATCAATCCTGACAAAGATCGGGTCCTTAAAAAGGAGGATTCTGTTGTGTATTTTGTGTCCTGCCTAGCTTGCTGTAGCTAACAGGGCTAGACTATTATAGGACAGCTCAGCCAGTTCTGTCTGGTCTGCTTAAGCCAAGAAAACTTGTTCTAAAGACATACACTGGAGAAGCTGCACCTATGTTGGATACTATGGATGTTAAAGTGGAGCTCAATAGACAGACTGCTCAATTGCCACTGTTTGTGGTGGAAGCCAATTACTCAGCCTCAGTTGGAAGGTCATGGCTTAAGAAGATCCGGCTGAATTGGGCAGAAGTGCACATAATGGCTAAGGGAAAAACAGGTCTGGCCACTGTATTAAAGAAATTCTTCTGTTTTTGAAGAGGACCTGGGAAGTATGAAAGGAATGACTGTGAAATTGAACATTAAGCCTGACAGTAAACCAAAATGTCTGAAAGCCAGAACTGTGTCATATGCCATCAGGCCAAAAGTTGAAGCAGACCCAGAGCGACTGCTCAGAAATGGAGTCCTAGGACCAGTTATCCACAGCCAATGGGCAACACCAATAGTTCCAATATTGAAGAACAATGGCTCCATTTGGATTTGTGGGGATTTTAAGGTTACTGGTAACCCAGTGTTGTGTGCAGAGCAATACCCTCTTCCCAACGTCGATGACCTCTTTGCTCTCTTGGCTGGTGGACAAAAATTCAGCAAAATTGATCTGTGTCAGATGTATTTACAGATGCACGTCGATGACACGTCCCAAGAGCTGTTGACTATCCTGATGCATAAAGGAATGTACCAATACTGTCACTTGCCTTTTGGAATAATGTCTGCTCCAGCCTTGTTTCAGAGGGCTATGGACCAGATCTTGCGTGGCTTGCCAGGAGTCCAGTGCTATCTTGACAACACCCTGGTCACTGACAAGAATGAGGAGGATCACCTTAAGAAGTTGGATGCTTCCTTGTAAGGACTGCAAGAATATGGCCTACGAGTCTGCAGAGACAAATGTGAATTCTTCCAGCCCTCTGTTAAATATTTGGGACATATCATTGGTGCTACTGGCCTTCATAAGGCTCCTGCAAAAGTCAAGGTTATTGTGGAAGCTCCACCTCCTCAAAATGTAAGCCAACTTCACTCTTTTTTAGGGCTATTGAACTATTATGGAAAGTTTATTCCACAGTTAGCAACACTACTAAAACAACTACATGAACTCCTTTTCCAGAACAAGGTCTGGAAATGGATTGAAGCCTGTGATGTTGCATTTAAGGTTAAATGTGCATTGCTAAATTCAGAGGTTTTGACACATTTTGATCCGTGCTAACCTCTACAATTGGTCTGCGATGCCTCCCTTTATGGCATGGGAGAGGTCATGTCACACATTATGCCTTCTGGAGAGGAGAGACCCATTGCTTTTGCATCATGCACCTTAAGCAAGGCAGAAACTAACTATACCCAAATCGAACATGAAGCACTGGGAATCATTTTCGGAATTTGGAAATTTCATCTGGACCTGTTTGGATGGAAGTTCACACTTCTCAACAACCATTGCCTTCTAACATCAATTTTTGGACCATGCACAGTCTTTTCCACCACTGGCTGCTAGTTGTATGCAACAATGGGCATTGTTGCTTTCTGCACACACGAGATCAAAAATCAGAGATAGACTCTGCACTGCAACACAGATGATCTCTCAAGACTGCCTTTACCAGTTAAACATCAAGATATTGACCCGAAAGAAATCTTCTATATTGAACAGGTAGAGAACACACCCATCACTGCTACTCAAGTAAGCAGTGTTGAGCCAGTACTGTCCCAAGTTATGGACTTAGTGATGCAAGGAACAATTCTACAGGACTCTCAAGTCTCACCCGACCTTCAACCCTACATGTCCAGGAGGATGGACTTATCAATCCATTCTGGTTGCTTGTTGTAGAAGATGCGTATCATTATTCCACCACTACTGAGATCGCAGGTGTTAGAACAGCTACTTTCAGGTCACTGTGGAATAGTGCGCATGAAAGAAATTGCAGGAAGCTACTTTTGCTGGCCTGGCCTGGACAGTACCATTGAAGAGAAGGCAAGAGCTTGTACTTCATGTTCGAGTGTGAGGAACACACCACAGATGGCGCCCCTACACCCATACGACTAGCCTGAAAATCCATGGCAAGGTATTCACATTGATTTTGCCAGCCCATTTGAAGGAAGCATGCTCTTGGTTGTGGTCGATGCTCACTCTAAAAGGCCAGAAATCTTTGTAATGCCATCCACTACTGCTGAAAGTACTATTCAGAGACTATGTAAAGTCTTTAGTTGTTTCTGTCTGCCAACAACTTGTGAGTGACAACAGACTGCAGTTTGTCTCTCAGGAGTTTGAAAATTTTATTAAAGCAAATGGGATACATCACACCACTTCAGCACTGTACCATCCATCCACCAATAGATTAGCAGAAAGGATTGTGCAGACAATGAAATAAGCTTTAAAACCTGCACATGGACATTTGTCCATTCAAAAACAGAAACCTTCTTACTATCCTACGACCAAAGCGTTTCCTGCCTTTCTAATGATGGGACGACTGCTGTGCACTTGCTTTAATCTGTTGAAACCCTCCAAAGCACGACAAGTTGTGCAATGTCAACAGCACAGCCACGTCATCAGACATGCACACAGAGCAAAAGACCGAACCTTTAGCCGCAGACAGCCTGTTCTTGCTTGAAACTATGGTTCTGGAGTTAAATGGGTCCCTGCTAGAGTCATCAGCCAGACAGGAGCTGTTTCCTACACTGTCCAGACTGCAAATGATCCCACCTGGCGATGACATGTAGATCAGTTGTTGCCAAGTCATACAGGTCCCAAGGACACATCTCCAATTGAACTGCCTGACCTCACCATTGCAGGTGAGATATCCTCAGGTCAAGAGTCACCCTCCTCTGACTCCTCACCTCCACCCACCTTTACAGCAGATACAGCACCCTCACCTGTCTGAGTTATGAGTCCTGAGCCCATTGTTAGACCCGCACCAATAACACCCTCCGGTGCAATAACACCAGAAGCTTGCCGTAATCCACCTAGAGAGAGAAGGCCTCCTCATTAGTTGAATCTTTAGCTAGGACAAACCCACATTTAGAGGGCAGAATAATCCTTGGGATTTAGCTGGGAAACGAGGCAGTCTACCCTCATTCTCTTGTTTAATTATTGTTCTGCTAAATGGATGTTTTCATTAAGGGAGGAGGAATATGTTGTGTATTTTGTTTCCTGCCTCGCTTACTGTAGCTAACAGAGCTAGACAATTATGGGATAGTTCAGCCAGTTCTGTCTGGTCTTAGAGTAGAGAATCAACCTAGTCTGTCTGTGTTTGCATCTCTCTGTGTTCCTGTCTGCTGGTTTCTCTCTGAGTGCAAGTAACTTCCAAGTATCCAAACATAGACCCTAGCTCAGGCTGGGCAGCATTCATGAGCAAACAGAGGTAATGCATAAAGCTCTTTGGCCCCAGGAAATGCGGCCTGTTTACTGGGTAAACAGCTGTCTGAGGCCTCTGAGGGAGCAGCTATTATTTTTGGAGTCCTGGGACTCAGCGTTAGGTGCTTGGACACACAAGGGATAAGGAGTCTTTGTGAGACTGAGGGGAGCTGACCTTTTTGTTGGCAGTGGAGGTATTTTCTTTTCTTTTGGCCTACTTTAACCCCCCCCCCCCCCCCCATCTCTCCCTGGATGGGAGCAGACTCCCAAAGAGGATATATACCCCAAGTCTGGAACCACAGTCAAGCTGCTGTGCCGAGAAGAATCTTCAGGGGTGAGAGAGGTGCTCCCCTCACCTCAAGGGGATGCCAGAGAGGTAAAATCTATCAAACTCCTGTTGTGATAATTGGGCCTACAAATTTACCCCAACTGTGAGCTCAACTGTTAACAGGGAGTGAAAGTCCATAAGAAGTCACTCTAACCTGTAACAGGAAATGTTGATAGGAAAAGGTGCAAAAGGGAGACAGACTGAATTAGTACAAACAAAAAGGCCTAATGAGACAACTCAAGGACTGTGGTAAGATCATGCCTGGTAAACAAGAACAGAATGAGACTGAAAATTAATTAATCAAAATTGGCATGTTGGAAATTAGGCCTAATTAATGGACAAAAGAATGAGAGGACGGAGTATTCCAGTTATCACTCCCTTTTGGAGTTCTTTAAGAAAAAGACTTTGTGGGAGAAAAATTGGTACTAGAGTGAGCTCCACCATCATGGCTGGCACCCTCACCATCTCCTGGGACACTGGGCCTTTGTCATCCTAATCTGAGAGATGTCCTGACCAGACCAGACCATGGAGAAGGAGCCAGATGACATGGCCACTTCTACCCGTTTCAGCTGAATCCCAAACACCAACTGGGTTGTGAAACTTGTTTCCGCCTCAGTGTGGCCTTTTTCTTCTCTGCCTTATTTCTTCTCTTTTCCTTTCTCTCTCTCTTCCTCCTTTTTTCTTCTGTCTAATAAGAGTCTGGCTTAGCCAACCAACTTTGTATGTTTAGGGACACCGCTGTAAGCCTCTGAGCAGAAAGAAGAGCTAAAAGCTATGCCCTAAACCAGTGGCTCTCAGCCTTTCCAGACTACTATACCCCTTTCAGGAGTTTGTTTTGTCTTGAGTACTCCCAAGTTTCACCTCACTTAAAACTACTTGCTTTCGAAATCGAACACAAAAATACAAAAAAGTGTCACAATACAGTATTACTGAAAAAGTTTACTGTCTCATTTTTACCATATAATTATAAAATAAATCAATTGGAATACAAATATTGTACTTACATTTCAATGTATAGTGTATAGAGCAGTATAAACAAGTCATTGTCTGTATGAAATTTTAGTTTCTACTGATTTTTGCCAGAGCTTTTTATGTTGCCTGTTGTAAAACTAGGTAAATATCTAGATAAGTTGATGTACCCCTTGGAAGACCTCTGTGTATCCCCAAGGGTATGCGTACCCCTGGTTGAGAACCACTTTCCTAAAGAGCCTGACGCTGATATTAGTGTGACAGATTTCAGAGTGGCTTATATGGCCATGTTCTGTGCCTGTTTTTCTCCAGCAATGAGACTGCACGTGAGTCAACCCCAGAGAAGAAACTACATTTTCTATTTTTGCTATTCTTTTCTTTCCCCTTTGTGTGTGTCTTATGTCTTGTTTCGTCTTCTTGGATTGGACTTAATCAATAACAGCAACAGCGCCAGCCCATATCAGCTAACTCTTTTTCCCATAAAGGACCATAATTACCATCCTTGATGTCATCTAAGCGACCGCTGAATAAGTATTTTTTTCCTCTGAAAAATTCCCTCCAGCTAAAGGAAAAGGGAACAAGGGATGTTAAGATACTTAACAGTTTACATTTCAAATGCTTTACCTGTTTTTTCCTTATTTTTGGTATCTTTAATGCAAGATTAAAATGATGTTTAATGGTATGATTGCCATGGTATTAAGCAGGCTGGAGTCTCTGTATGCCAAACCTTGTTCAACTGTGTTGGACAGTGACTGGGTATGTTAACACCTTTGACTCTGCAACCCAAATATTCCATCTAAATAAATAAAACACTTCTCATCCACACAAAGATCTTCTTACACTGTTGCTTTGAAGGAAGCTTAATGAAATAGCAAGAGAGCCCAGACTTACCAATAAGGGCACTGAGGCCCAGAATCATCAGCACTAGTAGCATGGGGATGGTTCTCAAACACCCAAGAGAGTCGGAAAATAAATCCAAGTCTGCAGAGAAATCAAAATATTTAAATGTACAATACACGGCTGTGAAGAAGTATAAAGATCCCATTTTTTAAATATGCAGACACTGAGATAGAGAGGAATGCTGTGTATTAGTATATAAATACTGGGACTGAGACCGTAACAGTAGCTTTGTCTCCTGACACAGCACACAAATAAGGTTATTACACTGTAGATGAGAACCAAGAGAATAAACTTTGAATCAAGTTTACAGCTTCTCCAGCCCCGGGAATGCAGAGAGAGAGAGCCACCTCCTCTAGCCACGGGTGGAGAGTCAGCTTCTCTGACCCTGGCCCCAGAGCCGCAGGGAAGCACAGCACGTGACCCTCCAAAAGTGGCCAAATTTTTATTCCTGTGCATGTCCCTCAGCTGCAGTAATTCAGTTTTGTTGCCACTGACAGTTGGACTCTTGTGGAATATTTTATAGGTTATTTCTGAATACAAATCCCAGTCATATTTGAGCTGGAATTAATAAAATTCAAAGTGTTTGGCATGACCGGCTGGTCTGCTACACACACTGTGCAGGTGTGTGGTAAATTTGTCATTTCTATGAACAGGGCATAGGAGATTAAGACCTCCAACCACCCTTTGTGGCTGCTCCATTACTCTGGGTTTCCATGAAGTAATCTGAATAATGAGCAGATGGCTCACAGTTTAAAAATCACTGTCCTATAGAGACGCAGTAGCAACCATTGAAGGACAAATCCTTGAGTCTTTACTCAAGCAGAGCTCTTGTTGAAGCCAGTGGGTAAGGAATTGACCTTCCAAAAGCACCCATAGGATTTTACTTCTGAGCATAATTTAGAAGAGCTCCCACTGTGACTGAGCAGGATACAAGGTATTTCATTCAACCCTTTAAAGGAAGGTCCAAGAAACCCAGAGTGGAAAAATTATGGAATAACCTACTCGGAGGGAAGTTTCTTCCTAACCCTAACCAATTAGTGCTTGATTCATGCCCAGAAGCATGAAACTTTTTATATAAAGTCTCTGACCCTTATATATGTTAACTTCCATTTACTTCTTGGCCCCAATGATATCTTGTGGCAACGAGTTCCCCAAGTGAATTATATACTGTGTAAAAAGCATCTTTTTATTATTTTTAAATTCATTGCTTTCCAATTTCAATTAACATCCCCATGTTTGGTATTCTAAAAGTATATAGGAACACCTGATTTACTCTCCTTTTAACTTTCATTATTCTGTATACCTGTACTGTATTTCCTCTTACTTGTCTTCTCTCTAAATTTAGTTGCAGTCTTTTCAGTCTCTCCTCATTAGGATGTCATTCTGTGCTGTGTGCCTCTAATCATTTTTATTGCTCTTTTCTGTCCCCTTTCTATTTCAATTATATATTCCTTTGTATTATGGTGACCAGAACCGTAAACAGTATGAGTACACAGGTGAGGGCATAATATTGATTTACTTAATAGTATTATAGCAAAAATAATACGGAAAGCATACTATTCTTCATATCGTCACATTTTGTTTGCTTTTTAGTCACTGCTGCACATTGAACAGATGTTTCATTGAGCAACAATCCACAACAATCCCAGCTTTTCCATGTTATTTCAAGGCACCGTTTTGTTTTGACATCTTTTTAAAATTCACATGCATATCCCTCTCACAAGGGCTATCAGATGGCAAAACAGAGCTCTTTTGTAATCGCTTGTTGATGTTAAAATGACTAAGGAAACACCTTTTTTGTCAATTGCATAAAGCAGGGCCATGAGTATGTTGTTGCTAATCTTGCTGCTACTGCATCACAGCCACCTGCTGCTATCCTCTTGTCGCTAGCAGGTTGGTCACCTCCGGAGTCCTTTCCCTTCTTCTAGAGTGGGGCAGAACACCACGTCTGGCACCATGTGTCATCAGGCTTCCCCCCAGCTCCCAAAGCATGCACTGCCATATCCAGTCTCTTGCAAAGCAGTTGATTTTCTTAATAGAAATGAGCAAACAAACAGAAGAACAGTCTGTGCACTCAGTACTTTCAGGTTTCGGCTCCACCCCTCTCAGAGGCCTCCATAAGGTTCCCTTCTCTAGGGCAGTCGCCTCAGACTGTCTCCCTAAGCACCTAACCCCCTTTTCCCAGAAACCCACCACTCCATGGCAGCTTCCTTCCATAGACACAGCCTGTCTCAACCATCCTGTGCCAGCTGCCCCTGAGCAGCCCTTTATAGTCCTTTTTAATTGGCTGCATTAGACTCACCTGCTCTGTTCCAAGGGAGCTCTTCTTAGTCTATCCACAGGAATGAGCCACCCTGTGACATGTGGCAAAAGATTAACTATGTCCCAACACCAGAGTTAAATGTATTTAGGAAAGATCTAGAAAAGGGGGAGAATGGTGAGGTGCAAAACTTAGCAACAACCAACTCAGGACCCTGCTTATGCTATTGATGGAAAATCAACAGAAACAGGAAGAGGCCCAGTTTGCTGCACAACAGAGTGGAAAGAGGTCCACTCCAAATGACAGGAGTAGATACAGAAACGGTTGGGCTGAGCTACATCCCACAACACCGTTGGTGATGCAACTGTGGACTGGTTGGCGAAGTTCAGACCAGATGACCCAGAGGCAGGGGATTGGGAGGAGTCGACTTGTGCGGCCTACATAGCACCATTCCTGATAGGTGAGGGACAGGCGGCTGGCCAGACAGCAAGCGATGGGCAGGTGAAAGCCTATCCAGGGAGAATTGGCCAGACCCAGACAGAGAAAATTAACAGGGCACCATAGGGACGAAGTCTCCAACCCTGCAGTGTACTATGGTGACCCAGACTGTTAAACAAGCTACTGTGGGGACTCAGGCAGAACAGTTCCAACAAGTAGAAGCCCAAATAGGGTGGGAAACAGGAATCCAGTGCAGGGAAAGAAATAGGAGGGAAGCCATAAAACTCGTCTGTACTAAGGGCTGGCGAGCTTACAGAACAACTGGAGTCAGCAGAAAGCAAGTTACAGACCCTCAAATTCAAGAAAGAACTGGCCACAGATCTCCAGTTCACTTAGGAGGAAAGAGAATGTTTACTTCTCATGGTTCATAAATATGAAACTGAGGTAGAGACCCTATATCCAGAAACAGAAAAACCTAGGCATGTGATGGTCCTGAGGTCCTGGAGACAGAGTTAAGACAGTGTATGGACTATGCCTGGTGAGCCTGGATATGGGATCTTTGCTCCACCACATAAAACTCAGAGGAACTGGGAGCAAGATTGGTGGTTGGAGGGACTTTGCTATAGTCTCTAGAACTCTGAGTACACTCGGTGACTGGGCGGGACTCGAGGGAAATAATGGTTGAAATATTGGTGTTACATTAAATCACTGAGGGGAATATTTTGGTTGGTTTAAGAAAATGTTATGCTTTGGGGTGTTGTAATGAATTTGATTGCAGAATGTCAGGGTAGAAATGGTTTTGCAGAGAGAGGGGTGGGAGTAGCCACCGGGGCCACCTCACCAGAAGGGGAAAATAAATCATCCGTCAAATTGACAAAGCTGCCCTGACTCCCTGCCAGAAGTGGGTGCAGATGCGCCTGGGTTTGTTGCCTCACTCCCAACTGTGAGCAGACACCAACTGTTCAGACTTCAGGGGAGCTTTCTTATGAATTTCACTGCTCCACTGGAGAAATTAAGAAGAATGCATCCCTTATATCGGCTGTGGGGCTGTCAAGCCCTACACCTCTTGTCAAGATGGTTTTATTTTGTCAAAAAGAAACAGGGCAGTTTTGTTGGCGGGGTGTGTGTGTGTGTGTGATTGCAATGTGTACACCAGCGCTATTTTGTCGAAAAAGCTGACTTTGGTCAACTAAACAGTCTAGTGTAGACCAGGTCTTAGACATGCTGTTCCTGGGGAAGAAAGCTACAGGAGAGTGGAGCTAACTCCAGTGGTGGGTCCCTGCAGAAAGGGGGTCAAGGGCTCATGGAGACAGCCCTGAGGCTACTACTCTAGAGGAGAAGCAGAACAGAGATACTGCTAGAGGCCCCTGAGATGGGTGGAGCTGAAACCTGGAAGGACTGAGTAAAAGAGCGTTTTTCTGTTTATTTGTTGGCTTCTGTTAAGAAAATAACAAAGAGACTTTGGAAGAGGCTGGGTATACCTGGAGAGCTAGGGAGAAGCCTGGCCTGGTGACATCATGATGAAAATTTACCATTTATTCCTATTTTTTGTTTTTAGTCTCCTAGCCAGTTGCTAATCCATGAAAGTACTTTAGCACTCACCCCAGGACTGCTTAATTTTTTTAACAGCCTCTGCGAGGAACTTTGTCAAAGACTTTTTGAAAATCCAAATAAATGATGTCAACCAATTCTTCTTTATCTTCTCTCTTATTGATACACTCAAAAACTTCTAATAGGTTAGAGAGGCCTATGATATGATATATGATAGGGTCATGCCAGCAAGGCTTCTGTTCATGTACTGTTTTGCTTCTTTACGATGTATAATGAAGACTGGAAAGTGGGGGGATGTTTTATGGTTTGTTTGGGATTTTTAACAGTGTTTTCCCCCTAACTGCTTGCTTTTTAATTTTGAAATATCAGGAAAATCAGCTCTGGTCTTCCCCTGTTTTGCTAGACAACTTGTTGCATGGGCTTTTACACCTTAATGCAGCATCAAATTGTGGAAGGTGTTTTGCTCCAAAATGTTAGTTAGTAAAGATAAATAGGGATTAACATACACCAAGAGTTTAGCAAGTGACTAGAACACCGTTCCCTCTCAATTGCTTAATTTTTATTCCTTTGGCTCTGATGATGTCACCTTTTCACTGGTTCTCCTGTCAAAGAGTTTTCTAAATTAGATAGGACCTAAATGTCTAAAGGAAAAAACAGTTCACCTATTAATTGGTTAATGGGAGAAGCTGTTAAAAACCCTTAGTTACAATAGCATTTCAATATAGAATTAAAATAAATGTCAGTAAAAGGCAAAGAGTTAAGTTATATAAGTTGTGATCTTACCAGCTGAGGCTTGAGGAATCTTTGTGCAGAGAGATGCTGAAGCTGCTTGATTGTTTCTATTGCTGTGAGTTTATCTCAGGTGGGCTTTTAATCTCCTTAGAGTTTCAATGAAAGTGGAGACCACACCTCTTAGGGGTTAGGTTGGATTCAGGTTTCAGGACTTGTTCCTTCTCCATTGGCTCATCTCCGTGATGGGTTGGAACAACTGAAAGCAGCCCATCAAGGAGATGAGCCAATGGAGAAGGGACAAGTCTGGATACCTGAATCCAACCAACCCCTTAAGAGGTGTTTTTTCCACTTTCACTGAAACACTGAGTGGAAAAAAGCCCACCCTAAATAAACTTGTACATGTGGCAAATTCTCATCAAAATTGAGTTCTGGCTCTCAGTCCTGGCCAGGACGGCCTTCAGTATCCCTCTGAAATGTTATTTTTAAATCTATGTTATTTAGCCTATTTTCAGGAATACCATTTCAGTTCCACTAATGTTTTAGCACTTGAAAATCTCTTTCTCAGGAGGATAGATGGTCTACGGCAAAATGTTTTTGCTTTTTTATACATATAGTAACTTTTTAAAAGTATTTATCAGAGACAGTCTTGTAAAATTATAACGTGTGTTGATAATCCTTCATTACTTTTTTGCTTATTTTTAAATTTGGTTGGTAATGTAAACACAGGCACCCCTTAAATCCCCAGTCATAGACTTTTGATTAATTTGTATTTAAATAGATCTTGGGCATCTTTAATGATCACATTTTTATGTTTGATCAACTGACATGAAGCACAAAGTCATAACTCGATGACTTTGTCATAACTTGATGGCCACTGAAAGTAGGACAAGAAACAAATGGGCGTAATCTGTAGCAAGGGAGATTTAGATTAGATATTAGGAAAAACTTTCTAAATATAAGGATAGTTAAAGTCTGGAATAGGCTTCCCAGGAAGGTTATGGAATCCCCATCATTGCAGGATTTTAAGAATAGGTTGAACAAAAACCTGTCAGTGATCATCTTCGCAGGGTGCTGGACTTGATGACCTCTTGAGGTTCCTTCCTACATATCTATAATTCGGTGGGAACAGACCAGATACATTACATATATCCTTGTTACTGCAGCAGAAATATTAACAATGTAGATTTTTTAAAAAGAAGATATTCATGTCATCTAGTGATTTTACCAGTTCAGTTAGTTAGGATACAAATCCCAAGGAATTTATACTGATTTCTAAAGCACTGTGAACCTTATTTTCATGTAAGAAAGGAACCCTCAGCAAGAGTATGTCAGCTAACATAACCCTTAAGCATAATAATATGCAAGAATATATGAATGTGCAGCTCTTAACTCACTGAAGCTGAATATAAGCTTCATATTTTCAGGGTTGTCATAGCCATGTTAGACCCAGGATATTAGAGAGACACAGAGAGTGAGGTAATACCTTTTACTGGACCAGCTTCTGCTGATGAGAGAGAAAAACTCTCAAGCTGCATAGAGCTCTTCCTCAGGTCTGGGAAAAGGACTGAGTGGCACAGTTAAATACAAGGTGGAGCAGATTGCCTACTTATGCTAAACAACACATATTCTAAGAGACCATGCAAGGTGAAGTGGTCTGTTAACAGCTATGCAGTCATAGGACAAAAAAGAGGGGTTAATCTGTTACAGATTGTTGTAATAAGCCATAAATTCAGTGTCTTTATTAGCAGTAACCATGCGATTACTGTGATTGGATCATTTTTTTAAAAGAGCTAATTATATTTGCATCAATTTTGAATGTTTTACTTCTATGCTCCTCCCCCTCTAAATTGTTCCCTTTAATTTACTGATTGGTACTTCAGAAAAAAGGAAACTCCCTTTTTAGTGTGTTAAAATGGGACGGATCTGCTAAGCAGGGGACTGCAGCTCTCATCTGCCCCTTCTTCACTGCATAACCTCCTTCCTCTTGGCTAGGTAAATGGAAAGATCTTGCACCAGGAAGTGGCTGGGCACTGTTTGGGATCAGCAGTTGCCTGGCTAGCCAGGAGCTGCAGAGAAGCTGAAGCAGCAGCCGCACGGCAGGCAGGAATTGTGCTGCAGAGAAGTTAGATGCAGAGACAATTCCCCTGGAATAGTATGCAGAGCTGCATGTGGAACTGGCTGTGATTGCTGTATGTTACAGCTAGCTGCAAGTCTGTATGGGAGTTATGGGACAGCAGCAGTGGCTGGGCAAGGAGTCAGTGAAGAGGACCATCAATGAGAGACACTGAGTATGGCCTGCAAATCTGCAAGCACCTATTTGCTTCAAATAGTGGGCACCCCAGGCTGGACTGGAGAGGACACCCTAGGCACTAGGCACGGGGCAGATGACAAAAGTCCACAAGTAAGTCAAAAACATGAAGTCCTGAGAGAAGGGTAGGAATCTTGGGGAGCATGAGCCATTATAGCAGGAATAAGGGAGAGACAAGAGAGAACATATGGGGGAAATCAAATCAGTATCTTAGGGCTTGTCTTCACTTACTTCGGAGATTCGGCGGCAGCCGACTGGAGTTACGCAAAGCATGCAAAAAACTTGCGCAACTACCGTCGATCTCTGTGCTTCTGTTCTGCGTGCCGTCTTCACTACACTGCGCCAACACGAACCGCGTTCCCATCGACAGCACTACGCCACTTGAGAAGGTGGTCTTAATATGTCAATTTCTGGATCGACTAAGTGGGTGTTCACTGACCGCTTAGTCGATCCAGATAAGTTGATCTGACGGCGGCAAATTTGCCATCGTCAGTGAACACATAACCTTAGACATCTGTATAATAATCTGAGAAGTATGGGGAATAAGCAGGAAGAATTTGAAGGTAATAAGGTGATAAGTAACAGCCAGCATGGTTTTGTCAAGAACAAATCCTGTCAAACCAACCCAATAGCTTTCTTTGATAAGGTAACAAGCCTTGTGGATGGGGGAAGTGGTAGATGTGGTATATCTTGACTTTAGTAAGGCTTTGATATTGTCTCGCATGACCTTCTCATAAACAAACTAGGGAAATACAACAGAGATGGAATTACTATAAGGTGAGTGCATAACTGATTGGAAAACCATTCCCAGAGAGTAGTTATCAGTGGTTCACAGTCAAGCTGGAAGGGCATATTGAGTGGGGTCTCAGAGGGATCAGTTCTGGATCCGGTTCTGTTCAATATCTTCATAAATTATTTGGATAATTGCATAGAGAGTACATTTACAACATTTGCAGATGATACCAAGATGGGACAAGTTGCAAGTGCTTTGGAGGATAAGATTAAAATTCAAAATGATCTGGATAAACTGGAGAAATAGTTTGAACTCAATAGGATGAAATTCAATAAGGACAAATGCAAGTACTCCACTTAGGAAGGAACAATCAGTTACACACACAAAAAATGAGAAATGACTGCCTAGGAAGGAATACTGCAGAAAAGGATCTGATGGTCATTGTGGATCACAAGCTAAATCTGAATCAACAGTGTAACACTGTTGCAACAAAAGGAAAACATCATTCTGGATGTATTAGCAGGTGTGCTGTAAGCAAGACACGAAAAATAATTCTTCTGTTCTACTCCTCTCTGATTAGGTCTCAACTGGAGTATTGCGTCCAGTTCTGGGTGCCACATTTCAGGAAAGATGTGGAAAAATTGGAGAAAGTCAAGAGAAGAGCAACAAAAATGATTAAAGGTCTAGAAAACATGACCTATGAGGGAAGACTGAAACAAATGGGTTTGTTTTGTCTGGAAAAAGAAGACTAAGGAGGGATATGATAACAGCATTCAAGTACATAAAAGGTTGTTTCAAGGAGGAGGGAGAAAAATTGTTCTCCTTAACCTCTGAGAATAGAACAAGAAGCAATGGGCTTAAACTGCAGCAAGAGTGGTTTAGGTTGGATGTTAGGAAAAAACTTCCTCTCAGGGTTGTTAAACACTGGAATAAATTGCCTAGGCAGGTTGTGGAATCTCCAGCATTGGAGATTTTTAAGAGTGGGTTAGACAAACACCTGTCAGGGATGGTCTAGATAATGCTTGGTCCTGCCATAAGTGCAGGGGACTAGACTAGATAACCTTGTGCGTCCCTTCCAGTCCTACAATTCTATGAAAAGCCCTGAGTCAAAACTGGACTGCACCAGAGACTCAAACAAGAACCACTACTGGTTACTTTGAACTGTTCATGTTTAAGCCTCTGTACTCAGGGTATTTCCAATTTTTCCCTTGCCTGCCAGCCCAATGTTAAAATGTGCTGTATCACCAATCTGGAGGCATTATACATATGACACCAGAAAGAATGTAATGGATTTGTGCCTCTTCCTTAAACAACATGACTGAAGTGCAACTTTGTTTTAAATACGCATGATGAAGAACTGGACAGTAGCTTAGCTGAGGAATAAGATGTGGAAAATCAGGGAAAGCACTGCACAGCAGTTCTCAGTTCTATCAAAACAGTTGTATGACTATGTGTTAGGTGGTAGTCTAGGCAGGAGACAGTGTACATTTCTGCATTCTCAAAATATACTGGCCAGGGCATGGGCAGCTATGCCTAGTGGGTGGAGCCAAAGTCAAAAGCCAAAGCCTAAGCTGTAGGGTAAGCTGGCGTCACAGTCAGAAGGCAAAGCTGGGAGTTTGAAGCTAAAGCTGAAGGGCCAAAGAGTCACAGGCAGGAGGCATAGTTGTGGGTCACAGCTGGGAGTCAGAAACCAGAACGTAGCTGGGTCAGGAACAAGAGGAGGGTTTGGAGCAAGATCTGTCATAACAGCTAGCTAGGGAGTCACCTAATTGCACTGACAACTTCCTGCTGTTCCACCAAGGCTTACGTAGTACACTCGGCTCAATCAGTGATCCCAGGAGCACTGCCAATCAGGTCTTCTATGGGGACACATGCTATGGTGCTTGGGCCCACACAGCTCATCAGTCACTACTATGCCAGCAGTGGTGGTGTGGATGGGCAGACACTGCAAGACCAACAGCTAGGTTCTAGACCTGCAGATCCTTATACAAAGTAACCGTAATGTGGTTAATAATCTAGAATATGAAGGAAATTTGAAGGTATTTTCTCATCTTCTTTTCAGTTGCCTTTTTACTGTAGCATAATATGCCAGTGAAGAATGAATGAATGTTGATCCTGGATATAGTGTATAGTCGTAGCTTGAGAATTCAGTTTTAATCACGTGGCATCCTGCTGGCATACTGCTGCTGTGGGGTTTACTGTGGAACTTTTAGAGAATACTCTTTAAACGTTAACCAGTTGAAGAAGGAATTTATTAGCATGTTAAGGACTGAAAAATGACCAGAGTACAGTGGGATTCTCTTTTGTTTGGAAAAAGAAATACATGTTCCCATGTTGGGCTCCTGGGAGGTGCCTTGTAAAGGCGTACGGTTGCGGTGCCACATACCAACTTTCATTGCCAGTATCCACTTCAAAGGAGTGAGATCCATGAGTAGTTGGAATGGGGCTCTCAGGCATTAATAGGGCAGCATCTCTTCTACCCAGCATATGGCCAAGCATTCCTTTCTATGATAGAGTATTTGGACTTGTGTTGCTGGAGCTTCCTACTTAAGCAGAGGATTAGATGTTCTGTCCTTGAAAGTTCTGAGACAGTACAGTCCCCATGGCTAAGCGGATGCAGCGGCGTGTAAAATAACAGAAAACGAAAAGCCTGGGCACCGGAGCGCTGGTTGCTTCTTCAAAATGTCTTTTATTTTATGAAACTCCTCCTACACTTCCATGTCCACAGTACTGTTTTTGGTGCTGATGTCATGGTAAAATCCATCAATGATATTGCTAATGTGGCAAAATGGGGGACAATAATAGCTGGCCATACTTTTGTGTGTGTTTGTTTTTCAGGATGGCAGTTTTTTACTGAGCCTCTGTCTTATCTTATAGGAGCTGGATTTTTCCAATCCCTACCAGAAACCCAAGATATTTGGTCTTCTGCATGCCAAATGTATATTTCTTCAGGTTTGCCATGAGACCAGCCTCCTTCAGTGATTGCAGAACAGACATTATGTGCACCAGATGTGATTGCTAGTCTTCAGTGAAGATCACCACATCATCTAAACAGCCATCAGCCTGTGCTGATGGAAGCACATGATCCGTATGAAGCTGAAAGATGGCTGGTGACCCATGAAATGAAATTAAACAGTGCTAATGGAGTAGCAAATGTTGTCTTTTCCAGGCATCTACTATAAGGGGTACTTACCAGTACCCCTTGGTCAAATCAATGTTGTAATATATTTTGTTTTTCCAAGCCAATACAAGAGTTTGGGGCATGAGGTAAGTGTCAAATTGTGAACCCATATTCAAATCTCTGAAATCCACACAGAACCAAGTTGTGCTATCTGCTTTTCACTATTGGCTTTTGGATTCTTCAATGCATCTGGTTCCAGGATTGCCCAACCTCCTTTTCTAGGACTCTTCAGAATTTCTCCAGAACTTGGTAGCTCCTGTGTCAGGCTTGACATCTGGGTTTGTCTGGATTTGATGGGCCTGGAGTCAAGTTGAATCCAGCTGTGAGGATAAGACATCACCAAAGTACTCCGCCATTGCAGGTGTAGAGGAAGGCTTCCTTCTATGGATTTGTCTGCAGGGCGAGTAGGTGGTTGCACCTTTGGTTCCAAGTTGTCTGGCAGAGCTTGAAGCTCTATAAATAGGCCTTCTTGTGCTTTCCAAATCTTTAACAAGTTCACATGGGAAATTTGGTTTTCTTTATTCTCATCCGGGCAACAGATCTCATCGTCCGTGTTCCCTATTCACTGTTTGACATTGTAAGGTCCCCTGCTGCTTAGCCAATAGCTTATTCTCTGTGCTTGGTAACAAGAATAAGACCCTGTCACCTGGCTGGTAGACCCTTTCTTGGGCTCCTTATTATAATGACAGGCCTGGGTTTGTTGAGCCAGCCTCAGATTCTCCTGAGCAAAATGTGACATGCTGTCTAGTCATTCACACATCTGTACCATGTATTAGACTACATTTGGGACTCAAGAAGGCATCTTCTCCCATGTCTCCTTGAGCAGGTCCAGGATTCCTCAGAGTTGGCCATGAAATAAACTGAAAGGGGAAAATCCTATTGATGCCTGTGGCACCTCTTGTATTGTAAATAGAAGGTATGGCCAGAGTCGGTCTCAATTGCAAGGGTCTACATTTACAAACTTTTAAAACATGTTTTTAGGTTTCAATTAAATTTTTCCACCCAGCCATCCATTTGGGATGGCACACTAAGGTCTTGAGGGGTTTAACCTTTAGGAGTGTACATAACTCCCTTAGTAACTGCGACATAGTTTGTCCTTGGTCCATGAGGATCTTGGTGGGTAAGCCCACCTGAGAGAAAAGCTATACCAGTTTCCTCACTACAGTTGGTGCCATTACCTAGTACTTGGGGACCACTTCCGGGTATCATGTGGCATATCCATCACGACCAATATATGTTGGTGTCCTCATGTACTTTTATCTAAGTGCCACACAATGTCAACCCCTATCCTTTCAAAGGGCGTATCTAGGAGAGGTAGGGAGGATTAAGGATTCTTGCCCTGAACTCTTTGGTGCAACCTGTTGACAATCAGGACAGAATGCACAGAAGTTGGCCACCTCCTTATAGATCCCCACTCAGAAGAACTGGGCCTGTAAGTGTTTTAATGTCTTTTCCCAGCTAAGATGGCCTGCTGATGGTATTGAATGTGTTTGCTATAAGACCTCTCAAATGGCCTCCCAGAGCACCAGGAGCTGGTAGTGGGCTTTTCTGTTTTTGGATCAAGATCAGCCTGATAGAGCATGCCATGTTTTAGCTCAAAATGGGGAATATGTGCTGCTTGTGTTTACTGGGTATCCCTTCCCTCTATCACTTCTATCTGGTATATGACTCTCTGAATGTGTTGTCTTCCTTCTGCCAACAGATGAAATCATAGGCCTGCATTAAATAGGATAGCTCTGATTCAGATGGGTGGTTCTCCAGTAGAGATTCTTCCTGACCAAAGATGTCACCACCTTTTGGCTGGATATCATTCACCTGCTGAGGGAGCTCCCCCAGTTCCATCTCCCCAGTAACCAGGCTTTCCCTTCCTCCTGGTATTGTCTTCTACTCCTTTTATGTTTCCCAGGTTGAGCAGGCCCCTCCCAACAGCTGGATCTCACTATCTGAATTTTTGCTTTGTGGTTGCCCACCTTCAGCTACACCCACACTGTGGGACAGGAGTGAACACTTCCATGTACACAGGTCACCTTCACACGGTAGTTATATTGGAGACCATTTGGATTGAGCAAACCTCTGGAATTAAAGTTTGGGAGCACCCTGAATCCACCACAGTGCATCCCTCCTCCCCATCGACTTGGGGTACACGTGCTTTCTGACACTGGTTCAAGGCAAGGCCATCACTACTGCACAGTTCCAAAACCCCACAATGTAGGAAGTCACACTCCATGACTGACTGAGGTGCCCTGGCTTCCCCCAGCAGCAGCAGATCACTGGGATGTTAGCAGGCTTCCTCTGACTCCTTCTCTTTGGCATTTCTGGATTGCGTCCATGGCGAGATGGTCAGCGACGACCACGACAGAGGTTTTGGGAACCTGGTGAGGTCCAGAGGGGCTTCCCTCTAAGTTCTTTCAGACCTCCAGGTCTCCTCCCTTGGAAACTGGGAGTGCCAGTTGTCTGACCTCACTCAAGGGATCTGGCTGGGCCAGGTGGCCAGTAACTAATCTTCGATGAACTGGGCCACGGTGATGAGCAAGTTGGGGCTATTGCCCTTGAGCCCATGTTTGAATTGCTGTTGGCAATCTCTATTATTATACAGCAGTGGTACTCAACCCAAGGGCTGTTTATGGCCCAATCAGCACACAGTTGTGTGCTGAAAAAAATGCAAAGATTGCTGCTCGGATTGCCTCACTCCCTGGTCCTGGCTGGGACAGGCCGGCTTAGGAAGAGACGGCACCACGGAGCCCTGCTGGCACACTCCCTGCCAGCAGGGAAGGTGAAGCAGCCCCTTGTGGCAGGGGAGGAGCTCAGACAGCAACTTGTTGCTTCCTCCCTTCATGTGCTACAGAGACACACTGAGACTGCTGCTACTAGGGGGAGCACTGCCTCCTCGCTTCTGGGTGTCTGCACCAGAAGCGTCAGGAGAAATGCAGGGGGCATGGGTCCCCCCCCTCCCCACAGTCACAGCTACATATCGCCTCTAGGGGGGGGATGAGCATGCCCCAGGCTGCAGCGTGCTCTGGGCTGCCTACAGCAGACAGCACCCACCTGTCTGTACCCTGCTGGCCATGTCCAGACCCAGAGCTCACAGTCAGAGCTGGAGACTGCCCTGTAAGTCCTGTCTCTGGGGGGACAGCTAGTGTGGGATGGAAATTTGCCCCATGGACTGCTTCTCTGTTAGGGTCCCCCATAGCTCAGTGGTGCATGGGTCCCTCATGGCCTCTGTCTGGGAGCAGGCATGGAGGGACATATGCCTGACCGGGCAACCACAGCCAGCAGGGTGAGAAGGATCCCTCTCCTTCTCCCCTGCAATCTCTGCTCCAGGGCTCTAATGCCCTGCACAGCAGTGACCCTCTCTGGCCTGGGCAGCGCCCCAGTGTTGAGCCCATGTGGGGCTGAGTGCATGCTCCTGGTGCCTGCTGTACTGAGCAGGGCTCCTTTATCCCAGCTGCTCCCCATCCATAGTCACTACCACCGGCTGGAGGTCAGTGCCCACTCACAGAGACAGCAGCTGGGCAGCCTCTAGCAGGGCTCTGCCCCCACCTCAGATGAGCTCCGGGGAGAGGCACAGCACACAAAACGCTGCTGTGTACCACACAGCACGCACAACGCTGCCCCCTACACCACAGCACAGCTACCTGGAGGAAAGTACACGACACTGCAGCTGTTTTGTGGGTCCAGCTCAGGCAAGACTTAAAGAGGGCAGAGTTGCAAGGGGTCACAGTCTCAGCAAGAGAGAATTAAAAATGGAGTCAGGTCACTGAGGGTGCACTTTAAGTGCTGCCCTACCAAGTGCATGAACATTTATTTCAACTGGGGTTATCATAGACCCCTCCCCCGCTTCCCTCTCCCCACACAAGGGGCTGAGCCATTGTAACCAGTTACACTGTAATGGGTTAGCCATCGTCACCCTGACTCCTGCAACTGCCGTTCCTGTTGTTGCAGCTAGTGCAGCTGAAGCCCCTCCAGGAGCACAGCCTGCTGGTGCTTGGCAGCCTGCTGGGCCTCTGATTGACCTTCAGTGAGTACTCACTGATTTTCAGCACAGCAGTGCTGCTGCTAAGCTAGAAATCTAATCAATTCTTTAGATTTCCCCCCCCCCATCCCTGTTCCAGGGGTCAACCCTAACCCCCCCAGCCAAGTCATAAAGTTCAAACAAACCCCCTCCAGGGTATTAAAGAGTCTATTAAATAAACAGTCTATCAGCCCCAGCTCAGGCCCTTTATTCAAACTTCCAAATAAGCCCTGTCTCCTTGGGGTTTATGCCACTTTACCTATGGCTGGTAAGGGAACCCAGGCCCACCCATTACTCCCAGGTTCCGTATAACCCAGAGACCCTATGAACAGCAGTCTCATATTTTTCACTTCACTTAGTTGCTGTTGCTCCTTTTTCCTTAGGCCTCTTTCTAGTAGCTCCTTTTAGCTTCACTCTTATCTTAAGGTTAAAGTTCTCAGGCCCTCTCTCTCCTTGAAAACAGAGCTATGCAAAACACAGCCAGTAAACAAACCATCCAACCCACAAGTTTCTTTCGCTATAGACATGATGCCTTACCTGTCTGGTCCCAGCCAGGCACTGAACTGCTAAGGGCAACCCAGGCAATTACAGTTAAGTGGGCCAGCAGAGCCCTGATTGGCTGTTGGTAGCCCTTCTAGTCCATGGAAGACTAGTTCTCTGGGGTTTACAAAATGGTCACTCCTGAGAGTTATCTTTAGGTAAGCTTGGAGCACCTACCTCCACTGCTCTTTTCCTCTCAGCTTGCAGCTTCTTAGGGCAGAGTATAGTTGGATCACCAGTACAGTACAGGATCACCAGCAGGCCACTGCAAAGGCTGAATACACCCCATCAGAGGAACAAACAAATTATGGGTTACATCTGTGATCTGGAGTGCTTACAGGGAGGTTGTACTGCAGGCTATTTGCAAGAATCTTTACATATAAATTAAGAGGATGCAAATGAAAATACTTATTAAGTCACTTAATATTTCCATTCTGTTCATACTAAATGCACTGGTGAAGATGGTTTTCCATTCAGGAAAAAGAAATATGGATTTTTGTTGGTTTTTTAGTCAGGTATTTCTTGCAAGACCACCAGAAAACATGGTTACACGTGGTTCCATGAATCTGAAGACAGACACAAATGCTCATGTTTAACCTTAGTTGAAAATATTGACAGTGAAGACTAATAGTATGAGAAATTATCATCCGTGACTAGACAAGTGGAATCTAAAGGGCTACAAATTGTATTATGAGTTGAACAATTATCAGTAATGTTACCTTTTAGATTTTGTTAGTATAACATATGTCCGTGAAGCCCAGAATGATCACCTACATTTTTAGCAATATAGACTCCTATGAGCTTTCCAGCTTGGCAGTGAGATTGATGAAAGCCTATATGCCAACATGAATTGTGTTTCTTTTGTTTAGCAGAGTAGTCGTTTCATTGACTCAGTGGACATTGGTTCAGGCTCTTAAGATTTTAATTAATTGACCAGATTTTCAAAAATCTTGTAGCTCTCATGAACACTGGGAGCTAGTGGATTCTAAATCCACTCCAGAAAAAGTGTTCTCAACTTCAGATCTTAAAGTCAGAAGAGAGTAAGACATGCTGTACTGAATAGGATTAATGTTTTCTCATGTAGGTTGTCACTCCTTTTCATTTAATGAGGTGTTAAAGCTTTTGACAGCAGAGATCTCATGCTGCATAAATTTCTTTCATTCTATATCATTTTAAATTTATTTGTCTGCTTTAAATGTATTGTTGTCCTTATCCAACCATTGCTAGTGCAACTAAAAAGATGAGCATTGGAGAGTTTTGCTTCAGTTACTAAACAACATTTTTTATTCAATTTTCATTTGGTTATTTCTGTTTGATTAAAACCATCCATCTCAGGTTCTGGGCATTTCCATGAAAAAGTAAAATACGTGCCAATAAAATACCCACATAGATTGCCTTTACAGATCTATGTCCAGCTGCAATGAAAAATAAATTGTCAAACTAAATTTTCAAAAAGATTGAAAATATATGCTTCCTTTTTCAAAGAGATTACTTTTCCATTTTTATTTCTTAAGGCAATGGTAGATATTGAAATACACATGATTAAAATTTTGAAGGTAGAAGACAAACAATAGCTAATCAGAACAGCTTTAATAACTCAGAGAAATAATAAGATAGGATAGAATATTCATACTCTGGTTAACATTTCCTTTAGTAAGACAGAGACCAAATGTTATGAAATTACCATAAAATCAGTGTTTATTGATTGTAGAATTTAAAAATCTGGTGCCTGAGACTGCAAATCCTTATTTAAGCAAATCTTTCCACAGCTGACAATAGGCCTATTTGCATCTATAAGAATTTGCAGGTTCTGGCTTTTAATCTTCCCCCAAAGATACTGTATCTCTCATGAACATTAGACTGATAATCGTACAAACCACAATTTATCTGAAAGAAGAGAACTCTCAGATTCAATATCCATTTCTCTTATAAAACTTGGCACGTGCAATGACATCGTTGGCATAGTCATCGCCAGGCGTGCCAATATCCATTTTTTCATAGCTTTGGACATTTCCTACTCCTCCATTATAGGCAGAAACTGCACCTGAAATGTAACATCAAAATAGACAATATAAAATAGATTTTCTGGGAAGAGGGGATTTATAAACATTCCCCATTCAGTGTTAGAAACCTGCCACACAACATTGTTCTAAAGAATAGGACAAACTATATGAAACCAATTAAACTAGTTTCACTGCTCAAACTATGGGAAATCAAAAAGCAGCGAACAGCATCAGTGGTAAAAAAAATTATGTGAGATTCTTTTAAATGCTTATTATTTTAAAGGAGCAGTAACACAAGAAACTTTTAAATGAGATTTTTGTCAGACCTTTTCCCTTAATTCCTGGCCTGAATACAATCTGTACTGTACCTTTCAGCTGTTGTTCCGTTGTCCATTTGGGGAACTTTTTCTGGATTCCCTTAATCATACCACCAAAGATGTCTGTCCCCTGAAGGAGATGTTGCTCACTATTCCATTGTCCAACAAAATGATGGTGATTTTTATCAACCTAGAAGAGCCAGAGAGAACATTACTTCTCAAAAAGGGGATGTTTTTACGCAGTTTATTTGTCTCTCATTGTATGCTATATGATTTTAGTTGTCATATTTTGTTTAATAAATAGTTTTGGTAATTAATGTCCAAGGATCTTCACTGCACTTCCTGTTGTACCCCTAACAGAGACACTGGGGGATAGTCCATTGGACTGTGCTAGGGAAAAAGGACTTATTTTAAAATGCATCTTCTTTGCCATTTCAAGTTGTAGTTATGTAGTTATGTTATTTGGCTAGAACTCCTCCAGTGCCTGATGCTGTAGTATATGAGCCATACTTCCTGCCTCAAGGAGGAAGTTAAAGGCTTTATCCAGAAAATCTTTACTTCTCATCCGTAAAGGTTTTAGTCCTTGTGAGTAGTGTCATTGATTTCATTACAAACATATAATGCCACAGATGACAAGGGCCTGGCTAACTTCAAAGAAATGCAAAAGTTCAAAATGAAACATCCATAAAATTACACTGTTATTTCGTTGTTGGATTATCACTGACAGTCTGGGCAGAAGAAGTGTGCGCTTTACGGTGTTAGCCAAGCGCATATTTAAAAAACCTATTATTATCAGTAAGGACTTTCTGGCATGAGATCGTGGATAAAGCCCACCCTGTCATTCTGAGCCTGCCAGTTTTCACTTAGTCTTCTTTTTCTGCACCTTTCTCCCTAACTTGCTGCTGCCACTAAGGACTTTGCTTTTTGTGTAGAAGAGTAAAATTCACCGCCTCTTCAGGGCCTTCCATTATCTCATAGAATTAACTGGTGTTCAAGCTGAAGCACAAGAAGCAGCCTCTATAGTGCAGGTCTGACATATGCCAGTTCAATGTTCTGCTGCCTCAACATTAGTTCATTTTCTAGTAGTTTGCTGAGTATTTATCTCAGCCTGAGCTGCACTATTGAGAAATGGAGCAGGCTGTCTGTTGAAACACTGGGATATACAGTAGTATTTGTTTCTTAGTTTATTGATGATTGCTGACCTGCATCAAACCAAATGCATTTCCATTATCGCCCCAGCCACCCTTTAGGAGAGTTCCAGCATGTGACTCTCGAGAGATGATACCAGCAATCACAGCTGGATCCGTGCATGTTTTTTTGGCAGCACTCTTAATGATGGTTTTATATTTGTCCATATTATTTAAGTCCTTCTCAGCAATCTTTTCTGACGCCGGAACTCCTGTAGTAAATATAAAAGTAAAGGTGTATTCTTAATAATCTTTAAGTCAGCATGAAATTTCAAAAGCACAGAGCTCTGTTCTGCTGTTTGAGAGCCCTAGTGAGAGTCGTGTGCACTGTGAATTTCATAGTATGCATGTTAACATGTCAAGGCAAGAAAGAATTGTGCCTTGAAATAATGTATAAAATCTGGGTTTAATTCCTATTTCTTTTGGTCCCGGAATGAAGGTGAATGGACTAGGTGGGAAGATGGAGGGGGCGCGTGCTCCGCCTCCAATGAGAAACCAACAGCAACCCGTCACCCTTTGGATGATGCAGGAGTGATGTTGAGAGGAACTGAGAGGAGTCACACCTACCCCTCTATGGCTAGGATGTCAGGACTTTAATATGGGGATTCAAAGTTGAGCAGAGGATTCAAAATGGTGTGATTCTTAGGGACACATACAGAAGACTTATCTAGAGGGGGGTGGCTGCAATTTGAGACAAAAATTCTCAATATTTGCACTTTTTTTTCCAGTTTCTTTTGGTGTCTCGGCATCATTTCATCCTACATTAGGAGGGAATCTCAAACCTACTCAGCATGGGAGGGTTTGGCATTAAGTCTAATTTTATTTGTAAAGTAAAAGGATAGGGAGCTCCTTTGATTCTTTTCCCCCCAACACTACCAGAGAAACTGTTGATCTGATGTGCACATAGCAGGTGTAAAATAGCAAGGACTAAACAAGAGACTATGATCAGGAATTCCTCACTACTAATCCCAGCTCTGCCACTGACTTTCTGTGTAGCCCTGGGAAAATCATTTGGGTTAAATTTTAATAAGTGACTGTTAATTTTGGATGCTTCAGTCAGAGATACCTTGGGCCTGGTTTTCAGAGATTCTGAATATCCACACTAATAACTTTAATTAAAGGTTCTTGTGTGAGCACTTCTGATAATTAAGCCCTAAGTGTCTCAAGTTGGACATCTAAAGAACCAGAAGCCACCTGTGTAAACACTGACTTTTCCTTTCTGGACCAAAATTATCCCAAGTGTAGCTCCATGGAAGCCAGTTGGGGTTACACCAAAGTTTTATTAAGTCCTCATCTCTGCCTGAGTTTCCTGACCTGTGAAATGGGGAGAATAATACTTAGCCGATCAGAATGTTGTGAAGTTTAATCAATTAATGTGTGTAAAGTACTTTAAAGATGTAAAGTACTATGGAGGATTGTGATGACTCTGTGTGCTGAAATACAGCAGCAAAACAGCAGGACTGTACTCACCGCAGTAGGTTAAACCTTCTTGTCTTGCAGTTTTACAGGAAGCCCCAGTGGTATCAACATTGTTTATGTTACCAAAGCATCCAGTCTGACTCTCTGAAGTACCTGAAATATTAAATGGAGAGATTTTACATTAAGAACCTTTTTTGAACATAAGTAAAGCTAAGAGAATTCAAAGTCATGAACCAGACTCTGCTCCACTCTCAGATGGGGTGAATACCATTGTGGATATTTTTTGGAAAGAGATCTTGTGCAGAGGAGGACTTGCTAGCCAGAGGACACTGCCTTGGTTGAGGCAGAAGGCCTGTGCAGATAAATATCTTTCATTGGGCTCTAAAAAAAGGACAGACATGAAAGTCTATATACTCTAGTGCTCCTCTCTGAGAACACCCAATTCTCACTCCTTCCAAGAGTCATTCTTAATTCTAACAGCTACATTGTTGGGAATAGTTTATGTATATTCCATTTGCTTTTGAAACAAATTCATTCTTCTATGTCCATAATTAGGTTTTGTAGGAATGGTGAGAAAAATTCCTTAATCTCCAGATCCC
Source organism: Emydura macquarii macquarii (assembly GCF_026122565.2). Classification (NCBI taxonomy): domain Eukaryota; kingdom Metazoa; phylum Chordata; order Testudines; family Chelidae; genus Emydura; species Emydura macquarii. The sequence continues at coordinate 3,810,974 of NW_027132344.1, forward strand.
TATATTCAAATCTATATACTGTTACTGTGACAGTAAGCTTAGTGAAATAGAAAGAGACCCCAAACTCACCAATAAGGGCAGCAAGGCCCAGAATCATCAGTGTTAGTAGCATGGGGATGGTTCTTCTCAAGTAGAGAGTCTGAAAATAAATCCAAGTCTGCAGAGAAACCAAAATATCTAAATGTACAATATTACTAGAAAAAAAAGTACAAAGAAATGATGGGGTGTTTTTCTTCACTGAATGTGCAAACGTGGAGATAGAAGGGAATTTTTCATATTAGTGTATAAATACAAAGACTGAGAGCACAATAACAATTCTGTCTCTCTTTGACACAGCACACAAATAAGGTAATTTCAGTGTAGAAAAGATCTGAAAAACGCAGGAAGTTGTAATAATTTAATTTTGATCATATTCATAATTTGTCTCTATAGCATCTTAATAGCTAACTTCAAAATAAAAACCCCAGTAATGTTTTTTATCTGGAATCAATAAAATTAATAGTGTTCAAAAAGACCTGCTGCTACTATGCATGCACTTTTATTCTATGCCAGGGTCCCCTACACCCGCTGTGCAATTGCTTGCTAAATTTTATTGTCATTTCTGTGAGCAGGGCACAGGAGATTATCACCTCTACCCTTTTTAGCATCTCCAGGACTCTGGTTTTCTCTAAAGTAATCTCAATAATTACTCAGTATAGCAGGGACACAGTAACAACCACTAAAGGAATCTCTACACTATGAGCTGGGGCATAGGTGCTGGAACTAGAGGGGCTGGGTGTGCTACCGCACCCCCTAGTTTGAAGTGGTTTCTGTTACATACAGGGTTTACAGTTTGGTTCAATGGCTCTCAGGACCCCCACTATACAAATTGTTCCACTATCCCTGGCTAGGAGTGTGATTCCCAGCTTGCATAGACATTCTCATGCTAGCTCTCCTCAAGTAAATGCATTAAAAATAGTAATGTAGCCACAGGCACACAATCAGTGGCAAGTGATGGCCAGGCTAGCCGGGCCAAGTATGTACCCTTGGGATTCAGGCAGGTATGTACTTCAGCACAGCTAGCCCGTGTCACTGCTTACCACTGCCCGTGCTCCCACAACTACCCCACTGATTTTAGCGAGTCACTATGAGTGGTGGAATCACACTTCTAGCTCATAGTGTAGACTTGGCCTAACGGACAAATTCTGGAGTCTTTACTCAACAGAACTCTCACTGAAGTACATTAGTAAGAATTTGGCCTTTCATTACTACCCAGAGGAATTTTCTAATTAACAGAATTGAGAATAGCTCCCATTCTGAATTAGCTTAATATTTTACTCACCTGTCTTCAGTTTGTCTTCTCCTAGAAAATGGGTGTTTTGCTTTATATACATATACATACTTTCTATGTTTACTCAGCATGTTCCTCTGGCATCAGATGTGATTAAATTGACTGTAAGGTTTCGTAATGAAAACAAAATCCAGTGTATGTAATTGTGTGAGTTGGCATGAGGGAAGACATGATCTTCCATTATTTGGTAGGATTCAGGTTTCAAAACAAACAAAAATAATCCACTTCCCAGCAGTTCTCCCAGCCCCAACCATCTTTCTCTAGTTTCATAATCTCCTCCCTAAAAGGTTAGGGGCAAAGTCCAAAGCAAAGACAAAGAATTCACCCTCCCTGGGAATTTTATTCCCCAGTTTTATTCTTACCCTTCTCAGGAGATTCTGTGACAGCAAACAAAAAAACCATTTTCCCTCCCTAGCAGGAACAACTGGTCACTGGAGGCTGGGACAATTCATTGCTTTTGTTGTAGACCAACCCCATTGTACACATCAAGGGCTCCTTGCATTCCTCCATTCCCCCAACTCTTACAAGCTATCCTGTGTGATGCCCGCCTTCTTAGCCAACACGCTAGAGGTTGAACTGGGGACCTCTAGAGCTCAAAGCATCACCTGCTACAGATTGAGATAAAGCTTTGCATCTGGTGACTGTTGCAACACATCTCCTCTATTTACAGAGGGGGACCTGGACCACACTAATCAGAGGGTTACATGTTACCCTCACCTCCCCCTCTCTTGCAGAGACAGGGAGCAACCCTCCCCCTATGATTGAGGGGCTGGGTATAGTTCCCTGTTGTCCTTTTCCATATCAGGGGCTCTGTGTGTCACATTTCCCCCAGCCTCCAGTGTAGGAAGCTTCCTTCTTTCAATGATCTCTGGATACGGCACTCTCTCTCTCTTCCAATATGGAGCAGGCTTTGGGGAGGCAGTACACTAGAAAGGAGGAAGTGAAGAAGCTTCCTTGTATCTCTTCTGCCTCTGGCTTTCCCTGCTGGCTGAGTACCCACCCCACAGATGTTATCATGTTACACCCAGACAGGCAAACGGGCATCAGTAGTGCTGACATTCCAGAAAAGCCCCACAGGTCTAAGCAACAGTGGAGGGCACCTCAAAGATTAATGAGACAGAGTTAGTAAGTTTAGTTATTTGATTGGTTATAGGTATTTTAATGTTAGTTTTCTTAACTGTTATGTTTTGGCTTGGAAGGGAAGATGTAGAATGGGGAACTGTGCCTTGAAGATCTGACCTTCCCAGACAGAGTCTAGGTGGAGTGCTGTGAAGCTCTTGTTAGGCACAGACATTTGAAACAAGACACAGAATAAGGCAGAGCTCTTGCAAGCATCTTAAGCAGTGAGGTCCAAATCCCCAAAGGGCCTTAGGCAGTGTAATTGCAATGCTGAGCATTGCACCTAACTCTTAAGCACCTAGAAAATCACTGGAAGAGCAATGCAATTCACAAAGCTTGATTTTAGGTACTTAAGTACCTTATCCAATGCATGGAGAGATAAAGGCACCTAAGAATGCAATCCATAAAAGCCAGCACACTAGGCGGGGAGCTGCCTAAGCTTATCAGTGGGAGATGCTGAAGAGAGGGATGTGTCTTAAGATCTACTCCTTTCTCAGAGTCTGGGGCTTAAATCCAGGCTGGAGTGAGACATCTCTTTCAGCTAGCAATTCACAGCCAGGAACTGCTCTCCAGGAATCTGGGGGTTTAAGCACCTAAACTAATCCTTGTGAGTCACAGTTAGGTGCCTGGCCAACTCCAGACACAATGGCAAGAGAAGGCCTCCCTTTTAAGCTTTAGGCCAGTAGACCAGGTCCTCACCAGGATGTGGTAGACTCCTGGTTCAAGTTCCCTCTCTACCTGATGAGTGGAAGGGATTTGAAGAACAGGGATTTTCTGCCTCTCAAGTGAGTGCCCTAAACAGTGGGCTCTGAAATAATCTGATGGGGGAGGGAGAGTCTCTCAATCTCTGGTTTAATTTGTTCCACTTTAAATGAATAGTTAAATATTAATTGGGCCAGAGAAAGAGTGAGAGTCACTCTATAACCCAGTGGTTAGTTAATTATTGCAGGTTGTTAACAATTGCAAGACGAACTACACCTCTGACCTCTGTCAGTGCACTCTTTCAGGTCTTTACTTATCTTGGGGTAGAATTCCACATTTATCCCACTCTTAGACCAGGCCTTGGGCTACAGTAACTGCATATCAACTGTGTTTACCGAGCAACTCCAACTGGGCCCTACAGCTGCAATTCTTCCCTTCAAGAATCTGTGACCACTGGTGTATATAGTAACCCAAACCAGCCTTCTTAAAACTAAATATTGTTTATTTAACCATAGAAACAAAGCATAGCATAAGAGAAAAAGGGGTTTAAAATAAGAGTCTACACCTATGTTTACCTTACCTAGAGCCCTAGGCAGGCCTATCTCATCCCAAACCCCTAGCCTCTGGGGATCTGTCTATTCCCCTTAACGTTCTCTTACCCTGTCCTTGAGGGACTGACTTTTAAACCCTGTAAAAGTTCTTTATTCTCTCAGCTCACATGCTTGGATCTGCTGCCCAACACCAGTTTGCTGAGCTCTACAAGGGCTAAAGCCAAAGCATCAAAGAAATGGCTCTTGCATTATCTCTGGAATGTTTGTTGAAGACGGTAGTATCTGGATTAATTTCCCCCTTCCTGGATGCATTTCCTGACAATTCTGCTGTTGCATTAACTCAATATATGCACACAGTCAACATCACAATGACCCAGTCAAAATACATTCTTCATAAATTACCACAGGAAGCTCCAGATATGTCACAGAGAAAATATTGGGCTTCTTACATAGTTTCACAACATCTCTGCAAAGCGGTTATTGATTTTTGCATAAAATTTAGACTATAGTACATAGGAATTGCTACACTACATCCAAGGTCCATGTAGTTCACCATGCTGTCCCTAATACTGGCGAGAACCTAATATGCAAGAGGGAGGTGTAGATTTATGTGAAATAATCCATTCCCACATAGGTTTGATCTAGGTTTTTCCTAGTAAGGGATTGGCTTAAGCCCTGAAGCACAAGGTTAATTTTCCCTTCCAAAATTCTTGTTGTCATTATGATAACTCTAGATATTTTTGATAGCCATATAAATCTCCTTTTGAATCATATTAAGTCCTTGGTTTCAAGGACTTCCTGTTCTGTGAGTTCTATAGACTAATTACATGCTGCATGAAAAAGTATTTCATTTTATTGGTTTTGACTTCCTTGCCTTTTAATTTCATTGAATGTCCCCTTGTTCTTGTTTTCTGAGTCAGGAAGAACAGAAGTGCTCAATCTGCTTTCTCTAGACCATTAATTGTTTTGTAGGCTTATCGTATTCCCTCTTGTCTCACTCCTACCTAAGGTAAACAATCCTAGTCTTTCTTCACATGAGAGTTCTTCAAGTCCCTTGATCATACAGGTATCATTGTTCTCTGAACCTCGACCTGCAATATCCTTTTTGAGATGAGGTGACCAGTACTGCTTTCCAGATGGGCCCATGCCATTTATTTATATAAAGGCATTATAAAAATTCAGTGCTACATTCTATCCCTTTCCTTTTGCATCTTAACATTCTGTGAGGTTTTTTGTTTTGTTTTTTTTAACCACAGGTAGGCAGTGAATAGAGGTTTTCACTGAGTTGTCTACAGTGACACACAGGTCCCTTTCCTGAGTTGACACAGTTAATTTAGAACTCTGTAAGGTGTACAGGTAGTACATTTGTTTTCTTCCAATATGCATTGCTTTGCATTTATTAACATTAAATGTCATTTGCTATCATGTTGCCTATTCACCTAGCTTTTTTAGGTCCCTCTGAAGTTCTTCACAACCCCCCTGATCCTGACTAACGTAAATAACCTTGTGCCATCTGCAGATTTTCCTGCCACACTGCTCACCCCCCTTTCCAGATCATTAATAAATACACTAAACATTATGGGATCTTGTTTGGAACCTTGAGGCACCGACCTGTTAATCTATCACCATGATAGAAACTGACCATTTAATCCTACTCTTTGCTTTCTGTCTTCTAGCTAATTTTTGATCTACCACAATACTTTGACCCTTACCCGATGACAGTTTCTTCTGTACCCTCTTGTGTGGGACTTTGTCAAAGGGTTTTTGAAGTCTAAATAAACGATGTCAGCTGGTCCTCCTTTGTCCACTACTTTATTAATATATTCAAACAATTCTCAGGAATTACTGAGACATGGTTTTCCTTTGCAGAATCTATTCTGGTAAACTGTTATAATATTATGATCTTCCAGGTGTTTATTCTTCTATTCTTTATTACCTGTAATGATTAGTGTAGAAATGCACCACCACCAATAGATGGTGCTATGTCTTTATCTTAGTATTAAGTTGTTGTCTAGTATGTTATTATAGTGTTGATTGGAGGGGTTTAGCAGTCTAGTAGAGAGAGAGTCTGGAGAAGATGACCTGGTGCAAGGCCTTATTCCTGAACTAATGTCAGCAAAAGTAAGGCCTTGTCATAAAACAAATGCTTGCTTACAAGTTAATTGTCTGGTACATGAACCTGGCAAAGGCAGGACTAATGTTGATAAAACACAGGCATTCCTAAGAAGTACTAGGTACAAGATATTCCTGTAAACACATTCCAGAAGACTAGTACAGGTACACCCCAACACAAAGTTATGATATAAACCCAATCCTGGGAGATGGTACGGTAACACACTGACCCCGAGTAAGACAAGGATAGAAGGATAGGATGATGGATGGAGATGTTTTGTTCGAACCAACAGGTACAAGGTGTAGGGTCAGTAACCACGCCAGGAGTGTAATATGTAACTTGTTTGTATCAATGTATTAAAGAGAAATCATAGGAGGGGCACCTTTGCCCATCCGAGGGGGCAGCAGAAAGGCCCAATGCTAACTGAGCTGGTCCATTGTGACTGGCATAAATGTGTTTGTGTTCCTGTAGAGTCTATGGGACACTAGGCCTGTGCTTCAATAACAATAAAGCTGGCCAAGTACCTTCACCACTGAACAGAGTCTGTGGTCTTTCTGGGTAGAATCATTGAGATCTGCGCAGAGCTGGGATGGCACATGGAGAGAAAACACACACACACCAACTAACAAGAAGCAGGAAATTCAGTCTTGTCTGTTCGGGCTGGATCTGGTATTTGCAGTGTTCCAAAAGCAAGTGTCATGCTGGGTAGATGGGGGGAGAGCATTTGTCATATTGATTAACATCAATATGTCAAATTCATAATAATTCATGGGAGGTATGCCATGTCAGGTATGTTAGAATGGCTATAAAGTGCTAAGTAAGATGATGATGATGTTTATATTAATGTGTTATGTGTGTAGTGGAAGTTTAGGGACATATTTGATGTACCTGTATTTCAAATTGTGCTGGCTGGGTTACACCCGAGACAGAGAGGCGGCAGGACAATAGCCCACTTAATGCCCCATCAAAACCTTTACAGAAGCAAAGGGCCCAGGAAGAAACTAAAGACATGCCTGAAGAGTTACCAGGATTGGCCCATGTGACTCTGGACTCCATTTTAGCTCCTGTAAGTTTCCACAGGCTGCATGGCCAGAGACAGAGGGTATATAAGATCAAACCACAGAAACCATTTTGCCTTCTAACCTGAGCTTCAGCCACCTCCCTACCTCTGGATCAAGTCACCTGCAACTGAAGCCGTGTAACAAAGGACTGAGGCCCATCCAGGTACTGGATGTATACCAGAGGGGACTATACAAGCCTGTAACTCCACATTTCTTCTAGAAACCTGATGTATATGGACTTTCAATCATTTGTATGTATCTGATTTGTTTTGGCCCTTTAACATTTCTCTTATGGTTTATTTCTTTCTTTTTACAATAAACCTTTAGTTTTAGTTACTAAAGGATTGGCTGGCAGCGTGATATTTTAGGTAAGATCCAAACTTATATTGAACTGGTACTGTGGCTGACCCCTTGGGGTCAGAGGGAACCTTTTTAGTAAAGAGCATAGAGTTTAAATAACTGGTCTCTTTACTGGTGCTGATTTGGGAGCCTGGAGCTGAACATGCAGTAAAGGGGGCTGTATGCATTTGTGTACTGGCTTCTGTGGGGATTCAGAAGTGCAGTTTGTGGCTGGTTGGGAAGTCTGGCTTCAGTGCCACCCACCAGTGCTGGGAGAATCTGCTCTCCTTTTATAGCCTGCCCTGACCTTGGCATTTTCAGGTGGCTGCCCTAGGCACAGACGGGTCACAGCAAGTATTACAAGTTTTGCCTGAGAAGAAATTTACAAGTCATGCAGATAAGACTGGAATCTGTGAGTACTTGACAGACTTTGAGATGTTGCTCTCTGTGAATGAGTGGACTGATGAGAAAGCAGTACAGTACTTTGAAGTGTTTTTTGGATGGTGATGGCAAAGCATTTTTCCAGCAACTTTCCAGTGTAGATGGTTCTTATAGACAGTTATGTAAACACTTGTAAGACCTCTGTGAGGTGGGATTGGCTTTTTGAAATATTGGAGGTAATGGCAAGCCAGGAGGTGGCAAGAAAAGGGACCCCCTACATAGTTATTTGTGTGCAGTTAGTAGACTGATAGTATTTTCCCTACACCAACCTGGCCAGAAGATGACCCGAGTAAAGCAGAAAATGCTGCTCCGAATCTGGAGCTGGCAATGCAGAGAGGGGACTACACCTAGTGGCAAGCCAGGAGAGAATCCTCTCTATTTATAAATGATTTAGCAGGGGAACTTGATAGCCTGCTGATGAAGGAAATAATATGCTAGATAAACTTGTAGATCAGATTATATTCAGAGTTCAAAATGTGGAAGCAGAAATTGGTGTTTTCTTAAATATATCAACTGTCAATTCCCAGCCCTAAGGTGACTTCTTTGCAGCTCTTTGAGAAAAGATTGCATAAGAAGTGACTTAAAAATTGGAGGAGGCTCAGATGTAAGCTATTTGCAGACCTCCCTTGAGTCAGAGGAGAGAGAGACTGTTTCCTAAGTGGGTCCCAGGCCTGATGACATTTGCAGACAATGTGGAGGCAAAGGCCAATGGAGTTGGAGTTGCCACAGCAGAGGGAAGCCTCACCAAAGGAAACAAGAATTTGATGATGCAATAGAGTCATCATCAGCAACTGTTAAAGAAAGCCCATGTGAAAAGCTGCCCAGAAACCTGTTACTATGTATCTGGTGACATCAATGGCTGGAAAATCACAATGCTGTTGGACTCAAGATCTGAAATAAGTTCTCTCCATGAAGAACACCCAGTGTCAAACGGGAAGATTTATATTGTAAGAGTTAAATTGTTGACTATTAATCATCAGCCACTGCAGACTACAGGAGAAAGCCAGCTCCCACTGAACTTAGGATCTCTTCAGACTAAATGGATTTTTGTTGTGGTGACAAATATTTCTAGTGCTGTTGTGTTGTGAGTGGATTTCATCTGAGGGAATCACAGAAACTCCTGGGGTATTAATAGTACACACTTGTTGCTGCACAACATTCCGATGCCCCTGCTGGATGTGGTAGGAGGATCCTGGGGGAGCAATTCTCTGGGAGGGGAGGGGGACGTAGAGGAGCCTCTACAATGCCTACAGGATGACTGAGGGGAACTGCTCCCTGTGATGACTTGGAATTAAGTTGTGGTGAAGAGTTGGCATTGGCAGCAACAGAGGCCAGGTTCAATACCTAGGGGTCCCTCTTTAACAATGCAAAACGGAACTGGCTCGAGATCACACCCACTACAGTCTTTATGTTGTTGTTCACTGCACCACTGTCCCCACACAGGTCTAAGGCTTAGCCCCTAGATCTGCTCATCTGTGATTTCAGCTCTAGTAATTGCTAAACAGAAAAACAAGGTTACTTACCAGTAATTGATGTTCTTCGAGATGTATTGCTAATGTCCTTTCCATGATAGGTGTGTGAACACCTCTGTGCACGGTTATCCAGAACTTTTTTCCCATTAGCAGATCTCGTAGGGCTGGCTCTGGCGCCCCCTGGAGCCCTGTGCACATGCCGCAGTATATGAGGCGCTGCTGGCCCTATGCCCCCTCAGTCCCTTCTTTCTGCCAACTCCAGCAGCGAGGACAGAGGAGTGGGTTGTGGAATGGACATGAGCAACACATCTTGAAGAACATCCGTTACTGGTAAGTAACCTTGCTTTCTTCTTCGCATGATTGCTCATGTCCATTCCACTACAGGTGACTAACAAGCAGTACCTTGGAGATGGGTTGGAGTTACCGGTGAGCTGCCCTCAGCACCGCTCTGCCGAGTCCCGCGTCCTCTCTTGCCTGCTGGATGATGACATAGTGGGACGTGAAGGTATGCACTGATGACCAGGTGGCAGCTCTGCAGATGTCCTGCAGGGGCACTCTCTCCAGGAAGGCTGTAGATGAGGCTTGAGCTCTGGTTGAGTGCGCTGTGATGGTTCCCAGAAGCGGCACCTTCGCATGCAGAACTTGATGCATGATGTAATCCACGAGGAGATGCGCTGGGTGGAGACAGGTGAGCCTTTCATCTGGTCAGCCACTGTGATGAAGAGCTGCATCGATTTCCGGAACGGCTTTGTACACTCAATGTAGAAGGCCAGGACTCGTCTCACGTCCAGCGAGTGCCATCTCCTTTCCCCCTCCAAACCGTGCGGTTTTGGAAAAAACACGGGGAGAAAAATATCTTGATTACAATGAAATTGGGAAACCACCTTGGGTAGGAAGGCCGGATGCGGCCACAGCTGAACCTTGTCCTTATAGAATACTATATAAGGGGGCTCCGAGGTCAAGGCCCTAATCTCAGAGACCCTCCTGGCTGAGGTAACGGCCACCGGGAAGGCTACCTTCCATGAAAGGATGAGCAGAGGGCATGAAGCCATGGGTTCAAAGAGGGGCCCCGTGAGTCTAGAGAGGACCAGGTTGAGATCCCAGGGAGGCACCCTGTCATGGACCTGCGGATAAAGCCTCTCCACCCCTTTGAGGAACCTGACTGACCTGGGATGGGAGAACAGAGATCTCCCTTTTAGTGGCTGATGGAAGGCTGAAATGGCTGCCAGGTGAACCTTCAATGAGGCCAGCGCCAGACCCTGGAGCTTTAGCTGGAGCAGGTACTCCAGGATCGCCTGTATAGGCGAGAGGCTGGGCAGGATACCATGGGACTCTGCCCAACAGGTAAACCACCTCCACTTAGCCCGATACACGACCTGTGTAGAAGGCTTCCTGCTGCCAAGCAGGACTTGCTAGACCTGCATCGAGCAGGCTCTCTCTCCCTCCGTCAGCCACGGAGCCTCCAGGGCATGAGGTGCAGGGAGTCCATGTCCAGGTGCAACAGGAGATCGTGGTTCTGGGATAGGAGGTTGTGGCACCTCGGGAGCTCCAGGGGTGGGGCGATTGAGAGGTCCAGCAGCATGCTGAACCAGTGCTGTCTCGGCCAGGCCGGAGTGATAAATATAATGTTCGCCCTGTCCCTCTTTATTTTCAGCAGGACCTTGGGTAGGAGCAGAATGGGCAGAAACGCATACATGAGGGTCCCCGTCCAGTAGATGAGGAATGTGTCAGAAATCGACCCAGTCTCGCAACCCCGGAGTTCCAGGCCAACGCGAATAGGTCCAGTTGGGGAACTCCCCACTTCTGGAAAATCATAGCCACCACCTCTGGGTGCAACGACCAGTTGTGGTGGGGTAGAAACGACCTGCTGAGGCGATCCATCTCATCATTCCTCACTCCCGGGAGGTGAGAGGCAGTCAGGTGGAAATTTTGCCTCACGGCAAAGTCCCACAGATGGATAGCTTCCTCACAGAGGGCTGAGGAGCGCGCTCCCCCCTGCCTGTTTATGTAAAACATGGCTGTGGTGTTGTCTGTCAGCACATGCACCACTCTGCCTGTCAGGAATCAGAGGTGTCTCTCCTCCCCTGACCAGAGCTCCTGAGTGCCTGGGTTGGCACTGCTGTGGGCTCCCCATCCTATGTCCGAGACGTTGGCAATTAGGGTGACCGACGGGACCAGTTCCCTGAACGGAACGTCCTTCATCACTACCCTGGGAGTCTGCCACCAGTTTAGGGAGGCTAAGAAGAGCGGGGGAACTGTGACCACTCGGTCCAATGGGTGTCTGCTCGGACCATATACCTAGGCCAACCATGTCTGAAGTGGTCTGAGCCTCAGGCGAGCTAGTCTCACTATGTACATGCAGGCTGCCATGTGGCCTAACAGCTGTAGGCAGTGCCTGCCTGTTGTTATGGGGCATCGATGCAGCTGGGAGATGATAGAGACCATCGCCTTGAAACGTGGCTGAGGCAGGAAGGCTCTGGCCTGGGAAGCGTCCAGGTAGCCCTAATGAACTCTATTCGTTGCACTGGGGTTAGTGTGGACTTCTGTTCGTTTATGAGTAGTCTCAGCCTGCTGCACATGGAGCAAGTGAGGGTCACGTTTTCCTGCACTTGGGACCTGGACCTGCCCCTGATCAGCCAATTGTCCAGGTAAGGAAAAATTTGCACACCCTTTCGTCTCAGGTGGGCTGCCACTATTGCCATGCTCTTGGTGAACACCCTTGAAGCCGAAGATAGGCCAAAGGGCAGAGCTGTAAACTGGTAGTGGGAGCCGGCCACCGTGAAATAGAGAAAATGCCTGTGACTGGGGAGGATAGACACATGAAAATATGCGTCCTTGAGATTGAGGGCGGCATACCAGTCTCCTGGATCCAGGGAAGGAATTATGGAGGCTAGGGAGACCATGCGAAACCTGAGTTGTTTGACATATTTGTTTAGATGACGCAGGTCTAATATGGGTCTCAGACCCCCCTTCGCCTTGGGGATGAGGAAGTACCTCGAATAGAACCCCTTCCCCGTTCTGCCTTGAGGGACCGTTTCCACCACTCCCAGGTTGAGGAGGGTGTCCACCTCCTGCAAGAGGAGTTGCTCGTGAGAGGGGTCCCTGAAGAGGGATGGAGGGGGAGGGTTGGTGGGGGGAGTATATGTAAACTATAGGGCATAGTCCCCTGAGACTATCCCAAGGACCCAATGGTCCGAAGTGATTTTTGCCGATTCGGGATAGAAGGGTCTTACGCTGTTTAGGAAGGGGTGGGGCAGATCCAGGAGAGCAGTCGGGGTGCCACCCTTGGGCGCACCATCAAAATTGCCTCCTCTGGTTGTCCAACCTCCTGGAGAGTTGAGGTCGAGCTAGGGGGCTGATGCCTTCTTCTAACACCCTATTTCTATCCCGATTCCTATAGGGTTGAAACGGCCTGGGCGGAAGCCTTGGCTGCTGCTGCACCTGGGGCTGTGACTGATGCCTGGAAAACTGGGGTGTGTAAAGGCCCAGGGAGCGAAGTGTGGCCCTGTAGTCCTTCAGATCGTGCAGCTCTGCATCGGTCTGGTCTGAGAATAGGGCCGACCCATCGAAGGGGCGGTCCTGAATACACTGCTGCATCTCCTGGGACAGGCCCAAGGATTGCAGCCACGAGCACCTTCTCATACAGATGGTGGAAGCTATGGCCCTGCCCACTGAGTCAGCAGCGTCACAGGATGTCTGGAGCGCTGCCCTAGCTACTGCGGTTCCTTCCTCCATGATAGTGCTAAAGTCTGCAGCCCGGTCCTGGGGCAGGGCCTCAGCGAACCGCCTGAGGGATTCCCACAGGTTGAAATTATATCTGCCCAGGAGGGCTTGATGGTTGGCAATCCTGAACTGCAGGCTTGCCATGGAATAAACCTTTCTCCCAAACAAGTCCAGCTTCTTATTGTCCTTGTTCTTGTTCCTGGCTGACCTTGCCTGTCTCGCTGGTTAGCCGCATCTACTACCAAGAGTTCCCAGGGCGGGGTGAGTGAACAAATACTCAAACCCTGCGGCTGGGATGTAATATTTTTTCTCAGCCACCTTTGACGTAGGGGCGACCAAGGAAGGGGTTTGCCACAGGGCCTTTACAATCTTAAGGACCCTTTCATGGACTGGGAGGGCCACTCTCACTGGGGCAGCCGCCGCCAACACATTAAAGAGGCTATCTTCGGCCTCTTCTAACTCCTTCACCTCCAGGCCCAAGTTGGAGGCCACCCCCTTGAGCAGCTCCTGGTGCGCCCTGAAATCCTCCAGTGGTGCCGAGTGGTCCCGGGAGACTGCCTCGTCAGGTGAGAGGAAGAAGACTGCCGAGATGTGTCCTGCGGGTGCACCCCCTCCTGGCGAAGGGTTGCACCCGCTGAGGGTCCCTCCATGAGGTCCGACTCCTCGTCCGAGGAGTGGTGTCTATGGGACTTCCCCTGTGCCAGAGGCATGGACTGCACCCCCGATGACATAATGGAGTGGGGCCCTGGCCCCACCTGGATGCCCCATGGGGCCCAATAAGGCCATTGTTGTGGCCATTGTCCCTGTGGCCAACCCGGGGCTGACTGCGCCACAGGCTGTGATGCTTTGTGGGGGCGTCGGCTCGCTCGACAACTGTCCCCCCGGGAGACCCCCAGTCATCCTCATAGTCAGAGACCATGTACGTCCTCGGTCCCAGGCACCCTTCCGTGCTGGGGACTGCCCTCTCGATGCCTCTGACCTGGAGGATGATGAGAACTGCCTCCGTTGCCGCAAGCGGTGCCGATGAACAGAGGTGCGCTCCGAAGTGCTATAGGTACCGGAAGATCGTCTCGGTACTGATGATTTCTGCTACTGCTTGCCTTGTTCTGCTACTGCAGACGCCTTCGGTGACCGAGGTCGGCGCCGCTCCGAACTCCTTGGTGCCAAGCCAGACTCCGGCGACCTGGTTTCGTGTCATGGACTGCACGGTGCTGGGCCTTCCTCCTGTGACCGGGTTCCACGCCGTCTCGGTGTGGGCAAACTCCTCGGTGCTGGGTCCTCCGATGGCGACTGGGTTCTGTGCCATCTAGGTATGGGCAAACTTCTCGGTGCCAGGGATCTGGAACGGGAGCTGTCTGAGTGCCACCTAGCAGACCTCAACCAGTGCTGCCTCCTGGCATGCACTACCTCTGGTACCTGGGATCGATGTCGGTGCCGAGAGGGAGACTCTACATCCCGTGTTGGTGCAGGTCGGCTCGATGACGCCGACCTGGAGTGACTACTAGGGGAGCGGCTCTGCTCTACCCCCGGAGACCATCCGGCAGGAGCTCTTCCTCCCCATACCGGGGATCTCCACTGCCATTCAGGGGGACGCAACACGGGTTTCCCCTGTGACACCGGACCCTTCTCTCTTGGCGGGGGAGAGGGGGTTGGTGGAAGTGGTGTAGGCATGGCCAACAAGGCTCTTGCTGCCTGAAAAGCCTCCGGTGTCGACGACGTCGGCAGGGGCACTCTCCCACTCCCAGAAGTCGGGGGAGGCTCCCTGACCGGAGATGCAGGCACCGGAGAAGACTCAATAGGCTGGGTCCAGTGCATCTCCGTACTCAACTCTGCCCATACCGACGGTGCAGGGGAGTGTCCACGCTCCACATGTTGCTTCTTCCTCTTCGGTGTCAGCGATGTTGCGTGGTGCCGAGTTGAGGCTGGTGCCGGCGGAGCACTCTGTACCGAAGTCATGCTCAGTGCCAGGACGGAGCGGACCGGCTCAGATGCCGGGCGGAGCGCTGCCTCAATCAACAGGGCTTTCAACTGGATTTCTCGGTCCTTCTGAGTCCTCGGTTTAAAATCCCTGCAGATCTTACACTTCTCTTTTCTGTGGGTTTCCCCCAAGCATTTAAGGCAGCGGTCGTGGGGGTCGCTGAGCAGGAGGCACACAGCTTGAATCCTGGTGAGCGGGGCGTGGCCCAGCCGCTCGAAGTCCCCGCAGGGACTTGCCTTATCTCTAACTACTCTTAACAACACTTAACAACTACTTAACTAACTAAAACTAACTTAGAATATCAAACAAGTCCAAACAAGGGGAATAGTACTTGCTGAGAGCAAGGCTAGTTCCAGCAACCGTCACAGGTGGAAAGACGGAACTGAGGGGGCATAGGGCCAGCAGCGCCTCATATATAAAAGGGAGAAAGTAACCTGGCATTCACTTGGGGAAACGCCACAAACAGGATTCACAGTCATAAAATCATGAGCAAAGAAACACGCACCCCAGAGTACTTTGGGCAGTTTCCTTTTGCCTCAGGTTCTTAAATCCAGCATCCAGAAGTTCCTTTAATGTGCCCGTCCGTTCACAGCACCCCCTTACAGTGGCTGTCCTTAGTCAGTGCGGACCCAGAGTTCAGAGGTATAACTGCAGAGTTCACCTCCTACCCTGGTTGGGGGAGGTGGGGAGAGAAGGCCCTTTGCTCGCTCCACTGTCTGGCTGCTCCGCCAGCCACTCCACTCTGCTGGCCGCCCTGCCAGCTGTCACCGATGCACACCCATCCCCTTCTGCTGCCACCTGCTCCTCTACTGTGACCTCTGCGAGTCATTCTCTTTAGGTTCCTCCCAGCTCTCGGATTTTTCAGCTCTCAGTGATTTTCAGCTGAGCTGTGAAATTGACAAGGCTGCTTCACACCTGGCAAGGAATGGGCTGAGAAGCCATCCAGGGCTTCTTCCCTGCTGGGAGCCAGGGCCCAGCTGCCCATGGCTTCTCCTGTCCTGGCTCGCAGCCGGGAGCTGGGGTCCAGCCATCTGCAGCTTTTTGCGCTGCTCCCAGTTGGTTTTCTTGTCAATTTCAGGACTCTGCTGCATCCCCCTGTCTATGTGGACATAAGCATTACACCTCTCGTTGAGGTGGTTTTATTCTGTCGGCGTATTAAGGGAGTTACATCAGTAGGAGGAGCATTTGAATGTGTACACCTCCACAGTTTTGTCGACAAAAGCTGACCTTTGTTGACAAAACTCTCTAGCGTAATCAGCCCTTAGGCAGAGCCCAGACCTCCTGGCAGGGATACCTGTCCCCACCCCCTCCACCTTTCATAGGAGTCTGACATCCGAGCCCCCTGCTTACTAGTTCAGTTCAGTTGAGGGTGACCCCCTCAATCAGGACAGGCTGAGCACAGTTCTGCTGCCTTTTACTTATACAACAAAAATAATGACATTTCACTACCCTTGCATTCAAATGTAACATTTTTTATTAAAGCTAATGTTATAAAATGATCAAATACAGAGTTTTTGAAGGAAATCGTTTCTGTACATCTGGGAATAATGCATAGATTATCCAAAAGGTACAAGGTTTGGTTTGAAAGTCATACAATACAAAGAGTACATAAACTGCAATATCCCAGATTAAGGGTTATCAGTTTAGGGATACAGCTGAGAGATGAGCATTCAAACATTCATGTACATCACTCGATTAGTGATTAGGTCGGTTAGTGGAAAGCAAGTATAACGATGAGTGTTGATTGTCCCTCATTGAATGATAGGTTCAGGATAGGTAGAGTAAATTGTAACCCAAAACCAGCCAAAATTGATCATGCTGGCAAAGCAGGTCGGTCTGCTGCTCACCTAGGCAGAGTAGGTGTGTGCAAACATGGTCTGTTTCTGAGGTCTTTTTCCCCAGTGTGTCATTAGATGTCAGGAAGAGCTCATTCAGACTTGCTTACGTTGGCAAATGTTGATCTAGTCTTATTGCCCAGAGGTTTTTTTCCCTGAACTAGCCACTGCTGCACCCAGAGTTGACCAAGCCTCTCACTTCACGTCTGGCTAACTTAATGGGTACTATATAAGGTGGAGAGTGTCCCAAGCCAAACACTTGACTGTAATAGCAGTCCAAATAGCCACACTCCATAAGCAGGTAGTCCTTTCTTATACGACCCAGTTGGCCACATAGAAAACACATAAGCTAGTTCTCTTGATTATCTCCTGGGTGACTGAGGCATCAGTGCTTCCTGTGGATTGCTAGATATAGAACTATACGATAATTTCTCTCTTCATGTGTTCCCTTTGCTGATCCAGTGTTGGGATTCTCTGTCCTGGTTTACCTTAGTATGGTTCCCTTAATCTACCCCCTTGTTTGGGTGATTTGGCATCACTGACTTCCATATAGGCCTCTGTTCTCACTACAACCTCACTGGTAGAAGTTGGCCAAAACCTCTGGACCTAACTTTAGACTCCATCAGGCAAGATCTTTAGACATTATTCTGGGACTATAAGGTCCACTGCTTTATCCCTTGAGTTCATGTTGGGCTGCAAGCATTGTGTTACCATTCTAGGGTGCCTCTTCCAGGGAAAGGCTTACCCTAATCCAGAGGCAGTGTGTGTCTTGAGTCAGCCCCAGTCTATCTAGAAGGGGCTCTTCTACCATTTTTATAAAACCTCACCTGCTCATCAGACAAAGGCCAGTAGGACTCCTGAGTTTTTCCCAACAGGAAAGGGGCAATTTGAGTTGCCCAAGAGGATTCAGTCCACCCTGCTACAGCCACTACCCGCTCAAAGGTGAGCAAAAACCATCTTGGGTCATCATCTGGACCCAATTTTGATGGGCCCAGTACTGATCTGCTAGATTTCTCTTTTCTGAAAACTGTCTGAGTTCCCTGGTCAACTTTTCGAGGCACCACAGGAAATGTTCCTTTTGAGCCTGCTGAGCATATTGCTGTTGTGAACATAAGAACAGCCATACTGGGTCATACCAATGGTCCGTGTAGCTCAGTGTCTTGTCTTCCAACAGTGGACAGATGATGCTTCAGCAGATGCTTCAGAGGAAGATGCAGATGCTTCAGAGGAAGTTACCAGAACAGGGCACTTTATTGAATGATCCACCCCCTGTCATTCATGCATCAGATTAGATTATGAGTCGAAAAATAATCAGTAATGTTATTTTTTTGGATTATTTGCATAACATTTGTTCATCAATCCCTGGATGATCACCTCGGTTTTTGAGGAATATAGAATCTGGTAAGTTTTCTAGCATGATGATGAGATTGAAGGTCTATATGTCAACATGAATTATTTCTCTTCAGTTTGTAGCAGAGTCTTTCAATTAACTTCAATGGATGCTGAGTCAGACCCTTAAGCTCCTAAATGAAGTGACCAGATTTTTAAAAGTGCTCCTTATCCAGCAGCTTGCATGAACTCTGAGAACTGCTGAATGCACTCCCAAAATGCTCAACTTCAGATAGTAAAATCAAAAGAGCTTAAGACATGCTGTACTGGATAAGAATAACGGTTTCTCAACTAGGTTATCATTCCTTTTCATTTAATGAGGTGTTAAAGACTTTGACTTCAGAGAAAAAGCCATTTATCTCATGTAGGACAAATATATGTCATTCTATTCCCTTTTAAATTTACTTATCTGTTTTTAAATGTAGTGTTGTCATTATCCAACCTTTAGTAACTTTGCAACTAAAATGATGAGTATTTGAGTCTTGCTTCATTTGCTAATATTTTTATTCAACTTCCATCTGCTTATTTCGGTTATACGGAAAGTAACCATCCCAAGTGCTAGGCATTTCTATGCAAAATTAAAATCCCACATACTATATGTTTACAGACACGTGTACAGCTGCAATGAAAATAAATTGTCAAACTAAATCACAAAAAGATTGAAAATACAGGCTTCCTTCACCCAAAAGAAAACTTTCCTCTTTTATTTCTTAAGACAAGGGCAGTTATTGAAATATGCATATATTTAAGATTTGGAAGGCAGAAGACTATCAATAGCTAGACAGAGCAGCTTTAATAATTCAGAAATAATCAGATGGGGAAGATGTGATTAACACTCTCATCATTATATCTTTTGATAAGATTGAGACCAAATTTATTTTGAAGTTACCAATGTTTTACTAATTGCAGAATTTAAAAATTTGGTATCTGAGACTGCAAACTCTCATTTAAGCAAGTCTTCCCACTGCAGACAATGGGGCTCTTAGCATCAGTAAGTTTTTGCAGGGTCCAGCTTCTATTCTCCCCCAAATATACAGTATTTCTCCTGAACATCAGACTGATTATCGTAAGAACCACAATGTATCTGAAAAGGAGAGAATTCCCCGATTCAGTATCCGTGTGTCTTAAAATACTTAGCACATGCAACAACATCATTGGCATAGTCATTGTTGGTTGTGCCAATATCCATTTTATCATAGGTTTGGACGGTTCCTATTCCTGCATTGTAGGCACAAATCCCACCTGAAACAAAACACCAAAATATTAAAAACAGACTTAATAGAAAAAAAAAAAAACAAATGACAATTCCAGCCAGACACGTCTTATTTTTCTCTAATGTGTTTAAAAAAATAAAATAAAGACATTTGATAGGGCATGAATTGCTTCATTACAGTGTAACTGAATGAAAGGAGGCTGCATGAACAGTTTGCATAAATCCCTGCACCCACCCACAATTGGAGGGAACTTGGGTTTTTACATAAACAAATGTCCGTAGCTTGGTGAATCTGCAGTATGCATTTAGCTAACCACATTCAAACAGAAGCCCTCATTCTTTGAACCAGTCCTACTATTAATAAAATACAAGACCTAATTACTTTGAAAATGACTGCATGGGAGAAAGTTAAAATATGACCTCACACTCCATTCTTCTCCCCTTTCTCAATCTCTGCCTCATGTTGTACTGCACAGTTTTGCAATCCCCTGAAGATCTGACCAGTTCCCAAAAAAGCACCTCCCTCCGAGACAACTACAAAGATATAGGGTGAATTTCTGGACTCATTCAAATAAACTACAAAACTCTCATTGACTTGAAAGACACCAGGACTTCACTTATGGTCAAGCAGGAGAGGCCCAAATGTCAATATGATCTAGATTTTGGGGGGATTTATAAATATTCCCCAGGCAGTGTTGGAAACACAGCACACAACATTGTGCTAAAGAATGGGACAAACCATGTGAAACTGACTGATCTAGTTTCACTGCCCAAGCTATGGGAAATCAAAAAGTAGACAAACATAATCAATGGTGGAAAAATTGTGAGATTCTTTTAAATTCTTATTATTCTAAAGTATTAATAACGTAAGAAACTTTCAACATGATTTTTGTCCTACAGTTTCCCTGAGCTCCTGGGCTAAATGCAGTCTATACTGTACCTTTCAGCTGTTGGTCCTTTGTCCATCTGGGGAACTTTTTCTGGATTCCCTTAATCATACCAATAAGGATGTCTGTCCCCTGAAGGAGATGTTCCTCACTATTCCATCGTCCAACTGGTCTATGGTAGCGTTTATCAACCTAGAAGAGCAAGAGAGAACATTACTTCTCAAAAATATGATGTATTTATACCGTTTGTCTCTCTTGACATACTCTACTTGACTTATTTCTCTAACTTTGGTTGAGAAATTAATCTATTTTGATCTTCACTGCACTTCTTGCTGTAACCCTGGTACAGACACTGAGGGCTAGTACACTGGACTGTGCTACTGAAAAAGGATTTATTTTAAAATGCATCTTCTTTTCCATTTCAGGTTGTAGTCATTCATGATATTATTTGGCTAGCACTGCTGCAGTATATCCGGCCCACTGTTCCTGGCCCAAAAGGCTTATACCATTCGGGCACGATACAACGAAGCTCTACTTCTGATCCTTAAAAGTTTTAGTCCTTAACAGTGCTCCCCCAGTAAACAAAGTAATATAAAAGTTCAAAAATAAAACTCCCAGTACACTTAAGTCATTGTTGGATTACCACGGTTAGGCTTGACAGAAGCAGGCTGTGCTTTAAGATGTTATGTGAATATTTTAAAAGTCTATTGTTGTCACTAAGGTCTCTGTGGCATTAGATTGTGGATAAAGTTCACCCTGTCATTGTGGGCCTGTCTGTTTTCACCTAGTCTCTTGGCGTGAGACTTTTCTCTGATCAGTGGCTGCCACTAAGAAATTGAATTTCTGGAGGTCAGCAGGGAGCCAAACTAAAATGGTGCTTGAAGGCTGAGCTCTGAGAGGACAACAAAGCTTCCATTGGCCTCCCTGCAGCTACTAAATCCCCCCACTCCCTCCCAAAAAATAAAAAAATAGAGAGCATAGGGTTGCAGAAGGTGGAGTCTTCAAAAAAAAAAATCTGAAAATTTAAAAAGATACCTCACTAAGGTGCTTTGTGAAATAAAATCAGTACTTTTGACACCCATACCAGGGAAACCTTTAATGCTATTCTGTCATTGAAAGAATTTATTAATCTATTTTAAAAGCTACTGCTGTTATTCTCTCTAAAGTTGGAAAAGACCTGATTTACACAGCCCTGGCAGGCCCACATCACTGCTGAATGATGACCATAAAGATTTTAGCAAAAATACTAGTTAGCTGATTGCAGTCCATGCTCTCATTGTGTATAAATCCAGATCAAAGTGGATTAATTAAGAATAGATAAATGTCAGACAATAATCTGAGAGTACTTGGAATCATCCATAATGCCAGATCAGCAAAAGATCACTTGACACAGAGAAAGCTTTTGATAGGATAGAGTAGAACTTTCTGTTTCAAATCCTGTCCTAGTGGACATTGATTCCCAGTTCCTTAATCGGATAACTGCTCTTTACACCAGTCCAGAAGCAACTAAGCAAGGTTAAATGTCCCCTGTTTGAATTACACAGAGGCACTAAGGCAGGGATGTTCATTGTCTCCTTTACTTTTTGCACTGGCCATGGAGCCTTCTGCACAAAGGATGAAGGTCAATGAATCGATCACAGGAATAAAACTTGCAGGAACTCATCAGAAATGAGTTCCGTATGCAGATGATGTAATGTTATTTTAATCTAATCCAAAAACGTCCCTAAAATTAATTTCTAAATGTAAGCAAAGTCTGAGTGGCCCTCCCCTGCTGAGCCAACTGAAAGGGGGGACACTCTATTTGCATGGGCACTGTATTTGCATGAGTACAGCTAGGTGCTCAGCATGATTGCATTGTATCTTCATAAGTACACCTCAGAACTCAGCATGATGGGAAATGTCAGTTTGGCTGATGTTGGGTTACAAATCACTTTAGTGTTAATTGCAGGGGCAGGGCCCCCACATGGCGGGGAAGGGTACACTTTACTGGAGCCCGGAGGCCCTGGGGGGCCTGGCCCAGGCTGCAGCCCCCATTACCAAAAGGAAAAAAATGTTCATAGCTCATGACATTGTGTGTATGGGATGAGGGATTGTGGTATGTGTGTGGGAAGGGGCCCGTTTTATAAGTTAGTACTGGGACTGAAAAAATTATGCTTGGGCCTTTTGCAGGGGTAATGAAATGTTTGCCGCCTTATTGTATGAACAAAGGGCAGCAGAACTGTGCTTAGCCTGTTCTGCTGAAAGATTCGCTCTCATCCAAACAGAACTCAACAAAGGAGGCTTTCCCATGCCAGAGCACTGTGAAAACAACTGGGAGGGGACAGACAGATCTTCCGGTCTGGTTTGCCCAGGCTCTGACTAAGAGTTGCCCTCAGGCATGGTTTGACTACCTCTTCTCACTGCTCAAGAGATAGACTTAATGGGATTCCTCTTGGAGTATTTTGTTTTGTTAAAATCAGGGTCAATGCTCCTATCAGCAGCAGAGCTTCCCTGACAGGTTTCCCCATTGAAGCTGAGCTCACTACGGAAATCACTAGATATTGGACCCGGCCCTTGTTGCTGCTGACTCCATCTGACAGAAGGATTACATAAAGAAATCTATGACTTTGGGAAAACATCTGGATTTGCATTAAATTATGCCAAATCCGAAATGCTGTAAACTTGCCACTCTCTGAGAAGTCTTCCTTCCTTTCAGAAAACATTTGGGTACAAATAGGCAACAAAGGCTATAAGATACCTGGAAATTCAAATATCAAACAACCCAGAAGAACTCTATGATGTAAATATCAAGCCATCACTTCAGCAAATGAAAAAAGATGTGAAATGCTGGATGAAAGTGTGCGATGTCTTGGTTGAGAACAACCACACTCAAATGGATATCTTTCTTGTTTCAAAATCTTTCTGTCATCATTCCAGCTAAAACCCTAGCAGGAATACAGATGATGTTGTTACACTTCATATGGAATAAGAAAAGATCAAGAATAAGTGCAGATATTTTGTACACACCCATTGAACAGAGTGGATTAGCTGTTCCAAACAGTCTTTGATACTCTCAAACCAGCCGACTCAAAGCGATAGTGGAGTGGGCGCTCTAATCCAGCCAAACACTCAGTCTTTATTGGGCAAGAAAGTTGTGGCAGCGTAAACATCAGGAGGTTATCATGGATTAATTAAAAAAACCGCACACCTCCAGAAATTATACACATGCTTGAGCAAAGGCTACTCTATGGATTTAGAATGGAACTAGAAATAAGATACATTATTTTCCCTCGCCAACAACACCCATTGTAAATAACCTAGCTCGTAATCCAAATCAGGAACCAGCGATCTTTAAAGATTGGGAGAGCCATGGAATACATAAGCTATTTAAGTAATAAGTCAGCTATTTAGTAAAAAAAACATTTCTAACCTTTTTAAAGATCAAAACTAACATTAACTGGCCCATTCTCCATAATACTAATATTTTCAAGTTAGGCATTATGTTTTCAACTGTTTTATATAGAAAGATAACTCTAATTGAAGCAATGGCAATTGGTAATTGTGAAACAAAAAGTTATAACTAATTAAGATCAATCTTTGTAGACCGCTTTCTTAACAACAACAAAAAGTCTGTATATGACACACCGGGAAAAGGATCTGTATGAACAAATTACCTCAGAGGAATGGGGCTGGAGAGACAGACAGAGAGAAAGAAGTGTTGAAGAAATTGTATTGAAAGAGGAGATTTTTGTAGATAGGGGATAAGTATTGGAGAAACTATGGTGAAAGAGGAGATTTTATACATATATGGTCATTATATAGTATTGAGATACAATTTGTAACCAAATATCACAAATCATTGGATATTCATTACCAAATGATCCTTTGGGGAATCCTCCTGGGCCTTCCTAGCAGAAATGATCACACAAAAGAAAACAAAGAATTAATCTTTCACCTGCTTGGCTATTGATAGCCTCTCACTGTAGAAAGAAAAATAGTGTAGCTCTTGAGGAATAGTTCAAAAAATATTGGAGGTTGCTATGGAAAAATTAATGCATCGATTATGTCCCCAGCAAAATAGACTGAGGACAAATAGATACTTAGATGTTTAGTTACCATTTATTCAATACTCAAAGTACATTTACCTGCAACAAAAGCAGTACCGCTGTACAATTTTTTTGAATATTACTATTTGATGGACATGGCTGGGCTGTTCAATATGGGTAATCAGAAATTCCACTCAGTTTAATAAAATCACTAAAAATGACATGTCATAGGCATTTGAAGGAGGCTCACTCTGTAATATGGTAATAAAGAGAGAGATCTGATGACTGTAATATTGTATAATATCTCTAAACAAAAGCTCACGACTTTAACAACTGTTGTTTTGTTTCCGATATTTACACAGCAAGGATTTGTCAACCTGTCAATGCTTCCTAAATAAATAAATACTAAAATCAAGAAATGGAATTTCTGGATGGAAGGGTAAAATGTTCAGCCTCTGTAGGGGCTTCTGTCACACTGGCTGGATTGGGGGGAGAGAGGGGGCATTTATTATATTATTTAACATCAGTGTGTCAAAATCATAATAGTTCATATGAGATATGCTGTGTCAGGTACTGTTAAAAAGGTTATAATGTGCTAAGTAAGATGATGTTTATGTTTCATGTGTTATATGTGTAATGGAAGTTATGGATATGGTTGATATATCTGTATTTCAAATTGTGCTGTGTCTTGGCAACACCCCAGACAGGATGGCTGCACTGAAGCTGTGAAACAAACGACTGAGACCCATCCAGGTACTGGATGTATACCAGAGGGACTATACAAGCCTGCAAACTCCACAGTTCTACTAGAAACCTGATATATATGGACTTTCAAATCAATTGTATTTGTCTGATTGCTTTAATCCTTTAATATTTCTCTTATAGTTTTTCTTTCTTTTTATAATAAACCCTTAGTTTATTTACTAAAGGATCGGCTGGCAGCATGGTATTTTGGGTAAGATCCAAACTTATATTGATCTGGTACTGTGGCTGACCCTTTAGGGTCAGGAGAAACCTTTTTGGTAAAGAGCATAGATTTTTAAATAACTGATCTCTTTACTGGACCTAGTGGCTGATTGGGAGCCAGAGACTGAAATGCTGTAAAGGGGACTGTGCATCTTTTTATTTTGGCTTCTTGATAACCAGTGTGTGGGGAATCAGAAGCACTGTTTGTGGCTGGTTGGGAAGTCTGACTTCAGTGTCACCCACCAGTGTTGGGAGAATCTGCTCTCCTTTTGCAGCCTGCCCTGACCTTACCTTTTTCAGGTGGCTACCCTAGGCATGGATGAGTCACAGCGTCTATGAACCCCCTGGAGTTAATCAATGATCAAACGGCAGCATAAGAAGCAAACTCTGTAATCCCCGGTCTGATAGATGCCAGAGCAATGTGCTGCTGCCTCAGCAATAGTTCATTTTCTAGCAATATGCCCAGTATCACTCTCAGCCTTAGCTGCACACTATTGAGAAATGAAACTGGCTCCCTGCCAAACACTTCGATGTACAATTATTTGTAGTTTGTTACTGACCTGCATCAAACCAAATGCATTTCCATTATCGCCCCAGCCACCCTTTAGGGCAGTTCCAGCATGCGACTCTCGAGAGATGATACCAGCGATCACAGCTGGATCCACACATTTTTTTTTGGCAGCACTCTTAATGATGGTTTTATATCTGTTCATATTTGTTAAATCCTTTTCAGCAATCTTTTGTGAAGCAGAAACTCCTGTAGTAAGTATAAAAGTAAAGGTGTTTTCTTAATAATTTTAATGTCAATGAGAGATTTCCTAAGCACAGAGCTCTCTTCTGCCATGTGATAGCCCTTGTGCAAGTCATGTGTGTTGTGAATTTAGCATTAAGAATTTTAACAATGTATCAAGGCAAAAAAAATTTAGACCTCAGGATGAAGGTGAATGGGCTTGCTGAGGAGGTGGAGGGGGAATGTGCATAGACATTAAAGAGAAATCAGCTGCAACCTGTCACCCTCTGCATGATGCAGGAATGATGTTGAGATGAGCTGAGAGGAGTCACACCTACCCCTCTATGGCAAGAAGGACAGGACTGTAATATGGGTCTTCTAAGTTGAGTAGTGGATTCAAAATGGTGGGATTCTTAGGGATAGATTCAGAAGACTTCTCTGGGGGGAGGGAGTGGGGAAGGGAAGACTGCAATTTGAGACAATATTTCCCAGTAGTTGCACTTTCCTCTCAGTTTCTTTTGGAGTCTCAGCACCCTTTCATGATACATTAGAGGGAATCTCAGTCCTATTCAGCCTGGGACTTTGGCATTAGATTCAAATTTATTTGTAGAGTAAAAGAATAGGGAGATCCTTTGATTTTTACCAGCAATACCCGATAAACTGTTGATCTGATATGCCTGTAGCGGGTATAAAATAGCGAGGACTAAACGAGAGTCTGGGAGTCAGAAATTCCTCAGTACTAATGCCAGCTCTGCTGCTGAATTGCTGAGTAGCCTTGGGAAATTCATTTGGGCCAAATTTTAATTAGTGACTATTAATTTTGGGTGTTTCAATCAGAGACACCTTGGGCCTGGTTTTTGAGGGGTGGGAGTATCACAGTTCCTGATAACTTTAATTAGAAGTGCTTGTGTGAGCACTTCTGGATATCAGACCCTAAGTGTCTGAAGTTGGGCACCTAAAAAAATCAGACGCCACTTGTGAAAAAATTGGCTGTCACTTTTCTGGGCCCAAATTATTCCTAGTGTAACTCCATTGAAGCCCGTGGAGTTACACGAAGGTTTTATTAAGTCCTCCTCTCTGTCTTAGTTTCCTCATATGTGAAATGAGAAAAATAGTTCTTAGGCAATAGGAATGTGAAGAGGTTTAATCAATTAATGCTTGTAAAGTACTTTAAAGATGTAAAGTATTATGGATCATTGTGATGACACTGTGTGCTGAAATACAGCAGAAAACAGCAGAATTATACTCACCACAGTAGCGTAAGCCTTCCTGTTTTGCAGTTTTACAGGAAGCCCCAGTGGTATCAACGTTGTTTATGTTACCAAAGCATCCAGTCTGACTCTCAGAAGTACCTGCAATATTAATGGTGAGATTTTACAGTAAGGACCTTTTGTGAACACAAGTAAAGCTAAAAGAAATCAAAGTCATGAACCAGACTCTGCTCCACTCTCAGATGGGCTCAGTTTCATAGGGTTTTGTTTTTGTTGTTGGGCTTTTCTGAGTTCTCTTGGACAGGAGGACTTGCTAGCTAGATGTCACTGCCTCTGTGGAAGGAGAAGCCCTGTGCAAACTGACCTTTCTTTTAATTTGGCTCTAAAAGAGGCAAGACGTGAATACCTCTTGCCAGGTACCCCTCACTGAGAACACCCCATTGCCACTTCTTACAAGAGTCATCCTTGATCCTAAGAACCAAATTGGTCTGAAATAGTTTATTTATATTCTATTTGCTCTTGAACCAAACTCATTCTTTCATGTATGAAGCTGCCTGAGTCCTCTGAGGACCAGTTTTTTATTTTTCAAGTCCTAGTAGTCCACCTCAGTTGTTTGGACACACAAGGGATGAGATGCTCAGCCCTTCCCCAATGTCTACTAGCCTTTGCCCTGCATGAGACTGTGGGGAACGGTCCTTTTGTTGGTCCTGGAGATGTTTTGACTTTTTCTTTTGGACTCTTTTAACCCCACATGCCAGATGTCCCAAAGAGGCACAGCCAGAGGGCTGTACCCCAAGTCTGGAGCCGAGGTTACAGTCATGCTTCTGTCTAGAGAAGGATGTCCAGGATGAGAAAGGTGCTCCCATCATCTCTGGGAGATGCCAGAGGTAAACCTATCGCACTCCCCTATCCCCACCAAGATCTTTCCACAGTGTTGCTTTGACAGTAAGCGTAGTGAAATAGAAACAGAGCCCAGACTCACCAATGAGGCCAACAAGGCCCAAGCTCATCAGCGTTAGTAGCATGGGGATGGTTCTTCTCAAGCATCCAAGAGAGTCTGAAAATAAACCACGGTCTGCAAAGAAATCAAAATATCTAAATGTACAGTACTGCTGAGAAGAAGTACTGTTGTCTGACTTACTTTTAGAAATTAAGAATGATCGTATTATGGCCAACTGATCTGACAACGATATGGTTCTTTTCCCCAGAAACAGCTGTCAGAATTAAAACTAGGGAGTTTGCTGTCTTGTGGGGAGCCTCAGGGTGGATGACTGGGACACTCACACAGAGGACAAAGAAAAGCCTTATATATCTGTATTAGAATAATGAACAAAGCCGGAAAAGGTCCCAACCAGAAGCAATGATTGAGCTAATACTGTATCAGCTCAATTTTGGTATCATTCTTTACATAAGCTCTCAGAATGGCATACTCACACCCTTCTTTAAGGAAATGTTGGTAAAAGGCCAGCTCTGTCTCTAGGATGCCACTATGTCTGATGGTCAAGTTCCTTAATGAGTTGAAGCAGACAGTGATGGAAGAATCCCAGAAAGACCTCTCGACCACATGGTGGCATCCCTATTATAGGGCCTGAGGATCATCTGCTCATGCTCAGTTCTCCATGCCCAAATTTAGCCTTTTCACCCACATAATATTGGTGTACTTATTCTATAGGTTAACACATTGATACATGTAACTGCCATCCGAGCACATTATCATACCCGTCACTATGGCTTAAGCAGAGTTGTGGTTATTACTTCCATATTCCTTGTGGTAGTATTTATTGGTCAATTCTAACTCCTACCATTGAGCAAGCTCTCCTTAGTTCCCAAAATCTAAAGGTAACCGTTAGCCATTTATCTATGCCAAAGGTTACAACCTGTTATACTTGACTATACTTCTGCCAACTCATGCTAATTCGCTTCAGCTAAATGTGTTACAGGACGCAAACTTGTAGGTTTCTTGTGTTACAGCTGACTCTAATGAAAACAGAATATAATAAAAGCAAGGCAGTGAATATAACAAAGGCAAGCTAACCCTATGCACTACAGTACAAAGACATTTTTGAAATGATGAGACATTTTCTTGACTGAATGTGCAAACACTGAGAAGAGAGAAAGGAATTCTGTATACAAGTACTGGGATTGAGACCATAACAGTAGCTCTGTCACTCTCTGACATAGCACACAATAAAGGTGTTACACTGTAGAAGACAGCCAAGATAATAAAATCAGAATCAAGATGTAATAATTCAGTTTTGTTGACATTCATAATTTGACTTTCATGGAATATTTTAATAGCTTATTTCCAAATACAAACCCT